>NC_054842.1:19373233-20607921 GCF_018345385.1 Vulpes lagopus | reverse complement strand
CCTGATCTCAGGGCCCTGGGATTGAGCCCCAAGCTGGCTCCCTGCTCAGTGGTGAACCTGCTTCTCCCTCTCCCTCTGCCCCTCCCTTTCCTGGTCCTGCTCCCTCTCCTCTCTCTCTCTCTCTCTCTCTCTCTCACTCTCTCAAATGAATAAATCTTTTTTTTTAAATATACCTTTATTGGCCGCTGCCATAGACTAAATGTTTGTGTTCCCCTCTCTGAAATTTTTTTTTAAGATTTTATTTATTTATTCATGAGAGACACAGAGAGAGAGGCAGAGACGGGCAGAATGAGAAGCAGGCTCCCTACAAGGAGCCCAACATGAGACTCGATCCTGGATCCTGGGATCACACCCTGAGCCAACGGCAGGCACTCAACTGCTGAGCCACCCAGGTGTCCCTCCTCTCTGAAATTTATAGGTGGAAACCTCATCCCTAGTGTGATGATATTTGCAGGTGGGACCTTTGGGAGGCATTAGATCATGAAGGTAAAGCCCTCATGAATGGGATGAGTGCCCTTATAAAAGAAGACCTAGATACACATGTCCAGTTATAAGTCCTAGGGATGTAGTGTACAGCACAGTTAACAACACAGTTAACAATACTGCATTGTATATTTGAGAGTTGTTAAGAGAGTAGACTTAAAAGTGCTCACCACGACAACAAAAAATCATTACTATGTGTGGTGATGGGTGTTAACTAAACTTACTATGGTAATCATTTCACAATATATACACATACCGATGTTGTATACCTAAAACTAATACATATGCATACATATACTAATATATGCCAGTTGTACCTCAATTAAAAAAAAAGATGCCCCAAAGAGTTTTTTCACCCCTTCTGCCGTGTGAGGACACAGCAAGAAGACAGCTGACCATCTATGAGTCAAGAGCAGGCTCTCACCAGACACTGAATCTTCCGGCACTTTGATCTTGGACTTCTCAGCCTCCAGATCTGTGAAAAACAAGTTTCTGTTGTGTATAAACCACCCAGTAAATAGTATTGTTATAGCAGCCTGAATGGACTAAGATAGCTGCCTGCCCTCCCCTTTCTAAGGCCTGTCCCTGTACCTCTCAAGTAACTAACTGCCCTGAGTCCTCCCTTAGGGTGGGCTTTTGTGGGGACAGAAAGAAAAGAAAGTTTGAGCAACTTGCCAAAGCCTACATGTTCCTTACATAGTAAGGAACACAGCCAAGATTAGAACTGCAAGTCTCTCCAGAGCCAACCCTCATAACTTTTAGATGAATGGCTTCCCCAATTTGGGGTTGCCCGCGAGGATCCTCAACTTTAGGCTAGCGGGGATCGAAGAGGTACGTGGAGGAGGTAGCTTCCTCGGGCACTGTCACAAAGGCCCCACTTCTCAGCCCACAGAACTTGCCCACTGTCAAGGCTACCCCAGCAAAGAAGACATTCCTCATCAGCCCCGTGTCATGCTCATCAGGCCACATCTTGTTTTAACCTCACTCCACTGTACCTAAATGCCCGGAGGCAGGCAGCCAGAGGCCGTGGGGTGATCTGAGGTTCATACCTAGGCCGTGCGCCTGCTGCTTGAGACAGGAGCAATGGCTGGCTTTGTTCTCGAACGGCGTTCCTGTTGCCCTAGGCTGGCAGGAGCCGGGGCTTTGCCCTCCATGTGGCAGATGGGCAGAAAGTTTGGGCAGTCTGCATGCCTGGCACAAAGCCCCAGAGGACACACAAATGTCTTTGTGGTGGATGCCAGGGCTGAACCGTGCCACAGAGAGCCGTGTGATGTCCTTTAGAAAGGACAAGGCATCTTTCCTTTCAAAGGAAAACCCATGTTTCAGAACCGCTAGGGAGTAAGTAGCCAGACAACATGAAATCATTATCCTTTGTCCCTCTGGGACTGAGTGTGAGGTTGCAAATTTCCCAAGGAAAGCATGTGATTCCTTTCTGTAAAGCATGATTCATTCCAGAAAAGTCCACTTTGTTCTCCTAGTGACAGGGAATTAGAATCAGTATCTTGAACATATAAACCGAGCAACATCCCCTATTATCACATAACAGAAAGCATCCAGTTTTGTAAGACTTGAGAATTAGGAGGAATAATGGTGTTCAGAATTTTCTGAACATTACAATCTCAGATTGTGGGAAGAACAGTTTAATGTAAAAATCTCTGTTTTACGTTAAAATCTGCTGTAGCCCTCATCCTGAGCCCACGGGTCATTTCCTGAAATCAATTGTGGGAGCCATGAGCCTGATGGGAACAGGAGTTAGCTTCATCTGTTTTTCACAGCAGTTCATCCGGATTTGCAGAAAGGACTCAGGTCCGCGTGCATGTGGCTGGAGCCCTCCACTCAGAGGCCTGCTTGCTGCCTGGGAGGTCCTGACACCGACCCTCTTCAGGATTACGATTTGAAAGGTACCCAGGCCTTCCTTCTGCAAAGAAGCCATCTCTCTTTTACTTTGTCTTCAGGTCCCAGCTGTTAGACACTTTTCTTTCTTCTTCCCCTTCTAGTACCGTCTTCCCCAGCTCCCTGCCTCTCAAGCCTAGAGCTGTCTTCCCAGCTTCCCTTTACTTAATGCTATGATATTGTATTTTGTAAACTCTACCCCCAATCCAGGGCTCAAACTCACAACCCCAAGATCAAGAGTCACATGCTCTCTCAACTGAGCCAGCCAGGCACCCCTCCCTGTTGCTCTTAGAGAAAAGCCCAGGTGCCATTTTCACAGAATGCTCCCACTATCTGTAGGGAGACTCACTAGGAGAAAGAATATCAGCAAATATGGTAATGAAGTTTTTTTTTTTTTTGACAATTACACAATTGCAGAATGGCTATTGTGTGGATTACATGAGGTCATATAGAGCAGCGCCGGAGTGGGTCAGTTGGCTAAGTGTCTGACTCTTGGTTTAGGCTCGGATTGTGGTCTTGGGGTTATAGGATTGAGCCCCACATTGGGCTCCACGCTCAGAGCAAAGTCTGCTTAAGATTCTCTCTTTCGGGGATCCCTGGGTGGCTCAGTGGTTTAACGCCTGCCTTTGGCCCAGGATGCGATCCTGGAGTCCCGGGATCGAGTCCCGCGTCAGGCTCCTGGCATGGAGCCTGCTTCTCCCTCCTCCTGTGTCTCTGCCTCTCTCTCTCTCTATGTCTATCATAAATAATAAATAAATATTTAGGAAAAAAAAGATTATCTTTCCCTTTCCCTCTGCACCTCCCCTCCACTCCCTTCTTCTTCTTCTTCTTCTTCTTCTTCTTCTTCTTCTTCTTCTTCTTCTTCTTCTTCTTCCTCTCTCTCTCTCCCTCTCTAAGTAAACTTCAAAGAAATAAATGGGGTCATATAGAAAAACTATCCAACCCAAGGAAGAGAAAGAAGTGGTTGAGTGAGGAATATGAGACATGCTGATATGGGACTAAGCTGAGCTCTCAGTAATAATGGGTACCTCTTTTTTTTTAAGATCTTATTTATTTATTCATGAGACACACACAGAGACACAGGCAGAGGGAGAAGCAGGCTCCATGCAGGGAGCCTGACGTGGGACTCCATCCCAGGTCTCCAGGATCACACCCTGGGCTGAAGGCAGCGCTAAACCACTGAGCCACCCGGGCTACCCCTAATGGGTACCTCTTAATGTTTTCACAATAAGGGTCTAACTCAGAGCTCTCCAGTAGAAATATAATGCAAACCACATATGTAATAACAAATATTTTAGCAGTCCTATTTTAAAAAGTAAAAAGGAACAGGTAAGCTTCATTTTAATAACATGTTTAAACCACACTATCATTTTGATATGTAACCAACATAAAAAGCTAATGAGATAGTTGGCAATCTTTTTTTTTATATGAACTCTATGTGTTTTACACTTAGCATGTCTAAGTTCAGACCAGCCACATTTCACTCTATAGCCACATATGGTAATGGCTGTCATAATAGCATAGGTCTAACACATCTTATTTCATCCTCTAAGATGAGAACCATTACTATTCCCCTTTTACAAATGAGGAAACTGAGGATAGTAGCTATTCAGTAACTTGTCAAAGTGGTCAGCCATGAATAGAGGTTTCATTTTTAAAGAGAATCCTTGCATTGCCACTTCCAGCTTCCAGGACCTCTGACGGCTTGCTTCAAGTCACCCAGCCTCAATTTCCCCATAATTGAAATAGAAAAAACAAAATAATACCTATTATTAGGGTGGCTGGAGAGATTCCAGATCACGTATGTAGAGGCCTATTGAGTGGCTCCCACATAAAAAAAAAAAAAAAAAAAAAAAAAGCTTAATAGGTAACTGGCTATTCTGATACAAAGGACTGAGCAGAAAGTCTCTGCATAGGAGAAATGAATACTGCTTCCTTGGGTCTGTGAGCTGAAAACAGGCATCCCCTTGTCAGTCTTTCCCCTGCACCTAGCACCCTCATACTTCCAGTTGGCTGCCACAGACCCAGACTGCCCAGCCCACCAGTTCTTACCTCCTGGGCAGCCCCACATTCCTCCCTCTGGAGCCAGGGATCTCTCCCCTCCCTGCCTTTCCCCCTGTGAGATTTGCTTTCTCCTGGGTGACTGTTAAGCTAATAGAATCTCAATATGTCTGTGCTTGTTATCTATTACTGCATAAAAATGACCGTAAAATATAGTGGCTTAAAACAACATTTATTTTGCCAACAAATCTGCAAGTTGGTCATAAATTAAGCTGCCCAATTTGAGAGGTGTTTTGTGTATCTATTCGGTGCCAGGCACTATGCAGATTCTGTGGACATAGAAATGAATCTGATTGAGTCCCTGCCTCTCCGGGAGCCAAGAGTCTGGTAGGAGTCGTACAGAGGTGCCTGCCAACTGCTTCTATATTAACCACTCTAGTCAGGGAGGTCAGACCTCAGGAATTCCTTGTCAATTTGTGGGGTGCAAGTTTTAATATAGCATCAGTGCAGGTAGCATCAGTGTCTTCACTTCCAGGGACTTTCAAACCTGAATCCATGTGGTGAGGCAGGAAAGACTATAATGCAGATGAAGGTTTAGGCGGGACATCTGTTTTGAAATATACCAAAAGGAATCCCCACTAAGTAATTTAATTTTTTAAAGTAATTTAATTTTAATTCTGAAACGGGATTTTTTTTTCTTTAACTTAAGAAAAACTTCACCATGGTTATTGTTCTCCATAACTGGACTTTTACAAGACCAGTGCTCTAACCTCTGGGCTATGGGGCCAACTGCTATAATCGTACTTTTAAATGTTCTCTCTTCTACTTTAAGTAAAAAGAGTGAATTTGCAAAGTTCAACATCTTCTAGGGGCTTTTGGTGCAAGATGGCCAACTAAGCACATGTTTATATCTCTTCTGTACCTAAATCCCACTGAAGTAGCCGGGGAACTAGAGCAATCACATGACCCTGTGAAGTGCTGGGAGCTGGATGGGGTGCCACCAAGAGATGAGAGCAGTAAGGAATTTTGAAGTGAGATGAACAGAAAATCTCACAAAACTGGACTCAGCCTGATATAACCCAAAGAAAGTATCTTCCCCCAAAGTGAAATTTCCTGAAAGCGTCATGGAAAACCCCCAAGAAAAGAGGCAGCAAGAGCCCGGGAAAGGACTGAACAGTGGGTTGTCAACTTGTTAATTGATTAAAGGGCAGCAAAACTAGGCTTTGCTTGTCACAGGCTGATTCTGGAATATTCCCCTCGGGAAAACCTGTCAGAACATGGTTGATAGAAGGAAGGTTCCCTGCATAAAACTCCCTGAGGGATTACTGGACCCACTACTTCTTGGGTTATGCCCAGGTAAGCTCTGGTGCCATGAGGAACAGGAGCTCCATATCTAGAAGTTATTGGAAAGGAAAGGCCACCTGGCTGCACTCACTACCCCCATCCCTTTCACAATCACTGGAATGAGAACTCACCTTGTTAGAACATTCATTGGCTGGCAGGTATATAAGGATGATCAATCTAGACCATCATCTACAAATACAAACAAAAAAACTAAACATTATCAGATACTTGAGGAAAATCATTAGCATGGAGAAAATAATCTAAATTGATACAAGAAGAAGAAAGCCTTAATTATGTATTGTGAGTTTCCTGAGAATTAAAAGTTAGCAGACCAATAACAGACAAGGAGGAAATATTTGAAAGTTATGTAAAGAAAGGATTATTATCCTGGTAACCTGGGTGGTGCAGTAGGTTAAGCATCTGACTATTGGTTTTGGCTGGAGTCCTGATTTCAGGGTTGTGAGATCGAGCCCATGTAGGGCTCCACGCCTAGTGCAGAGTCCACTTGAGATTCTCTCTCCCTCCTTCCCGCTTGTGCTCATTCTCTCAAATAAATCTTAAAAAAAAGAGAAAACATTATTATCCATAACATACAAAGAGATTCTATAAATCAAAAAAATGAAAAAACAAACTTTAAAAAAAAAAAGATGTTATTTATTTATTCAGGAGAGATAGAGACGCAGAGATATAGGCAGAGGAAGAAGCAGGCTCCCCATGAGAACCCATGTGGGACATGATCTCAGGACCCCAGGATCACAACCTGAGCCAAAGGCAGACACTCAACCACTCAGGATCCCAAAACAAACTTCTTGATAGAAAAATTGGCAAAGGATAATAATAGGCCATTCTTATAAAAATAGAAGTTATACATGGAAAAAACATGGAAATGCTTGTTGTACATGTACAAGTACAATGTACATGTACAATGCCCTTATATGTATTTTTTAAAGATTTTGTTTATTTATTCATGAGAGGCACAGAGAGTGAGGGAGAGAGGCTGAGACACACACAGAGGGAGAAGTAGGCTCCCCGTAAGGAGCCGGATGCAGGACTCAAACCTGGACCCTGGGATCACGCCCTGAGCCAAAGGCAGACACTCAACTGCTAAACCACCCAGGCAGCCCTGCCCTCATATTTTTTTTAAAGTGGCTGGTCTATATATCGTGACGAGGAAAGATTTCTAAATTGTACATAGTACAAAACAAAAAAGTCACAAATACATCGAGTGTGACCTCATTTCTTTCATTCGTTCAGCAAACATGTTGACCAATGTCTACATGTTAGACTGCAGTGAAGGTCACCTTCTAGTGGGCATGCTAGACAAATAAATAAATATATAGCAAGACAATTACAGATTGTGATGAGCTCCATGAAAGAATAAAGTGGAGGATGAAAGAGTGGGGAAGGGAACATTTTTCAGAAGGGGTGACATTTTTTAAGAGATACTGGAGGATGAGAATGATTCAGCTAAGTAGGGAGCTATAAGAGGACCCTCTGGGGTGGAGGGAAAAGAAATGCAAAGACCTGGCAGTGGGAAAGGGTCTAGTATGTGCAAGCAAAAGACAAGCAATTGAGGGAAAGGAAGCATGGTATGAGAGAGGAGGCTGGAGCGAATGTGAGACACTGGTCCAAGAACAGGATTTAAAATCAGCCTTTGGAGCAGTGATGATGCTGCCAAGTCAAAGCTGCAAGCAGAGAGGTGGGGGGTGTAGATAGTGGGGCAGGGCGATAAGTTACCAACAAGCCCAGAGGTACAAGAAGTACCCCGGGCTTGATTTGCTTGCTGCCACTACCAAGAACAAGGACTGGAGTCAAATGGAGAGGAAGGCAGTAAGCTGAGAGATTAAATCCTCAGTGAATAAAATGCAACAAGTAGGCAGCTGGTTGATGACAGCATGGAGTGATTGCCAAGGAGTAGAGAGAGCTGTCAAGACCTTCCAAAGTCATTTAGGTCTTTGAGAGAGAAAGAAGGTGGAATGGTTTTGGCCACAGATCTGACGAGCAAAGTGGACCACTCATCCCCTTCTGGCCCTAATGGACATTTTTTTGAATGCATAGAAAATGGTCTGGAATGATATATATCAATCTAGAAATGTGGCTCCTTTGGGTATGGAAACTCCTTTTTTGACTCTTGCACTTCTGTTAGGTTTGTTTCTTTCTTTCCTTCTTTCTTTCTTTTTTTTTTTTTTTTGGTTTGACAGAGAACCCACAAGCAGGGCGAACAGTAGGGCGCGAAAGAGAAGCAGACTCAATACCCTGGGATCATGACCTGAGCCAAAGGCTGGTGCTTAACCAGCTGAGCCACCCAGGCACCTCTATTTGCCTCTTTTTAACAATGGATGCCTATGTGTGCAAAAATGCATTTGTGAGTTTTTTAAACAATGAAAATAAAGGATAAGATTAATGGCAGAGAGGAGAAAGCCAGCATAAACACTATACCACCCCCATCACAACTATTAACAGAGTAATTTTCACAGACAATAACAGGTCTCAGAGTACACAAGTTGGCATTATAGGGCTTCCCCAGATCCTGTAAAATCAACCACTAGACTTCTTTGATGGAGGAGTTACATTCACCTTCCTATCACTGTTCTAATTCCAGAAATGAGCAGTAAAAAAATATATATATAATGGGTCCAGAGGGGCTATTATAATTGATTGGATAGTCCAAGATATTCTCAAATTTTAAAAGATGTCATTATGAATCTATCATCCTAAAACTTATCTTACTTATCTTGACAAGATTGAAAAGAATTATCTCTTGAAACTGATAATCAAAAAAAAAGAAAGAAAGAGGGAGAAAAAGAAAAGAAAAAAGGAAAGTTTGTGAAATGTTTGATGTTTCTGAATCAGTCTTTATTAAAGTGCAATATCTTTGGGAGATGCCTGGGTGGCTCAGTGGTTGAGCATCTGCTTTTGACTCAGGTCCTGATCCCGGGGTCCTGGGATGGAGTCCTGCATTGGGCTCCCCGCAGGGAGTCTGCTTCTCCCTCTGCCTATGACTCTGCCTCTCTCTGTGTGTCTCTCGTGAATAAATAAATAAAATCTTTTTAAAAAAATAATGCAATATCTTTGGGTGTTTGCTTCTTCTAGATCCCCTATCTGCCTTCCTTTCTGGCGAGATTCCTTTCTTGGTTCCCAGAACATTCCAGGAGAAAGAATTGTCTCAGTGCCAAAATCTTGGAGGAGCCCTCTCCCTGTGTCATGGCAGCATTCATTTGTTTTGAATGGGTGTGGTTCTTGCCTGCAGGTGGTCTATGATCTAGCAGTGTTTCTCAGGAGGAGAGGAATGACCTTAGGAGCCCACCCTATGCTCCTCTCCTGAGGTAATGAATCAGGATCTCTGTGGGTGGAGCCTGGGAACCTATCTACTTTTAACAAGATTCCCCAGGTGATTCTATTCTGCTCAGTGAAGCTTGACAAATATTGATATGGGGGCTTGCCGGCAGTAGTAGAGGGTCATTTCAGAGGTATAACCACCAGTGTGCATGCAGGTCATGCAATGCCTTCCCTCCTTCTTCTTGGGCATGACACATGACAGATGCCATTCATGAAACTAAATTATATGCTTAATAAATATAAAGATGTAAAGAAAATTGCCAGGCCAAAGTTGTTGCACTGTCACTGAAGTTAGGCTTTTTTTCTTTTTTAAAGTAAGCTAAACTGAAAAATGGCATGCCTATTACATTGGGTTTTACATGAAATAATGGATTTTCAATTTTTCTTAAGGTTTTATTTATTTATTCATAAGAGTCACACAGAGAGAGGCAGAGACACAGGCAGAGGGAGAAGCAGGCTCCCCGTTAGCAGGGAGCCTGATGCGGGACTCTATCCCAGGACCCCAGGATCATGACGTGAGCCAAAGGCAGTGGTTCAATTACTGAGCCACCCAGGCACCACGTCAATTTTTTTTTTTTAAGACAAGAAAAGTCACCCCTCAAATCTCTGAATGTTCTGAACCCTGGCATTTAATCTTTATATCCTGTAACCTGTCTGAAAGTCCAGTCTAAACCTGGAAAAACAAGGCCAGATACACACTTCTGATATTTGGCCCTCCTGAAAATAAACCAAGAAACTGAAGGCACATGAGGCAGAATTGGATCACTGCAATTACATAGTCTTGTTTGTGGAGCAAGTGAAAAAAATCATTACATGTTTTATTGCACTTCAGAATCTATTTACAACTGCCTCGTCATTCCGAGTTTGGATTTTTCTTTGAAATGAAAAGTCCTGTAATAAAAAATAATAGAGAGGGATACTATATTGGAAAAATGGTAGTCGAACTGTAAAAAGGAATAATACATCATACCATTGTTGTTCTTTAAGATTCATTCAATATCCACCTTAAAAAAAAAAAATTAGGTTCCAGGCAATGTTCTAGGTACTCAACAGCAGCAGTGAATGAAACTAAACAAGCATGTTTGTTCTCATGGAGCTTGTATTCTAGTTGGGAAGGGGATAAATAAATGAATATAGAGAGTATCTTGCTATGAAGACGTGTGCCGGGTATACATATATATGTGTGATTTCTTTATTTATTTTAGAGGGAGAGTAGGAATAGGGTTGGGGGTGGGGCAGAGGGAAAGATTCCTCAAACAGACTCCCTGCTGAGCAGGAAGCCTGACACCCCGATGTGAGACTCAATCCCAGGACCCTGAGATCAGGACATGAGCTGAAATCAAGAATCAGATACTTAACCGCTTAACTGAGTCACTTTGGTGCCCCTGTGCTGAGTACAGAGCTGGAAAGCCATTAGAGGGTTTTAAGCAGAGGAGTGACCTAACCTGACTTATGATTTGTAGATTCAGAATGGTAAGAGGTCACAGGTAGAAGCAGAGAAGCTAATCAGGAGGCCACAGCAGGAATCCAAGTAAGGGGTGAGGACAGCTGACTGGGAGGGTAGCTGTGAAGGTGGTGAGTTCTTCCTCCCGGTTGTCAACTGAAGAGCTCACTGGGAAAAGATTTCGTTGTAAAGATATGACCTGGAGCAAGCCCATGTTTACTGAGTTCACCTTCTGGTCAGGTGTGCCCTCTGCCCTGCCCAATTTAGCTCTTCACTAGTCCTTCCAAGAGAAATCTCTGAGTTGTGGGAGTCATGCTCTTTCCCATTCCAGATTAGTCCATTCTTGCCAAGGGAAACAACGTCACCCCTCAAAGACCTTTCACTGGGAAGATCCCATTGACTGCTCTCTATTCCTTGGGCTTTTAAAGGCAAAAATTCCTTACCTCTTGGGGAAAATAGCCTTGATGAAGACACGATTTCTGAATATTTGAAAGGACAGAGAACTCAGCTCAGCAAGCTCGTGTAGCTAAAATATTATTGACTATGGCAAATGGTAGGAAAAACTCTTTCCTAAAACCCCAGCATCAGAGTTGGTTAAGCATCTGCGTTTGGCTCAGGTCTTGATCTCAGGGTCTTAGAATCAAGTCCCACATGGGCTCCCTGCTTAGCAGGGAGCCTGCCTCTCCCTCTCCTTCTGCTCCTCCCCCCTGCTCATGCTCTCTCTCTCAAATAAATAAATAAAATCTTAAAAAAAATAAAAATAAAAAACAGCATCAGCATATTTGCAAAGGCTGTTAAATGAAACAGGTAGCCCTCCCAGGGATGCTTGTTCTAGAAGATACACCTTGTTCAGGAGTCTAGAAGACTCCTGAAGGGACATTGTCATGGTAGAACCTGAAGCATAGAAAGGACATGTTTGGGGCCAGGGTAGGAGTGAGAGAAGACGTCTGATCTCTATCAGTAGGCAGCTGCCCATCTGTTCCACTTCATTCATGTATTCGTTCATTCATTAACTCATTAACTGATCCATTCATTCATCCATCAGATTTATTGGATACCTACTCTGTGCCAGGCACAGTTCTGAGCTCTAGGGCACAGAGACTTAAACACAAAAGCAAAACCAAAACCCAAACATTCCAACTGTGAAGGAGCTTGCACAGTTGAAACACCACCTGTTCTTCTGTGGCCCAGGACAAACATGGGTCCTCTACAGGGCTCCAAAGCCACCAGCCCCTGAGGGTCTCCTGCGTCTGTCTGCCTTCGGCCCCCCATGAGACTCTTCTCCAAACACATGGAGTCTACCACTGAAATACTTCAGTAAAGGGCAGTTCTGATCTTCACTTCTTAAATTGCAGCAGAAGGAATCAAGCTGGGAAGAACTTTCTGATCCAGAGTCTGAGCCCTGGGAAGCAGCTTGTGTATTCACTGGTTTCAAGTATTTCAAACATGCCTACCATGTAGATGCAAAGACAAAAAAAAAAAAAAAATCAGGATGCAAATGCGTACATACAGAATGATCCCTATTTCATAAAAAATAGTATATTTATACACATACATATGTGAAGAGAAAATACTGAAAGGAAACACAGCTAAATATTCTGGGGTTATCTCAGGATAGTGGATTGATGGGAGGATTTGTTGTGCTTCCTTAACTTCTCCTTCATTTTCCAAATTTCCCATACTGAATGTGCATTAGCTCTATTATTATTCAAAAGTAACTTTTTGTCGGGGCACCTAAGTGGCTCAGTTGGTTAAGCGGTTAGGTGACTGCCTTTGGCTCAGGTCAGGATCCCTGGGTCCTGGGATCGAGCCTTGCAAGCCTTGCATCGGGCTCCCTGCTCCTCGGGGAGCCTGCTTCTCCCTCTCCCTCTGCTGCTCCCCCTGCTTGTGCTCTCTCTCTCAAACAAGTAAAATCTTAAAAAAAGAAAGAAGAAAGAAAGAAAGAAAGAAAGAAAGAAAGAAAGAAAGAAAGAAAGAAAGAAAGAAAGAAAGAAAAGAAGAAAGAAAGAAAGAAGAAACTTTTCATGAACTAGTTTTTAATTATTGCCACCATTTAGGTAGTGCCACTGACTCAACCTTCAAAAAGCCCTCCAGAGACTTTTGGAAAGCTGCTGCTAAAGTTCCTTGAATTCTCAACGGTGCCTATCTTCATTTTATCAATGAGCAACTGAGCCTCAGAAAGGTAAATGTCAGGTCCCAGGAGGGTCAGAATGAGAACTGCGAGCTCCGGGCGGCAGTGTCCGTAGCAATACAGAGCAGCACTGGAATGTATGCACCCCTCACTCTTGTTAGGACACACGTGTTGCCACCGGTGCTGCTGGTCCACACACCACACAGGAGGAGCAAGGGCAGAGAGTCTGAGGCCTTGGGTGAAGATCTTGGCTCTATGACTCATTAGCTGGGAGACTTTAGGGCCCTTTCCCCTCCATGGCTCAGTTTCCTCAGGTGGTGCTCAGGGACTCTAGTGTCCACTCTGAGGCTGTGATTGTGAAGGTAAAATGAAAAGATGCTATCTGTAGAGCATTTAGCACTGTGCCTGGTCCTCACGAGTGCTCAGTGAATGTTAGCCTATTTTCACAAACTCAGTGCTCCCTCCCCAGGGTTACACCATACTTACTCTTCAATATCCGCCAGCCTTACTGGAATCTATCAATGCCTCTCTTATTCCAACTGCCCCAAGCACCGTCTCAACTCACCCACACGTAGATGTAAATATTGTCTAAGGGGCCTCTGTTTGCAAGAAGGCCCAGGAAAATACTAGGTCTTTCTTTGCTACAGAAATTTACTTTGCACTTTAAAAAAAAAAAAAAAAGGTAAGGGATCTTTGGTTGAAATGTTTGCTTGGGGGCTGAGAATGAAAATTTATGTTCCTGAACCCACCAAAACAATTTTCTGTGACAATTTGAGTTTTGAAAATTAGTGCAAAGAAACCTGAAGGAAGACGCTGGTGGTGGGAGGGGGTTGTTTGTCTCACAAACACTTCAAAGGGTTTCCTCTTAACACAGATGGAAGGAGAGGGTGGTGACAGGGAGCAAAGAGCAAAGGGGGAGGATACAGAAGGGGGAGTAAAGAAGACCCAAGAAAGAAGCCCTGTTTATTATTGACAAACGTGCTGTTTCACTCTGTTAATTCTCTGAGATGCGAATGTTGGAGAGACAGAACTTCCTGAGCAAATTCTAATTGTCTCACGTGCTCTCCTAAATCCCAACAAAGAGGAAGAAAGGAATCAGGATAGATCAAAGACAATTCACCTGAGTTTTGTTTCCCTCTCCTTTGCTGCATAAAGAATGGATGGGGAGGGGAAGGTGGGATGCTTCCTCCTGGTGATTACTGGAATGTGCTCACCTGGGCAGGTGCTCCAGCCCAGCACTTTTCTAGGTGATGACTGTCTCAGCGTGATTGAATGGCTTAATTATACAATCTGGGGGTTGGCTGTCAGACCAGACGGTCTTGACTGAAGGGTGGTTATGGCCGCCACTGAGGTAAGGAAGAGCAAGGTGATTCCAAAGTTTTCTGAGGGGGCTCCCAGGGGCCTATTTTTTTTCCCCTTAAAATGTAGTCTAGCTGCTGGCCTTCCATAGGTCCACCCACAGGAGCCTGGCTTCATGAAAGTTCTTCTCTGGCTACAATTTATTTTGTTCTAGTGGGTGGCATGAAGGACCCCTGAATTTTCTCCACAGCATCACCCTTCTTATATAGTGCATGTAAGGTCCACCCCACCCACTAGATGCACAAAATCTATAAATAACAGGAGCCAATAAATGCACAATGACGATAGCGTTAGAAAGCACTGTACAGAGCAGCCTGGGTGGCTCAGCGGTTTAGCGCCACCTTCAGCTCAGGGCGTGACCCTGGAGACCTGGGATGGAGTCTCACATCGGCTCGCTGCATGGAGCCTGCTTCTCCCTCTGCCTGTGTCTCTGCCTCTCTCTCTCTCTCTCTCTCTGTAGCTCATGAATAAATAAATGAAATCTTAAAAAAAAAAAAAGAAAGCACTGTACCGTTTTCAGGGCTCCACCCCCCCATGATCTTGCTTGATCCTTGAGACGACCTGTGAGATATGGCTTAATAAGCATCGCTTTATATTTGAGAAAACCAGGATCAAAGATTAAGCAACAGGACCCAATCACACAGAAAATGCCGTATTGAATAATACCGAGGCAGCCAAGTATGAAATGTGAAGTAAATGATATATCTAATACAGAATAAATAAATGTTCCCCCACTTAATGATGAAGTTTAGTGAAATTTATATTCTAGGTCAGGCTGAGGCTATTTTAGGCAAATGGCTTACTATTTATGCACCTCTGTGTACTTTTCCATCTGTGACTGGTTTGACAGCTATTTGCTCATTCACTCATTCATTCATTTATTCATTCAACAAGTATTTATTGATTGGCTGCTGGGGATACCCCAGAGGATGGCAAAGAAGACACACTGCCCACCAGAGCTTTGAAGGGGAGGCGGAAAAGGGAGGGATACCAGAGCAGCTGCAGATGCACCAGTGTGACTGTGAGAGTCTTGACCGCCCACAGGCTGTTCAGGAGGGTAGGAACGAGAAGGGGCCCCTGGGAGTAGTGAGAATCCTCTTCTGCTGCTGGTGCAGGAAATGTGAGACTGAGTCCCAGTTTCTAAAACTCTATTTTGCAATCCAGTTTCTTGTATTGCATTGTTCTAGGCTCAGCACAAGGCATTCTACCAAGTTATGAGTTTGCATGTTCTTAGGGTTTGAAATTCAAGTGAGGAAAATTGTATTCATTATTTATTGTCATCTCTGGGTAACTGGGAAGGCTGGGCTCGGGAGTCAGTCCTGAGTCTGAATTCTGGTTTTGCCGCCTAACTAACATCTGTGGATTGTTCACAGCTACTTACTTCTCTGTAAGACTAAATTTTCTCATCTGTAAGTAGGTGATAATAAATGCAGCTACCTTATAGGGCAGTTGCAAATATTGAGTGGTATAATGCAGGTAAAGTGCCTAACACGTAGTAAGCAATTAATACATTTCAGCTAGTAATTATTAATAACACTGCACAACCCCTCCCCAAAAAGATCATCTTTAGAAGCTTTTATTTTTATTTTTTATTTTTTGGAGCTTTGAGGTAGAAATAAGCTATGTGAAATTTTCAAGAAATATTTTTTCTTTTTATTACCATCCAGGTATGATCAAAGACAATTATAACTCTTCAATTTTGTGATGTAGTTAGTTATCTTATCATTGCTTGCTATAATACATGGGGCTGATGTACATATTTTTAAATCTATTTCAAAGATCTTAGTGGCTTTTATGTAAATTGTAATAAATATTTCCAGGGTTAGAATTATTGAAGTTACCAAATTAAACATTTTGTATTTCTGGGGTGCCTGGTTGGCTGAATTGGAAAAGCATGAGACTCTTGATCTCGAGGTCATGGATCTGAGCCCCATGTTGGGTATAGAGATTACTAAAAATAAAATTTTAAAAAAGTAAACATTTTGTATTTCTAGTATTTTGGGAAGAATGGAAAGGCAGGGGGAAAAATCTAATGAGTGACAAAGATGTTTTAGGAATGCACAGCTACCTTTACTGTGTGTGGACATAAAATGTGGTGGGTCTCACTGAGCTTTCTGGGGCTTAAAAGGCCGTTTGCCAAGTATGATTTCACACCTCGGAGAGGACAGATGCTCATCTGAAATGTTGAACTCAGAGAACTCAACTGACAGTTGTGGCTCTTTAGGTTGCCTTAATCATAGTCTTTAAAAAAGAAATCACATGATCATCATGTATGGATATAATTGACTAACTCTCTTGATTCAGAAACCCTGAAAAGGGGTTCCTGGGTGGCTCAGTCCAGAAAGCATGTGACTCTTGATCTCAGGGTCGTGAGTTCAAGCCCCACATTGGGCATAGAGATTACTTAAGTAATTAATTATTTAAAAAGAAAAAAAAACAAAACAAAAACTTCTTTACAGAAACAAGCAGAACAGATCATTACAGAAACCACATGGTCTGCTAATATTGTTTTAGGACTAAGTAAGTGAAGCTATTTGGAAATCAATATTTAAACATTTTTATGAAGTGAGCCATATGTCAAATAAAATGGAACAAAAGGAGTAGAATCATAAAGAAGAAAATACAGAATATATGTTTATGGTGTTACTTCATATGTCTATTTCCCTCTAGGCAAAGTTTTTTTATTATTGTTGATGTGATTCCTTTTATTCTGTTGTCAGTACCACCAGAGCAGGTAAGTCATAAATGATTCTGATTGTTATTTTATATCCATATTGTATGTCTTCCTCTGTAAATGCCTATTCATTTCATAGATATTAAAGTAATAGAATAAGATCAGTGAAAGTCTGAAAAAAAGACAAAGGAAAAAAAACCAAACCAAAAAACACATCCTCTCAATCCCCTAACACAAGGACTGGTATTTCTGTGTTGATTCTTCACTTTTGTGTAGTACTCACGATGATTTCCTGCACAGGCTCTGCGGTCGGGGGTGGTGGAGTTTACATCCCGCCTCCTCCTCCTAACAGTTGTCTGACCTATGCAAAATTGCTTCAGTCTCTGAGTCTGTTTCCCTACCTGCATAATAGAAGCTATTATAATAGTACCTATCTCTTGTGGTTAGTGTATTAACTGGAACAGTAAATGGAAAGAAAGCTCTTGCATAGGGCTTGACATAGTGACTGCTCAATAAATAGTAGTTATTCATGTTATTATTTTCTCCTGTGGTCCTTACCATAACTCTATGAAGTTACAGAGTCATTACTGCTTGTATCTGTCACAAGAGAACTGAGGATCTGAGAGGGTAAATGACATTCACAGTTCTGGTCCAGTGGGTTTTTTTTTTTTTTTTGAGATTTTATTTAGGGGTGCCTGGGTGACTCAGTGGGTTAAGCATCTGCGTTTGGCTCAGGTTGTGATCTCTGGGTCCTGGGATCAAGCCCCACATCAGGTTGTCTGCTTAGCGGGGAGTCTGCTTCTCCCTCTGCCTCCCCAACCCCCGCCCATGCTCTCTCTCTCTCAAATAAATAAATAAAATCTTTTACTTTTTTATTTGAGAGAGAGTGCAAGCCTAGAGGTGCTTTTTAAGACAAATGAGAAATGGTACATGTTTCTGCTTCTCAAGAGATTCATTTTAAGGGACAAAAGGAATTGCCTTCTGATGTGTTGCAACAGGAAGTACAGTGTCACCTATGACTTGACTGTCTTGCCAAAAAGGTTTAACTGGAATGAATCACACCTCAAATTTACAGGACAAAGGAAGGATAGAGGGGTCATATTAAATGATACCATGAAGAAAAACAGTCAAGCAAATCCATAATGTGGAACATTCTACAATACAAACTGGCATGTCTTTTCAATGACTCAATGAAAATGCCACAAGGGAAAAAAGGGGGGGAAAGTAGGGGATTGTTTTTGATTAAAAGAGATAAAATGGGGGTGTCTGGGTGGCTCAGTAGGTTAAGTGACTGACTCTTGGTTTCAGCTCAGGTCATGATCTCAGAGTTGTGGGATGGAGCACGGTGTTGGGCTCCATGCTCAGCAAGGAGTCCGCTTGTCCCTCTCTTCCTCAGCTCCTCTCCCTTCTCTCTCTCTCTCAAAGATACAAACAAATAAAATCTTTAAAAAAAAAAAAAAGAGAGACAAAACAAGCAAAATGTCTTTAATAGAATACTGATTTGAACCTAAAAGGAAATTAGAAAATTGAATATGTATGGAATATTTAGACAATACCAGGGAGCCATTACTAGTTTTGTCAGGTGTGATAATGGTATGTGGCTATTTTTTGGACAAGCATATTGAAGAATTTAGGGATAAATTGTCTTTTTTTTTTTAAGATTTATTAATTTATTTGAAAGAGACAGAAAGAGAGTGCATACAAGCCCAGTGCTCATGGTGGGAAGGGGAAGAGGGAGAGAGAGAGAATCTTAAGCAGACTCCCCCCTGAGCACAGCTTCATTCCATGACTCTAAGATCACAACCCTACCAGACACCAAGAGGTGATACTCAACTGATTGTACCACCCAGGCGCACTGCCCCCCCGCCCCGCCCCAGGTAAATTGTCTTGATGTCTGTCATTGTAAATGATTTAGCAAAAAAAAAAAGGAAGAAGAAGAAGATAAAGTAAATATAACAAATATTATCAATTCTTTTTAAGATTTTTATTTCTTCATGGGAAACACAGAGAAAGAGGCAGAGACATAGGCAGAGAGAAAAGCAGGGAGCTCCATCCCAGGACCCCAGGATCACAACCTGAGCCAAAGGCAGATACTCAACCACTGAGCCACCCAGGTACCCAATGTTACCAATTCTTAAATGTGAGTGGTAGGGTGTGTATATGAAGATCCACGTACTATTCTATTTTTATGAATGTTTAAAATTTTTCATAATAAAAAGTAAACAAATAAATAAAAAGGGACTTTTTAGAAAGCAGAAGCTGCCTATTAAATTTGTTCGGGGGCGGGGGGAGGGTGTCTTGCTGGCTCAGTCAGTAGAGCATATGACTCCTGACCTTGTGGTTGTGAGTTTGAGCCCCATAACAGGGATGGAGTTTATTAAATAAGTAAGTAAATAAATAAAGTTGTTTCAGAGATAGCACAGTACCACGTCCAAATGTCCCCTCAGTGATGGTAACACACAGCACAGCTTTGCCTTCACATCTTACACAAGTAGGAGTTTCATGTATATTTTCATAAGGAGAGGACACCAAAACCCTATACTAAAAAACTAAACTAAACAAAAATACCCTATGCTCCAAAGGAAAACCTTGCTAGCCATTCCTATAGGGGGTCAAACCTAAATTATCTAGTTTGGACACTAGATAGCATTTAGATATGCAATAAATAAACAACGGGATGATTCCAATAATAGTATGTATTTATAACAAACATATTGGAGCTTTATGCAATTTTTTTTTTTTTTAAAGAAGAGGATGGTTGATTTTGGTAAAGATCAATCCATATACAGGGACAGAGCTAAGAAAAACGTGGAGAAGTGGAATTCTCTATTCCAGGCTCTGCTGTAAGTCACTCGTGTACAAGTGAGCAAGTTTGAGGAGAGTAAATGTATTCACCTCCAAGTTCATAAAATCTTTATTTTATTTTCAAGCCAAGCTGAAGGAAAATCACAAGTTTTCATTTTATTCTCTAGCAGTTTCCAAAAATAACATCTTAAATATATACCTCTTAGACCAACCCACTACCCCAAGGATTTATTTTAAACTAAGACACAACTGGAACTAAATAAACTCCAGATATTGGAATGTAAAACTCCTAATCTCCCCACTTATATCGCTCAAGGACACAGTGATGCCCACGAAGTGATCCGGGACTGTGGATAAGTGGCTTTCTTAGTATTTGAGGGTTTCTGAATATAAGTCTTTATGTAATTATACAAAAAGATCTGTTTTCATAGAAAAGTTATGGCTCTTGACACCTGAATATATAATAAAAATTTTAAACTCTAAGAAAAGGACAGATACTCCCCAAAACTGTCCAGTTCTATTCTTTCCCCTAGAATAGACCTGAGAACCTGAGCAGATGTTGCAGAATATAACTTTTTCAAACAAAAAGTGATGATGATAGTTTTATTGTTTCTGGAAATCCAATGTACAAATCTTATAGGAGAAAACAATCATGTCAAGGAGCCTAAACATTTTCCACACTTACCCATATTGTGATTGACAGATTTCCCAGAGAGTTTCTTCATGTTTTAAACTTCTTTGGAAATCTCAACTTGTCCACAGCCAGTTTTCTTTTGGATCTCTTGATTTAACACTTTTAAGAGGTTGGGCTAACTGTCCATCTAAAGACAAAGGGAATTTCAGGTAATAGATGCAAATCCTCTGAAACAGTACTTCACCTGACAGTTCTCCAAACAGGTTAAGCAGAAGCGTCACATACTTGGGCCATTCTGACTCACTTATTTAGAGAGGAACATTTCTGGGCAAAATCCAGAATTCTGACTTACTTGTTTATTCATGCTTTTTCAGAGGCTCTTGCCCTAGTACCAGTCAATCAACAGGTGGTTACTCATCTCTATGACCTTGGCATTGGGCTGGAGCTGAAGTAGGGCAGGGGTCCTCTCTTCCCTTTGCCTATAATTTCTCAGCTGACAGGAAACACTACAAAATAGTAGGTAAGTAAGGTTTAGCTGCATGCACTGTTCTAATTTGTTAACTCTGGACAGCCAAAGAAAGTCTGAGATCACTGAATTGAACTTTGAAAAATAGGGCAGCCGGGGTGGCTCAGTGATTTAGCACGGCCTTCTGCGGGGGTCATGATCCTGGAGACCTGGGATCCAGTCCCACATGGGGCTCCCTGCTTGGAGCCTGCTTCTCCATCTGCCTGTGTCTCTGCCTCTCTCTCTGTGTCTCTCATGAATAAATAAATAAAATCTTAAAAAAAAAAAAAAAAGAAACAGGTCTGTTCTCTTAACTGGCCTGATCTATGCTCCTGCCTTAGATGGAGAAGTGGGGAAGAATGATGTGTGGGAGTATGGGGCAAGGATATTCCTCAACTTCAGCCCCTCACAACTTGTGGGAACCCAATGCCAATGGGTGTAACCTCAGCCACAAAGCCACAGTGGTCGCCTTTTTCCTGTTTTTCTTGGTCACGGATATCTAAGAAGACTTCTTAAGGTGAGTAAAGTCAGGGATGAAGAAGGGGACATAGGAATCTCTACTTCTATTCTTATAATCATATTGGGCAAATATCTGTCACCATTGCACTGTGAGATTTGGGATTGCTTCAATCCAGTGAGTAGAGGAAGCAAGAGAGGTGTGTGAGTGTGTGTGTCTGTGTGTGTTTGAGTAGTGAATCTGAGTCCAGCCTCATGTACACTGTGGAATGGATATCACAGACTCTGACAGCCTAGATCCACAGAAAGCAGTGCTGTGTAGATAAAACATAGTATGTTTGCCTCCACAGAGGCGTTACCTCTGGCTTCTCTGCTGCTCCATGTTTGTAGATTCTGTAAGTCTCCATAGTCCACTTGGATTCCTCCAAGGGCTGCTGCTAACTAGTTGCCTGATCTCTGAAAACTCATCTTGCCTCTTTGGATGTCAGCTTCCTTGTCTGTCAACAGAACAGGGTTCACCTCATGATCTCTAGAGCTCTTCCAATTTGGAATTCTGTAACTCTGATGTCAACGCTGGATTCCTTTCCACTCTGGGGGGCTGGGGTCACTTCATGCCTTGCCCTGGGGTCATCTGTGCTTCTGGGAGCAGCACCACAGACTCCACAATCCCTTGTCCACCGCTGGGTGGTGTAACCATACATTTGTGAATGATGGAACATCGCAGGAGATGGGAAGAAAGAAAACACTACTATCGAAGACAAGGATGGTTTTCCTTCCCTACCTTAATTTTTTATTGCTTGCCTACTAAGTGTCAAGCAGTGTTCCAAATAGTCTTTTTTTTTTTTTTAAGACTTTATTTTTTTATCCATGAGAGACACAGAGGCAGAGACATAGGCAGAGGGAGAAGCAGGCTCCCTTCAGGGGCCCGATTCGGGACTTGATCCCAGAACCCCAGGATCACGACCTGAGCCAAAGGCAGACACTAAGCCACAGAGCCACCCAGGTGCCCCTGTTCCAAATAGTTCTAAGCAGACATAGTCTCTGTTGTCACAGCACTGAAATTCCCAGAGCTTTGGCATTAAACAGCGATTAATTAAAATAAGCGCAGAGAATTAGGAATTAGGAACTGCTTCCCTGCTCGTGTACTCTTCAATGGCCTCCTCCTGGTTTCCTTGACTCCTTTCTCTCCTTTCTGCCTTTTCTATGAAACTAATCTTCTTAAAATACCTGTGAAGCTAAAATGTCTCTAATGTCTTTCCCTGGTACCTTTTATCCTATGATGAAATTCAGGCTTCTTAGGTCTCCTTGAAGTCCCTCTGCAAACTCAGGGTACCCACTTTTCACCCTTCTGTCCATCCACTCACTTTTCCATGTCCTACAACCAAATTAGCCTATTTGTGGGCTCCCTGGTCACTTGGGTTTTCTGCCTCCACATACCTTTTTGTTCTTTTAAAGATTTAGCCATTCGATTTAAAATGTACTAAAGAGGGGCACCTGGATGGCTCAATGGTTGTGTGACTGCCTTCGGCTCAGGGCCTCACGCCTCACGAGGTGATCAAGTTCCCCGCGGGGAGCCTGCTTCTCCGTCTGCCTATGTCTCTGCCTCTCTCTGTGTGACTCTCACGAATAAATAAATAAAATATTTTTTTAAAAATGTACTAAAGGAATGCACACTTATTTTAAGAATTGAAACAATACAGAGATATGAAATATGTTTGTAATCTCTTCTTCATTCCCCTCCATTTCATTCCCTCTGATGGAAGCACATTTTTGTTTCTCCAAATTTAAAGCAAAGTCCTATGAATCATGCAGAGAACATCCATACCCTTTACCCAGATTCACTAATTTGTAACATTTTGACACATTGGTTTTGTTCCTTTCTTCCCTCTCTCTCTCTTTCTGCACCCACCCCCAACATACATTGTTAATTGTTTTCTTTGTTATTTAAATAGTTTACAGACATCATGCCTCTTCACTGGTTAAGGTTCCAGCGTGTATTTCCTAAAAACTAGAATATCCTCAGTATAGTTAACAACTTCAGGAAATTTACCATCCATACAACACTTATATCTAAATTCCATACTCTAATTTTTTCAGTTGACCCAATTCTTTTTTTCTTTTTTTAAATCAATTCTGTCTTTTACAAAAAATGTTCCCCCATGCTGTATAGGATCTGATCCAGGATCATATATTACATATAGCTATCATGCTTCTTTAATTTCCTTTAATCTGGAAGCTCGTTTTTCTTTGTCCTTCATGCCAGTGACATTTCTGAAGAATAAAGTCCAGTTTCATTATTTCAGTTTTTAATAAAGTAGTTTCTACTTTATATATTAATATCTGTATTTTTTAATTTTTTAAAAAATATTTTATTTATTTATTCACGAGAGACAGAGAGAGAGAGAGAGGCAGAGACACAGGCAGAGGGAGAAGCAGGCTCCTTGCCGGGAGCCCGATGTGGGACTCGATCCCAGGACTCCAGGATCGCACCCTGGGCCGAAGGCAGGCGCCAAACTGCTGAGCCACCCAGGGATCCCTATATCTGTATTTTAATAATAAAATACTCTTGAGTCTGTCTGATGATTTTTCCCTGTCTTTTTAAATGTCATTTCCATCTCTGGGAATGCCTGTCTTCCCCAGTCCTACTTGTCCTCCTAGGCTTAGCTATATATAATCCCTTCTCCCCTGGCCGTTGCTGGAGGCCAGAGAGAACCTCTTAGACTTCTTTATACCTGCTGAAACACCCAGTACTGTGCTTTGCACACACAGGGCAATTAATAAATGTTTGTTGATTAATTGATTTGTGGCTGAGACATGAGTACTGTCTACTATAAAGACAGACGTCGTCATGTATGCTTAGCAAGTCAAGATTGGAATCTTTGCTGCTGATTGCTTCTGGGGTTTTGCAATTAATGAGGTAAATTTTGGATTCAAAACTGAATCCTTGACTATAGATTTGCCACACCATGGAACTGTGGGGTAAGTGATGTTTAAAAAAGTTTCACAATAGATCATTAAGAACGTGAAATAAAAGTAATTTTCCTTACTATTTCATTCTCCCAAATCTTAGAAAACTGCAAAAGTGTTAAGAAAAGGTTTCAGAGATTAATGAAATAAAACTGCTTGAATTGCAATCCAGTATATTTCAATATAGTCCTTATGTTATCAACGTAAAGAAGGTTGAAGGTGGCTAGTTTGTTTAGGGAATGTGCTCTATAAAGGAGATGCTAAATTATAAATTGGGAAAACCGCTTCTCTACTAAGCACTATCCATTTGTCAACATCAAACAAACCTTTTTGCCCTAGCCTAAGAAAGCACTAGACTTTACCGGAGTCTTGGTAAATTTTGAAAATCACATGGTTGTTCAATGCCTCCATGTGGTAGAAAAAAATAATTTAGCTCTGTCCTAGCTTCCTGTGATAGCAACATTCAAGACCAGTAAGGTCTAACAATATTTAGGGTCCTTCTAAGGGACCAGTGGTTTTTTTTTTTTTTTTTTTTTTTTTTTAAAGGCCTATAGAAAAATGACCTGAATTGAAGATAAAAGCCCTAGATCTCATTAGGCTTCATGGAATTGACCCTTCTTTTTGAACCTTCCTTATCTTTCTGTATAAGGAATGCATTTTTCAGGCAAAGGAGTATCATAAAATAAATCGAGTTGTACTGAAATCTGCAGCGAGTCTATATTTTCAGAAAGGCTTTATAAGAATTCTTTTTAAATTCCAAACATAAGATTTTTTTTCTTTTGACAGAAAAAGGAAATCTTTTCTATCTAGCCATAAGGCAAGTTTAAAAACCCATATTAACATGTGTTCATTTGCTTGACAGTTCTTTAGATGTGAAATTGGCCAAAGAATGGTCGCCTTTATGAAACACTTTAAGTTCAGTGTAAGCAATGAGCCAAAAATAGGAGGGCTCAGAAGTCAGACTGGGTCTCTTTCTTCTGAATCAACTATCATTTTACCTACTAGAGATCAGTCAGCACCTTGATCTTCAAGTGCTTCTACTTAAAAGTACTTGATACTCTAAAGATGGCTCGAAGACTTGGATTAATCTGAGAATCAGGAATAGGTATTAGTAAAAACTGAAGCCCACTTTCTCAAAGCACAGAGATATCACAGTGTTGCATGACTTGGGCTTCTGTAACTGGGTGCATCTTTTAAATGTAAATTGAGCATTCCTTTCAAAGCACCCAATGTATTTGTATGTATTTGCTTGCACAAGCATAGCTGACCACAGTGTGGGGGGAGTGGGGGAGGGGGAGGGAGGGGGGAAATTTTCGAGGCATACCTTTTGGTTTCTTTAAAATAATACAGCATGAAAATGTATTGCCTATTTAAAATATACCCAGAAATATGAAATAGGTAAATGATGACGATTATCCTCAGGATGGGGAGTAGGGAACTTCGGTAGTGGTCGTTTTAAGTAAATGCTCTAAGAGTAGTGATTCCTTTAACTTGCTTCCATTTTTCCATCTGTCCTGATTGTTAATACATTCTTGAAAATATTATCCGATTTTTTTTAAAGGCTCTTATTTTTGAGTACTCTCTACACCCAATGTGGGGCTCGAACCTATAACCCAGAGATCAAGAGTCGCTTGCACCACCTACTGAGCCAGCCAAGCACCCCCAGAGCTCTTTTATATTTGATACATATTTTTTAATGTAATTGAGGCTCCCTCCTCCCCCACCCTCCATATCATCTGTAGGCAGCATGAGCCATAGCCACAACTGTGCCACCAACTCACTGCATGACCTTGAACAAGACATGCAAACCTTTGCCTTAATTTCTTCATCTGTAACACTAGGAATTTGAATTTAAATATATCTTAGGCCCCTTCTGGCAAATAAAATTCTATGATTCCTTGACGCTCTCTCATAGGAAGTTATTTATTTATTTATTTATTTATTTATGATAGTCACAGAGAGAGAGAGAGAGAGAGAGAGGCAGAGACATAGGCAGAGGGAGAAGCAGGCTCCATGCACCGGGAGCCTGACATGGGACTCGATCCCGGGTCTCCAGGATCACACCCTGGGCCAAAGGCAGGCACCAAACTGCTGCACCACCCAGGGATCCCTCATAGGAAGTTTTTTATATTTGTCGTCAATTCTAAGTCATAAAGTCTCCATGTACTAACAAGATTCCTGAGAATTAATATCAGGGTGGGATTATTAATAATTTACTTTCCATAACAGTTAACAAACCATCTTTATTAGAGATCCACATTTGATTCTTCTGACTCTGCCAATCAGTACGGCACTTGCCCTTTATAGACAAGGAAACTGAGGTTCATAGAGGTCAATTTAACTCCTTAGGCCTGGTAATGTGTGTATAAGTAAAACTGGAAGGTTGTAAATAAACTTTTAGTTTCTTATGACTGAGACAACTGTATATTTAAAATAATCTGATGTAACGATGAGTCTTCTGAGAACAGTGAGTTCTTTTCTAAATATTTTGAGGTTTTGATTCTCTCTCAGTGGGTCATTCTCAAACCATAAAGCACTAACCAGTGTTAGAGATAAGGACTAGTACACAAAACAGGGCTACTATCCTTTTAGACTGATGGTTGGGAAAACACTTCTCTTATAGAGGAGGAGCCCTCTGATTACATGATTTATTTCCCCAGGGATGGATCCAACCCAAGCATCAACAATGAAACACAAACTCCTATGTTCAGGGATTTTTTTTTTCTTTAAATATTATCCTATTTAGTATCCAAGTATCCAACGTATGCAAACCAAAATTTAAAAATTCACCGTCCTAGTCATATCAGCAAATCAAACTTTTTATTTTCCTGTGTTCTCTGCCAGCTCTCGTCTTTATACATATATATATATTTTTTTTTTTTACCGGTTGTGCTTATAGTGTGTACGTGTATTATAAGGTGTCAGAAACTCACATTTTTGTAAGAGGAAGTCTCAATTTTGATAACTTATTTTCTTCATCCCAATTCAGTTTAATTTCATAGTTGCTTATTGTTTTCTCTTGAATTTATCTCTTCTTCATGAGAAGCACAAAAGATACACAACCTGGTTTAAGAGAGATTTTTTTGGTTGTTTTATTCAAATAACATACAGCAGGGAATGTCATTTAAAAAATATACATATACTCTACCAGGAATCCTGCAACCAAACACTAATGTGTGGCAATCTTTCAAAATTTCTATGCATTTGAGTGACTAAGGGACAGCTCTGTCTGAAGGTGGGAGGTAGGAGGCTGAAATGATGACCTATACAGTTTTTCCCAGATTTTGGACTTCTTGATTCTGTGACAATTCCTGGTAGATACAGGTTTCCTGGTAAGGATTAAGGAACATGCACGATTACTTTCTGAGTCCTGATAAAGTTGGAGTTTGAATGTAGAGAGCTAGAAGGGGTTCAGGTAGGGGGTTAGAATGGTTGTTTTCCCGTTTAGTGGATTTGCCATAAGCTTTATACCTGTTGTGTGCCCTGTGGTAACAGAAGCCACTGTTGCCATGGAAAAGGATGGCAATTTGAATGAATTTAGAGTGGCCCATGGAAACCTGACTCGAGGTCTCCTTGATGTACCAGACCCTGTATATGTGGCACTGCACGTATATCTTCAGTTTCCTTCAACTGAAATGATAAGTGAGAAACTAAATCATAATGTGATACATCAATCTTTTTTTTTTTTTGATGGCTTAATCTTGGTAAAAATGCTAAAGGAGGAACAATTCAGAAGAACTCCTGATTATTCTAAAAACATTAAGTTAATTTGAATAGCATTTACGTTATCGTTGAAACTGGTACCAGAGTCCCCAAACTTTTGATCCAATTTCCAAAAGTCAAAGTGTCTACTTAAACGGACACCAAAAGTCCGAAACGCAACCTAATTCCGCAGCAAAGGGTTTTTTTTTTTTTTGCCCCCAAGTAATTTCTCACATTTGTGAGCCTGTTACACGTTGGTTTTACCTGTCACGGATCCTTTGTATCACTTTTACAGAACACCACCACTTTTAATAAAAAGTGACTGAAAGGATCTAAAATTGTAAAATTGCACGTGCCCGAGCAGAGCAGAAAACTACGCTGAGCTCTTCCCTCACAGGCGTGCCCGAGCCGCCCTCTGCTCCGCCCGGTGACCTGCCCGGGCGCACGCCGGTGCCAGCTGCTGGGCAGACCCCGTCGCGGGGCTTACGCGGGTCACTTTCTAGGGAGAGTCTCCCCAGCCTCGTCGAGTCCGAAGTCCTCGCCATCAGACTACTACCTTCCCCACCAGTGTGTCACTCCCCTTCCCACAGCCCTTCTGGGGAAGAACTTCCTCTCGCGACCGCCCCATTGCACACAGTCCCCGCCGCTGCCAGCGCCCCCACCTCGGAAGGGCCTCCCCTCTCCAGCCCGGGACCCGGGGCCCCCAAACCACTCGGGAGAGGCGCCCCGGCCCCGGCCCCGGCCCCCGCCCGGCCCCCGCCCCGGCCCCGGCGTCCCGCGGCGCCCGGTGGGGAGCGGGGGAGGGGCAGGGACTCCCGGGGCCCCCGCGCCCCCCCGCGCCCCCCCGCGCCCTGCCCGCGCCCCCCCGGAGGTGTGCGGGGGGGAGGGGAGCGCGGGTGGGTGGGACCGGGCCGGGCGGGGAGGGGGAGGGGGAGGGGCGGGGAGGAGGAGGAGTGTGTGTGCGAGCGTGTGTGGCTGGGGGAAGCCATTGCCTGTTTAATAGTTGCTGTTGCTGCACTTCCGCTTCTCTCCCAGCGAGAGAGACACGAGTGGCCAGGCCCAGCCGCAGCCGCAGCAGCAGCCGCCGCGGCGGCACGGAGGAGCCAGACACAAAGAGAGGTACGGGGATCCCCCCCGCCGCCCGCCGCCCCCCGGCCGCGCCGCCGGGCCTCGGGGACACCCTCGCCGCCTCCCCGACCCGCGCCTCCCGGGCCGCCGGGCTCGGGCGGGGGGGCGCGGCGAGCGGCCGAGGAGCCCCGGGGGTCCGGGGCCCGCCCGCGGGGGATGGGTAGGGACCCCGGGCCGCGCGGGGTGCGGGCCCGCCTGCGCCGGGGCCGGGGGGGCATCGCGGCTCGAACTGTCAGCGCTGCCCCGGGAGCCCCCCGCGGGCCGCCGAGGGGGCCGGGGGCGGGGGCGGGGGCGGCGGGGAGCCCCGTGCCCCGGGCGGGGGCCCGCGGGATTGACCCCTCCGGGGCGGAAGGGCTCATTGTTATTCCTGCGCCGAGGAGGCCGAGGCCCCCCCGCGCCCTCGCCCCACCCCCACGGGGTGGCAGCCGGGCGTGTGCCCGGGACCCCCGCCCCGGCCGCGCAGCCCCGAGCCGCCGGCCGAGCCGCAGGCCTGCGGGGAGAGGCGTCGGGGGCGGCGCCGGGGGGCCTCGGGCCTCGTCGCCCCGGCCCCCTGCGGCCGCTCCCTTCCCCCACCCGGGCACCCGCTCCTCGCCTCCGTCCCCCCGGGTCGGCTTCCTCTCGCACTCCTCTCCGCCCCTGCGCTCCTCCCGGCCTCGCTAAACTCCACTGCTGCCCCCGCTGCCTGGCCCCGGCCGCTCGCCCCGCGCCCCCGCGCCCCCGCGCCCCCGCGCCCCCCGCGCCCCCCGCCAAGCCGACCGAAACCGCCCCGGGGCCGGCGCGCCGCCCGGACCGTCCCTCCGCGCCCCCGCCCCCGCCCCCTCCCTGCCCCGAGGGGAGCCCCCGGGGGGCACGGGAGGGGCCGCTCGCCCGCGTTTTCCCACCGCGTCCCCCACTCGCGGCCAAAAATAAACAAGCCGCGTCCGATTTGCCGAAGCCTCGATGGGCCCGAAGACTTTGAGAGGCGGGGGGAGGGCGGCGGGAGGGCGGCGGGCGGCCGGGGGCGCCCCCGGCCCAAGCCCTCCTGACAGCACCCGAGCTCCTGCTTGGCGCTGACTGCACGGCCTGGGTGTTTCTGTTTTGTCTCCCTCCCCCTGCAGGGGCTGTTTGCGGGGTGGGGTGGGGGGTTCGCTATGTCGGATGACGATTCGAGGGCCAGCACCAGCTCCTCCTCATCTTCGTCCTCCAACCAGCAAACCGAGAAAGAAACAAACACCCCCAAGAAGAAGGAGAGTAAAGTCAGCATGAGCAAAAACTCCAAACTCCTCTCCACCAGCGCCAAGAGGTACCGTACTCCACCCCCACCCCCCAGGCTTCCCATTTTCCGAACTGCCTCTTGCTGCATTTGGTCTGCCTCCCATTGAGGAGTAGCCCGAACGCTCCTCAGGGTTTGCGTGTTGTTAAAAAGGAAAAAAAAAAAAAAAAAAAAGGGCCTCGGAAGCTTTAATTATTTTACTCTATTGCCTCTGGTTTTTTCTTTTAGTCCACGTGCAGCTGTTGTGGCTTGCCTCTCATTTCTTGCTGAAGTTTGTAAGAGTCTTCATTACTTTTATCAGTGACCCCCAAAATCTGATTTCAGATTACTTGTTCTATTAATCACTAGCGTGTGACCCTTCTCAAGGCTGGCATCCCACTTAATTACTAATACCTGCCCAGACAACTCTATCAAAACGAATTCTGTTACCATCTTGGTTTCTCCTCACCTGTTGCGCTATGATCTTTTTTTTGAATAGAGCTTTCTCCACAAACTGCATAATGAATAACTCCTATTAGTAGGGTAAAAAATGTAATAGGTGGAAAATGTTCTCAGAACTTCCAAGAGATTCTTCTGATTTGGAGAGTTGAGGCAAGCAAATCCATAGATGATGTATAAAATGGGTATTCTAGGTTATTTGGGGGGGGGGGATTCTTTTTTTTTTTTTCCTCTTCAAAATCTTCAATTTTGCCAAATTTCAGGGAAACTCATTTTTTTCATGATACATCTTCTCATATTGCTGTAAAAATTTTTGGTTCTTTTTCCAAGTTGAATTCAAGCAGTGGCTCGTTTTCCTTACTCTTCCTCTTAGGTCTCTGGAAGAACGTACTTTTTTTTTTTTTCCTTTGAGGATCCTTTAGTAATATTCTCTGATCTCCATGACCCTTAATTTATAGCAGATTGCTGGGAACCCCCATGCCCTTTCATAAATCCTCTGCTCTCAGGTGGACAGTCATTAAACTTTAAAGTGGCAAACCAGAAAGATAGCAAGGAATATAAATGGTGGATTAAATAGGGGTATCTTTTTAAAAAAAAAAACAACGTAGAAAAAAATGGAATGTGAGTCTTTAGTCTCCACTGAGTAGTGAGCCTAGAACTCAGAGTTTGAAAGTTTGTTCTGTCATTCTCCCAGAAATTTGAAAAGTTGGAAAAGTGCTTTGGTGGCTTAACCATGGGGGGATGAGAGAGTGGCTTTAGCTTATTCCAAATAGTGTAGCCATCTAGAGTTAAATGGCAAGATGTCTTAGCAAGATTGTTCTTTCAGAGGGGTGGTTGATGGCATCTCCGCTTCCAAAGAATCCTAGCTGGCCCTCGTTGATTAGTCCTGTGCTGGTACTCCCAGAACCTGGCATCTACCCAGGCCACTTTGGATGGGGCTTTCCTTAATGTCCCCAACTCCTTACCCTTCCCCACCACGACCTGCAGTACCTGTGCTCCCTGACCCATGCTGGAACAGCTTTTGGCCTGACCTAAGGCAGGATATTTCCCTTAGGTCGTTAGTATTTTTTTGTGCACCAGTATATCATTGGCGCACATGAATAGATTTGGGGATAAAAGCACAGGTGTCAAATATAAAAGTCTCCTTGGTGTCAGCAAGTTACTGAGGGGGATTTTTCATTAGACGGAATTTGTCCATTTATGATAAGTTAAAAAAACTTATTTGGAAATGCCTGGGAAAGGGATCGGCAGGTGTACAAAAAATGAAAGGTGGGAAGCTACCAAGGATAATTTTACCTATAAAGTTAACATCAGTTTTTAGCTCCCTGGATATCATGTTGAAAGATACGATACACTTAACAGTGTTGAAGCAGAGCTAAGGTTAATAGTAAAGGCAAAAAATGGAAAGGGGGCAGTGTATCCAGGAAAGAATAAAGGCGAAATTAATGTTAGTGAGACCCTATAATTGCTTCTCAGCCTTTTGGCTAAGATCAAGTGGAGACCCTATAGAAGCTGCTCTGTGAAATACATTGGCTTGGAAGGGGCACATATACCAGGAAATGGAACAAAAAAGGAGTCTGAATTGGTAGACAAAAAGTTACTTAACTACATACTGTAAAGTGGTTTCCTTTCTAGTCCACAGGAGAGGAAAAGCCCCTAGTGGGAGTGGCCTGGACAAGAATTATTCTGTGAAACTTAGGTATGAGTGACTTACAAATCTTTTGTCAGTATTGTGCAAATGGTAGTTGTACAGGTGAAGTGGTTAAAGCTGTCTGGTATTACAGGCTGAAGAAGTAACTACCTTCTCAGTAAGTGTAGTAGAGGCTGGTTTGGCAAGGAGAAGTGCAGTCAGTGTGTGTTTTTATGCAGTTGTGCTCAGGTAAAGGATATTTTTGGCTATGTACATAGGTCTTAAGGTACAGCCATTTAACAGATGCAGATAAAGAATCAGGAAACCAAGATTCCAAACTTGTAGTCTAACATACAGTAATGAGTCAAACAGCCCCAGTGTTAGGGAATGTCTCAACTGAAATGCTTATTGGTAGCAAAAGAATTTAGCAGGACACAGATGTAAGTAGGTATCAGTAAAGACTGTGAGCAAACCTCTAACACTGACCAGATTTGTAGGGGACAGGAAGTGTCCTCCAATAGGAAGGTTTAAAGAACTTCCCCAATCATCACCCTTAATTTCTCTGAACTTACACATGGAAAAAAACAAATGCCTTCTAACGCCCACTCCGCATTGCATCTACCCAGCCTATCTTCCCACCCTCAGAAAACCTTTGGATAGAGACAAGCATCCATCGTGATTGATTGCCTTAGAACGTGTTTGTGTTTAGTTTTTTACTACCGTGCTACCTCCTTGTGATTTTTTTTTTCGGTTGTATCATAGCCCTTTAGGGTTTTATGTGATAGGAGCAAAAAAGGTTTTAAAAATAGAAGGCACCATTTAGCAGATGGAAGAGGCTTAAAGGCCTCAAACTTTGTCGTATTAATTGATGCTCCAAGCGCCTAGGTAAGCAGACAAAGGCCAGGGCTTGGTGTGAACTGCCTGGTGGCGTCGGCCTAGGGGTGGGGGATGGGGCTCTTTGTGAAGTGGTGGGTCGGTGCGGAGAAGGGGGCTGCCCCGGGCTCTGTGTCCACCGTGGGATGGGGAAGGACGGGAGCAGACCCAAGGGAATTGAGGATAGCCAGGAAAAAGTAGGTCCGGGAAGGGGTGCGGGAGCCGACGGGGTGCGGGACGGAGGCTGGGTGCACCTGTGCTGCAGGCCGACGGGGTGCTGGTGCCCGGCCTCGCCGGAGGGGCGCCCGGGGCTCCGCGCGCGGCCTGGGGCTGGGGATCCCGGGATCCCGGGGCTCGGAGGAGGCGGGCGGGGCGGGGCGGGCTCCCCCCCCCCCCCGCGGCCCGCGGCTGCACCCGCCGGGCAGGCCGGCCGGGGCCCGAGGGGCCTCGCGGGGAGCGGCCATGTTGGCGGCGTCACCGAGGACGCGGGGCGGCCTGGGGGGGCGCGCGAGGGGCCGGGGTGACCCGGGCGGGGGCGGCGGCGGGGGCCGGCCCGGGCGCCCCGCGGAGGAGGCGCGGCGGCCGAGTGTGCCCGGCACGTTCTGACGCGACTCGGAAAACGAGTCCGCGAGCGACCAGCCTCACGACGATTTCCTAAACGGAAAACCCCGAGAAATACAGCTGCCTCGGTGTGCGAGGCACGACCGGAACCGAAACCTCCCCGGGGAGAGCTGGGGACCCCGGGCCGCCAGCTCACTGCCGGGGGGAAGAAAGTTGTTTTTCCTCCGGTAAAGTGCGGCCCGCCGCCCGGGCTGTGTAGCGCTCCTCCCTCGGCGGCTCCCGGGCCCCGGGCGGGCCTGCGTCCGTCCTCCCGTCCGCCCGCCCGTCCGCCCGCCCGCCCGAGCGCCCCGGGGCGGCTGCCAACGCCTTCACGTTTCTTGTGTTTCTCTCTCACTTCCCTGACTCCAGGATTCAGAAGGAACTGGCCGACATCACTTTAGACCCTCCACCCAACTGCAGGTGAGCCTCCTTTCACGTGGTTTTTTTTTTTTTCTTTTAAAAAATTCTTGTAAGCTTTATTTTGGGGGTCTTCTTTTTGTCATTAAAAACTTCTGCTTTTAATCTTCCGTTAATGCTTATTTTGGGGTGGGGGGGGCTAACATCAAGTAACAGCTGCAATCGATTGGCCTGGGAGTCATGGTCTGGTGAGCTCTGGCCGTCCGCCGTGCTGGAGAGCGGCGATGGACCTACCCGCGGGGACACTTGCCCGTATATAAGACCAGGCCGTGAAATGAATTTAAAGGTGTACACTTGCCTGATCCTGAATCTGGGATATGTCATTAAGGGATGATGTAAAACGTTCTTAGAGACTCAGGTACATTTTGGTTCAGAAAATTGCTTTGCCATCTTAATCTGTTACTCAAGCGCTCTGTTAAGCTAATAGAGCATAGAGTTAAACACCCAGCGGATCCTCAAACCTCATTGTATATATAAATTTTGTATTGGACTTTAGCAGATCAATTCAGGAAATAATCTGTGGCTTTGATGAAAAGGTTTTATTTTTGAAATTTTATAGATTTAAGCTCATCCATGGGGATGCTTTTTTTTTTTTTTTTTCCCAAAATTGCTTCAGACTCTATACATATGTGTGTTTCAGTTTCAAAGCAAGTTGATACCAGCTTTTTGGAGCGTTTGCTGATTATTTGATTTTATTTAGAATAGCTATTTTGCTACTGTTGGCACGGTGGAAGACTTGGATTTTATTAAGTCAAGAGTGAAGTGAGGAAGGACTTAATATGTTGTAATAGAGCCATTTATTTAAGGGAGATCAATTCAAATCTGTTACTCTCATAATTTAAAAATTAGGTATAACATTTAACCTAATTTTCAGTTCTCAGGATTAGCAATGAAATGGGATGTGACATTTCAGAAGTGTTCTAAACTTCGAAGAAATTACAAGAATTAAAATATTTAATGGCTGTGTGTAGAATTTAAAACAAGCCTGTTGGAAATATTCAAGTTGAAAAACTAAATGAAATATTTTGTTAACACTGAACTTTCTGAAGTATGGTTAATGGATTAAATGGAAACTTTAATATTGCCATTTTGGTTACATATGTTCTTAATGTTGGTCAGGTGTGGAATAGTCTTTCTAAAATTTTGTCCCGTTTTGTAAGGAAAGTTGGGAGTTTCAAATGCTCTTAAACTATTGTTTGTAACTGAACCACTTAATTAGTCTTAAGGATTTTTCTCATGGCTTTTTAAGAATCTTTAAACTATTGAGAAAGTGGAGAAATAAGTAAGGAGTAGGGCTGTGATGTTTTACTTTTCTTAGTGGAATCGTTGTTTAGATGGAAGCCTGTAGCTTCCCTTGGTCGCTTGTGTTGGATCCTTGGGCATTCTCCATGGTATATACATGCTGTGTAGTTACTGCTCCCGTTTGGTATTGTGTCTCTTTCAATGTGCCTCTTGGGAGTTCAGACAACTTTAGCTGATGAAATTACAAAGTTTTTAAAGCTTGTTTTAAAACTAATAACATTCATCAGAACGTAATGGTTTTCTTGCAAATATGTGCAGTCAAGTTTAAAGTTTGTAAGCGCTTTGGAGATTTTCATGGGATTAATAACTTAAAAAATAGGAAAAGTATACTTTAGTTTCACACCATTTTAACTGAGTTCATGTGTGAGAGATTTGTGCTGCTGAACGTGTAGAACTTTAATCCTTGGAAAACCCTCCTAATTACCCCTTCAAGGTGAAACCTGTGAATGTTACGGGTGCTTAGGTGAAGCACGGAACTGGATGGCTATTGGGTAGTTGGTTGTGGGAGACAAACTGCTACGTACTTAAACATTTGAAAAAAAATTGCATTTCAGAGAAAACACTAGGCATCTTTTTTTTTTTTAAGATTTTATTTATTTATTCATGAGAGACAGGGAGAGAGAGGCAGAGACACTGGCAGAGGGAGAACAGGCTCCATGCAGGGAGCCTGATGTGGGACTTGATTCTGGGACTCTAGGATCATGCCCTGGGCCGAAGGCAGGTGCTAAACCGCTGGGCCACCGGGGCTGCCCAACACTAGGCATCTTTAATTCGCAAGAGAATGTACATTATGGTGACTTTTAAGAATAAAAATTGCTTTATTTTCTGAAAACAGTTTTTTTGGTATGGCTGTTTAGGTAATATGAACTTTGGTTTCTACTTTGTGTTGGTTTACTAGTGTTACTGACTCAATGTCATATAGCAGTTCCAATATTCAGCTAACTTAAATTTGGTGTTATGTTTTTGTGTTGGTACCTTATGAGATTGAATTATTTAATATTTTAATGTAGATTATTTGAGATGGAAGAGGATAATTTGGGATGTATAAATTAGGGTACCAACTCGGTTGAGCGTTTGACTCTTGATTTCAGCTCAGATCGTGATCTCAGGGTCCTGGGATCGAGCCCCACTTCAAGGCTCCCTGCTCAGCTGGGAGTCTGCGTCTCCCTCTCCCTCTGCCTGCTACTCCCCGTACTTGTGCTTTCTCTGCCTGTCAAATAAATAAAGTCTTTGAAAAAATGTATGAATTAAATGACATATTGAAGGCATACATGTTTATTTTTAATCTTTTTGATGTTACTCAGCATGAGAACTCCATAGCTTGGTCCTTCAGAAAGTGTAATTTCATCAACTATAAATTATGTTTTGAATGAGTCAAACAATTGACTTTCAATTAATGTATCTTAGTATTAATCCTTTGTAGGATGACCTTTTTTCAATCAGTTTTCAGCCTGTGGTTTTAAACTTAAACGTGTTACTTTATTAAAATACAGCAGTTGGCACAAAGTAACCTCTCAATACACAGTGGATTGCAGATCAGTAGTAGAATGCTTCTCTTGAAGGTGCACTGTTTGCATTCCAGCAATTTTAGCACTTTACTTGTCAAATTTCAAAGTTACTGAACTTAAACTTGTGTGAAATGCAATTGCTAAGTATGTTATAATGTGTGAGCACATAAAGTTAAATTCTTAATGTTGTATATTGTGTGGAGTAGTTTTTTTTAAGAACAGAGTGCAGATTATGTTCAGTGATCAGAAGTATGTTAAGTGAATATTTTAAAATTTCTCTGTATTGCCATATAAATCAAATTCTTTGGTATTGCTGAACTATTTGGTTCTTTGTATATATGCAGATGAAATAATAGTTTCCCGGCTCATGTCCTATGCATCTGGTTAGGTTTTTTTCCTTGCATTTTGGCTGTTTGTTTAGGGGGGAAAAAAAATACTGTCTTAACTATTATAATGATTTCCTAAAGCATACCCTATCCTGGATTGTAAAATTATGCTTTTTCTTTATTTAATTTTTAAAAAGTTTTTATTTAAATAAGATTATGCCTTTTTAGCTGATGAACTCTGGGCCACTAGAGTCAGTTTTGCACCTGTTATTTATAGCCTAGGGTTCAAGCTTTACTAAATTGACTAGTTTAGTTATATAACTAATCTGTAGACGTAAATGTCTATAGATAGTAAGTCTGTATGTAATAAATGACTTTTTCCCAAGTCCTTCAAGCTTCAGAATTTACTTAAACTATTCATATAGTGAGGCACCTGGGTGGCTCTGTGATTGTCTGCCATTGACTCAGGGCATGATCCCAGAGTCCTGGGATCGAGTCCCCGCATCAGGCTCCCTGCAGGGGAGAGGCTTCTCCCTCTGCCTATGTGTCTCTGCCTCTCTCTCTGTGTCTCTCATGAATAAATAAGTAAAATCTTTAAAAATACAGCAACTATTCATATAGTGATTTGAAACCTAAAAATTCAGATTTTTTTTTGGAGCTACTATTTTAGGATCAAATGTGTTTGAGAAGTCATTAAACATTTCAAGCGTAATAAAAATAAAAATAAACACTTGTTTTTTTATTTTTATTTTTTTAATTTTTAATTTTTTAAGATTTTATTTATTCATTCATCAGAAAGAGAGAGAGGCAGAGACACACAGGCAGAGGGAGAAGCAGGCTCCATGCAGGGAGCTGGATGTGGGACTCGATCCCAGGTCTCCAGGATCACGCCCTGGGCTGAAGGCAGGCGCTAAACCGCTGAGCCACCAGGGCTGCCTTTTTTTATTTTTAAAGATACATAATATCTTTAAAGATATATGATATGAGTGAATGTTTTTGAGAAGTTGAGATGTAGAAGCTGTGCAGTAAAAAGTGGAAAATCCCCCTCATGATCTTTTCTGATCCTGCTGCTTTGTGGAGAGAGCTTCTAACTTGGAGCTAACTTGCGTTTTGTGTGTATCCTTCCAGATACTCTGTGAATGTACATTGTTGTATTTTTCTGGTTTTATAAAATCTGAAATTGGTGGTAGTAATAATGAGATGTCAATTTAGAAATCCCAGGCTGCTAATCTTGGAAGGAAAAGAGATCCTTTGCTTGCAGTAGTAAAGACCTGTATATCTTTTTGAAGTTTAGCTTGCTTTAAATGGTTGTTTGGATGTAAGAAATGAGTTCAACAGAAGTCCTTTATAAAATCCTGTATCTCACTTGAAAAAAATCTTTTTTTGTGTTTTTCATCCATTTGATATCAAATGCATTAAAGATATCAATGTGACTTCAGTATCTGAATGATGTTGCATTTTATAATAATTTTCATTTGGAGAGTTACCAGTGCAGTGTGTTTGCTTTCATGTGCATAAAGGCAGTGTTGAAAAACAGCGAGAACCAGGAGACTGGAGTGAAAGCATATTCAGAATAGCCACCAAACCAGGGGCAGGTTCCTGGAAATTAGATAATCACCAAGGGCCTGAGTAGGTAGGAAAGAAGGAAATCTATCCAGAAGTGAACTGCTTACTAAATGAGTAGGACTTCTTGTGGCTGTTGTGTTTACCAAAAGACCGTGTGTCTGTATTGTAAAACTATACTGCTATTGTTCCTCAGAAAGATAAAAAGAATTATCATATGACCTAGCAGTTATACTCTAAGTGTATACCTGAAAGGATTTTTTTTTTTAACCTGAAAGGATTGAAAACAGAGACTCCAACAGATTGTTGTCAGTGTTCATAGCTGTTCATAATAGTCCTGAAGAGGAAACAACCCAAGTATTCATCAACAGATGAATGAATAAACACAATGTGGCATTTAAAATGGAATATTACTTAGCCACGAAAGGAAATGAGGTTCTGATACATACTACAGTATGAATGAGCCTTGAAAAGTTTAATACTAAGTAAAATAAGCCAGACAGACAGAAGGTCAAATATTGTGATTCCAGTTGCATTGAATTGCCTAGAATAGGTAAATTCATAGAGATGTGGAGGATTAGAGGTTTCCAGGGATGGGGGGAGGGGAGGAAGGAGAAGTTATTACTTCATGGGCACAGGATTTCTGTTTGGGGTGATTAAAGTTTTGGAAATAGTGGTGATGGTTGTACAACATTGTGAATGTCATTGAATGTTATACTTTAAAATGGTTAAAATAGCAAATTTTATGTATTTTATCACACCAAAAAAAGAATTCGGAAAACTCCTATTCCATTGTTTAAATGTTAACAGTATTTTGAGGAAAAAATTTTTATAGCTTAATAAGGCCACATTTCACAGTCTTTATGGATTCTTGTAAAGGATACTAATATTGAATTCTTGTCACAAACCTTGAATCCTTGAATCCCTGTTACACATGAAAACTGCCTTCAAGGAGGTCGTTGTCAAGTAGGGTGGTAAAAAATGCATGTACAGATCTTGAATAGTACTCGGAAACGAGAATATTATTTAGAAAGTAATAAATGCACATTACACCTTACAAAGGTTCAGAGCATTGAGAGATTGCTTTGACCTGGGTGTGAGTAGTGTCTGGAACACTTAGATATCTGGGAAAGCTTCCTGGAGGAAATGAGAAGTGGAATGGGAAGAGTAAGAGACATCTCTGTAGTAGAGGAAGGCTCAGAGAGCACTATTTAGGCAAGAGTGAATAAGCCTATGGCTGAGAGTAAGGAGTAGAAGAATAAGCAGTGAGAGATAAAGTTGTGCTCCTCATTGTCAGCCTGAGGCTTTGGAGAATCACAAACCTTTTTTTTTTTTTTTTTTAAGATTTTATTTATTCATGAAAGAGACAGACAGACAGACACAGGAACAGAGGAGGAACAGACACAGGCAGAGGGAGAAGCAGGCTCCATGCAGGAAGCCTGACATGGGATTCGATCCCTGGTCTCCAGGATCACGCCCTGGGCTGAAGGCGGTGCTAAACGCTGAGCCACCAGGGCTGCCCTCACAAACCTTTTTGAACTAGAAGTCTAATCCAATTAGAACTGAGTATCTGGATAGAAACAGAGCAGGGGTTGAGTGGAGTTTGGTGGGAAGCTGGAGACTGGGAGAGACCTCTAGTAGTCCGGGTGGGAGGCTAGGTGGGCCTGGGACAGGTGGCAGCCATCAAAGTGGAGAGGAGAATGAGGTGGAAAGCAGTGGGATCTAGAGAACTTGGCCACTGATTTAGACATGTAGGACTTGAAAGGAGTCAGAAGTTCTTTGGGTACTGGGGAAGATGGTAGTGCCATTAATAGAAGTCAGTAAGGCAGGGAGAGGAACTGGTTTGAGGGAGCAGAGGGATTAGATAGATCCTCTTTCCAAGGTTTAATTACTTGTTTTGTTGACCATATACACTGCTTAACGTATTGCTGCCACTTAGTAGGCTCTCAGTAAATACTTGGGAGTTTTGTTTGTTTTGAGGAAGAGAGAGCACGAGTTGAGGGTAGCTGCAGAGGGAGAAGGAGAAGCAGGCTCTGATGTGGGGCTTGATCCCAGGATCCTGGGATCATGACCTGGGAAGTCAGATGCTTAACCAGCTGAGCCACCCAGGCACCACAATATTTACGGTTTGATATGTGTATATATGCGAGGGAGGGAGATACTGTAATGTTTTTAAAACGATTTTAGAGAGGGTGATGGGATGTGAAACTGAGGTCATAAGTGGAGAGTATGTATTTAGAAAGGCTGGAAGCCTGGGGCTTTCTGACAGAGTGACAGTTTGTAAAGGATTGGAAGCATTTTTGTCCTTCAGTAACACTCCAGCTACTTGTATAGAACAAAAAGAAGCAGTGCTTGCCTGTCATCACTGTTACTTGGTTTGTTCTTTCTGGGTAGATTTTAAGTTCCTTGAGAGCAGGGATTACATCTTTGCCATCCCTACCTTGTCCAAGAAAGAGAAGATACACAATTCATATTTGTTAAATTAAAACATAGACACAAAAACCTAATTTGAGTCTGATGGCTTAATGGAATGTCTTCATTACCCTCTTCAGAAAATAATGGAAAGAGCTGGGGAAATTGCTGTCACATTTTACAGCTGTCTGTTGCTGGCAGTCTTTCTGACTTGGCACTCAAACCGTTTTGGCAATTTTCACCTTCTCGGAATCACAGAGGGGCTCTGGACTGAAGTGTGATACAAAAGACGGGATCAGTGCTGTGGGCTAGATTGAGAAGATGTATAAAGAAAATACCAGTACCTTTGGTTACCATGTTTTGACTTGATAAAATTACTGTTTGCCAACAAGTGAGCGTGGGTTTAGGGGTGCTAAGTAAATTGGACTTCCTAGTGATGTTCCCCCAAATTCTAAAGCTATTCCAGATATTCAGTTATGTTAGAGATGCTGGCACCCGCCTGAGACATCTGACACATTCCCCATCATCAGTGGAGTGAAACAGGGTTTCATAATAAGCCCATTCTTATTCAGCCTTTCTTATGCAGCCATGCTGTAAAGTGAAACAAAAGACCTAGTAACTGGTGTCAGAATATGCCTCTAATCCTCTGGGAAACTTCCTACTATATAGGCTAAGAAGCTCATCAGTGCTCTTTGCTGGAAAATTGTAATCCAGGAATTGCTGTATGCTCATGGCTTTTTTCTTGAAACTTATATGCAAGTGATTATAGGTTGCTTTGTAGAGTCGGGTGCTGCACTGCATAGGTGATAAACCTGTGGAAGGCCAAGGTAATCTCAGCCCAGTCAGAAAAGCCCTAGGAAGCCAACAGTTTTCATACGCAGAATGTAATTGAAAGTTGTCACGGGGTTTTGTTACCTGGGGCAGCATATTGTTCACTAAACATCAGTTAACAGAGTAGTCAAAAACTGAATTCTTTTTGCTTTCTAAAGAACCTGAATATGACAAAGGGCAAGGCCAGGCCAAAATAAAGGGACTGTATTATCAAGCTCTTAAATAGCATTCAACATCACATTTGCCACAGGTGTCAGATCTGACTTGATTCTAGTACTGACTTGTGTCAGTATTAAATTTTAAATATTAATAACTAATGGAGAGTCTTAATAGGGTCTACTAGCATTGAAATGATCATTATGTATAATATCAGGACATTGGGTGTTTTTATTTAGTTAATAGATGGAAAATTGATGTAGGATGGATCCTAATAAATTCTGTAGAAAAAGGCATGGAAGCACATTTTAAAATATCAGCAGAGCAGCTTGGAAGAATTGTACTTAGAGAAAATTTTACGTAGGGGCATCTGGTGGCTCAATCGGTTAAGCTCTGACTTCTGTTCAGGTCATGATCTCAGGGTCCTGGGATTGAGCCTAGCCATAATTTTAGTAGAGAGTCTACGTGTCCCTCTCCCTCTGCTTCTCTCATGCTCACTGCATGCGCACGTGCTCTTTCTCTCAAATCTTAAAAGTTTTAGACTAGTAAAGTCAGTATTATACTCAGGAAGTAATGTACAAGAGTGGCAAAAGCATAAGTAAATCAGATCATATTGACTTAAAATATGAGAGTCCTCTGTGCTACTCAGATGACTAAAACAGATCTGGCTTCTGGCTTGTGGGAACTTTTATTTATTTATTTTTAAATCACTTTCTTTAATATACAGGAAACACGTGAGACACAAAGCTCAAGAAAGCACTCAGTCCCTGAGCTGGTAGTTGAGGGGGGAGTTGATGAGAACAAGCCTTTCTAGTCTCCCAGGGAAAGAAGAGATTGAGAGGACACAGTATCACAGTCCCCTGGTGATTCTACCACTGGGGCCACTCACAGCCTAGTTCTTTTTTTTTTTTTTTAAATATATTTTTTAAGACTTTATTTATTTATTCATAGAGATGCAGAGAGAGAGAGAGACAGAGACAGAGACACAGGCAGAGGGAGAAGCAGGCTCCATGCAGAGAGCTGGACGTGGGACTCGATCCCGGGACTCCAGGATCATGCCCTGGGCTGCAGGCAGCGCTAAACCGCTGCGCCACCGGGGTTGCCCCAGCCTAGTTCTCTACCAAGTTTGGGAAGTACTGATTTTCCTTGTCCTAGTCCTGGCCCTCCTCCCAGACTCAGCCTCCAGTTTTCATAAGTCATGCAGTTCCCAGAGTGGCCGCTTCCTTCAGCTCCCTAACATTTCACTCAGGGAAGAAGGCCACTTAGCCTGAGTGGTGTCAGAGTTCTGAGGGAGTTGTCAGGGAGGTAGGGAAGATCTCCTTAACAACTTGCCATTTACTTACCATCTTCGTGTTTAGAATCTGAAGATTGGGGAGTCTCAGGGTCTTCTGAGGGCTTGTCCAAGCCCTGGCTGGTTATAGGGGTTTCTGAGGGCTGTCCTGCATGCTCCTTGGAGAACACCTGCTTGGAGGGGAGCTTGGTTTGGCTCCAGGGTGGCATCTGGTTGTCAAGCGAAAACTAGGTGTACCTGGAGGCATGTCCAATTCAGAAAATGAAGTTGCCTCTAGGGGCAGAACAGGCTCTGGGAGAAGATTCAATTAAGGGCCTTTGGTCTCAAATACTTCACTCAGCTGTTTAACCAGTGGGCTTGGAGGCTCTCCACTACTGGTCTTCATAGGTGTCCATGCAATGCCAAGGGTAGAAGAGTGGGGATCTGAGTCTTGAATTGGATTAGGACCTTCCAACTGCTCCTTTGCTGGTACATTTGGCTGTGGAGAGCTCTCCTTTGGGATGGGAGTGTGCAGGATGCTGGCAGGAGGTAAATGGGGTTCCACCACTTGCGCCAGAAGCTTGTTGTGTAGCAGAGGCCATGCTGCAGTGACTGGTGTGCTCTTGGCTGAGCCCATCTCAACCAGGAGGAGTAAGGTAGGGCAGGGCCTGGCCTGGAGTGAGGATAGGATGCTGAGCCCCCATTCCTCTTCTGGCAGCACAGCAGCTTGAGCCTTAACTCCCCATGCTGAGTTTCAAACCTCCTAAAACTTGAATTCTAGTTGGCAATATAGACAGTACCCAGGTAGAACAATACGTAACTACAAGTTGTGTAGCTAGTAAGAGAGCAATTAAGAGTGCAACGATGGACAGTAATTGGGGTAGGGAGGTTATTTGGAGAAGGCTTAAAGACATTTAGGCAAAGACTTGAAAGATGAGAAAGCCTTGTGAAAAATATAAGAACATCCTAGACTGAGGGAAGCATGGACACTGAAGCCCTGAAGTGTGGGGAATACCATGTGATGCAGAATCATGTAAACCAAAGTGAAGTATGGATTTCATTCTAAGAACAGAGGGAAGCCATTTAAGGCTTTGAAGCAAGGAAGTAACATTATTTCAGTAGTGACTTAAAATTCTTTTCCTGCCTTCCGTACTGTGTGGAAGGGAGCTGATTGGAAGGCACGAGTGGAAGAAGAGAGACCAGAAAGGAGGGTATTGCTCTATTCCAAGCAACTGGTGATGGCAGATAGGATTAAGATGGCAGTAGTGGAGATGGGGTTAGAATACCTGTTGATGGAATGCAATGGATGTGGGAAGTGAGAAAAAGGACCAAGAATGGCCCCAAGTTTCTGTGGTCTTACCACTTAGGTAGGTGATGGCCATGTTTTACTGATAGGAGCAAGACTGGAATAGAACCTCTGTGTGTATGTATTTGGAAAGAGGGCAGCATAGAAAATGAGCTCTTTGTGTATATGTTAGGCTTTAGATAGATACCAATGAGGTATCCAAAAGAAGGTGTCAAATAGAAAATAGAAGTTAGATACTGGTGGAGCTCAGAGGAATATTTTGGACTCAAGTTATGCACATAAGTTTGAGATACATATACATTTGGGAGACATACATATATAGAGGCTCTTTTCTGGGGACTCCCTCAAGCTCATTGAGAGAAGAAAGGTATAGTGAAATGAGGGCCCAGGATGCAGGCTTGAACCTCTAGTTCAGAGGTTGTGTAGTTTGAAGGAGAAGCCTACAGAGGGGACTGAGAGAGAGATAGAAGGAAAATCAAGAGAGTAATGTCAGAAAGTAGCGAGTAGAAAGTATTTTGAGGCAGAGTGGACATCAACGCTCAAATAACACTGTGAGGTAGGGAAAGACCAGCAAGTAACCACTGGATTTTACAGATCTAATGTAGATTAGGCGATGCAAAAGAAGGGATAATTTTTAAGAAGGAAAAGATGTTTGTGCTATCCTTCTCAATTAGATTTTTTGAAAAAGATTTTGAGAGAGTGAGTACAAGCAGAGGGAGAAGCAGACTCCCTGCTGGGCAGGGAGTCCGACTACATGATGACAACTATGGACTACATAATGACGACTATGCAGGGCTCTGCTGGTTCCCAGGACCCTGGTATCATGGCCTGGGCCACCCAGGCGCCCCCCCCCCCCCCCCATTAGAAAATTTCTTTGTGTTTATCTAGAAGGAGGTGATTTAGTTACCAGATTTTTACACTTTAAGGCTGAACTTTTTAACATCGTATAATTATTTTTCTTGAGGGAGTGTCTCTCATTTTTAGTGGATTCTCAAAGGATTTTGGGAGGTTTCCTCTCTCCCCTGCCCCCCCCCCACTAGAAAAAAAGCTAACTTCTGCTTTACTAAATTCAAGTCCTTTGTCATCTTTACGGTTAATGTTGTAGTATGGGTATCAAACATAAATAGTGCCGGGTTCATATATCACATCTTGATAAATCCCTTCAGCAGGACTTACTTTGAAAATACTAGGGAGTGGATAAATTGGAAAATCAGTAAATTGCTGCTGCCATCCTTAAATTTTTTTACATGCTTTGGTTTGCATTGATCTTTTGTACTTTTCACACTAACAGGTGCATGACAATAAGTGGGTATATGTGTTTACTTTTAATACAGTGCAAGTTATTCATATTCCATTTTTTCATCCTTTTAAGATTTATTTTGTTGAAGCTTTACATTGAACTTACCTGGAGCTCTTAAAGCATCATTATATAAGCATAATTTTTCTAATCATCTATCAGTCACTTTTTTTTTTTTTTTTTTTTTAGATCTTATTTATTCATGAGAGAAAAACACAGAGATATAGGCAGAGGAAGAAACAGGTTCCTTGCAGGGAACCCGATGTGGGACTTGATCCCAGGTCCCTGGGATCACGCCCCAAGCTGTAGGCAGATGCTCAACTGCTGAGCCACTCGTCCCTACCAGTCACATTACATTGTTTCATATTAACCAAGTACTCTTGGTCCTATGTAACATGATAATTAAGATTGTCCCTTTTTTCTGAGATCGGTCTTCTCAAAACACATACTTGTAAATTACATACAGTAAGCCAGGGGACAGTAGGATACCTAGAGTCATTGTTGAATGTGGGTAATGGTTTCATATAAGAAAATGTCGCATGATGCAAATGTTTATCTTAGTATTTCCCATCAGAGCAGTATGTGTACACAATAGCTTGTGTGTAAGAATTCAGATGCTGGATTCCCATTTAAATTTGGGTGTGGGGGACTTGGAGGATGTGATGCATGAACATCCTAAGTGATCAAAGACTGGTGTCTTTTTATCCACATCACCAGGAAAGCCCTCATGTAGTACTTTACATTTTTAGTCTCAAAAAATATGGTATATTTCATTGACATTAATTTTGTTTAGAAGTGGGCTCTTTGGGTTATGATTGATATTTTTCACATTTTCAAATCATTAGAGGTTATCATCTGGTATGCTTATTTAGAGCAGTAATTATTTATGGTACCTCTTATTCAAATAACTGACAAATTCTGTGTTAAAATTAATGACAGAGAAATCGTGTTTTGTTTGTATAACATGAAGCTTCAGGCTCAAATCCTGGTGCTGGAGGTCATGGGCAAGATGGAGGGAGCCAGATTGGGCTACTTGGGCAGGGCAGTGACTCAGATTGTCTTACAAAGTTCTGGGAGCATCGAGTGTAGAATTAAGACATTTTCAGGATGAGGAGACATCCCTAAAGTTCAGAGGATTAGTTGGAATCACAGAAGTGTTAGGCATTGCCTGGGGGAAGCAAATGAGAACTTGTGGAGTCACAAGTGTTTGGCTGCACAGGAAATTTGCTCCCCAGATAATTTAAAATTCTTCTACTATACATCATCCTTCTTCTTCTATGGGACTACATCTCAATTTTTCAAGGTAATTTATTGGACTTGGCTTTATAAAATTTTATTTCTTAGTAGACTGCTAGAATACATTTATCCTACAGAAAAGGAGATGTGGTATTGGTATACATCAAAGACTCTAAAAGAAAACATTTGTTTTATAACAAGCACCCAGGAGGATATTTTTATAAACATGAAGGATAACTTTCCTCTAATCTAAGTAAATATTTCAAAACAAATATATGTTAAGTGATTATAGTAATGTGTGAGCAGAGACTAGCAGTAAAGATAACAATATCATGTATTACTTAATAGTATGTGATACTTCTTTGGCCTTGGTCCTTTTTCTGAGTAATTGCTTCTGTGAAAGTCCTCAGAATGCATAGCATCAGTTTTCAGCTAGACTGGTAGCCTCCTCAGAAAATGATTCTCCTTGTAGCTTAGAATTCTGAGATGTTTTCACATCTGAAGTGTTTATTACATAGTAAACATTGTCAAGTGATACAGACCAGTCCTAAAATAAATGATATGTTGAGGACACAATTCTTGTTAGAACTGAAATTTGAAATTGGTTTCTGTTTTGTCTGGTCATACTGCTAGAGTCTGTGTAGATGCAGGGGTTTCTACTGCTACATTTATTTATTTATTTATTTATTTATTTATTTATTTATTTATTTATTTATTTAAAAGATTTATTTATTTATGAGAGAGAGAGAGAGAGAGAGGCAGAGACACAGGGACACAGGAGGAGGGAGAAGCAGGCTCCATCCTGGGAGCCCGACGTGGGACTCGATCCTGGGACTCCAGGATCGCACCCTGAGCTAAAGGCAGGCACTAAACCGCTGAGCCACCCAGGGATCCCCTCTACTGCTACTTTTAATGTAGCTATTTTACATTTATATGTATTGGGCGGAAATTCTGTATTGCCATAACTGCGCGTTAAAACACATGATTATGAGGGGTGTTTGGGTGGTTCAGTTAGTTAAGTGACTCTCTTTTTTTTTTTTTTTTTTTTTAAAGATTTTATTTATCTATTCATGAGAGACATAGAGAGAGGCAGAGACACAGGTAGAGGGAGAAGCAGACTCCATGCAGGGAGCCTGATGCAGGACTTGATCTTGATCCTGGCACTTCAGGATCACACCCCGAGCCAAAGGCAGACATGCCCAACCACTGAGCCACCCAGGCGTCCCAAAGTGTCTGGCTCTTGATGTCAGCTCAAGTTCATGATCTCAGGATTGTGGGATCGAGCTCCATGTTGGGCTTTGCTTGGGCGTGGAGCCTGCTTAAGATTCTCTGCCTCCCTACTCCCAAAATAAAATAAAACACATGATTGTGAAAAAAAGCAAAAAGCTATTAAGATCTTGAAGTGCAGGGGTGTCTGGGTGGCTCAGTTGGTTAAGCATGCAACTTTTTAAAACTGAACTAAGGTCTTGATCTTGAGATTGTGAGTTCAGGCCCCGAGTTGGGCTCCATGCTCAGCATGGAGCCTACTTAAAAAAAAAAAAAATTGTGGCACCCAAATTAATGTTTATGGTAGAAATTTTGTAGCTAAAAGGACTGACTGCTACTTTCCTTGTGTCTTTGTTCCTAATTATTACATGGTGTGTATTGATAAATGAATTTTGATCCATTCTCCATTCTGTTGCTGCATTCATCTTTTTCCAGAGCCATTCCTGAAACTTTCTACAGTTGTTTGTTCCAGTCCAACTCTCACTGCTTTCCAAAGATACTCCCTTCCCAGTCTTTTTAGTAAGCCCCTCCAAAGCAGTCATCTTCAGTTCTGAAGCTTCTCTGATCTTTGGCAAGCCTCTATATACTGTAGTGCATGGTTTGAGGGCAGTAACATTTGCACGTTGTCATTTAACCTGGAGTGTGTAAAAAGAAATGCTATCTTGTTTAAGGGGCTAAGTCAAATCTCAGGATATCTAATGACGTTACTGCAGGCTTACTTTGCATTTTTCCTTTCTGGTTGAAATCTTTGTCAGTTCAATCTTGGATTTTGACTTTCTAACACCCTGGTGTATTCCTTCCCATTATTGTCCCTTCTACAAAAAAGGGATGAGCCATTTGGGTGAAATTTTCTCAGCAGTTTCTTCTGGATATGCTCACTTGATTCAAAAAAATAAAAGATAGTTTGTAGACACTTGACTTTTTGAGGGAAGAGGTACAATTGTGTGCATCTAGATTATCTATATGAATTGTTATTGGCCTAACAGGTATTTACCAAGCCACGTAGAGTAGCAATTAGGTTCATCGAATGAGTTTTTAAAATATATAACCTACTGAACACACATCATTTGCATCATGAGAATTGTCTCTACATAAAACAGATTTTTGTTCTAGTTAAATCTGAGTACTAGTTTTGCAAGTGTATTGAGGCCTAGCAGGGTTATTAGTGACTCAGCTGGGGTGAGTGGGGCAGTCTCCTACTTGTTTCATCTGTGTTCTCTGCCTGTTTTACTGTGAGCCAGGCTGAGCAGTGCACATCATTGAGCACACTGCCAGTATTTTGGTCTCTGCCTGACCTGGCCTATTCCACTGTATGGCCCTTTGACTTGTAGCTGTAACCAGCTCCTACTCAGCATATTCAGTTGCTCATTCTAACATTTATTGGTATTTCCTATAGAGCAGTAAAAAACAATGTCCCTGCCCTTATGGAGCTTACATTCATACGGAGGGAGGGACAACTTAAAAATGTACAAGAGTAATTTCGGGTAACAGTACTAAGGCATTAAAACAGGGTAATGGCATAGTGAGTGACTGGGCAGGTTGAGTCATTGGTATAGGCCATTTTAGGGAGATGGCCTTGAATGATGACAAGGGCCTAGGCAGAGCAGGACATCTTAGGCAGAAGGACAGCAAATAGGTGCTGTATGGGGAGGCCAGTGTGGCTGGCCATTGTGAATGAGGATGAGAGTGGTAGAAGATGAGATAGGCAGGAGTCAGATTTTATTAATTTTGGTAGAAAGCTATTGGAGAGCTTTAAGTAGAGGAATGGTATACCACAACACTAACCTTATACTTGAAGAATAAAATTCTTCATAAAATTTCCAACTCATAAGAAAGGAGTTTTTGGAGATAGTCTTTGTAATAAGTATCTTTTTTTTTATATGAACAGATTTACTGATATTTTCTTATGTAGCATTTCTATTATGTCTGGATGTAATATACCTTTTATGTTGAGATATCTGTGTCTATTATATCTAGAAGTTTTTTAAAAATTAGAGACATGCTACCCAAAATTCGTGTCTAAACCTATGAAGGGAAGTGTAACAGTACTCATCTTGTCTTGACATAATGATTAGGTAAAAGTATGAATGCTTTGTAATTCGTATATAGCATTCAAAGCCATCCTTGCCTGGCTTCCTCACTTGTTCACTGGAAGTGAAGATAGCCTGAGTCTGCCTGTGTGGAAGCATCAAGAGTTTGGGTTTGTACATCTTTAAGAGTAGGAACGGCAAATGAGAGCTTGAGAAAGCAATGAGGAAGGAACCCGAACCCTCAGTGGTCTGGGAGGCAGCTTGCCAGATTTACGCTAGTCCCCACCTGGTTGGTACCTGTGATACTAAAAGGATTTATCTAAGGATTTATCTATGCAGTGGGAAGCCCCAGATTGCTGTGATTTGACTATACAGAGAGAATGCTTTCCAGCTTCTTTGATTTGGTAGATACTTTTATGGAGTAATAGTTTTGCCATAATTTTTAGTTATAGTAGCTGAAATATGTGAGCTAAAGGGGACATATAGGCCAAAAACAGGTGTTAAGGCTATAAAAGAGATTGGAGTACTAATATAAACATTCTTAGACATGTATCTGAAATTTTAGTTACTAAAAAAAAAATTAAGTTATTGAAACCTTTTTTAAGGGATGCCTAGGTGGCTCAACGGTCTGCCTTTGGCTCAGGCAGTGAACCTGGAGTCCTAGGATCTAGTTCCACACTGGGTTCCCTGCAGGGAACCTGTTTCTCCCTCTGCCTATGTTTCTGCCTCTCTCTCTGTATCTTTCATGAATGAATAAATAAAATCTTAAAAAAAAAATGAAACCTTTTTGATTAGTTTTTAATCCTACAAAATGAAATGTAATTCCAGCATATCTTAATAAATAATTATAGGAGGTATGCATTGATAAAGAAGAAATTATTTCGTAATGAAGGGCAATTTTTCTTACTGAAAGACCAGTTTTTTATGATTTTATTCCCCTTGAACTAATAAAAAACAGCTAAGAGAATGGCCCCTAGGAAAATTTTTACCACTTATCCATTATAGAAAAATTACACATGTCATTCAAAATTCTTAAGGGAACAAAATTTCAGTGCAAACATAATGTGAGTATTTGCTTAAAAGGAAATGACACCCATAATACAAAGTAATCAACATGCAGAAAAACTTCAAGTAGTTTGCTTTAGACTTTGAAATGAATTTTGGTAATTATATGATTATCAAATACAAAATGATATAATACAATCATATGAATGTGTCCCAATATTCTGGGTATTCACTTTATACAAAATAATGAACAGTGGAAAGCTTGGTTTGTGATATTTTGACTTCTTTTTACTTCATATTCTGTGCTGTGGAAATTGAAAAAATTTTTTTAAAAAGATTTATTTATTTATTTATTTATTTGAGACACAAAGAGAGAGAGAGAGAGAGAGGGGCAGAGACACAGGCAGAGGGAGAAGCAGGCTCCATGCAGGGAGCCCGATGTGGGACTTGATCCCGGGTCCCTAGGATCATGCCCTGGGCCAAAGGCGGCTCTAAACCGCTAAGCCACCGGGTCTGCCTGAAAAAAATTTTTTTAAAAAGATTTTATATATTTATTTGAAAGTGAGAGAGCAATTGAGAGAGCACAAGCAGGAGGAGAGAGGCAGAGGGAAAGGGAGAAGCAGGCTCCCGACCAAGCAGGGAGCCTGATGTGGGGCTTGATCCCAGGATCCTGGGATCATGGCCTGAGCTGAAGGTAGATGCTTAACTGACTGAGCCACTCAGGTGCCCCTGCTGTGGAGATTTTAAATATAGAATAAAATTTAAATAATGATAGCCTCTGACCTGATGGGAATATGATTGTTATTCTCATTTTAAAGATAAGACAAGCTTAAAATGGTTAAGTAGCTTACTGAAGGGCACTTGGCTCTTCTGTGGTGAAGTTGGTATTTAGGTCCTGGCCTTCAAAGCTTTTATGCCTAACCATTATACTCTACTGCCTCTTGTAGTAGCTCTGTGAATTGTAGGCTTCACTTCAAGTTATTGCTTATTAAATTTAACTCAGCAAAACTGTACTTAAATTTTAAAAAGATAAGCTTATTTTACAACAACCTAGCTACTGATATTATTTCATCAGGCTGGCAATTTATTTCTAGATGTTCTCCAACATAGGTTTGATCATCATGGCATTCCTCTTGTGAAAATTTAAGGCCTCCAGTTGCCCATGAATGAAGTACCCAAAATTCCTTTTATGATACATAAATTTCTTACAACCTCATTACAGTCTACTATATCCCCATCTTACTGTTTCTCCCCCCATTACTTAATATATTCAATCTACTCCCTGGAATATTCCCTCTCCCAGTTTCTGTCCTTGATATTCTTCAAGACTCAGATAAAATGATTCACTCCACATAACTGTCATTTGTGTCCCATGGCACATGCTTCTTTACTATATTTATCACATTCATTTAGAGTCATTTGTGTCTGTCACTGCAACAGACTTAAGTTCTTTAAAATCTGATTGTTTTATTTTTATTTCTTGTGCCTAACACCAGGAGATAACTTAAACAATTTGAGTGATTACTGAAACAAATTACAGTATTTGATTAGTAGAACAGTAGTTGTGTAAATGTTATCAGGGCATTTCTTTAGATATTAACATCAGTCACTGAGAAGTTATTATAATCAAATTGAGTGTGACTAAACCACAAAGCCTGTTTTAATATTTTGTTGATAAAAAAACAAAGCAGTGTCTGCTGTTTTATGTTAAATGTAATATTTATCCTTAAGACTTATTTTATTTAAAGAGTGCACGTGTGCACAAGCAGGGAGGGGCAGGGGTGAGGGAAAGGAGCAGGGAGCCCTACACGGGGCTCTCTCCATCCCATGACCCTGAGATCATGACCTGAATGGAAGGCAGCTGCTTAACCGGCTGAGTCACCCAGGTGCCCCATCCTTAAGATTTTATTTTATTTTTTAAAAATTTTATTTATTCATTGAGAGACAGAGAGAGAGGCAGAGACACAGGCAGAGAGAGAAGCAGGGTCCCTTCAGGGAGCCTGATGTGGGACTGGATCCCGGGACCCCAGGATCACACTCTGAGCCAAAGGCAGACGCTCAGCCGCTGAGCCACCCAGGTATCCTGTATCCTTAAGATTTTATTTTATTTTATTTTTTAAATATTTTATTTATTTATTCATGAGAGACCCGGGGGGTGGGGAGGGGCGGTGGCAGGGACAAAGTCAAGAGGGAGAAGCAGGGTCCCGGGACTCCAGGATCATTCCCTGGGCCGAAGGCAGGTGCTAAACCTCTGAGCCACCCAGGGATCCCTCCTTAAGATTTTAAATACAGGCTTAATTTTTAAGAAAACACAATATACCTAATGATTTAAAATTTAGATAAGTTTTATGATACAAGAAAATGAGATCATTATTTGGATATTTGCTTATGTTGGAGCATTTGCTGGATTATAAAATAATGAGATCATTATTTGGATATTTGCTTATGTTGGAGCATTTGCTGCATTATAGATTTTGCAGTAAAATGTTAGAATAATAGCACCCATCAGAAAAAAAGACTTGGAAAATTTTGACTGAAATTGTAAGCTGAGCATTTATGTGTCTGTGCGCATAGCATTGAATTAGAATGTGTGGAGATACAAAAGTGTCATAGATGCTCTTTACATAAGATGACAAAGCAAGTAGTGAACAAGACACTGTATATTAGGGCTTATTAGTGATCTAAGATATAAATTTGTGGTTTTTATTATCCCCTTTCTTCTAAAATTTTTGTCATGTGATTGCAGCAGTTTCTAATCCTGTCCCTGTCCCAGCACATCTATAATTGAGGCTTACTTTCAGTAGTTGGAGGGAAAGAGAGATTAGCAAATTTGCCTGGGGGCTGGGGTGGTGGGGTGGTGGGGTGGTGGGAGAATGAAAACCCTCCAGGAACTCTGAAAAACCCTAGAAAGAGTTTGGGACTAGCTTGAGGAGCAGGCACTTCCTCACACTTTTTTTCTTTGAGGTGAAATGTGGAAAAGAAGTAAAATGGGAGGGTTTTTACAGAGTGAGGGAGCGGAAGGGAAAGACTAGAGACCTTTGGAAGATCTAAATTGAGCAAATGAGAGAAGGTGAAGGAAAAAGAACTGAAGAGAGGGAAGAGGTCTAGAACAGAGATTACATATTTCTTGAGGTTAGATGTGGGGTCATGTGTATTTCTCCCTACAGGCTTAATTTGGTACTTTGTACAGATAAGAAACCTCAGAAGACAGGTCTCTCCAGAGAGTTTGTGACCATTGGTATGGATTGGTGGGCTCTGCTGGTTCTGGGTCCCTAAGAAAGGGAGTCCTAGAGTTTGCCCTTATTTAAGAATTTTTCTAGAGAAGCCCTGACAGTATTAGCATATGAACATGCTATATGTTTTCCTTCTTCCTCATCTTGTGGAATTTTGGTTCCAGAATAATTTAAAAGATATTTTTGTCAAGAAAATCTCTTTGGAAAAAGTCATATCCAAATGATTCTTTAAAAGTACTCCCTGGCCCTTTAGAACCCCTCTTTTTTTTTTTAAACTGAGGTATAATTGGTTCATTATATTGGTTTCAGGTATACAACAGTATTCGTGCAGTTGACCCTTGAACAACACAGATTTGAAATGTGTGGGTCTGCTGAAACGTGGATTTTTTTTTTAAACAGTACTGTAAGTGTATTTTCTCTTATAATTTTCTTCCTTTTAAAAAATATTTTATTGATTTATTCATGAGAGACACAGAGACAGAGAGGGGCAGGGACACAGGCAGAGGGAGAAGCAGGCTCCATGCAGGGAGCCCAACATGGGACTGGATCCTAGGTCTCCAGGATTACTCCCTGGGCCCAAGGCGGTGCTAAACCCCTGGGCCACCCGGGCTGCCTTCTTAAAATTTTCTTAACATTTTATTTTATCTAGCTTTGTGAGAATATAGTGTATACATAGAAGTGTATAAAATATGTGAACCAACTGTTTGTTATTGGTAAGGCTCTGGTCAACAGTAAGTTATTGTAGTTAACTTTTGGGGAGAGTGTAAAGTTATATATGGATTTTCAATTGTGTGTGTGTAGGGGGTAGGCATCCCTCACCCTCATGTTCAAGGGTCAACTGTTATGAAACGAGCACCACAGTAGGTGGTAGTTATAGAATTTTTTTTCTTATGATAACTGAAGATTTGTTCTTAGCAGCTTAGATTTGCAGTATAGTATTATTAACTATAGCTGCCATGCTGTACATTACATTTCCACGATTTGTTTTATAACTGGAGATTTGTACCTCTTGATCCTGTTTACTCATTTCTCCTTCCACCTCCTCCACCCCTGCTCCTTGCAACTACCAATCAGTTCTCTGTCTCTATGAGCTTGTTTTAGAGAGAAAAAAGGCCAGGGGACGGGCAGAAAGAGAGGGAGAGAATCTTAAGCTGACTCCCTGCTAAGCACAGAGCCTGACATGGGGTTTGATCTCATGACACCAAGTTCATGACCGGAGCTGAAACCAAGAGTCAGACACTCAACCGAACTACCTAGGCACCCCTACCTACCCATTTCTATTTTCAGTTATCCTCTAACTTCATTTCAATTGCTATTTTTCTTTCTTTCTTTCTTTTTTTTTTTTTTTTTTTTAAGATTTTATTTATTTATTCATGAGAGAGAGAGAGAGAGAGAGAGAGAGGCACAGACACAGGCAGAGGGAAAAGCAGGCTCCATGCAGGGAGCCCGATGCGGGGCTCGATTCCAGGACTTCAGGATCATGCCTTGGGCCGAAGGCAGGCGCTAAACCGCTGAGCCACCCAGGGATCCCCTCAATTGCTATTTCATGAAAAGATATGTTGGGCTGCTTGAAAATTACCTGAGAACTTTCAAAAAGCATAAATTTATAATGAAATATCTACTTGTAGGAGAATGAATTATTGAGTCTATATGCTGGAGATTTTAGTTGTGTGTGTTAGTGTACTTGACATATACTTTGAATAATACAATAACTATATGTATTTTTAAGTTTTTATAATAACTATGTGTGTGTATAGTCTCTTGGTGTTCCTAGTTTTAATCTCTTTAATAAAGAACCCCTAGAGATGGAGACGTTTCCCAGTCGACTGTGCAGTAGATGTTGCCACATGACCGAGTTTGGACTAAAAAGATGTGAAGATAAGTGATGCATGTAACTTCCAGATCATCTCCTTAAAAAGGAGGCTCCCTACACTGGAATTTCCTTTTCCTTTTCCCACTAGCTGAGAAGTTATGGCAGTGTGGATAGCCACCTTAAACCCAGAGGTAGAGGCAGTATGATGAGAATTGCAGAACCACCTTGGCAGAGCGTCTTTGGATGTCCTCCTTGTACTGAGTCACCTGCCTTCCTAGAGATAGACATAGATCCTTTTTAAGCCACTGAATTTTATTTTATATTACTTATTTTTTTTAAAGATTTTATTTATTCATGAGGCACACACAAAGAGAGACAGACATAGGCAGAGGGAGGAGCAGGCTCCCCATGGGGAGCCTGATGCAGGACTCCATCTCAGAACTCTGGGATCACAACCTGAGCTGAAGGCAGATGCTCAGCCACTGAGCCACCCAGGTTCCCCAAGCGGCTGAATTTTTGGTTTCTATTAGAACATTTTAGCCCATTCCCTCAGAATACAACATGATATCTATAATTTCTTGTAAAACAAAATCATTAAATTAGTACCTATAAGAAATGCCACACCTTTAATTATAAAAACAGCAAGCATTATTACATCTATCCTAGGTCTGGCTCCAATGTAGGTAGTGGAACTGCTGTACAAATGAGAAAAGTTGCTTTCTTGAAGCTTCAGACATTTTTTAAAAATGAGATACAGTTGACATATAACATTAGTTTCATTATTTCATTCAAATAATGATTCAGTATTTGTGTATATTGTGGAATGATCACAATAAATCTAGTTAACATCCGTCACCCCATAGTTACCGAATTTTTGTGTGTGTGATTAGAACTTTTAAGATCTACTTTCTTAGCTACTTTTGGTTACATAATACAGTATTATTAACTGAGTCACCATGCTATATATTACATATTTTATAACTGAAGTTAATACCTTTTAACCCCCACCCCTACCCCCCAGCCTCTGGCAATCACTAGTGAGTTTTGCTTTTTTTTTTTTTTTTTAAAGATTCCACATATAAGATCAAATGGTATTTATCTTTTCTGACATTTCATTTAGCATATGTCCTTAAGATCCACTCACATTGTTGCCTGTGGCCAGATTTCATCCTTTTTTTATGGTTGAATATTTCAATGTGTGTATACACACACACACCCTGCATTTTCTTTATCCTTTTGTCCTTTGATGGGCACTTAGGTTGTTTTTATATCTTGGCTCTAATAAATAGCACTGCAGTGAACACAGGGTACAGATAGCTTTTTGGGTTAGTGTTTTCATTTTCTTCAGATAAATATTCTAGGTGTCTTGGTCATTATGAATAAACTCTGCAGTGAATATAGGGGTGCATATATCTCTTCAAATTGGTGTTTTCACTTTCTCTGGATAAATACCCAGAAGTGGAATTGGTGGATCATATGGTAGTTTAATTTTTAATATTTTGAGGAACCTCCATACTATTTTCCATAGTGGTGCACCAATTTGTGTTTTCATCAATAGTGCACAAAGTAAAACCCTCTATTTCTTTTTTTTTTTAATTAATTTTTATTGGTGTTCAATTTACCAACATACAGAAAAACACCCAGTGCTCATCCCGTCAAGTGTCCGCCTCAGTGCCCGTCACCCATTCCCCTCCAACACCCGCCCTCCTCCCCTTCCACCACCCCTAGTTCATTTCCCAGAGTTAGGAGTCTTTATGTTCTGTCTCCCTTCCTGATATTTCCCAACATTTCTTTTCCCTTCCTTTATATTCCCTTTCACTATTATTTATATTCCCCAAATGAATGAGAACATACACTGTTTGTCCTTCTCCAATTGACTTATTTCACTCAGCATAATACCCTCCAGTTCCATCCACAAAACCCTCTATTTCTTAAATGCATGCGTGTGCTTGATCTCTGAGCCATGCTTGGTCAGTAAGCCTTTCAGGATGGTGGTCAAATTTATTCTCAATCCTTTATTTGAAGTTATCTAATATCCCCTTAACAGGACCATTGATGGGTATAGAGAGTCTTGGTCATTGCGTATCAGACAGATTTAGGGTTCACAAATGTCAGCCTTCTTTGCCCAATCCCCATTATGCCCAGAAATAAAAATAACGAATAATAAATAATTTTAATGTTTATAACAATAATTTTGTTGGCAAGCTGAAATCTGTTGAAATAAAAACAGGTAAAATCTTTAGGTTTCTAAAACCAACAGAATAGAGTGAGGAGCAGTGTGAGTAAATACTGGAGTAGAGGCAGGTTTGGGGTTTTGCATGTATGGAGGTTCTTCATGAGAGAACAGTGTGATGGCTGAAGCAGTGGGTTAGCTGCTGCTTTTTCTTGTGCTTTTATATTATAACTCTTCTCCATTCACCTAGATGTGGAGCCTCATTCTGCCTGTGAGTGATACTGCCTGGCTGTTGCTCGCTCTCTCTCTGCCTGTGTCATTTGGTAGGGAATGTGTGGAGCCAGATGACTGCTCACAGTTGGAGCGCCTAAATCACAGCATTAGATCCCCCATGGAGCTGTTGGACACAGAACAACAAAAGCAGTAATAGCTCTTTTTAGGCTGTTACTGTGGATCAAGCTTTGTTATGAGGACTTTAAATGTAGAAAGTAACTGATTTAAAATTTAAACCATTCCTATTGGTGAGTACTGTTCTCACCATTTTACAGATAGTGAAATTCAGCATAGGTTATATATGTATAGCTGGCAAGTGGAGGAACCAGGAGAGGAGCTGAGGCAGGCTGGCTCCAGGGCTTAGGCTCTCAACCACTTCATTTTGGGAAGAGTTATTAGGTAGTTCAGTCTGATACCACTTTTGTTACTAAGTAAGACTGTGTGTAAGTAACAAAAGTCTAATGCTGACTCATTTAAAGAAAAAGATGAGATCATTATAAGGGTATCCAAATATGTGACTGATAAGTGAAATATTCTGGGTACTAGAAATAGCAGAAGCCAGGGATTCTTTCTCTCATCTCTGCTTTTCTCTGCAAGTGTGCTTTATTTTTTCTCATAATGCCAACTGCTGCTGGCTGCCCCACAGCCTGCCTGGAGGAACATGGGCTCAGATACCCGGAGAGAAATGAAATGAACCTTTTTTTTTGAACAGTTCTAAAACTTCTGGGTGAGGGGCCAGTTAGTAAGTTAGTACAACTTGATTGACTTCTGGACCATCCAGCTAGCTTGGTAACTAAAGTAAAAGGGTCTAAATGACACATATGTTGGTTGACAGTTAATTTAACAAAATAGAAATTGGTTTAACTTAGCTTTTAATAACTGGCCATTTGATTTTCTTCAGTTCGCTAAGCTCTGAGAGTAGAGATCATGTCAGCCACCTAGCACAGTGCTTGGGAAATGGTAACTGCTCAAATGCTTAATGAATTAAGGAATACATGAATAATTTTCCTGAAGAAGGAACACTTAGAAAAATAGAATTCAGTTTTCTGATCATTGTCCAGGGCATGGCATAGATACAAATACCCTGTTGGAACAAAACGTGCAGTTTTAGCAAGGGAGAAGGGACTGTATTTTTCCTGGATGTGGAGACCTATAAGGGAAAATATAGAATCCTAACTTTATATAATACCACATCGCCTTTTGTTTTTTTGTTTTTGCTTTTTTCTGCCCTTTTCCCCCTCAATGTCTGTGTGTTTATCTCACAGAACTTCCTTTTAAAAAAATTATTAATTCATGAGAGACACAGAGAGAGAGGCAGAGACACACAGGCAGAGGGAGAAACAGGCTTCACACAGGGAGCCCGAATGTGGGACTCAATCCCAGGATTCCAGGATCATGCCCTGGGCCAAAGGCAGATAGATGCTCAACCGCTAAGCCACCCAGGTGTCTTGTAGAACTTCTTTTATTTATCTCCTTCAGCAGAGTATAAAATGGAGAGATTATCTTGAATTTCTTAAATACAGGCTTTGTGCTACCTGTTCCTAACCTAAAAAAATGAGTGATGTATGGTATGTGTCTTCGTTGGATGTGGGCCATTTGATAGTCATACAGAAAAAAGTAAGCGGGGTGCCTGGGTGACTCAGTGGGTTAAGGCCTGCCTTTGGCTCAGGTCATGGTCCCAGGGTTTTGGGATCCAGTCCCACATCAGGCTGTCTGTTCAGTAGGGAGTCTGCTTCTTCCTTTTCCTCTGCCCTTCTCTGCTGCTCATGTTTTCCTGTGCGTGTGGATTCTCTCTCAAATAAATAAGATCTTAAAAGAAAAAAAAGTAAAAAGTTAATAGACTCTCCCATTGGGGAAGATTTGTTTCCTAGACACTTTTGAAATAACTACCTTAATGAATTTAACTTTTTTTTTTTTTTAAGATTTTTTTTTTTTTTTGAGAAAGAGTGGGAGCCAAAGACATGTGCTTAACCGACTGAGCCACCCAGGTGCTCTGGGTTAACAGATTATTTTGGTTAATAGATTGCTTTCCTCCACTTTTAGAATATTAATACAGTTAGGTTGGAAGAAAGCCACATGAGTTCTGAAAGCCATCCTGAAGAAGTAATTAAGTAAATATTAATTTAATGCATTAGAGAAATATGTTGGTTAGCAGTGGCAATATTAGCAAAGCAGGAGAGAAGGTAATTTCTTGTATTTTCAGCAAGTTTCCTTGTCTGTATGAAGAAAATTATAGGCATGAATGTGAAGAAAGAAGCTGATTTAAGATGCCAAAAGTTCTATATCCAAAAACTTCAACTTTTCACAGATGATTTAATAGGTTAACTTTTGGTCCATGTACAGACATTTTTTGAAATGTCATAGGGACAAGGCCTTTACAACTTCATTTTTTTTTTTTTAAGATTATTTATTTATTTGACAAAGAGCAAGAGAGAGCACAAGTGGGAGTGGCAGGGAGAGGGAGAAGGAGACCCCCGCTGAGCAGAAGGTCAGATGCAGGGCTTGATCCCAGGACTCTTGGGATCATGACCTGAGTTGAGGCAGATGTGTAAACCACCTGTGTCACCCAGGTGCCTCTATAGCTTCATTATTATGTTGTCATAAGTTGTCTTTGCTATATTAAAAGGTTTTTTTTTTAAATTTTTATATTTTATTAACAGGAGTACATGCTGTCTGCTTGGGGAAACTTCCAAGCAGATTCTGGGCTGAGCCAGACATGGGGCTGGATCTAAACGATCCTGAGATCATGACCTGAGCTGAAATCAAGAGTCAGATGCCTTAACTGACCGAGCCATCCAGGCACCCTCTATAAATGATTTTTTTAAATTTTTATTTATTTATGATAGTCACAGAGAGAGAGAGAGAGAGAGAGAGGCAGAGACACAGGCAGAGGGAGAAGCAGGCTCCATGCACTGGGACCCCGACGTGGGATTCGATCCCGGGTCTCCAGGATCGCGCCCTGGGCCAAAGGCAGGCACCAAACCGCTGCGCCACCCAGGGATCCCTATAAATGATTTTTGAATTAAAATATTTATATAATGGGAGATTTCACTTTGGGGAAAATTTTTAAAAATATAATAATAAACTCTGTTTTAGGGGAGTAGCAAGTGCCAGATATAGTTATTAGTTGGTTTGGGGTTTCTTTTATAAAATCATCTTTGGGCAGAGTCCGTCTCCTAAAGGCTTTAAAAAAGGGTTTCCCTTCCCTTAAGTTAATGGAATTTCTTTTTTTTAATATATATATTTCTTTTGAAAATAAGGAGTTTATATTGAATTTTTAAGACTTGTGATATTCCCTGTAATGTATACAAATCAGTATGAGGAATCATTGTACCAATTGATAATATTAGAAAATTTAGAAAAAGAACAGAAAAGGGCTGGACTAGTTCTATGGTATGTTAACCTTTTTTAGATTTTGCATATTGAGTTACTTGAAATAATCACTTGACATAGTTTTGTATTAAGTGTTTTATGTTTAGTGCAGTGGTTTTCAACACTGCTTGCTGTATCAGTTATATGTAGTTTAGAAAAATACAGATGCCAGAGTCCACCCCCACTGAGGCTCAGGCTTTTGCATTACAACAAAATAAAGATGCCAGAGATAAGAATCAAGGATGTAATGCATGTTTTGCATATATTGTATATCTGGTCAGTTTCTGTTTTTATGACCTAATCATAAATTATTAAAACAGAGTCTTTCAATTTTAGAGACTTTAATTTTCCAGATTTTTAGAAGGGAGATCTCAGGGTAAAAATAAGTATAGCTTTTTCAATTTACAAATTATTGTTTGAAGAACTCTGGTGAATTGAGACCGCATTAAATTTCAGTGTGTTCAGTGCATCAATTACAGAAATCCTCAAAATAAAGTTCACTTCAACATGTAGCTTTATACTTCTAGGCATTAGGAAGAAGGTGGGAGGAGGGTTCAGTATCTCTTTCCTGTGAGTTTTAAGCTATTTTCTAATCTTTTTTCAGCTGCTGCTTTTATGATCTAGTTATATAGGAAATACTAGATAGATAACTTAGAAAAAATGAGCTTTTACTACAGATATTAAGATTCTTTATTATGTTACACGGGCCTTCTTGAATAAGAGCAGTGTAGGAAACCGGTGAAATATATGGAAACAGCAAGAACTAAAGCATTTTAAAGTCCTGTGAATTCACAAGAAATATCCAAAATGAATATTCAGGTAATAAAATAAGCTATTCCTTTGTAGAATTTAGGTAACAACTGATTTAGAGTACTACGTTAAAAAACTAGGTTCTCATTTCACTTACTGCTTACAGGTGTTCACCTATAATGCATTCACTCTTTAAACATCAGATATCTTCCATGTGTCAGGAACTGTATTGGGAGATACCTGTAAATAAGACAGACTAGGTCCAGGCCTTGTTGGAGCTCTTAATCTGGGAGGACAAGAGATTTTTTTTTTTAAGATTTTATTTATCCATGAGAGACATAGGGAGGAAGAGACATAGGCAGAGGGAGAAGCAGGTTCCCTTCAGGGAGCCCAATGAGTGACTCCATCCTAAAACCCCAGGATCATGCCCTGAGGCGAAGGCAGCTGCTCTACCACTGAGCCACCCAAGTGTCCCAGGGCATGAGATTGTAAACCAATAAAGGGACTCTAAGTGTTAACTCTGAAAACTGCAGAGTGGCTTCTGTTCTGGTGAGAGGCAGTTCTTTTGTTCTTTTTCCAAAAGAGCAATACTGTTTTTTCTTGGAAATTTTAGAGCTGAAAGGGAACTTAGGTCTAGTTCATGCCTTCATTTTCTAAATGAGAACATCAGATTTAGTAGGGAGCTGATGTGACTTTCCTAAAATGGCACAGCTGAGGACAGTATGGTTGGGGATAGAACACCAGTCTTCTGATTACTATCCATGCATGAGTAGAATGACATGACAAGATCATGCGCAGAATCCATTCATTCAGCCCACTTTCATTGATCTGCTTTATGCTCTCTTTGTACTAGATTGGTGGGATTACACAAATTGAAGAAGATAAAGCTCTTATAACTAAGTAATTATAGCAAAAGACAGGCAATTTGGAGCAAAAAATATCTATAAAGAACATACCTGTTTAGCATATTGATAAAGATGACAGGTCCTGGAATCAGACTGAATTATATAAATTTTTGTACCTCAGTTTTCTTATCTGTAGAATGGGGATAATGATGCTTATTATCTCATAGGTTTTGAGGATTTAAAGATATATTGTATATAAATCACTTGGAACAGTGCCCTGATTGTAATAAGGCCTCAATTTGTAACAGCTGTTACTACTTTAAAAAGTATTCTTCAAAAAATAAAAAAATAAACTAACACTATTTGACAGATGAGGAAGTTGAAGCATAAAAAGTAACTTGTCCATGATCACACAGCCAGAAAGTTTGGGAGCCAGTTTTTTTTGTTTTTGTTTTTGTTTTAAGATTTTATTTATTTATGTAAGAGAGAAAGCACAAGTGGGGAGGGGTGGGGAGAGAGGGAGAAGCAGATTCCCTGCTGAGCAGAGATCCTGATGTGGGGCTCCATTCCAGGACCCCAAAATTATGACCCGAGCCAAAGGCAGACACTTAATCAACTGAACCACCCAGGCACCCCTGGGAGCCAGGATTTAAAAACAAGGAATCTAAGCAAGTGCTCTGTTAAGATTTAGGGGGCTTGAGTCAGAGAGTGTCTTTCAAACTTATCACCAATATTAGGAAAGCTCTCAAAATTCTAAGCATCCCATGTGTTGGTGTCACACAGATAGTAATATGTTGTTAAAATATTTAGTGGTAATACCTGCTTTTTCTGAAGGGATGAGGGACTAAATTTTGGGGATATTGACCACCACCTCCAAGTCCAACTCGCCATATATTTTTATTTTTAGCATTGACTGATCCCACCTTGAAATTCAGAGGGTTTATGATATGCTAAAAATCACAAGTGTCTTTTGTTGCATTTTATAAAGCATTGAACATAGTTTGTGTTTGGTTGGTTTTGGTCTTTGGCTTTTGTTTTTTAATTAGGGGAGTAGCTTACATATGTTTGAGCAAGAATGCTTTATTTGATTAAGCACTATTTTTTTAAAAGATTTTATTTATTCATGAGAGACCGAGAATGAGAGAGAGAGAGAGAGAGAGAGAGAGAGAGAGAAAGAGGGGCAGAGACACAGGCAGAGGGAGAAGCAGGCTCCATGCAGGGAGCCCGATGTGGAACTCGATCCCGGGACTCCAGGATCATGCCCTGGGCGGAAGCGAAGTGCCAAACTGCTGAGCTACCCAGGGATCCCGACAGTCTCCCTTTAAATTGGAATGTTTTAGCCATTTACATTTAATGTTACTGTTGATGTGATTGGGTTTAAATCTTCTGTCTTAATGTTGGTTTTCTGTTTGTCCCATTTGTTTATTCCCAGTTTCCTTTTTTCAAACTTTATTTTGGGTTGAGGTAGGGTTTTTCGTTGTTGTCTTTTGGTTACATATGCTCTGTTGCGTTAGTAACTATAACGTTTTGGTTTTTAGTAGTTGGTATAGAGTTTACAGAATACATCTTTAGCAAATCACACTTTTCAGCGATACTATGCCCCTTCCTTACAGTATAGGATCCTCCAGCATTTCTTCCTCCCAGCCAATGTGCTTTTGTTGTCATAAATTTTATTTCTACATGTTATAAACTCTATAATACTTTGCTACTGTTTTTGCTTTAAACAATTATCTTTTAAAAACATACAAAAGTAATTAAAAATTTATCTTTTCCACAAATTTATTAACATTTCTGGTGTTCTTTATCCCTTTATGTAGTTCCAGGTATACATCTCATTTCCTTCCACTTGAGAGACTGCCTTTAACATTTCTTACAATCGGGTCTGCTGTTGATGAATTCTTTTGTTTTTTTTATATCTGGGGAAAAAAAAGTTTTATTTTGCCTTTGTTTTTGAAACATTTTTGCTGGGTATAGAATTCTAGGGTGACAATTTTAACATTTTTTTCTGACTCTCCCCCCCTTTGTATATTAGGCTGCTTGAAGTTATTCCACAGATCACTGATGCTCAGTTCTAATATCTTTTTTATATTTTTGTCTGTTTTGAGTAATTACTATTGCTGTGTTTTCATGTTTACTCTCACATTTATTCATCTTTACTTTTTATTCATACTGTTAATCCTATCCAGTGTATTTTTCATCTCATATTTGTAGTTTTCATCTAAAGGTTTAATTTGGGTATCTTTATGATTTCCATGACTGTACCTAACAAATTCAGGCATTTGTCTATCATTTTGAACTTACCAAATAATTATAACAAGTTTACTGTCTTTGTCATTTCTGGATTTTTTTTTTTTTAATTTTATTTATTTATGATAGGCACACAGTGAGAGAGAGAGAGAGGCAGAGACACAGGCAGAGGGAGAAGCAGGCTCCATGCACCGGGAGCCCGACGTGGGATTCGATCCCGGGTCTCCAGGATCGCGCCCTGGGCCAAAGGCAGGCGCCAAACCGCTGCGCCACCCAGGGATCCCTCTGGATTTTTTTTTTAATGTTGATTGGTTTTTCTCTTCACATTTTTCCTTGTCATATCTGGGAATTTTTAATTGAATACTATTTTTTTTGAATGGTGTAACCTTTTTGGGTGCCATATATTTTTGGAATTTGAAATATATTCTTTAGGTTTGCAGTAAAGTTCAGATGCATTTAAGTTACTTGGAAATAGTATGATCCTTTCAAGACCTGCTTTTAAACTTTGTTAAGAGTGATCAGAACAGTAATGAAAGCTAACTTTTTGCCTTTATTGAGACAATACCAATCTGAGTATTTTACCTAATGCCCTGGGAATTACGAGGTTTGTCTTCTCTAACTAATGGGAATACAAACTATTCTTAACCATGAGGTAACCCTGGAAATTGTTTCCTCTGTTTCTGCTGGGTATTCTTTCCCTGGCATTGGGTACTGTTGTGTCTGGTCACGTATGTGCTCATTAGTAGTTAGCCAGATACTTTTGGAGGATCTTTTTTTTTTTTTTTTTTTTTGAGGATCTTTTACAGATCTCTGGAGTTCACTTTCTGTGCAGCTCTTTCTTTTCTAGTACTTGAGAGCTCCAGCCACTGGGATTGTCGTTCCCTACACTGCAGGGACAATTGTAGGTCTTACTGTGTTTGTTTTTCATTCTCAGGAATCACTGCCTCGAGTTGAGTTGCCTTATGTTCACTGTCTACAAACTACTGTTTTGCATATTTCGGGGATTTTTTTAGTTGTTTAAGGTAGTAAGGTAAATTTGGTCTCTGTTATTCCATCTTAGTAAGAAGCTGAGGTGACTAAAAGACCCATGAGCATTTTTTTTTTTGTAAATAAAAATCAGTCATAAGAAAATACTACTTCTTTGTTATTCCACCTTTTATACATTTATACTGATAATACTTGCTTTTAGAAATGTTGGTAACTGTTTGAAAAGATTGAAAGGATATAAGGAGTGGGATGCCTGGGTGGCTCAGCGGTTGAGCATCTGCCTTGGTCTCAGGGCATGACCCTAGGCTCCTGGGATTGAGTTCCACAACAGGGTCCCCGCCAGGAGCCTATTTCTCCCCCTGCCTGTGTCTCTGCCTCTCTCTGTGTCTCTTATGAATAAATAAAATCTTAAAAAAAAAAGGATATAAGGAGTTATTGGAAGAATTAAGCTCCTTTAATGGCTTGTGCTTTATATTTTATATGCTATAACGAGTGAGAGATTTTATTTAAAATTCCTGTTGACAGGGTGCCTGGTTGGCTCGGTTGGTTGGCATCTGCCTTTGGCTCAGGTTGTGATCCTGGGGTTCTGATATTGAGCCCCGATTCGTGGGGGGGGGAGGGTTCTTCTTCTCCCTCTGCCCCTTACCTCTGGTCATGTTCTCTCTCCCTTTCTTTCTGAAATAAATGGATAAAATCCTTAAAAATTCATTCATTCATTCATTCATTCATTCATGTTGACATTTGGAGACTGATACTGTTTCTGACCCCTCTATGCATACTGGTTTAGGATTAGGTGTGTGTTGAGTGCATATTAATTCTAATATAAATACAGGTCAAGCCACATTAGAATTTATTGTATGTGTTGATTATGGTAGGATTGAAACGGCTACACTGTTACAGCTTACATTTTGACTTTGAATTTCTGTTGGATATGTAAATATATTTTAAATATAATAAGGAGAAAATGTAAGTGTCATAAAATCATCTTTTATCCTTTTCATTTTTAAAAATTGAATTTTCTAAACCAGTGCCATTCAGTTCTGGGATTCTGGAGCCACATTTGTCGTCACCATTAACCAGAAAAACCACATGACCACTACTTTTGAACACAGTGTTATACTGTACTATTCTGACACAAATTTGAAATCCTATGAGTTGGTGAGTGAAAATATCATGTGCACCTGCAAGTCCCAGGTTTATATTATTGTCCTAGATCTAGTTGTTTTGTAGAAGTATGTTTGGGTGGTAGTGGTTTGGAGTTCTGGTAGGAGAGGAGTGATGGTGGGTGGTGAGGGGGTAACTGCTGTTGGGAGGGCAAAAAAGAAAAGTCTCTTTAAAGACTTTGAGGCACACAACTTAGTACTTTGGTCATTCTAGTGAATGTTACACTGGTGATTATTTTAGTACTTAATTTACCTTGAAATATTTATTGTAACTAGATGAAAGTAAATACGGTGTAACTTATAGTTTGAGCTACTTAAATGGATAGTAAATCTACTAGGATCAGGGGAGAAGGTAGATTTGAACTGTTCCATGTTTTTTGGTCTTAGGGTGTTTTTTAGAATAGATCTTTTCATTTCAATATCTTATATCTGCTTTAAATATCTTTAAATTCTTTCCTCTTAATCTGAAATAGGCAAGCAATGTTTAGGCCTCTTTTTGTTATATAAGCTGAATTCAGAGCTTGAGGAGGTAAAACTGAGTCTATTCTTACATATGGTTCTGTATCAAAACCTAATAGCAGTTTTTGTGATAGGAAATCTCACTACCATGAGATCAAAAATACAAGTGTATTTTCAGATTTTAAAAATTTTGATCTTTTAAGTTATACATACAATTTTATATTTTTCAAGAGAATGAAAATTCCTTATTTTAGAGCATTAAATGGAATAGACATTTATAACTTAGACTCTTCTGGAATAGACACTCAGAGGCTCAATTTTTCCTTACTTGAAAAATTTTTTTATTTAAATAGCCCTAGGGACACCTGGGTGGCTCAGCGGTTGAGCTGTCTGCCTTTGGCCCAGGGCATGATCCTGGAGTCCTGGAATTGAGTCCCACATCAGGCTCCCTGCATGGATCCTGCTTCTCCCTCTGCCTGTGTCTCTGCCTCTCTCTCTCTCATGAATAAATAAATAAAATCTTAAAAAAAGGGAGGGCCCTATAATATAGTTACGGCATAAGTATCATGAAGTTTACCATGTACTATTATTATATAGTTTATATGCTATTTATATAAAGATATACATGAATATATAAATATAATACTGTTTATAATACTATTTACTATAATATACCATGGTGTATATATACTACATATATCCTATATAAATTCATGTTTAAAATATATATATATATGTATATATATATGTAGTATTTTACAAAGCTGTTTTTCTGGCATGAGCTTAGTTTGAAGACAGGTTCCTTCATATTTCTAAGATGAAAACTGACTTTCTTTCACAGACTAGGTTTTGTTGAGGATAAAGGAGGGGACAGGGGGGCTGTTAAGTTACCACAAAACCTTGATTTGGTTTGTGTAATTATGAGGTTGATATCAGTCTTGGTAACTGTAGGATAGGCAATTCTATTAAATGTTAATTGATTAACATTCTGAACTGTGCATAGCATTGTGCTGTTAATGAGGATGAGAGGGCCACCGCACAACTCTGTAGAGCACCATTCATATAATAACACCCTATATTTTCTGTTATTTATCTTAAATCTTCTCATTTATCTGCTATTGCATAGATTATGGTATTTTAAACACAAAAATATTCAGTTTTTATTACATACAGTGTACTTTCAATCACTGAGATTATGATTTACTCCCTGCCTTCTCCACTCTCACCTTCAACAGTCATTTTTGCCTCTGCTTCCTATTTGTTTTGTCTTAAATCAGCAGCGGTCCACTTTCTCTAGAATGTTCATGTCATTAGCACCATGTACATCTCCCATGCCACAGTCATCTTTAATAAATATGTGGCATTGGGATCCCTGGGTGGCGCAGCGGTTTGGCGCCTGCCTTTGGCCCAGGGCGCAATCCTGGAGACCCGGGATCGAATCCCACATCAGGCTCCCGGTGCATGGAGCCTGCTTCTCCCTCCGCCTGTGTCTCTGCCTCTCTCTCTCTCTCTGTGACTATCATAAATAAAATAAAAAAAAAATTAAAAAAAAAATAAATAAATATGTGGCATTTACAACAATTGACAATCCTGATGACTCTCAGGTCTATCTGTAGCCATCCTCACCTGCCCTCTGGAGTCAGTGTTTTCAACCAAACACTGAAAGTTAAAAACAAAACATGTCTAAAGCCTAGTTCCTTCACCCAAATGCTTTTCTTCTGTTCCTTTTCTCTTTAATGGGTGTGCTACTTTTTACTCAACTTACAGATGCTACCATCTTTATCCTGCATTCTGGTTGTACCAATTCAAGATGTCGTCTTGATACTTCTTTCACCATTTATAATTTTTTTTTTTTATGTTTAGGGTTCTTTTACTGTTATATGTAAAACTAGAGTGTACAAATAATCAGTGGTAGAGCTGTGTGTGTGTTGTTGTTGTTGTGTTATGTTGTAGAGGGAGTAGTCTTCCCCAAGTGCAGGCTACAATAGCTAGTCTGGTGTTTGTTAGTAGTCTCTCCACCAAAAAATAAAAATTAAGAATTTGTATAAACCAAATTCCTTTTTCTCGTTTTTCCTGCTTGCTTATTTTATTCCATTTTATCCTCATTTTCCACTCTAATTAACCCCCAAAGCACTCATTGTAATGTGTCTATACATTATTAATAGGTGTTCTTGCCAATGTGTTTAGTGTATTTTTATTTTTAACGTACATAAATGATATTATCTCATTTTGTTTACCACTTTTTTATTGAGCAGTATGTTTTAATTAAGCTTTCCCTGTTGCTCTGCAGAGGCTTAATTCATTGCTGTGAACTGCTACATAAAATTTCACCAGATACATACCCATTCTTTCTGCAAGAAGCCTTGGTTTCTTCAAGCTCTCTCTACCACCACTGGCAGAGCAACAGAGAGCATTATAGCATATGCTTTTATGAACTCTGTAAGAATTTAAGAATTTAGCCACACTGCAGAGGAATCAGAGTTGGTGAAAGTTCAGTTTTATATAATTTGTGCCAGATCCTTCTCCAGAATGATTGTATTCTTCTCCGTGTTTATTAGTTGCAGGGCATCAGAGTCCTTCTGTCCCTATATTTCCTTGGCATGGATGTTCTGATTTTCAACTTGTTATTATTCTATAAGGTAAAAAGTGGTATCTTATAATTTGATTTGCATTTTCTTGGATTATACCACTTTTTTTACGTTAGTCTCCTGTCTTATATTAGATTTTTGTGTATCCTATTCTGTATATTGCCTAATCATATCATTTGCTTACACTTTCTACCAAAGTTCTGTTTGGATAGGTTAGATATTAAACCTTTGTTCTATCTTTTTGCCTCTCTGATTCTATATGTTATCTTAATATATATGTATTAATCCTTCATTATAAATTTAATTCAATTCCAGTGTAAATTCTAGTTGGATTTTATTTTCTTGAGGCAGCTCTATAAATTTACTCTACATATAGGTATGGAGAATGTAGTCAGGAACAGCTAGATCAGTCTTAGAAAAAGAATAAGTTGGGAGGGAGTGGTTGTTGCGTTACCGGATACAAAGATGTGCCCCAGTAGTAGTACATTATTCTTCTTGTCCTGGCCTCTTTTTTTTTTTTTAAGGATTTTATTTATTCATGAGAGAGACACAGAAAGAGAGAGAGAGGCAGAGACACAGGCAGAGAGAAAAGCAGGCTCTACGCAGGGAGCCCAATGTGGGACTCAATCCCGGGACCCCAGGATCATGCCCTGGGCTGAAGGTAGGCCCTCAACCGCTGAGCCACCCATTACCACCCGCTGGTAATGGCCAGGCCATTACCTGGCCTCTAATGTAGTAAGATAGATAAATGAAGTAGATTTAGAGTGCTCAAGATAGACACAGTATATTTGGATTTTAATATTGTTCACCATGGTTCCAGAAAAACAGTAGGGGAAAGGATGGGTCTTTTAATAGATGAATGTAGAGAAAACTGACTCACCATATGAAGGCAAATAAAACTGAATTCCTACCCTAATACCATATATGAAGAAGGTGCTAAATAGATAAGGACCTACACATGAAAGGTAGTGTTTTTTGATGGGGGAGATTTGGTGGTAAAAAAGCAAATGTGACCCATAGGCTAGGAAGGACTTTGTAAGCCTATCTTCAAAAGCACAAATCTTAAGGTAAAATAAAATTAATTCATCAGTGAAATTAAAATGTTCTGCTTAATGGATGTCTCCTTTTTGCCTCGATCTAAATGTCTGGCAGTGTGCATTGCATGCCTTTAGGGGAGGGGAGGCGGAGTTAGCTGTGCATGTATATACTGTGTTGGCAGAAAGAAGGAAGCCTCTGTTGTCTGAAGTTGCTCACTTCTTTCTCAGCTATGAAATTAGAAGTCTCCACTTGAAGGGATCCCTGGGTGGCTTAGCGGTTTGGCACCTGCCTTCAGCCTGGGGCATGGTCCTGGAGTCCCGGGATCGAGTCCTACATCGGGCTCCCTGCGGGGAGCCTGCTTCTCCCTCTGCCTGTGTCTCTGCCTCTCTCTCTGTGTGTCTCTCATGAATAATAATTTATTTAAAAAAGAAAAAAGTCTCCACTTGACAATTTCCCCTCTAGATCAATTTTTTCAAAATTCATTATCTATGACAGAATTGCACCAAGTGGTGGTTACAAATGGAAATTTCTCTTTTTTCCATCTCTCCCTCCCCTATTGTTTCAGGACAATAGATATTGTCCTATATGGATCCACCCTTTTCTGAAAACCTCTAGAGCAAACTTCTCAGTATATAGGTCCAAATGGGAAATATGTTAGGCTTTGCAGGCCATGTGGTCTCCATTTAAACTATTCAGTTCTACTCATAGTACCAAAGCAGCCATAGACCATACATAAATGAAGGAACAGGGTGGTGTTCCAGTAAAACCTTATAGACACTAAAAAGGTTTTAGTGTCACAAAATATTATTTTCTGTAAATTGTTTTCAATTGCTTGAAATAACTTTCTTACGGACTCATGGAATGTTCAGTTTTTTAATTGCTTCTTAAATATTTCAAGAATGGATAATGAAACGAAACTGGAGTGTTTAAGTTATATTTACTGTATCCTTTCTTTTTCATTTACTATATCCTGAAGTATACCATTGAAGATGGAATTGTTAGAGATGAAAAATAGAAGCAGTCTTTTTGTTGTTGTTGCTATTCAAATTGACAGTATGGTGTCTTTTTTTTCTTCTTCTTCTTCTTTGATTTTTTATATTTTTTTAAGATTTTATTTATTCATGAGAGACAGAGGGGGGGGCGGGGCAGAGACACAGGCAGAGGGAGAAGCAGGCTCCACGCAGAGAGTCCTACATGGGACTCGATCCCGGGTCTCCAGGATCAGGCCCTGGGCTGGAGGTGGCGCTAAACCGCTGAGCCACTCGGGCTGCCCCTTCTTCTTCTTTTAAATTGATTTATCAGGATGAACAAATAACTACCACCTTGAAATACTCTAAGGACAGGGACCAGGTATGCTGTGTGAAGTCAAAATGTTAGTCATGTAGGGGCCCCCCAGGTGGCTCAGTCAGTTAAAGACCAGACTCTTGATTTGGGGTCAGGTCCTCATCTCAAGGTCATGAGATTGAGCCCTGCATTGGGCTTTGCACTGAGTGTGGAGCCTACTTAAGTTCTCTCTCTCTCTCTCTTCCTGCCCCTCGCCTGCATCACAGGTGTGCTCTTTATCTCTTAAAAAAAAAAGAAAAAAAAATCATGTTAAACACCTCTTGTTACTTCCAAAAGAGGAATTTACTATAAAAAGTTGTAATTTCTTAAGTTGGTGGAATGGTTCTCCTGATTGATGTATAAGAAGAATAAACTTCTTTTCCCTTTGGTTCATTAGTAGGGTGATCATATAATTATCATTAGTAATTATGCCAGTGCAATAGGCATAAAGGATGGGTCAATCTTTTAAGACATCCAGTAAATTAATGTCATGTTTCAGTAGAACATGTTAAAATAAGCAATTTAAAAGAAAATAAGAGTGGTGATAAATATTAGTAATATAACCACAACTGAAATGAAGTATATTTTTACCTCAAAGGGTAGAAGTACCTACCCTAGGGCATTAATATTTTAAAAAATGTTTCAAAAAATAAATATTTCTTAAGTCTGTATATGTGTGGGTATGTGTAGATTGTAATTTAAAAAAAATTATTATGGGGGTAATGCACATGATAAGACAGTTCAAACAGTAGAAAAGGGTATAGAGAAACAGTAAGTTTCCCCATTTCCATCCTGAAAGGCAGTTGTGGTTGCCAGTTTCCTGTGCAAGTTTTTTCTTTAGGTATATTTAATCTATAGAAGCACACATGGGACGCCTGGGTGGTTCCGTTGTTTGGGTATCTGATTCTCTTGATTTCAGTTCAGGTCATGATCTCAGGGTCTTGGGATTGAGCCCCAAGTTGTTGGGCTCAGCATGGAGTCTGTCCCTCTTCCTCTACTCCCCTGACCCTTAAAGTAAATAAATAAAATCTTAAAACACAAACATAAATCTCTCCTTTCCACCTCCATTTTTTGTAAACACAGATGGTAATATGTTAGAGACACTGTTCCACACCTTGCTTTTTTAACATAGGATATCTTGGACTTTTTCCATTCTTTTTATAACAGGCCTTGGTAGTAGTGTCCTGATGTATACTTGAAGAAACTCAGGCTCTGAGTTTAAAACTTATTTTAAGGTAATACATATTAAGTATTTAGCTAAGCAGGTACTTAGTAAATGTTAGGTCCCATCATGTTCTCTTGCCCAAGTATATCCTTACCTTAAGGAGCTCAGAGGAAGATAATCATAACAACCTCAAGAAAAAAAAAAAAAACAGGACTATTAATTATAAATACCTGAGTATGTGATACAATCACTAACTGCCCTGGCAGGTCAGACATGGGAGAAAATAAAAGTGCAGTTGAGGAAAATTTTATAGACATATAGGGAGATTGGGGAAGGATTTAAATGGAAGGCCACAGGGGGACTGTATTAACATTTTGAGGAATTGCAAAACTTTTCCATAGTGAGAACAATATTTTACACTTCCATCTAACCACTATTTATTATCATCTGTGTTTTATGATAGCCAGCCAGTATCTTATTGTAGCTTTTATTTGCATTTTTTTTTAATGGCTAATGTTAAACCTTTTTTTATGTGCTTATTAATCATTATGTATCTTCTTGGGAGAGAAGTCTATGTCCTTTGCCCATTTGAAAATTTGCTTTTGTCTTTTATGACTGAGATTTAAGAGTTCTTTATATTCCACATAAAAGTCCCTTATCAAGTACATGATTTGCAAATATTTTCTCCCATTCTGTGGGTTGTCTTTTCATTTTCTTGATGGTATTGTTTGCAGCCCAAAGTTAGTGATTTTTGATGAAGCCCAATTTATCTATTTTTTCTTTTGCATGTGCTTTTGGAGTTGTAGCTAAGAAACCATTATCTAACCCAGTCACAAATATTTGCTCTTTTCTTCTGAGTTTGTGTTAGTTCTTACATTTAAGTCAGGTTAATTTTTGTGTATGGTATGAGGAAGGGATCCAGAGTTATTCTTTAGCAGTGGGACAGTGACTGTCCCATTGTCCCAGCACCATTTGGTAAAAAGACTATTTTTCCCCATTAGGTTGTCTTGGCAGGCTTGTTGAAAATGAATTTACCTGGGATGCCTGGGTGGCTCAGTGGTCGAATGTCTGCCTTTGAGTCAGGGAGCGATCCTGGGGTCCGGGATTGAGTCCCACATAGGGCTCCTGTGGAGAGCTTGCTTCTCCCTCTGCCTGTGTCTCTGCCTCTTTCTCTCTCTGTCTCACATGAATAAATAAATAAATAAACTCTTTTTAAAAAAATGAATTTACCCTAAATGTGAGTGTTTATTTCTGGACTCCCAGTTCTGTCCCTCTGATCTCTATGTCTAGCCTTAGGCCAGTACCACACTGCATTAATGTCTGTAGCTTTGTAGTAAGTTTTGAAATTGAGATGTGAGTCTTCAACCTTGTTATTATTTTTTTGAGATTATTTTGGCAGTTCTGGGTCCCCTTCTTTTTCATAAGAATTTTAGCATCTGCTCATCAATTTCTGTTTAAAAAAAATGCAGCTGGAAATTTTATAGGGATTGCATTGAATCTGTAGAACAATTTCGGCAATATTTCTCTCTTAGAGTTCCATCTGTCAACATAAGATGTCACTTTAATTTATTTAGGTCTTGTTTAATTTTTTTCAGTGATACTACATAGCTTCCAGTATACACATTTTATACTTCTTTTATTAGGTTTATTTTTTTTGATGGTATTATAAATGGAATTAAAATTTTTTATTTTGTCATTCATTGATACAGTAATAGAAATACAGTCAACTTTTGTGTATTGATTTTGTACCCTACAACCTTGCTCATCTATTATTAGTCTAATAGTTTTTTAGTGGATTCCTTAAGATTTTCTCTATATAAGACCATGTTATTTGTAAATAGAGATGGTTTTACTTCTTTTCCAATCTAGCTGCTTTTTATATCTTTTTCTTGCCTAATTGCACTGGCTAGAACCTCTGGTACAGTATTGAATAGAAATAGTGACAGTAGATGTGTTTGTCTTGTTTTTGATCTTGGGGAAAAGCACTTAGTCTCTCACCATTTAAGTATGATGTTAGGTGTGGGTTTTTCACTAGTGTCTTTTTTTAAGAGCCAGACTTAAAAACATTTTTTAAAAAGATTTTATTTATTCATGAGAGACACACAAAGAGAGACAGAGACACAGGCAGAGGGAGAAGCAGGTTCCCTGTGGGAAGCCCGATGCGGGACTTGATCCCAGGACCCCAGGATCACAACCTGAACCAAAGACAGATGTTTATCCACTGGCCACCCAGGTGCCCAACTTTTAAAGTTTTATGAAGTCCAGTGTGTTGGTTTTTTCTTATATAGTTCATGCTTTTTGTGTCCTAAGAATTCTTTGCCTACCCCAGGATTATATTTTCTTCTGTGTTTTCTTCTTGAAGTTTTACAGTTTTAACTATTTCAGCTTGTCAGACGTTTGTTTTCAAAATTCAGCTTTTGAGATAAAATGCATATAGGAGAGTTGGCAGGGAAAAGGAGGCATTTGTCATTAAATTGATGAGAATAACTACATGTAAACCAGTAGCCCTGCTTTGTACAATTTTTGCATTTGATAGTCTGCCAGTGCTCCCCCAAACACCCTGGTGGTATTTTTGAGGAACATTACCCATGACTAACATAGATGTTATTTGTTCACCTAACATCCCTTTAGGATACCAATACTCCTCGTTTTATAAACCCTTTCATTCATCCAGAATCTCCCCTAACCCCCCAGGAGTAGCACATGACTCTAGCCCAGTGCATCAGAGCTCTGCATTCTAACAGCAGTGATCATTTCAGAGCTGGTATTTGACCTAATTGGAACTGATTGGATCTATGACAAAAGTATTGGGGAGAACTCTTTCAAAAGGTTATTTCTTTTCCTGAGGTAGCTGTGATTTGATGTGAGTCTTAAACTTCTGATATCCATGTTTTCCAAGCCATCATGTGTGGAGAGCCTTTCTCAAAATCAGGTCAACCCAAGTTGAGGTGATGAGCTCTTAATGACTATTCCTTTGGGCCCTCCTTTGATGTTTCAAATTATGTGGGCCAATAAATCCTTTTTTTGGCTCAGTCTTATTTAAGTTAGACATCTTTGCTTTTATAACTGAATATATCCTAACTAATAAGCTATTAATCTTTTCAAATTAAAGTCTATATGTAGGAGTTTCAAATAAATTAGGATCTACTTCATTAATAGACAGACAGTAAAGGAATGAGAACTTTTATGTGTGTACTGTGGGAGGAAGTAGCACCTTGTGGCCTTTACAAAAGCGAGGCTATTCTGTTAAATACCTAGGATCATGATACTGCTTTTGTGGAATACTGAATTTAAATCCTATGGCTAAATGAGAATTACTGAGAAATATATCTTTAAATATCTTTTAATGCATATATAGATTAATTACTCATTTGACCAACTTTTTGGTGGTATTTTATGGGAGAGTTAAATGCACTATAGAGGTTTCACATTTATGAAAGCAGATTGTTCTCTGAACAGGTTAGGATTTTCAAGTATAATTTTTATTACTTTAGAGTATTTTGTGAGACCATAGTTTTGAAATTAAAATGAGGAATATTCTTCCAACTTACAGATTCACACAGCAGTTATTTCAGGTGTGTATCTAATATAGAAATACAGAGTTCACTATGTAGTGATGAAATTAAAGCATGCTTAAAGCAACCTTTAGTTTCAAAAGGTACATCTCTAAAGTGTCTCTTTGGCCCAGGGCGCGATCCTGGAGACCCGGGATCGAATCCCACGTCGGGCTCCCGGTGCATGGAGCCTGCTTCTCCCTCTGCCTATGTCTCTGCCTCTCTCTCTCTCTCTCTCTCTCTCTCTCTCTCTCTCTCGCTGTGTGACTATCATAAATAAATAAAAATTTAAAAAAAAAAATAAAGTGTCTCTTCTTATTAAGGGGTACAAATTTCCAATCTTTCAGGAAGCACTTTCAACCTTACAAGTCTGTTTTTACATTTTAAAATTTATTATATTAAATAAGTACATACTTTAATAATTGATACGATGTTAATGTTTGTATTGTTTGATTTCAGTCTAATACTTTTGTTAGCTTAATGTGGAATTTTACCATATTAATCTTGACTTCTAAAATGAGAAGATTTACTTATTAGAAAGCAAAAATGTTGGGATGCATGGGCAGCTCAGCAGTTGGCCATCTGCCTTTGGCTTGGGGTGTGATCCCGGGATTGGGATCGAGTCCCGCATCTGGCTCCCCAAAGGAGCCTGCTTTTCCCTCTGCCTGTGTCTCTGTGTCTCTCTTGAATGAATCAAATCTTTAAAAAAATATATAGAAAGCAAAAATGTAGCTTTAGATTTTTTGATAACTCTTATTTAATACTCAAGTAGCCCTTCTATGGAAATTTTAGCACTTACTGCTTTATTTTTTTTTTAATTTATTTATTCATAGAGACACACAGAGAGAGGCATAGAGAGAAGCAGGCTCCATGCAGGGAGCCTTACGTGGGACTCGATCCGGGGTCTCCAGGATCACGCCCCGGGCTGCAGGCGGCGCTAAACTGCTGCGCCACTGGGGCTGCCTCACTTACTGCTTTAAAAATAATTGTTTGTATTTAAATAGTGCTGTAGGTTCAAAGCCATTTTATATAGTACTTCCTTTACTTTTTTAAAATTAATTTATTTGAGAAAGAGAGAATAAGCAGGACAGAGAATGAGGGAGAAGCAGATTCCCTGAAGAGCAAGGAGCCTGACCTGAGGGGTGGGGGGTAGGGATGGGGCTCCATCCCAGGATCCTGGGATCATGACCTGAGCCAAAGGCAGACACTTAAAATTAAGTCACCCATGTGCCCCTTTCCTTTCTCATAGTTCAGTGAGGTGGTGTGTAGGCTATCATTGGACACACTTGGCAGATAAGGAAACTGAAGTTTGATTTGGAATTTGTATGCTGTTCTTACTTTTTCAAATTTATATGTTTAGTTGTTATCATACTATGAAATGTGCTTTTAAAGGTTTTGAAAGTACCTGTAACTTTTTCTTAAAACAGATTTCAGGGAAATGAAGCATTTTAAGACATCACAACCTCTTTCCTCCATCTGGAATGTGGTTTGAAAGTCACTGCTTTTTAGTAGACCTTGTTTTTCTAGTGTGTTGTCAAGGCCTGATAACTGTTATGACAGCGTGAAGATTTCCTGCTAAATTTGTATCAGATTCTGACTTTGCGTTCCCTTTTTCTCCTTCCATTAATGTACATTAAGGCTATCTCTGAACCTCAGATATATCCAAACCCTCCCCAGAAATGTATCACTCTTTTTTATACCATTGTAAGAGGAGCTCCTTGGGCTTTATACCTGTGCTTTGAAAGATTAACAGGGAAAGGCTTTAGAAAGGGGAGAGAAGAGTTCAGAGGTAAGAGGAGAATTAAGCTGAGAATCAATGTCATGATTGGCAGGGTTTCAAGAAGGCAGGGTTGATCAGTTCTTGACCAAAAAGCTGATGAAGAACGTCAGAAATACCATTTGATTTTGAGATTGGAAGATCATTGGTACCTTTAAGAGAATAATTGACTGGAATATTAGGTGAAGCAGGATTGAATCTCAGATGGAAGGAAGTGTGTGTGTGTAGGTGGAAGCAGGAAGTTGCCACGGGCAGAGAAAGCTAGATCATAGCTTGAAAAGGAGAGGTGTGGGGGTAGAGATATTTAGTAGAGTATACTTAGGAGTAGGCTTTATTTAGTTGTGTTTCTCTTTTTGCATGGGAAAGTTCGAACTTTTTGTAACTAAATGTTAGATCAGTGATAAAGTAAGAGGAATTTGATAGACCACATGTTTATCTTGGCAAGAGGCACATATATTTCTGAAATGAAGGGGGAAAAGAAGAATCAGGTAATTGAAGGTAGAAATTTTTTTTTCTAAGATTTTATTTATTCATGAGAGACACACAGAGAGACAGGCAGAGACACAGGCAGAGGGAGAAGCAGGCTCCATGCAGGGAGCCCGATGTGGGACTCCATCCCAGACCTCCAGGGTCACGCCCAGGGCCGAAGGCAGGCGCTAAACTGCTGAGCCACCCAGAGATCCCAGAAGAAATTTTCTTGTGGGAGAATTGAAGTTTGAGGGAGTAGGGATACCAAGATAAGTGAGAAATCCTTGTAAAATAACACATTTAGTGCTTTAGGATGTTCTTTCCAAAACCTGTACCTTTTTGGTTGCCTATCAAACTGGAGCTGTGTACCAGCCAAGACAAAATAACACTAAATTTATTTAGGAAATAGTTTGGTACAAGGAGGTTTCACCTCATTTGCCACCCAAGGGACTCTCATCAGTGGTGTCAGCCTGTTTGACAGAGACAGGACTTGGCTTGTGATTTGGAAGCTATTTGTGAACCTTCCGTGCACATGGTGGCTGCTGCCATTGTGTGTGCACCTCTCAGGGAGGAGTCTGAGTAATAAGAGGTGCCCCTGGGCTGTAGAGGGTAGCAGCAGCCTTACCTAGGTTCTCCTACAGAGCTGGAACCCTGAGGACACTTGAGAGGTGCTGGGCTTGGGACCATTCCTTTTCTCTGTTTAAATTGCTCTGGCAGATACCAACTACCCAGGGCTACAGACAAAAGCTGTTACTACAGTAGTAAATACGGAATTTGAATTCACAGGAGGCTGATACAAGGCTGCTGATTTAATTTTGACAGGCAAGGACAATGAAAAAAAAATCATCTATCATCAACATTTCACAAAAGGATAATTTTTATGACATAATAGAAAGAACTTGATATCAGCATCAGAATGGACAGAACTTTATATTAAATTAACATTTATGGAAAAACAAATACTTTATCCCCTTTCCTGTATTCTTTACTTTTTGGTGAAAACTTCTGTCTTAGAAATGTGTGTAAGAATCACTGACCTACATCACTAAGGCCGTTCATTTTGGGAAATTTGTTCTAAATACTTGTCCTCTTTTTTCCCACTCACCTCACAAGTAGAAAGAAAGGGAGCTCTTCTTGTGGTTGAAAGCCAGCATGGTGCATGCATGTGCAAGAGAAAAAGATAATTGCCTGTATGTTTATATTGGCCCATTTCTAAGCCACTCACACTTTTTGAGTTCCCATTTGCTTCACTTCCGTCTTATCCATCTTCTAACAATCTACTTTGTATTTTAATCATTTGTTGACGACCCCCTTCTTAGCTGGGTTTTATGAGAATAGATAGCCGCTTGTACCATTTTTGTGAATCTTGTAAGAATTCTACGTATCATAATACTGAACAAATACTTAAGATCTAAATGGATACTTTTTAACTGGTTTATTGTATTATCATAAAACACGTTAAGATTTATTTTATACTCCCAGTTCCATATCTAGCAGCCCAACTGCCAGAGCCACTGAAATTTTCCTTTACTTCCCTTTGAGGATGCAGTTCTTCTCCAGAACCATGTCCTGTGTGTACATTTTGCACAAAGCAGATGTGTAAGGGTCTCTTGAAGTGAAGGATGGCTCTGATTAACATTATTATTGCTAAAGGACAAAGGCATTTTGCTCTCCCAGACTGGAACTCCGAGGCTCGTTCCTTTGTCAGCCTGCCTGCTCTAGCAGCTGTCTACTCTTTGGCTTCTGAGTGATTTTACCTTGGCTGAGTACAGATGAACGTTCTGTCCTCTGATCAGGTTTCTGTGGGGTTGGGACTGGTGCTGCAGCTGCTCCTCCTCCAGTGCTGTTGACTGTACCTCACTAACTTCGTTGTTTTGTGAAACGAATCTTGACTGCTTTGATTTTGTTTTATCATTTTAGTGGTGTCTTAGTTGTTAGGCTTCCCCTGGCTTTGTGTGGTGCTTATTGTTACTGTAAGTGCACATTAACAAAACACTAAAACGGCTAAATATTGACAATGCTTTTGGTTAACTAAATTCTGGTAGAGGTGTAATTAGTGGTTAAAATCCACTGGATTTTAGTGGCTAGCTTGAGTTTATGTTGGAATTCATTTTACCTCATGCTTATGTGGTGTTGAATGTGCCTGTTTATGAGTCATGAGCCCTGGTTCTTAAAAGAAGCACAACTCAACCAAGCTGCCAGATAAAGCAATTAGGAGATTGTTTCCTTCCAAAATACTTCCATCTTTATTTGCTGTAAGGCATAAATCCCATTTAAACAAAGCTATAAAGCCATTTAAATGGTGTTTTCAAAAGATTGTTAAATCTGATGTTTTTCAACTTCTTGAAAGAAACCAAGACGGTACCTAAAATAGCTCATACGCTGTATTTTTTTTTAACTACTGCATATAACAACAAACAAATGTCAGTTAAGCATATAACTAATGATAAATATTTTCTGAACTAAAATCAGGGTACATGGTTTGATAATTTTCTGAAATATTAATACTGTATTGACATTCAAGATTGTATACATAAACTCATATTTTGTTTGTTTAGCAAATGATGACTTAACTAAGTGCTACATGGTAGTGTTTGGGATATCTGGTTAACACCACTGCTGGGAGTCTGGGCAGGCCAGGCAAAGACCTTCGGGTTTCTTTCTACTCAGTGAGAATTGGATGTAGGCATCTTATTTGTATATGTGTTGATGTATTCAGAGGATTTTTGGTTTATTGATAACTCTTAAGGATTGTCACAGTGAAATACTTATGATTTCCCCCTAGAAAATGTTCTGTCATTGCTCTAATCCAGGTTATTAGATAATCCCTAATTAGGCTCTCTGCTTCATTCATTGAAGATTAAATTTGTAGCTTTGTATTTCTGAATAGGTTGATGTTTTCAGTATTTAGTTTTCTGCTTCTTAAAACAGTGACTATTTTTTCACTTCACTCCTGTAGGTGCAAAGCTGTTAAAATCTAAATTGTTTGATAGGCATTTAAGGTCCTCTGATTTATTTTCATTTAGCCTTTCTGGTTCCATTTTCAACTACATTCCTGCAGAAGACAGGAATGCACCAAAGAAGCTGTATATAATGTATCTTTCTTTTTTTTTTAATCTCTTTTCTATGTTTTTAGGGAGATTACAACTTTACCCTTCATTATATTTTGAAAATTTTCTTGTTCATTGTGTGAATGTGTTTAATTGAAGTATTACAGACACAATGTTATGTCAATTGCAGATGTGGAACATAGTGATTCCACAATTCTATATATTATGCAGTGCACACCACAGGAAGTGTAGTTACTATCATCATACAAAGATAATAAAAATTTATTGAATATATTCCTTTTGCGGTACTTTTTTACCCGTGACTGACTTGTGTTTTTTTCTAGCATTTATTTATTTATTTATTTATTTATTTATTCGGGGGGGGGGGCAGAGACACAGGCAGACGGAGAAGCAGGCTCCATGCAGGGAGCCCGATGTGGGACTCGATTCCGGGTCTCCAGGATCATATCCCAGGCTGCAGAGGGGCACTAAACCGCTGTGCCACTGGGGCTTACCTGACTTGTTTTATAACTGGAAGTTTGTACTGTTTAATTCCCTCACTTATTTTTTTTTAAGATTTTGTTTATTCATGAGAGAATATCCCTCTGCCTGTGTCTCTGCCTCTCTCTCTCTCATGACTTTATTTATTTTATTCATGAGAGACACACACACAGAGAGGGGCAGAGACACAGAGGGAGAAGTAGGCTCCATGCAGGGAGCCTGACTGGATCCTGAGTCTCCAGGATCATGCCCTGGGCTGAAGGTGGCACTAAACTGCTGAGCCACCGGGCTGCCCCTTCATTTAGGTTTTTAATCCATTTTGAGTTTATTTTTGTGTATGGGATAAGAAAGTGGTCCAGTCTCATTCTTTTTGCATGTAGCTGTCCAGTTTTCCCAACACCATTTGTTGCAGAGACGATCTTTTCTCCATTGTGTATTCTTCTGTTGTTGTAGATTAATTCATCATATAATCGTGGGTTTATTTCTGGTTCTCTATTCTGTTCTATTGAATGTTTTTGTCTGTTTTGTCCATATATCTGTTTTTGTCTGTTTTGTCCATATGTCTGTTTTTGTCCCTGTACCATACTGGTTTTATTACTACAGTTTTGAAGTATAGTTTGAAATATGGGACTGTGATGCCTCCAGCTTTGTTGTTCTTTCTCAGAATTGTTGTGGCTATGGACAGTCTTTTGTGGTTCCATATGAATTTTAATATTGTTCTAGTTCTGTGAAAAATACCCTTGGTATTTTGGTAGGAATTGCATTGAATCTGTAGATTGCTTTGGGTAGTATGGGCATTTTAACAATATTGTTCCAATCCAGGATCATGGTTTGTCTTTCTATGTCACCCTAAATTTCTTTCATTAGTGTCTTTCACAGTATAGGTCTTTCACCTCCTCAGTTAAATTTATTCCTAGATATTTTATTATTTTTGGTGCAGTTGTAAATGGGAATGTTTTCTTAAGGTCTTATTCTGCCAACTTCATTATTACTGTATAGAAATGCAACAGATTTCTGTATGTTAATTTTGTATCCTGCAACTTTACTAAATAATTAGTTCTGATAGCTTTTGGTGGAGTCCTTAGGGTTTTCTATATATAGGATCATGTCATCTGCAAGTAGTCGGCAGTTTAACTTCTTTTTTACCAATTGGATGCCTTATATTTTTTTCTTTCTGATTTCTGTGGCTAGGACTTTTAGTACTATGATGAATAAAAATGGTGAGAGTGGACATCCTTGTCTTCTGATCTTGCGAGGAAAAGCTTTCAGTTTTTTACCATTGAGTATGACGTTACCTGTGGGTTTGTCACACATGGCCTTTATTATGTTGAAGTAAGTTTGTTTGCTTTCATTTTTAGTTTCTAAAAGCTCTTATTTTCTCCCTGCCCTCATTTTATTGAGATATAACGCTGTATTAATTTAGGTTGTAGAACATAATGATTTAGTATATGTATATATTACATAATGATTTGGCCACAGTAAATTTAGTTAGCATCTATCATCTCACATTGTTTCAATTTTTCTCTTGTGCTAACTTTTAAGGTCTACTCTGGGAGCAACTCTCAACTATATGATACAGTATTGTTAACTCTAGTTACTATGCTGTGTATTATATCCCTAGAACTTAACTTATCTTGTTTGTAAGTGGAAGTTTGTACCTTTTGACCACCTTCAGCCATTATCCCCATCCCACCCCTACCTCCTTTTTCGTTTCTGAATACTGTTTTGTTTTAGCCATATCTTGTTTCATCAGTGCAGTATCTTCTCTCTCTCTGGATATTAGTAATTTCATTTATTTTGAAATTTTCTTTGTAATTTCTGTTTTCTCTAATTGACTATCTACTAGTTTGTTTTGATCTTTGTTTACCATTTTAGAGAAGAATTCTTTTCCTTGGTTATCTGTTAACTTAGTTGGGGAGCCTTTAATTTTATTGAGGTCTTTCCTCTAGGCTGTTAACATTCCCCAAAAGAGACTGCCTGGAGAGTGAAGGCCAACCTTTGTTCTGGGAGCTGAGAAAGAAAACTGGGGATCTTACTGTTGGGCATGCATAAGCACATTGTTAGTACAGCACCTCTGCCCTCATCCATATTAATGTCCCCTGGTTCAGAGACCCTCAGTTTTAAACCTCTCCAGAAAATAAACCCTAGTCTGGCAGAATTTCTATTGCTGTGTAACAAACTACCACAACTTTAGCAGTTGAAAACAATACACACATTTCAGTATGTACAGTTCACCATGGGTCAGGAGTTGGGGCACTGCTTAGACCTCTATTGAGGATCTTTTAGGCTGTAGTCAAGGAACCCACCAGCCTGTGTGCTCATCTGTCCCTCAGGGTTCGCTTCCAAGCTCCTGTAGTTGTGACATAGAGTTTACTTGCAGGTATAGGACTGAAATCAGTTGCTCCTAGAGAACAGCAGTTCTCTAGCCCTCTCCACTGGCAGTTTACATCATAGCAGCTTGCTCCTTCAAGGCTAGCAGGACCGTATTTCTGTCTTGTCAGCTAAGATGGAGTCTTATATAACATAACAATTTACAGAAAACATAGCCCGATCCATGGAGTGGTAAGTATCCTATCAACTTTGCCTTATTCTGTTGGGGAGAAGCAAGTCACAGCTTCTGCCCATGCTCATGTGGAGGAGATGAGAGTGTATTAGAGGGGAGAACATCATTCTGCCCATCTTAAAATTCCACCTGTCACACAGGGTCTTTGAGTTGGACCACTTATACACACTTTTAACCAGTCCTTATTTTAGAACCTTCCCCTGCCTCGTTCTCAACCTCCTTAGGTACGACAGATTCCTGAGTCTTTAGGGGGCGGTTATAAGGTCTACCTGGGCTTGATTTTTTTTGGGGGGGGAAGGGGGGGTTTCTTCACAGCCAGTTTAGGATTCAGCTTCTTGGATATGTCAAGTCCTTTACCACTTGCCCATTTGTCTCCTAGCTTCCAAACTTTTATTAATACTGTCTCCTTTCCTTGTCTTCCCTTTTTAAATTTATGCATTAAATATACATGTGTGTGTGTGTGTGTGTGTGTGTGTGTGTGTGTGTGTTTACTGTCATGTCAGAGTTTGGCGAAGCAGTAAAAGTTGGTACATGTATTCAATCTAGCATCTTTTTATATGTGTCTGAGATAGTTGTTTCCCCCCTCTTGTTCAGTACTTAAATTATGGGGGTTTTTTTCCTTCTAAACGGGAAAAAAATAAGAGATTATCCCTTATTAGAATAATAAAGAATTCTTATTTCATTTTTCATATCCTTCTCTTCTTTAACCTTAGTTTTCAGTCATGTACATGGGCTGTTAGCCACTTTTTGTACCTCTCAGCCAAACTCCTCACCTTTGACTTGGAACAGCTGCCTCCTCCTCTCTTAGAACTTTTGTTTTTTGGCTTTTTCCATAAAATTTAACCTGAACTGGCCTATTACCTACCTTAGCAGTTAGTTCTCTGTGAGTGTTTTTCATAAAAAGTTGGAAATTACTAGCTGACATTTTTGTTAGGACTCTTTTCTGTTCGGGTACTATGCTTTGCACTCCTTTGTTACTAAATATTAAATGATGATGAGAATAATTTTAGGAAGCATCTGATACTAACATGAGGTAGCATATGCACTGCCTGTGTTAATTTATAAGCCAGAGTGGTAGCTGGTCAGTGGCCACTGGTGAAGGTTATGTGTGTCTGCTTACCAGTGCTAAGAGTAAACTGTTAGACTTGGGTGGCTGTGAAATGTCACATGTGGGTGCTGCAACTTGGGCCTCTTTAGCAGCTGTGACAGCACCTAGCTTTGTTAAAGCTATTGCCTCTGTTTCTCAGCTAGAAGAATGTGTAGACAGCAGGACAGAGATTTGGTGATGAGATTTAGCAGTGAGCAAGAAGCCAGAGCAGACTCTTCCCCTTCAAGTGCAGCCCTGTATTTGACATACAGGGCATAGCCTCCCTCATTCACAACTCTCAGCCCTTTGCAAATGTAAACAGCCTTCTCTTTTCTCTCCTGGCCAGCTGGGGCCAAGAAAGCCAATGACTGTCCAACTGCAGTAAATAGCTCTCCTCACCTCCTGACCCTGTGATTTCCTGGTGGTTCTGAGCTGTAGATCCTGCAATGGAGAGGGAGGGAACAAAGAGGTTGCAGAGGCCTCAGCTTCACAGAGCATTGAGCAGTGGGTGATATTGTATCCTCAGGCAGGGGTTGACCTCCATTTCAGTGTAGGTCATTCCAATGATTGCTGGACCTCCCAGTGCCACTGTGGACTAGAATGGAATGGAGTGGAGTGGAGTGGACCAAACGGACTTCTGAACTGGGGAAGTAGGTGTTATGTTCTATACCTACCTTCTTTTTAGCCTTTCTTTCCTCCCTGTGCTCTTAAATTGCAAAAAGAATAAGCAACACTTAAAAAAAAATTTTAGAGCATAACATTTGGACTTGTACTCAGTTGAACTGATACTGTACCAAAACCATCTTTGGTTTTCATTAAGTTGGGGTTCTCACTTTTTGGAGTTGTCACATTATTTTTAAAATCTCTCCAGGGCACCTGAGTGGCTTAGTGGTTGAGTGTCTACCTTTGGCTCAGGTCATGATCCTGGAGTCCTGGGATCGAGTCCTGCATCAGGTTCCCCACAGGGAGCCTACTTCTCCCTCTGCCTATGTCTCTGCCTCTGTGTGTCCGTCTCTCATGAATAAATAAAATCTTAAAAATTTTTTTAAATGATCTCTCCTCCACACTAGTACTCCGTGTGGTATGTATTAATTTCCAGTTAATTCATTTCTACAAAAAAATTGAATCAATTTTTAAGAAGTTTTAATAACACCTCTTAGCAGGTCACAAGATTTTCTTGTTCCTAATTCTAGCTTCCATCCAAATATAAAAGACAAATGAATTAATACATTAGGAATGGCACAGTAGTAAGTGTGATTAAACAAAATTTGTGGGTAGTCCAAAGGCAGATAATTTTATTGGAAACTCCATGGATGTATTGGGGAAAAAAAACCTCTGTAAGAAAGCCTGTGTATTGGGGGAAAAAAAACCTCTGTAAGAAAGCCTGGATTGTATTGGCCAGAAGTGTGACTTTCTAGCTTTAGGATTTTGTATAAATGCATCCCTTAATGTTCACTTAATCTCCTGAATGTTTCCCAATCTTTTTTTTTTTAAGATTTTATTTATTCATGAGAGACGCAGAGACGTAGGTAGAGGGAGAAGCAGGCTCCTTGCCCCATGTGGGACTTGATCCTGGGACTCGGGGATCACGTCCTGGGCTGAAGGCAGGTGCTAAGCCTAGGTCCTGTATATGCCCAGGTCTCTCTGCCTAGGTCTCTGCCTCTCTCTCTCTCTCTCTCTCTCTCTCTGTTGCTCATGAATAAATGAATAAAATCTTAAAAAAAAAAAAAAAGGGAAAAACGTTACCTCTCCTGATACAAAGGATTTTGGGTAAAGATTAAAAAGTTAGTTTATAAAAGAATGGTTAAAAATGATAAATTTCTCTGCATATGTTAGGTTATTTTTTTGTATTATCTACTTTTAAAGGCACAATTTACATACAATTAAATTTACTCCAAGTCTTTCATATTTTAATAATGATTAGATAAATTAACTACTAGATATCTAGGCTATTTAGATACATTGAACAGGTGTCACTTACCACAGTATATAGTTGGTATTTTGTCGATGTGTTTGCTGAGTAGGCTGTTGGATCCTTTCTTCTTTGTTTTGAAAAATATTTGTATGCTGTTGTTGCATAAACTTGAGTCGCCTCTGATTTTCAACCCTGTTGGAGGGTTCACGGTCTCTCCCTGGGTTCACAGAAGCTTTTATAGTATAAGGTCAAACTATCCTTCAGTGTGACCACAGGACACCTTAACATCATATAGTTACTGACTTTCACAGGGCTGTAAGTTGGGGGTGGGGGCCGTATTATTGATTTCCTGTGAATGACTGTTTTAGATCCTCACCTGAAGATTCAGTAAATCGCTGGGTCACTATTGAAAATCTCTTTGGGCCCTGACAATCAGGAGTGAACTTATCAAAAGTCACCCCTCTGAGACTCTTACTCTTGCAGACCATAGTCTGCAAAAACTGGATTTAAATTGCGTAGATTGAGTATCATGCATCGCTGCAAGTCTTTAAAGGCCTGGATTTCCAGTCAGAAACCAGTTACTTTTTCTATTTAGTTGACTTTACTAGGTGAATTTGATTTCATTTCTTCTCTCTTTTGTTACATTCTTTAAAATGGAGATACATTGTTACTATAAAATCTCATCTCATGCTGCAGGTATAACCACTGAGATTGTTTTGCATACATAAAAGGAACCTGCCTTTTCAATTCACATTATATTGTGGATTTTTAAAAGTCCTGTTGAGTATGATACCTCATGTCAGTTTAAGAGCTGGATAGTATACTGCCGTATGTATGGTTGTACCAGTTTAACCTATATCCTGTTGATAGTGTAGCTCATTCCAAAGTTGTTTCATCATACATGTCTTATAAATATCCCAATAACTATAGCCATGTGCATGTGTCCACTTATTTCCTAAGGGTAAGCTCTGAGAAGAACTTCTGTGTCAAAGGATATACCAGATTTATATTTGAATATATTATAATCACAACCTAGGATTACTGATTTACTCTCCCACCAGCAATGGAAAAGAGTACCTATTTCATCATATAGTTAACACAGAAGATTTTTAGTCTTTTAAATGTTTGCCAGTCTGATAGGTAAATGTGCCTCCATGTTTAATTTGCATTTCTTTGAGTCTAAGTAAGATTGAGATTTATTGGCCATATGAGTTTCTTTGAGAAATGCCTGACCTTTATCCATTGCACTTAGTATGTTTAAAGTTTTTTTTTCATAGTCAAGATATTAGCCCTTAATTATGTACTGCAGTTATCTTCACTCCACCCTTTTATAATGTGTCTCAGATTTTCAGTTTTTACGTAATTATATCTGTTCATCTTTTCCTTTGTGTGCTCTTCAGTGGTGTCTCAGCTTTGCTTTCCCCAGGAGACCCTTAAGACGAGAATTCTAATACAAGTAGTTTTTTAGTGGTGCAAGGAACAAAGGTAGAGGTAGGAAGTAAGATGGGGTAGGAAAGACTGTCAGTAAAGGACACCAGACTGTCAGTAAAGGACACCTTTTAATTAAGCCAGCCCTCGCAGTGAAAGTTGCCTAAGGTTAACTCTGGGGAATTGGATAAAGCACTTGCCAATTATCCGACTTTACTATCAGCTATTGGTTGAGGGCTGTTCCTAGGGAGTGTTCACAGAACACCTTAAACTACATGGTGTAAAACAGCAACTACTATTTATCATAACTTCTGGTATATCTGAAGGCTGACTGGGGCTGGGCTCTCAAGCCATTACAGAGTCTAGAATTACCTGAAGGCTTCTAGATTACTCACATATCTGGTGTGGGCCTAAGAAGATTCAAATGGTGAAGGGCTTGAACACCTGGGGCTCCTCATTCATCCCTCATATTTGGTCTTTTTCCACATACCCCGCCCCCCTTAGGTAGGCTTCAGGGTAGTACGACTTATTATATGGGCATTGGGGTTTCCAAGGTGGGGGTGGGGGAGGGAGAGATGAACAACTTCTAGTTGCTGTTTAAACTTTTAGTTTTTAGGGATCCCTGGGTGGCTCAGCGGTTTAACGCCTGCCTTTGGCCCAGGGCCTGATCCTAGAGACCTGGGATCAAGTCCCACCTCTGACTCCCTGCATGGAGCCTGCTTCTCCCTTTGCCTGTGTCTCTGCCCCTCCCTCTGCCTCTCTCTCTCTCTATGTCTATCATGAATAAATAAATAAAATCTTAAAAACCTTTTTTTTAGTTTTTAAAATTGTTGCCAAGTTATGCGGGTGCTATTTTAAAATAATCTACCTGGCCATTCACAAACCTTACTTTTAGGACCCCATTACACACTCTTAAAAATTATGAGCCCCAAAGAGCTTTTGTTTATTTAGTTAATTATTACAGATTTTTACTATATTCAGCTTTAGCTGAAACATTAAAAATATTTCATTCATTTTAAAATAACAAAAGCATGTTAACATTTTTTAATGAAAGTAACTTAATTTCCAAAGCTAAATCATTAGAAGAGTGGCTGTTTTTTATATGTGCAATTTGCATATACATTTAAGACAGCTGGATTTTCTTATCTGCTGCATTCAGTCTGTTGTCATATCACACCTTGTGTAGTCTCAGCAAAACTTCACAGTACAAATGTTGAGAGAATGAGAGTTAAAAAGGCAAATACTGTTTAGAATTGTGAAAATAGTTTTGATCTGTGGGCTTGCTGAAAGGGACTTGGAGAATTGCTGATCTAGCCTTTCCTGTATGTGAATACCAGCTTTAGCTCAAAAAGTCTTTATCCTCCAAATCCACATGAGTTCTGAGCTGAGGGACTTTGTAGTTAGCTGGACCTAGGATGAGAGACGCCTGCTTGGGGTGTTTACCCAAATCCCTGGAAGGAGGATGCAGGTTAAGGACAAAGAATCAGTAAAATTGCTACAATTAAGAGACTGGAAGGACAGTTCTAGGCTGATTGGGCAGTGTAGGCAGGTGTTCTGAGATGCCCTCATAAATAGGTTAACCATGTCCTATCCTAATTGGAACACTTTTAAGATCAAAAGGGGCAGTAAAAAAATTAAAATTAGTTTTATTAAAAGCTTTAATTTACCAAACAATAAAATAGTTCATACCACATGAAAAATGACAAAAAAGAAAAAGAAAAAATCACTGCAGCAAGATAATGCAATTTTCTCTGCTCTAAGGCAAGATGTTGAACCTGTTTCTTGTGCATTTACACTTGTCACTTCCCACATTTCCCTCTAACCATGCCACCTCCTGCCTACCTCACCTGCAGTTTGAGATTGGCAGCAGTTGCATTGTGGAGGCTGTGCAGTTGAGTGTGACTGAATGGGAAATCTTTAACTGTTTTTTTCCAAAAGGTATGCTGTAGAATCTTCTTAGAGTTGAGTTAAACCTGATAGGTTCCTCTTTGAGAATTTTGGAATCCCTTAAATAGCTTTTCTTGCAACACTGTTGCTTTTGAGGATCTACACTAAGTCTGTGGAGGGAACAAATGTTAACAGCTGTACCTTATTTCCTCCAAAAAATCTAAACAAGAGATTGAGCTGTACTGCATTGCTCACCCCAGTAGAAGAGTTGGCTGTGCTTCTGTAGGCTCTATGAACTGATTAAGAACCAGAGACTAATAATTGATTGCTATTTACTCATTTAGATAGCAGTGTTATATATGCTAATATAAGCAATGCAGCTAAAAAAATCAGGACTCAAACACCTTATTCTAGGCAGATCTCCTGCTTTGGATTATTTTGGTGGCAGTAGAAGAGTAATCACCATAGCCTTAGAACTTGAATCTGTTCTGACCCTGTTTTTCTAACTTCTCTGGGGAAAGAGCAAATTAGAATTGTTCTTAAGTCAGGCTTGTTTGATCTTCCCTTATATTGAATACCTACCTGTTTAACCTTGTATAGAAAAAATGGTTTTTGAGACACAAGAGATGACGATCTCTTATTTAATTCTAATTGTTCCTATGTGCCATTCTCCACCCTCAATTCCTTTTAGGCCCTTGAATTTGACTAGTTTGCATTTCACTTGCTTGGTACTTTACCCTCACTTGCGTATCAGTAGCCCAGAGGTTAAAGCGTGATTTTTAGTTCAGTTTACTAAACATTGTCTCGTTACACAGCCAGCATCTCTCCCTGATGATGAGTAAGGACCCACTGATGTCCACAGTGTTTTAGATCTGCTCTTGTTTTACTATCCTTACTGTTGTCTTTTTCACATTATCTTGAAACTAGTTTTTTGGTGTTTTTTTTTTTAAATTGTGTCCTTATTCTGTGTACATCTAATTTTTTTTCAAGATTGGAATATAGAATTCCAGAAGGGCTGGACTGTCTTCTAAAGCAACAACTGTAGGTAAAACTACAATTGAATGGTTAGCTGGAGAGATTGAGCTTTTCTAGTTGTTACTTCACCTAATTTGGAAACATTGTCATGTAAATCTGAACAGTGGCTCGTATTTTGGCCAGCTAATTATTAATTACTATTATGCAATGCCATTTAGTATGTGTGGAAAATTACTATTCTCTAAAGGCCTAAAATCTGATCTAAGGGAGATCGTATATTGACAGGGCTGTAGCATTTTGTGTGAATACTTACCAGTCCACTTTGTTTGGAACAGATTTTGAAAACAAACTCTACAGCTTCCATAATCCTAAACTCAGCCTTGTGCTTCATGAAAAGTTGCATCAAATCGCTTTGAAGGTTTATACCCTTTCTGCTGGAGTTAGAGAGTAGGCATCATTTCCTCAGTGTTGATATGACACAATTTTTTTTTGGGGGGGTGGTGGTGGTTCGTGGAGGACATGGATCATGTTGTTGTAGATCTTAAGTGTCTGAGACAGTTTTCCTTCCCATGTGTAGGAAAATGTAACCCCCTATTTGGGCCCACTTCTGTTCCAGTGCAACTGCTTAGCTACACTGGATACCACTAATGTAAATTCTTACATAGGAGTCTTTTAGATTGGCCTTTGAATTACAAGTTCTTCCCAGGGAATGGTAACCTGGATGGTACATCCCTAGCAATACCTCTTTGTAGGAAAAGAGGTCTCTCTTAAGTTACTAGAAAGTGACCAGCCCACTTTTTAAAGCAGTGTAATCTCACCAGCCACGTCACTAGCATGTTACCTTATTCAGATTTTCTGATTTTTCAGGTTTCTTCTGCCACTCACTTCTAGGTTACAAATAACAACTGCTTATGAAGGGATGGTGAGAACAAGAAGCTTTTTGTTCTCATTTTTTATAAAATTCCTTTGCATGTGTTGTGTAGTTGTCATGGAGAGAGAGGGCAGCTTTCATTCTCTGGAGAGTATGTCTATTGGGAGATGATTGTAGGAGATGAGGATTCCCTCTGGTAGATTGCTGCATTCATACTATTTTGTCATATTCTCTTTGAATTTCTTAGCAAAAGAAAGTCAATTAAGAATGGATTTTGAATAGTTGGTTGTGGGAATATAGATTTGATTGTGGATCTCTTCTATCAGCATTTTCTAAGTTCTCTATGTGGTATTTAGTAAGCATTACCCGGGTTGATACTTGTTTCTTACTACAGGGAATGATAGGCAGTGAAGGAGAGAGCTAGAGAATATAAATGGTAATTTAAATCTAGAAGATTAGAGGGTATAGTTGGTATTCAGTTACCACTTAATGTCCTCTATAGCTAGCTTCTCAAACTTTTAATGTGTGAATTCTGATGCATTAGGTGTAGGGTGGAGCCTAAGTCTGCATTTCTAACAAACTCCCAGAGGATGCTGATGTTTCTTTGTCCAGGGACCACATTTTGAGTAACAGGGGTCTGTAGAACATTCAGGGCATATGCAAATCTAACTTTTAATAACAACCACACAGGATATAAACATTTTTTTTTTCCTGTAGCACGCACAGAGTAGTAAAACAAAGATAAGAGGATGAGCAGTAGAGTCTTGACAACAGGGATTCAAACTGTGAAGCTTACCTTTACTAGTTCAACTCAAGATTTCCAGCTTTGGGCACTATTGACATTTTGGGTTGAGAGAATTCTTTGTAACAGAGGCTGTCTGGTGCATTGGAGGATGTTTAGCAGCACCCCTAGCCTCAACCGATTAGGCCACTCCCTCCTAGTAGTGAATCCAAAAATATCTCCAGACATTGCCAAATGTCTCCTTGGGGGGGCAAAACTACCCTTTATTGAGAACTGCTCTAAGGCAATTAGAATATAGGAGTTTGGAGGATTTTATGACATAATACACTGTATAAGCAGCTGGTTTGCTTTATTATGAAGCTTCTACAAAGAGTAGACAGGGACTAGCCAATCAACAGTGTTTGCCAGTTCTTTATTTTTATGAAGCATCAGTCATTGTACTATGGGAAAAGTATCAGAGATTACTTGGGATTTTTAGGTGGGTAAAATGAGTTTCTAATTCCGTTGATCATGAGCCTCTACCCTTTTTTGAAATACGCTGGTACATTTGCTAACTTGGCCCATTTTTCACTTATTTTGTGCTATTGATATACAGGTGCTTGTCTGTAGCATGTATATCTTTTCCATCTTCCCAAACTTTACCCTCAACTTTTTTCCTAGGATATAAGACCAGATAACTAAGCTCTTTAAAATTATGCCTAAAATAATACCTGAATTAGGATTTCTGTCTTTATATGAAGGGTCCCATCTCTCCCAATAAAAGTGTTAAAAATTGATCTAGAAATATAATGTTTACAAACACTGATTATAATTTCACTTTGCTTCCAGGACATTCTTTAAAAATTAAGATGTATCTTTGGTTGCTGTTGAAATGGAAGAACAGTAGTCTATAGTAAGTTAGTACTGAGGATGGGAATGGGGGAGTACTTAAAAACATGACTTTTATACAAAATGAAGCTTAAAACATTAGCTTATGTCATTATCTTAGAGATTTTTAAATCAATCTCGAGAGCATATCAAATTCTACAGTAAGACTGCTCTAATGACAGTTTTTCTAATTGGTTTTATTTCCTAAGATTATACCTTAAATGACTTGTATTGATTACATTTTATATGATGTGTAGCCGCCTTTTCCTGTGGTTATGGAGGAAGCATGGGTTTTGAGGATTAAGGGAAAGGGTGGTAGAGGTGAGAGTCCTTGTCATTAAGTTAATTATTCAGGGGGTATGGTGCCAATCAGTCAAAAGGCTAACTTTTCTTCAGAAGAATATTGTGGTTCATGACAATCCCTGCTGCTAATGTTAATGTATCTCTATGAAGTCAGAAACCATTATAGAAGTAAACTATTGTGTCAAAAGTAGAAATGATTATTTCTCTTTTTTTAAAATTAAATTCTGTGCCCAGTGTGGAACTCAAAACTCCAAGATCAAGAGTCATATGCACTACCAACTGCCAGCCAGGCACCCTTGACTGTTATTTTTCTTAAAATGTTTTGCCACAGCTCTATTTAAACTAGAAGGGAAAAAGACTGAATCAAGGGCAGAATTTTTCTTTTTGCCTTGTATAAGAGTTCTGGATATTTTTTGTTCTCATCTTCCCTTAAACTCCATCTCCCACACTTTCTAATAATTTAAATTAATAATTTAAATCACGTGCCATTTTAAAGTACACTTCAGTGAGTGTTTGAAAGTGAAGTTAGATTTCTTATTGTGGAACTAAAAAGTATCTTAAAGGGTGGGGACAGAAGGCTGGTAAAAGAATATGTTGACCTGAGGGTAAACCTAGTTAGTCATTTTATAGAGAAGAGGGTGGGGTGCTGGGACAGACCTTTCCCAGTAGTGTTGCACGTAAAGCTTGTTCCTTGTTCTCCTTCACAGTGGCTTTCTGAGAGCTGTAAACCTGTGCCCTCACCACTACCTGCATAGGTCTCTACCCACCTTCTAGACCAGTAGATCCTAACTTTTACAGTGAGAACCTGGGGGGAAAAAAGACAAAACATTTGCAGGCCCATAGAATTTTTGTTTCATTCTATGATTAATAAAATGTATATGACAAAGTTTATATGAAGTTTTTATTCAAGTAGCCAATGCTTGGTTGTTCCAGTGGGTTCTTAGATCCTTCCCTATAACTCCCAGGTCCCCTGGCTGAGGATCTACAAGTCCATGCCATTTAGTTTTCTCCAGGGCTCCTGTTTCATGCTTTAGGATTTCAACCACATTTGATAATTATTTCACTTGTATTCTTTTCTTAATATAACCCACCTTTATTCTCCATTTTTAAAGTTTAACAGAAGTGTGGCATTTTTTATTATAGTTTTTTTCTGAACTTTTAGAAAAGCTTACGCCCAAACTGAAAGCTGATTACAAACAAGTAGCCACCTTGATTTGAATTTCCAGTTATATCATAGGTGACACAAGCTCTAATGTTAAAACTTATGTTCTAAACTGGTTGTCCTACTTCCTGTAACTGGTACCAGTGGTTCCCCAAAGCAACCAATACCTGTTTAAAGATCCCCATAGATTCTTAAGTCCCTTCTGAATATTCTGAACTCAGCCTGGGATGAAGGGTCAGGAATCTTGAAAGTTCCATAAGTTTGTTTGTTTTTTTAAGATTTTATTTATTTACTTTACCTACTTACCTACCTTACTTACTTACTTAGAGACAGAGACATACATAGGCAGAGGGAGAAGTAGGCTCAATGTGGGACTTGCTCCCGGAACTCCAGGATTATGCCCCGACCTGAAGGCAGACGCTCAAAGCTGAACCACCCAGGCGTCCCAAAAGTTCCATAGGTTATGTTGAGGAACAATGAAATTTGGAAATCACCTATTTTCTGTACAATCCATAAAAGCTGCTTATGGTGGTATACTGTTAAACATGTCATGTCAACATGTTGCCTCTAGGGTTAGAGGGACCTTACTGTTAAAGTTTTTTCTGGGTTTGTCTTAGCATTAGCAACCAAGCTGTGAGGATAACTGTATGGAATGCTGCCATTACTGGGTTTTGGATGGCTTTGCTTCTGCTTTGGGACTTGGTTCCTCATCTGTAAAAAGAGAGGTTTACAGCAGATGATTGTCCTTTGCCTTTTAGCCTTAGATACCATGAACTAGATTAAATAGGTTATCTGTTATCTGCAACCTCTGTATCAGTGGTGTCTTCTTCACCTTGTTAGTCCACTTTGTAGTTAACTCTAGTTGGGTAAATATGTGTCCTGGCTGTATTGGCCAGTGTAGACTTTTTGCCCAAGTACATATGCTGGATGCAAACATGTAGGAAGACCAGATGACCAAGGGCCAGTTTTAACTTCAGGATATGAAGCTGTAATCAAGATAGTAAGTATCCTTTCACTAGAAGTTACTGCATATTCCTTGAAGTAGAGGGTTGTTTAAAAACTCTCCCTACTTCCCACCTTGTGAAAATATGGCCAGTTGACATGTAAAAGTATCAAGTGATCCTTAATATCATTTAATGAGAGACTACTGTGGGTCTGTTCTACAGAGGTTATCTCCCCCCCCCCCCCCCCCCCCCAGTTTAATTATCAAAACATTCTTGAGAATTTGCAGTTTAGGTTTAGTGACCTTAAAGTCACACAGCTAATAAGTACTCAAGTCAGTGTCTAAGCTCTGTGCCTCTTGGCCAGTTTGGGTCTACTCTTCCCGTTAGCCCTTTTTTTTTTTTTTTTTAAGATTTTATTTATTCATGAGACACACAGAGGCACAGACATAGGCAGAGGAAGAAACAGGCTCCCTGTCGGGAACCTGAATGCAGGACTTGATCCCAGGACCCCAGGATCACAACTTGAGCCAAAGGCAGACTCACAACCACTGAGCCACCCAGGTACCCCTATTAGCCTGTATTCTTTTGTCGGTATTTTCTCCCTCCTTTCTTGCCAGCCACATCATGTTTTCTTCCCTAACTTTTGTTTCTTTTTGGTTTTCTTTTATAAACTCATCTGAAAGGGAAAAAAAAAATCTGTGATGGGTTTGTGGAAAGTGTAGGGCCACAGGCATGTATTTTGCCCCCTCCTCCCATTTCCCTTTTTACTCTTTCTCTTAAATGGAGGAATTGAACCTCATCTCTAACCAATTAGCAGAGGGCATCTTGAGGACAAGGATTTTTTGTCTTATTCATTATTAAAATCCTTACCATGGGGATCCCTGGGTGGCGCAGCGGTTTGGCGCCTGCCTTTGGCCCAGGGCGCGATCCTGGAGACCTGGGATCGAATCCCACATCGGGCTCCCTGCATGGAGCCCGCTTCTCCCTCTGCCTGTGTCTCTGCCTCTCTCTCTTTCTCTCTGTGTGACTATCATAAATAAATAAAATTAAAAAAAAAAAGAACCAGCTTGCCTGGTTTAAAAAAAAAAAAAAATCCCTACCATGTAACTTGGCCTAGAAGTACATTCAATAAGTATTTGAGTTCATACCATCCATTCATTTTAAAATGCTGTTTGCCTCTCTGTAGAAATTAGTCTGTGTGATTGGGATATAGAAGCCTCTCCAAGTGAAGGCCTTTTTGTTGTTTGGCTGACATACATCATGATCCTTGAAGCAACAGTTGATAACTAGGTTTGAGAAATGTGAGCCACTTTAATACTGTCATGTCCATGCTGTGGGAAGTCTTTTTAAAATTAGTATCTGAAACCATTTCCCAAACTTGTCTTTTCCTCTGTCCTCAATACCTTAAGTCCTGGTATTGTTTACTTGTTTGGGCAGGCATATTAGGCTCGTCATTGGTCTTGGAATTGGAGGGTAAATATTTTTATTAATAATTGTACTTGGATACAGAGCACTCTGCAAGCCAATACAATGCTTTGGAAGGGTATTATGGTATAACTAAATATAAATAACAGCGATGTAACAGGGAAAGGGATAAATTAACATCCCAACTCTAATATTTAGAGAACCTGGTTATAATTTTATACATTGAAATGCAAAATAAATAACTTGTCATTGGACACTCTCTCATCCTTGTGCTCTTCTCACCCAACATGGTTTATAATGGAGACCATACTGTAATCCATTGGATTTCCTCTTAGGGTAAGACTATGGAAATAGAAGAGCAAGGAACAAGAACCACAGTCAGTGGGTTAGAAATGAAACTTTGTGTTTAAAATGGTTATCAGAAATGACTACTGTGACCAAAAACCACTGAAATTTGTCACTAAAATATTGTTTACATTTTCTTATGAGGTATCGAGAAGGTTGAGAATTGAGGAATATCTTCCTTATTCACAGCTTAAGTAGGCTTAGAATGGTTTAAACATTCTTTATTATTCAGTTTACTTGACCTAAGGCTGATTGGTTTTTTGCAGTCCAGAGTCACATTGTGTCTGAAAGACACTTCTGTTTGTGGAGCGAATCCACACATTAAACGAAAAGAAGAGGTCTTCTTTTTTTCTTTTTTAAATACCCTATAAGTTAGATGGGGCCACCTTCTGCTTACCTTCTGATGTATTACTTCACAGTGCTGGTCCCAAAGGCGATAACATCTATGAATGGAGATCAACCATTCTGGGGCCTCCAGGATCTGTGTATGAGGGTGGTGTATTTTTCCTTGATATCACTTTTACACCAGAATACCCCTTCAAGCCTCCAAAGGTAAGAACTTCCCTAATATATAGTCAAATTTACATACTGCCATGAGAGACTGTTGAATTTTAATCACAAAAGGTAGATTTCTGTTCTATCTTAATGAATCTTTACATTTGGATGGACATAAAATACTGCATGGGGTAGGCAGGGCTTTGCCTCTTGGCAGAGACCACTTCTAGAAATATGTGCTTTGTTTTGATGGTGTTTAAAATCCTACTGTTTTTAGTGACATAGCAACCCAGAATCAATCCTCTACTTTCCATTCAATAGGGGAAAAAGTTACTGAACAGTTAAAAGTATCTGTGCACAGAAATGACTACTGTGACCAAAAACCACTGAAATTTGTCACTAAAATAATTAGGAAATCAGAATCTCCTACCAAAGCTTTGGATTCTGCTCCTTGTCATGTTTTGGCCTTGTTCAAATTCTTAATCTCCAGGCTTCAGTTTTCTCATCTAGGATTGTATCTCCTCTGATACTCAACAATTTATGATTCTTATTTACTAAGTGGTAATTTTTTACTTTGGAATGATTCTGTGTATCTCACAAAATTAGGAACCAACCCCCCCACCCCAGCAATCCAGACTCACGTGACTTGTGTTAATTTGTCTACTGCTATGATCCTTACCCATTTCTGGCTCCTCACCTTTGGAGACTCCATTATAGTGATCCTGTAACCTAGGTAGACAGGATACCTGCAGGATCTAATGTAAAAGTCAGAAGAAGCAGAAACAAATCTCATCTTCAAATTATTATTTTTTACAGTGTTTACAGCTAAGCGTCTTGCTTCTGTTAGTATCTCAGTTTGAATTTATTATAAAGCTTATTTTAAGGCTATGTAGTACTACCAGCTAACACAAGAGGTCAGCAATTAGCTATTTCAAACTTGAAAAATTAGGAAAACATTTAAAACATTAGTGAAACTGCTAAAGATGAATTTGGGAAAATAACCGAAGTTACCTTTTTTTTTTTTTGTTGGATAACTTTTGAAATGATAGAGTGTATCAATGAACACTTCTACTCTTAGATTTATTAAAGTCTCTTAACCTATCTGTATCAGCTTTAAAACTCTATTTTAAAGAAACACTTAGTTTTAAATTAACAGCCACTCAATTGGAAAAGCAATTTAGTAAGAATTTCATTGTTTGCTGTTTAAATTTTAATACTGTTTTTTTTTTTTTTTAAAGGTTACATTTCGGACAAGAATCTATCACTGTAATATTAACAGTCAAGGAGTTATTTGCTTGGACATATTAAAAGATAATTGGAGTCCAGCACTAACCATTTCTAAAGTTCTCCTTTCTATCTGCTCCCTTCTTACAGACTGTAATCCTGGTAAGGTTAATAATTCTTTTTTTCTTTTTTCTTCCTTACCTGAAAAATACTTGTTTTGATAAAGTACAAAGCTTTTGAAGAACAAAAAGCAGGGATGCCTTGATGGTGTAGCTGGTTGGGTCTGACTCTTGGTTTGGGTTCAGGTCGTGATCTCAGGGTTGTGGGATCAGGCCCTGTGTTGGGCTCAGTGTGGGGTCTGCTTGGGATTTTTTTTCTCTCCCTTTGTCCCTCCTGCTCATGCGCACACTTGCTCTCTCTCAAATCTTTTCTTTTTTTTTAAAGGACAAAAACTAACCTTTTTTGAAAGAAAGTTTTAATCAAGAAAAGTTCAATCTACTAGTTGAAAAAGGCAAAAATTTCTATGCTCTAGGAACAAAGATTTACAAAATTGCCTTAGATTTTTACATTTGTCATACAGTTCCCCTAAACCACATACTTCTAACTAAATGTTGAGCTTCTTTGCTTAATAGTTAGTGGTTATCGGACTGATTAGGGTGAGAGGAGGCTTAATTTCCTTTTATTATTAAAGATTTGCCATAAAAGATTCTATTTAGGTTTCAACCTAATTGTTGGTTTTGACCTAGCAGCCTGGCTTTTTCTAGGTAACTAATGTAGAGGTAAATAGTGTTATATTGCAACAGCCCAGAGGACTTGAAGGAACAGTCAGTGTGAACACAGCTGGATGTTCATCATAGCCTTGAACATTCCAGTTTTTATTGAACTTACTTAACACTCCAGTTGGGTGATGGTGGTTGGGAGAAAAATAGAATGAATTAAGGAGATGAAGCCACACTAGTACTAAAGCCTGAGCATTCTATTAAGTTTTCCCCTTGCACACTCTTTTAGAAAGAAAAAGTGCCCAGGAAAATGGCATTTCAAAACTGGTTTTGATCACAAATACTTTGTCTAAAATTTGAAACGGTCTTTTCCTTTCCTCAAAGTAATCTACATTTTTTTCTTCCAGCTGACCCTTTGGTGGGAAGTATTGCCACTCAGTATATGACCAACAGAGCAGAACATGACAGAATGGCCAGACAGTGGACCAAGAGATACGCTACATAAATTGGGTTTTCACAATTCTTACATTATTTGTCTGTCACAGAGAGAGCTGCTTATGATTTTGAAGGGGTGGGGGAGGGTGGGAGTTGGTAAAGAGTAGGGTATTTCTATAACAGATATTATTCAGTCTTATTTCCTAAGATTTTGTTGTAACTTAAGGTATCTTGCTACAGTAGACAGAAGAATTGGTAATAGCAACTTTAAAAACTGTCATTAGTTCTGCAATATTAGCTGAAATGTAGTACAGAGAATAGACATTTGGGTTCAGTTGCTTGTAGTCTGTAAATTTAAAATAGCTTAATTTTGTACAGGTTACACCCATGGCCATTTATGTAAAGTCCTTCCAAGACTACAATTTTTTTTTTTGTTCAAAAAAAATTGGGATTTCTTTTCCCTTCTTGGGAGGGAACATTGATATTTAACAGTTTTTAGAGACTGTCATCTCATATATATAAAATGGATATGTGGCTATAAGACACCATATAGGAAATGAGTAGTTATGTATTTTATTTTATATGCCAATCTACTTTATTGTGACAAGATAAGAGGTTTGAATCACGACTTGTGAAAACCTGTAGTAAAATACCTTAAGCTGTTAACTGTAAGGTGTGGAATAGGAGTTGCTCAGTGGATTGGTTATATGTTGTGGACTACTTAAGTCTGCATTTGTTACTGTGCTAATAAACAATATTAAAACAAGCACCTAACACTGCTGTATTCAATTACTTTCTTCTGCCTGTGTTTGTAGTTCGCAGATTCTTCTAAACTTAATAGGGCTTTGCTACTGAACAACCTACAAGTAATACAGATGATAATTATCAAGGACCTAGGTTAGGGTTGGTATTCTTCTACTCTGCTTATGAGTTATCTCAGAAAAGACATCTCCCATAGAGGGCAGTTTGGCAATACCTAAGTGTACATATATCCACCAGTTCTGTTTCTCTGCATATCTCCAGAGAAACTTTTTTTAAGTCATTGTAAAAGAATTCATCTGTGTAAAAATACATAGGAAAAAACTGGGATCAACCCTAGGGAATGACTTATCTGAATAATTTTCTGGCAAAAAAAAAATGTATTTGTGATGAGGAATTTCAGCCAATTAAACAGGAGAAACACTAGCTGATTTACAAGTTTTATATTATGCAGTTCTTCACCTCCCAGAAATGAACCAATTGACTTTTTAAAATTCACTGAACGTAGCTTTAAAAGTATTCCACTTAAGAAGTCAGTTTATAGGGCAGCAGCTGGCTCTAGTGATAGAGACTCTTAATCCTGGAGTCATGAGTTGGGGGTAGAATTTACTTTTTTAAAAAGAAGTAGCTGAGGGGTGCCTGGGTGGCTCAGTTAGTTAAACATCTGACTCTTGATTTTGGCCCAGGTCAGGGTTGCCAATTAAAACATTAAGTAGCTTTGCTTCCTACTTTTAAAATTAGTTACAGTATTGTTAACCTGCAAAACACAATTAGTCCCGCTGCTTGAATATTACCAAAATCTTCAAAGAATACTACAGCACAGACTACAATATCTAACCTGTAGTCCAGTATTTTTATGATACACTTTATTCCACATGACTGTGTCTCCAGAAAACTACTGGAGAAGGTAAAGTAATACTTGTTGAAAATGGAAGCTTAAGTGTCCTTAAGTGCTTAGTAGTTTTCTAAAGAAAGAGCAAAAGCTTTGAACATACTTACACCACCTGCTACCCTGGGTCATGCTAAACATATAATTTGAACAAAGCTAAATCATAGGTTTTGTTCTATTTAGCTAGGTCTCCCAAGAGCTGTAATTTAGTTTAACACCTAAACTGTTTACTGTTAGTGATCTAAAAATATCATTTTATAATTCTAGACATTAGATAATTAATGAACTTCTTAAAAAGAAAGTTATAGGGACACCTAAGTGGCTCAGCGGTTGAGTGTCAGCCTTTGGCTCAGGGCATGATCCCAGGGTCTGGGATCGAGTTCCACATCAGCCTCCTGACATGAGTAGCCTGCTTCTCCCTTTGCCTATGTCTCTGCCTCTCTGTCTCTGTGTGTGTGTCTCATGAATAAATAAATCTTTTTAAAAACCCCACAAAGTTATATTTGAGCTAAGAAGTTGCATAAAGTTACAGAGAACAATGGCTTCTGAAATAAGTTGGGGGTAATGGAGCTCTACTACTCATAGGTATATCAGCATACCACCCAGACTTTATTTTACCGTTCGGACAAGTACAACAAATTTAAACAACAAAGGTACTAAGTTCAGGGATAAGTTTCAAACAATGACAAGGCAAATATATTATTTCATATCAGACAATAAATTTAGCCCAAATAATTTAATTCTAACCTAAAGTGCATTAAATTACTCCTTAAAGGTTTCCTAAGGACCAAAGGTAGGTGATGCAAATGGCCTGTTTTAAATATGCTCACAGATACTTAAAGGCAATCATTATTCAACAGTTGTAGCATTACTGATTTTTAGTTCTCCGAGCTAGAATTCCCTTTGTTTTTCCTCCCAGGCAAAGGAAAGCTTGATTTGCTCTGGGGCTGGGAAAGTTTGCTGGCTAAGAGAGTGAATGGCTCAATCAGAGTTCTCCGATCTGTAACCGTTACCTCCCACAGGCGTACTTTCTCACTTCTCGCCCATTGCTGTGCCACCTCAGCATCCACTTGTCTCTGCTCAGAAAGGTCGATTTTGTTTCCTAATACGACAATTGCTACCTAAAAGGAAAATAAAAAAGATTATGCTTTGCCAGCATCCGTTCCTAGGTAAAAGAGAAAAAAAAAATCAAGAAAATTGTCCTATTGAATAAAACTGCTTCAAAACTGATCTTCAGATGTGACCTGAGTCCAAACTAGCAAGACATTAACCTCACTCTTCCTGAATGCGTTTTCATTAAAAACGCAGATGCTCTACAGCTTGTTAACTAGGAAACATTTTAAATGAACAGTAGGTGAAGTTACTCAAGTATGAATAGAAGCTAGACTTGGGGAAATTACTATCTAAGAAACATAACAGTTTGAAATGTGTCTGCATTTCAGTGTAGCTATTATACCTGCTGTTTGGGAAATCTGCAATACATACTTCAAAAAACAAGATTCCTGGAGCCGTGAGAGTTTACCTCTAGAATCTAAATTCTATGAGAACAGGAATTATTCTGATCACAGACATGTGCATAATGCAAGCACTAATATCTGTTGAATGTTATGGACCGATAGCATTTTACACTAAAGGTAAGACAATCATTCACTTAAGCTTGAATGTTTATTGCACACCGTGCAGTGTCAGGCCACCAGAACACAGCGGTCACAAGGCAGTCAAAGCCCAGGAGTAAGGGAGGTCTGGAGGAGAGAATATCCAATTTTCAGGCCTTTGACTATATAAGTAGACAATAAAAATTACAGAAAGTAGAAGGGCAGTAAGAACTGCTAGAGGAGGAACCTCTTGAGGAGCAGCTTTGAACTAGGACACTTAAGCCATTGCTGTGTTCTTGCCTTAAAACTGAGCTGAGTTCCAGTTAGACCATGCCTCCCAGGTAGGATGGAACAACAGGCCCCTAAGCTCTTTTTGGCAAGTCTTCTGTTCCTTCATTTCTCAACAGGATCTATCCCCACAGGCCCTCCTGCTACTCTTCATCACCCACATTTTCATCTTCACATGTATCTCTTTGATCTCTGATCTCCCATCTCCCATCCAGTTGCAGAAACCGCTCCCTGTTGTCCCTTCACTTTAACAAAATCTCCTTTTTACATCCCTATCTCTGCTTTTGAATGTTCCCTTCGCTTTTCCTAGCTGAAACTGGCTCAGCTCTGTATTCTCACTACCACAGTGGGCACAAGGGATGTAGGGGGTGTCCTTGTCCCTCAATGCTGTCTCCAACAATGTCCTCTAAGAAGGCTAAAATTGAAGGCTGGTGCTATTAACCTATACTACCTGTTTCCCACCCCCCACTCTGTTGCTACTCATTACAGACCTGGCTCATGGTCACCACCGCACTACTTTTATCATAAGTCCTAATGACTTCACTAGCCACATGGATGACCTTTCCCAAACAGCCTTGATCATCCTCCTGACTTGTTCGGCCATTCACTCCCATGAACACATCCTAGCTCTTGCCATTATAATTGCTCCCCTCCATGGTCTCAATTCCAGAATCCCACTCCCACTTCTACCTTCCTAGTTCATGCCTAACATTCTGATTGCAACAATCCTCAACACCAGAAGAACTTACAGTCCCGCTGGCTCTCATACTTTTATCACTGTCCTTCAGCCTCTCTCCTGTCCTCAGTTTCTGGGCCAGTTCAGATTCTTTTAATTTATTACCTTGCCGCCATCATCCCATTATATTCACCTGGTCAACATTCCATCTTAAATTTATTAACTGAACTGTGTCTATACCCTTATTTAATATAGATGGAGGAAAAAAACGCAGCTCTGCTGGCTGGTCCCAATCCATAACCACGGACGGACTGACTGACTGACTGACTGACTGACTGACTCACTCACTCACTCACTCACTCACTCACTCTTTATTTCTTTCTTTATTTATTTATTTATTTATTTATTTATTTATTTAAAGATTTTGTTTATTCATGAGACACACACAGAGGCAGAGACACAGGCAGAGGGAGAAGCAGGCTCCATGCAGGGAGCCTGATGTAGAACTAGATCCTGGGTCTCCAGGATCACGTCCTGGGCAGGAGGCGCTAAACTACTGAGCCACCCGGCTCCCATAACCACGGACTTTAAAAGTGAGTTGGTGTTCTCCAAGTATTAACAGCTCCTACCTTGGCCCTCTCAACCTCCAACATCTCTTCCTCCCCACCTCTCAGCTGATGTCCATACTATTTCAGTAAGAAAACAATCAACACTTTCACCTGCATCCGCCACATCTACCATCTTCTAGAACCCATCCTCTATCCCAGACAAGACTGTCACTCCAGCAATTTTTCTCCCCATCAATTTTCTCCTATTGAATCATGCCATTAGCAGGCAAACACTAGCTCTCTTCTAAAAACCCTCTTTCACACTTCCTTCTCCAGCTCGTTTCCTTTTATTAGACAATATATTCTTTTGACTCAAAATTCCTTCAAAGAGTCATCTTTGCTGTGTACAAACCTTCTATCCAGGCCATCCAAACTTCATCTCACTGTTTTACTGTAATAGTTCTTAAGACGTCCCAAGTTTCTAAAGGCTGGCCATGTCTTTTTCCTCAGCTTTTCTGACCTATCTGATCTGCACCATGGCACAGTTTGATCACTCCCTACTTTTTAAAGTGGTTTCTCCTCAAAGGATAACTGTTTTAAGTGTTCCAGAGCCATAGCATTTCACAAAACTCCTTGCTTCTCACCTTGTCCCCCAACTATGTTGTCTATTATCAACACAGCAGCCAAAGTGAACATTTTAATACAAGTCAAAAGATGTTTAGCTTTATTCATATTAAAGGAAAATGAAACTACTGAAGTACCATTTTCACCCAGAAGATTCACAAAATCCATAAGCACACACTGTAGTCAAGACTAAAGAAACAGGCACTTTCATACCATGGCTATGGAAGGTAATTTGGCAATATATCCTTTGATTCAAGAACCCCATTTTGGCTGATCTTACAACTCTACTGTAAAATGTACAAAATAATAAATGTGTAAGATTATTCATTGGAGTATAGTTCATAATAGCACTCATTACTATAAGCCCAAGTGTCCATCAATTTGGAAATGGTTAAAGTAAGATACACCTACACAATGAATATGCACCAGTTTTTAAAAAAGGGATCTGAGTACTGCTATGGAAAGGACTCTAAACATTATATGAAAAATATTAAGGTGCAGAACACTATGCTACTTTCGATGTAAGAAAGCAAGTGTGTGTGGGGAACCTATCTGCTTGTATTTATATAGAAAAACTTTTGGAAGGATGCCCGACACAAGTAGTATAATATTTAAAAAGCATGCTTGAGGGGCACCTGGCTGGCTCAACTGTTAGATCATGACTCTTGATCTGAGGGTCAGGAGTTTAAACCCCATGTTGGGCACAGAATTTACAATCAATCAATGAATAGATAAATGAATAGTACGCTTGAGATAAAAGAACTTGGTGGTTGAGGACAGGGGTGGAAACTAGAACTCACAATAGTCCTTTTTTATGTCATTTTTATTTCTGAACCATGTGCAAACATTACCTATTCAATTTTTTAAATCAAACACGAAAATAAATAAATAAATGCAACCTAAGCTAGATCATGTCTTTCCTGTTCTCAAAATCAATCTGTTGTCCTCATCTCCTACCCCATACTCTTCGTAGCCCATTTTGGCCTCCCTGTTGTTCCTGAACATGGTAAAACAAACTTCCCCTGATCCTTGCACCAGCTAGTCCCTCTACCTAGAGCATTCCTCCTCCACATGGGCTTGGCTCCCTCCATCACTTCCTTCAAATCTCTGCTAAAAGTCACCTTATCAGGGAGGCCTTCCGAGATTGCCCTACAGAGAATAGTACCCTCACACCCTGGCTCTACTTTTCTACATAGCATCTGACTCTTCATGATATTCATTTGTTGTCTATTATCAGTGCCTTACCTAAAACAATTCCAGGCAGGTAGTAGTTGTTGGATAAGCATTTGCTGAATGAATGTGCTTCCTAAATCTCCCTAACAATCATACGAAAAAGGTACTATTATTATCCCTATTTTATGGTTAAGGAAACAGGCAGAAAGTTGAGAAGCAGAACCAAGATTCAAGTATCAAATATGAGTGTTCACTGAATCACTCTTTCAACTTTGGGGGGGGGATGGGCAGGATGGAGAATAAGATGGATCCCCTAGAAAATAACAACAGCATTTATCTGTTTAGGTGGGAAAAATGGAAAACAGGTCGGAGGAGCGCATCTACTACTTGCCTCTGTATAAGACTGAACCTTATGATTGTAATCTATTCACATAGGAAATAAGTATTCGGGATCCCTGGGTGGCGCAGCGGTTTGGCGCCTGCCTTTGGCCCAGGGCGCGATCCTGGAGACCCGGGATCGAATCCCACATCGGGCTCCCGGTGCATGGAGCCTGCTTCTCCCTCTGCCTGTGTCTCTGCCTCTCTCTCTCTCTCTCTCTTTGACTATCATAAATAAATAAAAATTAAAAAAAAAATAAAGATTGTTTAAAAAAAAAAAAGGAAATAAGTATTCAAAATAATAAAATATCAATAACCCAGATGCCCTTCAACAAGAATGGTTAAATGAATTTTGATACATAAATACCATGGAATATTACTCAGCAATAAAAAGGAATGAACTACTGATACGTGCAATAACTTCGGTGACCCCCCAGAGAATTATGCTGAGTGAAAAATGCTAATACCAAAAGGTTACACATTGTACGAGTTCATTTATGTTAAGTCATGAAATGACAAGGTTTAGAAATGGAAAACGGATTAGTTGGGATTAAGAGGGTGAGGATAGAAGGAAAGTGGGTGTGGCAAAAAAGAATAATGGGAGGGATCCCTGCAATGATGGAACTGTTCTATGTCTTGACTATAAATATCTTGGTGGTTTTATATTATACTAGCTTTGTACAACACTGGGGAAACTGGGTAAGGAATCTCTATTATTAAAATTGTATGTGAACCTACAATTATCTCAAAGTAAGTTTAACATAATAAATAAAATATAAAAATCTAGGTTAAGAATATCTAGCCAGTGCTGCTAACCAATATATTATATGGTTTCCTAGATGACATGGTGTCAACCATGTGAAGATCTGTAGAAACAGCTGCAATCAGAGTTCCAGGGAGAGAACCAGCAATTAACAAAGACTTAAAAGGAACAAATCATGTTGTAAAAAAACAAAAAGTAGAACCACTGTCCGTGGAGTACAGTGACAGAGGAACAAAATGATAAAAATAAGACAAAAAGGATAGGTATGGGCTAGATGATTTAAGACTACAGATCATGGTAAGGATCTTATTTCTAAGTGATAAATGAGTAGAATCCAATCTATTTATTTATATGTATTTATATTCATTAATTTATTTTCCACTAAGGCCAAAAACAAGAATCCTATTTAACCAATGAGACAAAGAGAACTCTAGGAAACCGTGATCCCAAAGAATATGAAGTGAACTATGTAGTACTTGAGATATAGTGTCATTAAAATTCAACTTGCAAATGGTAACAAGCAAAAGCAGAAAGTCAAACACTGGTCCTAACTGAATTCATTAAATCCTGTATTTCCTGGGCTAAGAAAAAAATATCATGACAGTTACAGAAACTGAATACAATTGAATGCTTTTTAAATATTGTAACTGCCCCAAAGTCCATGCTACGATTTAAACAGTATTATAATTCATAGCATTTTTAACAAACCCACTTACCTCCTTTTTGTCTTTAAACTTATCAATTTCTTTCTTCAGAAGCTCTACTCTTTGAAAGGATTCAAGGTTATTCACACTATACACAAGAACAAAGCCATCAGCAAAGGAAAAATAATGCTTTGGTAGCTCTACGCCTTCCTGTAAGCCTCTGGTGTCATAAAGATGTAACTGTTCCTTTACTCCTCTATCCGTTTCCACTGAAGCCATATAAACATCTTCCATTGTTTCACAATCTTCCATTCCTGGGATTAAAAAGAAATTACTCTTATATTGAACCATTACATCATATACTTGAAATTAATAGAATGTTAATTCAATTGTACCTCAATAAATACTATTCTTTTTAGATAACTCAGTACCAATTGGTATTTTCTTGTCCTTTAGAAGTTGGCTTTCTAGAAGTTTCCTTATTTACTACATATAAGAGTCATATTTCCATTTACTAAATTTCTTTAAAGTAAAAGGTAGCTGTTATAGTAAATGAACAAAGTGGTATTAAAATATGTTTCCTCTAAATAGAAATAAAGTTTGGCAATGAAAGGCACCTGAACGGATTGGTTGGTTAAGAATCTGCCCTGAACTCAGATCATGATACTGGGTTGGAGCCCTGCATCAGGAGTCTGCTTTTCCCTCTCCCTCTGCTGCCCCCTTCCCTGCTTGTCTTCTCTCTCTCTCAAATAAATAAAATCTTTAAAAAAAAAATTTGGCAATAACACTATTTGGCATTTTTAAAAAGTAACTGTTACCAGAGTCCAAGAACTTAGTACTGAAATTGGAGAGTTAAAGGCTGATTTTAAAAGTAGCTTCAAGGAGGCATTCGACAGGATGAGCACTGGGTGTTCTACTATATGTTGGCAAATTGAACTCCAATAAAAAAATATACCAAAAAAAAAAAAAAAGCTTCAACAAGTAGCTCCATTTTCTTCTCCATCAGAGCTGAAGACAGAACCTGGGGTCACTTTGCTGCCTTTATTCTATACAACTTCCAGTATTTCCAGAGTCTGTTTAAGGGACTCAAAAATTGTTATGTCCTGTCTGGGCCCAAGCACCAGGCTTTTGCTTCAAGTACTTACTGGGCATTTATATGTGAATGTCATGTAACTACTTCAAACTAACAAAATTTATCTTTCCTCCCCACACTTGTTTGTCCTCCTTGCTTTCTTCCCTTGATCGTCATCTCCCTGGGCAATCTTCAGAGTTCTTGCTGACCAAGAAAAGTTATCAAAAATCAGCCACTCTGCTGCAGAAACACCTGCTTAATCCGTTGCCTCCCTCATTTCTGTTGGCTTGTTATCTTCACCTGAACTACGCAATTAGCTCAGTAAACACCTGGTAAAAGACTAATCTCCTCAAATTTCACAGAAATGTCAACTCTATGGATCCTCTCCTGATTATCCCCTTCCCAATTTTCTGCTTCTACTGTGCCTTGTACCAGTAATATCAATGTTTATATTATGTTATAAACATAATACTTATACTTCAATGTTTCCTTATCTGTCCCCTCAAAAGCTGGACTGTAAACTCTGGGGGCCAAGACTGTGGCTAATGTCTTTATAGCTCTGAGGACTAACAAAATGACTTATATACATTGGAAGTCCTTAAGAAGTGTTTGCTGAATGAGGAAATGAATAAGATCATCTCATAATTGATGTCCAAGTTTGTTTTCTTCTGGCCTGAGTGATCCTTTTAAAATGCATTTTCCTTTGTTTCATTTTTTTAAAAATATTTATTAATGAGAGATGAGAGAGAGAGAGAGAGAGAGGCAGAGACACATGCAGAGGGAGAAGCAGGCTCCATTCAGGGAGCCCGACACGGGACTCGATCCCGGGTTTCCACAATCAGGCCCCAGGCTGAAGGTGGCACTAAACCACTGAGCCACCCCCTTTGTTGCATTTGTGTGATTTCTGTCTCTTCAACTGGTCCTGCATCCTTGAGAGAAACCACTGTGTACACAGCAAGTATTCAATAATCATTTGTTGATAAGGGAATTAAGGGGAGATTAACACTTTGAATTTTAATCAACAGTGAAGAGGCTTATAAGGTAAGTCCCAGGAACTATCTTCATATTTAAATGTGAGCTATATCCAAAAATAAAATCATGTGGATAACATCCTGTATCAATAAAACATACATACATATCCCAGAGATATTGCTGGTTCTGTTCCAGACCTTTGCAATAAAGTATTACAATAAAGTCAGTCTCAAAGTTTTGGCTTCCCAGTGCATGTAAAAGTTATGTTTACACTATTGCATAAATGAGATAAATGCTGTCTTGGATAAATCTGCCATGACCACTTTGATCTGAAGTCTTAGAGCCCAGTCTTCCCTGCTTTTCTTTTCCTTTCTTTCTTTCCATTCATTCATTCATTCATATTTTATTTATTTATTCATGAGAGACAGAGAGAGGGGCAGAGACACAGGCAGAAGGAGAAGCAGGCTCCTTGCAGGGAGCCTGATGCGGGACTCGATGGACTGGATCCCAGGTCTCCAGGATCAGGCCCTGGGCTGCAGGCGGCGCTAAACCGCTGAGCCTCTCGGGCTGCCCCCCCCCCCTCTTTCTTTTTGTTCAGTCACACCCTTAAGCATACCCCCTGGGGCATAACGTCTTTGATCTGCTCTGGAAATAGGACTCTGATTCTCAAACATACCTTCCTAGGTGGTCTCCCAGCGTGTACTCCTAGCCTCTAGGGTCGTAAAAGCAGGTCTTCTAGGAGGTGGGGGTTGCAGAGATCTACTTGTCCTGCAGCTGCCCAAGAGAGACTTTTGTCCAGAAGCCCCTTTAATGAATCACTTTTCTGTCAAGCTGGATTTGGCCTTTTTCTTCAGTCTTTAATGGCTCCTTTGGCCTTTGAAGATTATTTTGCATACACCTCCCATTCACAGAACAATTGGTGAGCCAAGCAGGCGGAGCCCACAGACTGAAGAATGGGCAAGGGAATAAAGCTTCAGTTGGGGGAACCCTGGGGTAGCAGACTACATCAATGTAGGAAGGCAGAATCTGGTTGCTTGATGCCTGTGGATTGCTGCATGAGGACGGGGACACCCGGGGAAATGCCAAATGGATTACAGCACTACTACAAAGTCGCATGACCCATTGGGATAAGGAAGGCTGCCAAGCAGTGGCTATGGTGGGCTGGCTGCTCCTGTGGGCCCTTCAAGTGGACACCAACACCTGGCTAGTGGCAGAAATGAAGAAAGGCAGTTGAAGAAAGAATTACAAATGGAGGACAGGAGACTAGCCACATCCCTTTTGGCTTCTAACTTGGTAGGTACTATCTAAACTAAGGATGCACAAATTGAGACCTCAGTGGGTCTGTCACTTTGTGCACACAGGGGGAACATAAAATGTGGCAACCTCAGATTACAGCCATCACTTGAAGCCAGCGTGGGATGCTAAACCATGGAACTCATGGGAAACAGCTCTGTACGCCAGGGAAGTAGGAGGTGTTTTCCATAGAAGGTATGAAAAATGGAGATGCTTTTTTATTGAGAAATAAAAAGTAATGTCCTAAAGAGCATCTGGTGGTCTGAAGAGGGGGAAAAAAAAAAAAGACAAAATCAGAAGTTGTTGTATAAGGTTTGTGGAAAAGGAATATATGGAGAGGAATTTTATGTGTGGTCAAGCTGGCTAAGATTAAAATGAATTTATATTAAAATGGGGTAAATATTAATCATAAGCTGGTGAAAAATTAGAATTGGTTTTCTGTTAAAAGGACATATAAATCTTAAATGTATTCCCCAAATATAAGTGGAAAAAGCTTAAGTCACCTAGACAGTTTACCTTATTCCACACACCAAAAAAACAAATTTAGATCCAACATTTATGAGTGAGTTTTGTACCTATTTCATGGCAGTAATATTAAAACAGAAGCTATAAAGTCTCTGTATCTGAATGTTTATGTGTGTCTGTAAGTATGTGTTATAGTTATATAATATTTTCTACTTCTGGATGGTACTGCTAAAATTTGTTTTTTAAAAAAGGCTCTACTTAATTGGCATAAAAAAGTGCTTATACAATTTAAATTCTCATATATAATAAAAATTAACCCAAATGTCTTTTAAGTTCATGTGATCTAAGATAATCTTTCTTAAAGTTCTGAGTTTGTTGGTTTAATTAAAACAAGCATGTCTTCAGAGTTATCAACATCAAATACAATTCCAAGCATCAAATTTACCCGTTAAGTTCATGTCTATCTATTCCAATTTGTCAGCAAAAATAACTTAGAATGCTGGTTGACTTTGTTTGAGGTTTCATGAAATTTTCAGAGGTCATCTAAACATAATTGTTAGGAACACACAGACTGAATAAATTAAAAGTTTTAGGTAAACTTTTTAACTAGCTTCCCAAATCTTCTTGGTGCTTTGGAACTTTAAAGTTTTGCTAAGTGAAGAATGCTGGTGTAACCGTTCCCCACTGCTTAGTTTTTACTAGAAATTAATGTTTCTGAGGTTTAAGAATTTTAAATCATATATGTAATTAAAACTATTACAAATAGGAAGGTTAATCTAAAACAAAGGTGACATTAGGGTAACCCAAAAGCAAATATAGCATGACATGCTGGCAGTGGGCATAAACAGAGAAAAGACAACCAGCCAACTAAATGCTATTCTAGTGGCTTTATAGAAGTTTACTTCTGCTCAGCAATTTAGGCCACTGTCCTCCATGCCTCCCCTAGAAGAAAAAAACCTCAGCCACAAGTGACTTCTTACCAGGGCCAGGTACTCCCTCGCCTGAAAGACCAGGGTTGGGACCAACGTTGCTTCCATGTGAGAGCCATAGGGGGCACCTGGAGGCCCCACATACAGTTCACAATTTACTGGACACCATAAAAATAAGCAAAAAACCATGGCCTTAGTGGATACCAGAGCAGAATGCACCCTAACTCATGGCAATCCAGAATGGCATTCAGGCACCGGGGCAGCCACCAATAGTTACCGAGGGAAAAGCTTAAGGGTGAAATGCACAACAGCATGCTTGAGAATAAAAGCACCTTGTAAGGTTTTCATTTCTCCAAAACTGGAGAATATATTAATCATAGATATTCTTCTGGGGGAAAAAATACTACAAAGTTCTGTAGGAGAATTTACTTTTGATTTAAAGTAATTAGAACTCTCTTTAAGGGGAAATGGAAATTGGGATCCTATGTTACCCCTTCCTCAGGTTATAATTGTAAAGCAATACTGGTTGTTAGGAGGATTCAAGGAAATATCTGCCACTATATGGGAATTACCAAGAGTACAAATAATCAGACCAACACAAAATCCCACTAATAGTGCTGTATGGCATGTGAAGAAACCGGATGGCACCTGGAGAATGACCATGGGTTGTAGAGAACTAAATAAGTCTGTCCCTAATATTACCCAAATTACTGAACAGATGGTACATGGTGTTGGCTCTTACCATGTGGTTTTGGATTTAGCCGATACTTTTTTTTTTTAAGATTTTATTTATTTATTTGAGAGAAAGAGAGAGCAAGCAAGTACACAAGTCAGGGGAGCAGCAAAGGGAGGAGGAGAGAGAATCTCAGGCAGACTCCCTGCTGAGCATGGAGCCCGATGTAGGACTCGATCCCCACAACCCTGAGATCATGATCTGAGCTGTAACCAAGAGTCAGTGCTGAACTGACTGAGCCACCCAGGCACCCTCCACAATGCTTTCTTTACTATTCCTTCTGGTTTGAGGCTGCAGATAATAAAAGCAGCCAACGGGCATTTGCCTAGATGGTATGTATGTATGAACCCTGACCTCTTACACTCTACATGGATAGTTAGGCTGTCCATAAGGGCCCAATGGGCTTGGGATGATTGGGAAGTTTTACAGAAACCACTATGGGGAAAATTATGGAAGAATATATGAAATATAGGACCCTGCTGCCTCCCATACTGTTTTCCATGTCTCAGGCATAGGCGTGTCTCACCCACTGGGAATACTGAGGCAGACACCTTAGCAAAAATCAGGGCCCTTACCTCCATGCAAAGTTCAGAATTGGCTGCATGCTTTTATAAGCACAGTGGGCATTGCAATGCTAAGGTTGGTTGAAATATAACGAAGGGAACTGGCATGCCCCTGTGCTATACTGACATCTTAGCAGCATCAGCAATTGCCTGATCTGCTCCCATTTGAGACCTAGGTAAGTGGTCTTGTAGTTCCACACACAAGACACATACATCATGCAATCCATCTGGTTTTGGACTGCCAAATTGATTATACTGGCCCTCTACCCATGAGTCAAGGTAAAAAGAACACTATAACTTGTATGGATACAGCCAGGGCTCAACCAAGCCCTTCTCTGTGAGAGCCAATCAAAATGCCAGCATCCACGCCCTAGAAAAACTTAGTGTCATCTTCAGATATCCTCAAAGGATAGATTGTGATAGGGAAACACATTTCATTGGATGTGGTGCGAGGACATACATGGGTGGTTTCATTTACCCTTTAATCCAGGCCACCAGCCTAACCGGAAAGAAGAATGGCATTCTTAAAGCTCAACTCAGAGCTCTCTTACAGGCATCATAGTTGCACAGATAGACAACTCTTGCCAGAAGCCATACACTTGTTAAGTTCCACTGAGACCATCTGTGGCACCACCCCAAATGTGTGGTTAAGGTACCAAAACCAGTATGCCGGGCATACTGGGAGGCTCAGCAGTTTAGCACCACCTTCAGCCCAGGGCATGATCCTGGAGACCCAGGATCGAGTCCCACATCGGGCTCTCTGCAGGAAGCCTGCTTCTCCCTCTGCGTCTCTCATGAATAGATAAAATCTTTAAAAAAACAAACAAACAAACCAGCATGCTTAGGACTATTGCCATCCAGAAAACGAGGCTGAGACCCTGGTTACTGAGTTAATAGCAGGCCAGGACAACTGTGGTTCCAAGCTCCTCAGCCCATCCTCTTGGGAGAAGGGATTAAACAGGATTAGAATAGTAACTTCCCCCAAAATAATAGGCTATTTCTTGCCAGAGTGAAAAATGTCCCAGAGGGCTAAGGTGGTCCCCATTGTTCTTGCTGGAGTTGGGGCCAACACATACACATTCCAGACAAGCATCCATGTTGAAAGGCATTATAGTTGCTTACGTAACATGGTTGTTTGCACCACCTTTAATTTACATCTACAGACAGGCATTTGGCCCCGGTAACATGTCTGGTGTGTTGCAACTGCTCATGTACCTCAGGCCAGCTCTGTTCTCCTGACAAAGGTCAAAGGCACTACCATCATCAATAGAGGGAGAGGATCTCCCCCAGAGAAGTGCCTACTAAGCAATTTATTCTTTTATCCTTTAAGCCTGCTGCTTCTCTTGTTATGGTAAAGGAAACCCTTTCCTACAATGGACATGGATACATGTGGATGGTTTACAACGGGATTCATGCTGGATATGCGGTTTGCTCCCCTTTTGATAGGTCTCTGCTGCTATCTGTACTGCTGCTGTGGTTTATGCCTTCAATTTGAACACAGTATGGCAAAGGACCCTATTGCCAAGACCCGCTCTCTGATGGCTCAGGGACTACTGCAGAAGAGGTGGGGGCATGGGAGATTTTAAGAGCCAGATTTGAGGGGTGGAGTGTGTGAGCCAAACTAACACCATCTTGGACAAATCCACCATGATGACTGCTCTGTGACCAGAAGCCTTCTTAAGCAGAGTTTCCCACCCCTGCCCCCACATTCCTTCTGTTTAACTTATTTTTTTAAAGATTTTATGTATTTATTCATGAGAGACACAGAAAGAGAGGCAGAGACACACACAGGCAGAGGGAGAAGCAGGCTCCACACAGGGAGCCCGATGCAGAACTCAATCCTGGGACCACGGGATCATGCCCCGAGCCAAAGGCAGATGCTCATCCACTGAGCCACCCAGGCATCCCTGTAAAAGCAGGTCTTATGGGAGATGGGGTTGCAGACATCTACTTGTAGCTACCCAAGACACACTTCTGTCTGCAAGTCCCTTTTTAATAAACCATTTTTTGTCAAGCTTGACTTCTTGGCTTTTTGTTCCCCCAGTCTTCTGGCTCCTTCAGCGTTTGGACATCACTTTGCATGTACCTCCCTTTCATACTGGTCTATTAAGTGTGCAATAGCATCAGGTCTAAAAAACGTACACACCTGAATTAAAAAATACTTTACTGATTAAAAAGTGCTAACCACCACTTGAGTTTTCAGGGAGTTGTAATCTTCTTGCTGGTGGAGGGGACTGCTTCGCTGTTGATGCCTGCTGCCTGGTCGGGGTGGTGGCTACTGAAGGCTGGGGTAGCTGGGGCAGTTTCTTAAGACAGAACAATGAAGTATACCACATCAAACGACTCTTCCTTTCACAAATAATTTCTCTGTAGCACATGATACTGTACAACAGCATTTTACCCACAGCAGTACTTCTTTAAAAAATTGGAGTCAATCTGGGGCACCTGGCTGGCTCAGTTGGTAAGGCATGCAATTCTTGATCTCAGGTTCATGAGTTCAAGCCCTTACACTGGGTATAGAGCTCACTTTAAAAAAAAAAAAAAGAGAGAGAGAGAGAGAGAAAGAGAGAAGTTGGAGTCAATCCTCTCAAACCTTGCTGCTTTTTAAAAGTCTATTTTTTTTTTTTTTTAGTAATCTACACCCAACATGGGGCACAAACCCACAACCATGAGATCAAGAGTCACACTCTTCTAACTGAGCCAGCCAGGCACCTCCTTGCAGCTTTTATTAGTTCACTTTATGTGATACTCTAAATCCTTTGTTGTTATTTCAAGTCTTCACAACATTATTACAGAAGTAGATTCTATCTCAAGAAACTACTTTCTTGGGGTGCCTAGGTGGCTTATGGTTGGGTGTGTCTGCCTTTGGCTCAGGTTGTAATCCTGGAGATCAGGGTCCCACATCGGGCTCTCCACTGGGAGCCTGCTTCTCCCTCTGCCTGTGTCTCTGCCCCCCTCCCAGTCTCTCATGAATAAATAAATAAAATCTTTAAAATAAACAAACTACTTTCTTGAGGCGCCTGCGTGGTTCAAGGAATGAATGTCTGTCTTTGGCTCTGGTCCTGATCCCAGGCTCCTGGGATCAAGTCCTGCATCAGGCTTCTGGCAGGGAGCCTGCTTCTCCCTCTGCCTGTGTCTCTGCCTCTCATTCTGTGTCTCTCATGAATAAATAAAATCTTAAAAAAAAGAAAAAGAAGCCACTTTCTTTGCTCATTCACAAGAAGCAAATTCTCATCTGTTAAAGTTGCAGCATGAGAGGCACCTGGGTGGCTTAGTTGGTTAAGCATCTGTCTTCAGCTCACGTCATAATCTCAGGTCCTGGGATCTGGCCCCAATTGAGCTTCCTGCTCAACGGGGAATCTGCTTCTCCTTCTGCCGCTCCCTTGTCGTCGTGTTCTCTCTCTCTCAAATGAATGAATAAGTCTTAAAAAAAAAAAAAACTTATCATGAGATTGTAGCAATTCAGCCACATCTTCAGGCTCACTCCACTTCTAACTCTAGTTCTCTTGCTATTTCTACCACATCCGCTATTACTTTCCCCACTGATCTTGAACTGCTCAAAGGCATCCATGAGGTTTGGAATCAACTTCTTCCAAAATCTTGTTAATACTGACATTTTGACCTATTCCCATGAATCGTGAATGTTCTTAATGCCATCAAGAATGGTGAATTCTTTCCATAAGGTTTCAACTTACTCTGCCCAGATACATCAGAAGAATCATTATCTATGGCAGCTTTGGCTTACAAGATGTATTTCTTAAATAGTAGGACTTGGAAGTCAAAATGACTCCTTGATCCATGGGCTGCAGAATGGATGTTGTATTAGCAGGCATAAAAGCATTAATCTTGGGATGCCTGGGTGGCTCAGCGGTTGGGTGTCTTTGGCTCAGGGCGTGATTCTGGTTCTGGGATCGAGTTCCGCTGTGTGTCTGCCTCTCTCTGTGTGTCTCTCATGAATAAATAAAATCTTTAAAACAAAAACAAAAACATTAATTTTGTTGTACATTTTCATCAGAGCTCTTGGGTAATCAGCTGCACTGTCAATGAATAATAATATTTTGAAAGGACTCTTTCTTTTCTGAGTAGTAGATTTCAACAGTGGACTTAAAATACTCAGTAAACCATGCTATCATCCAAGCTTTGTTTTCCCACTTACAGAGTACAGGCAGAGTAAATTTAACATAATTCTTAAGGGCCCAAGGATTTTCAGAATGGTCAGTGAGCACTGGCTTCAACTTAAAAGCCCCAGCTGCATTAGCTCCTAACAAGAGAGTCAATTTGTCCTTTGAAACTTTGAAGCCAGGCACTGACTTCTTTTCTCTAGCTATAAAAAGTTCAAGATGGCATCTTCTTCCAACATAAGACTGCTTCAATTACACTGAAAAGCTGTTTAATGTCACCACCTTCATTAGGTATCTTAGCTAGATCCTCTGGATATTTGCTGCAGCTTCTATAACCACACTTGATACTTCCCTTTCCACTTTAGTGTTATGGAAATAGATTCTTTTTTTTTTTTTTTTTTGGAAATAGATTCTTAAACTTCCTGAACCCACATCTGCTGGCTTCAAACTTTTCTTCAACTTCCTCACCTTTCCCAGCCTTCACAGAATTGAAAAGAGTTAGGGCCTTCCTCTGGATTAGGGAATGTTGTGGCTGGCTTAAATGAATGTTGTGTGGCTGCTTTGATCACCTGTTCAGGCCACTAAAACCTTCTCCATATCAGCAATAAGGCTGTTTTGCTTTCTTTTCATTTGTGTGTTCACTGAAGCAGCACTTTTAATTTCCCTCAAGAACTTTTCTTTGCATTCACAATTTGGTTAACTGCTGCAAGAGATCTAGCTTTCAGCCAGCCTATCTTGCCTTCCAACATGGCTTCCTCACTAAGCTTAATCATTTCTAGCTTTTGATTTAAAAATGAGAGATGTGCAACTCTTCCAATCACTTGAACACTTAAAGGCTACCAGAGGGTTATTAAGTGGCCTAATTTCAATATTGCTGTGTCTCAGAGAATAGAGAAGTCTGAGGGGAGAATGAGAGATGGGGGAACAGTCTGTTGGTAAAGCAGTCAGAACTGACACAACATTTATCAGTTAAGCTCACTGTCTTATATGGGCATGGTTCACGATGTCCCAAAACAATTACAATAGTAATATCAAAGGCGACTGATCATACATCAACATAACAAAAATAATAATGAAAAAGTGTGAACTACTGCAAAAATTACCAAAATGTGACACACAGACACAAAATGAGCAAACACTATTGGAAAAAATGGCACCAACAGACTTGCTCAACTCAACATAGGGTCACCACAAACCTTAAATCTGTAAAAAACACGGTATCAATAAAGCACAATAAAATGAGGTATGCGTGTATAAGTTTTTGAGAACTCTTATTATAGTTTTCGTAAACAACCTAAAATCTGTAAAATGATTTGTTAAAGGTACCCTACCTGAAATATCTGTAAGTATTAAATAAAATCTCCATAAAGCATTAGGTTGAAAGGAAAATGAAGTAACGATAAACACACTGGAACATGAAAAACTGAAAAATTTCCTTTACCACCATAATTCTTTATTAAGGAATATATTCAATGTTTACTAAGGGGAAATTATTCTAAGTTTGAGTATATGTATCATCCTGTGGTAAATTAAGCTACCTTAAAGAAATTAAAGGTTATTCTATTAAGACAAACGTATTGGGCTTTGATTACAAAAAAAAGACTGTTGTCATGGTGGATATTTTATCCACCAAAAGCCAGTCTGATTTTCCTTCACTACATCCCCTGCCCTTAAATGTTGACCTTTTGATATTTTATAACTTTACAGATCAACTAAAGCCGTGATTCTTCCCACTCCCTCTAGATCTCTCCCATTCTATGCTGCTGAGCAACTACACCTCCCCCACACCAACAGAAGACTAATGGTGCAATCTCTGGAGAGGGTGAAACAGAGTATGCTTGAGTTTGAGTTCCATAGTGAAAACAGGGGGCAGTTAAGTGACACACTCCTTCTACTCTCAAAATATTGGCAGCCGGGTCTTTAACCTTTAGGCAGAAGAATCTGGCAGTGAAAAAGGAAAATTCCTAAATATACTAATATCTAGGGTTCCTCCAACAAATGCCCCACCAGATCACTTTATAGTGAAGCTCCAAGTCATAAACCCTATTCTCACACTTAGAGCTTTCAATTAGCTTTTTCGTTCTCCATTCTTAATTAAGAAAAGATAACCAAGGAATACCAGATACTTGAGGAAATGAGACACCAAAAATCAGAAAAAAGCACTTTAGAGGGAAAAGACTATGCAAAGAAAACAAAAACACTACCCAATATTTACTAAAAGGGGGATAAAATGGGGTATCCATGAAATAACAAGTTACTAAGAAATGAAAACTCAATAGAAAGGCTGGAATATAAAGATGAAGAAAACTCAGTGAAACAAAATATAAGAGATAAAATAACAAGAGAAATTTAAAAATTAGAGGACTCATCCAGAAGGTCTAGCATCCAGAAGAGATCCAGAAAGAATAAGAACATAGAGAAGGGAAAGCCTCAAGAAAATAATTCAGAACTGAAGAACACACATTTCCATATTGAAAGAGCCCACTGAGTACCCACTACCACGGATGAAAACTAATTTGATACACCACTGTGAAATTTCAGAACACTGGGGACAAAGAAAAGAGCCTGCAAAAGCTTCCACATCCAAAGCATCAAGAATCATAATGGCTCCTAGCTTCTCAAAAGCAACACTGGAAGCAAAGAGAATCTGGTAAAATGGAAAAAACACATCCTCTATGAACCAGCAATTTCATTCCTACATATATAACCCAGAAATTGTCCACATATGGCTCAGTCCATTAAGCAGCTGACACTTGATTTTGGCTCAGGTCATGATATCAATGTAGTGAGATCAAGCCCCATAGGTCGGCTCCACATACACTCAGCACAGAGTCTGCTTGTCCCTTTCCCCTCCCTCTCTGCCCCCTCCCCAACCCGCCTTGCATCCCTGTACCTGCACTCTCTCCCCATCTCTTTCTCAAATAAATAAAATGTTAAAAATAAATTGTCCACATAATAGTGGGCTGAATTAGTAAAAGACAGTTCAAAATAGCATTATTTCTAATAGCCCAAACTGAAATTAATCAAAATGTTTATCAAAAAAGAGATAAATTGAGGTATACAATAGAATATATCCTAAGCCTTTATGAAAAATTAAACCGGGGATCCCTGGGTGGCGCAGCGGTTTAGTGCCTGCCTTTGGCCCAGGGTGCGATCCTGGAGACCCGGGATCGAGTCCCACATCGGGCTCCCGGTGCATGGAGCCTGCTTCTCCCTCTGCCTATGTCTCTGCCTCTCTCTCTCTCTTTCTCTCTCTCTCTGTGTGACTATCATAAATAAATAAAAAATTAAAAAAAAATTAAACCACAGCTATCTACAATACAAATGTATCTTACAAATATGACGTTAAGCAAAAGAAGCCAGAAACTGAAGAATTTATACAGTATGATTCCACTGACATAAGATCAATAACAGGCAAAAAATAAACTGTCATTCAGTGATACATACATAGATGGAAAAACTATATAAAGAAAAGAAGGGGGCGGCCTGGGTAGCTCCATGGTCTAATGCCACCTTCATCCCAGGGCCTGATCCTGGAGACCTGGGATCGAGTCCCACATCGGGCTCCCTGCATGGAGTCTGCTTCTCCCTCTGCCTGTGTGTGTGTGTGTGTGTGTGTGTGTGTCTCATGAATAAATAAATAAAATCTTAAAAAAAAAAAAAAAAGAGGGGAATGATTAACCAAAAGTCAAGGTAAGTGATGAGTTGTGATTGAGAGAGAAATATGAGCAACTACTGGAGTGCCTTCAATATTCTACTTTTTGACCTGTGTGGAGATTACACAAAGAAATGTTTTATTATTTTTTTAATAATGGAATGGTGGAAGATATGTTCCACCAAGAGGGCGTAAACCCAAAGAAGATGACGAGACCTAAGAAATGGGATGCCTCAGGGATGCCTGGGTGGTTTAGTTGGTTAGCATCTGGTTCTTGGTTTGGGAGCATGTCATGATCTCAGGATTGCTGCAGAGTCTAGCCCTATGTCAGACTTCTTGCTCATTGCAGAATCTGCTTGGGATTCTCTCTCTCCCTCTGCCCCTCCCCATCTCAAATAAATAATTTAATTTAAAAACAAACAAACAGGAATTCAAACGCAAGAAGAAAGGTAAAGAAAAGTTCCATGGTAATAGCTGTGTAATAGCCTAGATAAGAGGATCACTAACTCCTAGAAGGGTATCTCCAAGGGGAGGAGAAAAAAAAAAGATTATCTGATGTAGCTGACTTTGTAAAAAACTGATAACCAAGTGTATGTGGGGAAGAATTAGCAAAAGGTATAAATAAAACTAAAGAAATGACAAAGCAAATATTAACCTCCAGAAAAAAAACAAAAGAAACAATCATATGCACAGTACATTGCTCAGCTGAGAATATTTACATGCACCAACAGTTCTTAAAGTGTGGTCTAAAGATACCTCGATTTCTCCTTTCAAAGAATCCATGTTGGCAAAACTATTTTCATAATAATCAAAAATATCTGTCTTTTCCACTTGGGCTGACATTTGCACTAATGATACAAAAGCAATGGTGGGTAAAACTGCTAGTGCTTTAGTACAAATCAAGGCAGAGCATCAACTGTATTTATTAGTAGTTGTATTCTTCACCATCTCATACTGCAAGTTTGGGGGGAAAATGTCATTTTGAGTTAAGAATGTCCTTGATGAAACAATAAAAATTACTGATTTCATTAAATCTCAATCTTTGAGTATACATACTTACATTTTAAAAAATATTCTACATGATTAATGGGAAGTATGCAAATATTCCACAGAATGAATTGTGATAGTTGGAGGAAAAGCTCTTGTGTTTGAGTTGCAAACTAGTTTTTTTTTTTTTTTAAAGGAATGACAGGAAACTGTTATTTGGGATATTTGATAGATGTTTTCTCAAAACGAATAAAGGGAGCCTATCGTTTTCAAGGAATATAATCAGTAATATTTGTTGTCAATGATAAAATTTGAGCTTTCAAGTGAAAATGAGAATTGTATCCATTACCATGAACTTGACATTTTCCCAATACTGATGACTGGTGATGATATTAGCAAATGTGACTTGGAAGATCTGCTTATTACCAAGAGCCAGTATTTTTCAAATGACCAATTTATGATGTTTAAAAACAACTGTTGGATAAAAATTCCACTTATAGTTCAAGATAGATCAATGAGATTTTACTGTAATGAAGTAGGAAAAGTTCACTGACGTGGTTTCCAATAAGCTTTAAGTAACCATCACTTGTTGGGTTTTAGTGAAATAGCAAAGAATATTCACAATTATCTGGAAAGGCTATTAACATACTCCTATTTCTTCCAACAATTTATCTGAGACCAGGTTTTCTTCATATATTTCAACTAAAAAAATATACCATAATTGAATACAAAAGCAAGTAGATATGATCATCCAGCTACCTTCTAAGTAAGCTGCATATTAGATTTTTCAAAAAAATGTCAATCAATGCTCATTCTCACTAAATCTTTTGAAAATATAATTTTCATAAAAATTTTATCTGACCATGTGATAAGTTTATTATTTTAAGTAATAAATGAGTATTTTAAAAAATTTCTTACTTTTAATTTCTAACAAAGTAAAAATATTGAATGATAAAGCCTACATAAACAAAACCTGTTTGAGGTTATAAGAGGGTAAAGGATTTTCTCCTCTAGACATAATTTACTTTTGCATAGGCATAAATTAGAATTGAGAAGTAAAAAAATTAGGAATCAATAATGCAGGGGCACCTGGGTGGCTCAGTCAGTTAAGCATTCAATTCTTGATTTTGGCTCAAGTCATGATCCCAGGGTTGTGAGATGGAGCCCCGTCTGGAACCTGCTTAAGATTCTCTCTCCCCGTCTCCTTTTGCCCCTTCCCTCCATCTCTAAAAGAAAAACAAAACAAAACAAAACAAAACAATAGTGCAGAATTTGTAACAAGAGGGATTCTGAAACCAAAAATTTGAGAACTGCAGGCATCAGTATCATAATAAAAACTAAATATGGATTTAACCAAAATTGCTAAATATTATTTTGGGAAGGTGGAAGAAAAGTAGAGCTCATCAAGATGGCTAATAAAAGTAAGATAGAAACGTCCCCTGAGCTACTTGCCAAAGATAAATACTTTGAAGATCATGGTTCTACTTATCTAATACCTCATTTCATTCTAACCTGTAATGTCTGTCTTACTAAACGATGATATCCTTAAAGCCGGAGATGTGTTCTTCTTCACTTCTGTACCCTTGCAGGCCTCATTACAGTCTGTACCATACAGTAAGTATTTACTAATTATTTAACTCAATGAATGAAAAAATGAATGAAATAATCCAATTCACAAAATTAGGTCATATTAGAGCAAATAACGGTTTCTTCCATTTTTAAAACTTTTTAAAAAGATTTTATTTATTTGAGAGAGAGAGAAGAGAGCATGTGCTCACCATGGGTGTGAGAGAGCATAAGCTGGAGGAGGGGCAGAGGGAGAGGGAGAAGCAGACACCCCACTGAGCGGGGAGCCAGATGTGGGGCTCCATCCCAGGACCCCAGGATCATGACCTGAGCCAAAGGTAGACACTTAACTGACTAAGCCACTCAGGCACCCTCATTTTTAAAACTTAAATAGCAATATTGGAAAGTCATGTTCCAAACTTGAATGAGATTGTCATTCAGGGCATACTTAAATTAGTGATTCTGTGACTCTGAGACCACTATTATGTAAATACACAAGAACAAACACACACACACATACACACACACACACACACATTTTCCTGCTTGTTGTAACTTACAGCAAATACTGTTGAATTTCAAGAACAAAGTTTTTTTTTTCTCTCCCCTATTCCTCACTGCCCCCTCGCCTTTCAATCTTTGTTGACTTCTTCGACCCTTTAGTCCTTTTGGATTACATGTCAGTTTTGTGTACCATCATCACCCATCTTTAGGTTAGCATGACCAATGAGCAGTTCCCAGAACCTATAGAGAAACTAGAGAAAAATAATCTTACCAATAGTATGATTCCCATAAAGGAGCTGCTCCAAAATTGCTGTCTTCCCCACAGATAACAAGCCACAGACCACAACTTTGCAGCCCTTTCCCATCTTCTCTCAGGATAGATCACTGTAAAGAGAACAAAAGATCTGTGAAACTGTATACTGTTCGAATCAACTTCTTTCTTTCTTTCTATAAACCATACACACACAGGAGATTTCAAAAATAAAAAAGGATATATACAATAAGACATATCCTTCCAAATCCCATTCCTAGTCTCCCATTTGCTCCCTTAAAGCAATAGTATTAACAGTTTCTTATGCATTTTTGCAGAGGTAATCTAGGTAAATGTAAGAACACATGTAGATATAAATACACGTTTTTCTTTCAAAACAAAAGAAACATTTTATACAAAGAATATTTGAATCCTAATTAAGTCTACAGGAATCTGAATCAAATCCTGGGTGAAACCACTCCTTGAAAGACACTGCCTGCTATTTACCTGGAAAAAAATCAAACACTTAAGCAAAAATTTAAAGAGGCACAAAGAGGGATCCCTGGGTGGCGCAGCGGTTTGGCGCCTGCCTTTGGCCCAGGGTGCGATCCTGGAGACCCGGGATCGAATCCCACATCGGGCTCCCGGTGCATGGAGCCTGCTTCTCCCTCTGCCTGTGTCTCTGCCTCTCTCTCTCTCTCTTTGACTATCATAAATAAATAAAAATTAAAAAAAAAAGAGGCACGAAGATAAAAATTCAGAGAATGTACATGATTTTTTAGAGGAACATTAATGCTATTATTGCCATGAGGCTTTTCTCAGGAGAGTGAAAAACTGGATTTCAGTCTCCACATGGGCTCTCTGTCATACTTCTTTTTGAGTCATGCTGCTGCTGCTGCTGCTTCTTCTTTTTAAGATTTTATTTGATAGAGAGAGAGCACAAGCAAGGTGGGGTGGGCAGGAGAGGAGAGGGAGAGGGAGAAGGAGACTCCCTGCTGAGGGGCTGGATTCCTGAGGCTGGGATCAGGAAGTGAGCGGAGTCATACTTCTTAATGCTAGAAAAATTGCTCATCCTAACACATCCAAGGAAGAGCAAAATAGGGTAACATTCTCTCTAATTTTCCCTGAAGCTTTTATTTTCCAGAAGTCAAGGTACCAAAAGCCAGAGCAGAAAGGGAAAAAAGCTCACTGAACACAAAAGAATAACCTGATAAGAGAATTTAAATTTCTATATTGTCTTTTGCCATCTCCATCACCTTATTTCCCTCAATTCTCTTCTTACTTAGAAGTGTAGAATATGCAATAACTCTGACTAAAAGGGATGTTACAACTCCTTCAAGTCAGAAAATACTACACCAAGAAAGTTCAGAGGCACTTGGGTGGCTCAGTTAAATGTCTGCCAGGTGGTGATACTTCCCTCCTGGGAAGGAGCCCTACAATGGGGTCCCCGCTCAGTGGGGAGTCTGCTTCTCCCTCTTCCCCTCCCTCTGCCCCTAACCCTGCTCATGCTCTCTCTCAAATAAATAAATAAATAAATAAATAAATAAATAAATAAATAAATAAATAAATAAATAAAATATTTTTAAAAATTCAGATAAGCATTCAAAGGGCTGCCACATACCTTTCTGTGTATGCATGTGTTTTTACAACTGTACTGGATGTTTTAACCAACACTAAAGATATCAAGCAACAAACTTTCCATAACTCTATTTCCTCAGTCTATAATATTTATTTATTTTACAGAGAGAGACAGAGATAGAGCACGCAAGTGTGCAAGCCAAGGTGGGAGGGGCAGAGATTCTATTTTTAAGTTTGCTTTTTCTTTTTTTTAAAGATTTATTTATTTTAGAGAAAGAGCATTGGGAGGGAGAGGGAGAGAGAATCTCAAGCAGACTCTGTGCTGAGTGCAGCCCAACACAGGGCCCCATGCAGGGCTTGATCAGCATGACCCTGAGATCAGACCCAAGCTGAAACCAAGAGACACTTAACTGACTAAGCCACCCACGCACCCCAAGTCTATAATATTTTATGACCCCAAATCAGCCCAAACACTAATCTGCTGACAGAAAAAATTTTACTGCTACCATTATTGTAGCAAAGTAGTAACACAGTGATTTCCAGAGCAATACGCTATGTTTTACCAGTAAAGAAATAATCATCATTTATGTAATGCAGCCATTATTTCGTGGTGGTATACCTAAGATCGTTCCAAATCTTCCCTACAATATTTATCACTTATTTCTATGAGAACTACTTCTCTTAAGAGACACACACACACATATATTTAAATAAGCTCTATGCCTAATGTGGGACTCAAACTGATGACCTGAGATTAGGGGTCACATGCTCTACCACCTGATCCAGCCAGGAGCGTCTCCTTTGTAAAATATATTTTCAACACAACTGCAATAGAAAAATTCTCAGCCTGTATTTGTAAGGGGAGAGCTTTGTGTCACACTGATCGTCTATGGTGTGATATCTCCTATGTCAGCAACTTTGGACTATTTTTTTTTTTTTTTTAAGATTTTACTTATTTATGAGAAACACAGAGAGAGAAGCAGAGACACAGGCAGAGGGAGAAGCAGGCTCCTTGTGGGGAGCCTGATTCAGGACTCAATCCCAGAACCTCAGGATCCCGCCCTGAGCTGAACGCAGACACTCAACCATTGAGCCACCCAGGCATCCCACTATGGACTATTTTAAAAGGTTTTCTACATCTGAATTTATGATTAATCTAGTGTCATCTATCATAGGATTCTACTCTTTCTGCATATTGTGGTCTCCTGTGACTTTATGATATCACTGAATCTTTCTTTCAAAGGGTTTTTTTAATGATAGTTAAAATTTAAAGGAAGTAGCCACTTAACCACATGCCACCAACGAAGATGATGAAAAAGAAATCTGTCAGAGGATAAGAAAAATGTTGGCAGCACAGAACAATTCTATTGTCAGAAAAGGTTGCTAGTGGAATCTAAATTCTAATTTTTCTATTGACTTTTTCCCTTCCTCTAAAAATGTATTAGTCCCAGTGGAATTTCTTTTCTTTTCTTTTCTTTTTTTTTTTTAAATTCATGATAGACATAGAGAGAGGCAGAGGCACAGGCAGAGGGAGAAGCAGGCTCCATGCCGGAAGCCCGACGCGGGACTTGATCCCAGGACTCCAGGATCACGCCCCGGGCCAAAGGCAGGCGCCAAACCGCTGAGCCACCCAGGGATCCCCTGCAATTTCTCAATACCAATACTTATCTTCTCTCCTCTTCAATCAAAAAATGTCCCTTTACCATACATTACACATTATATCAATCTTCAAACAAACACAAGTGCTTTAAAAGGGCAGGTACAAGTTGTAGTTAAGTGAACCAGGGAGTTAAAAGAAAAAAACACCCCAATAACAATAGACACTCCCCCCCAATAAAAGGGAGGCAAATATGATTTCTGGGGACTGCAGCAAACTGGGAAAATGCTGAAACGAACAGAATCCTGAGAAATCCAGAAATCAAATATTCCAGTCTTGGAAGTGGTCTCAATATATTTGCCTTAAAAGTGGCATTCTAGGGATGCCTGGGTGGCTCAGCGGTTGAGCATCTGCCTTTGGCCCAGGGCGTGATCCTGGAGTCCTGGGATCAAGTCCCACATCAGGCTCCCTGCATGGAGCCTGCTTCTCCCTCTGCCTGTGTCTCTGCCTCTCTCTCTCTCTCTCTGTGTCTCCCATGAATAAATAAATAAAGATCTTAAAAAAAATAAAAAAATAAAAGTGGCATTCTACAATTGCACTTTGATCACTCACTAATATTAGGATTAGCAGATGAAGTGTCTTAAAAGTATACATTACTTTGGAATACCTGGGTGGCTCCTGTATTTGAGTGTCTGCCTTTGGCTCAGATCGTGATTATGGGGTCCTGGGATCAAGTCTGGCATCAGGCTCCCCCGAGGGAGCCTGCTTCTCCCTCTGCCTATGTCTCTGCCTTTCTCTGTGTCTCTCTCATAAATAAATAAGTAAAACCTTTAAAAAATATATACATTACTTTGAATGTATGTGTGTTTATAAATAAACTGGGAGAGTTGTTTCAGTATCCAGAGAATCTCCATCAAGGCAAATAGTAAAAATAACTGATAGAGGCTACTCAAACACTAGGTAAGGATTTGAAGGTATTTTACAAGGAAAGAAGCAAGATGAAACAGAATACTCCGTGTTAAATATTTTATACCATCAAAAACAAAAGGAAGATAAAAGGATAAATGTAATTAACCCAAGCATAACTGAAACATTCTAGGTTTTTAGCTGTCTTCAAGTGGGAAACAATACTACCTAAAGCTGAAGATTAGCAACCTGCTAATTAAAGTATTAATTTAAAAAAATTCATATCTAATGTTTTTTTTGTAGGCTCCACACCCAGCATGCAGCCCAATGTGGGGCTTGAACTCATAACCTAGAGATCAAGATCTGGCTGAAGGGTTAGATACTTAAGTGACTGAGCCACCCAGGGACCCCAGATACTATCTAATGTAAAGTACTAGTTAGAACTACTTGGTACAGTCCCTAAGTAACTGCTGGACAATAAAATTCAATCTGTGACCTATTAATCCTCATCTGATATAAATGACTTGAGAATATACTTAACAGGCAAAAATCCAATGCAGTCTTAACTGCATATTGTTTTGCTTTCCAGGCTAATCAATAATGTTTCTAGAGAATAAAAAGGTGACTTGATCCATTTCTGTGGAAAACACTGAGCTTGGTAAATAAATAATCCCTTTAAAGAGTTATCAGAAACAGCTGCCCAAAGCTGTCAGTACTTCTGTTTTTCTAAGGAAATTATTCTACTTTTATAAGTAAAACACAACTTTAATGCTACCAAAACAATATTAATACCGAAACACTTAACTTCATAGAGAGATGTCATAGATCATATTATGAAGCCTCACATGAAGAAAATTTCTACACTGTGTATTAATTATTCATGCAAACATCAGGTACTGGGTATAACACTTTTACTTATCCATTTATAAAAAATTTATATAAACATTTTAAAAGTTTTGCAAACAATATTGCACATAATATAATGAGCAGATTCCAGCTTACCATTATTTTCTAATTTTTAATTTTTTTACTTTTTAATAAATTTTATCTTATTTTTACCATTCTTTTATTCATTAAGTATTTACTGACGTCTTACCATAATGCCAGGCATAAGGGACAAACTAGGGAGCAAAACCAGAAATGATACCTGCCCTCAGAAATCTCAGAATTGGAAATACCAATCCAAATCTTGCAAAACTCCTGAGAAACTGCAAATTGCAAATGAAGACACAAAACTGCAAAAACTAATTAGGAAATAAGCAGCGATTATTCACAGTGCCAGAACTCCTTTCCAAGTGATTCATCCAACTTTTTTTTTTTTTTTTTTTAAGTAATCTCTATGTCCAACATGGGGCTCAAACTCATGACTGTGAGATCAGGAGTTGCATGCTTTACGACTGAGCCCACCAGGCACCCCTTTTTAATTTCTTTTAATTAATAATTTTTTTTATAGCCAATCATCTTTGACTCCTTTTTCTCACACCCACACATCTGATCCATTAGTAAATTCACCTTTGAAACATATCCACTTACCATCTCCACCACTAATGAAGTAGTCATAGGCACTATCTTCTCTCACCTGGTCTCTCAAAGATGTCTACATGATAATCCTCAAAACCTGGGAGTATTTTATTTCACACAGTAACAGGAATTTAGCAGCTGTGATTAAATTAGGACCCTTGAGATGGGGAGACTATCCTGGATTATCTGGGTAAACCCAACATAATTACACATGTTTTTATAAGAGGAAAAGAAGTGTGTCAGAAAGAGAAACAGATGTGGAGATGCTATACTGCTGGCTCTGAAAATGAAGGAGGGATCAGGGGCCAAAGAAGTGGCCTCTAAAAGCTGGAAAAAGCAGAGGCGACTTGATGGCTCAGATGGTTGAGCAACTGACTGTTGGTTTTGGCTCAGGTCATGGTCTCAGAGTGGTGGGACTGGCCCCTCAGCATGGAGTCCACCTGTTCCTCTCCTTTGCTCCTCCCCCTGCTCTTGTGCCTCTCTCCCGCCCTCTCTCAAATAAATAATTATTTCTTTAAGCAAGGGTAATGGCAGGCAGGAGAGGAAGAAGCAGGCTCCCCACGGTGGAGTAGGGAGCCCAATGCCAGACTTGATCCAAGGACCCTGTGACCTGAGCTGAAGGCAAATGCTTAACCAACTAGGCCACTCAAGCACCCCAAATAAATAAAATCTTAAAAAAAAAAAGTTGGAAAAAGCAAGCAAATGGATTCTCTTCTAGTTTCACTAAAAGGTACACAGCAGTCTGATTTTAGCCTACAGATTTCTGACCTGTGTAAGACAACAAATTTGGTTATTTTCTGCCATGATTAGCAAAAAACTAATACAACCTCCTACTCTCTCTGCTTCAAGTTTTCCCCTTCTTTTGGCATCAAAACTGCAATCCAAATAATCCTTTAGAAACTAAGTCACCCTTCTGCTTAAAACCTTTCAAAAGTTTTTGATCTCAGGCAGTGTGAAACCCCAAAGTCCTCCCTAAAAACCTGATGTCATCTGTTAGTTTCCCTTAGAGTTGACTCCTATCACACTGCCTCCTTACAAGTTCTGTACGAATCCAGGCATACTCCAGCTTGACTGAAATCAGTCCCCAAATCTCCAAGGCTCACATCCTTGGGGTTTTTCTCTCAAATATTCTTTCTCAAGACTAACCCTGGAATATTCCATCCAAAATTTTGATCCCTCCCCCACCTTAACCCTCGCTGTCTCTTCCTTTCCCTAACGTTCGTCTTTGGTACTTTTTACCTAATATATATCTTGTTTATGTTTATTGCCCATTTCCAAGAAAGCTAGAATTTCTGCGTTCACTATTGCTGCATCCCCAGGGGTTGGGACACTACCTGGCAGGTAGGAGGCATTTCATAAATATTTGCTGAATGAATCAATGATCCATGTGAGGACTCCTGGAATGGTAAAGCTACCATTTATGAAGAAGGGGGTAGGGGGTGGGGGAGAACACCTGGGTGGCTCAGTGGTTGAGCGGCTGCCTTTGGCTCAGGGCGTGATCCCGCAGTTCCTGGATCTAGTCCTGCATAGGGCTCCCCACGGGGGTTTGTGTCTCTGCTTCTCTCTTGTCTCTCATGAATAACTGAATAAAATCTTTAAATAAATAAATAAGTAAATAAATAAGACATCAAGGGAAAAATAACCCAAACCGGTAATAAGTTAGAAGCTAAAAAAAAAAAAAAAAAGAAGCTAGAACTACATGACCGCATCAAAAATGAAAATATCCTGGAGACGCAAAAACAAAAAACAAAAAAACAGAAAAGCCGGTAAACTATTTTTCAATAAAGAACGCCACACACAACGCCAGCATTTTCTTGGCATTTCTTCTCGAAATACTCGTACCTGCCAACCAAGTCTTGGCACAAAAATATTTTGCCTTTCTAAAAAAAAAAAAAAAAAAAAACTGGTTCTGACGTAGCAAATCTAGAAGTCGGTACGCAGCAAAGGCACGGAAATGAAAAGGCGCCGAGCCGCCCGCGCTCGCGGCCCTGGCCCCCCGGTTCCCCACCCTCCGACCCTCCTTTGGGGTAAAATCCCCCGGAGCGGGGCCTGCGGGGGTGAAGTCCGAGGGCGGGCGCTCGCCCCCACCGCGAAGCCCTGGCAGCGCGAACGTCCCGCCTGGCGGCCGGGGCAGCGCCACGAGGGTCTGTCAGAGCGCGTCGGGGGCCCGGCTACTGGGCGAAGGGGGACGGAGAGCGCCGCCCGGGGAAGCCGCTGCGGCTCCTCAGGTAAGGAGCCTGCGGTGCACGAAGCGGCGCCCGGTCCCTCAAGACACAGACCTGTACACCCGCTCCGCAGGCTCCAAAGACAGCGGCGCTGTGGCAGAGCGATTCCACGCCGGCTTCGGCCACCTGAGCCCCGCCCCCAACCGGCCTCCTCCCGGCTGCAGGACGGCCTTGGACGCTCGCCCGCCGCGGCCTCCCGAGCACTGCCGCCCTTTCGGCCGCCCCAGCCTCTCAAACCCAAATCCTGAGGATCAGGGGGCGGGATAAGAGGGGAGGCTGCGCCCAATCCCGGCCGAGCTCCGCCCACCGCCGGCTGCACCGAACTACATGTCCCATGAGGCTGTGGGAGCCGCAGCCTTCCCCCGGAAAGAGGCTCGCCGCTGTGGGGGAGGAGCCCAAAAGGGATTGTGGGAGAAGGGCTCTTTCCTTTCCGTCTGGCGGCAGCCATCAGGTAGGCTGTGTGTTGGTAGAATTCGCTGCTCCATCCGCCGCTCATCTGTCTTTGCCTCAGCCATCCAGACTCGGGGACCCTGTGTCCTCGGAGCCCCTCCTGCCACCTGTGCGGCGCGAGTTCGGTCAGGATGCGGGGCTGCGCGGGCGAGGAGAGGCGGCCCCCGGGCGGGCTGGGGCGGTGATGTGATGGCGGCGCGAATTCGAGCGGGGCCGGGAGCGTGAAGGAAAGGAAGCCTGAGGCTGAGGGACGGAAGGCCGGGCCAAGAGGGTCCTAAAGCGAGGCCTGTGGATTGAGTGGAGTAAGGGCTTTTTCCTCGAGAGTTCTCCTTCAGGGGCAGCGGCTGCAGTACCTTCCCTAGGGTATCAGCGAGGTGTCTTTGCAGGCCAGGGCCTTGGGGACGCCGCCCGCTGCATTCATCGGCCTCCCCGCCCCCATGCCCATCTAGCGCCATTCGTTCGTCCGACAAAAATGTACCGAGTCCCTGCGCCGGTCCTGCGCAGACCCTGCGCTGGGGTCGCAGAGGTGACAGCCGTGCTTTCCTAGGGCGCAGCTATCCCCTGCAGTTCGTGAAGAGCCATTTTCAGTCTCTGGTTTCCTTATGGCGGGTGGGGAACTAAGATGGACGGACGCGGTCGTCTCACTTTAAATGCATGGTGTTTTTTGTCTCCAGGGTAGGCCGAGATGGGTGCGTACAAGTACATCCAGGAGCTATGGAGGAAGAAGCAGTCCGATGTCATGCGCTTTCTTCTCAGGGTGCGCTGCTGGCAGTACCGCCAGCTCTCTGCGCTCCACAGGGCCCCCCGCCCAACCCGGCCCGATAAAGCGCGCAGACTGGGCTACAAGGCCAAGCAAGGTGAGTGGTCTCTGCATGGATCAGATGTTCCTCGGGGAATGTTAGGAAGCTGGTAATTAGGTGTACTGTGGCCCCAGTGTCTTCTTTCACTTAAGGTTTTGGTAGAAACTGTCTTCAGCTAGCAACGCACAGAAATTCTTGACCGATAAACACTGAACACAATTGTCTATAAAGTACCAAAGACGTTCTGCGTTACAAGTCTGTAGGAATCGGACTAAAGCAAAATAAATTGTAGAGTGGGAATGAGAAATTATTCTCCGTGTGTACTTCGAGAAACGCTGGAATGTGATAATTTTTAGAGTAAGTCTTAAATGGATATTTGTTTTACCTTAAGATATTTATTATTTGGCTTGTATAAGACCACTGTCGATTTGTTTGTATAGGTTATGTCATATATCGGATTCGTGTGCGTCGTGGTGGCCGCAAACGCCCAGTTCCTAAGGGTGCTACCTATGGCAAGCCTGTCCATCATGGTGTTAACCAGCTAAAGTTTGCCCGAAGCCTTCAGTCTGTTGCAGAGGTAAGTGATTTTTCAGTAGCAGTTGTATCAGTCACCTGGAGGTAGTGGAGAAGGATTTGAGCAACTTTTCTTTTTTTTGAGCACCTTTTCTGATTATTAACTTGCACGTAGGTGAACCCTGTTGTGTTTGTGATTTTTACTGAGCTGTCTTAGTAAAGCATTGCTGTCGGTCTTAGTCTTTGTTACTAATCTGTCTCTGTATAATGGAAAGTTTTATGATTAGTGTGGACCTTGGAACCTAAGCTTTTGAAGGGCAGTAAACTTTGTCTTGAGAGCACATCTCCCCTGGATGCACAGAAGCTGTGCATATGGCTGATTTTCTATATTCAGTTGTAAGTTGTCTTTCTGGATTAAATGAAGCTGTGCTTTGTCTGTCCCAGAGGTTGACAAGCAAGGGTTTGTTGCCTTCTGTAAGCTAAAAATGTTTTGTTTTTAAAAGAAAAGGCAAAGATGACTTAAACTAAAGAGACTTGTGGCTTGCAAAGCCTAAAATAATGTGCTAAATATTAGGGTTCTGTATGAAAGGTTTGTTGATCCCTCAACTGTGTTAGGGAAAGACTAAGTTCCTCAATTTTAATAGAAATTAGCATTCGTGCCTTAGTCACAGAGGGGGGGATAGTAGCAATGGTGTTTCAAGTTATAGAATGTTTTGTGTGTTACTTCAGTAAGTCTTAACTGTATTTGGGGTCCTAACCCCTGGGTAAATCTTTAGTAAATATTCAAGCAGTTAGTGAACAGCCTTGTCTCTTGCCTAGTGTGGTAAATTAAAGGGAATTCCTACTTCCTAACTTCCTACTGTGGGAAATGGGAGGCTGACCTTGGGCCTTTTTTCCTGTTCTAGGAGCGAGCTGGACGCCACTGTGGAGCTCTGAGAGTCTTGAATTCTTATTGGGTTGGCGAAGATTCCACATACAAATTCTTTGAGGTTATCCTCATTGATCCATTCCATAAAGCTATCAGAAGAAATCCTGACACCCAGTGGATCACCAAACCAGTCCACAAACACAGGGAGATGCGAGGGCTGACCTCTGCAGGCCGCAAGAGTCGTGGCCTTGGGAAGGGTCACAAGTTCCACCACACTATTGGTGGTTCTCGCCGTGCGGCTTGGAGAAGACGCAATACTCTCCAGCTCCACCGTTACCGCTAATATAAGTAATGTTTGTAAAATTCTTACCTAATAAACAATTTAGGACAGTCATGTCTGCTTAAAAGTGTTCTTTAATTTGTCTGTTAAAATTAGTTGTCTGCAGATTGTCCCATGAATGCATTGTCAAATTATGAAAAGTGCAATAATGTTTGAAGACTATAAGTGATGGTGTATCTTGTTTCTAATAAGATAAACGCTTTTGTCTTTGCTTTATCTTATTAGGGAGTTTATATGTCAGTGTTTAAAATGCTGTTTGGTATAATAGGTGTAAAATAAATTCTGTAAAAGTGGAATGCAGAAGCTAGCCATGTAGATTTGTTGGTGCATGTAATGAAACCTACAGCTTCATGGGGTGATGAGATGCTCTGGTTTACTCTCAAATGGCCGTTTTTAGGGGTTTGGTAAGAACAACCTTTTTAAACTGGATTTTGCTTAGAAATGTGAAAAATATCCTAATCTTTAATCGTGATCGTATGCAGAACAGTGTTAAATAGGAAACACATTTTTAGATTGAATTCAGTGTTCCAATTATGTAACTGCTGCTTTGGAAAGAATGCCACCATTTTTTAAAAATTGAACAAACCTGTTGTAAGAAGGTGTTCTTAAAAATGAAAATAATCCTGCACAATGGAAGCAAAATTGCATGGGTTTCCTCCACAGTACCATTAAAATCCACGTAAAAAGTGGAGGCTCCTGGTTTTATCCCACAACTTAATGTACAATACTGAATTTCATACTAAGCAGTCAGTTAATGGTATTTACTCTGGTCTATATGAAAACTGATGGAAATTGAACATTAGGCAAATGAGAAGACTTTAAGGTTTGTAAGCTAGTAACTAATGCTAGAATTGGGAAAATGGTGACCATCAGCCTTTTAAGTGTGAAGATAAAGTTAGCTTTGATCAGAATTTTAAATACTTTATCCCTGGTCTTTATCCACTAGATACCTTAGAGGAAAAAATAGGGTTGGCTTTAAAATTACATCATTACACATTCCAAGTCCTAATTCCTCTGGGTCAACCCACTTGTCCAATTCCCTTAGGCTATTGAGAAGTCTCCTAGTTGATGTCAATATGTCAGTAGTTTCCGTTCTGATCCTTACATGTGTTCTCCACAGTTAACTTTTCTCATCCTTATTCAGACCCCTCAAAATACTTGCCATTCCATAAACTTGCCAGCCCAATTGTGCCCACCTTGATGTAAGGTATATCACCACATTGTTTCCCTTCTGTCTTCCAGTAGATGAGGTTTCTGTTTCCCAGAGTGAATTTGAGGAAACAAAGGAGAGGAATTGCCCCAGTTCTAAGTTTGCTGGCTTAATCCATAGTTTAATTTAAAAATCTAATTGCTGGTTTCCTTGAAACAGTTTTTATTTTTTTTTTTTTTTCAGGAGTCTTAGGCTTAGTTAAATGATTTCCAGAAAACAGGCTCAAAACCTTGAGACCTAAATTCCTTTCCACTCAAAAAGAGATCCTAAACCATATATTTTGTGTGTAGAGTTTGTTCAACTAAAGGAATAAATGTTTATTAAACTAAAATGGACCTGTTATTTCTTGTCATCTAGTACTAATAAGCAAACCAAATACCCTAACGAAAAAATTGTAATGGCAGAAACAGCTACTTTGAGAGGAAATAAAATACGGTACTTAGTCTTGAGAATTTTTTTCTCTTGGTTCTTTGGTTCTTGCATGAACTAGAAAAACCCCTTAAAATTTTTTTTTTCAAACTGAACGCTAATTTGGGAAGAAGAGGGGGAGGGTTCAGGATAAACATTACTGTTCCTTCTCCAGAAGGGACTTGCTTCTATTCTTGCTACCCTATAGTTTTCTCTCCCTACTGGAGCTATTTAAGTGTGGTCATTCCAGTGCTGGAAGCTGAAGTCTTAGCTTGTATGATCCTTAGACTTCCCACCACTGAACTCTGTCCTGCTGCTGTCCTCATTTAATATTGCAGCTTCCTTGCTAATTTCAGACAAGCCAAGCATGCCTAATGCCTTTATGAGAAGACTCCAGATACTAGATGTCCCTTAAGAGGCTTTCCCTGACAATCCAACAAGCCATTCCTGTTTGCTTTAATATCTCTAGGTCAATGTGGTTAAAACATACCAAATCAATTACAATTTTCTTTAGAAATAGAGCAGTTGGTTTCTCACACCCCACAAGTGTAGGTTGTAACTTTTTCTCTGATAAGCACACAGACTAAAGATGAAGCAACTTCCTCAAGGTCACAAAGTGGCTGAATTCATACTCCCAATAAAATTAAGTCGAAATTTTGACAAATTGACATGGCTAAAAATTTAAAAAGTACAACTAAAGTTTAAGTCTCCCCCTTCGGTTCCCCTTCTGGAGGCAATCAATCTGATTAGTTTTTTTTTTAATTTTCATCAGATTTATTTGATATATGTACAAATAACACATACTTCCCTCTTTTACTCAAATGTTGAAATGTTGATTTTTTTTTTCATTTAGTTGCATATCTCAGAGGCTATCTCAGAGCCTAACTGCATGGTATTCCATCATATGGACACATCATAATTTGATGTGACCCCTTCTCATGAACATTTAAAATTATTTACAATCTGGTTGCTTTGAAAAAATTGTTTTGCATATATCTGTTTGTAGGATAAATTCCTAGAAGTAGAATGGCAGTTAAAAACTATGTTGGTAGAGAAATTCTGCTCTGCCAGTCTGATAGGAAAAATGGTATTCTTACCTAGTTTCATTTTTGCAGAGGCAAAGCCATGTGCACACCATAGCCTTTTTTTTTTTCTGGACACATGCCAAAACTGTATTTTCCTAATCCTTTGTACATTTTAGGTAGGAGTTTTATGACATTCTTGCCAGCAGAATGAACACAAATGATATATTGCTTCCTCCAAGACAATCAAGGGTTAGTATGCCAGTGGAGGCCAATGATCCAGGTAGCATAGCTACAAGATGAAAGAAAGCTGCTCAATCCCTATCAGACTGGGCAAGTAAGAAAATTTTGTGTTAAGCTGCTGTATTAGTTGTGTTCATTCTTATGGCAGCCTAGCCTAGCTTGACCCTAATTCAATAAGTAAAGTTGAGCATCATTTATATGTTTAAGAGTCTTAGATTTGCTTTACAGTGACCTTTCATTATAATCTTTTGTTCATTTTTCTATCAGAATCCATACTCCTAAGCAGCATGTTATATTAAATAGAGGGTGGCTGCTAGCTCATTACTACTAACCATCATTTCTCCTCTCTTAAGGGTCTTGTAGCTGAATCACTTTCTTATACCATACACAAAAGTAAACTCAAAATTGATAAGAGACCTAATGTGAGACCATGAAAATCCTAGAAGAGAGCATAAGCAGCAATTTCTCTGATATTGGCCATACTAACATTATTCTAGATATGTCTCCTCAGGCAAGAGAAACAAAAACAAAGATAAACTATTGGGACTACATCAAAGTAAAAAACTTATGCACAGCAAAGGAAACAATCAAAACTAAAAGCCTACAGTATGGAAGAAGCCATTTGCAAATGATATATCTGATAGATGGTTCATATCTAAAATATATAAAGAACTTGTACAACTGAACACTGAAAACAAGTAATCCAACTAAAAATGGGCAGCAGACATGAACAAACATTTCTCAAAAGAAGACATATAGATGGCCAACAGACACACAAAAAGATGCTCAACATCACTCACCATCAAGTAAATACAAATTAAAAACACAATGAAGTTTCACCTCACAGATGTCAGAATGGCAAAAATAAAATAAAAAACAACACAGAAACACAAGCATTGAGGAGGGTGTGGAAAAAAAGAAACCCCATGGACTGTTGGTGGGAATGCAAATTGGTACAGCCCTGTGGAAAATAGTATGGAGGTTCCTCAAAAAATTAAAAAACCGAATTACCATATGATCTAGAAATTCCCCTCCTATTTACCCAAAGAAAATAAAAACACTAATTTGAAGAGATATATGCACCCCTATGTTTATTGTAACATTATTTACAATAGCCAAGATATGGAAACAACCCAAACGTCCATTATAGATAAATGAATAAAGAAGAGGTTGTGTGTGTGTCTGTGGGTGTGTACGTATTTGCACACACACATATATACACAATGGAATATTACTCAGCCATAAAAAAGAATGAAATCTTGCTATTTGCAACAACATTTTTTTTTTATTTTTTTAAATTTTTTAATTTATTTATGATAGAGAGAGAGAGAGAGGCAGAGACACAGGCAGAGGGAGAAGCAGGCTCCATGCCGGGAGCCCGACGTGGGATTCAATCCCGGGTTTCCAGGATCGCGCCCTGGGCCAAAGGCAGACGCCAAACCGCTGCGCCACCCCGGGATCCCCAACATGTTTGGATCTAGAGGGTATAATGCTAACAAATAAGTCAGAGGGGATCCCTGATGGCTCAGAAGTTTAGTGCCTGCCTTCTGCGCAGGGCCTAGTCCTGGAGTCCTGGGATCGAGTCCTACATCAGGCCCCCTGCATGGAGCCTGCTTTTCCCTCTGCTTATGTCTGCCTCTCTCTCTGTATGTGTATCTCATAAATAAATAAATAAAAATCTTAAAAAAAAAAACAAATAAGTCAGAGAAAGACAACTACTGTATGATTTCACTCATGTAGAATTCAAGAAACAAAACAAATGAACAAAGAGAAAGAGAGACAAACAAAAAACCCAAACAAATACAGAGAACAAATTGGTGGTTACTAAAGGGGAGGTGGGTGGGGGGATGGGTGAAATAGGTGAAGGTGATTAAAAGTACACTTAATGGGGCACCTCGGTGGCTCAATCAGTTAAGCATCTGTCTTCAGCTTAGGTCATGCTCTCAGGGTCCTGGGATCGAGCCCCATTTCTGACTCCCTGCTCAGTGAGGAGTCTGCTTCTCCCTCTGTCCTTCCCTTGCTCATGCTCACCATCTCTCTCACTCACTTTCCTTCTCTCAAATAAATCAATAAAATCGGGGGGGGGGGGGGGGAAGAGTATGCTCATCCTGATAAGAATTGAGTGTAGAATTGTTGAATCATTGTATGGTACACCTGAAACTCATATAACACTATATGTTAATTCTTTTGGAATAAAAAATATTCTTAAAGATGACTTTCTGTAGAATAAGTTCTGGAAACTCAACTGTTCATTTTTATTCTTTTGATTCTAAGCTGTGATTTCATCTCTAAATTCTGAAATCACTAAGGGATATTAGTAGGTATATTATATCAGTAATGCAGACTTGATTAAGCTATAGTAACAAATATTCCTCCAAATTTCAGTGGCTTAAAATAATAAAGGTTTATTCCTTGCATATACTACATGTTCATTGAAAGTTCATCATGATCCTCTCTCCACAAACCAGGCTATTGGAGTAGCCACTTTCTGGAATATTGCCATGTGGCCATGGCAAAGGGCAAAGAGAACACAGTATAGCATGCCTTAGCTCTTATTTTTTATTTATTTATTTTTGCCTTTTGATTTTTTTCTTTTTTTGCCCTGCCTTTTAGTGCTTCTGCTGAGAAGATTTTCTGAAGCAAGTGTGAAATCAAAGGGTAAGGAAGTATAATCTTACCATGTGCCTGGAAAGAGGAAGAACCATGTATTCGTGAATAGCTCTAATAGTCATCACATACACTAATCCATTTGATTTCTTTTGTCCTTATATACAAGTGATGTATTATGGAGAATAACTGGTATACCAAGGGGGCAGAGCAGAAACTGTAGTCCACTCTGGTAGAGAGGAGTACTCTATAACTGACATAGCCTAGAATTGTCAGCATGTAATGGTAATAAAAACAGACTTTTAGTCAGCTTTTGTTGTTTTTAAATACTCTACAGAGAATGCAACCCCCTACTGTGTTGATTTTTTTTTTTTTTTTTTTTGCAAATTAATGTTATATACATACAACTGCAACCAATTTACCTGCCACTTTATTATGTGACATGGCTTCTTTCCTGGAAACGACACAAATATTTTTTTTTTGTTTTTGTTTTTGTTTTACTAAATTTTTTTATTAACTTTTATTGGTGTTCAATTTACCAACATACAGAAAAACACCCAGTGCTCATCCCGTCAAGTGTCCACCTCAGTGCCCGTCACCCATTCCCCTCCAACACCCGCCCTCCTCCCCTTCCACCACACCTAGTTCATTTCCCAGAGTTAGGAGTCTTTATGTTCTGTCTCCCTTCCTGATATTTCCCAACATTTCTTTTCCCTTCCTTTATATTCCCTTTCACTATCTGAAAGATACTTTAGGATTGTGCCATTCAATATGGTAGCCACTAGTCAGCTGTGACTATATTTAAATTAAATAGAATTTAAAAAATCAGTTCTTCAGGGGCACCTGGGTGATTCAGTTGGGTAAGCATCCAGCTCTTGGTCTCGGCTCAGGTCTCGATTTCAGAATCATGAGCTCAAGCCCTGCCTGCATTGGGCTCCAGACTGGGCATGGAGCCTATTTTTAAAAAATGATTCACCATAATACAGTTTTCAACCTATTTTTATATGATGGATAAAATAGAGATCTCTATTAGGAAACACTGATTAAGTTTCCCTAGAAAAAATCACTGCAAAGGTGGCATAGTTAGCTTGTATCTTTAAAACTCATAATTTGAGCATTCAAATTTAATGAAGCTGGAACATACTTCACAGCTCACTCTCAAATCTTAGTAAAGGACGACTCCCCCCCCCCCCAAAGATTGACTGACCATTTACTTTAATTGGCATGTTATGAACATCTGAACTCTTTTGCTTTCAATTCTCATTGTCATTTAAAGAGAGGTTGATTATTTGGCAATCCTATTTGGTTTAGAAATAGTAATTGATGAGTAATGTAATTATCAGACATCTAATCACTAAACTTCATTTTCTGAGACTATAAACATACCATTTAGATTCTAGAGGTTTATTTTTTAAAGTTTATTTATTTTTGGTAATCTCTACACCCAACAAAGGGCTTGAACTCACGGCCCCAAGATCAAGAGTAGCATGCTCTTCCGACTGAGCCAGCTAGGCACCCCCAGAAGCTGATTATAACTAAGCTAGAAGTTTCACTTATCAGAAAGGAAAATCTACAATATGATCAACTAAGTTAAAGAATCTTGTCTATTCGCCTATAGTTGGATTCTATGGGTATGGTCTTTTAGAATCTATTGCTGACAACATACCCAGCATTAGTATTGTGATTAAGATAAAAAATTGCTAAATGTTCCCACCCTCCCAATTTAGTTCTCTAATTTGTTCATTCTTGTTAGTTTTTGTACGATATATGTTGGTATAATGACTGCTCATAGATTTGCTCCTCTATGTCCTCACTGTACGCTGGTTCTTCCCTTTCTTATAGTTAGTCAGTGAAGAGAGAACAGGAGGTCTCCAATACAAAACCTGAGGACAAGACCAAGAAATGCCAAACCCAAAGATAGAAATCGCCACTGAAGATGTTAGCTTCCAACTGAAAATTTACCCTGACGTAACCCATCCTACAATGTAATGGTAGAAATTAATATGTCTAAGGCTACAATATCATTGTTTTTATGTGATTTGTAATTAAAACACTTTTGAAGTTTTGAAAATGCTTTGAGCAACAGTATTATTATTGTTTCAAAATGGTGCTCTTTTTCTTATTACTCTTCATAAATGTCACTGCATGTTTCAAAAGCCACTGCCTTTTTTTTTTTTTTTACCTCCAGAAGCAAGAAAAATCTCAAATAAACAGAGTAATCAGACACCTAAAGGACCTAGAAAAAGAAGAACACAGAAAAACCGAAACCAGGAGAAGAAAGGAAATAATAAAGATTGGGGCATAAATAAAGTAGAAACTAAAAAACAATAGAACAGATCCATGAAACTAGGAGCTGGTTCTTTGAAAAAGTCAACAAAATCGATAAGCCTTTAGCTAGATTCATAAGAGAGAGAGAGAGAGAGAAAGAAAGAACTCAAACAAAATCAGAAATGATAGAGGGGAAATAACAACTGACACCACAAAAATACAAAGGATTATAAGAGAATATTATGAAAAATTATATGCCCCAAAATTGAACAACCTGAAGAAATGGATAAATTCATAGGAACATATAACCTCCCAAAACTAAATCAGGAAGAAACAGAAAATTTGAACAGACCAATTATCAGCAATGAAACTGCATCAGTATTCAAAAAAAAAAAAAAATCCCAATAAACAAAGTCTGGGACTGGACAGCTTCACAGGTGAATTCTATCAAACATTTAAAGAAAAGTTAATACCTCTTCATTTAACTGTTCCAAAAAATAGAAGAGGAAGAAAACCTTCCAAATTCATTCTATTAGGCTAGCATTACCCTATTACCAAAACCAGATAAAGACACCACAGAAAAGGAGAACTACAGGGCAATATCTCACACGAATATTGATGTAAAAATCTTCAACAAAATATTAGCAAACAGAATCCAACAACACATTAAAAAAACATTCACCACTATCAAGTGGGATTTAGTCCTGGGATGCAAATATAGTTCAATATTTGCAAATCCATCAACATGATACATCACATAAACAAGAGACAGGATAAAAATTGTGTGATCATTTTGACAGATGCAGAGAAAGCATTTGACAAAGTACAACATACATTCATGATAAAACTCCTCAACCAAGTAGATTTAGAGGGAACATACCTTAACATAATAAAGGGCAAATACAAAAAATCCACAATTAATGTTATATTCTGTGGTGAAAAACTAAAAGCTTTCCCTCTAAGGTCAGGAATTAGACAAGGATGTTCATTCTCTCTACCTTTATTCAACATAGTATTGAAAGTCCTAGCCATAGCAATCAGATAAGAAAAAGAAATAAGAAGTAAAATTTTCACTATTTATACATAACATGATACTGTATACAGAAAATCCTAAAGACTCCACCAAAAAAACAACTAGAATAAATGAATTCAGTAAACTTGCAGGATTCAAAATCAATATACACAAATCTGTTGCATTTCCATACACTAATAATGAGGTAGCAGAAAAAACTTAAAAAACATCCCATTTATAATTGCACCAAAAAGAATAAAACACCTTGGCATAAACTTAAGCAAGGAGATAAAAGACCCATAATCTGAAAACTATAAAACAATGATGAAAGAAATTGTAGATGACACGGACAAATGGTAAGATACACTATGCTCATAGATTGGAAGAACAAATATTGTTAAAATGTCCATACTAGGGATCCCTGGGTGGCGCAGCGGTTTGGCGCCGGCCTTTGGCCCAGGGCGTGATCCTGGAGACCACGGATCGAATCCCACATCAGGCTCCCGGTGCATGGAGCCTGCCTTCTCCCTCTGCCTGTGTCTCTGCCTCTCTCTCTCTCTGTGACTATCATAAATAAAAAATTAAAAAAAAATGTCCATACTACCCAAAGAAATCTATAAAATTAATACCATCTCTATCAAAATGCCAACAGCATTTTTCACAGAAATAGAACAGATAATCCTAAAATTTGTGTGGAACTACGAAAGACCCCGAATAGCTAAAGCAATCTTGAAAAAGAACAAAACTGGAGGTATCACAATCTCAGATTTCAATATATACTACAAAGCTATAGTAATCAAATAGTATGGTACTAGCACAAAAACAGACTCATGGATTAATGGAACAGAATGAAAGCCCAGAAATAAACCTATGATTATGTGGTCAATTAATCTATGACCAAGGAAGCAAAAATATGCAATGAGAAAAAGTCTCTTCATCAAAAAGACAGTTGGGAAAACTGGACAGCAATACCCAAAAGAATGAGAGTGGACCACTTTCTTACATCATACACAAACATGAACTCAAAATGGATTAAGGGCCTAAATATGAGACCTGAAACCATGAAAATCCTAGAAAAGAGCATAGGTAGTAGTTTCTCTGACATCAGTCATAACACCATTTTTCCAGATATGTCTCCTCAGACAAGGCAAACAAAGTAAAGATAAACTATTGGGACTGCATCAAAATAAAAAGCTTCTGCACAGCAAAAGTAACAGTTAACAAAACTAAGAGACAACTTGTGAAATCGGAGACAATATTTGTAAATTACATATTTGATAAAGGGTTACTATCCTCTCTCTCTCTCTATATATATATATATATGTATGTATATATATACATATATATATAAAAGACTTCATTTATTTATTCATGAGAAACACAGAGATGTGTGAGAGAGAGGCAGAGACACTGGCAGAGGGAGAAGCAGGCTCCATGCAGGGAGCCCGATGTGGGACTTGATCCCGGGACTCCAGGATCACGCCCTGGGCCGAAGGCAGGGGCTAAACCGCTGAGCCACCCAGGGATCCCTCCAAAATATATTTTTAAAAATTGTAAAGGTCAACACCAAAAAACCAAACAATGCAATTAAAAATGGGCAGAAGACATGAACAAATATTTCTCCAAAGAAAATACACAGATGGCCAACAAACACATGAAAAGATGCTCAACATCACTCATCAAGTAAATGTAAATCAAAACCACAATGAGATGCCACCCCATATCTATCAGAATGGCTAAAATAAAAAGCATAGGAAATAAGCATTGCAGAGAGTGTGGAGAAAAGGAGCCCTCAATACACTGTTGGGGGAATGCAAACTGGTGTGGCCACTGTGGAAAACAGCATAAAGTTCCTCAAAAAATTAAAAATAGAATTATCATATAATTCACAAATTCCATTCCTGAATATTTACAAAGAAAATTAAAACATGGGCACCTGGGTGGCTCAGTGGTTGAGTGTCTGCCTTTGGCTCAGGGTGTGATCCCTGGGTCCTGGGATCAAGTCCCACATCCGGCTCCCTGCAGGGACCCTGCTTCTCCCTCTGCCTATGTCTCTGCCTTCCTCTCTGTCTCTTATGAATAAATAAAATCTTTAAAAAAAAAAGAAAATGAGAACACTAATTTGAAAAGATACATGGACCCCTGTGTTTATTGTAGCATTATTTACAATAACCAAGATATGGAAGCAACCCAAATGTCTATTGATAGATGAATGGATAAAAAGATGTGGTATATATAAACACAATGGAATATTAGTAGGCCATAAAAAGAATAGAATTTGCAACAACATGGATGGATCTAGATGCTAAATGAAATAAGTAGTCAAAGAAAGATAAATACCATATGATTTCACTCATATGTAGAATTTAAGAAATAAAACAAATGAAGTAAGAAAAAAAAAGAGAGGCAAAGCAAGAAATAGACTCTTAACTATAGAGAACAAACTGGTGACTACCAGAGGGAGTGGGTAAAACAGGTGAAGGGAGTTAAGAATATACTTATCATGATGAACACTGAGTAATGTACAGAAAAGTTGAATCACTATGTTGTACACCTGAAACTAATGTAACACTGCATATTAACAGTACTGGAATTAATATAAAAAAACAAACAAAAACAAAAGCCACTGCTTTTTAATTTTTATTTATTTATTTATTTATTTATTTATTTATTTATTTTTAAGGATTTTCTTTATTTATTCATGAGAGATGCAGAGAGAGAGGCAGAGACATAGGCAGAGGGAGAAGAAGGGTCCCTGTGGGGAGCCTGATGCAGGTCGTGATCCGTCAAATGCAGTTGCTCAACCACTGAGTCACCCAGGTGCTTCAGCTACTGATTTTTTAAACAAAATAAAAATTTCATCTCAAGGACTTGTAGATTTGGAATGGTCCTCAAGTGGGATTGGGTGGCTAGGCTATTCATGATTCCCTTGACCTTTTAAAACTCTTAGTGGTCACCTCTGTCACCACCATGACCTCCCCTTAGTACTCTGTAGTGTAGTTGGGATCAGGAGAAACTATTTATTTATTTATTTATTTATTTATTTATTTATTTATTTTTAAAGATTTTATTTATTTATTTGACAGAGTGATAGAGAGCATAAGAGAGCACAAGCAGAGGGAAGAGCAGAGACAGAGGGAGAAGCAGACTCTCTGCTGAGCAAGGAGCCTGATGTAGGGTTCAATTTCAGGACCCCAGGATTACAACCTGAGCCTAAAGCAGATGCCTAACCGACTGAACCACCCAGGCACCCCAAGCATGTGACTCATGATTTTAGGATCGTGAGTTTGAGCCCTATCTTGGGTATAGAGATTACTAAAAATAAGTAAGTAAATAAATAAATTTTAAAAAATAAAATATATAATTAAAAAAAGATAATCTAGTTTTACTGTTTGTGAGTCACTCTGATGCTTCAGGCAAGCTTCTTAGTCTCTCTTGTGCTTATATCTCCCATTATAAACATGAAAGATGGTGCTGTGTGTTAGTAGGGTAATAAAGACAAGGATAGGGGATGCCTGGGTGGCTCAGTGGTTGAGTGTCTGCCTTCCGCTCAGGGCATGATGCCAGGTTTGAGATCAAGTCCCAATCCCACATCGGGTTCCCCACAAGGAGCCTGCTTCTCCCTCTGTCCCTCTCTCTGTATCTCTCATGGATAAATAAATAAAATCTTTAAAAACAAAAAAATAAAGACAAGGATGCTGGAGTCAGATTGCTGGAGTTCAAACTCCTGTACTCCCGTTTCCTGGCAGAAATAATTTTGGGCTCATGGCTTCAAGTTCTTGTATAAAATGGATAAAACAATAAATCCAGGGTTTGCCAGTATTTTTCTGATTCTACCTGGGAGAAGGAGTATTCAGAGAGTTTGGATGACTAGGTCATATTTTTTACAGAGTATTTACAGAGTATTTCTGTAGTAGAACAAAGGGATCTACTTAGGTCATGATGGCCTAATGGAGCTAATTTCCTGCCCTCTAATTCTGCATTTCCCCGAGCAACAACTTAATAATTTTGTCTTCCAACTGGACCAGGAATATCTCTTTTTCTGGAGACCCTAGGTCTGAATTTTCAGTTTATATATCATTATATGAACATGATATATATATATATATATACTGTATACTATTAGTGCTCATTAATCCTCCAGTCCCTAATAATTCCTTGATAAACTAATAACATTAAGTTTCTGAATACATAAAGTGTATTTAATTCCAATGTATGTCATATTTGACTTATGTATAAAAATGAATCCTGTTGCATTTTGATATGATCTAGAAAAATATTTTATACTAAGTTTTTCCCCTAGAGAAGTTGTAATTTGTAATAATGATGTGTATAGAAACTGACTCCAAATCAGGGATTCCTGTGCTAGCTGGTTTATCACAGAAGTCCTCTTGGTGGGAATACTGGTGTGTAAGTTATGCCTCAGAGTTTGTCCCAACATATGGCAAAGAATCTGGGCTTTCACAAACTCCTGCTCCAGTCTGTCAACAGCTTGGGATTACCTAGGAAGAGTTTACACTAGAATGGCACTAGAATGTAAACTGGCAGGCAAGCAGCACCTGTAGCTCAAGAACACAGGTGCAGGCCCTTAGAAACAAAAGTGAGCAGAAGCTGAGGAGAGCAACCTAGAAGCAGTAAAAAAAAAATCTGAAGTGTTCTTTCTGGCTGTGCGCCAACAATGTCTGTCTCACAAAATCACAGTGCTTTCATGATCTTCTCTCCATTTTTTTTTTCTGAAAGCATTCTCAATTATCAATCATTCCTTTGGTCAACATTTCAAGTATAGTAAAACCAAAGAAAAGTTTTGCATGAATTACTTAGTCTTCAGTGTTTTGGAACTGTTTTTAAAACTTAACCAGTTTTAGATAAATATTTAAATGTGGTGTTTCAAAATACATTTGTGCCTCTCGTGGAAACATAATTATTTAATTATATGGAGTATCTTCTATATACAATGATTTTCCTTTTTTAAAAAAGTTTTATGTAAGTAGTCTCTACATCAAACATGGCGCTTGAACTCACGATTCTGAGATCAAGAGTCCTAGCTCTTCCAACTGAGCCAGCCAGGCACCCTCAATGATTTTTTAAATTAATCAACTAAATATTGTAATTTCTAGGTGAAGGATGCTTCAAAAATCTCATGTATCTCAAAAAAAGTGCTAGTGTTCTTAACAAGCTTACCCTAAATCACTTTTAGTTTTAAATAAGTAATAAACATACTTGACTCATTGGACAATCAAGTGTTCAGAGTATTCCAAAGAATAGCAAGTTACTTTAAATTTCTCACATCGTTTAAAGGAATGCTTAAAATGTACATTAAAATTAACTCAAAAAACCACATTCTAGACTACTTGTACAAATTATTTCTAATTTTAAATATGCTTAGAATGTGTGGGACTTTTTTTTTTTTTAAGTAAGCTCTTCACCTGACCTGGGGCTCAAACTCACAACTCTGAGATCAAGAGTCACACGTTTTACTGAGTGAGCCAGGTGTCCCTAGACTTTAAAACTTCTTTTTTTTCTTTTTGTTTTATTTATTTATTTATTTATTTATTTATTTATTTATTTATTCATTCATTCATTCATTCATTCATTCATTCATTCATTTTAGAGATAGAGAGAGCAAGAGGGGCAGAGGGAGAAGGAAAGAGAGAATCTCAGGCAGACTCCCCACCCAGAGTTGAGCCCAATAAAGAGCTTGATCCCATTACCCCAAGATCATGACCCTGGGATTACAATCCCAGCTGAAATCAAGAATCAGATGCTCAACCCAGTGGGCCACTCAGACACTCCTGGACTTTGAAACTTCTTGAACATAATGCTAACAAGCAAGAAGTCTTTTGTTTTTTTAATTACATGAAATTTTAAATACAAAAAAAAAACTACCTAAATTCCACCCACTTAGAACTGTGTTATCATTTTCATTTCTTTTCTTTCAGTTTTTTTTTTTAACTAAAAAAGTCATAGAAATTCCACCTTTAGTAATGGTGGAATCCCCAAAACCAGACAAAGACCCTATCAAAAAGGAGAATTACAGTCCAATATCCCTGATAAATGTGGATTTTAAAATACTCACCAAGGGGATCCCTGGGTGGTGCAGCGGTTTGGCGCCTGCCTTTGGCCCAGGGCGCGATCCTGGAGACCCAGGATCGAATCCCACATCGGGTTTCCGGTGCATGGAGCCTGCTTCTCCGTCTGCCTATGTCTTTGCCTCTCTCTCTCTCTGTGTGTGTGACTATCATAAATAAAGAAAAATAAAAAAGAAAAAAAAAAGAAAAAAAATACTCACCAAGATACTAGCCAATAGGATCAAACAGTACATGAAAAGGATTACTCACCACTACTAAGTGGGATTTATTCCTGGGGTGCAAAGGTGGTTCAACAGTTGTAAATTAGGCAACATGATAGATCACATTAATAAAAGAAAAGACAAGAACCATATGATCCTCTCAATTGATGCAGAAAAGCATTTGAAAAAATACAGCATTCTTTCTTGATTAAAACTCTTCAAAGTGTAGGAATAGAGGGAGCATAGGAATAGAGGGAGCCTCAATATAATAAAAGCCATCTACCAAAAGCCTGCAGCAAACATCATTCTCAATGGGGAAAAACTGAGAGCTTTTCCCCTAAGGTCAGGAACACAACAGGGATGCCCACTCTCACCACGGTTTTTCAACATAGTACTAGAGTTCCCAGCCTCAACAGTGAGACAACAAGAGGCACCTGGGTGGCCCAGTGGTTGAGCATCTGCCTTGGGCTCAGGCCATGATCCCAGGGCCCTGAATCAAGACCCGCATTGGGCTCCCTTCAGAGAGCCTGCTTCTCCCTCTACCTATGTCTCTGCCTCTCTCTGTCTCTCATGAATTAAAAAACAAAACAAAAATCAGACAACAAAAAGAAATAAAAGGCATTCAAATTGGCAAAGAAGTCAAACTCACTCTTTGCAGATGCCATGATACTGTTTATGGAGAACACAAAAGACTTCACCCCAAGATTGCTAGAACATACAGCAATTCAGCAATGTGGCAGGATACAAAATCAATGCAAAGAAATAAGTGGCATTTCTATACACCAACAATGAGACTGAAGAAAGAGAAATTAAGGAATTGATCCCATTTACAATTGCATTCAAAACCATAAGGTACCTAAGAATATACCTAACCAAAAAGAGATAAAGGATTTGTACTCTAAAAACTATAGAACACTTATAAAAGAAACTGAGGAAGATGCAAAGAGATAGGAAAATATTCCATACTCATAGATTAGAATAAATATTGTGAAAATGTCTATGCTATCCAGAGCAATCTGCACATTCAATGCAATCGCTATCAAAATACCATGGACTTTCTTCACAGAGTTGGAACAAATAATCCTAACATTTGTATGGAACCAGAAAGAAATCCAGAATAGCCAGAGGAATGTTGAAAAAGAAAACTAAAGCTGAGGGCATCACAATGCCTGACATCAAGCTGTGATCATCAAGAGAGTATGGTACTGGCACAAAGACACATAGATCAATGGAACAGGATAGGGAACCCAGAAATGGACCCTCAACTCTATGGTCAACTCACCTTTGACAAAGCAGGAAAGAATATCCAATAGAAAAAAGACAATCTCTTAAATAAATGGTGCTGGGAAAATTGGACAGCCACATGCAGAAGAATGAAACTGGACCATTCTCTTACACTACACTATACACAAAGATAAACTCAAAATGGTTGAAAGACCTAAATGTGAGACAGGAATCTGTCAAAATCCTGGAGAACACAGGTAGCAACCTTTTTGAACTTGGCTGCCACAACTTCTTGCAAGGCACATCTATAAAGGTAAGGAAAACAAAAGCAATAATGAACTATTGGGACTTCATCAAGATAAAAAAAACTTCAGCAGCCTGAGTGGCTCAGCGGTTTAGCGGCTGCCTTCCACCCAGGGTGTGGTCCTAGAGGCCCGGGATTGATTCCCACGTCAGGCTCCCTGCATGGAATGGAGCCTGCTTCTCCCTTTGCCCACCACCCCCCATATGTCTCTCATGAATAAATAAATTAAATCTTTTTTTTTAAAAAAAGATAAAAAAGCTCCTGCACAGCAAAGGAACAGTCAACAAAACTAAAAGGCAACCTACAAAAATAAGTAAATAAATAAAAGGCAACCTATAGAATGGGAGAAGATATTTGCAAATGACATATCAGATAAAGAGCTAGTATCCAATATATATAAAGAACTTATCAAATTCAACACTTGAAAAACAAACAATCTAGTCAGGAAATGGGCAGAAAACATGAACAGACATTTCTCCAAAAAAGACCTATGCATGGCCAATAAGCATATGAAAAAAAGCTCCACACCACTTGTCATCAAGGAAATACAAATCAAAACCTCAATGAGATACCACCTCACACCAGCGAGAATGGCTACAATTAACAACACAGAAACAACAAATGTTGGAGAGATATGGAGAAAGGGTAACCCTCTTATACTTTTGGTGGGAATGCAAGCTGGTATAGCCACTCTAGAAAACAGTGTGGAGGTTCCTAAAGAAGTTAAAAATAGGGATCCCTGGGTGGCTCAGTGATTTGGCGCCTGCCTTTGGCCCAGGGCGCGATCCTGGAGTCCTGGGATCGAGTCCCACGTCGGGCTCCCGGCATGAAGCCTGCTTCTCCCTCCTGTGTCTCTGCTTCTCTCCCTCCCTCTCTCTCTCTCTCTCTCTAATAAATAAATAAATCTTAAAAAAAAAAAAAAGAAGTTAAAAATAGAGCTACCCTGGGACACCTGGGTGGCTCAGCAGTTGAGCCTCTGCCTTTGGACCAGGTCATGATCCTGGAGGCCCTGGATTGAGTCTCACATTGGGCTCCCTGCATGGGGCCTGCTTCTCTCTTTGCTTATGTCTCTGCCTCTCTCTGCATGTCTTTCATGAATAAATAAATAAAACCTTAAAAAAAAATAGAGCTACCCTATGGCCCAGCAATTGCACTACTGGGTATTTACTCCAAAGATACAGATGTGGTGGAATGACAGGACACCTGCACCCCCATGTTTATAGCAGCAATATCCACAATAGCCAAACTGTGGAAGGAGCTGAGATGTCCTTCAACAGATGAATGGATAAATAAGATATGACGAATATATATATATTTGTGTGTATATATATATATATAGAGACACTATATATACATATATACATACACAATGGAATATTACTCAGCCATCAGAAAGGATGAACACCTACCATTTACATCGACATGGATGTGGAACTGGAGGGTGTTATGCTGAGTGAAATAAGGCAATCGGCGAAAGACAATTATCACATGATTTCACTCATGTGGAGTATGAGAAATAGTGAAAGGGCGCATAAGGGAAGGGGGGAAACTGAGTGGTGAAAAATTAGAGAGGAAGACAAACCATGAGAGACTCCTGACTCTGGGAAACAAACAAAGGGTTGATAAAGGGGAGGTGGGTGGGGGGATGGGGTAACCTGGTGATGGGCACTAAGGAGGGCATGTGATGTGATGAGCACTGGGTGTTATAGTATATGTTGGCAAATTGAATTTATTTATTTATTTATTTTTCAGCAAATTGAATTTAAATAAAAAATTATAATAGTGGGATCTATACTTGTAGAACAGGTAATGTAGACAAGCTCTCCTTCTGAAGACTAGAAAGGTAGAATAAATGTTATATATAATTTATATATACACACATGTATATAAAATATATACACACATACACATATAAGGATATAAAGTATACACACGTAAGTATATAAAGTATATGTATATTTTATATATATTTATGTGTATATAAGCATTGGAGCTAACAAGCAGTGAAAACTTACAGAACCCAGATCCAGGAGAATATGGGGATCTGGAGATGATGTGGCCTTCAGGGATGCTTCTGGAAGGGGTAGCTGAGATGCAGAGAGGCTAAGCAGCACTCTGACAGCCTTGGTGGGCTACAGCGGTAAAAATGTAGGGCTCCACCAAGCAGTATAGGAAGAGGGTCCCTATAAACCTTCTACACTTTGGGGTGGGATTCCCTAAAGTCTATTCTTTACAAAGTAGCAGGAGTAACATTTCTAAAACTTGTCAGATCATACTTTTGCTCAAAACTCCCCAGTGTTTTTCAATCTCAGAGTAAAGGATAAAATAAGAAAAAAAAAAAAGGACAAAAGGCCTATGAGACACCTACACCAGCAGTTTCTACCCTATTTTGAGGTTGAAAGGCTCCAACACTCCCTTTTTTAAATTTAAATTCCAGTTAGTTAACATACAAGGTAATATTAATTTCAGGTGTACAATATAGTGATTCAGTACTTCCATACAATACCCGGTGCTCATCACAAGTACAGTCCTGGATCCCCATCATTTGTTTCACCCATCCCCCACCGCTTCCCCTCTGGTAACCATCAGCTTGTTCTCTGCAGTTGAGTTTGTTTCTCGGTTTGCCCCCCATCTCTTTTGCACCTTTGCTCATTTGTTTTTTTAAATTCCACGTATGAGTGAAATCATATGGTATTTGTCTTTCTCTGATGACTTATTTACTTAGCATAATACTGTCTAGTTCCATCCATGTCATTGCAAATTTCATTCTTTTTTATGGCTAAGTAATATATTCCATTATAGATATCTCTCTATATAACACATCTTTATCTATTAACCAGTCGATAGACATGGGCTTTTCCATAATTTGGCTATTGTAGATAATGGTGCTATAAACATTGGGGAGCACATATCACTTTGAATTAGTGTTTCTGTATTCTTCAGATAAATCTCTAGTCATGCAATTGCTGGATCATAGGGTAGTTCTATTTTTTACTTTTTGAGGAACCTCCACACTGTTTTCCAGAGTGGTTGTTCGCATTCCCAACAGCAGTGTCAGAGTGTTCCCCCTTCTCCACATCCTTGCCAACAACCTGTTGTTTTCTTATGTTGTTCATGTTAGCCATTCTGACAAGTGTGAGGTGATAACTTATTGCGTTTTTTTTTTTAAGATTTTGTTTATTTATTCATAGAGACACACAGAGAGAGAGGGAGAGGCAGAGGCACAGGCAGAGGGAGAAGTAGGCTCCATGCAGGGAGCCCAACGTGGGACTGGTTCCCGGGTCTCCAGGATCACACCCCAGGCTGCAGGCGGCGCTAAACTGCTGCACCACCGGGGCTGCCCCTTATTGTGGTTTTAATTTGCATTTCCCTGATGATAAGTGATACTGAGCATCTTTTCATATGTCTGTTGGCCATTTGTATGTCTTCTTTGGAAAAACATCTAATCATGTCTTCTGCCCACTTTTATTTGGATTATTTGTTTTTTGGGTCAATACTTTTTTTGTTGTTGTTTTGTTTTAAGACAAGGAGTGAGTGTATGCATGCAGATGGGTTAGGGGCAAAGGGAGAAGAGAGAGATTCTCAAGTAGGCTCCACACCCACCATGGAGCCAATCCCATGACCCTGAGATCATGACCTAAGCCAAAATCAAAGAGTCTGACACCTAACCAACTGAGCCACCGAGGCACCCCAACACCCTCTTTTTATAATAGGAATTTATAATGCTGGAACAACTAATCTACAAAAATAATTTCAGGAAAATCAATATAATGCCCTAACTGTAATATAAAGGAAATATAAAAGTAATATATAATAAAACAATATGTATTTCAATATGTAAATTTCTTTTTTTTTTGGTAAATTTCTGCATATAACTAGATGAGAGGTTACAATGAAGTGTTAAGATGGTGTTTATACCTGAATGCAAAATGACAGCCCGATAACAGGTGTGTATGCTATCAGCAAATTGAATACCATCAATGGTGTTGCCATCAATGATCTGATTTCTGAACAGTTTAAAAAATCTTGGTAAAGTTCCAAACTAGACAACCAAATACCTTCCTTTCATTCGCAAAGTAGTTACACTCCTAGAAAAAATGGTATATATTAAAACTGTACTAGGGTAGTTTGTGTTTATATGTGAAATGAAGTTCTAGGCTCATAATAAAATAAAATTTTCTTTCCCCTCTGTAATTGTGGCAAGACATTTGAAAGTTGTGTTAAGCACAAGACTTTCCCCACTGAGTGGGACTGTCCCACACAGTTGCAGGATTTCTAGCAGTCTTGGTTTCCATGAAATGCAAGTAGCACCCCTTCCATCATTGTGACAAACAAACACACCTCACCAATTTTCGAAATGTACCCTGAGACAGAGGAACGCACTCACAGCCTTTGAGTATCACTCTTACCAGGGACCTGGGGCATAGTTATCTCCCTGAGTTCATTTCCCACTGTTTTACCTTGCTCCTGTCTTTGCAGCTACATTGGCCTCCTTGCTATCCTCAAATACAATTATACATGCTCCAGCATTAGGCTCTTTGCAGTGACTGTTCTCTCTACCTTGGAATGTTCTTACTCCAAAGATATCACTTACTCCTTCACCTCTTTAAAGTTTTTGCACAGGGTCCCTGGGTGGCACAGTGGTTTAGCACCTGCCTTTGGCCCAGGGCGTGATCCTGGAGACCCGGGATTGAATCCCATGTTGGGCTCCTGGTGCATGGAGCCTGCTTCTCCCTCTGCCTATGTCTCTGCCTCTCTCTCTCTATCTGTGTGACTATCATAAATAAATAAAAATTTAAAAAAATAAAGTTTTTGCTCAAACTTCATCTTCTCAGTGGGACCTTCCTGGACCCTTTACTTAAAATTTAAAATTCCCTCACCATGCCTTTGGTATTCCCTCTTTTCCCTTTATTTATTTTATCCCTGTAGCAGCACCATCTGGCATTCTCCATGTTTTACTTACTTATTCACTGTTTATCTGGCTACCTCCCACCCCAGGAGTCATAAGTCTAGTGCAGTTAAGTTTCTTGTCTGTTTTGTCCACTGTGATGTTCAATAAATATCAGTGGAAGGGAGGGAAAAGCAAGGAAAAAAGAAAACAAAGGGAAAGGAAAGAGGAGGAGAGAGTGAGGGGAGGAAGTGGAGAGCAAGAGTGGGCTTCCAAAAGTAGTGAAGGGGTATGAGACCCAGATCTGTCTTCCCATCCTCAACTACCCAGTGAGTTCAGAAATGCATTGGCTGTTGCTTCCTTGCTCCCAAAGACTGTCTCATTTTTCCTTCTTCTGGGAATGAGGCAGAGACAGAGTTTTCCACCTAGTGTTTATCTAGCATTATGACACTAGTGATTAGTCAGGTAATCAGTCAGTGGAGCCTATCCCTGTTTTTTAAAGTTGTTGTAAATGGAGAGGTTAATTTTGAGGTGAGAGTTGGTAAGAACCTCTATGAGCCATATTACCCTGAAGCCAATAGACTACAGATGGTTGGCAAGGAACATGGCTTAGAGCCCTTGATCTCTTTATAATGTGGCGCGTTTATGGACCTGAAAACTCACTACTAACTGGAAACATCAGACATCATTATGGATACAGAAGATTTTTCAAGGGATGTTTTGAGTTAGTCACAGGAGGCAGGCTTCAATAACAGCATTGTGAGAGTGCCTATAAAATAGGGCTAAATAAACGGGTGCTTAATAAACAAAGAAATCACACAATGAAATTCCAATCATTTGTATAAACTGCTATATCAGATGATATCTGGAGGTCTCTGTCTTCATCTGCGATTTTATGAGCTGAAGTGTACATCCTTAACAAAACAAACCCATAATAAAGACTATATATTATTACCTACCACAAAATAACTTCCATTGTTTTATTTTGTTTTTTAAAAATATTTTATTTATTTATTCATGAAAGACACAGAAAAAGGCAGTGAGAGAGGCAGAGATAGGAGAAGCGGGCTCCATGAAAGGAGCTCGATATGGGACTCCATCCCAGGATTCCAGGATCATGCTCTGAGCTGAAGGCAGACGCTCAACCAGTGAGCCACCCAGGCTCCCACTTCACTGTTTTAGAAGGAAATGGAGAAGATTACAGATGCCTCTCGTTGGAAACAGAAGGAGCTAGTAGTAGTGTGTTCCATTCTTGCTTCTTCCTCCAAAGCAGGGTTTTGTTTTGTTTTGTTTTCCTATGGGAGAATTCAGTAATATTAGCATTAATGGGATTGTTTCATTTTTATTTTTAAAAATATTTTATTTATTCATGAGAGACAGAGAGAGAGAGAGAGAGGCAGAGACACAGGCAGAGGGAGAAGCAGGTTCCACGCAGGGAACCCAACGGGGTACTCGATTCCTGGTCCCCAGGATCACGCCCTGGGCCAAAGGCCGCACTAAACTGCTGAGCCACCCAGGCCACCCCCATATGTATTTTTAGTAGGCAAAACAATGGCCCCTCCGAAGATGCCCATGTCCTAATATTTGAATCCTGTGATATTCATATATTAAGTTACAAAGGGGAATTAAGGATGCAGATGGAATTAAGGTTGTTAAGCAGCTGACCTTGAAATGGGGAGATTATCTGGTGGGCTCAATGTAATCACAAGGGTCCTTTAAATATGAGAGGGAAGCAGAAGAGCGTGAGTGTCAGAGAGATGGCCACATGAGAAGGATTTGACTTGATGTTGTTGACTTTGAGGTTGGAAAGGGAGGACAATCCTAAGAATGTGGGCAGCCTCCTAAAGCTTTTGGCAAAGGCAAGAAAAACAAATTCTTCCCCAAGAGCCTCCAGAGAGGAAACATCCCTGTTAATATTTTTATTTTAGTTTATTGAGACTTTTGTTGGACTTCTGACCTATAGAACTATAAGATAATAAATATTTATTGTGTTACAGCACTAAGTTTGTGGTAATTTGTTACAGCAGCAATAAGAAACTAATACAGCATTGTTCTGCTGTCTGCATTTGTCATTTAACCTCATTCCCAGAAGTTACTCTCCTACTCCACACCACCAGAGCTCTAGTTCTCCTTTCTGTCCTCAGTTTGTGAATCACTAGTGGTTCTCAATGGGGGCAATTTTGCTCCCCACCATCACCACCAGGGGACATTTATCAATATCTTGAGACAGTTTTGTTTTTTCATAAGTGGGGGCTGGGAAGTTTGGTACTGGCATCCAGTGGGTAGAAGCCAGGGATGCAGCTAAACATCCTATAATGCACAGCACAGCCCTCCACAACAGGATTATCCAGCCCAAAATGTCAATAGCACCACTCTTAGGAAAAACCTGCTGTATACACATATCAGCTTATATAATATATGGAGTTAGGGAGACAATTGCCCACATTCAATGAGTTTTTGTATTCTCCCTCCCTCACTTTTTCCCCCTTCCCCTCTACCCCTCTCTGGACACCTTTTTTTTTTTTTTTTGGTCTTTTACTTTCTTTACACCATGAATTCTCCAGGGGTGCCCCCTAGGAAGTGAAAATTGGTTTTTAAGGGGCAAAAATACAGATACTATAATAGTTTGTGGCCCTTCAAAACTCAACCCTCCCTGAAAAAATCCTGTTCCTTTTTACTTTATTTCCCCCATTAGGGAGCACTTAAGTTATATCTATTTTTTTCCTTAGGTGGGTGATAATGAAAAAAAAGGTTGAGAAACATGCTTTACACTAAAGTGTGTTATTAATCATTCCAAATATGGTCTTTTCTTCTGACCTTGTCTGTTAGATTTAAGGGGAACTAAGTTACTCATAAGCTGTTAGAGTAGTTGCGTTGTTTGGCAAAGAGCATTAATGAACAAATGTTTTTGCAAGCTAGTAAATTCATTTTTAAATTTACATGCTTATGAAATCTTAGAAATGTTCTTAAAAATGATTCAAAATTATTGTTCAACTGCAAACATCTGGTTTAAGAAGCTTTGCCTTGTTTTTACCTATTCTTTCATTTTTCCTAGGCAGGTCATTAATTTGAAGAAGGAAAATCTAGTAGTGTGCCACAGCCATGAACATATAACCACAAATAATAAAAATTCTAAAAATGTTTAGTTTCACAAGACGTAATACTTTTTCACTTTTGTTAAGCGATGCTTCCAAGTGGTTAATAAGGTATGTACTAGCAGCATAATAAATATTTGTATGGGGATCCCTGGGTGGCGCAGCGGTTTGGCACCTGCCTTTGGCCCAGGGCGCGATCCTGGAAACCCGGGATCGAATCCCACGTCGGGCTCCCGGTGCATGGAGCCTGCTTCTCCCTCTGCCTGTGTCTCTGCCTCTCTCTCTCTCTCTCTTTGTGACTATCATAAATAATAAATAAAAATTAAAAAAATATTTGTATGAAAATATAATTTTTTGCCTTTTGAAAATTTACATATTTATATTACCTATATTAACAATGTTTATGAGACTATTCTAAATCCAACTCATCAAAGAATGGCAAAGTAATGACCTGATTGTAATTTGAGTCCAAAATAAATGGGGAGAATTGTGCGTGTATTTATCATTTGCTTCTTCCTTCCTTCCATCATTCATGTGCAGAAACTTTTTTCCACAAAGAAAACCTAAACATCTTCTCACCTTTCCTCACCCCCAAACAAAGCACTCCAATAAACCAAAACCAAGCACCAAATGGAATTGTATCCTTATGTTCTGTCCTGCATATAAAGTAAGAAGGAAACATCCATCCTAGGCAGCTGTGGGCCATGCTGTCATAATGACATGTCTCTTATGATATTGGTTCTTTGAATGATTAAATGATTATTCAGTTATTTGAATGATGTCATTCTGTTGCAGTTCCTCTGGCTATTTTACTTTCATACTGCAAATGTGTTAAAAATTTAAGTCCCAGCTTGAACTTTTATTTATGCTGAGATCAGCCCTGTGGATTGCCTCATTATACAGTGCCTGCAGGGTGGCACTTCTGGGCAGGCAGCCAGGACTCTTCGGTCAGTAGGAACTATTTCAGCTCAATTTATAAAGCAAAAGAAAGGGATCTGGTTGACCTATAAGGATCAACTTTTCAAGAATTAACGCTAACCACAATGGTGATTATTCACAGCTTGCTTATCTTCCTGAGAAAATCACACATTCATCAGAGATTTTTTTTCCTCCTTTAAATGAAAGCATCCATTTTCTCTCTACTTTGAAAAAAAAAGAGAATATCAGAAGATTTATTATCTAATAGATTTTTTAGAATCTGTAAAAGATTGCTTAAGAGATCCATGTAATAAATGATTTCTAAATCTTGAAAGGATGACAAGGTAAAGCAGTGGTGATTACTCAGCAGGCTCCTTCCAATCTCATTTATCCACTCTTTCCCTTTGGATTTTGAAAGTAATCTTAAAGATTCCTCGATTCTTTAGGTTGTTTTCACATGTTGTGCAAACAAAGATGAACTGTGAGCAGGCAGCATTCCCGAGTAGAATTCAGCCTCTTTGCTGCTTAACAAATCTTTTCTAACCAGTCTGTAAACTCAAACTAGCTGGGATCTTTGTTTATCCTTTCCTCATCTTACCTGAGTGACTTTGTGGTGTCTGTATTTGTTCTTTATTGCTTCTATACCAGTTATCACACATTTAGCGTTCTATCACAACCCAGATGTATTAATTTATAGGTCTGGAGAACAGAAGTCCAGAATGGAGCTCTCTGGGCTAAAATCCAGGCCTCAGTAGGGCTGTATTCGTTTCTGGAGGCTCTAGGGAAAAATCCTTCACCAGCTTCCAGAGGTTGCCCACATTTCTTGTTTTGTGGCTGCCCTTCCATCTTCAAACCACCAAGCTGGTCTTTCTCAGCCTGCATCACACTGACACTGCCTTTCTGCCCTGCTCTTTTCCATTTAAAGGACCCTTGTGATTACATTGGGTCCATCAAGCTATCTCTTTAGTTTAAGCTCAGCCAATTAACAACCTATGCCATCTGCACTTTAATTGTCCCTCGTCACATAACATAAGTCACAGGTTCTGGGGAATCATGTTACAGACAGGATGTGGTCATCTTTGGGGGCCATTATTCTACTTACCCCAATGTCTTTGTCCAGCAGGAATGAAACAACTCAGGTTTCAACCATATTGATCTCCTTCTTCAGTAAACCTGTTCCTTCTTTCTCTTTTAGTCACTTCTGTACAGACTTCATCTTCTAGGATCTCTTGCATTTTCATTTCTTCTTCTTCTTCCACTTGGCTCCCTTCTCAACTGCTTGCCTTCTCCCATCTGAATTTCTACTCATTATCCAAACAAAACCCACATCTCTAGTGATGAAAATTCTGACTCTTCCACGACATGTGTTTCATTCCTTTGTTACAGCTCTTTCTACACATCATCTATTCATTCATTTCACAAATATGTGTTGAGGAACAGCCATGTGTCAGGCAAATGGAATACATGCCCTGCTTCCATGTATCCCATATGATAGTAGAGGGGACAATAAGTAAATGAATAAAATAATTTCAAATAGTGACAAGAATTGTGGAACAAGGATGGAAAGACATTAAATGGGGATCAAGGACGTCTCCAGAGGGAAATAGAGATGAATTGTGGATAAAATGTGGCTCTGTGTGATGCTCTGAGGGAAAATCATCCTAGGGAAGAAGGAATGGCAAATCTAAATGCTCTGAGCTGGGAGGCTAGAGGAAAAGAAAGGAGGCCAATGAAGCAGGAGTGGAAGGATAGTCAGGGTGAGAGTGTAGAGATGAGATTGGAGACAAAGGCAGGGGCTGGGTCATGTTGGATCTTCTAAGCCATGGTAAAGGTCTTGGGTCTAATCTGTATGAAATGCACAAGGATTAGAGGGCTTTACAGAGGGAGGTGACATAATTTTAGATTTTAAAAAAGACCATTCAGAGTGGATTATTGGAGGGGGTGGGGGTAGATTGGAGGCTCAGTGTCAGGATGGTGAAAAACGAGATGGACCAGGGAAGTGGTTCGAGGTGATGCAGCATTGTTATCTGCTTACTGGCAAAGTCTTAAAATATCTACTGTGGCAAAAGATTAAATATATCCAATTTAGTTGATGCATTAAGTATATCCAATTTAGGGACGCCTGGGTGGCTCAGTTGGTTGAGCGTTGGACTCTTGATTTCAGCTCAGGTCATGGTCTTGAGGTCATGGGGCACAGTGGGGAGTCTGCTGGGGGTTCTCTCTTTCCACCTGTCTCTCTCTCCGTTTGTCTAAAATAAATAAATAAATATTTTAAAAAAGTATATCCAATTTTTTGGGAAAGATTTATTCATTCATGAGAGGCACAGAGACATAGGCAGAGGGAAAAGCAGGTGCCCCGTGGGGAGCCTGATGCAGAACTCAATCCCAGGACCCCAGGATCATGCCCTGAGGGGAAGGCGGACACTCAACCACTGTGACCCTGGCATCCCAAAAAATATCCAATTTAATGAACGTATTAGGAAGACTCTAATATTCCTTCTCCTTGATTAGAAGTCCTGGAGTTTTCTGAGTATTGACTAGCATTTTTTCAGCCTGAGGACTTAATACAGTGCTTGATATAAAGTAGGTATCTAAAATTGCTAATGATAAATATTATCTTATAATTTCTAGTTATTTGGTTTTTATGAAGTAGGACATTTTGACTGGGCCTTTACCTTTTTGCTTGATCAGCAGCTTGGAGACTTGGTTCAAGATGGGAAAACTGATCAGGACATTTGTTCAACATTGAGTAGCCCAGTCATGGACTTTGTATCACTTCTGAAATATCTGAGGAGAATTTATCACATTTTTTTTATGAGTTAGATTTTTTTAAAAAAGCAGAAACCAACAGGTTTTATAAAACCAAATTTGTAATGAATATTATAGTAAAAACAAAACTGACAATGGCTAAAATTAAACATTGTAGGATTTGTTTTTGACTCAAAAATAATTAAATCTTGGCAAACTGAAAAGCTGCAGAATTTGATAAGGCAGATGGACTTAGAAGAAATGAGTTCTTGAAAGACAGTTTAATGGTTGAAACTCTGGCCAAAAAAGAAAAAAAAATTGATCAATGAATCAATTCTTTTTATAATAATTTTAGGGAAAAGTTTGATGTTTATGAAAATAATTCCAACAAACTAAAATGAAAATGGGAACTACTTGAAATAGTTTAACTTTACCATGTAAAAAATTGATCATTTATTGATTTGTTCAATAATGAATTATTCAAGTCAAGTTGGCCTAATGGATTTCTCTAGTTAACACTTTCTTGCTGAAAAAAAAGTTCTTTTAAAGATGCTATTTATTTATTCATGAGAGACACAAAGAGAGAGGCAGAGACATAGGCAGAGAGAAGCAGGCTCCCCACAGGGACTCCCATATGAGACTTGATCCCAGGACCCCAGGATTACGACCTAAGCCAAAAGCAGGTGCTCAACCACTGAGCCACCCAGGTGCCTCTCTTGCTGAAAATTTATCAGTATTGGGGTAATTGTGGTTAAAATGTTTGTATTTTTAAACTTGTCAAAGAGTCAACTATCTATAAGTTTGAAATGACTACCATGAAAAAAATTCACTGAGTAAAAACATTAAAGCCAAGTTGGCAGCATCAAAATGCTAAATTCTGAAAACACTTTTAACATAAATATTAGTTTTAATTTATTTTTCCAAGTATTTTCATTATAATATTCTACAAAAATTTTAAAGTATTTTTGATAATGCACAAAGTAAGAAAAATCTATATTATCATCATCAAAACAAAACCATTGTTAAACCTTTTGGTGTATTCTTCCAATCTTTTTCTTAATGCATAGAATTAAAAAACTTGTAATATTACTTCATATGCAGGTTTTTCATACTGATTTTTTCACTTAATGTTAGATTATCAACATTTACACATTATTGCCTCATCTTCATAAATATTCTTTTTAAAGGCCGAGGGGAATTTTCTTTTGATTGGGAATTTAAAAAAGATTTTATTTATTATTCATGAGAAACACATTGAGAGAGGCAGATAACGTAGGCAGAGGGAGAAGCCAGGCTTCCCGCATTGGGAGCCGCATGTGGGACTTGATCTGGGGACTCTGGGATCACGCCCTGAGCCAAAGGCAGAGGCTAAACTGCTGAGCCACCCAGTCATTCCTTGATTGTGTAATTTTGCCAATTTTGTACTAATACATACACAGTATTATAAAGTGTGCATTTAGGAGTATTTTGTTAGCATAGCTTTCTAGAAATGGAATTATAGGATCAAGGCATTCTTCTTTCTTTTAATTTGGAAGAGAGAAAGCTTTATTAGTGATATTCTGACCAGACATGGGACCAGTGAAAAAGTAGCTCAAACACCTAAAAGCAGCTATAATTCAGCTGTAGATATTTTCTATTATTTTAGAAGATTGCAGTGTTTAAGGGGAGTTGGACAGTTTCTCCTTTTTTGTTTTTCAGAGAGAGACAGTGCCTACAACACGTGTGCACAAGTATGCACTCTGCTTGCAGCAGAGGTAGAGGAGAAGGGGTAGAGGCAGAGGGAGAGTGAGAGAATCTCAAGCAGTCCCCCTGCCCAGTGTGTAGCCCAATTTAGGGCTGGATCTCACCACCAGGAAATCATGATCTGAGCTGGAATCAAGAGTTGGTTGCTTAACCTGCTGAGCCATGAGGCATCTACTTGAGAGAGAAAGAGAGAGTGAGAGAGGGAGAATGAGCGAAGGCATAGGGAAAGGGAGAAGGAGACTCCCCACTGAGCAGGGACCCTGATGGGGGCTCAATCCGAGGGCCCTGGGATCATGACCTGAGTTTAAGGTTGGCATTCAACTGCTGCCCTTGGTTTTTGCTTTTTTTTCCTTTTTATTTATTTATTCATGAGAGACACACAGAGAGAGGGAAAGGCAGAGACACAGGCAGAGAAGTAGGCTTCCTGCGGGCAGCCGATATGGGACCTGATCCCGAATCTCGGGATCACACCCTGAGCCGAAGGCAGACACTCAACCGCTGAGCCACCCAGGTGTCCTGGTCTTTGGTTTCAAAGTAATTTTTATTTTCATCAAACTGATAAATTCACATCATTTAAGAAGTCAAATAGTACTATAAGGCTTATGATGAGTAACAGTGGTTCCCTGCCCCATCCTTCCCCATCCTTCCTGAGATTCTTAAAACACTATTTTTTTATTCATAAGTTTTAGGTATTATCTATTGACTTTCTATTATGGAAGAGGAGAATGTAAATAACACTTCCCTGTCACACATATCCCTTTTTCCAGTACCTCTCATATGTATAGGTGTGTTGGCACAACCACATGCTTGGGCACACACACACACACACACACATACACACACATAAACATGCACATTTCTCTTCCCTCTCTAGTCTCTCAATCTATGTTATATCCTCTTAGTGACTTTCTAAGAAAAGGTGTTTAGAAGGGGAGTTTTTTGAACACTTACCTGCATGAAAATATCTTTATCCTACCTATGCATTTAACTAATGGTTTGGCTGAATTTTGAGATTAAGGTAAATTATTTTTATCTCAAAATTTGGACTGCATTCCTGAGGTATTCAGTGCTACTGTTAAGAGTCTGATGGGGCAGCCCGGGTGGCTCAGTGGTTTGGTGCAGCCTTCAGCCCAGGGCATGATCCTGGAGTCCCAGGATCGAGTCCCACGTCGGGCTCCCTGCATGGAGCCTGCTTTTCTTTCTGCCTGTGTCTCTGCCTCTCTCTCTGTGTCTCTCATTAATAAATAAACAAAATCTTTTAAAAAAAGGGGTCTGATGACATTTAGATATCTATTGTTTTGTATGTGATCTGATCTTTCTTTCTGGATGTTTTTATGATCTCCTCTTTATGCCTGATGTTTTGACATTTCATCATGACAAGCCTTGGACATATCTTTTTCATTAGTTATGCAGTATAATCTGTGTGTATTCTAATGTGGAAACCCTTTCACTTAATTCCAGGGCAATTCTCTTGAATATTTCTTTGATCATTTTTGTTCTGGAACTCCTACTTTTGGATTAATTTCTAAGTTTAAAAAATAATCACTTCTGGGGCACCTGGCTGGCTCGGAGGAACATGTGACTGACTCTTGATTTAAGGATCATGAGTTCAAGCCTCATGTGGGGGGTAGAGGTTACTTAAACTAAAAAAAAAAAAAAAATTCTAATGTGTATCTTTTGTCTTTTTGTTCCACTTAATGGTGTTTTCCTTGTTTTCTAACTTTTCTAATACTTTTTCTATTTTGTTTATTGCCTTTAGTTTTCAAGAACTCTTATGTGTTTTGTATTCCTTTTTTGTAGCATCCCTCTCTCATGGATGCTCTGTCTTCTCTTATCTATCCAATAATGAAGAAAATTGCTTCTTTTATAATTAGTTTCTATTTTCTTTCCATCATGGTAGAATTTTCCTTCAAAAGTCTAGTGATGGGCAGCCCCGGTGGCTCAGTGGGTTAGCACCGCCTTCGGCCCAGGGCGAAGGAGTGATCCTGGAGTCCTTGGATCGAGTCCCACGTCCGGCTCCGTGCATGGAGCCTGCTTCTCCCTCTGCCTGTGTCTCTGCCTCTCTCTCTTTCGCTCTGTGTCTCTCATGAATAAATAAAATAAAATAAATTCTAGTGATCCTTGCTGTTTATATTTGAATGAAGCATTAAAAGCTACTCTGTGTGTGTGTGTGTGTGTGTGTGTGTGTGTGTGTGTTTGGGAGCTCTGGGGAGCCTCTTGACAATAAAGCTTCATTGTAGAGTGCTGGACGGGACCTGCTGCTTCACTTATGTGAACTTTTAATTAATCCAACTGTTTTCAGTCTCACTACTCATCTTGGACTCAATAAGAACCTTATATTTTAAAAAAGATTTTATTTATTTATTTGAGAGAGAGAGAGCACATGCACACATAAGCGGGGAAGGGCAGAGGGAAAGGAACAAGCAGATTCCCCACTGAGCAGGGAGCCCGATGGGGCTTGATGTAGGGCTTGATCCCAGGACCCTGAGATCATGACCTGTGCTGAAGGCAGAGGCTTAACTGCGTAACCAACTGAGCCACTCAGGTGCCCTCAAAATTCTTTAGATATTTACTCTGCCCATAGGTGTTTATTTATCTTTCTGTTAGGTCCCTGTGACTTCCGGGGAGTCTGGATGATATCTAGATTTTTGATATTCTTGATCTGCTTGTTCCTGCTTGTTATTAGTCATCCATTGCAGAGTAATAAATTACCCTAAAACCTAATGACTTAAAACAACATTTGTTATCTCACTGTTCTTTGGGTCAGAAATTATGCCGTTTAGCTGGGTTCTCTGCTTTAATCTTGCTATCAAGGTGTTAACATCTTGCTATCAAGGTGGCTGAAGTTGTCTCAAGGCTCAGCTGGGGAAAGATCTACTTCCAAGTTCATACATGTGCTTTTTTGGCAGGATCCTGTTCCTTGCTGGCTGCTGGCCAAAGGCCACCCTCAGTTCTTTATCACATGAATCTCGCCAGGGCAGCTCACAGCACTGTAGCTTGCTTGATTAGGGTAAGCAGGTAAGAAGAGCCAGGGAGAGAGTGTGAGCAAGATATGTCTTAGTCTTTTATAACAACCTCAAAAGTGATATACCATCATCACTTCTGCCATATGTATTTTTAGAAGCAATTCATAAGTCCAGTTCACACTCAAGGGGAGGGGATTATACAAGACAGTGAATAACAGGAGGCAAGGGTCACCTGGGGACATCTTGAGAAGGCTGCCTACCACTTCCTTCCAGAGAACACTCTTGCTGCAAAGCCTCTGTCTCCCTGGTACATTATTTCTGGGCTTTTCAAACTTTGTGCAGATCACCTGGAGCTCTTGTTAGCATGCAGATTCTGATTCACTAACTCTAGGAAGGGGCTTAAGATTCTGGCTCTGAAGAAATGCTAGTGCTACTGGTCCAGGACCACACTTCAAATAGTGAGGTAGTAAAAAACCAATATGTTCTTGGCTTAATCTGAAAAAAGTATATTTGGCCTCTCTTCTATGACTAAGAGAAAACCAATACATAAAAGATCATTCCTGGTCCAAAAACCTAATTTGTTAGTCACAAATTGTAAAGTTTTTGGACATTCCAATGTATTGCCTTAAAACAATGGAATTCAGACATATGAAAAATCAGTATGTAGTCTATTGTTTATGATATACATGGTAAGGTGTTCTCTTTCCAATTTTCTTTTATATAACTGTATCATGAGGAGGAGGAATGAGGTTTTTAAAAAAGATTTTATTTACTTATTCATGAGAGACACACAAAGAGAGGTAGAGACACAGGCAGAGGGAGAAGCAGGCTCCTGCGGGGATACCGATGTAGGACTTGATAGATCCCGGGACTCCGGGATCACAAGAGGAGCCGAAGGCAGATGCTCAACTGCTAAGCCACCCAGGTGTCCCAGAATTAGTTTTTATATGGATTTAGAAGGTAAGAGGTGGTCCTGGATATTGACTATGGTTTAAGTGCCCATCCTATTGTTACCTCTTTTAAGACATTTTGTTTTTCCTGCATAATCAGAAGGAAATATCTAAGCCTTAGGAATAAATTTACTTTCTAGAATACAGATAAATAAACCTATAGGTTATTAGTAAAAACTTGCTAGCAGTAAGCATACCAGTTAATGAGAATAGCAGGTCACTCCTAGAATCTGTGGGCAGAAATTCACCCAGACCTGTAGGAAGAACTGAAATCAGACGCCCAGGCAATGTGGGTTTTGCATTTAGAATCTTACCCTGCCATATAACAGCCTGTCATATTATATACATCTTACAGGGCACAAATCCTGCTCATTTTGGAGGTATGGTCAGAAAATCTGGAATAAGGCAACCACTAGCCTTATACACTCAGGCTCATGGCCCTAGATCCTTGAAATACTGGACTGATCTATTCTCTGGTGGTAGATGCTACTGGCTTTTTAAGCTGTGTTTTTAAACTTGAGTGCATCAGCACCCACCTGGAGAATTTGTTAAAACACAAATTGCTGGCATCACCTGCAGAGTTTCTGATTCATTAGGCCTGGGGTGGAGCTCCAGAAATTGCATTCTAACAGGTTCCTAGGTAGGTGCTGCTGCTGCTTATCTAGTAACTATATACACTTTGAGAACTACTGGTCTACGTTAAAGGGAGACACCTGAGTCTCTAAGTCCCCTCAGAGTGTTGCTCTAATTTGGAAGAGAATTTAGGAGATTGTTCAGTTAATGGGGGTCACACTAGGATAGATTCACTGCTGGGAGGGATTCTCAATTAGATGAGTTTTCAAAAGTAGGAAGATCAGATGGGAAGACAGGTGAGAAAGTCAGCAAGATGTGTCATTCCTTTCATGAGATAGTATGCCCTGTTGTTAGGGCTAGGTCTTTGTACTTGAGGTTTTTGTTTTCTCCCCCCACCCAGGGGAAGTACTGTAGTTTTTTCTTTTTTTCTTTTTTTTTTCTTTTTTTCCAAACTGTGATACAGAATATTGAAGATAACCAAGGATTTATTTTTTTTTAACGATTTTATTTATTTATTCATGAGAAACACACAGAGAGGCAGAGACATAGATAAGGGGGAGAAGCAGGCTCCCTGCAGGGAGCCCGATGTGGGACTCCATCTCGGAACTCCAGGATCACGCCCTGAGCCAGAGGCAGATGCTCAACCGCTGAGCCACCCAGACGTCCCTAATCAAGCATTTCTTATAGCATTTTAGTTTGTTGAGCAGTCATGCAACTTTTTCTTCGTTATTTCCATTCTTATTTCCTCCTCAAATTTCTGTTTAATATGTTATTAAATCAATGGAGCACTTAAATTCAACCAGGGTTTTTCCATGTCATATTGTATAGATTGCGCTCATTACATGTGGACATAACCCTTTCTCCAACTAGATTCTCCTCTGAGGGAGCAGTCTCATTTCAATGCCATAAGACATTATTGATGTTAGACAATGAAGGACTTAGAATAGACAAAAGATTGGATTTGTTTGTTTTTTTTTTAATTTTTATTTATTTATGATAGTCACACACAGAGAGAGAGAGAGAGAGAGAGGCAGAGACACAGGTTCCATGCACCGGGAGCCCGACGTGGGATTCGATCCCGGGTCTCCAGGATCACGCCCTGGGCCAAAGGCAGGTGCCAAACCGCTGCACCACCCAGGGATCCCTGGATTTGTATTTGAAATGTCATTCTATTGACTTTCAGTTGCACAGAGAATAAACTAAAACAATGGAGTGGAACCATCCTGTGGAGAGGAGGCTTCTCTGTACCCCCTTGTTATCTGACTTGTTCCTTTCTCTAGAGTGTCCTTTCTCTTTACACTAACACTTAGAAGTGCTACCAGGTAAAACGCTTACTCTGAGAAATACATCTTAAATTGTTGACACTGAAGTGCGGTATTCAGATCACGGTGGACTGTATATGTGTTATTCTTTAAAATTGTACCTTTTTTGAACAATGGTAGCTGCAACAATATATTTCATCTCACATGCTATTCAAAATATAACCTTGATGTTCTTCTTATGAAAAGATGAGGTCTATGTGCCCTGTCTTCCAATCTGGATATGCTTGTAACTCCCTTGCTACAGACAAATAATGCAGTGAAAATTGATGTTGCCTGACTTTGGAAGCTTGGTCAGAAAAAATGAGACAACTTATGCCTAATTCCCTGGAATGCTTGCACTAGAGCCCTGACTTACTCTGTTGTAAGCAGTCTGACTGCCCTAGGCCAACAAGAAGCTGTGAAGGACTCCATCCAGAGTAGCCCATATATAGAGACCTTGTGGAGAAGCTCTGCAACCACAGAAGAGAGAGAAGGGCTGGGCTAGCCCCAGCTGCTCCAGCCCCTTGCTCTTCTGGTTCTGCACAATGTCTGGATTGCCAGCATTGAGACTCTGAGCCAGAAATGCCCAACCATGGGCTCTCCAAATTCCTGACTCATAGAAACCATCAGAGATAATAACATGATTGCTGCTATTTTATTTTATTTTATTAAAGATTTTATTTTTTAACAGTCTTTACACCCAACGAGGAGCTCAAACTCACAACCCTGAGATCAAGAGTCAGATGCTTCAAGGATGGAGAGTGCCAGACACGCCATAATTGCTGCTATTTTAAATCACTAAGTTTGGGGTGGCTCTGTGGGTTAAGCATTTGCCTTTGGCTAAGGTCATGATCCCAGGGTCTGGGATGGAGCAACACTGGGCTCTCTGCTCAGTGAGCAGCCTGCTTCTTCCTCTCCCTCTGCCCGCAGCTCCCTCTGTTTGTGGTCTGTCAAATAAATAAAATAAAAAAAAAATCACTAAGTTTTGGGGTAATCTGTTACACTGCAGTAGTAACTGGAATATTCCCTATAATAGGTGAGAAGAGTTAAAGCAGTTGTTCCAAACAAGGTTTCTTTAGTTATAAGAAAAACTGGCCAACAGAAGCAAAATTGATGAGGTAAATATCCAGGTTAAGAAGTTAGAAAAATCAAATTAAAAGTGAATGTAAGAAGGGAGATAAAGAGGAGAAATTTGTGAAGTTGAAAACAAAAATGAATCAATAAAGGCAAAAATTAAATCTTTGGAGAAGCTAATAGATACATCTCTAATAGGACTGATTGAAGAAAAAACAGTGCAAATAAAATTAAGCATGAGAAACTATAGAACGGATAGAGATTAAAGAGTAAGAGAATATGAAAAATTTTGTTTCAATAAATTTGAAAACTTATACAACATGGACAGACTCCTAGAATGATGTTATCATACTGACTCAGAAAGAGGAAGAGAGGCTCTGTAAATTTGTAATGACCAATATGGGTACTGTTAGTTACCAGTGACTTTTGGCACTTGAAACATGGCTAGTGTAACCAAGGGGCTAAATTTAAATTTTGTCTAATTAAAAAAATTTTATTTATTTGAGAGAGAGAGTGTGAGCAGGGGAAGAGCAGAGGGAGAGGGACAAGTAGACTCCATGTTGAGTGCAGAGCTCAATGCAGGGAATGATCCCACAACCCCGAGACCTGAGCTGAAATCATGAGTTGGCTGTTGGACCGACTGAGCCATTCAGGTGCTCTAATTTTATCTAATTTTTTTTAAAAAAAATATCTAATTTTGAATAATTAAAATTTAAAAACTGGAACAGTGTAAAGATATTTTTCTGTTAAACAAAGTTGACTCTTTTGCTAGGACTATATTTCACTTTAACCACTGCATCTTGTAAGATATTATTATTGTATTACAATGTGTGCTGGATGCAGCATTCTTGCTACTATTGCACACAAACACATCACTGATCTTGTTATTTTTTTCTATGCACACATATAATATTGTTTATTTGAATATTTTATGGAGACATAAAATAAGACTACGTTACCTTGTGATACATATGTAAGTCATATTTGAATGTTTATTATTTAGTTATAATTAAATTATTTTTAAAGATTTATTTATTTAAGGTGCGGGGAGGGGCAGAGGGTGAGGGGAAAAAGAAACTCCAAGCAGACTCCATGCTGAGTTCAGAGCCTGATGTGGGGCTCAATCTCACCACCCTGAGGCCATAACCTAAGCTGAAACCAAGAGTCAGGCTTAAACTGACTGTGCCACCCAGGTGTCCCAATTATTTTTCTAGTTTAAAAATAAGTATAGATATATTTTTGAATTTACAGCAAAGGCATACTTTGATGCAGATTTGAGAGATGATATAGAAGTTAGTACTTTGACTAGAACAGTAAAGGAAAAAAAGAGCCTGGAAGAAAGTACATCACAAATATCCTGATGCCTGGCAATTTCAATTTGCTGTAGCAGAGGAAACCCCCAAAGACTTTGACTTGTGATGCTGCTACTCTGTAACATCTATGCTGTGTATTCTTGTGCTTTAAACATTTCTGTTTTCATTTCTAGTAGGTAAATATGGATAAATATATCCCACAAAAAAGTCCTTTGTCGTTTTCAATCATTGTAAGTATAAATCAAAACTTTGAGAACTCCTGAACCAGGGCATAGAGAAGACAGAGAGAAATGTTATTATGGTTTTGGGAAGCAGCAATATTCATTAGAATATTTTATTTATTTGTTTATTTATTTAAAAAATATATAAGGATTTTATTTATTCATGAGAGACACACAGAGAGAGGCAGAGGGAGAAGCAGGCTTCATGCAGGGAGCCCGACGTGGGACTCGATCCCATGACTCCAGGATCATGCCCTGGGCAGAAGGCAGGCACCAAACCTCTGAGCCACCCAGGAATCCCCATTAGAATATTTTAAAATGAGGGATGACCTTGAACATTTTTAACTGGAGTTAACTAAAAAAAAAAAAAATCCATCCTTTTCCCCAATACCTCTTTTTCATCAGGGTCCTCATATTGCAGTACCTCACTTGGTCCAGTAAAATAGATTTTGGGACTAGAAGATTCTAATATTCAGGCTCTTTATCCACATCCAGATTGATTTATCCTGTGTTCAGTTTCCTAGGGCCCTGCTGTTAGTGGAATATAAGGATTCATAAGGAAGCTCTCACAGGAAATACTTTGCTTTTTTAAAAAAGATTTTATTTTTTAAGTAATCTCTTAATCCAACACGGGGCCTGAACTTAAAACCCTGAGATCAAGAATTGTATGCTTCACCAACTGCACCAGTGAGGTGTCCCCTAATTTGCATTTTTAACAGATGACTTTTGAAGACAGCCACTTCATTCAGCAGAGTTATTTTGGTCAGAGGAATGAAGAAGGTGGGGTAGGTAGAAATCCACTATGAATGGCCCGAGAATCCCTACAGACTGAGCCATAAACTTCACAGGGTTAATACATAAAGTTCCTTGGAATGACAGCAGCAAAAGGCAATTTCCACTGCAGCTACAGCACTCTGGGGACTGTCCAACTCAGATGCTGCTCAGCATCCTCCTCTGACACTGATGAACCTGACGTTTCCAGTGGCCAGTGGTGTGGCTGGTGACTGATCTGGGTTATAGTTTTATCACCTCTGATATCCACAATGACTCACAGGTAGGAGGTGGCCTTTTGAAAACACAGGGCTCATGGACATGGATTTTATGTCATTTGAATTTAAGATGCTTACGGACATTATTTTCAATTCCATTCTTCTCTTTTTCAAATTTAAATGATAGTATCCTCTCTCTCTCTTTTAAAATAGGCTTTATTTTGGGGCACCTGAGTGGATCAGCTCAGGTCATGGTCTTGGGATCCTGGAATTGAGCCCCACATGGGACTCTCTGCTCGGCAGGCTGTCTGCTTCTCCCTCTCTCTCTCTTGCTCTTTCTCAAATAAATAAATAAAATCTTAAGAATAGGCTTTATTTTTTAGAGTAGTTTTACATTCACAGAAAAATTAAATGAAGTACAGAGAGCTCCCGTATACATTCTGTCCCCATGAACACACACAGTCTCCCCCACTGGCAATATCTCACACCACAGGGGTACATGTGTTACCACTGATGAACCTATATGGACACATCATAAGTATCCAAAGTCTGTAGTTTATATCAGTGTTTACTTTTAGTTGTACATTTGACATGTATCCACCATCATAGTATCACACAGAACAGTTTCACTGCCCTAAAAAATCATCTGTGCTCTGCCTTTTCATCCCTCTGCCTTCCCAACCCCTGACAATCAGTGATATTTTTACTCTCTCCACAGCTTTGCCTTTTCCAGAATGTCATACAGTTGGAACCATACAGTATGTAGCCTTTTCAGAGAGGTATCCTCTTTTATGATTTCTTTTCTTCCTTCTAGACTGCTCATACTGGCCTCAGAAACAGATGGTGGTTGATAAATAAAATGAAAAAGAAAGCTACAAAGTGTAGCCTAGGGAACTCTTGCATCAGCATCACATAGAGTGATAAAGCCCTGAGTTAGGGAAGACCACTGTGGTTAGAGAACAATGTTTAGAGGATGGCAGGCAAGCCTTGGAAAGAGAATCAGGGCCTACAGTTTGTGCTGGGCTTTGCAGGTCAGGCTAAGGCATTGGAGTTTCCTCAAAGTGCGATAGGATGCTATTTGGAGGGTTTTAAGCAGAGTAATATGATCTCATTTACATTTAGAAAATGACACTCAGACTGAGAAGTGACTGTAGGTGGACACAGGAAACAGTCTCTCTCCCCAGTTAGGGGGTATTACAATACCCCAGGCCAGAGATGATGATTGTTGGTCTAGACTGATAGCAATGCTGATGGAGAGAAGGATAGAAACTGAAGACATTATGAAGGTAGCCCAGCTCAGATTTGTTAATAGATTGAATAGGGTATAAAAGGCAGAGTGAGACACACACAGAGGACAGAAGAAATGCAATTTGTTGGTTTCAGGAATTGGCAGATTTGCCAAAATAGTAAAGATTGAGATGGACAAGGAAAAGGGGTGTGTGTGTGTGTGTGTGTGTGTGTGTAAAATGGATTGGGGGAAGAAGGAGTGTGGCACGTGTAAAGATGTTTCACACATTACATTTCCCCCAACATTTTTTACCGAACATTTTCAAAGAGAAAATTGGAAAATAATTTTAGGAATACCCATTTATATTATCTAAGCTAACATCTTACTATACTTGTACCCGCTTATTTATCCATGCCGCCATCCATCAGCCCATCTTACTCTTGTAATGCGATTGCAGACATCCATGCGCTTCGCTCCGCATACCTCAGCAGACATGTCCTTTAGTTCCAGTTTTTTCTTTTGATGTAGAATTTATACACTAGGTGAGATGCGCACACCTCGTGTGCATTCACTGGGTTCTGACACATGTATACGCCTGTCACACCTTTAGGATGGGCTGCCGAGGTGTGGGTATGCGGCGCTCAGGGCGGTCTCGGCTTGGAACGCGGAGGGAACACAGGTCTCCTAGAGCTGGGAGGTTGGATGAAACGACCCAGGGGGCGCCGAGGGCAGAGAGCTGGGCTCTACCCGGAGTCCAGCGTTCGACCGTCTGGCGGGGGCGGAACCGCGGGGCGGCTAGGGGCGGACCCAGCCCGGGGGTCCCAAACGCCGGTGTGTTGGGAGCCCCGGGCCGGTCCTCGGTCACCACCCGAGGTGACTGAGGTGTCACGGGGCGGAGGATGCAGAGGGCCGTGGAGGGGGCTCCGAGGCCGAGAAGGGAAGGTCAACGCGGCGGGCGCGGGGAACCGAGGCCGAGGCGGCGGGCGCCGCGGCGGCGGCGGCGGCGGCGGCGGCGGCGGAGGGGGCGGAGTCGCCGCAGCGGCCGGCCGCGGGCGGGCGGAGGGAGGGGGTGTGTGCGCGGGTCACATGGTCGCAGCTGCCCTCCCCGTCAGCCGCCCTCGCCGCCGCGGTGCGCTGGCTGCAGGAAGCCGCCGCGCCGCCGCTTTGTTGTCAGGGACTCCGCGAGGAGCGCCGCTCGCCGGCCGCCGCCGCCGCCCTCTCCCGCTGCAGCCCGCGCTCCGGCCGCGGGGCTCGGCTCCCGGGCGCCCCGCCCGCCCTGCCCATGAGGGGGCCCCGCGACCCCCGCCGCCTCCAGCCCGGGGTGGCGCGGCGCTGAGGCGGGGGCGGCGCTGCCACCTCTGCGGGAAGCGGGCCGCCTGGTCCCCTCCCGGAGGGCACCATGGAGGTGAATGCGGGTAAGAGCCGGGCCGCGGGGGGCGGAGGGGGCGCCGGATGCCGCTGGGGCACTCGGGAGGCGGCGGCGGGGGGCGACCCCAGGGCTGGGGGGCGGGGGGGCTGCCGCGCGCGGCGGTCGGCTCGGGCTCGGTTCCCGCTCGGTTCCCGCTCGGTTCCCGCGTCGCCCCCCGGGCCGCTCCTCTGCCGCCCTCCCGGCTCCCTGCGACGCCGCAGCGCGGCCCGGCGGCGCCGGCCCGGCCCCCCCCTCACATGGCCGGGCCGCGCGAGCCACGTGCGCGCTGTGTTTACGTTCGGCGGCGCGCGGGCGCCGGTTGGCTGGGCGGGCGCGTGACGCGGCATTACATAATGGGCGCTGAGGCGGCGGCGGCGGGCGGGGACACGTGAGGCCGCTCGGCTCGGTGACCCACATTCCCCGGGGCCGCAGGGACACGTGGGGGTGGGTGCGCGCGCGCGCCGGCGGGGAGCGCCGCAGCCTCCCGGGAGGCCCCGCCCCTTTGGAACCCTCCGGGCTGTGACGTGGCCGCGATTCCCTCCTCCCCCGCGGGGTTGCACACTGCGGAGGAGGCCGCGCGTGCGCGTGCGCGTGCGGTGAACCCCGAGCCCGGGCGGTCCCCGGGCGGGCGCGGGCGCGGACGCCGACGCCGACGCCGCAGTGGGGAGGTGACCTGGCCGCGCGCAGCCGGGGCCGGCGGGCTGCGCCGAAGAAGTAGTGCGGGGCCAGGGTGCGCCGCAGGCCGAGAAGGGTTCCTCGGGGGCAGGCTCGGTGCTTCCCCCACGCGGGACCTCTCGAGGGAGCCCTGAGGCGCCTGGGCCCCCAGCAGCGCCTGGTAGCTGGGACGGAGCCCGCCCTTTTTATGATGCTGCTTCGCTCTGTCCAGGAAGGAGGGTTGCTGTAGGACGTGACCTATCCAGCACACCTTCAGGCATGAAAACGGCTCGAAAATCCCCTCGGGCTGGGAGCCTGTAGGTCTCACCGAGAGCCGGTCATTCAGCTCCCGCAGGGTCGGGATGACTCAGGTGATCCTAAGTGACCCTGAGACTATGAAAGCGTGCGTGGGCATTGTTTCTTTCAACTGATTTTTAAAAACCCGTTGCCTGCCGACCTTTCTTGAGCCTGACCAACAGAATTTGGCTTCATCAGTTATTTTACTTAACATTTCCTATTGCAATGTCGCAACAATACCGTGCTCCCTTCTCGCCTTTTGTCTGCCCTCAATGATGATCCTTACACTTGAGGCCGGTGAGGTTACAGAAGAAGTCAGTTTATGTATTTTTAAGGTTATTATACGCACTTTTTACAAACCATGCCTTGAAAACGAGTGTGAGTTTTCCACCAATAGTAAAAATAAAGACATTTTATAACTGTGTTTTAATTACCTCTGGGTCTGCTTAGCCTTTGAGGGTATTTTCAAAAATTGGGTATTTCTGTCGTGGAATTAAACTTGGGCTTGAAAAGAATTTAGAGAGTATGAGGTTCAGTCTTTTTCAACCTAGCCTTTAGAGTGAATGAATTCCAGTTTTGCAGCCTTGTAAGGTGGGCAAGCTAGGAAGTTTTTGTCTGATTTGAACCTTCCTGGAACAGTATCACTGATTTTAATCTTGCCTTTTGGAACTACGGATAATAAAACTCCCTTTGGATGACTGTTGAACATACCACCCTAGTTCTTCTACTTTCGATTCTCATTACTTGGTCTTTGCTCACTGTTGTTTCAATCATCATTCCTGTTGCCCTTTGGGCTGTAGCACCCAGAAGTGAACAGGCTTCTGCGGAAATGATTGGACAGTTACCAAGTTCCAAGTTTTGGATTCTGCTGCAAATCTCTGGCAGGCTGAGCTTTTGTGGCTTATTGGCTTTGCTGACTCACAGTAACCTTGCAATCGAGTAGGATCTTTTCATGTGCTTTTTTTTTTTTTTTTTTTTTTTTAGAGATTTTATTTATTCACGAGAGACACACACAGAGAGAGAGAGAGAGGCAGAGACACAGGCAGAGGGAGAAGCAGGCTCCATGTAGGGAGCCGGACATGTGGGACTCGATCCTGGTTCTCCAGGATCACGCCCTGGGCTGAAGGCAGTGCCAAAATGCTGAGCCACCCGGGCTGCCCATCATGTGGACTATTTTGAAGCTAGGTTTCATCCATTGTGCAGATAATTGTTTGACCTGAAGTGCAGGAATTTGCAATTATCTTTCTTAATTTTTTCTAGTTCCTTTTGTTTCCATGTTCAGCCTGTCTCAAGCTGTCACCCGGTATATTAACAATTTCTGCCATTTATCTATTAGAGGGAATATTGATAAGCATTCCCTTTAACTTCCTTCAAATTGTAAATGTTGACTAGGGTGGGGCCAGACTCACTGCTGTGTGGCACACCTTTGACCCATCCTTTTGGTCCATACCATTGTATCCGTACAATACCCATTCAGCAAGTGACCATTTCATCTGTCATAACATACTGTCTTTACCTTAATCATGACTAATGCAGGTGTGAAATAGTATAGTGGCAGAATTGACTGTATACATTTGTGTCATAGATTTTGAGTGAATATATGAGGTTCTTTAAAGTAAAAGCTTATTGCACAAACTTCATACCCATAGCTGTGATTCACATTTAAAAAAATCAGGAAAACATTTCCACACAGTTCATACAAACCTGTATTTCTCCTAACTTGAGAAAAAAAAAAAAGTCAGAGAATGGTAACAGTAAAGAAATCAGTTGGAGAGAGAAACAGTAAGATCAAAGGAAGACTTAGAAGTGAAGTAGCAAGTTGCTTGACTAGTCAACAGAGTTAAAGAGATTCAGAAGGTGGTGTGGAAATAACCTAGAGAAAGCACTGTTCCATATGACACACTCAAAGGAAGGAGGAAAGGGTAGGGAAGGTTAGTTTGGTTTGAACTCTTCAGTCGGATGGCGGAATAATAGTCAGCAGTATCTGTTGAGTACTGTGTGTCAGGCCCTTTACATGTGTCACTACTTTTGACACCACACATGAAATTCTTTGAAGGAAGATATTGTTGTTACCATTTGAAGATGAAGAGTTCAGTAGATTGAAGTTTATTAATTTATCCAGGCAAGTGGTGGAGCCAAATTTTAAATCCACAAAGTCTACTTGGGGAGCACAAGCTACTATGCTGTATTAGATTTAAGCCCACAGAATATTTGACAGTATATGCACATCTTGGTGGTCCTGTCTTCTTGGCAATTAAAGAAATAACTGTGTGGATACACTTGGCTTGCAGTGGTCAGGGTCACAGCTGATGAAAACAGCCAGGTGTCAGTAGAGCCTCCTAATCTCATCATTTCTCTCTTTTAATCTTGTTGCTAGTCAGTCTCTTTTCCCCAGACACTAGATTACACTTGTGTCTCCCCACACCCCCTGGCAATTTACATGGAGACAAAAAAACACTTTTACAGAGTAAGACCAATTTGTCACCCATTTTTGGTTTTCTTAAATCTTTTACATGGTATATCATTTAATAATTTGCATGTTTTTCAAGACCCCACTTATTGTCACCTTGGCTGTATTTGCCCCTTTTGATCTTTGCCCTCTCTGGTGCTCTTGTGTGATTCTCAGCAGTTCACAGTAATTTGTATGAAACAGTGCTCACATGGCACTGGAATGAATGGTTAACACAGCTGTTTCCTCAGTTGGTCTACAAGGCTTTTTAGGGAAGGGACCATGCTGCTGTTCTCTGGAACCCTGATACTCAGGCCATAGTTGGAAGGATGGTGAGTCAATTAGAGCTATCCTACCATCCTGTGAGTAGAAATTATTAGTAACCTACTTTTAAAATGAAAACTAAAGCTTCTTGATGGTAAAAATATTTCGTTCTAAGTCACGAGGCACAGTCATGAGTTGAACTCAGGCATACTTTCCAGGATGGTGGGCCGTGGGAGTGGGAGGGAACCTTTTGGTGATGGGCAAGCCTAGAATTGGGGTAAGAAAACCCCAATACCTGGTGAACAGCAAGTGCTTCCCAGCAGTATAAAATTAGATACTGACTTTTGGCTTGTCTGAAGTTGACCACTGGGTAAGCCCTAGCCTGGGAACCTGGCCCAACTCCAGGGATTTTTTTCCAACTAAAAATAGAGAAGACTGCTTCAGCTAATTTTAGCTTGAGGCATCTAAGAAGTACATTCTGCTTGTTTCTGGAAGTGTTGGGACTTGCTGGTTTGGGCATTTTACCTTTCTTGCTTTATCATCAAAAACCATGTTTGTAAAAAGGACTTTAATAGTCCCCTTTTATGAACACTACTTCATTTCAATCTTGTAGTAACTCTGGTAGATATTCCCATTTTATAGAAGGTGACTCAGTTTTAGATTAAAAGTGATTTGCTTGCCCAGGTTTTCACAGTAAGAAATAATAATCTGTACTCTGGCCTTGGCCTTCAATCCTGGCCCTGTCACTTAGTAGCAGTGTTTATGTTAAACCTGTCTGAGCTCTGAAATGGGATAATGGAAATTAATGCTTGTGAGGTCAAAATGTGATATGAAATTATGTTATTTTATTCTTGCTATTCAGTAGGTATTTTTAGTTTTCACTTCCCTTTCTTCAGTGGGTGGAGGAACTATTGATGTACTCTTAACTTTCTAGGAAATTAAAATGTAACCCATGTGGGTTACTAACCATCAGTTCAGTAGATTGGTGTCTGGTAGCAAGAATGAATGCTAAGACAACTAAATCAGTTTTTGATTTAGCTAGGAGAATGTAGCTGCTTCTAGAAGGGTCGTCTCTGATACCATGGTGCCTGGTACAAGTGCTTGTTGAAAAGGATTGTTAAAGTTCCTAAAGATAGGAATTGGATATTAACTGGATTGATAGTAGCTCAGTAATTTTTCTTAATTTTGATTTTGGAGGTTTTGAAAGGAAGGTGCATTTTGGGTAGTTAATAGCAAACACCTTCTGTTGCCTAGTCAGTGGGCAACAGTTATTAAGCAGTTTTAATTAAGCCATTGGGATAGCTCTGATTTCTGCAAGTTTATTTCTAAGGTGAGGTAGTCAGAAGACCTTGTGAACATAAATGGCTCACTCAAATGCTGGCCCTAAGAAAGTCTTACTTTAGAAAACCATCTTACTTGAGAAAGAAAACCATCACTTTCTCATGTCTTACCATCTTGAGACGTAAGAAGTGAATTTACTACCTAGAGTGGTAGTACTTTAAGATAAGTAGCTGTGAGTTTGGGAGTTTACTGAAGACTAAGGATAATGTTTTCATTTGCATTCTATTCTGAGTGTGTAGACACATGAAAAAAGTAGTAGTTTAGTTGTTTGCTAACACCTGGAATTTCTATTGTGAACTTCAGATCTCTAAAATTTTATGAAAACAGATGGCACAGTGGTTTACCCAGTAACGTGACATTTTTTAGCCTTCCAAGTTAAAATTGTTTCTCTCTGGATTCACAGAGTATTTAGGGTATTCAGGGAGTTACATCATTGAAAACATCTACTTTTAAAACTATGAACCAATTTGTGCTTGAATTCAGTGATTGTAGCTATTCTTAAACTTCAACGTGCAAAGAATTACCTGGGGAACTTCTTAAAAATTAAAAATGCTCATTCCCGAGGGGCCTACTCTGGGCAAGGCCTTGGAAACACGTATTTTGAAAAAATACCAGGTGGTTCTCATGATACACATTTTATGTAATTTGTCTGGATGAAGAGAATAAACTCAGTAAGTTTTTCCTCCTTATGTTTGGAGTTTCAGGAGCTTTCAAAATCAGCAGTAGGTGACATTTCTATTATTAAATTACCCTTGGTTGCTGGGGTGCCTGGGTGGCTCAGTTGGTTAAACATTTGCCTTTGGCTCAGTTTGTAATCCGGAGTCCTGGGATAGAGTGCTGCCTTGAGCTCCCTGCTTGGTGGGGAGTCTGCTTCTCCCTTTCCCTCTCCCCTCCTCATGCTCTCACTGTCTCTGCCTCTCTGTCAAGTTAATTAAAATCTTAAAAAAAAATTACTCTTGGTCACATTTCTTCCTTTGAGCACAGATAAAGACATTGACTTGTGACAGCCCTACTTTTACTGTGTAACTACTTTATTGCGTATTAGTATCTCCAAGAGGTTGATTAAAATTTCTGGTTCAGTAGATGTGGAGTGTGGCCTGAAATGTTTCTAACAGATTTGCAGGTGATGCTGAAGCCCTTGATTGATATAGGGATCACACTTTGAGAATGATTGGTTTATAGATGGGGAGTACCTTGTAGGTCTGATATTAACCATAAAGCTCTGGTTTCACTCTGGGAAGATGATAAGCACATGGCAGGAGAACATTTGGGAAGTGGATTAGTCTAGGAAGACCAGAATCACACCTCCAACTTCAAGACTGATAGTAGGCGTATGCTTAATGAATGGAAAAGTGGATGGAATTCTCCATGTTGCTTATATTTTTTGTCTTTAAAATTCAAGTACATTTAGTTTGCATTTATGCATATTAAATTTATGTATGATAAACACTATTGTGTTTTTCTTGGCATAGTAGGAGCTGTTTTAACTTCTCTTTTGGGTTGTGACCAAAATCCCTAAGAATTATGGTTTTACTTGACTGCTTAGGAACTTTCCATTCTGGTTATGTATAATTGGTACTTAAATACCTATCTGGTACCCTATTTCAACACAACAGACTAAAAGTGACCTAAAATTTCCTTGCCCATTTTTTTCTTTGTGAGTGGAAGTATCTTTCTATTCTTTGGAATTGTTTTGGCCTCAGCGTTTTGCTCCATCTGTGTGTGTTATAAATTGTAGTTTTTACCAACGAAAAGATTGGGGAATCATTTCTCATTAGCAGAGAAGGTTATTTCAGAAGGAATGCTTAAATTACAGTTGTTATTTAGGGAATGTGCAGAAGTCTCCACTTATTACTCTGTATAGTTATCAGAAATATCAGAAATGTCCTGTTTTGTCTGTGACTACCTAGTACTGTTTTTTTTAAAATTAATTTATTTATTCATGAGAGACAGAGAAGCAGAGACACAGGCAGAGGGAGAAGCAGGCTCCATGCAGGGAGTCTGATGTGGGACTCGATCCTGGGTCTCCAGGATCAGGCCCTGGGCTGAAGCAGGCGCTAAACCGCTGAGCCACCCAGGGATCCCCTTCCTAGTACTGTTTTATGCTACTTGGGATCTGTCCTTGTTATTAAATGTGGGCTTCACAAAGGCAGAGAATTAGGTCTTAAAAATATTTATGGTAGGCTTATTACCTGTAAAGCATGCATAGAGAATTAAGAGACACCGTGCACTGAGGTGTGTATGGTCTACTGGAGAAAGAGATGGAGACAGTAAACAGTATGTTTAAATAAGATTTCAGAACAGAGATAGAAGAGAGGTAATTTTACCTTTGTATCTTATGCACATCGAAAAAGCCCTTTAAATGTTTGTTGATGATAGAGGAAAGAGGAAAAGAAACCACAATAGAAAAGATGAGAATTAGTTGTTTGGCCTGGGATTTGGAAAAATAATATAGTTGCCTATGAGATTACCCTTGCAGAGTTTTATGTCTTTGAGAGAAGATGTTTGAAATTATACCCCAAGAATAATTTTAAATACTGTTTCTTAACCTGAGAAGTTTACAGTCTCTAGGAGGCCAAGACCAGTTTTCACAGAGGTTGTGGAGGTTATATTGGTGAAGTTGTGAATAGTGTTTTAAGAGTAGCTCTGTGGAGAATTAGTGTCAGCCTTAATGTTATTCTCTTATAGCATGCATTCTTTCAGCCTCTTTTAACATTTACTGTAAATAGCAAGTGAGAAGAACAGGTGGTGAGTCTGGATTCCTTAAGAGCTGTTTACAGATAAGTGTGTCTGCAAGTCCAGTGGCAGAAGCAGGTGGAGAAGGGGGAGTATGGAACTGGTGATTAGTGAATAGTCATTGAAGTTTTCAGGGATCAAAACAGAAAGATTCTGGGAGCATTAGCTATGAAACATTCCCCCATTTGACATAAATTATCTGGAGTTCCAAATGTTATATCTGTTCTTGATTAACCTAAGTTTTAGCCAGGTGCTGGGGGAGGCAAATGAACTCATTGTTTCTAAGATTGTGTTATATAAAGATATAATGAAAGAGACAAAGAGAGGACCAGAATCAGACTTTGTCGTGACCAAAACAGTTTACTCTAAGCTACCTAGTCAGGAAGATTTTTCATTCTTTATAGGAAAAAAAAAAAACTGGAAAATGAAAAGCTTTAGGTTTGGATCTTTGTGTGCTCATAATAATTAAGCCAGTGAGAGCTTCTCATTCTTTGAATCAGTGGAAATTATATGTGCTTCAAACTCTATGAAAGCAGGAAAAATAGGAAATAAGGAAGTAAGTTACTTTCTCCTTTTAGTGGTAAGTAGTCAGCAGTCTGTTTCTAAAGTTAGTGACTTTACTATTCAGATTTGGAAAAATAGAAAACATATATTGTCATGTATCTAATTATCTGAATTTTCGCCTCTTTTCTAGGGGGTGTGATCGCCTATATCAGTTCTTCCAGCTCAGCCTCTAGCCCTGCTTCTTGTCACAGTGAAGGTTCTGAGAACAGTTTCCAATCCTCCTCCTCCTCTGTTCCATCTTCTCCAAATAGCTCTAATTCTGATAACAATGGTAATCCCAAAAATGGAGATCTCTCCAATATTGAAGGCATCCTGAAGAATGATCGAATAGATTGTTCTATGAAAACAAGCAAATCGAGTGCACCTGGGATGACAAAGAGTCATAGTGGAGTGACAAGTAAGTTACTTTAGTTTTCAAAGGTTCGTGCCATTAATTACAGGTGGGGTTTGTTTAATCAGTTTTTCATTTGAGTGTCATTTCACCCCCTCTTGGATGATGATAGTTTAGTAGTTAGTAGGTAAGAAATCAGTGATAATTTTAAAAGTTACAGCCTAGGGGTTGTCATAATTGGTTCTTGCCACAGAGCAAGATATGTGATTATACACTCTGCCTGACTGTGTTTCCTCTGGGGTATCCCCTTTACCACATTTTCACAGTTGTCTTTCTTCTGAACTCTTAGTAGTGAATTTGGTTTCTAGAACAGAGTACTTGTGGGAAGGGTTTTGCTTTCTTGAAGTTGGAGTTAGGAACGTTTGGGATTTAGAAAACAAAGCAGCCTTGGGATAACTGAGTGGCGGAATTTGGAGTCCTGAGTGAATGTGGAGGTAAGAGTGGCTGCTGCAGAGGAGGATTGGTGCCTATAGGTGAATTGAACTGAGTATCATACAGCAAGCAGGGTGTGGCCACATCTGTTCACACCTCTGATGATTGCCTCTTTTGTTTGACTTTTTAATTCTTACCAAGGAGAATTGTTTTTAATTCTGGTTGTGGGACACCTGGGTGGCTCAACAGTTGAGTGTCTGCTTTTGGCTCAGGGCATGGTCCTGGGGTCCAGGATCGAGTCCCATATCGGGCTCCTTGTGGGGAGCTTGCTTCTCCCTCTGCCTGTGTCTCTGCCTCTCTCTCTCTCTCTCTCTGTGTCTCATGAATAAATAAATAAAATCTTTAAAAAAAATAATTCTGGTTGCATATATGGTATAAAGTAACTCTAGATTTAAAAAATTTCAGAGTATGTTCAAAATCATGAGGAAAGGGAAAAAAACTCGCTCTCAGAAATATTTTTGGCAGCCCCATAAACTGTGTTTAAAAGAAAACTAAGGGATGTCTGGGTGGCTCAGTGGTTGAACGTCTGCCTTTGGCTCAGGGCGTGATCCTGGAGTCCCGGGATCGAGTCCCGCATCAAGCTCCCTGCATGGAGGCTGCTTCTCCCTCTGCCTGTGTCTCTGCTTCTCTCTGTGTTTCTTATGAATAAATGAATAAAATATTTAAAAAAAACTAAGATTTCTTTTGATAACTTGATGTAAAGATTTTTCTTTCTTTTGCATTATAAGAGTAGATTTGAATTTTTTGAAAGTTACTTCAAGTTGAATAAAATAAATTGGAATCAGTTGGAGAGAAAAGCAACAGTTGAAGTCTTTCTTCCAGCTTTATACTTTTGTGTCTGTTTGTGTCTTAGAATTTAGTGGCATGGTTCTACTGTGTAAAGTCTGTGGGGATGTGGCGTCAGGATTCCACTATGGAGTTCATGCTTGTGAAGGCTGTAAGGTAAGCTATTGATTCTGGGATTAAAGAAATTGGAGTTAGGCTTGCCAATTTCCACAAATGATAACTTGGGAGGATAAGAGAAATCAGAAGCTACTCTTAAAGTTTTAAACATTTTATATAGCATATAAAGATAACTTATTTTGAAAAATATATTTTTAATTCAGTGAAAATATTTCTCTTTAAGATTTTGATCAGAATAAACTTGCTTTCTCACTCAAAATGATAGTATGAAACCAAGTGCCCAAATGCTTATTTATTAATGCATCTGGCACTGTTCCAGGTGGTGGGGAAATAGGAAGCGAGACAGGCAAGGCACTGCTGCCTTATTGGAACTTAGTTTAAACCAAACTTTGAATAAGTCACTTCAGATATGTTGACATTCTGATATGCCAGATATTAGGAGTTGGGAATAATTCCTGTATACTTGTAAAAATGTAGCATCTTTAGAAGTAATGCCAAGTGAGCAGAAGAATCTTGAATATAAATTGAATACTTGGGGAACCTCATTTTATTTTTTAGGTTAGTTGAATATTTCTTGGTTAGAGGGTCAGCTAATTCCAAGTGAGATAGTCTATACCTCCTACTTATATCCAGGAAATATCCCTTTCTTTAAAGAATCTGGCACAATTATTTCTCCTGAGTATCAAAATTAATATGGCCAAGACACTTGCTCTTGGTGTTTTCTGACTGAAAGCCAGGAACAAGAATCCAGTTTGGCAAGATATGATAGGTGAGCAAGATAATGAATATACGTGATGGAAGAAGAAATATTTTCTAGGGTAGCTCTGAATAAATTGTGCATTTGGTAGCTCTAATGACTGGGTCACTTCACAAGACTAGTCTGTATTTAATATAGAAGTAGCACTTTTCCACTGTTTTAAAAATGCTATAAATGCTGTTTTACTATCTCTTCCTCCTCCTCCTCCTCTTCTTCTCCTTCTTTTTTAAAATGTGAAGTAATTGTATAGTAGACATTATTCTCACTTTATTGCCAAAGAAACAAAAACACAAGCGTATGAGCCTGTGTATCCTTGATAAATACACATAATTGTTCTGTACCCTCCTAGAGATAAGTCTAATTCAGATATTGTAGTGTCCAAGTATAATATTGCAGTAATAAAATTTAAAAATGTAGTATTTCAAAATTCCATAGATTTATGAAATGTGTGGTTAGTTATGATACTCAGGGAAACTGCAATTTAAAATTTTGGTAACTGTTCTTGACTTTACTGTTTTTCCTGGGACCATGAAGCTGGAGCTCTGTAAAGAAAGACCTTTCACAGAGCATGTACTTAAATTGTTTGTGTAGTAAAGGCAGTTATTTGTAGCCATCTAGCTGGGAACGGTCTTCCCTTGGATTAGTAGTTGGTCTGTGGGTGTGTGGTGCCACTCGGACCTGTTGCTGACAAGTAGCCAGGAACATCTGGCATCTACAAGTAGACCTTGCTGGGGTCAGCAGATTATGATCCAGGAAAGACCAAATCATTCGTATTTCAGAAGTTTTGGGATTTGTATGTGATTAAAGTTTGGGCTGGAAAATGTGGCTACCCGTAACATGGTAAAGTGTAGTAAAGCAGTGCTTGGCAAGCTCCGAGATTCTCTGAAGAGAAGAGGAAGAGTTTTGTTTGGCTAGTAGGCATGGGTGCTTTGAAACCATAAGCATCCAGTTAAAGTCTGTGTGTCATTGTTACATATCCCTCTGTTCTAAGCCAAAATTATTTTCCCAGGTAGCCAGTAAAATACTATTGTTGTGTTATGTGTGTATGGGCGGGGGGTGCTTACAAGGATTTCATCTGGATGTTTGTAAATGACTGAGTTCATCTTCCTTTGTTCTTAGGGTTTCTTTCGGAGAAGCATTCAGCAAAACATTCAGTACAAGAAGTGCCTGAAGAATGAAAACTGTTCTATAATGAGGATGAATAGAAACAGATGTCAGCAGTGTCGCTTCAAAAAGTGTCTGTCAGTTGGAATGTCGAGAGATGGTATGTTCCCACTTTAACGAGCACTCTTCTTAAAACATATGGAGCTAGGCTTTCATTCCTCAGCATAAACCAGACCTATAGGCCAGTTACCAGTGGCCTTCTTGTGCTTAGAGTGAAGCAGATTTTAGAAACACATTTTGATGCTTTGTAAGATGCCAGATTCATTAAAGTTAAATTTTAGCATTATCACCCTGGAAATAGCTCTTGGCTCTCTTTTTGGGGGCTTCTTCTAAAAAGATCCCCCCCCCCCTTTTTTTAAAGTATACAGTTTGAATACTTTTATTTCCCTAACAAAAGAATTCATTTTTCTTCCTTTTCTTTTTTCTTTCTTTCCTTTTTTTCTTTCTCCCTTATAGAGGAAGTAGGGAGGGGCAAAGAGAGGGGAGGAAGAGAGAATCTCAAGTAGGCTTCATGCCCAGCATGGAGTCTGACACAGAGCTCAATTCTACAACCCTCAGATCACAACCTGAACTGAAATCAAGAATCTGAGGCTTGACTAATTGAGCCACCTAGGCACCCCTCACTTTTCTTGATGTAGGAATCCTTGGCTCTGTCTACTTAATTAGCATTTCTGAGGAACTTATTTCTGCTGTGTGAATTATCTCTATGATTTTCTCAGCCCTGAGATGATAATGTGCTTTTAGGGCACAGGTTCTGAGTATGTTGAAAGGAGATACAAAATTGACAGAAACAGTAGGGTCTTATGTGGAGGTGGTTGCTAAATTCTGGCATGATCCAGTCCCATAAAAAATAAAAGTTAATTTGAGGGACTATTAGTATCTCTGTGGATGACATCACTGGAAAATTTGACTCTTCTGTTCTGCTTACGGAAATCACTTTTGGATAGTCTCATTCAGTAACAGAATATGCAGGTTTCAGAGGGATTAGTTTAGTAGTATTAAGAATTGCTAAGAATGAACCTGATATGTATTTAGGGAAGGGTCACTTAAGCCGTCCCTTAAGTTATATATTACACAAGTACCGTTTGTTAATAGAGCATCTTGAGAAATGGATTTTAGCATTTGATGTTTTGGATTTCATTTGCCTGAAAAAAAATTTTTTTTTTTGTATTACTGGAAATACTGGTCTGAAGTTGGTAGATATTGTGATTTCCTCAAAAGAACAAAAATGGCAATCATTTGTGAAGGAGGGAGTAGAGATAGAGTGTGAAACATAAAATTGTCCATTAATAGCAACAATGTCAGAAGCTACAATTAGATTAGGAAGGTGTTCTTGCTGGGTGGGTATATTGGATTTTTATTATCTCCATATAAATATTAGATTAGAAAGCTTTTCTTTTCTATTCCTCAGGAATAGGAATGTTGGAGACAGGACACATTCTAACTCTTGCCTCTAAAATAATGGTGGATGAATGATTTAATTTTTGTTTCAGTGATTTTAATTAAAATCCAGCCAGTTTTCAATAACTGCATTTCTGTTGACTGTGTGTGTGTGTGTGTGTTTTAATTTAAAAAAAAATTTAAAAAGATTTTTAAGAAGGTAGAAAAGGAGAGAGTAAATAATTTAATAGTTGACTCTTGAATATAGGGTTACGAAAATGAATTGACAAAGGTTAGATGTTCGGGGAGTGCTTGTACCTATTAGGTTCCATTAACATTAATGGCTGTGGGTAGCTGAATCTCACCATGTACCTTCTTAAGAACAGTCTTCAGCTTTGTAATAGGCGCTATGTAGTAATGCTGACTGCTTCAACTGTGATTTTCATTAGTTAATTTCAAATTTTTCAGAAATTTTGCTTATAAAATACCCAAGACATAGATACTCTCTTAGCTTTCTTTTGGGAGAAAACTTGAAAAATTTTCTCCTTTCCACTTCTTATCCTACATCAAAAATATAACTATCAAATTTAGAATGATTTGGGCCAGAGACATTCAGATATTTTTTATTTGTACAGAAGCTATAGCTAACATAATTTTGTGCTATTCTTTTGTATAAACAGGTCTTACTTAGAATATAGATGTTAAATATCTTTTTCTTCAATAGCTGTTCGGTTTGGTCGTATTCCTAAGCGTGAAAAACAGAGGATGCTAATTGAAATGCAGAGTGCGATGAAGACCATGATGAACAGCCAGTTCAGTGGTCATTTGCAGAATGACACATTAGAACATCATGAACAGACAGCCTTACCAGCCCAGGAACAGCTGCGACCCAAGCCCCAGCTCGAACAAGAAAACATCAAAAGCTCTTCTCCCTCTTCTGATTTTGCAAAGGATGAAGTGATTGGCATGGTGACCAGGGCACACAAGGATACCTTTATGTATAATCAAGAGCAGCGAGAAAACTCAGCAGAGACCATGCAGCCTCAGAGAGAACGGATTCCCAAGAGCATGGAGCAGTATAATTTAAATCATGATCACTGTGGCAGTGGGCTTAGCAGCCATTTTCCATGTAGTGAGAGCCAGCAGCACCTCAATGGACAGTACAAAGGGAGGAACATAATGCATTACCCAAATGGGCATGCCATTTGTATTGCAAATGGACATTGTATGAACTTCTCCAATGCTTATACTCAACGAGTATGTGATAGAGTTTCGATAGATGGATTTTCTCAGAATGAGAACAAGAATAATTACCTGTGCAACACTGGAGGGAGAATGCATCTGGTATAGTGAATTCAATTTTTTTGCCCAACTTGAATCAAGGAAAGCTTTTGAAAGTTTTCTTTTATTTGGGGGGAATATACCAACTTCAGGGGCAGGGTTGGTGTCAGAAAACATGAGATTTATAGAATCAGTTTCATACAGTATTTTAAGTCAAATACTTCTAATAAACATCATTTGTTGAATGACCTCATTTCACAAAGAACTGAGTACAAGCATGTGATTTGATTGATACTGTGGTTGGGATAAGCATTTATATAAAATATGGATCATGTAAAATTGGTCCTTTAAATCTTAGAAATCCCTTTGAAAATTTAAGCATTCTGATTAATTACTCCCCTACTAGCTTTGGGATTTTCTCAAAGTGCTGATCATTTAGCTTGCCACAGTTGGTAATCCTTTGATATCTATGGAAGTATTTTCTTTAACCATTATAATGCAAAATCTTTGAACATAGAACATGGATAGATATTTTACTGTTTGAGAATCTAGGAATATTTTAATATGCTAATTTCTAAGGATTTTCTCAGACTTCATCTTATGAAATGAGCTAGTGTTACTCATATCGTTCAGGTTTTTTTTTTTTTAATCAAATACAAGAGTCTACATCAAAGTACAGTGTTTATATTCAGCCAAAATTTCATCAAAAACAGCAGTACCTCACCATTTCCAGTATATACCATGAGGTCCTTTGATAGTGCTGGTATTTTCTGCAGCCAGGTAATTAAAGTCTTCTTTTTTCATTTTTAAAGTAACTGACTCCAATTCTTTTGTTAGATTTTTCTTGTCACTTACAGGTATTTGATTCCATAGATCTGAAAGGTGACCTTATATTTTATTAGACATAGTGGCTACCTTAAGGAGGGAAAAAAAAAATCTGTAACCATTTTTGGTATTCTCTATGGTTATTTAATCATCCTGTTCCTGGATCTCCTGTGGATTTAGTGAACATTTAAAGGCTGATTTTACTAGTAGAGTATACAGTGAATGTTCATAATCTTTTTAGTGTTCTCATACCCTCTTTGGCTTCCTAATTTTTCCTCACCAATCCTTACATAGAAGGTGTTCCTTATATCTCCCATCATTGTTTTGTTTCCTAATTGAACAAGTGGAGGCTAGTAGTCCTGCCACTGTTTATGAAATAAATGGTCAGTGACTTTTTTTTTTTTTAAAGTAAGCCATCTCACTATCTTTCCTTCTTTGAAATTATAATATTTTAATTGTGCCATTTGGAAAAAAAGTGAGCTTTGAAATGTTAACTAAATATTAGGTTCTAGGCTTGTGACTTCTAGATGTATTTGGATAAATCACTAAACACTAGGGTCTCATTTCCTTATCTGAGAAATGATAATTATATCTGCTATAAGTAATGAATAGGATTGACAACATTAAGTATATATGAATTTTTTTAAGAATCATAAAACCAGCATAAGATGGCAGCAGTGTTACAAAATAAACTCTTAAACCTGCACAAATGGTTTTTGAAATAGCTTAGGCTACCCCTTTTATGATGCATTAATTGCTATTCACTAGGTTGCCATGAGGCTTCCTAACATAAGGCAAGTAGTAAGAAGAGAAAGTGTTACTATTAGTAACATTTACCTGTGTCTGAGAGTTATTTTCACATTGGGGTTCCCAGTGATTGAGATGCCACTTTATGAAGGTTTTTTTTTTTTTTTTTAAATCATGTCCCACTCTTTAAGAGTTTTTCCATTCTGTGCATGCTAGGTTTGTCCAATGAGTAAGTCTCCATATGTGGATCCTCATAAATCTGGGCATGAAATCTGGGAAGAATTTTCAATGAGCTTCACTCCAGCAGTGAAAGAAGTGGTGGAATTTGCAAAGCGTATTCCTGGATTCAGAGATCTCTCTCAGCATGACCAGGTCAACCTTTTGAAGGCTGGGACTTTTGAGGTAGGTTTTATTTATATAGAATATTGATGTAGGGTGTGTGTAGTGTTTTGTTTTCATGTACATTTTCATTCTTTTCTGAATAAGCATTTATAGTCTAGAGGCTGAAGTTACCAACAAAAGAATAACCATCTCAGAATCTTGGGAAGAGATGAAATAAATCCATAGTTCCTTAGGACTTGAAATACAACTGTTCTATATTCTTACCCTATGTACTTCCTCTAGGTTCTAGTATTTCTCTCAGGTGTGGACTGCAGGTAGGGTCTGCATAGTTAGACAGCCAATGAACATAGCCTAGCCTGGTGTTTCAGTACAGAATACAAAGAATAAATAGGATGCGGTTTTCTCTTTTAGGAGATTGTGGAATATTTTGGGAATGTATGAAACATGTCTTATGTACTAGTTTGGACTCTCTTGGCCTCACCTCATTTAGAATCCTTGTTACTTTTTCTACCCTGACTTCTCTTGCTGTGATACATTCTGCCTGGACTTGGGGCAGCCACTGTTGGCAACTTGAGTAGAACACAGAATGTCTCTCTTTGTGCTATGTCAGGTGCCTCTCATCTTCCCCAGGGCTTCCCTGATGCTGCTCAAGTGTGAGGAGCCTCAGAACTTGCTCAGAGCTCACTTAAACATTATTCTGAAATGCAGGCTGGTGGGGGAAGTTGGTGTCTACTGGGCAATGTCTTTGATCAGTGGGGGATGGGATCCAGGGGATATATTTTTACTTTTGCCTGCTGGTCCCACAGACTGAACTGTCAGTTTTTAATGATACTGAGTGGTGGCCAGCTCAGTAATACTTCCTCTGATATTTGCTGTCTTCCCTTCCCAGTCTCATTTCCTTTTTCCTCAAACTTGTTTTCACATGTGGTAATGCCCATTCCACATAAACTTTTGCCTTATGCTCTGTTTTCTAGGGCAGCTGGGCCAGAATGGAGAAGGAGCCATATTCATAAATAAAATAGCTGTGGCATAATTTAAAAGTAAAACTGTTAGGTTAGGATTTTCAATGTAAAGGAAGACATTACAGTTAAGATTTCAACTCTAAATTTTAGAGGGATGTCAGTGATTAAGTTTAATTCACCCCCCCCCTTTTTTTTTTGAGGTTAGGTAACTGTGGCCCAGAGAGGTGAAGAGATTTTTCTAGGATTACCAGTAAATTTCTAACACAGGACCAGAACACAAATCCCAGACTCCAGGACTTGTGTTCTTTCCACCTTGTGATTTGTGTTGGGATTGCTGTGTTCTAGAGTTAGTGCCGTCTTCATAGAAGGCTCATTACTCTCTTTTGGATTGTTTTGAGTAAAACAAGTTTTTGGGAAAATTGCAAAGGGAAGGTGTTTGTTCCTATTCCTCTGGTTATGAGAGAATTGTGTGACATAGGTGTCACCATTTACTATAGGGGAGGGAGTGCCATAGATAAGCATTTGTTGACTGATTTGGTTTGGGTTTGAATTACATCTTGGTGTCTGGAACACTTCTACTGTAATTGTTTTCTTTGTGTATTATCTCTTTGGGTTATGGTTTCTTGAAATAGTCTAATTAGAGTTCATCTGCATTTGCTTTGGCTGCATTTGGTGTTTTCATGTCTCTAAGTGTCATTGCATTGAAATATTGCTCTTTTTACTTATGGATTAGAGACCATGTGATATACTTGGTAGCTTAGAGTTTCTTTAATGCTTTGGCCAAGGCCCAGTTTCAGATTTCTTGGCATTATTGCCTGCTTTAATTTTGTATTTGCATTTCAGAATCTTTATTAATAGAGTTTCAGAATATCACAGGACTCAAGTATTTTGCCAACGGTGGCTGGAATTTTTTTGATGTTCTTGGGATATTATTGCTTTGGTAGAGAATTTGCCCTTAAGGAAATGGTTCTGGGTAAAAATAAACTCAGTTATTCTTTTACAGCTTGCTTTTATATGTAGGATGTTTCTTAACTGACTTGAATACTGAATTATTTCTTAATATTAGTACCGAACTCCTTCAAATACATTTAAGTCTTTTTCTTTTTCCAGGTTTTGATGGTACGGTTTGCATCATTGTTTGATGCAAAGGAGCGTACGGTCACCTTTTTAAGTGGAAAAAAATATAGTGTCGATGATTTACACTCAATGGGAGCAGGGGATCTGCTAAACTCTATGTTTGAATTTAGTGAGAAGCTAAATGCCCTTCAACTTAGTGATGAAGAGATGAGTTTGTTTACAGCTGTTGTCCTGGTATCTGCAGGTAAGCAAGCTGGTTCATAATTGTGGCATACCCAGAATACAGTGACCAAGTGGGGGAGAAGGTGGAACTATGTTCCAGCAAGCTATTTAGAAGCCTTGAGGGCTTTAAGCAGATGCTAAATTGTGTGAATCTGTTATTTTTGCATAATTAGACAGTATAAAGTCAAAAGTGCTGTAGAGTAATGAAATGATGTTTAGATCTAGGCCTCACATTGACCACAAGTCTTAGTCTTTAACTTTTGCTAATAATTTTTACAAGTCTAAATTGTTATTTTTGTGGATTTAATGATTTTTTGGGGACATTAGGTTCTGATTTGAATTTAAGTTTTAATTGAAATATGTATTACTTGAAAATATTAAAAATACCCAGTATAGTTAGTTTCAAAAATCGGTGAATTACGAGTAGGCTTTTACCCAGCTTTGCCACTGAATTTTCTGTCTGACTTGCATAAATAGTTCTTTTCTTTTGGGTCTCGATTTCCTCATTCTGTGGAAGGAAGGGATTGTACCATGTGTGCCAACCTGGGGTCTGGTACAGGATGGGTACTTAGTTGCTGTTTGAATGAATGATCAAGTTGAGTCCTAAATATTTAATGTTTATTTATGAGTCATTGATGATGTTTTCCAATTACTTTGCCACCTTACATTTATATTATAGGTATTTCTGACCAAAGTATTTCAATTTAGATAATAGCTATTAAGAAAATAGCAAATGGGAAATTGATATACAGTGACTTTCCTGGGAACATATAAATAAGAACCAGCCATTTTTAGGATCACTAACTTTATTTTAAAACATTTGTTGAGAATTTTACAGTATTCTGATATGACTTAAAGTTTCCCATTTCTTTTCTACTGTGTAAAAGCCATTGTACCAGGTGCTGTGAGGGTTATAAAGTGTTAGTTATAACCCCTGTTTATGTGGCTAAACTGTAAATCAGGAACTCCTAAGGAGAGTAAGTTCTTTGTGTATCTTAAAGGGCCTGTACATCAGGGGTACAAATACATATGTCTTTTAAGCATACTTTGGCTACCTGTTCTGATCAGCTCTACCCAGGTAACTAAAAATGCACTTATGTTACAGAATAGTATGAAGTAACAGGTTAATAAGGGATACCTATTTTTCTCAGTAATCTTGTAATTAATGCTTCTTGCACTTTACCATTTTGCAGTCTCTTGATAATTATTAATGGTTTGAGTTGATATCAGATTAATCTATTATGAAACTAAAGATAATCCATACTTGTTAGTTTCTTTATCTGATCCATATGTGCTAGGAGGAGACAAGCATTAAGACACAAGCTTGCTCTCCAAGCCTTAATGTTCTATTTGGAAAGACAGAACTAACACAGAAAACTTCATGGTATTAAGCTGTGTGGTTCTGACTGAGGAAGGAACCTCATTCAGAGGTTCTAGGAAGGAAGATGAAATTACCTGAGAAAGCTTTATGGGGAAGATGAAAGTGGATCTGGAATTTGAGGGGTGGATTATTAGATTTTCCCATCAAAGCAGTGATGGAGCAGCTTGGAAGAGCATGAGGTAGGCTAGGGTCAGGTGGCCAAAACCCATCTTGTATATCAAGGAGGAAAGGGATAGAAAAAGGCTGGTGAGTTAAAGGTTATTGAATGACCACGAGGAGAACTAAGCAGAGAAGTTTTAACTGAAATATGGGGCAGTGGGAAGTCCGTGTAGGGGAATGATCAGGCATGAACAAAATGATAGTCTGACATTAGTTCTGCATGTTTATCTTGGGTAGATTAGACAAGTGAGTCATTAGAGCTGGAGAGTCAGGTTGAGAGGCTGTTTACACAACTTCAGGTAGGAGGCAGTGGAGTGAACCCTCCTGAGATAGCTGTGGTAGAGGAGGTGAACAGGAGGGACTCTCAGAGGTGGTACAAAGGAAGAAACAGTGGTAGGGGGTGAGGGGGATCTCTGTGCCAGGAAATGTGCTACTTATTGAAATTTCCTGCCAAGAACGTGATTTTTTGTTTTTGTTTTTGTTTTAATCTCCTTTGGAAAAAGCCTTGTGTTGTTTCCCGATCAGGAGAACAATATGAATTCTTTGCAAAAGTAGAAAATACTAAGATGAAAATACAGATGATTGGGAAATCTGGGTGGTTCAGCGGTTGAGCATCTGCCTTTGGCTCAGGGCGTGATCCCGGAGTCCCGGAATTGAGTCCCACATCGGGCCCCCTGCATGAAGCCTGTTTCTCACTCTGCCTCTGTCTCTGCCTCTCTCTTTCTCTGTCTCTCATGAATAGATAAAATCTTAAAAAAAAAAAAAAAAAAAAAAAATACAGATGATAATATTGCTACCAAAAAGGATTACTTTCAACATTAGGGGGTCTCTATCTGTTCACCTGTCCCTCCATTTATCATTTACCTGCTTTATTGATTTATGGTACCTAAAAAAAAAAAAAGTTTGATATGCCAAGTGGAAAAGCCTAATTATAGAAGAATATAACGCATTCTTATTTTTGTTATGTCTATATAAAGGCACACAAGCAACACATATACAACAATTTCATGCATTTTAAAATAATATGTTACTTTCACTTAAACATATGATAGTGTTCATGTCAAACTCAAATCTTTACTACCTAAAAAGAACTATTGCTATTTTTAAAGCAGTATTTATACAGGAAAATAAAATTCAAAAACTCTAGAAAAGGATAAAATAAAAGTCTCTCCTTCTTTCTCCTAGCCTACTCTTCAGAGAACTAGATTTCTAACCATCTTTCTTCTTAATTGTTCTCAGTTACCCATCCAACTGTAAATACTGTGCTTGTACTTCTTTTTATTGAGTAGATATAACTGACAAATAAAAGGATCTTCTTACTTTTTTATAAGCTTTATTTTTACAGTTTTATTTAAAACAGTAATATGCTCACATTCTTTGGCCCTTCACTTTTACAGAACCTCTCAGATAGTATAGATAGAATCTTTTCCTTGGAAAGGGAGACATTTTCCTCCTTTTCCCATATCCTGGATTTCTTTGCTGTATCCATTTCTTTTACATGGTCAAGAATGAAAATATTTACCTTCTGTTCTGTTGGTGTCAAGTTTCCATGCTTTGTTTATTAGATGAGTCTAAATACTGAAAGTAAAAAAATCTGCATTTGCAGTATTATATAAGTAGTGCTCACAGTGTTCACAGAGTGGGGTTGAAATGGTGGACAAGGCAATATAAATTTTTTTTTTAGGATTTTATTTATTTGGGACAGCATGACCAGGGGGGGACAGCCAAAGGGAGGGGGAAAGGGACAAGCAGACTCCCTCCCCACTGAATGAGGAGCCCAGCAACGCTGGGCAATCTCAGGACCCCAAGACCATGACCTAAGATGACACCTAACTGACTGAGCCTCCTGGGTGCAATATAAATCTTGCCTTAAACCTGTGCCATCCAAGGGAGGAGTATTCCAAGTAGCAGGTAACAAATGGATTATTTATATTCTCTATTAATTGCTCAGAATTAAGCAACCATTATATTTGCATTTATTCATTCATTCATTCATTCATTTATTTATTGTTTTTTTTTTTTTAATTTTTATTTATTTATTTATGATAGTCGCACAGAGAGAGAGAGGGAGAGAGAAAGGCAGAAACACAGGCAGAGGGAGAAGCAGGCTCCATGCACCGGGAGCCCGACGTGGGATTCGATCCTGGGTCTCCAGGATCGCGCCCTGGGCCAAAGGCAGGCGCTAAACCGCTGCGCCACCCAGGGATCCCCCATTTATTTATTGTTATTTCAAGATTTTATTCATGAGAGACGGGGGCGGGCAGAGACAGGCAGCGGGAGAAGCAGGCTCCATGCAGGGAGCCTGACGTGGGACTCCATCCCAGGTCTCCAGGATCACGCCCTGGACTGAAGGCAGCACTAAACCGCTTAGCCACCCGGACTGTACTATTTGCTTTATATTTAAAATAGCTTTTTGCTTTTCTTGGAATCTATAGTTGCCATCTGGGTTTTGTTTTGGTTCTTCTCAGAAAGTTAGTTTCTAGATTTATTATATAATTTTATCCTCACAACAGACCTCTGAGGTGAGCTCTGGGACATGTTATCCTCAAATACAGGCAAGAAATTTGAGGAATAGAAGGGTTAAATAATTTGCCCAAGACTGTACATTTTAAAAAGTTGGCTGAGCATGCATTTGAACTCCTATTAGTCTTGCTTCAAAGCCTTTCTGCTATACTGCTTGTTAATAGAATAGCTCTAGCTGCTAAGGGAGAGAGAAATCTCAAACATGATCTTTGCCTGTGAGGTTGGAAGACTCTTGATACCATGGAGAAAAAGGGAATTATACTTGGAAGGTAAATTCTTGAGATAGTGTGAAATGGCAGCAGTTACTTGCAGTTGAAGATTAGGGACAGGCCTATTTAGGTGTGAGACCAGAGTTCATCTAGATATGGATTTTAGTTGTCCTCATAGACGTTTTTGTGGAAGGAACTTGATTTCCATCTTGTAGGATGTGAATATACATAGAGAGGAGATATGGTGAGATTTGGTGGTGAGGGATGAAGAACCTCTCAAAGCTTAAGGAAGTATAGAGGACAGGTATATCATGAATTAAACTATACTATAAACTATAAAGTAAGTGTAGCATTTAGTACATCTTTTAGAAGATTAATTTCTTTTTTTTAGAATTTTTTTTTAAGGTTTTATTTATTTATTCATGAGTGACAGAGAGAGAGAGAGGGGCAGAGACACAGGCAGAGGGAGAAGCAGGGTCCATGAAGGGAGCCTGACGTGGGACTCGATCCCCGGTCTCCAGGATCACACCCTGGGTTGCAGGCGGCGCTAAACCGTTGTGCCACTGGGGCTACCCAGAAGATTAATTTCTATTTCAATTGTGCCTTCTATTATAATTTCTAGAGGATTATTGCTTATGATCTAGCTAGATTTATAGGTGGGTTATTTGGCCTTGAAACCGTAAAATCATGGTTTTAAATATTGAGATTTTAGAAAAATGTAATGAAATTTACATTCCTATAGGAATAGGAATCCATTTCCCTGAAGTTCTGGGTTGTATAGAAGAAGCGTAGGCCTTCCCAACACAAAATATTCATTGAATGACTCATAATACTAGTTCTAACTCCAATATTCTTCTTTGACTTTATAGATTATGTTGTTTGTGGGGCTTACTGTCGTTTCCCAGTTGTTGGTATTGTAAATTACTGACGATATGATGCAAGCCAGGTATTTTCTTCTGCTTTAAGAGCTCTCTCAAGGAAGGAATTTTGGTTTGTTATGTTGACTGCTAATTCTCTAGCACCTGTCACAATAGCCACATACATTCAGTAACTGTTTGGTGAGGGAATTAATAAATTGCAGTGATGTTGAAGAAAACAACTACTTGAATATTAAAGAAAAGGAAAACTCTTGGAAGCATTATTGAGGGCTTTAAGTAGTTTTTTATGGCTCTTAGGACTGTATGACCAAAGTCAATGTTAAGAGGTCTTTTGTCCATGTAACAATTTTGTCTGGAAACATATGACCCCCCCAACCCAATAGTCAACATTCAGTTTGTTTCTTTTTACATGAGAATTAGCACATAATGGACTAATAATCCAAATTTTATTAAATGTAAGATAAACCTATCTTCATCGTTTTTTCTTTAAAGATTTTATGTATTCTTGAGAGGCAGAGAGAGAGAGAGAGAGAGAGGCAGACACACAGGCAGAGGGAGAAGCAGGCTCCCTACAGGGAGCCTGATGTGGGCCTTGATCCCAGTCTCCAGGATCACTCCCTGGGCTGAAGGCAGTACTAAACCGCTGAGCCACCTAGGCTGCCCTATCTTCACCATTTTTTTCCCTGCATTTAGAGTTAATCAAATTTTCCCCTTTATTATGAAATTGTAGTGTTTGTATTGCAAGTGACCTTTTTAGCTACCAGTTACAATGCAGAGCCTCAACATCCTTGTAAATAATGAATAAAAAGGGTGTGAATAGCCAGAGATTTTTGCTTCCTTTGCAGTATCTTTCTTATTAATTACCACTCCCTATACTGGGAGCCATTGAATATTTCTTGTGCTCTACTGCCTCCTATTGTAAACCGAAGAAATAGCTCTTAATGATGAAAAAGTCCATGGGCAAACAACATAGGTTTGGCTAATTTTAAGATACTTCCCTTTATTGTTGGCTTATACTAAATCACTAATTTATTAACATTTTGTTTGATGAGCTTAATGAACACAGTATGTTAAATGGATGTGATTACAGGTTAATATAAGTAGGTAATAAAGTTGCATAGTATATTAGTTATTACTGCATAATAAATTACCTTAAAACTTAGTGGCTTAAAAATGAATACATTGATGAGCTCACAGTTTCTGAGGATTAGGAATATAGATGTGGCTTAGACTGGTGCCTCTAGTAAGGGTTTCCTAGTAGATTGTAGTCAAACTGTGAGCAGGGCTGTGGCTCAACCACCAGGGAAGCATCTGCTTCTAGGCTTATTCATGTGGTTGTAGCAGGAGTCATTTCCTTGCAAGATGTTGGACTGAGTGCCTCAGTTCCTTGCTGGCTGTTGGCTAGAGACCACTGTCAGTTCCTTAGCATATTGGCCACCTGTAGGCAGCTCACGACATGGCATCTGGCTTTTCTCAGAGGAAGTAAGCAAGAATATGCTGAAGATGAAGTTTTTTGATTTTTGTTTTTGTAATATATTTTATTCATCAGTAGTGAGTCAGTCTAGCCCACTCAAAGGGAACGGATACACAAGGTTATGGTTACCAAGATGAGGTGGCCATTTTAGAGGTTACCTGCCACACATGGTAACATACAAATGTGAATATATTCCATATGAAGAAAAAATATATTTGGAAACTACATGATTCATTTTACTGTCAATTAGCAGTTGAAATTAATAGATGGCATCTAATTTTAAAAGTCAGAACCTCAAAAAAAAATCAGAACCTCTAGTTTTGTAAACAAAGTATTAAGCACTGAAGAATTTGATATATCAAGTGTACTGTCATATATCTCTTTATAATGTAATAAATAGGTACAGAAATTTGCCTTTGGGATTTGAGAAATTTTGTCAAGTATTGTTTGTCTTTATTCCAATGTATAAAACCTTGTTTTGGATTCATTGATGAGACTGATGAGCAAGAATTATATTTATATTTAATGTTTTCTCTTAATATTTATACTTAATAATATGTTCTCTCACTCATGTCTGTCTATTCCTTATTCTTCATTAGATCGATCTGGGATAGAAAACGTCAACTCTGTGGAGGCTTTGCAGGAAACCCTCATCCGTGCACTAAGGACCTTAATAATGAAAAACCATCCAAATGAGGCCTCTATTTTTACAAAACTTCTTCTAAAGTTGCCAGATCTTCGATCTTTAAACAACATGCACTCTGAGGAGCTCTTGGCCTTTAAAGTTCACCCCTAAGGCCTTTGTTTATGTAAACATGAACTGATTCATGCTAACTGTACATTTTGTGCTAAAATGCTTATTTATATGTGTATACCATATGTGGAGATAGAAAAGACCTTTAAGACAATACAAGATTGTAGGCTATCTCTGTAATCATGCAGTAGCTGTTTGGATTGAGGTTTCTTCAGTCATGGTTAGACATTGACCGCATTTCCCCTATAGACCAATCAGCTGTGTCGCACTTAAACTGGAGAAGTTACACTGAATTATAGTCACACTGAATGTTAGACTTTTTCATCTGCCAAAACCAAAAATCATTTTGATCTCCCTGTGGTATAAATATAACGCACAATCACAAGTATATGAGGACTTAAAAATTAATCTTTAGTGGTAGAAATTCTGTTGTATGATGAAGACTTGATTTCACCACAGACCATTTGACCTGGTAATTGGAGACGTTGCAGGTTAGGAGATCTTCATGTCTGGATTTTGTTCTGCTGCTTGTAAAGTATATGATCCCAGGCAGGTTAGTTGGTTGTGGAAAATGAAAATTGATAGTGTTCTTAATGCCCCACCTCGCAGATACTAAAAAATGTCTATAAAGCATATTTACCTCTTGGGAGATAGGCACTATGTAAATAAAGTAAATTTTTGTTATTACAATTATTCATAATAATATTCTTTCCTTATTTCTAAGTATTTCTGAAAAATCATTTCAGAGTCCACCCCAACCTATTATTCAAGGTTCCTGCATATGTGTGGGGTATCCTCCTGGCACACACATACTTAAAGTTTATGGGTACATCAGATACATAGTATGTGTACATAATATCTATGTGAATATAGTTACACATAAACACATTTCTTCACAATATTTTAAACTGTGAAGAACTTTATCATACAATAAACTTAAGAGGTGTCAAAGACTCAAATTAGGTGCATTCTACCTGTTGATGACATAACCATTGCTTTAAATGTTTAGACAGTAGATTATTGAATTTATGCTCTATTTTTATTTAAGCAGCACTTAATGTAAAAGTACCAACAGGCAGTTGAGTTCAGATTTTAAAAAGTATGTATTTTAGAGTTCATCTTTGGTAAAATCTTTGGTTCAAGGTACTAGTTGTTTAAAAGTTCATTCAGATTCTTACCTTGTACTAAAAAAGGTTTCGTTGCTGCCCCTTATACACATGCTGCAGCTTGATGATAAATATTTTGATTCTTTTTGGAGAACCAATCAATGTTTTAAGAAAACTGATGTGTTGGCTGTGTGTGTGTGTGTGTGTGTGTGTGTGTGCGCGCGCAAGTGTGTTTGAGTCCACTCTTTTTTTTTTTAATTCTTCTTCTAAATAACACTACAGGGATTTTTTCAAATTAGATTTAATCTATAATTTGAGAAATCATTTAGTGTGTGTGACCTACAGGCTTAGAAATGGTACAGAGACATTTCATCCACATTTCTAATATTGGGCTTTATTAAATAGAGATCAGCCTCTGTTTATGGCAGTGGGAGAAATAGCAAGAGCTGAGGATTTTCTGTGTGTTTTTCTGTTTCCCTGGAAAATAGCAGTTAGTTGGAATTTTTTGAAAAGATTGTCTTCTGTATAATTTTTGGATTATATAAAACTGTAAGAATGGAAAGAGCCCGCTTTACTATACTCAGCCTGTTGCTTTAATGACATGTGAGCAGAATGCCTTATTTTGTAATCTTGTTTAACTTGTTGCTACTGGGACTTGAATTTCTGTGGCACTTGTTAAGTAAGTAAAAAAAAAAGAAGTTAAATCCTCTCATTATTAAAGAGGAAAGGTGATGGTGATGTCTGTAATACAATATGAACCATAATTGTGATTTACCTTACGTAGGTAAGACTTTTATGGGATCTACAGTCTAGTTTTTGTGAATTCTTTACATGATAGCATTATCTTTTTATAATTTGTTTTCCTAAGATAAATGCATAGTTTTCTTCTATGGGGGATAGAAACGGCTTTTTGAAGTAATCCTGAAAACCTCAAAGATCATGTTTATTCTTAATTTTTGCCTTTTGCATAAGCCTCTTTATAACATGTTATCTTTAAAACAATTACTGTCTTTAGGAATGTGTAACCAGAACTATGTTAGTATTGCTTATAAAACTTTAGTTAGGTTCAATATATACATGTATACATCTATATATAGGTATGTAGGTTCGCATTTTGTCTTGTAAAATTTTATTTGAACAAATTCTTCCTGTAGGTAATGGGAAACAAAATTAATAGTTCATATGCCACTTGTAGCATCTCTATATTTGAAAATAGCCCAATATTAAAACTACTAAAATTAAACCAGCAGTCTATTATAAGCACATTCTTTGAGTCATTGGGTATAAACTTACTAAATGTGGAGAAGACAACCAGTTTGGGAAACTTCTGGGTTGGTGGGACACTGTTGATTAATTGATAATGTACTGTATGAATTAAGTGATGCTTTAACTCTGATTTTACACTTTAAAGTTAAAATACGGGCATTATGTCAGCAAACTTAAGGGCATTATGTCAGCAAGCTAAAACTTTTTTTTCTGTGCTTTTAATGTATCTCTTCACATGATCTGAGAGAGGATTCAAGCTTTTAGAGAGAAATAAATAGCTGAGGGAAAGGGGAAGCATCATCTTGAGTTGAAGCTTTTCCTTATGGCGATGGTTTAATTACAGATGAAAAATTAGAAGGCAATTTCAGTGGATTAAGTGTATAGCTTTTGTATCTACATTTCAAGAAATTACCATTGTAACTTGATAAGAAATGATTTATTTTATGTAAACATCATTGCAAAGCAAGGTGTAGAAGCTCAGCTAGATTTATTACTGTGCACGAGATTAAGTACCTATCTCAATTATTCTTTTTCTTTTCCAATATAAAGTTTGCTGAATGTACAAGAAGAGTTTATCACTTAGGATATAGAATTTTTTTTAGGGGTTGGGGGGATGGGATCTGTCAGGAAATTGCCTATAAACAAAGATTGTCTTGATTTGATTCAGAACATAAAACTTGAAGCTATTCTTGAACTAACGTGGAAAAATAAAATGGCTATTGTTTTAAAAAAGTGATAGAAATATATTGTCAAGATATGAATTAAGTTTATTTTCTACAAACTGTTATTGATGAGGACATGGATAATACCTTCATGTTTCTGAAAAGTAATCTGTACGTGGGGGGAGGGGATAATAAATATTATTTCTAACCAAGTGCGTGGTTTTTGGTATCTTTCTACCTCAATGTTTTTGTAAGACTCTAACTTAGTACTTTCCCCTGAGCATAGGCAGGACATCTTACCTAAATACCTGATTTAGCGTGGTGGAGCATGTATATGCAGGGCTCTTCTTAAAAGATTTTAGTTTGTTTAGAGTCCAGCAACGATTGTTGCTGTTTTCTATAATAGCTAAATAGTAGTTTGTTGTATCTGGTAAAGTAATCTTTTTTAGAGGGGGATGATCTGAGAAAGGAAGGGGGTGCTTGATCTAGCCAACACTCAGCCTTGGCGATGAGTGGGTTAAGGTGCCTCAGCAAGACCACTGCCCCACTCCCTAGGGGTGGTAGCCATGTCGGTGGAGTTGAGGCAGTTACTTAAATCTTAAATGCAGTCCCTACAGTTGTTTCCTAGACCAGTAATATTTCTTTTCTGTGGATGTTAATTCCTGTTCTGTGAGAGAAATGGGCTCCTTGATTAAATAAACTTGGAAATGCTGGGTTAACAAGGTTACTGAGATGTCTTTATGTTAGTCCTGTTCTCTAATGATCAAGTGTGTATCGTGAATTCTTTAAGGAAGGATTCAGTGGGATGCAGTTTTCCTGAATTTCCTCTGCCAAGTAGTGCTCCCCCCTTTTTTCTGTGTTGAGTGCTTCTTGGGGCCCCCTGGAAGGTGTGCTTTCAGGAGGAAATAATGTTAACACATTTTGGGTGTTGATTAGGATATTGATCATATTCTGTGGAGTATTGTACAAATTTGTATTTTGTCCCTTTTTGCACATTATAAAGAAATGTTGAGCTCTAAATAAATGTGTGCTTGATGGAAAACAAAATAGATTAAATTCCTTTGAATTTTGGAAGTGCTGCATGTGAGTAAATGAGTAAAGACAGCCAATTCATGGATCTGGTTTTAGTTTTCACACTTACTTGGGCCTGTTAAAATTTGTCACATTTGCTTTTCTTAATTCTTGGTCTGTCTAAAGGTTTAGCAACAGGTTATAGCTTGTGTTCTAGTAGCTACCTCAGAGTTGCTCTTCACAAAGTCAAAGTTGGTGGAGAAACCATAAGTGCAGTCTTGGAGGCACTCACAACCTCTCCAGAATGCTTTCTATGGGGCACGGTCCCAAGCATGTAAAGATGGACTCAAAATTATCAGTTCCTCCACCTTTTAATATTACTAAAGAGGGTGAGACTGGTGTTTTAAAGAAGATTCAAATACATGGGACGAAAATGGTGTTTTCAGATTTTTTTTTTTCCTCCTTTTTCCTGCTGGGGACCACAGAATTGAATACGATCTTCTAAAAAGTTTCTAAGGTAAGTTCTGTGTTTTTTCTTTTCTGCAGTGTCATTTTTCTCTGAATTTGCCTTGTCCCTAACCCCAGCAGTTCCCTCTGGCACACCCCCTCCCCCCCACATTAGTTTGTTGCTTTGCTTGTAAATTTTCATCTGTTTTTCCCCCCTACACCAGCCATTTCATTTCCTGTTCAGGTCCTGCAGTTAAGTTGCAAGTAGGGTAGTTTCCAAAGTGGAAAGCACCTACACTTTCATTCTCTCTTGATCATTTTCTTGCTCCCTACAGTTAGGTTTCTCTCTAGGCTGTTTTATCTAACAAGACTTTGGAGGAATAAACTCGTGGTTTAGTTATTTGTTACTTATATTTGTTGAACATACATGTACCGCTCAAGGATTTATTTTAATCCAAATGCAAAATGAGTTTCCGTGAAAATCCAGGGAACTAGTCCAGAGTGTTGTGGAAGTTGTGTGCACATGGAGCAAATGGCCACCAATCATAGCATCTTAAGTAGTAATTGCTAGGAAATGCTGTTATAGCCATAGTGTGCTGGAGCCTAGAAGGTCTCTTGAGGTCTCACTGTTATATTTCCAGGAATTTATGAGCTAGTAGTTAGAAACAGGCACTATTAAAAATTAAATTACATAAGTGTACAATTATATTTGAGAATATAATATTCAAAATTCTTCACTTCCTAATTATTTTACCTTTTACTGTTATTTATGTTTTTGAGGTTCAAAACCTTCATGGGTATAGTGGCAATACTTTATAATGGTGTTCCTGCACATCTCTTCCCAACTCCCTAAGTGATGGCACACTGGTAGCTCAAAATTGACCGTGGTAGAATTATTTATACTTTGGAAAGCAGCAAATAAGGGCTTGAATTATTTTGTTGGTTTTCTAGATTTAAGTGATGGAGAAAGTGTTAGTAATACAAATTAAAAGTGTCTCATGCCTGTAGCCATTAAACACTACAAATGGAAAATTGGCGATCTAGTCCAGTATTTGAAAACCATTATCCAATTCAGCAAAGAAGTTGCACACATTTTTGGTGAACAAATCAAGTTCTGATACAATTTTTGTTTTGTTTTTGTTTTCTTAGTAGACTTAAAAATAGCAATATTCGTGTCAGAACTGTGCTTGTCAGTTGCAATGTCAGCAAAAATAAAGGAATATGTTCTGTGAGATCATTTTTGGTTATACTGGATTTATAGTTAAATGCTATTTTATTTTTTATAAATTTATAAATTGTGTGCTATATATCCTTTCATTAAAAAAAATACATACTCATACATTAATAAGGTATTCCTATACCCCAGACAGGTGGTTAAATGTTGACCAGCACGCCACTATTGACCCCAAGAAATAATTCTGTTTTCTAGATAAAGGGAACCAAGGCTCAGAGAGAGTAAGTAATTTGCTCAAGGACATACAGCTACTGAATAGAGAGTTGGACTATAAACCCCAGATGTTTGGGCCTGCGGTTTGCTCTCAACTGTTACATATAATAGAGGACTACTGGGCTTGGGGTCTCCTTCTTGGCAGAGTGGTTTTGTAAGACTCTTGATCTATATATAGAGAGAGCTTATGTTCCTGGGATTGTTTGGGGATGGGTAAGAGGAAGCTCTTTAGTCAAGGATTCGATACATAATTCAAGTTTAATGTTATCCTCCAACCCCTACATAACTTTTTCTCTTTTACATAAGACGTGTAAACTACTTAAAGTGATTGTAAGACTAAATGAGATGTATTTAAAAACTCTTCAGTAATGTCCTACACAGACATAAGGAGATTTTCTTTCCTTAGAAAATGACAAAGAAGAAGAGAAAGGAGAGTTCTGGGGGGCTGGGGAAAGTGAGCACAGGGCCCTGGAGGAGGCTCTCCCTGGGTCAGCCTGTGTGGCTTGGTGTCTCACGGGCATGTAGGGACTGAAGTGAAGTGGCAGTTCCCGATTCAGGCCTTTCTCAACAGGGAACTACTCTGACAGTTAAGACTGTGGGATGACCACAACCTTCAGATACTACTGATTTCCGGTAACTTCCTCAGGAGAAGCTGAGGAACAAGGAACACAAGATGACCAGGTTCGTATCCCATTTCCAAGACTTAAGAATACAGTAGTCTCCCTTACCCACGGTTTGGCTTTCTGTGGTTCCAGTGACCTGCCCTTAGCCCCGTCTGTGTCCGGAAGTAGGAGCCCAGTGCTCCCCCACAGTGCCATGACCTTGACCTCACGTTGTTTCCTCATGTAGGCGTTTTGTATCTCCTGTTAGCGCATGGAGAAGGGTGAATACAGCACAGTAAGGTATTTTGAGAGCACACATTCATATAACTTTTATTATAGTATATTGTTATATTGTTCTTCTGAGAATTACTGTTAATCTCTTATTGTGCCTAATTTATTATTGAGCTTTATCATAGGTTTGTATGTATAGGAAAATCGTGATAGATCTAGGGCTTGGTATTTCCACAGTTTCAGGCATCCACTGGGAGTCTTGGAATGTATCTCCCTGCAGCCAAGGAAGACATTGCTGTTACATACGAGGAAGGTCCTGGTATTCCAGTGGATGGTATCATTGTTCAAGGTGTACATCTGTCACAAGGGGCAGGGATAATGGGCTCAATCTCTTTGATAGTAGAAATAACATAAATACCTGAAAGGGCAGGAAAAATTCCATGTCTTTGAGTTTTGAATATTCTCACCATTTACTGAAGATTGAGGATACCTTTCTCATTGTGAAGATCCCTTCATCTTCTGGGTTCAGCTCCTCTCTGTAAAGTGAAGGAATTTTAACTGTATGCCCTCCCACATCCCTTCCAGGGCTAACATTTGTGATATGATGCTATATAAATAGCAGAGGTAAAAGAAAAAGCCAGAGTGAAAAATTTGTTTTGTGGGGGATGAGGTGAGGGGAGACGAAGAAACATGGTTCCTGCAACTGAACAACTTGCCTAACCTCACACTTGCCTAACCTGGTGTGACATTGCACCCTGCTGGCCATCTGTCCATGATCCTTGTGGTGTGACTTCCTGCTCCCTCATGTGTGCCTCAGTGCTTAGTGCTCACCATACCTTTAGGTCAAAGTCACCGCTCAAGGTCAGGGACAGGAAGTATGCTGGGGGAGGAGTGGTCATGTCTAGGAATTTCATATCTCCTAAGGTTCCCACTGCCCAGTGGAAGGGGCAACTGAAACTGATTTCCTGACTTCCTGCATGGCAGTTCTTCCTGGTTTTTGATCATAACAAAAATGTAAATTTTTATAGTTGAAGTATGGAAGAGTATAAAATTTTTTTGTAGTTGATGACTCTCTTGTCTCTTCCCCTAAATCCTCCAACCCTCAAGGTAGTCAGGAAAAAAATTTTTTTTTAAAAAGATTTTTACTTATTAATGAGAAACACACAGAGGCAGAGACATAGGCAGAGGGAGAAGCAGGCTCCCTGTGGGGAGCCCGATGTGGGACTGGATCCCAGGACCCGGGGATCACGCCCTGAGCCAAAGGCAGATGCTCAACCATTACTACCCAGCCGCCCAGTCAGGAAAGTTTTTACCATATAAAACCAAGCTTCTACCAGTTGTTACTTTCCAACACTCTTAGCTGGCAAATCAAAAGAATTTTATGGTAAACATACAGACATCTGCCACAGTAACATTTTATTATATTTGTGAATTATAGCTATCTCTGTAATTCACAACAGCTATCTGTTCTTCCATCAGTCTATCTGGGATTTTTAAAAATCCATTTCAAAGTAAATTGCTGTCCTCAATAAACTCCCTGAATTTTCATCTTGTATGTAATTTACTAGAGTTAAATATTAATTTATAGTTTATTATTTTGATATGCAATTTATAGACGAGGAAATGTACAAGTCAGTAGGTATATCTGCCACTTTACTTTCACAAATGCGCTCTCACTGTGTAACCCAAAACACAACTGAGATATAGAACTTTACCATCATCACAGACAGTTCTCTGATGCCCCTTTCTAGGCAATCCCTACCCCTCAGAGGCAATAGCTATTCTGACTTTTTCCACCATAGATTAGATTAACTTGTTCTATAACTTTATATAAATGGTATCATTGCCATATATACCCTCTTATAGAGACTTCTTCACTCAGCATAGTGTTTTGAGGTTTATTCATCATGATTTTGTTCTTTTTATGCTAAGTAGTATTCCTCTATATGGATGCATCACAGTTGATTTATCCTGTCAGTGGATACCTGGGTTCTTTCCAGTTTTTGGTTATTATGGATAAAGCCATTATGAATACTCCTTTGTATTTACTGTTGCACCATATCATGACTTGACCTTGGGTTAGAACTTGTTAGTTCCATGAGTACGAGAAGCAGCATATGATGGAAAGCATTAGAAACAGAGAATTAAATTTAATTTGTTCTGGCTCGAGTTCTTATAGAAAAACCAGCTCATCAATTAGAATATGCTTAAGACCTATGTAAAAGGGGAGTTCAACAATAGGGATATTTATTACTTATTTCCTGCATAAGACTTCTGGAGGCAGGGCAATTCCAGGCTGGTTCAGTAGCAACAAATGCCATTGAAGAACCCAAGAGCTCACTTCATACCCTTAGATTGGCCCTTATCAAGTGAACAAACAAAAATCCCCAAGACAACAGAAAATAACAAGTGCTGGTGAGGATGTGGAAAAATTGGAACAATTGTGCACTCTTGGTGGGAATGTGAAATGGTATAGTTTTGTGAAAAACAGTGTGGTGCTTCCTTAAATAATTAAAAATAGAAAAAAAAAATTAAAAATAGAGTTACCATAGAACCCAGCAATTCCACTTCTAGGTACAGATCTATATACCTATAGATCTAGGTATAGAATTGAAAGTAGTCTTGAAGAGAAAATTGTATATCTACATTATAGCAGCATTATTCATAATAGCCAAATGATGGAAGAACCCAAGTGTCCGTTGATGGATACACAACATGTAGTATATACCTACAATTGGCATATTATTCAAAATTAAAAAGGAAGGAAATTCTGACACATGTACAACATGGATAAACCTTATGGCAAGTGAAGTACTCCAGAAAAAACAAATACTATATGATTCCACTCATGGAGTACCTAGAGAAGAAAACAGCATGGTGGTTGCCTGGGGATGGTGGAGGAGGTGGGTAATGTGTCAGAGTTTCAGCTTTGCAAGATGAAAAACTTCTGGGGATTTGTTGCATTGACAATGTGATTGTACTTAAACACAACTGTACACTTAAAAATGGTTAAGGTGGTAAATTCCATGTTATATGTATTTTACCACAATTCATTTAAAAAACCAACCCAGTAGCTTCAGATCCTTCTTTGTCATCCAATGCATATTTGTAATGTTTTCTCTCATGGTTGCAAGATAGCGGGTGCCACTGTTAGGCACCACAATAGAAGGACTATGCCCAGAGAATACAGAGGCCTTCCTCTTGTTTATTAGGGAGATACCTTTCTCAGGAGGCTCCAGCAGACTTCGCCACTCAGCTGCCATTGGCCAGATTGTGTCTCATGCTCCAAGGGAGCTTGGAAAGGAAGTATGTACTATTTTTCAGCCTCTGTAGAGAGCAGCAGGCTTCTGAAGAGAACAAGGGCTGGGGAATGGCTTTTGGGTAGGCAAAGTATATTATCTTTTGAAAGGAATACTGTTTAGGGAGGATGGGTCTTTGGTGAGCTTAGCACTGATGGCCACTATAAGTGGTGATACAGCAAATCTTTTTTTTTTTCGTTTGTTTTTTTTTTTTTGATACAGCAAATCTTAGTTGATATAGGGATGATGCCCTTGGCTTACCTTTAATATATGTAGGGCCAGGACAAGAATACAAATGAGGATCATCAGCTTGCCCTTGTCTTTTTTTCTACTCCTGCCTTTGTTCCATAGTATGAAGGACTGTTTTTATCCCTCCAGGAATTTTGTGAGCCAGTTGACTTCATATTGGTATTTTGAAATTGGCCACTGTAGGAATATTGATACTATAGAAATCAGTAAATGCTACAGATTAGGACTCTTTCTGCCCCAGGTACCAGTACCCTGCTGAGCCTTTCACACATGCTCATGGACACTCCAGCTCCTAGGTTCAACCTCTATTCATCCACTCTTTTTTACCATCCCTTGGGCCAAGTGCTGTGCATACTGACAATGTGGTCTGGCTGTGGAAGGATGAAGGACAGAACCTTGTGCAGGCCCGAGGTCATTTGGGTAGGGAGTTCAGATACTGGAGCATGATCTGGAATGGGGATATGGATTCTAGGCATACCTGGCCATACTTTTTTTTAAAATTTAAATTCAATTTGCCAAAATGAAGTATAAACCCAGGGCTCATCATATTGTGTTAGGCTTGGAACCTCTAAAGTGTGATTCTAGGGCAGGGGGCTAGTGGCCTGGGTTGTAGGGTGAGCAAGAGAGGGAAATACTTTTGTCCACTCTCCCCTATTTTCTGCTTTTGACTGCATGGAAGAGAACCCTTCCATCCCTCATACATCTGCCTAACTTCTCAGGAAGGGAGCATTACTGGTCTAATTTATCAGAACCCAGCACTCATTTATGGGCTGTATTTTAGTAGTGGACAGGGTTATTGTGTCTTAGTGTTTAGGATCTCTGCAAGATTTAGCTTTTATGATTGCAGTATATGGGGTAAGCTCACCTGTGACTGTACCTGGGTATGAAGTTCAGGTTAGAATCCTTTCCACTTTAGATTCAGGAAAGAGGGAGAAAGAGGCCTCTTGACTTAAGTCTGTTAGGATTTGATATAATCTGTACCTCCTAGAACAGTAGTTCTCAGACCAGTAGCATCAGCATCACCTGGGAACTTAATGAGAAATGCAGATTCTATGGTCTCTCCCCAGACCTCCTGGATCAGAATCTTTGGGAATGGATCCAACGGTGTTTTTATAAGTCCTCCAGGGGACTCTGGTGCAGCTGAAAGATTGAGAACCACTACTCTAGAAGAATATAGCTTAGGTAGTTGTTTGCTAGGGCAGCTATAACAAAGTGCCACAGACCAGGTGGCAAAAACCAGAAATTTCTCACAGTTCTGGAGGCTGGGAGTCTGAGATCAAAGTTGGCAGGGTTGTTTCCTTCTGAGGGCCACAGGAGAAGGCTCTGTTCTAGGCCTCTCTCCTTGGCTTGTAGATGGCTGTGTTCTTGTGTCTTCACATCCTCTTCCCTCTGTGCATGTCTGTGTCCAAATATCTTCTTATAAGGACACTGGTCTGATTGGATTAGTGCTGACCCTAATGACTTTGCTTTATTTAGGCCATTAAATATGGTTACATTCTGAGGTACCGTGTATTAGGACTAAACCATAGGACACCATTCAGCCCACAGCACTTGGGAAAAATGGTCATATAATTTATGTGCCTTTCTCCCTAGTACCCCATTATGAGTTTATTGGAGGTCAGAGAATGAGTCTTCCTTGTTTTTGTAGCTCTAGTGTCTTACAAGATGCCCAACAGTCTTTCACTAAATTTAAATTGACTGTGGATGGAAGAACTTTTTGATGTTTTATTGGGGTTATAATCCTAAAACACTTTTGTGTGTGTATATGTGCAAAGTACATATCTCAAAGCTTCTTATGGTCTCAGGCCTTTTTCCAAGTAGGTCTGATGTAAGACCCTTACTGGCTGAGGTTCTACTACCTCACATTTCTATAGATTTTTGAGTCGCTTAATCCTGCTTTCTCCTTTTGTGTGTGTGTATAGTGGGAACATTCTTCTGGGGGCAACAGAAGATGCTTGATATCTAAACTCTCTCAGAAACTTGTTTGTTTGTTTGTTTTCTTCCTTTCTGCCTGAGAGCTTTTGAAAAGAAAAGAAAAAAAAAATTGCCCTACTTCAATTAAACATAGCAAAGGATTCTAGGTGTTTGTATTTTGAAGAACTCAAAACCAGACTGTGATAAACAGATAATTGTCATTGAGAGGTATCCCACTTTATTTGCTAGGGATTTTCTATTGTTGCTTTTCAATTTAGTAGACAGTAGAATTACAAGTTGCCATGGCAACCTATCCATTGCCCAAATTGCCTGGGCCTTAAAGACACAGAAACCACATTTGGTTTTATTCCATAGAGCTGACATTGTTATAAAACAGAGCACAGCAGAGTGAATGCGGAATTAGAGCAGACATCCTGCCCCCGCTTCTTTTCCCTTCCCTCCCCTCTTGTGGTTTCTGTGTTTACCAGGCCCCTGAATAGCCCAGTGTTAGAAATTGTATAATTTGGCCTCTGGAGTTCTTTCAAGAAAACAACCATGTTGCTGTGTCCCATGCCATTTTGTTACCTTTGTTAGTGACAAACTATGGGAGTTAAGGAGGTGTGGGGATGGTCGGCATCTATGTAGTTAAATTCCTCCTTCAATACAAGGTTTGACAAATGACAGCCTTCTGTCATTTTTGCAACCGCCCTTCTTTCATTCGGGTGGGTTAGCAAAAGAACGCTCCGAAGAAACTGAAGGTGATTCTCGACACATTTCCAACTTAAGGAAGCCAGAAAAGCCTGGCAGACCTGGGCACCCATTCTTGGTTATGCCCAGAAGTAGAATTAACTGGCTAAGCTTGAGAAAACACTGGAACTCTGGCAACTGCTCTAAATGAATTTTCTTGTTCCTCTGAGCTTTGCCCATAGCCACTGTATGCATTATGTTACAAAGCTAATTATACAATATCTTGAGAACCAAGGGAAGGCTGATTCATCTGATAAGTGAATTTGAGAGCATATCTCAAGCCTGGGTTGTACTCTTCCCAGGAGGTACAATTGAGAAGTTGAAGAATAAAATAAAACCTACCCTTAGCTGCTGAAATTACAATTGCCTGAAGTTTGCTGGCTCTGAAAGTTTAGATTTTACTGGGATGTATTTATTTTCAATCTTGTTTAATTTCTTTTCAGGCTGTAGGCCATCATTTAGTGCTGATTTTTATGACTTTTTTTTTTTTAAGATTTTATTTATTTATTCATGAGAGACACACACAGAGAGAGAAGCAGAGACACATGGCAGAGGGGGAAGCAAGCTCCATGCAGGGAGCCTGATGTGGGACTTGATCCCGGGTCTCCAGGATCAGGCCCTGGCCTGAAGCAGGTGCTAAACTGCTGAGCTTCCCCGGGCTGCCCATTTTTTTTTTTTTTTTAAGAGAGGGAGAGAGGAAAGGGGAGGGGTAGAGAGGGAGGGAGAGAGAGAATCTTAAGCAGACTTCACACCCAGCTCAGACCCGGATTTGCAGTTTGATCTCATGACCTTGAGATCAAGACCTGAGCCAAAATCAGGAGTCAGATGCTTAGCCAACTGAGCCACCAAGGTTTCCCTTTTATGGCTACCTTTAAGGGACAAGGAGGGACCTTCTATTTTGATGTAGGAAGTACTTCATTTCCTGGGGAAAATGGGATCCACTAATGGATGAAACAGTTACCCACCCAGGCATTGGGGCAGTTTTGGCTTTACCCTAGGACTTCTTTGAGCACTCAGGGCAATCCCAGACCTTCCCAGTTAACCAAATTTATGATGATAATAATAGCAGGAATTTAGACAGAGGAGGTCACCTGTTGCAATAGTTCCCAGACTTTTCTCTCAATAGGACACACGTAATGGGTATTTTAGTTTGGGTCCTGCAAAGACAGGCTGGATGACAGGAAGTCAGATGCTGGAATCGATGCCAGGAAGCAGAGGTGAGGGAGGGAGTACTGGAAAAAGAAGGGAAGAAAGTTTACAGAGTGGTGTTAATGAGCTGGCTGCTGCTGAGGCTAAGTGGCTCTCTGTCATGTTGGGCACCACCTGACTTTACCTCAGAACTGTCCTGCCAAGGGATAAGGAAGCTGAGTATTTGTCCACTGACTCTATTACTGGTTGAGGGTTGCCCCTGAGGGCTTTGCTCCTTCCCACCTACAGAGAAAGCTCTCAGGCTGAGAAACAAAGAAAGACCTGGGCCCTGAAGTGGACAGCTGCCAGCAATCACGAGAATTGTCCCTGTGCAGTTGTAGGTGAACTCAGGCCAGGGCAGCAATAGTCTCATTCTATGTGAGTGTTCATGGTTATTATGGTGATTTTAAAACGTCATCTGCAAATTTTATTTATTTATTTATTTATTTATTTATTTATTTATTTATTTATTTATTTATTTATTTATTTATGATAGACATAGGGGGAGAGAGAGGCAGAGACACAGGCTGAGGGAGAAGCAGGCTCCATGCAGGGAGCCTGACTGATGTGGGACTCGATACCGGGACTCCAGGATTGCGCTCTGGGCCAGAGGCAGGTGCTAAACCACTGAGCCACCCAGGGATCCCCTCATCTGCCAACTCTTGACACATTTTCCATTGAGAGATGGGGATCTATGGCTTTTTTCTCTTAAATACAGTCAGACAGGCTCAGGACTGTTTTGACTAAGAGGATATGATAAAAGTGTTCTATGTGACTTCCAAGTTTAGATCATAAAAAGCCATGCAAATTCCACCTCTTGCAGGGACACTTGCTTTTGGAGCTTTGATCTGCTATGAAAGAAGTCCAGTTGCTTTGAGACTGCCATGGTGCAGAGGCCATGTGTCATCAGCAGCCCCAGCTGAGCTCCCAAGCAAGTGCTCCCAGTCAGCTCCCAGCCATGTGAGTGAATCTTCTAGGATGTCTAGCCTAGTTGAACCTTCAGCCAATATCCGACTGCAACCCCCAAGAAGAACTGTCCAGTCAGGCACTGCCTGAATTCCTGACCCACAGAATCTATGAGAAAATGAAAATGATTGTTTAACACTTTTACATTCAGACTACTTTGTTCTGCAATAATAGTAACTGGAACACTTATCCAGGAAACTAATGCTATTGAGGAAATGGCTCACATAACACTTTTTGGGTCAAGGGTAACTTACCATTTTCCACAGAAGTCATTGGAAGCCCAGGGAGGTAAAAATATTCACCTGAGCACACATTAGCATTTTCCCCACAGTGGTGCCATTAATAGTTCCCCATCTGCCATCTGCAATACTGGGAGATATTTGGAAGAGGGCTTGTGAAGAGTCTGGTAGCCCCTTTGCACTCATACTGTGCCTTTTCTTTCTTTTTTTTTTTTAATTAATTAATTAATTAATTAATTATGATAGTCACAGAGAGAGAGAGAGAGAGAGAGAGAGAGAGGCAGAGGGAGAGGCAGGCTCCATGCACCAGGAGCCCGACGTGGGATTCGATCCCGGGTCTCCAGGATTGCGCCCTGGGCCAAAGGCAGGCGCTAAACTGCTGCGCCACCCAGGGATCCCTATACTGTGCCTTTTCTTGCCTTTGGAAACCTCCAGTGTAATCCTGTTCTATTCAGTTGTAAGACTGTATTGACTGCTGCTTCATAGAGAAACCCTTTCATTCTCCTTATCCAAAGCAGTTAGAATCAAGGACAAAGGAAAGAAGGGGAATGACTTGTTTAATCTGGAAATCTTTCCATTGCGTGAATATTAAATTTGTACAAAAACTCTTAAGAATTTGATGTTTTGGGGTGCCTACATGGTTCAGTCAGTTAAGTGTCTGCCTTTGGCTCAGGTCGTGATCTTGAGGTCTTGGAATGGAGCCCCACATCAGGCTCCCTCCTCTGTGTCTCTGGGCTGCTTCTCCCTCTCCGTCCGCTGCAACTTCTGCTTGTGCTCTCTCTCTCTCTGTCAAATAAATTAAAAATCTTAAGGAAAACCCTTGATATTCCAGTTGAGTATGGTTTACAAATTCTGGGAGTCTTTGAGGCACTGAGAGAAGAAATTTCTCTGAATTTTAGCCTCAGAGTCATATGAACCTTTAAATCACTCCTATGAAAGAGAATGTCAGTGTTGTACAGTGTAATGCACTGTAATGAATGGACCGTAAATACATTCAACAGCACATGGATTCCATTTTCTTTGATAATACACTTGGATTTATAAATGAAGGAGAAAAGCCTTAAGAAAATATTGTTTTGGTTTTTTAAAATATGTAATATTAGTTAGAAAGAATTTCAAAACTCTGAACTATTCCTGACACCAAACAAACCCAAACTCCTGTCATATTCATGCATTTCTAGTTCAAACACCGAGACTGATTTATTACTTGAAGTCAATAATAATCAACCTGAAGTTGATAATAGTCTTACTTTATGTCAAGGAGAATAAAAATTTTGAGATAAAAAATAGTTAAGAAAAAAAAAGAGAAAAAGAAGAAGAAAAAGAAAAAAAAAAGAGAAGAAAAAGAAAAAGAAAAAAAAAAAGGTTAGTCTGGTGGTTTTCCCTGACTCTTTGTGAGTCATAGAGACTGTATGACTAGGTTTCAGAGAGTGACTGTTAAAATGGTCCTTAAAAATTTTTAACTGAAAAGTGATCAATTCAGGGACTGCTTATAGATAAATCTTCATCACACGTTCTAAAGTGGCCAGACTTCAACATTCCTCAGGATCTTTGAAATGCAACTTATGTCTTCTGTTTATAGAACACTATAAACCGTGCTGGGATAATGGATTGATCTTTTTTAAAAGAACTAATTTAGGGGGCACCTGGGTGGGTCAGTCGATTAAGTGTCTGCCTTTGGCTCAGGTCATGATCCTAGGGCCCTGGGATCCAGTCCTACATGGGGCTCCTTGCTCAGCAGGGAGCCTGCTTCTCCTTCTCCCTCTGCAGTTCCCCCTACTTGTGTGTGCTCTCTTTCTGTCAAATAAATAAATAAATGCAATAAAAAAAAGAATTTTATTTATTTATTTATTATTTATTTGTTTATTTTTATTTATTTATTTATTCATGAGAGACATCGTAAGAGAGGCAGAGGCATAGGTAGAGGGAGAAGCAGGCTCCCCAGGGGAAGCCTGATGCAGGACTTGATCCCAGGATCCTGGGATCATGACCTGAGCCAAAGGCAGATGCTCAACCACTAAGCCACCCAGGTGCCCCTAAATAAAATCTTTTTTGAAAGACTGATTTCGTTTTTAAGCACACTAAGGAGAACTGCTGGGAAAATGTGCAGCCAAAATTCTCAGGGCATTTCTTTACTTAAAGAACTAAGTAAGATTGTAAATTAATAAGTGTGTGGAGTGTGCATATGCATGTGCTTATTTATATATACTTGCCTCATTGCCAAATAGAAGTTAGCTTGTTCCTTTATCCTGTGTATTTCCTGTGAACTGGAAATTATATCTAAGGACTTGATTAGATTAAAGTTAATTATTTATGGCTACAATGCACTATCAGTGATGTTGTAGTTACATATAGCATCATAGGTCTTTATTTAGCTCATGATTCTGAAGGTCATTCTTCAGTTTGGGTTGGGCTTAGCTGGGAAGATCTAGTCTAGGCTGGGCTTGGTTGATTGTGGCTTGGTTTGCTCATGTATCTGGTCAGTTGGTGGTTTGACTGGTTTGATTGGCTTATGCAGGAACACCTCATTTTATTGTGCTTTGCAAGTAATGTGTTTTTTACAAATTGAAGCTTTGTGTCAACCCTGAGCCAAGCATGTCTTTTGGTGCCATTTTTCTGACAGCATTTGCTCACTTAGTGTCTCTGTGTCACATTTTGGGGACTCTTGCAATATTATAAGCTTTTTCATCACTATTATATTTGTTGTGGTGATCTGTGATCACTGATCTTTGATGTTACTATTGTAATTGTTTTGGAGTTCCATGAACTACACCCATATAATGATGAACCTAATAGATAAATATTGTCTGTGTTCTGACTGTTTTACCGACCAGCTGTTTCCCTCACGTTCTCCCTCTCCTCTGGCCTCCCTATTTCCTGAGACTCAACAATATTGGAATTAGGTCAATTAATAACCCTACAATGGTATCTAAGTGTTCAAGTGAAAGGAAGAGTCAATCGATGTGGCAAACTTCATTTTTGTCTTATTTTAAGAAATTGCCACAGCCACCCCACCCTCTGGCAACCATCACCCTGATCAGTCAGCAGCCACCAACAAAAAGATTATGACTTGCTGAGAGCTCAGATGATGGTTAGCATTTTTTAGCAATAAAATATTTTTAAATTAAGGTATGTACATTGTTTCCTAGACATAATGCTATTGCAGACTTAATAGACTACAGTGCAGTGTAAACAGAACTTTTATATGCACTGGGACACCAAAAAAAAAAAAATCTATTTGATTTGCTTTATTGCACTATTCACTTTTTTGTGGTGGTCTGTGACCAAACTTGTAGTATCTCTGGGTTATGCCTGTACTGGATTCAGCTTGGTTGGCTCAGATGACTGAGACCTTTCTCCCTGTGCTCCCCTATCTTTCAGCATGCCATTTTAGGCTCATTCACATGGCAACTTTGTGTCCCACGAGTGAAATCTGGAATATACAAATCCTCTTGAGACATAGGTTCTGAATTTGTACAATATCATTTCCATCAGACAAAATCTCAAGGCCAGCCCGGAAGTCAAGAAAAAGACTCCACTTCTTGATGGAAGGAACTACAATGTCACATTGCTAGGGCATAGGTAACAAGAAGGAAAAGAATTTGTGGTCACTTTTTTCGATCTACTGCATTGGGTTTGTATTTTTGGAGAATGGGCCAACTAGCAGGAAAATTTCCAAGGCTGTAAGTTTCTGAGAAGCCAGCTATCATGAATGAGTTAGAGTAATAGAGAAGCCCTGAAAATGAGAATTTTGAGTTCAGTGGAGATGGCAAGTCAACAGCTGGTGAGGAGCTTTTCCCAAAAACTATTGTGGCATATACATGTGGCATATATGTGTATATATACACATACGTTTGTATACATGTTTGTGTGTGTGCCTGTGTGTATACACACACATGTATATAAAATTTTGCTTCTGTGTCTCAGCTATAGCGACATCTTATTAGTTCACTTGAAAATGTAACTACTTGGATATAAAACCTGTAGTGTATAGAATATGCCATGGACTACGGCAAGACATAACAGTACTGTGTAGAGTAGGATCACTTCATAACAAAAAAACATAGACTGGGTTGCTTAAGGAACAGAAATTTATTTCTCACCGTCCAGAGGCTAGTAAGTCTGAGGTCAGGGTACAGCATGGTCAGGTTCTGGTGAAGGATCTCCTCCTGTCTTTTGGATTCTGTTTTCTAGGTGGGCAGGCGGTCAAGATTGAGAGATAGGTAGGGGGTTGGGGAGAGAAAGCTCTCTTACTGCTTCCTAGAAGGGCACTAATACCATCATGAGGATCCTACCCTCATGACCTCATCTAAACCTAATTACCTCCCAAGGCCCCACCCCCAAACATCACCAGGGAGGGGCGGATATGACTTCAACATATGAATTTTGAGGGACACAAACATTTAGTCCATAACAAGCTGTACACAAAAATCAGATTTTTCTGGGTTATATTTATTGGGGGAGTAAGCAGCGTTTTGAATGTTTAGGGGAACACGGTAGCATATTTCCAACATTTAAAGGGCTCATATGTGGAAAAGTAACTAAATCTTGTGGCATCTTAGAAGAGGAATTGGGAATTGCAGATTAAAGCTATGAAGATTACAGAAAGCTGACTTCAGCTTATTATAAGAAAGGCTGTGGAATAATCTGGGCTCTCTGCAATGGGGGAAATAGCCTGCTACATGGGGTCAGAGGTTCCATATCATTAGCTGGTTCAGAGAAAGGCCCCATCCCCATGGTGGGCAATTCTATTCCACACAGGACATTTTAAGTATTTGGTAGATGGTGGTTAAAAGTTTCTTTAAACTGTGGTGTAGTTCTGTTAGGGGTAATGTTCAGTAACTTCTGCAGGATAGTGAGGGGGAGGGACTCTTAAGAACATTACACTTGTTCCTGAAGAATCTGTACCCAAGATGAGGAAATGGCCACTGCAACCCAATTATTTTATCCTCTGCTAAACCAAAAGCGATGTGACCTGCTAATCCTCACTTGCTCAGCAGGCGGCGCTCTAGCACCAGGGATTGCATAAAAAGTGTCAATTTAAGGAAAGGACTTTTTTCGTTAATGTTTGTTTTTCAGGCAAAAAAGGAAAGCTGTTAGGAAAAATAAACAGTTTATCAGGCATTGCGACAAAGACACTTCAGGGGAAAGACAAGCTGTCGCTTCAAGGACAGGAAGAAAAAACTCCCTGCGTTTGTAGAAGCCTCAGACGCTGCTTGAGTGCCTTGTAAGAAAAAAAAAAATCATGAAATGAGGAAGGAGAAAAAAAGCCCCAGCGGAGATAATAGAGAAGATTAAGAAAATAGAAAACAATTGAAATCATCTGCCAGCAAGCATGGACGAGTAGAGCCTTGGGAGAGGGATGTGGAGAAGTAGTGTAGCAATTGGAAAAAATTAAAACTACTTTAATATAATTGAGAATCATTCTAAGTATTCAGATGTACCGTTTACTTTAGATGCCAAATTTCCTGCATAATTGGTTTCAGCTGCCCAGCCCACATCCCGTTCTTTTCTGTAGCTTTCAGTGTTTTGAGATCTTTGAGCACATAAACTTTTGCACCTAATGACATGTGTGTGATTTCTGAATGGATACCGCTTCATTGTTGTCCAGATTTTAAAGCTGGAAAAACAGAATAGATGAGTTAGGAACCTAGTTTTAGTGAAAGGGATTGGGGCAGGAACACCTAATTAAAAGGGAAAAAGAACTCTGTGAAATTGGTTGGATTTACCTCTTCCTGAGATTAGGAAAAATGCTCCCAATTTAATCCTCACTTCCTCCAGTTGACCATTAAAATGACTTCTCAAGCACTTCTCAACATGTATCTTTTTGTATCAAATAAATATTAAGGGGTTTAATGCAACATCATTTCACTTGGTTTACCTTTCTTTCTTTTTCTTTCTTTCTTTTTCTCTTTCTTTCTTTTTCTCTTTCTTTCTTTCTTTCTTTCTTTCTTTCTTTCTTTCTTTCTTTCTTTCTTTCTTTCTTTCTTTTTTCTTATTTATTTTTGGTTTACTTTTCCTAAAGGAGGTTTAATCAGCAGAATACATTAGAGTAATATGAAAACAATGCATAAAAACCAAAAGACAGCAATTGTTATATGGTTTTTGAGGATCTAACCACAGTCTATGCAATATTGGAGTTAAATGAATGTGATGGCAAAACTTTGAGACACGTGGTTCTGAAACTTTAGTGTGCATCCACATCACCTGAGGACTCCTTAAAGCACAGACGGCTGGGCGCTAACTCAGAGTTTCTGATTCAGTGGGGCTGGAGTGGGGTCAGAAAATGTGAATTTCTAACAAATTCTGGGTGGTGTTTTGATTCTCCTGGTCCGGGGACCTCACTTTGAGAACTACCATTTTAGACATTTGCTCAAAGTTTTTTTATTTGATTTTGTTGTAGCTTCGCATGCCCTCCCTCCCCACCCCCCAAATGTGCTATAAGCTCAGATCAAATATTGAATTAACAGGATGAGGACAGAGTGTGCAGATATTTGCTGTATACCTACTATGTGCCTGGTTCTATTCTGCGTTCTTTACATTTTTAATCTCACTTAACCTTCCTTATGATCCTAAAACGTGTGATTTGCTCTTCCCGCTCAACATACGTAGAACCGGAGTCTTGCAGAGCTGGGAAACTTTCCAAAGGCAAACAGCTAGCAAGTAAGTGGCAGAACTGGAATGTGGACTCAGGTTGTGTTTGACAGCACAGACTGCATTGCACAAGGGGGCTTCAAAGCCCCCATTCAAATCTAAGTTTGATTTATTGAATTTTTGCAGATTTCAGTTCAAACTGGCCTTTACATGATTGACCACAAGCAAACTACTTAATCTCTGCACGTAAGAGTTTCCATTTCTAAGGAGATAAGTATCAGTCTCTCAGGCTAGTATAAGGACTAAGTGAAATAGTACATGTTAGAGTACCTAGTGTAGTATCTGGCACATAGTAAGTGCCCTTTAAAGCTGAACTCCTTTTCCTTTCTTTAGAAATGCAAGTGTTGGGGCACCTGGGTGGCTCAGTCTGTGGTTAAGTGGCTGCCTTTGGCTAGGCTGGTCATGATCTCAGGGTCCTGGAGAAGAGCCCCAGTTGAGGTCTCTACTCCCAGTTGATCGGGGAGTCTGCTTCTCCCTCTCCTTTTGCTCCTGCTTGTGTTCTCTCTCTCTCTCAAACAAATAAATAAAATCTTAGAAAACAAAGAAATGTAAGTGTTTAATCCAAAATCATCTTGGAAATGAGTGAAAATAGAGACACTCAGATTCTAACTCGTCCCAGGGAACTTGGAGTGCCTTGGTGGGAAAGGAAGAAAGCCATTCTATTTGACAGTAGGCAAGATCTATGTGAGTCTTCTAGATTTCTCCAAATGAAGCCTACCTCTACATTTGCTTCAGGTCATCCAGTCCCTCTGATGATAGTGGGTGTCTGCCACAAATAATCTGTTCTCACCAGGGCAATCAAAAGGAACTAGACATTTTCCAGGTAAGTTGTCCAGAAGCTCGTGTATTCCAATTACTCTCTTGGAAGTCCATCTGCTTCCCACATACCTTCTTCACTTGGCAATTCCATTATCCTTGTTATTTCTGAGTCTGTTTCTTCTGACTAATCTTTCTCCTGGATGTGGGTCACATTTTCCTGCTTCTTTTCATGTCTAGCAATTTTTAGATGTTGACAATATAAATGATATTTTGTTGGGTGTTTAGATCTGTTGTCTAAATAGAGTGTTGATGTTTGTTTTGGTAGGCACTCAACTTGCAGATGGGTTGATCTTTTTTTTTTTAAAGGTTTTATTTATTTATTTATTTGTTTGTTTGTTTGTTTGTTTATTGAGCATGAGACTGGGGAGGGGCAGAGGGAGAGGGAGAGAGTGAATCTCAAGCCAACTCTGTGCTGAGCGGGGAGCCTGACGCAGGGTTCAGTCTCACCACTCTGAGATCATGACCTGAGCTGAAATCAAGAGTTGGAAGCTTAACTGAGCCACCCAGTTGCCCTCAGTTAATCCTTTCTGTGCTTGTTTTTAAGCTTTGTTAGGATGGTCTAGAGTACCCTTTACCCTGCTACTAAGGCACAACAATTCTGGGGTTGCTTTGAATGCTCTGTGTTCAATGAGTCCTCTCCACTCTGGCTTGGGTGGGGGACCTCAAAACATCTCCCAGCCCTAAATGGGCTCTGGGAATTGTTTGGCTGATAACTACTTGGCAGTTGTCCTGTTTTTGGTTTTGTGGAGCTTTATCAAAGTATTTGCAGATTATTCAGCTGAAGACTTCAGCAGACCCCCATGCAGATTTCTTGAAAACTATTTCTTCATATAAATTCCAGCTATTTTAGCCTCCCCAAGGGCCTATATTTATATCCTTAACTCCAGTGAGTCTGCGAAGTTCTGCCTGGGTTCCCTTCCCTGTGCCAAATTCCAGAAATTGTCTCCAGGCAGAAAACTGGGTCAGTTGTAGGGAGGGTTCACCTTGTTTATTTCCTTTCTCTCAGAGATTACATCTTGCTCTGGCTGATGTCAATAGTTTCATATATTTCGTCCAGTTTTCTGGTTGTTTCCAGTGTGAGTTTCTGTCCTGTACCACTTACTATTGCATGGGCGATTGTTACAATCTGCACAGCTTCATTCAATGGATTCCTACTTGCCACACTTGTAAGTCTTGGTTCAGCCAGCATTCCATCCTTTGGGAAACTTTTTGGATTCCTACAGTTAAACCTAAGTGCTATACCTTTACCTGCTTATTTATGTCCCCACCCCAACTCCCAAGGCTGTGAGATTTTTTAGGACATGGATTAGAAATATCTCAGTATCTTCGGTCCCTAGCATGGCACTTAGAACATAGTAAGTGCTCATAAATGCCTGTTGGCTGAATGAATAAATTACATTGATTTGCATTTTTTGACTTTAAGGTTTGCTAAGAGTGCTCCTCATTCATCCTCTATTTCTAAAGATTCCTCTTCCCTGGCCTTTCAAACTCAAGGACAAGTTGCTATAAACCATGCATGGCCTGCCCCAAATCTGCTTCAAGTCATTTGTATCCTGTGGCTGAAATGACTGACTCTCCATCAAAATGTGTGATCCTCTGTCATAGATAGGATTGTCCCTGGGATAGGTTTGCTAGGTTTAGTAAGAGAGCAAGCAGTAATGAAAAACCGGTTACCTAGTTAAATTTCAATTTCAGGTACAATATTTGCGACATACTTATACTAAAAAAATGACCCCCCCCCCAACTCAAATTTAACTATGCATCCTGTGTTTTATCTGGCAGCACCACACCAGGAAATAGCTGCTCGGTCAGGGGTTCTATTGTCACCAGTGGAACACAGTGAGATGTGATATGTAATGTGTGGTGCGTATCACCACCTGGCTAAGGTGGTTACGGTGTGTTTTCCACTCTTCCCTGTCTGCCTGGAAGCAGAGGACTTGGGAGGGAGGGCACTGGCTGTAAGTGGGGAGAAAGTGGGGTTCCTGCATTACATTATGAATGGGAGTTGCTCACACCCTGCTTTGGACTGGTTGGTGAGTGAGCAAGGAACTTCAGCTGTGGTGAGTCAGTCAGTCTGTGGGGTTGGTTGGCTACAGTGTTCTATTTCACGTTCTGTTGAAAAAGTGACAAGGGGATATTTTCCCTGAGGTTCTATGCTACCTACTTGGTAGCTCCCTATATGCATCTCAAGATGCCTCAAACTCTGCATGTCCAAACCTGATTTTGTGATTTCCCTAGCACCAAACTTGTCCTGTGCTCTTTATGTCACTGATACAACCATCCACCCATTCCTGACACCTCCTTTTCTCTCACTCTCTGTATCCAGTCCTCCATCAACTCATTACCTTTTATTAATTTTTATTTATTCATTTATTTATTTTAAAGATTTTATTTATTTATTGGAGAGAGAGAGACAGAGATTGTGACAAAGATAGTGAGAGCACGAGTGGGGAGGACAGGGAGAAGGAGCCCAATTCTGGGCTCTATCCCAGTATTCTGGGATCATGACCTGAGCCGATGGCAGAGGCTTAACTGACTGAGCCACCCAGGTACCCCCATTTTACCTTTTAAATAGGTCTTTAATCAGCCCACCGCTTTCTATTTTCATTGCTACCAATCTAGTCCAAACAAATAATATTTTTTGTATGGATCCTTCTGCTGCCCACATTGCGCTTATCCCCTGACCCAATATAGTCTCTTGGCAAATCCATTTTTCTACCTTGCAGCCAGAGGTGATCTTTTCAAAACCCAAATCTCCTCCTTTGTCATTCTCCTGGCTACAACTTTTAAGGAATTCCATTGTTGTAGGACAGGGACCAGAATCTTTAATTGACCTCTAAGGCCCTGAAGGATCAGGCCTCTCTTTCTTTTTTTCTTTCTTTCTTTCTTTCTTTCTTTCTTTCTTTCTTTCTTTCTTTCTTTCTCTTTCTTTCTTTCTTTCTTTCTTTCTTTCTTTCTTTCTTTCCTTTCTTTCTTTCCTTTCTTTCTTTTCTTTCTCTTTCTTTTTTAAAAGATTTTATTTATTTATTCATGAGAGACATAGAGAGACAGAGGCAGAGACATAGGCAGAGGGAGAAAGAGACTCCATGCAGGAAGCCTGATGGGGCACTCAATCCCGGGACTCCAGGATCATTCCCTGAGCCAAAGGCAGACACTCAACCGCTGAGCCACCCAGGCATCCCTCCCTTCTCTTTTCTAAATTCTAGTCCTACTAGTGCACCCCTGCTTCTTCTTCTTCTTTTTCTTAAGATTTTATTTAAATTTTTTTTTTTTTTTTTTTTTTATGATAGTCACACAGAGAGAGAGAGAGGCAGAGACACAGGCAGAGGGAGAAGCAGGCTCCATGCACCGGGAGCCTGACGTGGGATTCGATCCCGGGTCTCCAGGATCGCGCCCTGGGCCAAAGGCAAGCGCCAAACCACTGCGCCACCCAGGGATCCCAGATTTTATTTATTTATTCACAAGAGACAGAGAGAGGCAGAGACCTAGGCAGAGGGAGAAGCAGGCTCTCCTTGGGGAGCTCAATGCGGGACTTGATCCTAGGACCTTGAGATCATGACCTGAGCCAAAGGCAGATGTTCAACCACTGAGCCACCCAGGCGTCCTATGTACCCCTGCTTCTTTGAATGCTCCATACATGCTTCTCCACAAGCCTTTGTATAGCTATGTTGTTTCTTAGGTGTGTTGCCTTCCAACTCTTAGCTGAATAAATTTCTGTTCTTTCTTCAGTTCCTTTTCAGAGAAGACTATCTTGACTTTCCTAAACTAATTCCGACTCTTGAGTTTTCATAACAGAAAGTAATGCTTTTTTTTTTTTGTAGCCCTTACAACAATAGTAATTTTTATTTATCTGCATGGTTCTTTGACTTAATATCTGTTTTCTTGCCTGTTAGCTCTGCGACCACAGAAAATATTTCTTTTTGCTGTTATGACTAGATCTTAAATATGGATTTGTGTCAAGTAGGGATCCAACTTAAATATTTTCTAAATGAGTGTCCAGTTGTCCCTAAAACATTTCATAAGTAATCCTTCTTTTCCCTACTTTTTTTTTTTTTAAGATTTATTTATTTATTTTTGAGAGAGAATGGGGCAGGGCTGGGACAGAGGAAGAGGGAGAGAAAAGGGAGAGTCACAAGAAGACTTTGTACTGGGATGCTTGGGTGGCTCAGTGGTTGAGCATCTGCCTTTGGCTGAGGGCGTGATGTTGGGGTCCTGGGATCGAGTCCTGCATCAGGTTCCCCACAGGGAGCCTACTTCTCCCTCTGCCTATGTCTCTGCCTCTCTTTCTCTGCCTCTCTTTCTGTGTCTCTCATGAATAAATAAATAAAATTAAAAAAAAAAAGGAAGAAGATTTCGTACTGAGTGCAGAGCTAGAAGCTAGATGTAGGGCTAGACTGCACAATCTTGAGATCACAACCTGAGGCGAAATCAAGAATCAGATGCTTAATGGAGGTGCGCCTCCCCACTGGATAAAAACATTTTTATCTAAATGTATTCTGATTCATGAGTCTCTTTTACAATTTCCTGTTCTCTTTCATTTGTTTGTCTCTTATTGCACCAATGACACCTTAAAAATCTTTTGATACCTGGTGGATTAAGTCTCATGTGTTGTTCTTTTCTTTAGAGCATTTCTTGACTATTCTTGAATATTTTCTCATTCAGAAGGTACTTATAATCAATCAGTTTGTCAAATTTCATTAAGGAATCATATTGGGGTTTTAGTGTGTTTGCTTTGAGAATTTATGGGTTAATGTAGGAAGGAAATAATGAATTTTACAATAATGAATCTTCACAGTCAGGGACATGGAATATCTCTCCCTTTATTCAGATCGCATTTTGTCATCTGGAGAAAATTTTTACAGTTTTATTCATATGAGTTTTATACATTTTTAAAAAAGATTTTATTTATTCATTTGAGAGAGAGAGAGAGCAAGCTAGTGCATATGCAAGGGGGAGAGGCAGAGGAAGAAGGAGAAGCAGACTCCCCGCTGAGCCAGAAGCTTGATGCAGGGCTCCATCCAGAACCCAGAGATCATGACCTGAGCTGAAGGCAGACACTTAACCATCTGAGCCACCCAAGTGCCCTTGTGCATTTCTTTTCAAGTCTGTTCTTAGGCATTTTATAATTTTTGTTGCTATAGTGAATGGAATTTTTTTCAGTACCAGTAAGTTTTTATTTATTCATTGTATTTTTCCAGGGTAAAGAGAAGGGAAAAAGGTCAGCATGTGTGTTACAAAATGTTAGCAAATGGGAAAGGAAGTACCTGGCACAGCAAAATCAACCATCGAATAAGAATTCCTTGGGGTCACTAAAGTCCAAGAGGGCTCGGTCTCCTGCAGTTCAGAAATGAGAGGAGGGGTCAGGTTAAGAACAGAGAGGTATACAGTTTTCTACCCTCCCTTCCAAGCCCCTCCCTCCAATACATTCAAGATTTTACCAGAAGCTTTAGTTTCTAGCAGTAAACATGCATGGAGCTACATCTGTCCATCACTTATTAAACAATCTGTGGCCACCTGATGTGGAGTTCCATCCCAGGACCCCAGATCATGACCTGAGCTAAAGGAAGATGCTTAACTGACTGAGCCACTCAGGTGCCACTTGACCCCTGCTTTCTACATGGAAGGCCCTCTCACTGCTTTTGCTTCTATCCTAGGATTAGAGATTAAAGTAGGGTTGATCCATCCAAATATAAATGTATTAGTATGAATCACATCAAAGAATGGTCTTGACACAGGAGATTGAGAACCAGGGATGGAGTGTTCTTAGCTTCTTCAGGAGTTTTTGCACAAATCATTTAAGGGTTGTTAAGACACCCCACAAATTAAATATGTATGTGTATGGGCCTTTTGGGGGAAGAGAGAAGTGGAGCTAGGATAAGAGTCAAGTTTTTAGGGCAGAAAATCTGGCCCAAAATAGGAAACAGGGGAAGGGGAACACAGAAGAAAGAATGGTTTGAGACCCTCCTACACTTCAAGAAGAGGGGTCACTAAGCTATGCTTAGATTCCTTTGCCTGGTGCAAGAACTTTGGTCAAAGATGCTTTGCTTATTTTTCTCAATACAAAAAGAAGTTTGTAAAGAATAAAACCTCAAAAGAACGTGAAGAAGACAAACATGTTATATTTATACAATCAGCAGATCAGCTACTTGTGAAGTCCTACAAAGCCTAAACAAATCTGCCAACTAGAGGATGGCAGAAATTGGGAGAGACAAGCCCGGGGTAAGACATACCTCACCCAATGTGTTCTGTTGCATTTGCCCCATTTCAACAGCTATGTACAGATTGTGTACATGTACAGATTGTTTATGCTGAACCAAGTACTGAACTAAGATTACAGTTCCTTTCCTTTAACTTTTTTCCAGAGTTATTGATCGCATCCATTTATTTTGCTTAGTTTTCTTCGTACCTCTTGCTAATCTATCCCACATCCTTTGGCAGATAATTTACAAATTCCATTCCCCTGCCTCCCCAGACCTCCCTCCTGGAGTCCACCTTTCTGCTCAATTCTGGACTCTGTACTTCAGGGCCTGCTGTCCTTTTGGGACTTTTTTTACTCTTAGAAGTTTGCCCTCCTCTCTTCTCTTTTGGGTTCTCTGTTTCCTGGATTCTGTGCTTTCTTCTTCTCTGATTATTTTCCTCCATTTCTCTCTGGAAGCTTTTGAAATCTCATCTTTATTCCTGGTGTTCTGAAATTCCTCAATGACTTATTGTGGGGTGTATCTTGTAAATTTTATTTATTTATTTATTTATTTAGTTAGTTTTTTTTGAATCTTGTAAATTTTATTGTGGTGGGTTATAAATGACTATTTTCTTTCTTTCTTTTTTCTTCCAAGATTTTATTTAAATCTAAGTTAGTTAACATATAATATAGTATTAGTTTCAGAAGTAGAATTTAGTGATTCATCACTTACATACAATACCCAGTGCTCATCACAACGAATACCTTCTTGAATTCCCATCACCCATCTAGCTCATCCTCTATCCACCTTCTTCCATCAACCTTCAGTTTGTTCTCCATATTTAATAATTTTTTATGGCTTGCCTCCCTATATGTTTTTCTTATTTTATTTTTCCTTCCTTTCCCCTATGTTCATCTGTTTTGTTTCTTAAATTCCTCATTTGAGTGAAATCATATGGTATTTGTCTTTCTCTGACTGACTTGTTTTGCTCAGCATACTACCCTTTAGTTCCATCCATGTCATTGCAAATGGCAAGATTTCATCCTTTTTGATGGCTGAGTAATATCCCTTTGTGTGTGTGTGTGTGTGTGTGTGTGTGTGTGTGTGTGTGTACATACCACATCTTCTTTATTCATTCATCAGTCAATGGATATTTGGGCTCTCTCCATAGTTTGGCTATTGTTGATAATGCTGCTATAAAAGTTGGGGTGCATATGCATCTTTGAATCTGTATTTTTGTATCTTTTGGGTAAATACCTAGTAGTGCAATTGCTGGATTGTAGGATAGCTCTATTTTTAACTTTTTGAGGCAACTCCATGGTGTTTTCCAGACTGGATGCACCAGTTAGCATTCCCACCAACAGTGTAAGAGGATTCCCCTTTTTCCAAACCCTTGAGAACATCTCGTTTCCCAAGTTGTCAATTTTAGCCAATAAATGGCTGTTTTCTATCCAGAAAGTCACAGATTCCAGCTCTGGAAGTTTTCTTCTTTTTGATTTTTAAAGTTCTTTTTCCCATTATTCCCCCACCTCCGTCTTTATTTCTGGAACTCCACATATGTGGATAGTGAATCTCACAGACTGAAACTCTAATTCTCTTACTCTCTTCTTTGCTTCTTGCTTATTTTATGTCCTTTCCTTCTACTTATCATCTGGGGTATCTCTTTTGTTGACTTTTCTAAACTTCCTGTTAAATTTTCAATTGTGACGATCACAATTTTAGCTACCAAGGGCTCTTTCTCTTTCTTGTTCTTGTTGCTTTTTAAAAACAGCAGCCTGCATTTGGTTTGTGGATGTGACAATGTCTCCTATGACTCTGTGTGTTTTCATTTTAAGTGTTTTTCTACAAGTTGCTTTTTAAAACGTTCTATGTGGCTCACTTTCTTCCAGTTCCTTTTACTATTTATTTGCTTTGCTCTCTGTTTTATGTTCAAGGCTTCTTTAAATGTCACGTATTGTTGAGCCATGGGTCTGTTAGAATGAAGAGAGATGCTGAAAACTGCCAGAAGTGTGTGTGTATGTATGTGTGTGTATGTGTGTGTGGTAGGGGAGTAGGCTTGTTCACTGCTGGCCTCCATCATACGGTGATTGAGTGGTAAGCTGACTTTTGAGGTAGGAGATCCTGAGATTTTAGTATCTGAATATCTTTACTCTGGAGCTGTGCGGTTTCTACTGAGAAGGATCTGTCTATCCTGTGCTTTGAAGGCTTCTCTGCCATGGTTATGGGAGTTCTGTGAGCTTGGCTGGGAAAAGGAGCTGGGAAGAGCTCTTACCAATTGGGAGGCAACATTTCACTAAATTCATTGCTTCAAAAAAATTTATTTTAGAGGGAGGACAAGCAGAGGGAGTGGGGCAGAGGCAGAGAGAATCTCAAGCAGATTCCCTATTCCTTACTAAGTGTGAGGCCCAATGCAGGGCTCCATTGAATGATCCTAAGATTATGACCTGAGCCGAAATCGAGAGTCAGATACTTAAAGGACTGAGCCACCCAAGCACTCCTATGGACAACTTTTAATTTAGCACCTCACCTTAACTTTCCAATATTCCTGATGTTTCAGAATCTGGAGCCTCTGTAGGACATTCCTCCAGAAGTTAGAACATTCTTCCTCTGCAGGGGTCAGGAAGGGGCAGGACTGAGATTTAACTATCCCTTATACAGACTTTTAGTCTGTGATGTACATGGTGAGGTGCCACCCAAATCCCCCTTCAAGGAAAGATTTGTTGCTCCTGTTGCTGTTGGCAGCTAGCCTTCAGTTGTCATCCCCTTCATGTGTTATCTCAGCTCACAGTTATGCCCTTCTTTGGTGGCCCACATGCAATGATGGATGACATGAAGCCTAGGCCATGTTAGCTCTACAGGGGACAAATCTACTGGGCCATCTCAACTCCAGAGCTCCCTGTGGGGTTGGCCACGGTTGTTGGAACTGCTTGAATTCTTCCTTTGTGTTATCCCTTCCATAGCCGTTGATCCCAAAAGCACTTCCTAATATACATCCTGCCTTTTCAACACTCCATCTTGGACTCTGCTTCCTGGGGAGGTAAGCTAGTGACAGCAGCCTTTCTGCAGCAGCTGTGGCAATACCTGAAGGGTCTGGTGGCCTGAGGCATTCTTGGCAGCTGGGCAGTGAGTCCGTCTTTGAAGAGACATCTACAAGGCACATCATCATGTCCATGCTGCCATATTTGATTCTCTCTACCCAGATTAAGTTCTTTGGCCTGGGAGCAATTTAACTAAGGATCTTCATTTTCAGTGTTAGAACAGGAAGTGGCCTGTTATAGGAGGAGTGGAATAGATTTTGGAAATCAAAGAGCTGGATTTGAATAACCCCTGATGGGCCAACTGTGATTTTAGACAAGTTGCTTCACCTCTCTGGATTTTATTTTCTCATGTGTAAAATACAAAAAATAATGCTTATCTCTTAGACCTGTTGTGAGGTTAGAGTCAGTAACTCATGAAAATTCCTAGGCCCTATGGAGTACCTGGGTGGCTCAGTTGGCTGAATGGGTGGCTCTTGGTTTCAGCTCAGGTCATTATTTCAGGGTCTTGGGATCAAGCAGATCCCACATCAGGTTCTGTGCTCAGCGGGGAGCATTCTTGAGGATTCTCTGTATCCCTCAGTCCCTCCTGCCACTCTCCTTCTCTCTCAGATAAATAAATCTTAAAAAAGTTCCTAGGCCCTTTTGAGACCATTGCTGAAGTCCCAGCGGCCAAAATGAAGTTCAATTCCTTTGTGACTTCCAACCGGAGCAAGAACTGTAAAAGGCATTTCAGTGCACTGTCTCACATTCACAGGAAGGTTACATCTTCCCCTCTTTCCAAAGAAGTACAATGTTTGATCCATGTCCCTCTGAAAGGATGCGGAAGTACAGGTTGTGAGAGGACACTATAAATGTCAGCAAATTGGCAAAGTAGTCCAGGTTTACAGGAAGAAATATACGGTCTACATCAAATGAGTATAGTGAGAGAAGGCAAATGGCACAACTGCCCATGTGGCATTCACCTTCACAAAATGGTTATCACTAGACTAAAACTGGACAGAGACCACGAGAAGATCCTTGAACATAAAGCCAAATTTCATCAAGTAGGAAAGGAAAAGAGCAAATATAAGGAAGAAACAACTGAGAAGATCCAAGGGCAAAGTAATCTTATACATGACTTTAAATAAAGACTGTTAAAATGAGAGAAAAAAAACCTTTCTAGGACAGCACCTAGCACATAATGAAAGTTTTTTTCCACCTGGATGGTCTTTTACCAGTCTATGATTCTAGAATCTTCCTGAGGTAAGTATGAGGACCAAAATAATGGTGGCATATCTGGCTTAAAATAGATACCATAGGGATGCTTGGGGGGCTCAGTCAGTTAAGTACCTGACTCTTGATTTCAGCTCAGATTATGATCTTGGGGTCTTGGGATCAAGCCCCATTCTCTCTCTCTCTCTCTCTCCCTCCTCCCTGCTTGCATGCACACACACACATACTCTCTCTCTCTATATATAAAAGATATCATCATATGAAACATTAATGGGACAGCCTATAGGAAGTTTTCTGGCAGCATGTCAGAGAGCTCTATCCTTGTCCCTAAAACAGTTTTATTTGTTATTTTTTTAAAAGTTTAAAAAATTACACAAGTTATAGAAGAAGATAGTCTCATTGTATATGTATGTATTTCAGCTGATAAAGCTAAAATTACTCCTGACCGTCTCCCAGAGGTGATGAGTGTTACCAGGCTAGTGTACCATTTATCTGTTTATTATATTTTTTAAAAAATATTTTATTTATTTATTAGAAACAGAGAGAGAGAGAGAGAGGGAGAGAGAGGCAGAGACACAACACATACAGAGGGAGAAGCAGGCTCCATGCAGGGAGCCTGACGCTGGACTCAATCCCCGGTCTCCAGGATCACGCCCTGGGCTGAAGGCGGGGTTAAACCACTAAGCCATTGGGGCTGCACTGTTTATTACTTTCTTTTTCTATCTGTCTATCTATCCATCAATCCATCTCTCTATTATTTATTTTTACCATAGAATTTCTTTACTAAAGGACATGTTTCACTGGTGGTGTGGGAGATAATTTTAGGTGGTATATCAATCTAACATAAAATAACTTTGAATCAGAGTAAGAAAATTATTCTCTTAAAAAATTTTTTTTGGTACAATGTTTAAGTTCTGTTAGCAAATTTCAATTATACGATACAGTGTTATTAACTATTATCACCATGTTTTATGTTCAATGTTCAGACCCTATATCTAATGATTGAAAATTCACACTCTTTTACCAATATTTCCCTGTTTACCCTATCCTCTAGCCCCTGTCAACCTTTTTTTAAGTTGCCACATGTAGGGGTACCTGAGTGGCTCAGTGGTTGAGCATCTGGCTTTGGTTCAGGTCATGGTCCTGGGGTCCTGGGATCAAGTCCTGTATTGGGGTCCCTGTGGGGAGCCTGTGTCTCTGCCTCTCTCTCTCTGTGTCTTTCATGAATAAATAAATAAAATCTTAAAAAAATAAAAAGATTCCACTTGTAAGTGATACCATACAATATTTGTCTTTCTTTGTCTAGCTTATTTCATTTAGCATAATGCTCTTAAGGTCCATCCATGTTGTAGCACATGGTAGGATTTCTTTCTCATGGTTGAATAATATTCCGTTATTAATGAGGTATCTCCTTTATGGATCTTTTAAAAATGCATTTACATAATATATGGACATATAGAAATATATAGTTTTTGCTTTTATAAACATGGTATCACACCACATATATTCTGAAATTTGCTTTATGCTTTTAACCTCATATTAAACAAGAAACCTCCCTCCCTTCCTTCTTTCTCTTGCTATTTAACTATTTCCCCTTTTTGCTTCCCTTAGAGGAGGCAATAGGGTAATAATGTCCAGTGTTTCCTCTACCACAGAGTTCTGATGATTCTCTTTATTTCTGCCGTTTTGTGGAGAAGCCAGTGCTTTTCCGGTGTAGATACTGAATAATGGAATTGCTGGATCAAAAGATAAATACATCTCAAATATCAGTGCATTTTGCAAAATGGCCTCAACAACAGTCTGTACCATCACTAGAGTTGTGAGTTTTGCCCCATCTTCTTTTAACATTTGATATTATAAAACTTTTTGAATTTTGCTAGGCCTCAAATGGGTTCTCATTGTTATTTAGCTTGCATTTTACTGACTGCTAGTGAAATTCAATGCATTTTTATATGGTTGTTTTTCCTTTGTTGCTCTACTTCTACAAACTGTTCATTTTTAATTTTTCTAGTAGATTGTTCATTTATCTACAGAAGTCCTTAGTGTATTCTGAATATTACTCATTAAAAAAAAAAGATTTTATTTATTTATTTGAGAGAGAGAGAGAGACAGCAAGAGAACATGAGCAGTGGGGAGAGTGGGGAGAGGGAGAAGCGGGCTCCCCACTGAGAAGGGGGCCTGATGGGGCTCAATTCCAGGACCCTGAGATTATGACCTCAGCCAAAGGCAGATGCTGAGCCACTCAGGTGCCCCTCTTTTTTTTTTTTTTTTAAATAAATATTATGAATAGTTTCTATAGTCTGTTTCTTTTTAAAGTTAATTATGGTGTTTTTGTGTTATAGAAATGTAAAGTTTCTATGTAGCTAAATTTATTAACATTTTACTTTCCAAGTTTTATTTATTTATTTATTTTATTTTTTAAAGACTTTATTTATTTATTCATAGAGACAGAGAGAGAGAGGCAGAGACACAGGCAGAGGGAGAAGCAGGCTCCATGCAGAGAGCCCGACGTGGGACTCGATCCAGGGTCTCCAGGATCACGCCCTGGGCTGCAGGCGGCGCTAAACCGCTGCGCCACCAGGGCTACCGCAAGTTTTATTTTTTATTGTAGTATAACTGATATATAGCATTGTGCTAGTTTCAGGTATACAACATAATGATGTGGTATTTGTATATACTATGAAATGATCATCACATAAATCTACCATCTGTCACTATACATAGTTACAAAAATCTTTTTTGTGTGATAAGGGCTTTTAAAAATTTATTCTTTCAGCAATTTTCAAATATGCAATACAGTATTATTAATTATAGTTACATGCTGTACATCAAATTTCCATAATTTATCCATTTTATAACTGGAAGTTTGTGCCTTTTGACATTCTCTGCCCATTTCACTCATTCCTCAGCTCCTGTCTCTGGCAACAACCAATCTGCTCTCTGTATTTATGAACATTAAAAAAATTTTTTTTCATGTATAAGTGAGATCACCTGATATTTTGCTTACTTATTTCACTTAGTAATTTAGATTTTATTACTTATCTAAAAATCTTGTTTAAAAGAGTCATTTTGAATTCAAGATTATAAACACACTCTAAATTTTCTTCTTTTTCATGTTTTTTTTAACTTTTGAACTCTGATCCACATGGACTTTATTTTTGTGAATGGCAGGAAGTCTAATTACTTTCTTCCAAATTGATAGTTGTTCTCAAAATTATTTATTGCATACTTTATTTTCTATCCAACCATTTAATATACCACATTTAAATGATCATGTACCAAATCCGTATTATACATGTAGGTACGTTCAGAATTTTTTTAAAAGATTTTATTTATTTACACATGAGAGACACACACAGAGACAGAGAGAGAGAGAGAGAGAGAGAGAGAGAGAGAGAAAGGCAGAGACATAGGCAGAGGGAAGAAGCAGGCTCCATGCAGCAAGCCTGATGCGGGACTTGATCCTGGGATCATGCCTTGAGCTGAAGGCAGGCACTTTAACGGCTGAGCCACCCAGGTGTCCCGGTTTTTCTCTTTTTGTACCATTAATCTATTTGTCTATTTCTGCTCTAATGCCCCACTTAAACATTTTACTAAAAGATTTATAATATATATTTGACAATTAGTATGACAAATGCCCTTATAATGCTCTTTTTCAAGATTGTCTATTCTTGGACATTTTTTTATGCTAATAAATTTTAGGATTGGTATGCCTTTCTCTATGAAAATCTGAGCATTTTTAATTGGGATTTCTTTGAATTTATAAATTAATTTGGGGAGATATATTAAGGACAGTTTTTATGCAGTAAGTTTAGTAAATTTTTATAGGTCTCTTTATGGAGGTAGTATACATTTCTTGTTTATTTATGGTGATAATAGTTTTCATTGCTATTGTATATGGGATATTCTTTTTTCCCCCAATTTGTTATTATTGGTTTATAGTAGAGCTGTTAATTTTTGTATATTTTTGATCTTGTATTCAGCTACCTTGTTGCAAGTTTCGGTCAGTTAATTCTCAAGATTTTTCATGTTATATAATTATAATACCTAGAGAGTTTTTTCTTTTACATTAATTATTGAATTGGCTAGGTCCTCTAGCATAGTTGTAAACAGTAGCAGTGATAGAAGGCATCCTTGAAATATGCCTGATTTGAATGGGAAAGCTTCTTATTTTCAATATCAAGTATAACATTTGCTTTGGGTTTGATGTTTCCTTCTGTTCTAGCTTCTAATTTTTTTTTTAAAGCATTGGTTGGGGGAACCTGGGTGGCTTAGTGGGTTAAGCATCTGCCTTTGGCTCAGGTCATGATCCTAGAGTCCCAGGATCAAACCCTGCATCAGGGTCCCCACTCAGTGGGGAGTCTGCTTCTCCCTTTAACCCTCCCCCATCTCACGCTCTCTCTCTCTCTCTCTCCCCCATCTCATGCTCTCTCTCTCTCAAGTAAATAAATGGAAACTTTATTTTTTAAAAAAGCATTGGATGTTAACTTTTATCACCAACTTTTCTATCATCTATTGAAATGTTTATGTGTGTTTTCTTCTTTAATCTGTTAATGTCATTCAGTATATAAAATTTAAAAACTGTGATTTAACATTGAATTCCTGGAATCAGTCATATTTTTCCATTATTTAAATATTCTCCTATGTAAGCATTGTGCATGTATGTTCATACATGAGATAGGCCTATGCCTTTTTTCCTTGTATATTCTTTTTCTGTGTGTTTTTTTTAAGTAGACTAGGCTCCAAACCCAGTGTAGAGCCCAATGCAGAGCTTGAACTCATGACCTTGAGATCAAGACCTGAGCTGAGGTCAAGAGTTGGACACTCACCTGACTGAGCCACCCAGATGCCCCTCTTTTTTTGGTTTTGATATCAGTATTATGCTAACTTCATTATAACAATTAAAAATCTTTTTACCATTATCTGTGATCTGGGCTTGTTTATGTAACTTGGGAATTATAGCCCTGAAGGTTTGACAGAACCCACCTATAAAATCAAATGGACCTGATACAATTTCAGGGAGGAGAAATTTGATTATCTTTTATATTTTTTTATGGTTAGTGTTCTATTAGGTTTATAATTTCTAATTTATTTCTTCTCTTACCCATACATTAAAAAAATTCCTACTGAACTTATTTTTTATTTAAATTTTAGGTCATTAACATAGAACTGAAATATTGGTTTCTGGAGCAGAATTCAGTGATTCACCACTTATATACAACCCCCAATGCTCATTATAACAAGTACCCTCTTTAATACCCATCATCCATCTAGCCTACCCCACACCCGCCTCTTTCAATCAACCTTCTGTTTGTTCTCTATTGTTGAGTCTCTTTATAATTTGCCTCCCCTTCTCTACCTCTCTCTTTTTCCCCCTTCTCACATGTTCATCTCTTTTGTTTACTAAATTTCACACATGAGTGAAATCATATGGTATTTGTCTTTCTTTGACTGACTTATTTCACTTAGAATAATACACTCTAGCTGTATTCACATCCTTGCAAATGACAAAATTCCATTTTTTGATGGCCATATATATCACATCTTTATCCATTCATTTGTCAATGGACATTTGGACTCTCTCCATAGTTTGGTTATTGTTGATAATGCTGCTATAAACCTTGGGGTGATGGATCCCTTTGAATCTGATTTTTATATACTTTGGGAAAATTGTAGATTAGTTCTATCTTTAATTTTTCAAGGAAACTCCATGCTGTTCTCCAGAGTGGTGGCACCAGTTGCATTCCCACCAACAGCATAAGAGAGTTCCCCTTTCTCTGCATCCTTGCTAACACCAGTTGTTTCTTGTGTTGTGAAATTTAGCCATTCTGACAGGTGTGAGGTGATATCTCATTGTAGTTTTGATTTGTATTTCCCTGATGATGGGTGATGTTGAATATCTTTTCATGTGTACCCATGTTAAGATTTCACATTTTTATGTAGATAGATTTTTTGGTGGAGGGGTAGGTGGAAAGTGACTATCAATTTTTTTGTTTTATGAATTTTAAATTGTGTTACAATATGATCTGCATGATGTTTGCATTTTGAAAATTTTCAGGTTTTCTGTGTGGCCTGATACACAGTTTTAATAAATGTGATGTATGTTTGCTCACAAATTGTTGACTGCAAAGTTGTCTTTTTGTATCTTTAGTTCAAGTCTGATGGTTATGTTATTTAGATCTGCAATATTATTAATTATGTTTTGTCTATATGTAGATTTCTGAGATATATAAAAGGCTTTTGTGGACAGCCCAGGTGGCTTAGTGGTTTAGCGCTGCCTTCTGCCCAGGGTGTAATCCTGGAAACCTGGCATCAAGTCCCACATAGAGCTCCCTGCATGGAGCCTGTTTCTCCCTCTGCCTGTGTCTGCCTCTCTCTCTCTCTCTCTGTGTATCTCATGAATAAATAAACAAAATCTTAAAAAAAATAAATAAAAGGCTTTTGTTAAATTGAATATATTTTCCTTGTCCCCCTTCCCTATAATGTCTTGAAAGTTACATGTTCTACTTCAGGTCTTCTGGAGGTTACCTTTACCTTGAAAATAATTGATTTAATGTACTTCCTTTAGAAATATAGCCCACATCGTCCAGAACTATCTTTAGAGCCAGGTACTCTGACTCTATGTACTCTGGATGATTGCAACAAGAATAATTTAATTCCACAAACCTTTAGTAAGTACCTACTATGTGCTAGAACTTGAGCCAGCCGCTGTGGCTATGAAAGATGAGTGAAATGGTTCTTGCCCTCATGACTCATAGTCTAATGGGGAGGCTGGCAAGTAAATTATAACATCATGTGACAGGTGATAATAGAGGCACATACAGAGTAATGGAAGAGCATGAAGGTGAATGTCACAGTGATGTTCCCAAGGAGTCATTCCTTCCAGTTTTGTGTAGTCCCCTTGCCTTGAATCTGGGATGGTTAACCAAACTGTGAGTCATTTCTTACCAAGAGAATGCAGCAGAAATGACACTGACTTTTATTTCATATTTTTAATTCCCTTAAAAAGTTGGGCTGCATTCTCAATTTTTTGGCTTATTAATAGCTCCTCAGCTGCATCTCTTGTGATTTTTATTTTTATTATTTCCCAAGATCTCTAATTGGTTCTTTTCCCAATACTTCTTTTAATGTTTCTACCTGTTTGTTCCATTAACTTTGTTTCCTTGGGTGTTAGTTCTTTTATTTTTTTATTTTTTTAATTTTTATTTATTTATGATAGTCACACACACACACACACACACACACACACACACAGAGGCAGAGACATAGGCAGAGGGAGAAGCAGGCCCCATGCACCGGGAGCCCGACGTGGGACTCGATCCCGGGTCTCCAGGATCGTGCCCTGGGCCAAAGGCAGGGGCTAAACCGCTGCGCCACCCAAGGATCCCCGGGTGTTAGTTCTGTTTGTTGAGTTTAATACCTCCTTTTCCTGCCGTTAGCTTCCTACAAATATTAGAACATTATTGCTTCTGTACTCATCTGGATAGTTGAGATATCCTGTTGTATGCTTTATTGCCTCTAATGGAGAGAGAGTTACGATGTGGTGCTGGTAGGATGCTGGTATCCAGTTATCTGATGGTGAGATTCCGTGTTACTTCTGGGTTTCTCCAGCTACCTCAGGCACTACTATATGGCCTCTTTCATCCAAGCGTCCATCCCTCCGCTTCATTCTGCTTAGCATAGGTGGTGTGGAATGAACAGCCTAGTTGCATGTGGCTGGTTGCCTTTGTGTACCCTTTTTTGCAGCCTCCAAGCTTGGGTCTCTCTTGGGGCAGCTTCGACCTGCATAGAAACCCCTCTCCTATGCATAGATTGTGCTGAGGTTTCCTCCTTTGATCTGACTGCATCTACTTTCTGTCTTTGTTCCTGAGATGTTTATCTTTAAGAAAAATGACTCAGGATAAAAATATAACCTGGAATTGAGAGCTGGCATGACAGAAAGGAAATTATGATTGTTCATTTCAGCCCAGAATTCAGACCTGTTAAGATCATTTTGAAATTTGAGTGTAATGGACATAAAGATGTGGAATTTAGCTTCAAAAGAGCAATTAAACCAACATAGAATGGAGAAAACCCAGTTTGGTATTAATTTGTGAAAAAAAATAGAGCATTTGGTTGATTACAAGCATTCAAAGGTGTGATTCACAAGTCTGAATGTGATTACAAAAAAAGTCAGTGCAGGACATCCTAAGATGATGAAGGAGACCCCTGCCTCTGTGCCCCAACAAAGATCAACAATTAGATAGCTATCCATGAACAAATACAGTTCTGGAAGAGATCAGTAGTCCACTTAAGAAACTTCAGCAATACAGTGAAACAGAAAATTTGAGAAAAGTATATATATCAATAAAGCTGAAAAAAAAAAAAGAACATAAAAATGACAATGTAATTTTAGGTTTTATTTTTAAATGTGAAACATCTTTTTTTTAGATGTGAACCATCTTTTAAAAGTGTTTCATAACACTGATTCATATTTCTTTTATTAAGAAATGTTTGTTTATATCTTCTGTCCTTATTTTTTTGGGGATGTGATATTAAACTTTTTTATGCTGATTTGTGAGAGCTTTTTATATGTTGCCCCTTTGTCATCATATATATTGTAATTGTTTTCGTAGTTGTGATTTCAAATTTTATGTATGGTCACATTGGCCTCTTAGATGCTTAAAATTTTTACTAGTAGTCAAATCTGAGTATTTTGTATTATATTTAAAAATGTCGCTCCCCCTCCCCCAGGATTATTAACTATCCTTCTATTTTTTCTTTCAGTGTTTTTATAATTCTATTTTTATACTGAAACCACTTACCCACTTAAAATTTATTTTTACTTATATGTAATATGAGATCCTATCTGTATTCTTTTCTGAATTTATAGCTAATGACTCCAACCTCGTTAGGATTTTTGTGCCTACATAGGTGATTGAGATTCTTTAATATGCTACCTTTGTTAGGTGCACCAAGAGGATTGTGCTAACCTTAAAAAATGAATGGAGAGGATTTTTATGGAAAATACAAAGGAAAATATATTCTGAAACAGAGTGATATGATGTAAATCTATCACATTTCTCCTCTGCCTAAAATCAGTGGTATTCCCATGCCCTCAGGTAAGCCAAAATTTCTTGGCTAGGCTTCAAGGCCATTTGTATCTGGTCCCCTTTTCCCTGAAGTCTCATCTCTGTCTACTCCCTGTCTTGTCCCCTCCTTTCTACCAGGGTAATAAGCACTGTGAGCGTCAGGATTTTTGTGGTGTTTTGCTTTCTGCTGTATCTCCAGCAATGCCTGGCACATAATAAATGCTGATAATATTTATGGCAGGAAAAACTTGAAATTCCTGAGAAAAAACACTTTATCCTCTAGACTTCCATATGAGTTTTTCTCTCATTTGGGTACCTTCTTCCCATACCTGGTGTTTAGATAAACCTACATGTCCTTTAGGACTCTACTTAGCTATTACCTACTCTGTAAAAACCATCTCAACCTGGGGCAGGTACCCATAGAGTATCGCTATTGTGGTGCAAATTATGCTGTTTTAATAGGTATTTCTTTGTGTATCAGGAGGCTGAGGGGGACTTCCTGCTTACAACTATCAATAGGGTTCATTTGGGGTTGAAAGTGATGCTAAGTCTTTCACTGTATAAGAAGAGCTGCTAACAAGTGGGCCTAATAGCTACTCCAGGACCTTCCTAGGAAGAGCTGACTTGGAAATGCTACCACTAAACGTATGGTTCTAGGTACTAAATGACCTGGAAGGTAGAAGGGGTTCATTTTTAGAATGAACCATTTTTAGGGGTTCATAGGTTGTTAACCTGATAGGGAGTGCTGTGACTCTCCCACGTTTGTTCTCTTTTCCCCTAAGCCAAGTGAAGATGCAACTCGAAGAGATTTGAATTCAAGGATTGGAAGAATCTGCAAAAATGGGTCTGGCATCCCATTCCTCAGATGGAAAACTACTAAGGCAGTAGATTAGGATTTGGTGGTGAACCCTGGGCCTACATGAGCAGGGCAAAGGAAAACTAGAGAGAGATGATGGTGTGGCTTGAAGCAGTTTGCTGGTATCCAGGGCAAAAAGAGTGCCTGCTGGGCAGTGGGACTCCAGCAGGAAGCTTCTGTGGGACCACTATCAGGGGCAAGAACTAAGGGGGATCTAAAAGAAGTCGACTAGGGCTGGACCTCCCGTCAGGAGTCCTGCAGTGCAGAGGCCTTTCCAGGGTTCCTAAAGAATGTGCCCCATTTGTTTCACGAGACATGGAGCATCAGTTATAAGCAATACTTTTCTCTTTCTTCATCCTCCCTACTAAGCACACAAGAGGGAGAGAGTTCAAGGTACTCTAGAAGCCGACCATACCACTCTACTCTTCTACTCATGATGTAGCCTCACCTGGAGGAGAAGAGGTGATGGTGACATTTATACCATAGTTTAAAAATGGAATTTTATTTTATTTTTTAAGATTTTATTTATTTATTTGAGAGAGAGCGAGCATGAGTGAGTATAAGCAAGGGGAGGGGCAGAGGGAGAGGGAGAGGGACAAGCAGACTCTGTACTGAGCGTGGAGCATGGAGCCTGATGTGGAGCTGGATCTCACAACCCTAAGATCATGATCTGAGCCAAAACCAAGGGTTGGGTGTTTAACTGACTGAGCTGCCCAGGCACCCCAAGATTTCATTCTTTTTGATGGCTGAGTAATATTCATATACATATGAATATATATATGTATACACACACACACACATATACACATACCACATCTTTTTTGTCTTTTTATCAATTGATGGACATTTGGGCTCTTTTCATAGTTTGGTTATTGTTGATAATACTGCTATAAACATCTGGGTGGATGTGCCCTTTTGAATCTGCATTTTTGTATCCTTCAGGTAAATACCTAGTAGTGCAATTGCTGGATTGTAGGGTAGTTTCTGTTTTTAAATTTTTGAGGAGCCTCCATACTGTTCTCCAGAATGGCTACACCAGTTTGCATTTCCACTAACAGTGTAAGAGGGTTCCCCTTTCTCTGCATCCTTGCCAACACCTGTTGTTTCTTGTGTTGTTGATTTTAGCCATTCTTACAGGTGTGAAGTGATATCTCATCTTGGTTTTGATTTGTATTTTCCTGATGATGAGTGATGTTGAACATCTTTTTATGTGTCTGTAGCCATCTGGATGTCCTCTTTGGAAAAGTGTCTATACATGTCTTTTGCCCATTCTTTAAGTGGATTATTTGTTTTTTGGGTGTTGAGTTTGTTCGTTATAGATTTTGGATCCTAACCCTTTATCAGATATGTTGTTTGCAAATATCTTCTCCCACTCCATATGCTGCCTTTTAGTTTTGTTGATTATTTCCTTTGCTGTGCAGAAGCTTTTTCACTGGATGGAGTCCCAATAGTTCATTTTTGCTTTTGTTTCCTTTGCCTCCTTCTGGCAATGTGTCTAGTAAGAAGTTGCTATGACTGAGGTCAAAGAGATTTCTGTCTGTGTTCTCCTCTAGGATTTTGATGGTTTCCTATCCCACATTTTGGTCTTTCATCTGTTTTTTGTTTGTGTGTTTGTTTGTTTTGAAGAGGGAGAGAGAAAGAGAGAATCTTAAGCAGACTCTGCTCACGATCCTGACATCATGACTTGAGCGAAAATCAAGAGTCAACTGCTTAACTGACTGAGCCACCCAGATGTCCCAGGTCTTTGATCCATTTTGAATTTGTTGTGTATTGTATAAGAAAGTGGTCCAGTTTCATTCTTCTGCATGTGGCTGTCCAGTTTTCTCAACACCACTTGTTGAAGAGACTGTCTTTTTTCCATTGGATATTCTTTCCTGCTATGTCAAAGATGAGTTGACCATAGAGTTGAGAGTCCATTTCTGGGTTCTTTATTATGTTCCATTGATCTATGTGTCTGTTTTTGTGCCAGTACCATACTGTCTTGATGATCACAGATTTGTAATACAGCTTGAAATCTGAAATCATGATGCCTCCAGCTTTGTTTTTATTTTTCAAGATTGTTTTGGCTATTCAGGGTCTTTTGTGGTTCCATACAAATTTTAGGGTTTATTTATTTATTTATTGTAAATTTATTTTTTATTGGTGTTCAATTTGCCAACATATAGAATAACACCCAGTGCTCATCCAATTAAGTGCCCCCCTCAGTGCCCATCATCACCCAGTGGGTTGTTTGTTTTAACTGTGAAAAGTGCTGGTGGTATTATGATAGGGGTTGCATTAAATGTGCAGATTGCTTTAGGTAGCATTGACATTTTAACCGTGTTTGTTCTTCTAATCCATGAATGTGGAATGCTTTTCCCTTTCTTTGTGTCCCCTTCAACTTTTTCGTAAATGTTCTATAGTTTCCAGAGTACAGATTTTTACCTCTTTAGTTAGGCTTATTCATAGGTATCTTATTGTTTTTGGTACAATTGCAAATGAGATTGATTCCTTGATTTCTTTTTCTGTTGCTTTGTTATTGGTGTATAGATATGCAACAAATTTCTTCACATTGATTTTATATCCTGCAACTTTGCTGAATTCATGCATGAGTTCTAGCAAATTTTTTTGTGAAGTCTTTTGGGATTTCTACATAGAGTATCAGGTCACCTCCAAATAGTGAAAGTTTGGCTTCTTCCTTGCCAATGTGGATGCCTTTTATCCCTTTTTGTTGTCTGACTGCTGAAGCTAAGACTTCCTTAGTTAAATAGTAATGGTGAAAGTGGACCTCTTTGTCTTGTTCATGATCACAGGGGAAAAGCTTTCCACTTTTCTCCATTGGGAACGATATTAGCTGTGGGCCTTTTGTCTATGGCCTTTAAAATCCTGAGGTTATGTTAATCTATCCCTATTTTGGTGAGGGTTTTTTATCAAGAAAGGATGCTGTATTTTGTCAAATTTTTTTCTGCATCTATTGATAGGAATATGGTTCTTATCCTTTCTTTTAATAATGTGGTATATCATATTGATTGATTTGCAAATATTAAACTACTCTTGCAGCCCAGGAATAAATCTCACTTGATCATAGTGATAATTCTTTTAATGTACTGTTGAATTTGATTTGGTAGTATTTTATTGAGAAGTTTTGCACCCATATTCATTAGGGATATTGGCCTGTAATTCTCCTTTTTAGTGGAGTCTTTATCTGGTTTTGGAGTTAAGGTAATGCTGGCCTCCTAGAATGGGTTTGGAAGTTTGCCTTCCAGTTTTATTTTTTAGAACAGTTTGACAAGAATAGTTATTAATTCTTCTTTAAATTTCTGATAGAATGCCCCTGGGAATCCATCTGGCCCTGGACTTTGTTGGGAGATTTAATTTCTTTGCTGGTTATGGGCCTTGAGCTGGTTTTACTTGTTCTCACACTTGATCTTGCTTTGGTTGGGAAGTCCCTGGCAAGTAAGACTTTGTAACCCCAGTATATATTACATGATAGATATTCAATAAATTTTTGTTGACTGAATGAATGCATGAATAAAATCAGCAAGATGACTAAGGGAAGTGAGTCATCGCATATAATGAATTATTTTATATACTAATATACTAAAACATTATTGAAGGATAAATTAGTCTTGTTCAATAAAGGAAAAGAAACCATATAGCAATTTGAATAGGGAAAGTTTAATATAAGTAATTATGAACTATAACAGCGGATTGTGTAGTGAAGAATTGGTAAGAAGTAAAGAGATTTCTTATTTATTTATTTATTTATTTATTTATTTATTTATTTTTTTAATTAACTTTTATTGGTGTTCAATTTACCAACATACAGAAAAACACCCAGTGCTCATCCCGTCAAGTGTGAGATTTCTAAATAATATAGTGCCAGTAAGTATATGGAGCAGCCACTATTCCTATGGCTGAGGTCAGGTGCCTAAGGACAAGTTCATCCCTTTTGACACTGAGCTCCAAAACTTGTTGGAGAAGGTGTGGTCATGGCTCATTGAACAGTTGAAAGGTTGCTGTGGGTACTTCTGGTGGAATTTGCTAGAAATATGACCTCTAGGTGCCAGGGAAATCTTTTCATGAGGAGGTGTCTCACAGAAGGTTCACAGCTACAAAACTGCCTAGGAGGTTCCAGGGGAAGCTAGCTGCTGAGTGCTGCAAGTAATCTGCACCATGGGAGCTGGGAGTTGAGGAAACCATTTATACTGTAGGAGCTGACTTTGTAGTGCTGGAAAAGCTGCTTCTGCTGCAGGAGCCAGGTGCTAGGTCTGATCAAAAAAGCACACCAGACTAAGATGCAAAATTCTTCCCACAATCTCACCAGTGCCCTCTGCTGACAAAACATCTAGTCAGTAGGCTAAGGAAAAATATTTAAAGGGCTCAGATTCATTTTCATAGAGCAGGCACTGAAGAGTAAATTTGGATGTGAGAGGCAACAACTTGCTAAAAACTATGGGGGAATTTATATACATAAAATACCCTGGCTTGTCCTCTGAAGTAGAAGCTTATGTACATAACTCTTCTTTTCTTTCTTTTTTAAAAATTCAGAGAGAGAGGCAGAGACATAGGCAGAGGGAGAAGCAGATTCCCATTGGGGAGCCCAATGTGGAACTTGATCCCAGGATCCCGGAATCATGACCTGAGCCAAAGGCAGATGCTTGACCACTGAGCCATTCAGGTGCCCCCAAACTCTTCTTTTCTTTTTTTTCTTTGCAGTTGAGATCATTGAGAGTACTTTTTGTAATTTCTGCATTTCCCAATTTCCTGAATTCTAGTGGCAACCTTCCCTTACTTTTATTCCCTGAGTCCCTCCAATGCTTTGTAAGGTTCTAATTTCTACTCTGAAATCCCTTCTTGTTCAAAATGCCTAGAATGGGGATCCCTGGGTGGCGCAGCGGTTTGGCGCCTGCCTTTGGCCCAGGGCGCGATCCTGGAGACCTGGGATCGAATCCCACATCGGGCTCCCGGTGCATGGAGCCTGCTTCTCCCTCTGCCTGTGTCTCTGCCTCTTTCTCTCTCTCTGTGACTATCATAAATAAAAATTAAAAAAAAATGCCTAGAATGATTTCTGTTTTCCTAAACAAAATCATGACTGACACATTTGTAACTTTAGTTTTGTTAATTATTTAGGAACATGGCTAGGAATGTATGTTGTTGAGCAGTAATGTTACATTTTAAGTTTTAAATCTTTCTCTTAACATTAGGCTGTTAGTCATCTTTTTTCCTGATATTGAGAAATACTTGCCATCTTCTTCATATAGACTGAGAAACCAAGACAGTTCACTGAGCTCTTTTGAAATACTTTATAATTTCCAAAGCACTCCCACATACATATCTCATACCACATACATATTTTGATCCCCAAAACAGCTCTGTGACAGGCAGGAAGGCAATAATTCATGTGTCCATCCATCTGTCTATCCATTCAATAAGTACTTACTGAGCACTATGGATGTGCCAACTCTTATGCTATGTGCTGGAATTACAGAAGTAAAAGATCAAGTGCTTGTCTCCAAGCATATGCAATCTAGGAGGAAACGAGACAGAGTATATGATAAGTGATGAGATGTCTTCTGGAAGCCCATATAGAACAAAGAGACTAATTTTGTTTCCATCTTCAACTATAAGTGAATATTTGTAATACAATGGAAAGTCTGTATTTTGGTGCTATTTTAATTTTTTCCCATGGGTGTTCTTAAACCCCCCCCCCAAGTAAATTTTCAGTGGTGTTTCTAGAGTCTAATTTAGGCAAATTGCAGTTAGAGGAAACTGGGTTTTATTTATAAAGCTTTTGGGTTGGTTAAAAAAGAGGCAGGAGATCTCATGCAACTCTCATAATCACCCTGTGATTTGGCCATTGTGATCCCCCTTTATATAGCTGGACAAACTGAGACTCCAGAGACACTAAATTTGCTCAACTGGACACACAATTTGTACTAAGTATCAAGGCCTGAATTAGAACTTGGCCTGTTTCTACAGGCTTTGAAGACATGCTCAATGATGCGATAACAGGATCTCTTAAATGCTACAGGGCCTGTCTTTTTTTTTTTTTTTGCTTTACGTTTTTTTCTTGTTTCCGTATTTCTGGCATGATTGCTGTTTTTGGCTTCTCATCTGTCTACACCAAGATGGTGGAGAAGAGGTTATCATATTTCGTATTTTTCAGATTTGACTCTGTTGAGCCGAGGTGCTTCTCTGTCAGACTGTGGTGTCTGGCCTAATGGTCTGCTAAACACCCCTTTACCTAGGATCTTCCCTACTACACGCTGTAAAAAGGTCTGGATTTGCCTAGAAATATATACATATAAAAATACATGTAGAAATCATGGAGATACTTGGCTATGAGCATGAAGAGGAATCAAGCAGTTAATTAATCTCTGGTGAATTAGGAGAACAGGAAGACAGTTCTGAATAAACTGTTGTTAATCTGGTGAAACAGAAGGAGTGGTTATGCTTTCTGAGCTAGATATTTTCCCTGGTGTCAAGTAGATAGTGAATGCACTCCTTTTAAAATAAGTTGCTAAGGAAAGACAAGAACCCTCCCTTTTGCCCACTGCTCACTGAATATAAAGTCTGCAGAATGGAATTTTGCCTAATCAGCCTTGCTTTCTAAGCTTTCATACAATCAGTAATGTTGGCTTCTTCTGAGACCTCATTTTAATCTTCATGGATTTTTGAAAACTGAAGCTTTGCCCAGACTGAGACAAACAACCCTACCCTTTCAAACAATAATTTATTTCTTATTTTGGGTTGACTATTTCCAAACATAGACCACTTTCTGTACTGCTTGTCCTCATATAAAGAGTTTATAATTCTCTCATAGAGGGTTTTACGTGAAAATGCCCATATGTTATAGTTTTAGAAAAAAATATTTTGAACAGTAAGATGTGAATGGGTTATATCCAAGTCCTGTTGCAGTCTGAGAATTCTGGTTTTAAAATATAACTCTTAGAGGCAGTGTATCAGAGTGGCTAAGAGTGTGGGCTTTTGTTAAGAAGATTTGAGTCTGGATCTCCTTTCTGTTAATTATTTTATTTTTTAAATTAATCTTTACTAAATTATTTTTCCTCCCTAAGCTCAATTTTATTATGTGAAAAGGGGATGTGACTGGTATCTCCTGTTGGTCTTGTTTTATCATGAGATAAAAATTATTTCACAGAGTGAATGGCTTTTAGCACCTTTCCCCTTCCTTGTGAAAAGTTTCTTGGCTAGTTCCCATCTGCTTTTCTAGATGGACTCTTCATTCATCTCCTCCCTGCTCTGTGTGTGTGGCTGACACTGAAGGACTTTATGAACTTGGGGCTTTGGTTGGGTTCAGCCAATGGGAAGCATCAGGGAGCTTTGCAGGGTGGAATGGAGTGAGGTCAGGGTATTTATTCTGCTCTTCTCTCTGGATTCTGATAACTGCTTTCTTCTCTTGCTTCTTTAGGGATGGTGAAGGTAAATGTCTCCAGCTAGCCTAGGCTACTAAATCTTTCTTGGTTTTCCTTAAACCTACCTCCATCTTTATAAATAGTGCCTTTATTAAGCTCTCAATGATCCCATTTTTGGTTGTTGTTGGCTGCCACCAGATATCACTGCTAAAACAGGGGAAGACTGTTGGCCCTTGTGTCTTCCTTCTAGTTTATTCCCTGATGATCTAGGATGAATTACATCTAATCCCTTCTTGATTCCTGCTCACCTAGAGCCTGGTGTGATCCTAGTCATTGCCTGTGGTGTGGTCACCTCCACATAGGCTTTTAGCCATGGGAGGGAAAACACCTGGGGACAAGGCTGATAGTAGGCATTTTACCTGCATTGGTCTTTGACCCCTGGATATCAAGTGTGCATTAATGATGCAGACTTGATTCCACTATAGTTACTCACCTTAGGAGTTCTCGTTCTCTTTTTCTCTCTCACACACAGCCATTTTCCCCAACATAGGCCTGAAGGGCCTGTGTGACTATATATAGTGAATGGCTTTTTCATCTCCAACACATGTTTTGTGTGGAACCAGCCTAGTCTCTACTAGGAATTCTTTACCTGTTCCACAGAGTCCTTGGATGGAACTGTGATTTAGTACAGTTGATTTCCTTTATTTTATGCATTTAAAAAACATAATTCTACGAATGAATTTGTAGACTTCACAAGACTGACAAAAGGGACCATGGCACAAAAAAGTTAACCTGCTTCCTAGTAGGCTGCATCTCCACCATCAAGAACTATACATCTTTTTGGGGATGTGACAATGGTATACTAATACTCACTGTGCAGGGTGGTTCAGTGAGATGATAAATGGAAAGCACTTGGTTTCCACTTGTTTACCATGGCCAAATACTGTGCTATTATTAGTGTCATCAAAATCATATATGCCTTACATTTCCCACATTATTCAAAGCAATAATCTTCAAATGTCAGAAAGTGGGGACATTCTCCTTCTCCAATCTTCCCAAGTTTCCCCCCACCCACGGACTGATATATACTAGCTAGGGCGTTTCTCCATTTCCAGGAGTGGGTGATATATAGGTTTTCTCTCCTCCTCTTTTTCAATACTAATATATAATACATAACCTCCATGTCTGCCCCACCTCCCAAAACTCAAAAGCATGTCTGCCAGAAACCAAATTAATAAGATACCTGTCCTTGGTGGTGAGCATTCATGTTAATCTTGCTGTCATTCATTAGTGCCTGCTTTCTCCTAGGCACTGTGCTTATATGAAGTGACATGCCTGATTTGTGTCTCATGATTGCACTATTTTATCCATGTGCATTAAGCTGCCACAGCCTGTCCTATATTTCTAGCTTGTTACTTTAAGCCAGAACGGTATTCTAAAGAGTTGGTGAAATATACTCAGAAGAGTATTAATCAGTAGTTTAGGAGAGATGATAATTAGTTAATAAAAGAAGAAGACAAAAGAGAGGAGAGGAAATTGATTTCAACCTGAGTTAGACAAAGGATAGAAAAAAACACATTTTGAACCTGGTGTATGTTCATTTTTGGTTACAATTTTTAATGTTGTTTTTATAGTAATTGTTTTGTTCAGTTTTATTTCCTAGAAGTTAATAGGTAGATTGAATGATATATTATGAATAAAGGAAATGGAAACTGAGTATTGTTTGGACAGTTGATGCTTAAGAAGCTGATTTTTGTTATTTTAACCTTTGTCTGAAGCACATTTGTACAACTGAATAAGGTACCTGTGGGAATTAATGGAAAATATTTGCAAAGCGTTTTGTCCTTAGAGCAAAGCCTTTTTATTTATGTAAGAATTAGCATTAATGCTCCTTTGTGTAAGACTTCAGTTTGGATTCATTACCTTAATATTGTCTTCAAAATCTGTCATATTAGAATCTCCAGTAGATCTGTCATATTAGAATCTCCAGTAGCTTTTACATCAGGAATATTGGGCTTAATGAGCTTTTAACAAACCAGGCAACATTTGGAGATGAAGAAGTGGCCCTTTGAAATTTTCCCCAGAAGTTCTAGGCAACACTGAATTCACCCATTCCTTACCACTCAAAGCATTTCCAGCTTGCAGTAACATTTTTAGTGCTTTGCTTTAAGCTGTAAAGTATAGTGGCTCATGAATAGTCTTTGGAATTAACAAACTTGGGTTCAAATGCTGGTTCTGTCATTTACAAGCTGTGAAATGCTAAGAGGTTTACTTAACCTCCTTGAGCTTTGGCTTACTTTTTTACAATAAAGGGATAATAATGAGCCTTGTTTTATTTTATTTTTATTTTTAGAATTTTATATATATAAAAATAAATAATTATATATATCATGTATAATATATATAATTAATTATATATTCTAGGGTAATTAACATACAGTGTCATATTAATTTCAGATATACAATTTAGTGATTTAACAATTCCATATATTGCTCAGTGCTCATCATGATAAGTGTATTTGCATTTCTTTGATGATGAGTGATGTTGAGCATCTTTTCATGTGTTATTGGGCATCTGTATGTCTTTGGGGAAAAGTCTGTTAATGTCTTCTGCCCATTTTTAAATTGGATTATTTGGTTTTTGGGGGTTGGGTTGTATAAGTTCTTTATGTATTTTGGATACTAACTGTTTATTGGATATGTCATTTGCAAATATCTTCTCCCATTCAGTAGGTTGTCTTTTGGTTTTGTTGACTCTTTCCTTCGCTGCACAGAGCATTTTATTTTGATGTAGTTCCAACAGTTTATTTTTGCTTTTGTTTTTCTTGCCTCAGGAGATGTATCTAGAAAGATGTTGTTATGGTCGATATCAGAGAAATTATTCCCTGCGCTCTCTTTTAGGATTTTTATGATTTCAGTTCTCATATTTAGGTCCTCAATCCATTTTGAGTTTATTTTTGTGTATGGTGTAAGAAAGAATACATTCTTATGTTTGTAAGAAAGAATACATTCTTTTGTATGTAGCTGTCCAGTTTTCCCAACACTATTTGTTGAAGAGATTGTTTCTTTCCTATTACATGTTTTTGCCTCCTTTGTTGAAGATTAGTTGACCATGTAATTGTGGGTTTATTTTCTGGACTTTCTATTTTGATCTATTTGTCTATTTTTGCACCAGTACTATACTATTTTAATTACTACAGCTTTATCATATAACTTGAAGTTTGGAATTGTGATACCTCCAGGTCTTTTTTCTTTTTCAAGATTGCTTTGGCTATTCTACTGTGGTTCCATGCAAGTATTAGGATTGTTTGTTCTAGTTTTGTGAACAATGTTGCTTGTATTTTGATAGGAATTACATTAAATGTATAAATTGCTTTGGGTAGTATAGACATTTTAATAATTATTCTTCCTATCCATGGAATATCTATTTCTTTGTGTCATCTTAAAAATTTTTTTTATCAATGTTTTATAGTTTTCAGAGGACAAGTCCTTTACCTCTTTGGTTAAGCTTGAAGTCTTGTTTTAAAGATTAGAATGAATGGAAGTCAAGCTCCTTGTATGATGCCTGGAGTAGAGTTAGCACTAAGTGTTTGGTAGAAGTCATTAGGGTTATCTTTATTTTTTTATTTCTGTACAATTTTTTCAAAAACAAATTTTTTCAAATTTTTATTTAAATTCTAGTTCATCAATACATAGTGTAATATTGGTTTCAGGAGTAGAATTTAGTGATTCATCACTTACATATAACATCCAGTTATCATCATAATAGGTGCCTTCCTTAATACCCTTCACTCATTTAGCCCATTCCTCACCCTTCATCCATCATCAACCCTCAGTTCTTTATCATTAAGACGGTTTCTTTCCCTCTCTCTTCCCCCTTCCCATACGTTCACCTGTTTTGTTTCTTAAATTCCACATATGAGTGAAATAATATGGTGTTTGTATTTCCCCAACTGACTTATTTCACTTAGCATAGTATATGGTAGTTCCATCCGTGTTGTTGCAAATGGCAAGGTTTCATTCTTTTTAATGACCGAGTAATATTCCAATGTATATATTTGCCACATTATCATTATTCATTCATCAGTGGATGGACATTTAAGCTTGTTCCATAGTTTGGCTATTGTTGATAATGCTGCTATAAACACTGAGGTACATGTACCCCTTCAAATCTATATTTTTGTATCCTTTGAGTAAATACCTAGTAGTGCAATTGCTGGGTTGTAAAGTAGTTCTATTTTTAACTTTTTGAAGGACCTCCATGCTGTTTTTCAGAGCAACTGCACCAGTTTGCCTTCCTACCAGCAGTGGAAAAATGTCCCACTTTCTCTACATCCTCACCAACATCTGTTGTTTCCTGTGTGGTTAATTTTAGTCATTCTGACAGGTGTGAGGTGGTATTTTCAAAAAAGTTTTTCAATATGTTATGCCTCTAAAAGGAAAAAAAACCCCAAAACACTGTAGGGACCAGAATCTGGGTACACATTTTGCACAGAATGAAAATCATTGAGTTAGATTGGCGAGTCCCTTCCACTCTCAGGTAATTTCCAACATCTCATGTAATGTCAACTTTTAAGAGTCTATGAAATTACCTCTTATGGTCAAATCATACTGCTTTGGGGAGTAAAAGTATCATATGTAGCCCTGGTCAATGAATGGGATTCACAAAGGCAGTAGAATTTTGAACTGAGTGTCTGTTATGAAATGATAGTTTGAAACAAAAAAGAATGAAAACAGGGATCCCTGGGTGGCGCAGCGGTTTGGCGCCTGCCTTTGGCCCGGGGCGCGATCCTGGAGACCCCGGATCGAATCCTTCGTCGGGCTCCCGGTGCATGGAGCCTGCTTCTCCCTCTGCCTGTGTCTCTGCCTCTCTCTATCTCTCTGTGACAATCATAAATAAATAAAAATTAAAACAAAACAAAACAAAAGAATGAAAACAGTGCTGGTGAATTGTGGAGAAATAGGCTCTTTAATACCCTGCATATAGAAATGTACTTCATGATAGCCTTTTCTGGATCTCAGCTTTGTATTAATAAATAAATCACTTTTGGCATTCCACCTTTAGATATTTCTTCTAAGTAAGTATTTAAACAAGTGCAGAAAGATACAAAGATATATGTAATTACACGTGTATGTTTGCAATAATAAGAGAATGGAAAAAAACTAAATTTCTAACAAGCAAAGATTACTCAATAAATTATAGTTGGCTTATTGTAATAGGACACTAGACAACATTTAAATGTTATTGTACGTCTGTGTTTATTGACATGTAAAGAAGTTAATGATATAGTTTTAGCAGTTACAAATATTTAGCCATGTACTCAGGAAAGTGACAACATGCAAAATTAAAAAAAATAACTTTATCTCAACTTTGAGCCCTGTCTTACCAAACCTGAGATTCATTATTTATTCCCCCTCAAACACTGAAGTGTTTTTGCAGGCATTTTGGGTGTAAAGATAGTAAATTCAGAATTCCTTTTCTATCCCTCCCCCAGTCCTTTTTTCCTTATGATAGTATCTGCATATTAGATGCTTATGCATTTTAATGATCTTGGGGGAAGACATTTGGTCAGTTGCAATTTTGTTTCCCTCTCCATCTGTGGACTTGTGAAACTAGGAAGCAAGGACATATTGTTTAGGAACGCATACGTGGAAATATGAGGAGGGGGAGCTTGGGTGGCTCAGTTGGTTCACCGTCTGCCTGCAGCTCAGGTCATCATCTCAGGGTCCTGGGATGGAGTCCCACATCAGGCTCCCTGCTCAGCCTCTCTGCATCCCTCTGTTTGTGCTGTGCTCTCTCTCTAAAATAAATAAATAAATAAATAAATAAATAAATAAATAAATAAATAAAATCTTAAAAAATATGATGAGAAACACAGAAATTCTGAATGATAGACCCCAGCTGGTAGACCCTAATCAGGGGAGGAATGGGAGCAGAAAGGAGGATTACTGAATCAGGGTTGTACACATAGAGTATTATTAACATTTTATTTTTTAAGCTGGGTTTTGGGTACACAAGGATTCATTTTATTATTAATTTTTGCAGAAGCGAGGCTTGGGGGAGTTTAACAATGAACATGGAGACTGTGATCCTTTTTTTTTTTTTTTTTTAAAGATTTATTTATTTATCATAGAGACATGAGAGAGAGGCAGAGGGAGAAGCAGGCAGGCTCCCTGCAGGAGCCTGATGGGAGACTTGATCCCGGAACTCCAGGATCAGGCCCTGAGCCGAAGGCAGACGCTCAACCGCTGAGCCACCCAGGCGTTCTGAGACTGTGATCCTAAATCAGTTTTTCAAGAGAAACAAACCAGTAGCTGAGGGGCCCAAGGTCAAGGGAAGGCTGTCTTGTAATGGAGGGGGAATGATTCAAGACTGGAAAGAAGCCATTGGAAATAGAGCCTGAAAGTAAGAATTGGAGCGAGGTAGCTTAGGGAATGGAATCTGGCAGGCTGCTGAAGAGCCAGCTTTGAAAAGCAGTAGACATTTGTTGTGTGGAGATGCTGTCTTTAGAGTTGTGGAGGTTTTGGAGGAAATCAGTGCAAATCTCAAACACAGAAATTCCTAATTTTTATAGTAAAATTTATCAAATTTATCCTATATAATTAGCAGATTTTGTGTCTTATTTAAGAAATCTTTCTGTATCTGAGGTCATAAGTTTATTTCTCTGTATTGTGTTCTATATTTCTTATAGAGTTGCTTTTATCACTGAAACTTTGAACTAGAACTGATTTTTGTGTACATTGTGAAGTAGCGATCCCATTTCATTTTGTTTATTTGAATTTGTTTCCAGCAACACTCATTAAAATAATTTGTTACTTACCCACTGACCTTCACATATCTATTTGTAGTTGTCTTTCTGTTCCATTGGTTTATTGGTCCAACCTGTTCTACCAGGGATAAAGGCCATACACGTTTTATATTACACTGACTTTAGGTAATGCGTATTTGTTATTATAAATTCTCATTAATTTGAACAGTTTAAAAGTAGATGGAAGACAAATTTTACTGGATGATTTGGTGTGTTTTTTATGCATCTATTGAGACAAGCATATGGTTATTCTTCTTTTATATTATAGTATGTCAAGTTCTATTAATTCAATTTTCTAATTTAAACTAAATTTGTATCCTGGGATATATTCAATTTGGTCATTGTAAATTATTTTTCTTGTTCACTGTTGAAATTGAATTAATAATATTTCATTTAGGACTTTAGTATCTATTTTGATAATTTTCCCTTTGTGGTCCTTATCAGATTTCTGAGGCAAGGATATACAAGTCTCTGAAAAATGGGTTGTGGAGAATTCTCTCTTTTTCTTCTTTTTCCAATAGTTTATGTAAGATGTCAATGATCTGTTGTTTAAAATGTAAGAATTTGATATTCTCTTCACAGGAAATTTAAAAAAATAGGTTTATTGGGGATCTTCTAAGGTTTCTAGTTCTTATGGGTTAGTTTTGGCAAGCTTTATTTTATTTTATTTTATTTTATTTTTTGCTTTATTTTATTTTAGTAATGTAATCATCTCAATTTAAAAACATTGTCATAGACATTGGCAATGTCCTTTTGTTTAATTTCTGTAGCATTTGTAGTTATGTGTTCTATTTCATTTCTCTCTCTCTCTCTTTTTATGGGCAGAAGGAGAGGGAGAGAGAGAATTTTAAGCAGGCCCCATGCCCAACATGGGCCTTGATCCCACAACCCTGAGATCATGACCTGAGCCAAAATCAAGAGTTGGATGCTTAGCCAACTGAGCCAGGTGCCTATGTTCTGTTTCATTCTTGACATTTTTCTGTGCCTACCTTTTTCTTGGCTGGGCTTGACAGACATTTGTCTATTTTAGTATTTTTTCAATGAACCAATTTAAAGAACTGATTTTCTAACTTTGTTGATTCTCTTTCTTTGTGGGCCAAAGTAGAAAAAATTATATATATATATATATATATATATATATATATATATATACTTCACTTTTCCTTATTTCATTTCACTCTCCTTGGTTTGGAAGTCTTATATTTTATGGCTATTATTTTGGTGGTTTCCATTTATATTTTAACATGCCTATTTAACAAAGTCTAAAGTTTACACACATTTTTGGCTTTCTTCCTAATGGTACATAGACCATAGAATACTATACTTCTGACTATCCTCTCTTATTTTATATTACTGTTTTTTGATATATTAGTTCTATCCTGACTTCTCTCCCATCATTTACTATTGTTTTAAACAGTTAATATTTGTTTAGATTTCCTCATATACTAAAATATCTTTTTTTTTTTAAAAAAGATTTTATTTATTTGATGAGAGAGAGAACAAACAGGAGAGAGGAGCAGAGGGAGAGGGAGAAGCAGGCTCCCCATGAAGCAGGGAGCCCTATACAGTGCTCAATCCCAGGACCCTGGGATCATGACCTGAGCCAAAGGCTGATGCCTAACCAACTGAGCCACTCAGGCGTCCTTTACTAATATCTTTGACCACTACCTTTCTTGAATCTCAGATGTTTCATCAGAGTTATTTTCCCTTATTCCTGAAGTACATCCTTTAGAATTTGCTTTATCAGAAGTCTATTGGTGGTAATTTCATTCCATTTTTCTTTAATTCTTTCAAAAAATTGACTTTAATTATTCCTTGTTCTTGAAAGAAGTTTCTTTGGGTATACACATCTAGGAAGACAGTTATTTTCTTTATGTACATTAAAGATATTGCTTCACTGTCTTTTGACTTATATTTTTGCTTCTGTAAATTCAGCTGTAATTGTCATTGCTATGCAGATGATCTTGTTTCTCCCTTCTTATGATTTTCTCTTTTACTTTTGTGTTCTGAAGTTTTGCTGATTGGTCTCAGGGAGAATTTCTTAAAGAAACCACCTTGATGTGAAGATTACTATCTTTCATCAATTCCAGAAAATTCTCAGCCATGGTTTCCTTGAATAGTGCCTCTTCCTCATTCTCTTTATTGTTTCCTCCTGAAATTCCAACTGGACACAGCTTGAACTCTCTTATAATATTCTCTATGCCTTCAAACTTGTATTTTACATTTCTATTCCTTTGTCTTTCTGGGGTATATTCTGGCTTATATTTTGAAAATTCTCTTTCGGGCAGCCCGGGTTGCTCAGCGGTTAGTGCCACTTTCAGCCCAGGGCCTGATCTGGAGACCAGGGATCAAGTCCCAGGTTGGGCTCCCTGCATGGAGCCTGCTTCTCCCTCTGCTTGTATCTCTGCCTCTCTGTCTCTCTCTCTCTCTGTTTCTCATGAATAAATATAATCTTTAAATAAAAAAAGAAAGATGTCTTTTTCCTTAAACATGTAGAACATTATTATTTTTTCATTTTGTTTTATATAGTTACAGTATTTGAAGTCTGTGCAATTGACTACATAGTCTATTGTTTTTCTGGCTCTCACTCAGGGTACATTGTTTCTCTGTGTTTTGTACTTTTATACTGTGAACTGTTTGTTGTCATTGGAACTTTGTCTATGAAAATTTTCTGAGGCCTGGACTGATGATATTACTCCAATAAGGATTTTTGTTTGCTTCTGCCATTTACCTTGGCATATTGCTAATCCAGGCCTAGCTTTAAATTAAACTCTATACTTTAGGTGTGTGTGTGTGTGTGTGTGTGTGTGTGTGTATTTATTTTGTAGTTATCATGAATTTGGACCACAAACCTATGTGAGAGCTATTCTGTGGTAGTGAATTAAAAAAAACTTTTTCCTTTCAGGCAGTGCTAAGGATAGAATAGGTAAGTTTACTTTATTCTCTTTGTTTATGTTTCATTTACCCTTCCTCTGAAGGGCATAGTTAGACTCTTCAGCTTGGGTGGCCCTAGAATTTTCCTCTCTTGTCTACATCCCTATAGCCCTGAGTACCAAAACTTCCTTTCCATTTAGGCCATTGCCTCAATTCAAATATTTATTACCTTTTTCTGGCACTACTATAATAGCAACTTTGTTTCTTGGTCTCCAAACATTTCCCCCCTTCTTATTTTTATCCTGCCACAAGAGTGATCTTTCTAAAAAATAAAGTGGAGAATATGACTTTTATACAGACAGAGTAGAAACGTTTGGCATTCAAGGAACTTCTAAATTGTTTGTAGATAGCATGTGCGGAGTCTCACCTCATCCACAGCAAAATTGCCAGCCACCTTCCCTACCTGTCTATTCTATACTTAAGCCACACTAGATTATTAATCATTTTCTAAATAATCTTTGGCATTTTCTTGTCTTTACACATACTGTGAACCCATCTAGGATACCTCCGAACCTCATGATTGGGACTAGGGCAAGGCAAGTAGGAAGACTTTTGGGTATAGGTAAGTGCTATACCTCTTCTACCTAATGAACTGCCTAATGCAATTGTCAGAGCCACGTTCATACGTTACTCATTTAGCTTCCTAAAAAAGGAATGTAGGTTGTGTTCAATACTATACCCACAATGACAGGACTATGTCTGTTTGGCACTGTATCATCAGAGTCTGGAATAGTACTTACCACATTGGCAGGTGCTCAATAAATATTTGATGAATGAATGAATGAATGAATGAATGAATGAATGAATATTTCTGAGTTTTTTGATGGTAGAGAATGAGTCACATTCTTCAGTTCCCTTCCATCTCATCATTTATTCGTACAAGACCCTTAAAAGATGTTTGTTTGTTAATTGAGTAACTGGAAGGGAGTGCTGTTAGTCTTCTCCAGGCCTGGGAAGTTTCTGAGTGAAGCTATTGCTCACATGTTGCCTGCTTGCTTACAGTTCCTTTCTCTTGATGTTTGTGGTGTGGTGTGAGTGTAGTTGGGCTGAGCCATCAAATGTACACATGAATTCTTAAGTCCCTCTTAAATTTTTTTTTAGTTTGAATTTAATTTGCCAACATCTTAAGTCCTTCTTATAGAGACTCTGATTCCATTTTTCTGAGGCAAAATATAAGAATCTGCATTTTTACAAAACCCCTTGGTTGTTCTGATAATCAGTCAAGTTTGGGGACCAGGACACCATGGCACCAACAATATAATTTTAATTTTCTAGACATTTACATGAATTATTTTTTTTTTCATTTACATGAATTATAAAAGAATAGTTGACTGCCATAATTATTCCAGAATACTGAATGTTTTAAAAATACTTGCACATCTGCAAGTGTTTCTTAAACATGCCACAGGATATCCTGAAAATATAGAGTAGGAGAAGATGCAGCCATGAACACAGTACGGTTCAAATCTGATCTCCATTTATTTTCTATCTTCAGGAAGATTCTAATGTCATCCCAGATGATATCGTCCTAAACGGATGGACAAGAGAGTGTTGACTAGTGGAGAAGGCAGAAAGGAGGAAAAAAACCAAACTTAAAATAATTCCAGTCTCTTCAGAAAATCACTTCCTCATCAGAAGTGAATTCCATAAATAATTGAGATAACTGATGGAACATTTTAAATAGCTGAAGGAAAAACATACACATTCAGTGTAAACCTCAAACTGTTCCTCAATCCTTCAGTGATATTTAGATCTGAGAAGTACATTGCAGGCATTTGGAAATAATGGATGTCATGGAGGCGTGATGTTCAAAGACATTAAAAATAATCCACTCCCTTAGAAATAAACACCTAACCTAAGCCATTAGGAATTCTCAGTGAGAGACAGAAATAGCTTCTGTAGTCCCCATTGCTCTCTGATTTCTATTTCTACCATTTCATTATTCATCATTTCTGTGCAGTTCACTTTGTCTATTTATTTAAAATGTGATTCCAGACGACAGGCAACAGTCCCAGTGTTCTCTGTCTTGCACAGCTCTTTCCGCCCTGAGAAACAGAAATTATATAACTTGTTTTCAATTGTGCAGACCGGGGAGGATTCACATGTTCAGTTTGGTGAGTTTCCAGGAAATAATTTTAAAGTGTTTATCTGAAGTTTATCCAGACTTTCTTGATCTAGAAGTTAGAAACCTAGCAGAGCATGGAAAGAAACTAGGCTCTGAAGGGAGGGAACTCTTGCTGTAGGCAGGATTCTGAGCTGTGACACCTCTTGGTATTCACACTTTGGAAGCAGGAGGCCCTGTTCTAGGGCTTATGTGCTTGAGAAGCAGCATTAATATTAATATCTGCTACCATGGACTATTGTTCATTGTTCTGGTTACTATTGCTGTGTAACAAACTACCCCAATATGTCATGGCATAAACTGTTTTATTTTGCTCCTGGTTTTGTGGGTCTAGAATCTGGAAAGGGCTCAGCTAGTGGCTCTTGGGTAGGTTGCATTCACATGTTCACTATCTGGAGGTTTTACTGGGCTAGTTGTCCTAGCTGGGTCACTCATGTGGCTGGGGGTTTGGTAGCTGTCCAGGGGGAGCTCAGCTGGGGCTCTTACGTGGAGCATCTATATGTGCCTCTCCATCATGGGGAGCTCAGGCTAGTCAGACTTCTTATGTAGGAGTGAACGTCTACCATAGCAAGCACCCCAAGAGAACCAGGCTTTTCCAGTAGTAGCCATGGAGATCTTGTCCACTGTACTCTATTGGTTGAAACAGTCATAAGTCCACCCAGACTCAGTGGGAGAGGACACGTTACTTCAACTCTCATTAGGACTAGTGGGAAGGAATTTGTGGCCATTAACAAACAAATAAACAACCCATCACACTTAATACAGATATTAAAATATACATCGTAATCCTTATAAAACCCCTATGAGGTAAGTACTATTATTATTATTCTTGTTTTACAGATAAGAAAATCTAGATTCAGGGAAGTAAAGTAATTTGCTCTAGATCATACAGCTAGTAAGTGTTTGAGATGGGATGTAAACCTAAACTCTCTGCCTCCAAATATCTACTGTCTTTGGTAAGTTGCAGTGTTTTAAAGGGTCAAACTTTGTTTCAAATCTCAACCATTGCAGATGTTCTAGGCAATTGGATAATTCCATCTAACATGGAATGTTAGCACATGAAGTGCCAATTTGGATATCCTGTCAGTCTCTTTAAAACAAGGAGCATTCATTTGAGGACATGATAGGGCAGTGTTCTTTGGTGGGGGATTTAGCCCCTTATCTGGAGATAGGATCCGGACCTTATTACTCAGATAGCCCAAGACAAAATTAGAATCCTATGTGGCACTGGGGGCGGGGGGGGAGGATTATGGTGACTCCTCTGAGTCAGTGTGAGTAAATGTAAAACAGATGTGATAATTTTAGGAGGAAGGCCCTACAAAAAGGTGTAAACTGCTCATTGGCCTGTCTAGTGTGAGCTGTGCCAAGTGCCCATGTAGACAGATGAATAGTGCCAAGTGGACAGATGGAACCACGGAGGATATTTTTGGGGCTACATGGCTGAGAGCAGTTGCTGTCCTGCAGGACCCAGAGACAGGCAGGCCTAAGCAGAGAGGAAAGGAGAGCAGAGCTATATCCTCAGGGGAGGACAGTGAGTGGACACAAGCAGGGAGGGCCCCACAGAGCATTTGATTGTGGGAAGAAGCATGGAGGCTGGAGGGCAGAGACGTTGGAGGAGTAATTCTTTTTTCTTCTTTGATCTCTTCTTTCCACAAACATTTATGAGATATTTGTAGATAGTGTCCTAGACTTCAGAGATAAGAGTGATAAACTAGCTGGAATCTTTGCCCTCATGAAGCTTGCTGCCTATTTGTGTGAGGCACAGCCATTAAATTAATAATTACAAAAAAAAAATAAATTAATAATTACACAAATAATGACCTAATTACCATAGTGATAGATTTTGGCAGACATTTCTAATTGCTTCCTCCCCACACTCTTCTTTTTAGTAATGGAGTCTCCTGGAGTAGAAGCAGGCATGAGTCTATAAACTATAATTCCCAGACTCCCTTGCCAAGGGAGTGGCCAAGCATGAACTGGGAGTCAGTTCATGCTAATAAAAGTGATGGATGTCACTTCCATGTCTCATTTTAAAATTGAAAATTAGTTACCCTATACCTTTTTCCCCCTCCTCTTCTTGGCCCACTAGCAGATGAATGGTACCTTGGACTGAGTAAATACCTTGGACTTAGAGATGGAAGTTATCCATTAAAGATAGCCTTGCCAGTTTTTTCCTTCTATTGTTATTATGACAGATTAATTTTTACCCTAAGCTAATCTAACAGTACTCATATGACAAAGTATAGTGTTAAACAACAATGAGATACCACTACACACCTATTTGAATGGTCAAAATCCAGAACACTGACAATACCAAATGCTGGTGAGAATTTAGTGCAACAGGAATTCTTATTCATTGCTGGTGGGAATCCAAAATGGTACAGCCGCTTTGGAAGATGGTTTGTTGATTTCTTATAAAAGTAAATATACTTTTACCATACGATTCAACAATTACATATTGGTCTTTATACAAAAAAGCTGGAAACTTCTGTCCACACACAAACCTGCTTTAAGATGTATATGGCAGCTTTATTCATAATAGCCAAAACTTGGAAGCAACCAAGATGTCTTTCAGTAAGTAAATAGGTAAATTGGGACACATTCAGACAATGGAATATTACTCAGTGCTGAAAAGTAATGAGTTATCAAGCCACGAAAAGACATAGAGGAAACTTAAATGCATATTATAAGTGAAAGGAGTCAATCTGAAAAGCCTATGATTGAATCATACCTATGATTCCACCTATATGATATCCTGAAAAAGGCAAGACTGTGGAGACAGCAAAAAGATCAGTGGAGGGATAAATAGATGGAGGATTTTTAGGGCACTGATAATATTTTGTAAGAAGATTTATGTCATTATACATTTGTCCAAATCAAGACAAGTTACAACTCCAAGCACGAACCATAACGTATAGGGTGGACTCTGTGTAATAATGATTGTGTCAATATAGGTTCATCAATTGTAGCAAAGGTACAGCTTTGGTGGAGAATGTTTACAGTAATGGAGATGATATATATGTGGCTAGAAGGTATATGAGAGGTCTCCGTACTTTATGTTCAATTTTGCTGTGAACCTAGAACTGATCTAAAAAATAAAGTTCATTAAAAAAGTATAGTATGGGGGGCATCTGGGTGGCTCAGTGGGTGTCTGCCTTTGGCTCAGGTTGTGATCCTGGGGTCTTGGGATTGAGTCTCACATCAGGCTCCCCACAGTGAGCCTGCTTCTCCCTCTGCCTATGTCTCTGCCTCTCTCTGTGTGTCACTCAAGAATAAATAAATAAAATCTTTAAAAAAGTAGAGTATCCTATATAAGCATATAACAAGGAAGCTACCTAATTAAGTGTTAGGATGAGCAGGTTCTGTCCTCTAATGGAAACAACTAAAAACAGTTATAGAATAAGGAGAGCAATTTGTAATTATTTATTTTACTCCTTGCTTTAAAGATGTCCTCTGGCTAAAGACCTTTTCTTGCAAACCAAAAAAAAAAAAAAAAAAAAAAAAAAAGAAAGAAAAAAAAAAGAAAAACAAAACAAAAAACTGGGATTAGAGTTGCCAGATAAAATACAGGATGCCCAGTTAAATTTGAATTTCAGACAAACAATGAATACTTTTTTAGTATAAATGTTCCATGCAATATTTGGGACATACCTATACTAAATTTTTTCCCTTTATTTATCTGAGTTCAAATTTAACTGGCCATCCTGTATTTTTACTTGCTAAGCCTGGCAACCTCAGCCTAGACTTAAATCCCTGTGGGACTTGAGCAGCTAAACTCTTTCTTCTTAAGATTTATTCATGTTTATATACATAATTCCTGGCATATAGTAGGAGCTCAAAAAAGAATTAATTTTAGTCTCCGAGATTAACAATTACAAATCACTGAAGATTATCTGAAATGTGAAACCAATATAGGATCAGATTGTGTTTTTAGTGGTTTTAATTTGCCATGATCAAAGATGCTTAGAGCTTTGATTTGTCTACACTTTGAGATTATCTATCAGTTCAAATGATCTTAAAATATGGATTAAAATTCCAATAATGCTTATATCATCCAATATTGTCCAGGGAATAGAGGAAAGTTTTATAGGTGATAGAAGCTTAATCCTTTCAATGCCTCCAATTTAAATGTGTATACTTTTTAAAAAACTCATGAGTTTTTTAAAGACTTTATTCATTTGAGAGAGAGAGCATGAGAGAGAGAGAGAGAAAGAGAGAGAGGAAGAGAGATCTTAAGCAGGGGGGTAGGGATAGAAGGAGAAGCAGACTCCTTGTCAAGTAGGAAGCCTGATGTAGGACTTGCTCCCAGGACCCTGGGATCATGACCTGAGCTGCAGGCAGATGCTTAACCAACTGAGCCATCCAGGCGCCCTAAATGTATACACTTAAAAAAACCAAAAATCTTAAAAAAATATGCATCCTGATTTTCTGCCTTCTTAAGCAGAATGAATGAAGCATCAAGCCAAATTGGTTGACTTTAGATCAAAGTTCATGTTGTTTGGGGAGGTCTTCAAGAGAATGTGACCACCAGTTGACTTGTGAGCTGGATCTAGACCAGCAGAGGTTCCTTGCTCCCTCCCCTGTTCTTGGAATGTACATTCTGCCCACTGTTCCCACAATGGGAGCTGTTTCAAGGGTGCAGCCTTTAGACAGTAATGCGTTATTGAGACCATCTGGTTGATATACATGACTGAACCCACTTAAGTCCTCTGTATAAACTTTTAAGATTCTGGCAGGTGGGTGTGGAGATCTACTTGTCTTGCCGTTGCCCAAGACAAGCCTTGTATGTAAGTTTCCTTGCTTGTTAAACCTGCCAGTACCAATCTGGAGTGGCTTGTCTCTTCTGTCTCTCCTTGCTTTCCCAATGCAGGGGTCAGTTTATAAACCAACAGTGATCTTTCTCCTTGCCCAACCTCCTGCTATAATCTTTGATGATTTGGGCATTTTTTTTTTGGTGACCCCTTTTCACCATGAAGCCTCAACTCAATGTCCTTTATCCCTATGCTCTCTAGGCCAATCTCATCATCATTTGAAATGGATTCACCCCTAGGATCTAAAAGTTGACATTTTTCTCTTAACTGTGGCTTACTTTTCATTTTCCTCACTTTTGTTGGTTTTCTTTGTATCCTTATTGTCACTTCTTCATCTTTGGATCTTTCCTGCTTTATTAGCCTATTATATTTCCCACCACTGTACCAAGTCAGCATTTCACTGATGTCACAATGCCCAGGCCTGGCTTCTTCCATTTGCTGGCTTGGCTGGAAAGAGATACAAGACATACAGGTTGGTTGCCCCATGCACGGTTACTTTCTGTACTCAAGAGAGCTTGCTGGTCCAGCAGTCTACCATAGACATCTTCTTGATGTCATGTTGCACTATCCCAGTGGCTTTTACAAACTTTTTCTAATTTTTATAGTCATCATTCAAAACTTTGTCTTGACCTTCTTCTCTCAACCATCTCCTTCTAGTGACTACAACTACTCGGCATCAACTACTACTTCTAAGCAGATGACCCATAGTTTTTGTTATTGGCCTCAGTCTTTTTCCTGAGATGCCAACTCATGTTCACCATCATTTTGCTTTTTTACCCACCAAACCATTTACTCCTTACTGCCCAGTTTGTTAACTGAAGTGTTGAATGGGCAGAACTTGTAGAATATAAACTAAGGCTTATTTTCATCACTTAATAATCCTTTCAACCCCTTTTGAAGGGGTGGTCTATCTTCTGTGAGGAGGTAAGGGAGGTTGATAAGTCTTCTTTGCAGTCTTAGATAATAGAAAGCCCTAAGTTACAAAACCAGCTTGGTACAGAAATTAGGGTATCCAGTTATGGACATATCAGTTTTCATTCAAGCATTTCTTCCCCAGTGAGGGCCAGCTATCTTTCAGGGTAGGGAGGGGTGATCATCAGCTTCTTTTCTCAGTTATCTCCTGCTAGTCTCACCAGCTGCTATTCCTCAATCCATGAGAATTGAAGGAGACTGGACAAGAGATATGAGAACAGTTACATTGTTCTTCTGCCTTAGTGTACATTTTCTCGCCCAGTATTGGTGGGCTCCTTTGGCCTGGAAGCCATCCTCTGGGGTCAAGTTCACTTTTATAATGACCCTAAGCTCTTGTTCCTGCTGTGGTCCCCAGGGTTCATATATTATTTTTTTGCCTGAAGAAGTTCAGTTACTATTCAGCTACAACTCTACTCTATAGCCACAGGATGCTCTAGTTTTCTCAGGCAGAGTCCAAACCCTGTGCCTTGTGTCTTTTACTTGCCAGGAACACATGTCAAACTGAGTGATGCCCTTGAAGCCCTTCTCACTGGGCTTAGGATGAAGGGAAAGCACCTCCTATTCCTTCCCTTAGATGTATGTCTGTGTTATTCATAGTTGAGTTTATTCCAAGTAAATCTTCACAAATTCTCAAATTTCCAGGCTCTCAGGTCTTTTATATTCTTGATTTGAATGAGGATCCCCAAGCTTGCAACTGATTCTCAAGTACTTTCTTTGAAAATCTGTATGTAGCCAGGGCCTCATCTGGTTAAATGTCCAACTTTTGATCTCAGCTCAGGTCTTGATCTCAGGGTCATGAGCTCAAGCCCCCTGCAAAAAAAAAATTGTATATAGCCAGTCTATCTCACACATCTCGGTTTGGCATGTGATAGCTCTCATAGCTCAGGGCCTCAGTCAAAACTTGTAATTTAACATCTGGTTTCACATACTTCTCCCTGCCATGCTGGTTTGAAGTCTGAGTCATCTGTGAGTCACCCTTCTTTAATTCCCGTGTCCTACTAGTGAATATATTCTACTGATTTACCTCTCAACCCCCCTGTCCCCTTTCACAGCCAACATTCCACCCCAGGCTTTCATTGTCTCTTGTACTTTGCTAGTGGAGAGGGAGTAGTGTGACCGGATGGGTGTTTGTGCTCTTGACCCAGATTAATTTGGTTTGGATTCTACTGCTAACATTGTTAGCTAGATAATCTCTGCTAAAGTTACTGAACTTCTCTAAGCCTCAGTTTTCTCATCTGAAAAATGGGGATAGTAATAACTACTTCATAGGATGTATGAGAATTGTATGTGATAAAAAATGTAGAATTCCTTGAACATAAAAAAGGCTCAATAAATGTTAGAAAATGTGATCCTTATTATAATTGTCTTTGAGTTGTTGTCTTTATATTTGGCCTTACTCTTTTAGTTCCTCTCAGACAGTACTATCTGTGGTAGAATGTTTGCAAAATTGCAAGCAAAATTACCATCCCTGTCTCTAGGCTGTGAGTAGTCTCAGGGCTATGTGACTTATTTTGGCCATGAGACAATGGCAAATGTGCCACAAGCAGAGATTTGGAAAGTGTGATCTTATTATTTGCTGCTGGGATACCTTCTGCTACCGTGGGAAAAAGCTTAGCTAGAAGAATATTGTAGATATATAACTAAGTGGACATGCCAGCACCAACCACGAGAGCTAGACCAATCTGGGCTAATCAGCAAATACAGCTAATTGCAGTCAAGGCTTGAACCTAAGACAGAACAGCAGAAGAATTGTCCAACTGAGTGCAGCCCAAATTGCTAGCTCACTGAATTTGGACTAATAAATTATTGTTGTTTTAAGCCACTATATTTTGGGATGGTTCTAGAGCAACAGGTAATTGGTATAGTACTATGTTCATTATTTTAAGAAACAGCTCTAATTATATGGTCCTTCTGCTCAGGTGACCTTTCTAGCTTACATGTAATAATCTAAGTTTATATCTGTTGTCCTTGCATTAATAATACCATCTTTAACTATCAAAATTGCTACTTTAGTTGACAAACTAAACTGTCTCCTTACTGCTCAAAATTATTCCTCTTGCCTGTTGTTTTATTTTTAAAAAATATTTTATTTATTTATTTGAGAGAGAGAGGGAGAGAGAGAGGGAGAGGGAGTGCGTGAGAGAGTGAGCACACAAGCTGGAGGAGAGGGGTAGAGGGAGAAGCAGACTCCCCACCAAGCAGGGAGCCAGATACGGGACTCGATCCCAAGGTTCTGGGATCATGACCTGAGCTGAAGGCAGATGCTTAACTGACTGAGCCACCCAGGCACCCTCCCTTGCCTGTTGTTTAAACAAACTTTTTGGATTAATGTTCATTAATTTCCATGGTGTGGTTTCAACCTATGTTTCAAACAAAGTCTTCCTCCATATTTCAAGCTTCAGACAAATTGGGCTACAGCTGAATCTCCAACAAAACCTGTACTTTCCATTTCTGCATTTAGTACCTTTCTTAGATTGTTTCCCATGTTTACTGTTCTCTTTTACCCACCTTAAAGTCCTAGTACATCTTTGAAACTCCTTGTTAAGCATAACTTCCATGACACCATGTTCATTTCCTGCAAGTGGATGATGACTGACCTAATCTCCATTTCTAGGTCCCTCTCGTAAGCCATCTACTGTGTTCATAATGTTCATAAATGAACATCTACTGTGTTCATAATGTTCATAAATGAACATCATCTTATAATTTTTGGGTAGTTTATTCTCTCCTTGGGTACTTTTAATCATCTTGGGTGGCACAATAGCAACTATAGACATTATATAAATTGTCATGATCATTGAAGGCAGGGTGTGTATCTTATTCATCTTGTAATCTTGTAATCTTCAACAGTGCCTAGTGTAGTGCTAGGAATCTAGATAATCAATAAATGTTTATTGAGTTGATTGCAATTTTACTTAAAGACTGCGGCCAACACTGATTGCCATACTTCTCCATGTAAAGTATTAGATTGGATTCCTTAGATTGGGCACAAAGATGGGTAGCTACATATACATGATTGCTTTTGGATAATATTCCTGAAAGGAAGTAAGGAAGACTGGATTGGGCAGAGGGAGAAGGTGACCTGAACTTGGTTGCAGCCAGGCTTCAGTCAGTCCTATGGGAGCTCTTAAGCAGGGTTGGCCTTTCAGAGTTGTCTACCATTAAGGCAAGAAGACTTCCTAAGCCTACTTCTTTGATGGTTTAATTTTACAAACTCCTTTTAGAGTTCCTTGGTCTTCTTCCTAGGTATTAGGAATTGAGGTCAGCATGCCCAGCTTTAGGATATCTTCTACCCACCATTTTTTCTGCTTCCAGTCTACTGCAGGTTTAAAAATCATTTGTCATCTTCTTAGAATTTGTTCTAAGTTAGAGATTGGCAAATTTAATGTAAAGGTCTAAGTGCTGTGGGCCATACAGCTTCTGTTGCAGCTACTCAACTCTGCTGGTATAGTGCAACAGCAGCCATAGACAATATGTGAACAAATGAGCATAACTGTAAATAAAACTTTATTTACAAAAACAGGTGGCAGGCTAGATTCATCCACAGGTTCTAGTTTGCTGACTCCTGCTCTAAATTAAGACTAAATCAATTTCAAATGAACTTAAAGAGTTTTCTCATAAATAAAGTACAGTGGTTTTAGTGCATGGAGTTTGGGATTAAGTTTTTGGTTTCTCAAAGGGATAAGGGACTTCCTCTTGGAGCTCTTTGTTCAGAACAGCTAAGATTACTGATTAAATCACATCTCTAAAGAAGAAATATAATTCTCTAATGTATTTTATATTTTGTGCCTCTGTTTTTGTCTGATAAGAATGTTACATAAAAAACTTTTTTCAGTGCACCAGGGTGGCTCAGTCTATTAAGTATCTGCCTTTGGCTCAGGTCATGATCCTAGGGTCCTGGGATCAAATCCCACATTGGGCCCCTTGCTCAGCAAGGAGCCTGCTTCTCTCTCTCCCTTTGTCTTCTACTCCTCCTGTTTGTGCTCTTTCTCTGTCAAATAGAGAAATAAAATCTTTAAACCCACTCTTTTTCTTCATTATTTTAACATTACTTTAAATTCATCTAAAGAGTAGCATTAAAATGTATTTGCAAACTGAATATTAGAAAAAAATGGTTGTAATAATTTGTATTCAAGATTGGTTCTAAACTTCCTACTTTTTATTCTTTTGTGAAATTCAAAGTCCTTTATTTGTGAAAAACAACTTCATAGTTGGAATATTTCTTAGGGAAGGAAGGTCAATTGTTCAGTTCAATAATTCCATGTTTAAAATCCAGTTACTGAAATGAAAGTTGTATTTGCTGAGATGGGAACAAGTATTCATTTCTCAGTGGGCTTCAATGATGGGAATGGAAGGATGAGCATGGAGCTTAAGCAAGCAAATGATCATGGTTGACTATAGAAAAACAGAACCATTATAGAAAAGTACATTCTTAAGTCTTTCCATTATGAGAACAATAAAACTAGTTTTAAAAAATCAATAGATAAAATATTTTTAAAAATCGATAGGCTGTACTATGAATGTGGCCACCTTGAAAGGTCACATAAGCAGAACTTTGATAGCTTGAGAATCACTTTCAAGGTGACTCTGCATTTTATGGCTTTGGAAGATTCTCAGGTTTCACTGTCTGTACAGTTTTGAAAGTAATTTCCAGGCCTTTTGGAGTTGTGCAATTTTTATTTGATTGTATAACACTCAATCACTTGCTTTTTCTCCACTATATTGTAAGATATACATTAATTAAAAATTTGTTAAGAAAGCTCTTGTCCATCATCAGGTCAAGATTTTGTGCTTCACTTCTTAATATGTTGAAGAAAGGCATAGAAGCATAGAATGGGTTGCATTTCTCAAAAAGGCTGCCTAGAGTAGTGATTCTTAAGCTTTTGGGTCTCAGGAACACTTTGTACTCTTAAAAGTCATTAAGAATTTCAAAGAGTTCTTGTTTAAGTGGGTTGTATCTGTCAATATGTACTGTACTTAAAATTAGAGTTTATTTCTTTATTAATCCATTTAAAATACCAATAAATAAACTTATTACATAGTAACATAAATAGATTATTTAAGGCAAAATAACTTTTTTTCTAAACAAAAACATTAAATGATGAGAATGACATTGTTTTACATATTTTCTGATATCTTCAATATTTTAATGGAAGACAGCCAGGTTCTCACTCATATGTTTCTGCATTCAGTCTGTTTTGATATCACATATTATGTAGTCTGGAAAACTCCACTCTACGTTCACAAGAGAATGAAAGTGAAAAGGGCAAGTGATGCCTTAATATTTTCATGAAAATAGTTGTCACTTTGAGGACCCCTGTGAAAGGGCCTTGGGGACCCTCAGGGCTCACTAGATTACACTTTCAGAACCATTGGTCTGGAGGGAAATGCTGAATTCAATGTTGCATTTTCTTTATTGCAGGGATGCTTCTTAGGGTCCCACCAAGCAGCCATTTAACCTTATTTTATACACAATCTCAACACCCTTGATTATTCTGTTCCTAAGTCCCTGGCAGATTAGAGTTTAGAGGATGTGGTGCTCTAGCATCCCAGGCCCTGAGAAGTGGTAGAGGACAGCAAGGAAAGAGACAGAAATACTTCAAAAAGAGGTACAAAAACTTAAGAGGCATAATATATATTCTCTATAAGGAGACACAATTATGTCATTTTGGCAAGACTGTGGAGAGAAGTAAGATTTTTTTCCTCAATAACCCCAGAGACACTTGGTAGATTCCCTGGCATTAAGGTTTCTGGAATCAGGGGCTCCTTCTCCTCTCAGCAGATGGCACTGGACATAAACACACTTTTCCTTGAGGCTTCCAGGTGCTGGACAGATGGTTATTCTAGCATTCCCCCAAGTGACATCCAGACTCGGTTTGTCCCTGTTATAAGACTGTTTCATAGTTCCTCTGTAAAAGGTAAAGTAGTGCAGGTCTGGGGCCCATAGCACAGCCTCAAGGCGTATTCACTGTGCTTGGCCCAGGCTGCACCATGCGCTGTTGAGTGAAGAGTAAATGGTATATGTCTTGCCCTGCTGCCTGTGAATTCCAGTTGACACCAAATGATGTCACTGGTGTTTGTTAGAGCCCTCTGCTCCATAGACTTTCACCTAAAAGGATTAAAACTTGGGGTTGGGGGGCAACCAAAGCAGTGTTCCATGGACTTTTAACTTAGGTGGAATTCTTCATTTTTCAAGGATCCTGGATAAATGAAGTATAGTGATATATTCTGTTGCTTAACTAGAGTAGAAAGTCTAAAAAGCTAATTACTTGGACATATAAACACATTGCAAGTATTTGAAGAGTTCTTTTTCCAATGCCCTTTTCCAGTTCCCCAAATAAATTGGTGGTTAGATAATAGGGGTAAAAGGAATAAGAGGTTCCAACACTTATATTTAGTAGTTAAGAAAACATTTATGCTTTTGAAACATTTTCAAAGTAAATTTTTTTCTTTGGCTTTTAGACAGCTTTTCTGAGTACAAAGTCCCAGCATGAAGTGGCTGTGCTTAGTAATGTTGCTATGTACCTATTTAAAAATCTACCCCAATCTTGTTTGCCCTTGGTCAGAACCAAGTCAAGTAGATTTCCAGCAATTCTCCACCTCTAGGCTTTCTGAAGTGTGCTTTATGATTTTTGATAAATAACTGTAATTTCAGTATTGCACTAGCCTGAAAACAGTGTTTAATCTTAATTCAGCTGAGGAACTAATATGTCCCTTAAAAATGTCTCCTAGATTCCTAGATTTTCTCTCTTTTTTTTTTTTTAAAGATTTTATTTATTTATTCATGAGAGACACAGAAAGAGAGAGGCAGAGACACAGGCAGAGGGAGAAGCAGGCTCCATGCAAGGAGCCTGATGTGGGACTTGATCCCAGGACTCCAGGATCACGCCCTGAGTCGAAGGCAGATGAGCCCAACCCCTGAGCCATGCAGGCATCCCTAGATTTTCTCTTAAGTAAAGCCTAAAAAATGGGAGTATTTTTGAAGGATTGGACAATGTTTAACTGGGTCCTTGTGACAGTTTCCTCAGCTGGTGATGTGTGGTGGCATTTTCCCTTGTAATATCCATCATTGAACCATAGATTGGAAGTTTAAATGAAATATTTTCTTTTGTTTTTGTGGCTTTTTAAAATAACAAAACAGCAACATTAGGTACAAACTTCTAATAATAAGGTAAGTAGGTACTAGGGATATAATGTACAACATGGTGACTGTAGCTAACGCTGCTATATGATTTGTAGGAAAGTTAAGAGAGTAGATCCTAGGAGTTCTCATCACAGGGAGAAATTCTTTCTTCTTTCGTTTTCATTGTACCTATATACGATGATGCATATTAGCTAAGCCTATTGTGGTAACTTTTCACAATATATGTAAATCAAACCATCATTTTATATGCCTTAAACTTATAAAGTGATATACATCAATTATTTCTCAATAACACTGAATAAAAAATGTAATATAGTAATGCTCAGTTTAAAGAGAAGTTAAATATTTTAGTTCTATCTTCTCTTACAAAATCACATCAAAGCAACAAGGAGAATAAGTATAGACAAACTCCATTTTGTTGAAATTAGAAGAAGCAAGTTATTTGTCCTTCAGATAAGAAAAATTAAAGATGATTTCAGGAGGTCCAAAATTAGCTAATAATTTGATAAGAGTTTCAATAGGAAGGAGTTTATCAAAGGGATAATTTAAGATAATTTCTTAGAAATGAAGGGCATATTTCTTCCAATGAATTTAAGAACAATCTATACTGAGGAATATCACTCTAAAGTTTCAGAATATTATGGATAGAGAGAAGATTCTGGAATTTTTTTAGAGATGAAAATAAGCAGATCACAAAGAATTGTGAATAAGATTTCAGATATTTCAACCAACAATATGGATACTAGAACAGAGTGGAAGAAGGCCTTCAAAATTCTGAGAGAAATAAGTTTCTAGCTAGAATTCTACACATAGCAAAATTTCTCAGTCAACTGTGAGAAGGATAATAAGGTCATTTTCAGACATGCAGAGTATCAAGCATTTTCTTTCTAATGCAAGGTATATCAAAACAAGGGAGGAAACTAAGAAATGGCATCCAGGAAACGTGAGTTTCAATATAGCAGGTAAAGAAAGGAACTCCTAGTTTTACAAATAATGAAGTGCCAAGATGATAGCTGTACATGAGGCTTAGAGAGCAACCGGTACATTATGGAGCAGGAGAAGATGGGAAACTTTAGGAGGGAAGTTTTTAGAGAAGATAAAATGGAACTAATAGTTTTTTTTTTTAAATAAAGATTTTATTTATTCATGAGAGACGCACAGAGAGAGGCAGAGACATAGGTAGGAAGATGCAGGCTCCCCGTGGGGAGCCCGATGTGGGGACTTGATCCCAGGACCCCAGGATCACGACCTGAGCCAAAGGCAGATGCTCAACCACGGAGCCACCCAGGTGCCCCTGAAACTGATAGTTAACCATATTCATCTGACCTTGTGGAAAATAGTATTGAAAGGGGTTTTATAAATTTATTTGGGAGTTTGAGGGAGAATTAATGATAGGTATGTAGAAAATATAAAGTGAAAAGTAAACCAATGAGCCCATCTCTATTAGTTGTACATGGAAGGAACTGTCTTACAATCTTTGGCTTGGTAGAAATCAATGTTCACATAACCCTCAAAGTAAACAGTGAATGTTGAATTAATTGTATATTTATTGTTAATATATTGTATCAGTGGATGGAAAAGAATGAGTTATGTAAGAGATTTGCAAGGCAGGAAAATGGAAAGAGTGCTAAAAATCTGTTCAATCATAATAGGAAGTCAATAGATAAGGGCTAAAATGGATAAATTCAATGATATCAACACAGGCATATCATTTGTGAACATTGAGGTATATAACAGAAGAGATTGCTGGAAGTGTTTAAAGTATTTCTTTGGTGCACAGGATTGAAGGGTGAATGGGATGGTATAGATGTCTTCTGTTTTAATTTTTTGTTTCTTATTTTTAAATTTTTATTATTATCATTATTTTAAAGATTTTATTTATTCACTTGACAGAGAGAGAGAGAGGGGGAGAGAACAAACAGGGGGAACTCTAGCTAGAGGGAGAGGGAAAAGTGGGCTCCCCCCTGAGCAGGGAGCCAGATGCAAGGCTTGATCCCAGGACCCTAGGATCATGACCTGAGCCAAAGGCAGATGCTTAACTGACTGACTGAGACACCCAGGTGCCCCTATTTCTTATTTTAAAGCCAATTTCTGATAACTCTGATATCTGGATCATCTGTTGGTCTATTTCTGTTGTCTGTTTTTTATTCTCTTGGGCATGTCTCTTAGCTCACATGGACATTTTTGATTACTTGACAGACATTGTGTATGAAAAATTATAGCTGCTTGGGTGATGTTGTCTTTCCCAAAAGAAATTTTTTAAGGTTTCCGTCATGCAGTTAAGGTGGTTGTACACTGTTTTAATTCAGTCACTGAGTTGATTTGAGGTTGAATTTCAGTTTTTATAAAGTCTGGTCTATTTAAGTACAACTTTACTCTTAGGGTATAATCCTTTAGAGGTCCAAATTAAATCTGAGAATATTTACTCAAGCCCCTTCCACCTTGATAGTTGTAAATTTCAGGTTTGTGAGATCATTGACAGCTCATTTTCCCCACTCTCTTACAGGTTTCTATTAGGAGAATTTCCTTAATAAGTAATTTGCACCTGAATTTTTGGCTGAGGTTCTGACTCTGGAAAATGAGACAGAAGTAAGAATATGGATAAGTAAATCCATCTTTTAATTATACTCAGGCCAGAACAGTCCACACATTTCTGTTTTCTATACTGAGGACCATGAGAAACTAATCTTTATTTTTTTTTACTTTTATGATTTATTTTATAGCTTCCCATATATTTATGGTTGAGCAAACGTTGGGAAAGAAATAAATGAAGAAATGCAGGCTTAGATCAACTGTCAGATACTTTGGTTTTCTCTGTTTGGTTTAGTCTAACTCTGTTATGAGAAAGCCACAGCTAGGGCTTACCATCTAGGTGTTTTTCTAAAGACATAGACTCCAAAACATTTGAACTTCTTACTCATAATTTCCCAATCTGCTTTGCACATCTGGAATTTGCTTTTACATTGTGTAATTTTTTCTTCCTCTCTTGGGCTCAGCTCATCTGCTAGTGGGCTTCCTGTAGGGTGTGGGACTGACTGAGCATGATCTTGGAGCAATACTGGGGATCCTATAAATTCCAGAATATTTTTTTATATTATTCTAAGGGGCAAAATAATTTCAGTGACTGTATTCCATCTACTTGCATTTTGATCTCAAGAAAGGCAAAATTATTTTCCTGAAGATCCCTTAATCCATATCCAATGAAAGAGATTAGTGATTACTGATTTTACAGAATATCAGTAAAAGAGATTCAAAATAAATTTGCACAGAAAAATATAGCCTAGTTTACTGTTCAAAAATCTTAAATGTAGGTGGGCTTTTATAGAGTTGGTGCTTCACGATTTATAGTGACTTCTCATTCATGGTCCTGAGACAAATTATTTTTGTAACCATTTTATAGATGAGGTAACTTGGTCTAGAGAGTTACCCAAGCACTTGTCTCTGGAAAAGCCATGCCTGGAGCCCAGGGCTTACTGATATTTAATCGAGCTCTTTTTGCCACTTCATAAGCTAAATGTGGAGGTGGTGTTGTAGATGTAATGGCTAGAATCTGGGCTTTCAAATTGGTCTGTATGGCTTTAGATGTCACCCCCACTCCATACTAATCATGGGGTCTCAGGAAAATTACCAACAGTCTCCAAATGTTAGTTTACTAACTTTTATTTATTTTTTAAAAATATTTTATATATTTATTCATGAGAGACAGAGGGAGAGAGAGAGAGAGAGAGAGAGAGAGAGGCAGAGACATAGGCAGAGAGAGAAGCAGGCTCCTTTCAGGGAGCCTGATGTGGGACTCGATCCCAGGACTCTGGGATCATGCCCTGAGCTGAAGGCAGACGCTCAACCGCTGAGCCACCCAGGTGTCCCATTTCCTAACCTTTAAATTGGGATTGATATAAAATTTATTTGGAAGAGAAAATGTAAATACTAGGCAACATATTTAAAGATATTGGAGCTAGGGAGGGATTTAGTCTAATAGTAAGACTATTTACAAAAGTATTAGTGTAACTGCATTTATGTAAGAAATATTCCATTTTTGAAAGTTTAAATTGAATTTAGTTAACATATAGTGTATTATTAGTTTCAGGGGTAGAATTTAGTGATTCATCAGTTGCATATAATATCCAATGCTCATTACATCATATGCCCTCCTTATAATGTTCATCACCCAGTAACCCCATTCCCCCCCCCCCCCCCCCCCACCTTTCAGCAACCCTCAGTTTGTTTCCTATGATTAAGAGTCTCTTATGGTTTGTCTCTCTCTGATTTTGTCTTGTTTTATTTTTTCCTCTCTTCCCCTAAGATCCTCTGTTTGTTTCTTAAATTTTGCATGTGAGTAAGATCCTGTGATAATTGTCTTTCTCTGATTGACTTTGGCATAATATCCTCTAGTTCCATTCATGTTGTTACAAATGGCAAGATTTCATTTTTTTACATTTTTTTCATTTTTTGTTATCTAATATTCTGTTGTATCTATATACCACATCTTCTTTATCTGTCAATTGTAAATGTTAATATTTTTAAAGAACTATGTATTGTATGAAATATGTAGCAGTGAAATGATATGATGTATGTGATTTACTTTAAAACACTTAAGCCCCCCCCCCCCCCCCCCAGATAGTTAAGCAAATGTGACAAAATCTTGGTAATTACTGAATCCGGGTGACGGATTTATAGGAATTTTCTGCATTACTCTCCTTGCTTTTATAATGTTTGAAAATTTTTGTAACGAGAAAGAATCTATCCAAAATTTGGCCACTCTCTTACTCTTTGTACTACCATTATCCTGGGCTAAGCCATCCTCCTCTCTCTCTTGCAATGGTCTCCCATCATGTTTCACTGCTTCTACCCTTACTTCCCTATAGTCTCGCAAGCAGTGGGGAGAAGCAGAGGGAGAGAATTTTCAAGCAGACTCCTCACTAAGCACAGAACCCTACACAGGGCTTGATCCCATGACCCATGAGATCATGACCTGAGCCAAAACCAAGAGATGGACACTTAAGTTAATTAACTTAGCCACCCAGGTGCCCCATTATTTATTTATTTTTATCATAAATGCAAGGTAGTTTTGCACAGGGCAAGAGAAGGGGTCTTTTTTTTTAAAGACTTTTTAAAAAAGTAATCTATTACCCAACATGTGGCTTGAACTCATAACCTCAAAACCAAGAATCACATGCTCTACTGACCGAGCTAGCCACGCACCTGTGGAGAAGGGATCTTGATCCAGAGTGGCTTGCTTTGAATTTCAGATCTGCTCTTTCCTAGTTAGAAATGTGATCCTGGGTTAACCATTTATCCTTTCTGAACCTCAATTTGTTCATCTCTAAAGTGGAGAGGACACTCATTGCTTCTATTATCCATGATTCTTATTGGGATCAAAATGAAAATTTTTGTATTTTTAAGTATTCAAGTGTTAGGAATCATTACTAACAATAATGTAGTGATTTTTATCATTTATTGAACACATAATATGCTCCAGACACTGTGCTGATAGTTTAATATATACAGTATACATATAAAATTTCATTTAATTATCACAATAACCATAAGCTGAGCTTTTAAAAATTTTTTACAGATATGGAAACGGAAACTCATGGAATTTTAAAAGCTAGTTTGTTCAAGGTCACTGAGGCAGGTTAGTGTCAGATCAGATATTTTTGTAGAGAGACACTAACTTTAAATCTGTTTCATGTGATGTAGATGGGATTATTAAATCCAGGTTTTTGTGTCTCCAAAAGACAAGTGTTTCCCTTCTAACCAGCAAGCTGCTACTATTTTATTCTGCTTTTACTAAAGAACAATTCAGCGGTCTTAGCATAAAACTGACAAAACCTTTCTCTTAGTGCCACAGAATTAGCACTCAAATATGAACATTTGAAGAAAAGGTCAAAGGTGAAATGGTGACAAAGCTTCCTTTTGTTAATTCTTCTTAAAGTATATTTAAACATACCCTAAACAGCAAGGACAGAGGGAAGTTCAAGGCCAGAGCTTCTTCTCCAAAAAGAAATGTTCTCTTCTAGAAAATGTCATGATGGTAATCATTTTGTGAGAACCAGAGTTCAGTTTTGAGTGTGCAAGTAGATTTTGAAGTTTGGAAAATAGAAATAGCTTCGTTCTTGCTGTAGCTGAAGATGGTCATATATAGACCATCTGGTTCCCACCAAATCAAAGTAATCCTTCCACCAGGAACAACCTTTTTCTTCATGACAGGTGGGTGGGAAAAAAGTGGCTCACAGAAGAACCAGTGATAGAAATGGCAAGACTTTGCAGAAATTTAATTACAGGTTATTGCTGCCTACCTCAAACCATTTAGGCAAAAGGAGGAATGTATTAAAAGGTGTGTGTGCCCTGAGAAAGAGGCCTCAGGGTGAGGCCGTGGCTCAGAAACCAGAACCAGGCCCCTAAATACCATCAGGGCATGCATTTCTCTATCATCCAGATTGACTTCCCCAACACAGATGGAGACACGGCCACCAGTCTTGGCTCACCACACCGCATCTCAGTTTCAGCTTCAGAGTGGAATATATTTCTGCCCCCCGCCAGCTTATTAGGTTATAATTGACATGTTAGGTTGTGTATATTTAAGGTGTACAACTTGATTTGATACACATACATATTGTGAAATTATTACAACAATAAAGCTAGTTAACACAGCCATCACCTCATATAGTTACAATTTTTTTTTTTGTAGTGAGAACATTTCATTCTTTTAACAGCTTTCAAGTCTATGATACTGTACTGTTAACTGTAGTCTCCATGGTATGCCTCAGATCCTCAGAACTTGTTCATCTTATAACTGAAAGTTTGTGCCTTTTGACCCACATCTCCTCACTTCTTCCCCCTCACTCCTGGAAGTCATCATTTTGCTTTCTGTTTCTATGAATTTGGCTTTATTTGCTTTAGATTCCACATGTAAATGCGATCATACAGTATTTGTCTTCTGAATTATTCCAGAGTCTTCAAAGTCCATTCATATTGCTGCAAATATCAGAATTTCCTTTCTTTTATGGCTGAATAATAATATTCCATTGTGTGTGTACACACAAACACACACACCACATCTTGTTTACCTACTCATTTGTCAGTGAATCCTTAGGTTGTTTCTATGTCTTGGCTATTGTAAATCATGTTGCAGTGAACACATAGGGTGCAGATACCTCTTTGAGATAGTGATTTCATTTCCTTTGTATATCTACCTAGAAGTGGGATTGCTGGATCATTTGGTAGTTCTATTTTTAATTTTTCTCTTTCTTTCCAAATTTTTAATCTCAAGTTAGTTAACATGGAGTATAATATTGGTTGCAGGATTTGGTGAATTTAGTGATTCATCATGTACATGCCACACCCATAATAAGTGCTCATAATAACAGGTGCCTTCCTTAATACCCATCACCCATTTAGCCCATCTCCCACCCACGTCCCTCCATCAACCCTCAGTTTGTTCTCTATTGGTAAGAGTCTTTTATGATTTGCCTCCTCCTTTCTCTTTTTTTCTCCCTTCCCACACGTGCATCTGTTTTGTTTCCTAAATTCCACTTATGAGTGAAATCATATGGTATTTGTCTTTCTCTGGCTTACTTATTTCATGTAGCATTCTACTTTCTAGTTCTGTCCACATTGCTGTAAAATGACAAGATTTTATTCTTTTTGATGGCTAAGTATTATCACACACACACACACACACACACACACACACCCCACAACTTCTTTATCCATTCATCAGTCAGTGGACACTTAAACCCTTTCTGTAGTTTGGCTACTGTTGATAGTGCTGTTATAAAGATTGGGGTGCATGTACCCCTTTCTATTTTTAATTTTTGAGGGATTTCCATACTCTTTTCTGTTATGGCTGCATCAATTTCATTCCCACCAATAGTGTACCAGGGTTCTCTTTTTTACATATCCTCACTAGCATTTGTTATCTTTTGTCTATTTGAAAGTAGCCATTCTAACAGGTATGTGCATTTTTTTGGATGATATTGAGTATATTTACATGTATCTCTTGGCCATTAGTATGCCTTCTTTTAAAGAATGTCTATTCAGGTCTTCTGCCCCTTTTTAATTGGATTATTTGCTATTGAATTGTATGAGTTCCTTATATATTTTGGTTATTAACCCCTTATTAAATATATGGTTTGCCAATATTTCCTTCATCCTATAGTTGTCTCTTCGCTTTATTTATTCTATTGATTGTTCTTATATTGTTTTCTTGATTTTGTCTGCTTTTCTATCTGTGCTGTCTTGCATTTTGTTAAGTTTCATTAAGATGACTGCTTTGAATTCTTTGGCAGGTAATTTGTAGATCTACATTTCCTTGGGGTCACTTACTGGAACTTTATTCGTTTCCTCTGGTGATGTCCTATTTGCATAGTTCTTCTTGACCCATGCAGCCTTACCTTAGTGTCTGTGCATTTGAAGGAAGAAATGCCTCTTCCATTCTCTACAGACTTGTCCCAACAGGTAAAGACTTTCTCCCGTCAGTTTTTTGGGCTAATGGGATCACCTCCAGAATAATAGTCATACTGGGTGGGAGTGGGTTTCTAGACTATTGGCTGGATCTGCAGTGGAGTCTGCAGATCCAGCCAGGATCAGTTGGTGGGCTTGTAACAGGTTGCTTGCATGGGTATGGATCCTCTCTTGTCCCCGGGTGGATGGTGCCTCTGGTACCTTGTTTAGTAGAGTGGCACTGGGAAAAGTGCCTGCTTCAGGGTCCATAGTTGGGTCCTCTGACAGGCTGCCTCTTACCAGGAATACAGCAGGTGTGGCTCCTACCAGGTCCCTGGAAGGGCTGCTTCATGGTCACTGCATGGGTTCCTGGGTAGGCAGGACTACCCCTGGACAGTGGCTGAGAGGGGCTGGAACTGAGTCCCAGGGTTGTTCCAGGTTCTACAGCCAAATCTGAGGTCTGCAGATTTGGCTTTGAAGCCACAGATGAGTGTGCCCTCTGCTTCCCTGGGTATGCTGGATTGGTCCCTGATGATGACTGGAGGTGCTGGAGCTAAGTAGAGCACCTCTTCAGGATGTCTGTGGGTACAGAGGTGAGTGCCTCCTGCCTGGCTCCTACGCCAACAGGCTAACTAGTGGACTAAAGCAGAGTGGGGTGCCTAGTACAGGGCCCCTTCAGAATCTACAGTCTGACCAACTTTGCCAGACTAACTTCCAAGAACTCCCAGACCTTGACCGAGAGGAGCCTGAGCCAGTGTCTGGACCACTTCAGAGTCCACAACCAGCACCAAGATCCATATGTCTGTTCATCAGTGCGATGAAGGGCAAGGGGCTCTTGAATTACTGCCAAGAGGGGCTGGAGCCAGTTCACAGATTATTGCAGTATCTATAGCCAGGTCTGAGGTCGATATGTCTATTACCCATTGCTCGAGTGAGCATGACTCTTCCCCATTTCCTTGACAAACGGTAATGGTGACAGACCCAAAGCCAAATGGAGCTGTAACCAAGGTCTCAGGGGTTCAGAGTAGTTTCTGTTTCTGAAGCTAGGACCATCATAGGCAAGTCAGCAGCCTGGGTACAAGCCTGCCTTCTCAAAACAGCTCTCCTGGGCTTTGGCCTACACAGGGTTTCACAATCTCCTACCTGGATCCCAAAGTTTCCAGGAAGGTACTTTTATCCATGGGTAGATGCCAAGTTATTGTTGTTGAGGGCGGATTACATGCAAGGGATGATTACATTCAGCCATCTTGCTTACGTCATTCTCAGGAATGGTTTTTTCCCCCCTGGGCCAGTTTGAAGACTCCAGGGCAAAGCCCTCATTGGCCTGTGGAAGTCACATGCCATCCATCAGAACAACCACTGGGTGCTCTAATTGGTGGTGCTAGAACTAGAACTACATGTTAGGAGTCGGGAGAGGGGAGTTACACACAACCCAGAAAAGGATACTGAGAAATCAGTAAGGTGTTCCATATTCAGCATGCAGTGCAGCCACGTGTGTGGTTTATTGATGCCATGACATATATTGCTATCTTTGACTAATCAGTTGCTTTCATTTATATAGCTGTTCATGGTTTCCAGAGACTTTTCATAACTTTATCTCATTTGAACCTGTGCCATTCTCTGAATTAGGTGGGGCAACCATGAATCTGGAGTGATTTGTCCAAGGCTATATCTGTCAAGGTACTGGGTTTGGATCATTCTGCTTCCTTTGATCCATTCACTCAGAGGAAGTGAGCACCAACCCACCAATGTCATTCTAGGAATCCATTCTGAATTAATACTCATGTAAGGTGGTGTTGTTCATTATTAAAAAAATTACAATCACTTGCAGGGCTCATTAATAGAGGAATGGCTAAATAATATATGCTACACCCATTTAATGAAATATCATGCATATGTACTGATATAGAAAAATCTCCAAGAGAGGTTTTTAAGTGAAAAAGCAAGTTTCAGAACAATGAATAAAGCATGGTCTCATTTATATAAAAAAAGACAAATTCTACACATGTATAGAAATATATTGAAAAGGGCTGAAACAGCACACTATATTAAATGACTTAGTCTGGGATGGGAAGTAAAAAAGGGAAGGAAATTTGGAGTTCTTTTATATTTTACTCTGTGTGATTATGTATTGTCTGAAATTTTTAGAAGAGCATCTAGGTACTACATATGGACTAAAGAGAGTAAAATCCAAAGTCTCCCCCAAAGGACCCATTAAGCTGGGATGAAATTTCTCTAGGTCTCTATTTCATTTAAAACTCTGTGCATCCCTTATGGTTGGATCTAATCCCATGCAGCTTAGAGTAAAGTTTCTTGAGTAGAAGATCCTTTAAAACACCCATGCCCCTATCCCTTCTAAATGTCTACTACACACATTGATATATGTAGCAAATGGGGTATAAAAGAAGTTTAAGTAAGGGGTCTCTTTTCTCAAAGAGTATACAATTGGGAAGGCAAAATATAGAATACAAAGTAAGTATTAATGTACTTGGAGGTCTTAGAACTGGCACTTCACCTGCCTACTTTTCCCTTGTGTAAAATGTAGAAGTTGGACTGGATGATCTCTAAGAGGGCTTTTGTTCAGATATTTTAGAATTCTGTGATTTTGTTGTATGCTGTTCGATATTAAAAAAGAAAAATTCATGAGGGGCTATGGCTGTATGAGACTCCGAGCCACAGGGACCCAGGACAGAATTCTTTTTTTTTTTTTTTTTTTTCAGGACAGAATTCAATATCCTTTTGCATCACTTGGAAAATATTTCTGTAAATAAAGAAGGCACTTGTATTCTCTTTGAATATAAGATTAAGTAAGGTAGTTGGAAAACTGCATTTTTGTATAATCCTCAGTTTAAAAGCAGGAAGTACCAATGGAGAAAGAAAAGGAACAAAAACCAATCAGCAAACTCTGGAAAGCTTACACATAATCAAGGCAAATGGACTCTGCTCACAATAGGGCTCTCAATCCTTGGCCAAATAGTTAAACAAACACTTGAGAGAAACTCAGAACCAGTTGCAAGATAAATGGTAGTGAAGGCTTTTTGCCCACTCGGTTGGGCTAAAAGCTTTTGGACAAGTGCTTAAGGCTTAGAGATGAGAGAAAAGCAAGAGAGGGAGCTGTGTTGGGCAGTAGTTAAAAGCAGAGGCATGGAGTAAACATGTTTTCAACAAGACACTCTTTATTGTTGAAAAGCCATTCTGAGCAAACCCTGCTTTTCACTTTCAAATCACTGCTGCAGGAAGCTTTACGAAATGAACAGGAACAGCAAGTGTAAACACTGAACCACAGCACCCTTCACAAGGGAGTTGTCCAACCATTCCCTTCTTGCCATGATGTTTTAAGCTGCAAGGGATATGTCAAAAAAAAAATGAAAACAATGCACCCCTTTCCCATTATGCAGTAGTACACACTTGGAGAAATACGTTTGGAAGAGGCAGGAGAACAACGAATTAAGGCCTGGCAGGCCTATTGTGTACCATTGGGCATATATCTTCGTCTCTGAGCCTCAGTTTTCTCATCTTTAAATGGAGATTTTACAGATGAGAAATAATGGTAACTGGCTTGTAGAGTTGTCATGAGGATTGAAAATAATTCACTGGAAGTATTTAGTACCATGAGTAGAATATTGTAAATAAATTGAGTCAACAGTAGATACTCTTTTATCATTATTATTGATCATTTTTATTTTGAAGACTGCTTTGGTGTAGACATACAAGACAAATCTGCTTCAACAATTGTGGAGAATAATTTTTTGGTTACTTCTGGAGCTTTAGGAAAGACTAGCCTCTTCCCTGGACCCTAGCAAGGACGCTAGCAACAGTTCTCTGCATCTCCGTTTCAGGCAAGTGCAGTCAGCCTCCAGGTGTCTGTTTATAAAGGCACCATTTCCTTCAGAACCCCTCGTCTAGGATAAGCTATCCCTCTTTCTTTCATAGCTCTTAGTACAATTATAATTAGGTGGTGCCTGGTGTCATTCTTTGTTGAATGCATAATTTTTGAAAAGTTAAAGACATGACTTTTGTCCAAATTTATATTGAGGACGGGTCAAAGATTTATTTGACACAGGAAACCAGCAGGATGACTGGGCTAGTTCACAGAGCATTTGTCAGTGGGGAAAGGCATGCTGAGGCAAGTCTGCTATATTACAGCAAAATAGGTTCATGCCCTGTGGGGCAATCAAACTATAACCTTTGGGGTTATCTTTTGTCCTGGACAAGCATCATTTGCATCTCCACCAGACAAAAGTCTAGAGTCTACAAGTTAACATGTAACTACACAGAGGGTCAGCCTGTATCAATGGTAAATAATAAATCAAAAAAGCTACATTCTATTAGAGAATAAAATAAAATCTGAAGTAGGGGTAGGGGCTGTTGAATAAAGCTTTGGTAGGATTTAAAAAGACGCACAGTCATCCTTCTGCCGTATTTCCAAAATTTGGATTATTTTTCTTAACAAATGTCTATCTCTTCCCCCTCCCCCCTTTTTCCCTCCCCCCCCCCCTTTAAAAGCAATCCACTCGGTACTTTGAATGGAAAAGCATTTCTCATAAAACCAAGAACAAGAAAGCCCATTTACATTGCACTGTTTAGAAGTTTTGGCCAATGAAATAAGATAAAAAAAGAAAGCCTAAATCAGGCGTCTAGGTTTGGATGAAGCCGGTCATGTCTTTGCTGCATCGTTTTATTGGCTACACCCTCTGGTTGTGCCTTCGCCCCCTTACTGGAACCAATTCCCACTGCAAACTTGGTCTTCTAAACTCACATCTTGTATCCTAGATTTTATTTTGGATTTTTGTATTTATGTTCAAAAGTGAGAATGAGTTATTATTTAGGTTTTTCATGGTGCCTTTAGGCTGTTATCATCCAAACCACATTTACCTCATAAAAACAAATTGAGTTACATGCTGTTTTCTCTATTTTGTAATACTTTCGGTAGCACAAGGGAATAAGTTGTATTTTGGAAATTTAAAATACTAGTTTAGAAACTCCATTAGTGCCCTTTGTTTTTTGGGGACACAATTTTTAAAAATTTTTGTTATTATTTTTAAAGATTTTATTTATTTATTCATGAGAGACACAGAGAGGCAGAGACATAGACAGAGGGAGAAGCAGGCTCCTCGCAGGGAGCCCCATGTAGGACTCCATCCTGGGACCCCAGGATCACACCCTGAGCCAAAGGCAGACCCTCAACTGCTAAAGCTAGCCAGGCATCTGTTTCTACTTCTTCAGTGACTAGCCTGTTGGTTTATGTATGTTTTTTATTTTGTGATTTTTCACTTTATTATTTCATACTTCAGCAATCCATGGAGTATTGATAATAATTACTAATATATAGTTTAGAATATTATCTTTACTTTAAAATAGTCATTTTTATTCATTGCCAATATCTTTTTTCTCACCCCACATTTTACCATTTTTAAGAAATTTGCTTATTCTCCCTTTTTGGGCAGAATTGGATTTGATTTTGTTTTTTTCTTCCTCATTAATCTAGAAAAATAAATGTTATTCTAAGCACTGCTCTGGGAACACTCAATGTTAATATGGAAATGTCATTTCAAAATATTCTATTACATAGGGAATTTTTTTCTTGACGTAGGGAGTATTGAAGCACTTAACATTTTATAGGCTGTGGAGCTTTAAACTTCTGCATGCAATTAAAAACTCTGGTTCATTAGATGTAATTTCTGTATATAAAATTTACACCTTTAAACCATAAAATGTAATGAGTGTTGACAAATATATACAATTGTGTGACACCCACCATAATGAAGATATGAACAATTTCTGTCATTCTAAAAAGTGTTCTGTGCTTCTTTGTAGCCAATTCTATATCCTACCTCTTGCTCCTGGGAGCCATTGTTTTCCGTTGCTATAGTTTTGCCTCTTATAGAATGTTATATAAATACAATCAAACGGTATTAGTCATTTGTGTTTGGCTTCTTTTGCTTAGAATATTTTTTGGATTCATCCATGTGTTGTGTGTGTCAATAGAATGCTCATTTTTGTTGCTGAGTGGTACTTCATTATGTCATGGATGCATCACAGTTTGCTTATCTGTTTGTTCACCAGGTAAAGAACATTTGGGTTGTTTTCAGTTTTTGGCTGTTGTGAATAAAGCTGATATGAATTTTGCTTATACTTCTAATTTCATTTTTTAAAATATTGTGGAATATTAGATATTCCAGTTTCTTTTTGTCTTCATATATAATATACATTTTTATGAGATCTTTACATAAAAATAATTTATTCTTTTATCTTTTGCAACTCTCTATTGTTTATCTGATTGATGCTGTTGATCAGCTCTGCGATTTCTTGTATTAATTTATTTATTGATTATTCACATTCTGACTATTTCATATTGAGAGGCAACATAATGGAGCGGTTGAGTATCTGCTCTGGAGCTAGAGAGACTCAAGTCAGAGCTGCAGCCTCACCTGTTAGTACACAGCTGGGTTTTCGTGGCAAAGGCACCCCACTTCATTAAGTCCCACTTTCCTCATCTGTGAAATGGAGAACTAAAACATCACCTACCTGGTGGAATTAATTCATGTGAGAATTAAGTGAGGTAATGTATGTAGAGTGCTCAGGACAGTCGTAGACACTTAGAAAAACTCAGTAAATGGTAAACTTTGTCATTTTATAGTGGAGTAGTTAACTCTCTAATTTCATTTATTATTTTTCTTAAATTTAGTTTTTATTTTTATGTACAGCTGTTGTTTGGGACATGTAGGTCCGGTATTGTTGGATTTTTATTCTTTAATTTATAGTTTAATATTTTCGTTTAACAACTAGCTCCTTTCTCAGAATTCTTTACTATGATCCTGGTGTTAACTAAGTGCTTTTTGTGATTGTGATTATGATTTTCTTTAGTGCTACCATTATGCTTTTGTAACTCTGCTCTTATGGTGTTCTTACAGGGTTAGGTGTCCTCCAAGTCAAATGCCTACGGTGTAATTGTGAGACATAGACCCTAAGAGTAAGGCAATCAGTGCTCAGCTGCTTGCCCTGATTCTAAGCCCATCACCTGACTTGCTGCATTGCCTTTTAAAGCAGCATGCCCAGGGTCCACAGGCTGCACTTGTCACAACCTACCAATCGCTGCAGCTGCCTCCATCTTCCCCTACATTGTCTGTCATTATTTTTATTAAAATAAAATTAAAAATTTTATTTTAGTCGTGTCTATTTATCTAGCCAACTGTTGAATTTATTATTTCACACAGCCCACATTTTATGTGGGAGTGTGCTTGTTTGTATTTATTGTTATAATTAACCTATTTGTAGTATATAAGTCACTAAGTTTACCTTAACTGTTGTGTCTAGTTTTATTTCTACCTTACATGTTTTCTGCAGTGTATTTATTTTTAAATCTACATTTTGGGGACATTTTTTTAAATGGCTCAAATAATACAAGAACAGATTACCATTGTCAAAGCTTCCATACAAAAAGTTATAATGAACCTAGAGCATGAAACACATGAGAATCCTCAACATATCCTTCCCTCCATCCATTCTCACTCTCTTCCCAAGAGAAAATCACTGTCAACAGTCTAGGGCATATCTCTGCTCCTCTTTTCTGTACATTTTAAAAAAGGTTTCTCTATCTTACTATACCTACATATATAAATATCTTAAAAATAAATTATGTAATTTATATTGTTCTACGATACCCTTCTCAAAAATACTCATACTTTGAGTGGCTTAGTCAGTTAAGTGTCCGACTCTCGGTTTCAGCTCAGGTTCTGATCTCAGGGTCATGAGATCGAGCCCCCGCATCTGGCTCTGGACTGTGTGCCACCTGCTTAAATTTCTCTCTCCCTCTGCCCCTCCCACCCTGCATGCATGCATGCACATGCTCTCCCTCTCTCAAGTCAATAAATAAAATCTTAAAAACAAAACAAAACTATGCCTTATGTTGGTACACAGCTCATTATATTTTAGAATATGCAATATGCAGAATTTAATAATAATAGGAATGTTTCAAAATTTGCTTGGCTGGGACTCTCCCATTGTTTCCAGTTTTCTGGTATCACAAATGAGGATGCAGTAGACAGCCTGTCATGCTTCTTTATGCCGGGAAGAGCAGGCACCTACACGTGGAAATGATTGGTCAAGTGGTGTGCACTCCTAAACACAATGATACTGCCAACTTACTCTTCAAGAAGGCTGAATCCATTGGTGCAGATGCCAATATGCATGCAAGAGTACACAATCCCCATATGCTCCTAAAATATTTATTGTTAAAATTTTTGTGATTTTTTCCAATCTTATGGGTAAATGTATGCCATTGTTGCTTTAGTTTGTATTCCCCTAAATATGAGAGTAGATATTAGTAGACTATTAGTAGGTAGTCCGTTTACATGTTTACTGGCTGTTTGGAGGCCTACAATATCCACTGCAGTCCTATTTAGAACTGACCAGGGAGCTTATGGCCTTATCATTCTTGTGATGTCTTGGTTTGAGTAAGGAATGGTAATAACATCTTTAATGACTCACTTCTTTTTAGGGTCTGGTTATTCTTTGTTGGTCACAGGTGACTGTCATAAAAAAAGACCCCCCCCCCCCACACCATTAGCAGAGTGGTCTGGTTTGTTCCCTTACCTCTGGTTTCTTTATACCTCAGAATTTTTGGAATTTCTGTGAGCCTGATCCCGTAGCCCCCTACCTTTCTCTCCTTACCTGGCCCCATCTCTCCCTTACTCAATATCATTGCATGTAGTTGCAGATCATTCTTGCTCATTCTAGTCTAGTATGCCTTACTATGAATATATCACAATGTACTTATCCATGTTACTGTTGGTGGAAATTTGTATTATGTCCAGATTTTGGCTATTATGACCAGTGCTGTAGTAAACATTGACACACAAGTTTTAGGTGGGCTTCTTTATTTCTTTTGGGTAACTCCTTAGCAATGAGATTGCTAGTTCTAATGGTAGTGTATGTTTAACTTTATAAGGGACCAGCAAACTGTTTTCCAAAGAGGCTTTACTATTTGCATTCCCACCATCAATGCATAAGTTGCGTCTGCTCAGCATTTAGTATTGTATTTTTAAATTTTATCTACTCTAATAAGTATGCTGTGGGAGCATCTGGGTGGCTCAGTCGGTTACGAGTCTGCCTTCAGCTTAGGTCATGATCCTGGAGTTGTGGGATAGAGCCTCAAGTCAGGCTCCCTGCTCAGCTGGGAGTTTGCTTCTCCCTTCCCCTTTGCTCTCTTTCTCTCTCTCTCTCGCATGAATAAATAATATCTTTTAAAAAATAATGAGTATGCTATGGTATCTTGTGATTTTAATTTGCATTTTTCTAATGCCTAATGATGTCTATTTGTCTTTTGCAAAACCTCTTGTTAAAGTGTCTGTTAAGTAATTCACTCATTATTTTTTTTCCACTCTTTTTTTTTTTTTAAAGATTTTGTTTTTAACGAGTCTCTACACCCAACATGGGGCATGAACTTATAACCCCAAGATCAAGAGTCACATACTTTACTGAGTCAGCCAGGTACCCCAGTAACTTGCTCACCAAAGTTGGGTTGTTTGGTTTCTTACATTTGATTTCTGAGGGTTTTTATATATTCTGGATATAAATCACTTGTTGGACATATGATTTGCAAATATTGTCTCCAAGTGTGAAGCTTGTCTGTTCCTTGCTATTTTAACAGTGTTCATGGTTTCTTTGCCCACAAGAGTTTTAAATTTTTATTTAGACAAATTTGTCAGTCTGTTTTTTTTTAATAGATCCTATTGTTTCTGTATTGCTTAAGGAAGATTATTAAAGTTATATACACCTTCCTTTCTACTATTGGAAGAATAATATTAAAAACTATCAATATGTATATTAAATTCTGCATTTTTCCTGTCCAATATCTGCTTCTTTCCCTCAAAAACTGAAACAATTTAATATGTCTTTACTTCTTTTCCTTCTCTCCTTTCCTCACAGTTTCTCGGCTGCTATTATCATACTGCGTTATCTTTTAGGTTTATTTTTGTTTTTTGTCCATGCTTTAGGCATGTTGTCTAGACATTTTTTCCCAGAGAGTTCATGGCTTGCAAACTTACCGAGTTCTTGAATATTACAAAATATTTTCCCTTATTATTAAAATACTACATAATAATTACAGGTCAAACTTAATTTCAAAATATTGTTCCATTATTTTCCCACACCCAGTATTAGAGTGAGGGATGCTATGCCATCTGATTGATATGTATTTGCTTATCTATTTACTTACATATTTTGAAAGCTTTAGGATTTTCTTTTTATATTTGGTTTTCTAAAATATCACCCCAATATTCTGGGTATTGGTCTTTAAAAATTTTTTTTTAAACTTCCCTTCTAGACACTTTGTGTGCCCTTTCAATTTGAAAACCCATATATTCTTGGAAACCTTGTTCTGTTTATTTCTTGAAGTTACTTCTCTTTCTAATCCAATCTTTTTCCTGTCTGCAACTCCTGCAATACCCATTAGATGGGTATTGACTTTTATGTTGCTTCTGAAATCCCAAGTTGTTTAACTTTTACATATAAAACTGGAATCTAGGTATCTTAAGTCCACGAAATCTATAGGCAAGAAGGCTACAGGCAATTATCATGGGTGTCCTTATAACTTAGCTGGGCCAATGGAATAAAAAGGAAAGTTTTGATCTAATTATTTTGACAACATAGACATTATTAAGGTAACTTCTAATACTGGCGCTCTGACACTGTTAATTAATATAAGGACTTAAATTATCTTTTGTAGTAAATTTAATTTTTACAGAAATCGATGCCAAAGACTCTTTTTTTGGAGGATAGAGTAGAGCTGATATGGAGGTCTATTTAAAGGTTCTTAATTTTATGTTTTTCTTTTTTTCTTTTCTCCTCTTCTTTTCCTTCCCTCCCTTCCTCTTTCTTTTTCTTTCTCTTTCTTTATTTCTTGTCTCCAAATAGGGCTCCGACACTAAAGAAATGACCTGGGGCAGGTTACTTGTACACTTTCTTCACCACTAAAATGAGGATTACTGGATTAGTGTGAAGTTGAAATCGGATAATAAGATAGCATATTATTTTATTGAAGTATTTTTTAATTTGGTTATTCCATTTTATGAGCAAGGAGAATTTCTCAGTCTTTTTGTGAATTTATTCTTTTCTGATACCATGATCAAATATCATCAGAATGTAGCCCCTCAGCTAAAAGAGTAAAGAAATGATTGTATTCAGGCATTGACTTTTGGTACAGCTTTAAGCGAACAATTTACTGTGCATTTATAGTTTTTATAGGTCTCAATGCGTTGTCTATAGCATTACTCTGATCCATGTAACCCTCCTCAGTGAATATGATGGGAACCTTAGACTCCTGGAAATGATTATAATAGCCAAAGCTTATTGAACATCAACAATATCCCAGATGCAGTACCAATAACTATATATGCACTGTCTCAATAATCTTCATGATAACCCTATGATGTAGATATTGATGTTATACCCATTTTCTTTTTTTTAAAAGATTTTATTTATTCATGAGAGACACAGAGAGAGAGAAAGAGAGAGGCAGAGACACAGGCAGAGGGAGAAGCAGGCTCCATTCAGGGAGCCTGACGTGGGACTCAATCCCGGGTTTCCAGGATCATGCCCTGGGCTGAAGGCAGCACTAAACTGCTGAGCCACCGGAGCTGCCCATGTTATACCCATTTTCAAGATGAGAGAAATAGGACCTTGCACAAGGCTCTATGCCTATTATGTAGCAGTCAGGAATCAAACTCAGGTAGGTTGGCTGAGGTGTCCATACTCTTAGACATTCTGTTGTACTGACAGGCATTGGTAATACAAGAAACAATCTTTGAAATGAGTATGTCTTTGCACAAAAATGTGAAGCTCTATTTATTATTCCTCAGGAAGCTGGCAGTGTATCCTATGTAGCATTTGAAAGCCCTTTAAAAAACAACTTTGTAATTTGGCTTCATCCTGCATATTGTGTGGTATTCCCTCAATTCCCTAAAATATACCCTTCCTGTGTTGTTGGGAATCTTTTCTGACCTTTGAGACACATTATGCTCTCTTGGCTCTAGTGCATATGAGTCATCATGGTAAGTGATATGACAGCCTGGGTTGCTTTTAGGCTTTATGTGGATGAGGTTGGCACACTCTCTTGAGGAGATTTTTCTTATAGAATCCAGCCTGAATACATGACACACATGTGTAGCCCACAGTCCCTGCAGGAGCTGGTATGCATTTCCCTAGCTTGCTGATCCTGTATATACATCTCACAGAAAACATTACAATTGCTCTTTTAGTTCTTTTTGTGATTTCAAACAGTTTTCTATGCTGGTACTTCTTCCACAGTTTACCATGCATATTAAGTTAAGCTAAGAGTACTACTGGAAGAATTTTTCTTAGGCCTCTACTTTGTTTGCTTCAAGATAGACTAGAAGCCTCTCTTGGCACACGTTCTGTGAAGCTTACTGCTTGATGGGAGCTGTGTTAAAGCAAAAAGTTCACTCAGTTTCCAGGGTGGAGACAGGAGTTCTTGATAAAGGACGCTATAGTTCATTTTCATCACCGGGGAAAAGGCTTAGAGGCTGCTACCTTTGGACTGTTCTTCAGGGATACTCAGTACAAGGCCTTAATTGATAGGAAACTTCTCTGTGATTCCTCTTCTCTCTACTTGTCAATCTGCAAATGATGAGATTACATGAGAGAGAGAGAGAGAGAGGCAGAGACATAGGCAGAGGGAGAAGCAGACTCCCTGTGGGGAGCCCAATGTGGGACTTGATCCCAAGACCTGGGGATCACACCCTGAGCCAAAGGCAGTTGCTCAACCACTGAGCCACCCAGGCGTCCTGCACCCCAACATTCTAAAACTTATGAGTACTAACTAACCCACAGTACACTTTAGAAAGGAGGGTAATGAGCACTGTTAAACAGGAACATAATGATTACATGCAAAAATGGATGTCAGCAAAAGTGGCAAGCTCGTGGCTGACAGTCGCTGGTCAGGGTTCTTCTGGTAGGAAAGTATTCTGATTTTCTTTTCTTGTCTCTTCACTTATATAGGTTAAGTTTAGAAATGGGGGAGGGAGGCCCAGGCTGTTGTACTGGCCTCTAATCTCTCCTGCTGGCTTGTCTTCTCTGCTCTTGGGCTCTCACCACTGAGCTCATCTTGTCCATCTGGTTTATTCCTCATTTTGTGTTGCTTCCCACTTCCAAGCTCTTTGGTGGTAAAGATTGGGTGGTTGCTCTGGAACATGTGTAGAAGAAATGAATAAATAAATGAGGAGAGAATTTTTCTGGCTAATACCCTGCAACGGGAGTTCTTGGTCTGGGGACACATTAGAGTTACCACCTGTGGATGTTTTCAATCATACCTGGCTCAGAACTCCAGCCCAGACTAACTAATTCAGAAACTGGATGGGGGTAGAGCATCTGTAGGTTTGAAATGTTCTCCTGGTGATTCTAACATACACATCTGATTAGAGACAGGTGCCCTAGATCTGTGATTCTCAAACTTTATTTTGCATTAGAATCACCTGGTAGGGGGCATCTGGGTGCCTCAGTTGATTAAGCAGCCCACCCTTGATTTCCATCACGATCTCAGGGTCATGAGCCCCAGATCAGGCTCGGTGCTCAGCATGGGGTCTGCTTAAGATTCCCTCCCAATGCCCTCCTTCCCACCCCCTACTCCCCCACCCCTCTTTCTCAAAAAAAAAATCACCTGGTATATTTGTTAAAACAGAAATTCTGGGGGGACCTGGGTGGCTCAGTTGTTGAGCATCTGCCTTTGGCTCAGGGTGTGATCCCGGAGTCCTGGGATCAAGTCCCACATCAGGCTCCCTGCATGGAGCCTGCTTCTCCCTCTGCCTATGTGCCTGCCTCTGTCTCTGTGTTGCTCATGAATAAATAAATAAAAGCTTAAAAAAAAAAACAAAATCCCCAGAGATTTTGGGGGCCCCACCCCCAGAGTTTCTGATTCAGTAGGCCTGAGGGGGAGCCTAGGAATTAGGTTTCTGACCAGTTCTCAGGTGATGCTGATATTGTTGGTCTGAGGCCCACACTTTGAGAACTATTGCCTAAGATTTTTTAATAGCTATGATGAAAAGTTCTGTATTAATAGTACTCAGTGGTTACCTGCACATAAAATCAAAATACTGATGCCTGGGTCTTACTCTCTAATCACAACCGATGCTCCATGGGAAGAGCAAGGGCATCTTTTGTTTGTAAAATTTCCCCAGGTGATTAAGAAGAGTGAGGTTTTAGAAATACTACTCTAGACCGTTGCTGTTTATAGAGTGTGGTCCTTGGACCAGTAGCATTGGCACCATCATTACTTGGGAGCTTGTCAGGAATGCAGAATTTCAGCCCTTCCCTTGGAACTACTAAATCTGCATTTTAAAAAGAGACATGTAGACACATGAAAGTTTGAGAAGCACTACTCTAGAGACCTACTGTTTCTCTTCAGTGTCCATTGAATAATTGCTTCTTATCTCTGTTGTTGGGGTGCACATTCCCTAAGGGTTGGCTTCTTGGCTAATTCATCCTCAATCCAGAGCATCTACCATAGTAAGTTTTTTATTTTGTTTTTATTTTTTTCTGCATAGGGAGCTGCTTAGCAAATATATTTTTTTTAAATTTTATTTTTATTTATTTATGATAGGCACACAGTGAGAGAGAGAGAGAGAGAGAGGCAGAGACATAGGCAGAGGGAGAAGCAGGCTCCATGCACCAGGAGCCTGACGTCGGATTCGATTCCGGTCTCCAGGATCGCGCCCTGGGCCAAAGGCAGGCGCCAAACCGCTTCGCCACCCAGGGATCCCATGCTTAGCAAATATTTTTAATAAATGATTCTGAGTTAGAATTTAACACCTATTCTCATCTATGAAGTGGATACACACTTTCTACTACTGGTTGTTTTGCCCCCTCTCAGATAAGGATCTGCACACTGTCATATCACTTTAATTGCCACCCCCCGCCCCTGCCACAATCTCACAGTATTCAGAAATATCTCATGGGCAGGCGTCATTTCAGACATTCCTGAAGTTTCAAGAAAAAACAATTTGGATGTTTCCACACAGACTCTACACATTGCAACCCAGAGGTTCACTGTGTGGGCCAAGACTTTGGTTTCTTCTGCTCTCACATAAACTAACATTCTTCTTGGAATTCCCATCACCACAGTTATACACTGTGGCTTCCCTTAGAGTTTCAGGAGCACTCCTCTGATCATTTTTTTCTGATAATATGTAGAATTTGAAACAAAATTAAAGATACCCTGTCGCTTAGTGCTGTTCATTCTCCTCATCATGGCAGAGATTTTTCACATTTAGAAAACTTTTAACATTCTAGGAAATGGTCATATTGAACAACATTAAGAATGACCGAATCTTGTGAGGTTTCTTCAAGTATAGCGTGGTAGGCAGAATAATGTCTCACTCCAAAGTCCTAGTCTAGGTCCTAATCCCCTCCTGTCTAAACATGTGAATATGTTGCTTTACATGGCAAAAGGGTCTTTGCAGATGTGATTAAAGATCTTAGGATGGAGATAATCCTGGATTATCCCAGTGAACTGAATGTGATCACATGAATCTTTAAGAGCAGAGACCCTTCTGGCTACAAAGAACCAAAGAAATGACAGTGTAGGGAGAACTTGACCATTCAAGAATGGGGAAAAGGGACCATGAGCCAAGAAATGCAAGTGGTCTCTAGAAGCTAGAAAGGGCAAGGAAACATCTCTTTTCCTAGAGCCTCCAGAAAGGAATGCAGGCTGCCAACACCTTGATTTTAGCCTGATGAGACCTATGTTAGGCTTTTGGCCCACAGAAAAAAGTCATGGTGACTAATTACAGCAGAAATAGGAAACTAGTAGAGAGAGCAAGACACATCTTGGATATGTTTGGAGGTACAGACCAGGTTACAAGCATTCAATATAGAGTCTGTTTTGTTACATTCCTCTGCATCATCTAAATCTTCCCAGTTATCAGAAAATACTTTTATCTTTTGGCATAACTCTGTTTCTAAAATTCCATCCTTCCTCTCCCCTGATGTGAAGTTCAGAGGATCCAATATTGGGATGGAAAGGTGATGAATATTGCAATGTGTTAGGATTTCAAGAGTGTAGATGTGATTCCATGTCCCCAGAACCTACTGCCACTCCAGATCTCAAAGTCCATTATTAGAGATCCATGACTTGCATTTTCTTCAGTTTTCAAGCATTTCCCCCTATTACAAGCACTTATATCTCCAGAGAGGAACCTGCTGTAAACCCTTCCAGGAGAATGGGATTCCTTTACCACTACATTTGGGAGAGATACCAGATAGATTATATGGGAAAAGTGAAGAGAGGTAAAAGAGCAACATCACTATTATCACAATTTGTTAAGAGCTCTTTCCTAAAATAGTTAAAAGGAATTTAAATAAGATGTTAAAAGGAACATATGTTTTGTGCATATTTATTTATTGCCAACTCTGTTTCACATGCTTTATTTTGGTGGTCTAAACAGCCCTGTGAAGTGTCAGGTATGGGATTTTATTCTACCCAAACTATAAGCTAGTAAATTAATCTGTTAATGTTGAAACTGGATTGTCCAGTGCGTATTCATATTTTATTTCTGATGCTTGCAGATGAGACTCCTAGGTGAGAGACAAAGGATTTTTTTTACTCATGTTGCAGCAAAAAGCATGAGCACCATCATTTTGTGCCAGATCCATTTATGACTCAAGGTCCAACAAGGTAAGGCAGTAGGGGTCCAGATGGATACTATGCCCACAGTTGTTTTCTACCATAAATGGGGAATCTACCATTTTTATAGCAAGTAGTGAATAATCATGCCCTTTGTTCTGGAGGGAGACATTACCTCATCCCTCAGGGTTGCTTAGTGCAAGTACAACTCTGAGAAACTGCCTGGGCCCTGCATTCTTGGCGTACCCTCCGTGCCAAGTGTGAGTATAAGAGACTCATAGAGAATTGTCTCTCCCAACACAAAATGTGTGTTATTATTGTTATCTCACAAACAAGAAATTTGAAGTGAAAGAAAGTTGGACAACTTGTCTAAGGACACAAGAAATAGTGAGGGCAAGATTCAAATTCTTATCTATATTTGAAAGCCTGTAATCTTCCCACCATATGCTGCTATCCACTGGAAAGGCTACTAGAAAAATAATTATACCTTAATATTTTTAAATCATGAATTAATAAGAAAACAAAGGCAGGAGCACCTGGATGGCTCAGTTGGTTGAGCATCTGGCTCTTGGTTTCAGCTCAGATCATGATCTCATGGGTCATGGGATCGAGCCCAGGGTATGGCTCCACTCTCAGCAGGGAGCCTGCTTGAAGGTTCTCTCCCTCTGGCCCCCCTCACTTGTGTGCTGTTTCTGAAATAAATAAATGAATCTTAAAAAAAGATAACAAAAGCAAACATTATTTAAAAAATTAACAGAAGTAGTGGGATTTCTGCTGGATATGTAAATATGTTTATTCATTCATTCTTTTACAAAAGTTACTAAAAACTTTCTATGTATCTTCTCTGTGGTAGGAATAGATGGCGAATATGAAGAGAAAGCAAGAGAAAAAGAGGAAAAAGCAACATCCTAATAAGTGAAATGTCTTGGTACCACTTTGCACAACAGTGCTCCGCATTGGTGAACTCAAAACTTGAGACTGTAGAACTTTGACATCCAGAAAGGTTGCTTTTTCTGAACTCCTAATTACTTTATTTTTTTTTAAATTTTTATTTTTATTTTTATTTATGGCAGTCACACACACAGAGAGAGAAAGAGGCAGAGACACAGGCAGAGGGAGAAGCAGGCTCCATACCGGGAGCCCGACGTGGGACTCGATCCCGTGACTCCAGGATCGCGCCCTGGGCCAAAGGCAGGCACTAAACCGCTGCGCCACCCAGGGTTCCCTCCTAATGACTTTAAATTGGAAGTCACTTCAACCTTCTTCCTGTGGCCTCTCTGGATCTTTGGTTTCATTGAAGGGTAACCTAGGGAGTAGCTGTAGAAATTTATCATTGCATGAAACAAGAAGATACATTTGATTCAGAAACAATCTTCTTTTTAAAGTCCAAGTGTTAAAAAACACTTAGAATAAATTTTAATGTGATGTGTTGTTTTGATTCAGAAACAATCTTCTTTTTAAAGTCCAAATGTTAGAAGACACTTAGAGTAAATTTTAATGTGATGCATTGGAAGGATTCTTTCAATCTGAACTCTGTACTCATGCCAAAGGACTAACTCATTAAATTCTCAAAAGTCTCCAAGGAAGAAGATGATGATCAGAGTGCTAAATTGTGGCACTTCCATACTACTGATAAAAGCTGAGAATGTAAAAAATTTGTGATTCTTTGAATCACTTATCTAAACACATTATTGTCATAAAGAATTAAGGTTGTAGACCTTGGAACAGAGAAATTCTCAGCTTCTGGAAAGCCTACGGAAAATCTTAAGTTTGAGCCTCTTCTACCTGCTGCATTCCTGTCTCTTCCATTGATTTCATCTAATGACTTTGGATTAACTCCTAGAGATCTTTGTCTGGAATTAAGTCTATATTGAAAGTCAAAAAAACAATTAATATGCTTATGTATCAGTGCCTATAAAAATGTCTAGAAGCACATTTATCTACCCAAATGTGAGCTGTGGTCCTTGGTGCTGTGGGATCACAGGCCATTCTTTGTATCCTTACCTGAGGTCAGGATGCCTGTGGTGGAGAAGGACTTTTCTCTTTGCCTTTGGTTTTCCATTTTGCAGTTTGCTCACCCTTGCAGACAGCTCATGTGTATGTCTTCTTTAGTGCTGATGGGGGAGTGTCTGAGGGTGAGAGAGGAAGGGAAAAGTGGGCATGAAAGTAACTGGGGGTACCAGCCTGGCCAGGAGACTTTCCCTTCTGCCTCGGAGTGTATTTGAAGGAGTAGGGTTGTTGTTTCTTTTGGCCTACAGGCCTTTCTGCACATTTGTTTGACAATTATTTACCAAGTGATTTTAAGTGCCATGCACTTTCTAGTTATTGGGGATCTAGCAGTAAACAAAGCAAATTTCCTTCTTCATGGAATTTACCTTCCAGAAGAAAATAGAAAAATTAAAAGAATAGAATATGTCACATTATGAAAAATGACGGGAAGAAAAAAACCGGGGTGAAGCCGATGGAGAGTGAGTGAGGAAGAAGGTGAAGGAGCTATGTTCTAACAGTAAAGAGGGAGATCCTCTCTGAGGAGGGGTTATCTGGGTAGAGACCCCAAGGAAGCAAGGGAAAGAGCTGCTATTCCAGGCAGAGGGAGTAGCACACAAAGGTCCTAAGATGTTTATGGAAGTCTTTTGACTTCACAAGGAGCAGTAGATCAGTCAATATATCAGGGAAGAGTGAGTGTGCTGGGGAATATAGAAGAAGACAGGGGGTGTCTGGACCCCAGGCCACATACAGCCTTGCTGGCCACAGTGTGGTGACCTGTAAATGTTACCTGAGTGACATAGGAAGCCTCTGAGGAATTTTTGGTGGGAAAGTGACCTATTATGATGTATTTTAGAAGAATCACTGCTATCCTGTCTAATATAATTTATTTGAATACACTAGACAGTGAGTTCTAACACCTAATGACCTCTTTTTCATTGAGTGTTGAAGAAATAAATCATTAATATGTTATTGGGTATATTTAAGAATTATATTCAGTGTTGTAATAGATTAGGAAGTGATGTTTTCCGGAGAAGAAAATAACCAAAGGGAGATCAAGAAAGCCATCTGCCCCTCTCTTGCTGATGGATTCAGATTTTAGTTCCCGTATACAGGTGTGTGAGCAGTGTGACTAGTTCCCTGTAAGTACACTCCTAGTACCATCTCCATTATGCGGGGAGTTTCCTCGTATATCTGGGAGTTTCCTCGTGTGGAGTTTCCTCCATAAGCTGGGTGTCACATAAATCAGGGGGTCAGGAGGCATCCTAGCAGTGATTCTCCAAGTGTGGTCCCCAGAGCAGCAGTATCAACATCACTGAGAAGTTGTTAAGAATGTAGATTCTTAGTCCCCGCCCCAGACTTGCTGAATCCAAACCCGCATGCTAGCCAGCTCCCTAAGGGAACTCTAAGCATGTTAAAATTTGGGAATAACCCCGTTATGGGGTCACGGCATGGGTGGAGCACATGCCTGTGTTGTCAGCAGGCTACAGGGCATCACGGAGACTTGGAGCATTTTGCGGTAGATCCATGTGGGGCCCTGCTTTGTCCCTCATTTCTGGCTGCAAGCTCTTTCCAGTCAAGTCCTTCCTCTCCCTCCGCTAATTTCTGTGCCATTCTCCGGCACGCTGCCTGCGAGGGTTCTACGGCTGCTATGTCAAATGGGGCTATGGGATGTTTTGTGGTGTTATCGAAACTCAGGCTACTTAGGGCCTCTTTCAGCTTCACAAAATTATCCTGTCACTTCCTTGTTACTTTATGGCTTGGGAACTGGTCCTCAAGTGTTCATTTTTCTTATGGGGTCCTGGTGTTTTCTTAGCCTTAGCCTAAGAAAGGGAGCCCAAGTTCTCTCTCTTCTCTGATTACCCCAAACTTAAGTGAAGTTTCTGTTCCTACTGTGGGCTCCTAGATGCTAGGGCAGCTTCAGGATTTCTTTTCAGCATTCTCTAGTGTCTGAGCTCATTTCACTTGCCATCTCCCTTCAGTAATTGAGGCAATGCTTTCTAGATTCAGGCAAGAAAAGTTGCGTTGCTTTAAAAGTAACTCAACTAGGGCACCTGAGTGGCTCAGTTGGTTGAGCATCTGCTTTCAGCTAAGGTCGTGATCCTGGGGTCCTGGGATCAAGTCCTGCAGGGAGTCTGCTTCTCCCTCTGCCTATGTCTCTGCCTCTCTCTGTGTGTCTCTCATGAATAAAGAAGTAAAATCTTAAAAAAAAAAAAAAAGTAACTCACCTATAGCACAGGCCATCCATCATCAAGGTAGACAAAGACACTTTGGGGAAAGATCACAAATGTTATCTTCTCTCCCCCTCACTGACAAAACCACTGTGCTGCTTTAAATACTTATTGGAAAAATATTAAGATTGCAGTACATCTTCTTTTAAGAAATTCACCTGTGGGGGGGCCTGGGTGGCTCAGTTGGTTAAGTGGCTGACTCTGGATTTCAGCTCAGGGTGCTATCTCCAGGTGGTGAGATCGAACCCTATGTCAGGCTCCCTGCTCACTGAGGAGTCTGCTTAAAGATTCTCTCTCTCCTTCTCCCTCTGCCTCTTACCTCACAAATCAATGAATAAATCTTAAAAAAAAAAAAAAAGAGAGAGAGAAATTTACCTGTGTATGTGCCAGATGCCTGTCAGGTGGTTCTTAGATACTCCAAATTTGGGAAGCCCAAATTTGTAGATTTGTATAATTTGAGTTAACTGTGATAAATAACTGAGGTCGCCCACAACTTTGCTCTCATTGACTACTCCCCAATTCTTCATGGGCCCAGTGAACCATGATGCTGACCTTTTGGTTGTGACTGCATCATTTCTATAGTAAAGTCTGCTTTTTAAAGTTCTCCTTAGTTTGCAACAATGAAAGTATATTAGGTATTGTAAATATAAAGGCATTGTAAACACGAATGCAAGTGAATGAATGAAATTTTGATTTTGAGCTGACCTGGATGATCAAAAATGTCTTATGATAAATTTAAAACTTAACTTGGGAATGAAGCCAAAAAGAAAAAAAAGATAAATAAAAATTTTGTTGATTTCTGAGAAGAAATTTCAGAATTCCCAAGGGAGTCTTGGAATCAAGTTAAGAATATACTTTCTTTCTGGGGACAGTTGGGTGGCTCAGTGGTTGAGCATCTGCCTTAGGCTCAGGTCGTGATCCTGGGGTCCTGAGGTCAAGTCCTGCATTGGACTCCCTTCAAGGAACCTGCTACTCCCTCTGCCTGTGTCTCTGCCTCTCTCTCTCTACCTCTCATGAATAAATGAATAAAATCTTAAAAAAAGAGTATATTTTCTTTGAATCTCTGGGGTCAGTAGTTTTATTTTTATGTGCCACGGAACCATGATCTTCAGATCTGTGGCGCCGTGTGTTACCCATCCTTTTCCTTTCTGTATGAAATGTATTCGTGCGTTTTTTTTCCAGGGGGAGTGTATGGTCTTATTTCTGGAGGGAAAGGAGTCTGTACTTGGATGTGAAATGAAACAGTTCCTGGGGATGATGAGGCTGATTGCAGTTGAAATGTTTTTACGACAAGCTGGGTGTCATCAATCCTTGTAAATATGTGACTTGTAATCACTATTTTGGAAGAAAAAGTTACATCAGCTCATTTTCAGTCTTGCCATAATCCATGGTAATTTGGAGTGGTCAGAATCTAATCAGGCCCACTTTTGATAGACTTTCAAAATAAGGTGTCTTCTCAGCTCTCCAGCCTCACACGACATCCACATTGAAGAAGCTGGGAACTTTCAGCAGAACCTCAAAATAAAAGCGCCCCCCTCCCTGTTCTATTAGAAGGTGATTATCTGTCCACACTATATTTTTTATTCTCCGGATTCCTTTCCATAGTGGACATTCATGGCTTTTGCTAACATTAAAGCTGAATAAAAGTTTTGAAATGTAGGAGAGGGATTAATCCCTTGTAAAAAAATTTTTTAAAGCTCTGTTCTTTTCTAATCTATGAATTGTTGGAAAGGCCTCTCACACTGTCTCCCAGTATGGTTTTTTTTTTTTTTTTTTTTTTTTTTTTTTGCGGGGTGGGGGGTGGAGTGTGGAGGGCTACAACATTACTGAAGCCAAGCTGATTAAGACTAATTTTGGTTAAAATAAATTCGTGCCTGGGCAGACAACCAATGTTCAGAGTCTCAACCAGGGGCAATTAAAATGAGATTCATGTTATGATGGAGACTTAATAACAACGGCAGTGTTTGACATAATTTTGATGAACCAATGGCAACATAATGTTCCCAGTGTGTCAGACTATCCTAGAATTTATTTGCTATATTTTATCTCACTTAGAGTTGCTCTTTGATTCTGACACATCATTCTCTCTGGTAATGGTTTCAAATCAGCCTGCCTGATTCATGGCAGCACAGAGAAGGTTTTCTCAGGAGTCAGTAGGATGATTGTTGAAAAAAAAAAAACACAGAGAGACAGATGGTAGACTTTATTTTACTGGCTCATCTGCTTTTGTAGAGAAGGATTATACATTAAAAGTAAGTGGCATTAGAAGTCGTATCTAACTGAGGTTCATCTCACATGTTTCCATGAATTTTTTTTTGGAAAAATTACTTTATGAAGCCTTAAGAAGCACTGAATATAGTTAAATATAGTCCAGAGTTAGATACAATTTAATAATAGTCCAATTCCAAAACACAAGTTGTTATAGGTGAGGCCATGAAATTTCCTAACACTTGATTTTAATACATTGCACTAAGTTTCTAAAACTCAGAGGAACCAATATTTACAGCAGATGGAGTATTTATGAAAAATCTGCCATCAGGTATATATGTATATATATATGTATATGTGTGTGTGTGTGTGTGTGTGTGTGTGTGTAGAACCCAAGATGATATGAGCTAAGAAACAGATGTAGGCTTTAGACTGGGATCCCTGGAGGACCTGCAGCCTGAGATCCTATGAGGTGCGAGGGGTGGTGGGAGGCGGCAAGTGGGGGGGGAGGTGCGTCAGAGGACAGCTCTGTCTCCACCTCTAATAAACAATCTATAGACACCCCTCCTCAAAAAAACTTAAAATACAGCATGAGGAACAGCCTAAAACATGAGTAAGTATGGGGAGCAGACCCCTGAGGACATGGTCATGATGTGACCTGGTGCTGGTGCAGATCTGAGAGGTCATTTGCTCTGACTCGTCTAGTCTTCTTACTACCTTGTCGTTAGGTATGAATTTAGTGTTTGCTTAAACACTTAGAGTGGTCAGGAACTCTCTCTTTCTACTTGTAGACGGTTTAACTGTGACATAAATTCTTCCTTCTTTTGAGCTGATATTGACTCCTGAGTACTGTCACTCATCAATCCTGGCTATGCTCTTTGGAAGCAGCACAAAACAAACTGATATCCTGGCAAATATCTTGGATCTGAGCTAGAATGACATGTCTTCTACAGGCTAAATATTCCTAATTTCTTGGATCATTCCCCATATGAAGTGGATTGGGTCCTGTCTCCTAAGCCCTCTGAATTAGAAGAACTTGGAAAAGATGGAAATAGTTTAGTTTAAATTTGCTTAACCCACTTACGTGGCACAAACATTGAATATTCAGTACCAAGCTGATAAAAATAAAAGAATCTTGTTAATTTGGTCTTAAAGAAGGAGTAGTGGCAGCAAAAGGCCATCTCCTCGTTCTTGTCCTGGGCAGCACAGCCTTAGATCCTAGGGCCTGTCTCTCTGCAGACACTCAACAGATACTCAGGAGACTTCGTGGCTCTATCTTGGCCTTTTAAATAAAGTTTACTCACCCATTATCACCCTGGATGAGGCTTATAAATGCCAGGATTTCTAGATGAGACGTTTCTAGAACTCTGATGGAGGTTTAGCTATCTGTCCAGATAAGGATTTGCCAGGGATCCTTGGGGTGGCGATGTGAGCACAGCGATTCAACCAGAGCCTTTTCTCTCTTTCCTAACACGGTGGAGTTTCACATGTGATACTGGTGATTGGAAACACAGTTCTGCAGCTGGAAGACTGTTCATCGACCAAGATGGTTTACATCTTTCTCTCTTTTCTTCCTCTCCTCATCTCTGAGCCACTTTTGATCTCATCTCCCTAATTCTGAGGCAATAGATTGTGTGCCTCACCAGAATTCTGTTACTTGACCATACAAGGTCCATTTTTACAGAGGGGTAACTCAGGGAGGAGATAATAAAGGGATGATTAAAACCTGGCAAGATTTTGTGGGGACCACAGGTGCAGGGTCTTGAGATAATCATATTCTTCATTTCATGAGGGTTAAAATCATCAGCCTATTACGGCCTTCCTCCTGTTTTATTTCATTTTTTTCTCATCTCTTCTACATGGGCACCTAGTCTAATGTGTTTGGTACATGTCCTTGGTCATGTACGATCTCATGTAAAACACATGGTGTTTCATTTATCTGTGTTTAGTTGGCATACCTAGTATGGTGTTTCCTAAGTGTTTCTATATGCGATTCTAGTCCAGTGTTTCTGATGCTGCAGTGATTTCCATGATGGGTGGCCTTCCACCCAATATTCTTCTTCTCCTTCCTCACCTGAACTCAATTCTCTGGTGTTGCAAGGTCTGTGATGCTAGGGTAAGAATGCTTATAGATCCGTGCGAGGTTGAGGGTGTTCCCCGGGAATGGAATCCTGGTTGTGCAGAGCCATCAACTCTAGGAGAGCTGCAGTGGGCCGGTTTACACTCTCATTAGTAGAAGATGACGTGCTCATCTTCTTATATTCTTGTTAACACTAGATATTTTCTGGCTGCCTAATTTTTGAATATGAAATGGCATCAGCTTTCCTACTTCTGATTACAAATGAGGGCAGGGCATCTCTCTATGTATTTGTCAGCCATTTGTGAATATTGTGTGAATATTCTATTTTTCTATTGAATTTCATGTCTTTTCCTTGTTGATTTGGAAAACCTAGCTGTTTATTCCTCATACAAATCCTCTAGATGTTTCAGACATTGCAAATATTGTAAAAAATTTCGACTATATCTGGGTTTTGTTGCTAATATTTTGTTTAAGATGTTTGCTGTCTTCCTTTAATTGCAAGTGAGAGTGAAAGTTGGGTAAGAGAGGGGCACCTGCTGGCTTGGTCAGAAGAATGTGTGACTTGATCTTGAGGCTGTGGATTCAAGCCTCACACTGGGTGTAGAGATTACTTTAAAAAAATTTTTTTTAAAGAATTTTTTAAGAAAAAAAAAGTTGGGTAAAAAAGGTTCTTGTTGCTTTCCTGTGGAAAGTTCCACAAGGACCTTCAGTTTACTAATTTAAATCCCTATGTGCAAATGTGTCTCCCAGATGTCAGCCAGAGCCCTCTCTGAAGAGCCACATGAAATTGCTTTGAGAAACTCTTCTCTCAATTTTTTTGGAACCAAACAAAGCAAGCTTCAGAATTCTATGAATTGTGGAATAATTATAGTATCAAGATACCCTTTGCTTTGGGGCTTTCCTGCTCCTATCAACATGATATGTTGGTGTCCCTTTTCATTTGTTTCCATGAGAGATTCACCTGTACTGTACATTTGCCAATTTTCATTTGATTATCTGAAGCTGAGGGAGTTATGGCATGGTGTCACATCTTGAAGCCTAAGTGCTTCTGTCACTTGGTTCCTTGTCCTCCCCCTGCCTTCCTCAAACTCTATTGCTATAAATTCTTTTCCTCTTGTTATGCAGAGCAGTATGGCTCTCCCCAAACTTAACTGCTCACACCCCAAATTGCTTAGTAAAACAAAAATGTCCTGTTGTTAGACTGACACATCAACAAGCCAGCTAGGGTATAAATAGGTCCTGCAAAGAGAAATTACTCTTTAATATTGCAACACCTGCAAGTGGTTTTGCAATAGATACAAACTAGTGAGAGGTGAGGTGGTAGCCTTCAGAATGCACGTTGTTTTCATTAGAGCAGGTGAACCTTTTGGGGAGGAGGATGGTGAATATTTCCAGAGCAGTGATGCCTTTTCCTTCAGAGCCTAAAGCTTTGTGCTGTCTTAGTGCAGGTTGTAAAAAGAACATGGATCTTGGAACTCTATGGCACCTTGGCACTTGTCAGCTGTTTGATGTTGGAGAAGTTGCTTATTCACACTGAGCATCCATTTCCCCATTGTCAGATGAAGATACTAACACCTAATAGGTTTGGTTGGAGTATTAGAGGTAATGTAGAGGGCCTGGTATGCTTCCAGGCACAGGGTAGGAGTTCACTACAAGGTGGGCCATTATTATACACTCCAGCGTGACAGTGAAGAAGTCTGGAAGACAGCACAAACTATACATCCTTTGGGATGGCTGCTGGGACTCTTGAGTGACAAGTAACTGATGAGTGGTACTTTTGTCAAAGTGCTGGAGAAAATGAAACTGAATTTTCTGAAATGTTCGATTGGATTCTCACAAGGAAGCTTACTTACCAATGAATGATCCTGGGTGGTCTTGGGTTCTGTATCTTTTATGATTTATTGTTACAAAGATTCTAATTGGCTCTCACTTTAGGGAATGGAAAAGACATTCCAAAAGCTCTATTCAAGGCTAAACATGCTCACAGGAGAATTCATAAAATCCTTAGAATTCAGAGAAACTACATATCTGCGATAACTGTGATAAAAACTACATATCTGCAGTATCTTTCTAGGACTCAAGATAAAACTGACAAGTGCTTTTCAAATCTCTGTATCCATTGAGGTCTGTGGGCACAAGGATTTTCAAATTCTCTATCTTGAGGGTTTACTCTATATGCATCTGTCTCCCTCATTGTGATTAGTGCTATGAACAAGAAAGTTAAAAGAAAATAAAGGGGAAATTATCCATCTGTCTTGAAAGAAAAGTATTCATTGCAACCTCATCTGGCTTAATTTTTCATAGATTTGGTTTCCACAAATGCTTGTACCAAACCCATTGGCTCCTATAAAATTTTCAGCTAGATATTTATATAGAAAAAGATTTGCCCTTGAAATGAGCCACCTATAAGAAAAACTGAGAAGTATAATGAAAAGAACAGTCTATGTATTTTTTCAACTACTGCAAGAAAATATAGCCAGATGGACAGTTTACATGACCATTTTGCATTAAATTAAAAGCCCCTATACACACAAATTCATGATACAGTGAAATATAGGTTTGGTTCATTGGTTGAGCTTCATGATTTTCTTTGGAACTTTGAACTACTATGCTCTTTCTCCAGACAGTCAGAAGATCGTGTTGGTTGGAGGGACCCCTGTGTCGGATCATTGCAAGATCCTTTAAGCTCCATTGCTCTTTCCAAAAAGGCCAGGACTAGTTGTTTCACCTCATTTGCCACCTGGTCTGCCACCCAGTCTAGATGGGCTCTGCCCAACTGTGGAAGTGAACATTGACTTTCCCCACCTAGGGGATTGCTTTTGCTCCTGAAGCATGAGACCACAGGACCTGCTCTGTGGCCAGGCATGTACAGTGTAGATGGAGAGGGGAGTCAGCCTTAGTTTTGATAATGAGAGATGAGTATTAGTAGATAAATTCTTATTTCTCCACTCTCAGATGAACTATCCTGAGATACAATAGTTCATCTGGCCCTTCAGAAATTAGTCTTGCATGACTGAGCACCCTATTGTGCTTGGTGTGACCAGCTCAGCAATGCACCCATGTACTCTCTTTCCTACCCTGACTCATGCTCTTTCTACTCCACTCTTGTTTCTCGCGGGGCTACTTTCCCTAATAGTACGGTAGCACATACCCTTGCTTTCTGGGTAGCACATACCTAGCAATGCAAAAACTGGCTAACACAGCTTTCTTCTCCTTTTAGTATAACAGCCAGATGATGCCATTTTACCAACACAGGCTTCATTGATGATTTCATCAGTATATAGTGTAAATGAATTCAATACATAGAGCATTTTTGTCAGGTGGCCCATGGATCCTCAGAGACACACATTCAAAAGGTATCCGTAACACTCAGCATTTCAGTAGCTTTACTGGCTTTTGCTTTGGTTTGAACAAACATATTGCATTTAATGTGTCAGATCTTGTGTACAGGAACCCAATGACAGGTCCACTTATTTACAAAGCTAACATGCTCTGGGTGGCTAAGTACGAAGCCATGGTGATTTGTCATTGTGAGGTGGGGAAGCAAAGCAACTTCATTCTGTTTTTTTCTTCATTCAAGATTATTGGAATTCTCCAGGTTTGTGAGGTCACACCAGCTCCATAGCCTGAATCAAACTATTAGATACCACATTAATTTTGGACTAGCTTTGCCTATGTAAAAAGGGGTTAAGAACTCTACCTAGCTGGAATATATATGTGAAAAACTCTCCCAAACAAAAGGAATAAAGTAATGTTTTGAGAGAGGAAAATGTGTTCATTAGGATGGAGTTGAAAGGTACATTATGGGTCCTGGGATTGAGCCCCACATCGGGCTCCCTGCTTGGTGAGGAGTCTGCTTCTCCCTCTGCCCCTTCTCCCTCTGCTTATGCTCTCAAATAAATAAATAAAATCTTAAAAAAGAGAGAAAGATACATAATGTAGAAAAGAGACAAATATAAAAGTGTACATGTCATTTGAAGAGAGAGCAAGAGGGTGCAGGAAATAGTATTCTGACCTGATCTAGCCCAGGAAAATAATAAATGCTTGCTCCATCTTACCTGGACTGCCTTCCTTCATGAGCCAGGTAGGATATAATCAGACAATCTCCTTTAGAAAGTGTTTTTTTGGTTCATGTCCTGGCCAAATTGTGATGAGCTTCCTCCGTGTTAAGGAGACTCCGCTGCTCTACTGAAAATGGACATCCTCTCAGTCTTAGCTGTTGGTGTGGACATTTTGTTGCTTTTGCTTGCTGCTCTTCCTCCCCACTTTTTCTAGCAGCAAGACATAGAATTCATAGAATTTCCTTTGGGGAATCACCTATCAGTCTGTAGTTTAGATAGGACTGATTATACAAACCTCCCTATCCCCTTTTCCAGGATATCAGAGGATTAAGCTAATTAGTATATATGTCCTCCACAGCACGGTGATTGGCTCAGGAATGGGCGTGTGACTGGAATTGGGCCAATGAGGATTAAGTCCAGGATTTTTACTGGAACTGCTGGGGAAAAGAGACACTTTTTAGTTGGTTTGGAGCTTTATGACTAATCTGGGAGGTGATGGGGTGGGGGGGGCACCATAAGGTAAAAGGCTTGTGGGCATGTCTACAGAAAGGATAGTTCTACAGAGGGAAATCTACACAAAAACATGAACAGGGGTATCTCCTGACAAATACTGATTGAGCACTCAGATTCAGCCATGCCTGACTCCTGAAATTTTCAGATATTACAGTAAATAAATTCCCTTTATGCACAAGCCAGTTTGATTTAGCTTTTTTGTTACTCATCACAGAAAGAGTCCTATTTAACATGTGTTCAGGGTCATGGACATAGAGATACATATTGATAACTGAGATGAGTATAATTCCATGAATAATATTTTGGAACATTTTGAGATAAGATGAATAATCCTGGAGCTGCAGAAATTTAATTCTTCCCTCCTCACCCCACCTCTGTGGCACCTTCTGAGAATATAGTCCCCCATCAGCCTATTACTTCTCCCTGCTACCTCTATACCTTCCTCCTAAGGAGAAATGTATTTATTCTAGTAGATGCTTATGAAATAAATGCCCTTATATCCCAGTTTCCCTCCCTTTGAAGCAGCTGAGGTGAAAAGAGCAGGCAAACCTGTGCTTATTTAGAAAATAATAATATTTAAAGAAAGAGACTGGCAAGTATGTCCGTTATAAGCTTTTCTTTTTTCTTTTTTAGAATTGAAGCTTATGAGTTTATCTACGCCCACTATATTCATAATTACAATTTAATATCTGCATACAAAAGCTATGTAAAAATTCATTTTTCCCAAATATACAAATTTTCTTTTTTGGATAGTTTAAAACATTTGATCACAGATTTTAACAGAGTTTTAGGCTGAAAAAAATATTACCAACCTAGCAATATCACTTAACACTGTTTGCAAAACATGTATCTTCCAATGACTGTAAATCTTTTCCTACTTTGCAGTATTTTTCTGATTCTCAGGGCATGAAGACATTTTGAGGGGGAAAATGTGTTTTCTCTGGAGAAAACATAGAGAACTCGGCTCTATAATCAAATGAAAAATGCCAATTAGGAAGAACCAAAACAAAGAAGTGGTGTAACATCAGCTCAGTCATGCCCTTCTCTCTTCTGTATCAACAGTACCTGTGTAATTAAATAAAGTGTCTTCTTTTGTCTTTCATTGTGCTCCGTAATCGACATGAGTATTGTCTGCATCCTGAGGAGGACAGATTTATATTTGATTGTCTTGTGCATAAGGTGGGTCAGCTTTAACTGTGCGACAGAAAGCCACAAACAGCGTTTAACCTACACGATATTGCTCTTGAAGGCGGCATTAATTAATGTGGAAACACACTAGAAATGCACACTTTTTGCATTTGCAAACATTTATACAGCACAGTAAAAATTCTGTAATAAGGCCAAACCTTTTTTCCCCCCAGTCTGTTCTGTGTGTGTGTGTTTAATGTCTTTTTTTTTTTTTTTTTAAAGATTAAAGTAAAATGTCTCAATTGTAAAAAATACACACCGGGCAAATCCTTACCTGGATAATAAATATCTACATCACAGTACAATAAAATTTCTTCTCTATAAAATTTAAATATGGATTATAGTCTATCACTATCAAAAGAAACACTATGCTAATATTTCCATATTATTAAAATAACAGGAAAAATTACAAGCTTGTCTTAGAACCTGATGCCATAGCTGTTGAAAAGGGCAAAGAGATTCAAATGTCCATAAGTACTCTCCTTCAGGAGAAGAGCCGCCGCTTGGTTATTCACTTAAATTCAGTTTGTGAAAAAGGTTTAGCCTTACAAATGCTGGCTACATTTCAAAAACCATAAGACCGATTTCATAATTTATGACTCATGCATCAAAAGGTCAATATGACACAAATAGGTTAGAGTTCCATAGAATAAAAATGGATCACTGACAATGACATGCTTTGAGGGTTCTCAGCAGTTCCACGGAGGCTGAGTCTCTCGGGGGCTCAGTGCTGTGGAGGCGCCAAGACTCGGGCACTGTCCACCGGAGAGCAATGCGAATGGCGTGGCTGGAGCGGAGCCCGGCGGTCCGTCCCGATGACCGACGGCCACGCTGCAGAAGGAACAGGTGTCACTTGGGGCACAGGTGAGGGGGTGTCACGGGGCCGAGGCATCAACACGGCAAGCACGTCATTGAGGACCGGGGCTCATGGGGACTAGAAAAAGCTCTGAGGCAGCACGTGGTGTTTTGAGCAGAATCATAAAGAAGAAAAGATCTTACTGTTTTCACTATTTCTTGAAATACTGCACAACTAAATTGAAGAGCAAAGTACACTTGAGGATTACAGACGCACACACTTGCACACCCCCCCCAATCACTCATCCCCCAAAGTTAAGTGATTTATAAATAAGAATCCCAGTGGTACAGGTGTGTTCTCCTTTACTGGGATGTCTCCCCTCTGTGAGGGGTTTCAATCAGGTCCACACTTGATTTGAAAGGCGGGACAATATAAGAAAAAAATGTTTAAAAAATTCCAGAGTAAACCCCTCCTGATTGAGTTTTATGAGATGGAGTCTTGAGATTCATTAAATACCTCAACCAGTTACAGAAGAAATGAATCATTTCGGCCCCAGGGTCATGATCCTTTGAGTCCTTACAGCCTTTCCTTTCAAACTGAAGTACTTTAAGGAGTGTCCTACTCAGCATAAAGCATTCAGCCTACAAGAGTTTTAGATCAGCAGTTTGCCCGGTTAAGGCAATCATTTAAGGATCCTAGGCTCAAACCGAAATGTCCTTGGGGTTGGCTGGATTACTGTAGATATACTGTACCATTTGGCCAATGCCCAGTCATGGTTAATCCCCAGAGGATTCAGATTTAGCCTCAGATCAGACTCTACTTCTATTTGAATCTGGGTGTGTCTCATGTTCTAGGGAATCTCTGTGACATGAATCGAGGAAACTTTCCCCTGGGAAGGCTTTGATGCCCAGCAGGTCTGTGAACCCTCCAGGACCCCACCTGCTTGCCTTCCTCTCCCCTTCTGAGAGAAGAGTTGCCTCTCAACGCACGGAGCTTCTTAGAGTTACCCTGGAGAGGTACTGTGTTTCAAAGAGTACTTCTCCAAGGAGAGTCAACAGAGCGAGCTAAGTTGCTAACAAAGCAAGGACTTCAGGAGACTGGCTAGAGGCTGCCTTAGAGAAAACAAAACAAAACCAACCGTCTGTAGATAAGTCAAAGCAGGTAATCTGCCCATGAACTTCATGTTCATAATCTTAATCTCTTCCCCTACTTTCTTTCTTTGCTTAGCTAGTTCCATAGCAATATTCTTGTTTCCTGTTCCTCAGAAGCCAGGATAATCACTTTTGCATATTAAACATATTTTTTTCCCTTCTAGATTATTCCCAATCACACTTAGGTTTTTCAGTGCTGTTCCTCTTCTTTTTCCAAGGCCATTCTGCCTTTCCTTACATAATTGATGAGTAGTGTGTCAAATTCTTGTTTTGACTCAATACCAAGTATGCTTTCCCTAATTGTTAAGAGGGCCATAATTTCTATCTTATCGAGCTAGAAATTTGAATATGAAAGGAACCATCAAATAGGAACAGATTTTCCCCCTGAAATTAGTACAATATTAAGGGTGGGAAGGATTTTAAAGTTCATGACTTTTCCCTAGGTGAGAAAACCAAGACTCAAGGTCACAGATCTACCAGCTGACAGAGCGCAAAGTAGAACTCAGGCACCCTGACTTCTGGGCAAGTTAAAAAAGAATTAATTCACTTGGTTTTCACGGTGACTTGCATTCCTTTGTTTTTAGTTAAATCTCATGGATATGGCTTATTTTCCCCAATGTTTCCAGGATAAGGCAGTTCAAGGCAAGTCAAAGAATAGTTTATGTTTACCACACCAGTGAAGAACAAGATACATTCAATTGCATGGGTACCATCTTGGCCCATTTTCTGGAGTTGAAATGATCAGGGGTCACCATGGGTTTTCTGGGCATGAGCTACTACAGCCTTTGTCATCAGGGAGGAGGGTGAGGCAAAGAAGGTGAATGTTTGTGTACATGGTCTGCAGGTTTTTTCTGTGAAATATCTGTCAGCAATGCTCTCAGAGGGACCTAGAGGGTCAGTGGCTAGACCCGGTTTGCTCAGTGATAGTCAAGCCTGAGAGTCAGAGGGAAAAGGGGACTAGGAAACATCTGTTTGTAGAGCAAAGACCTTGAGGATCTAAGACCAAAAGGAACCATGAGCACACGAAGAGACTCTCAGAACACTGCACCTTCTTCAACTCAGAATGTACTGCACTGATCTCTCCTCAAAATTCCTCCAGAACAAGACTCAAATTTCTGCTTGTTATCTCTCCTTGATTAGAAGATTTAATCCGTAGGGAGATCTGTTGTCAGCTCAGCAAAGATGCAATCAGGATTAAATAACTTCAGGAATTTGGGAGATGACAGATCAGATGTCATTGAAAAGTGACAACGCTCTGCAAATTGGTTTGATTTTGGTGGAAATTTTCTCTGAGCCTAAATTGTGAAGAAGCCTTCCTACTCTGAGGTAATGCCATGTGGATTTTTGGAAACTGTCGAGTCACTGCCATTAGTGAAGCTTTTGAATTTCTTTGGGCTTACTGAGGAGAATTATTTCCCTCAGTCAGTCAAATACCTGCACATCTTTGAGAGTCACACTCTTGTATAACTTGAATGAAATCATAGGATTATAAAAATTAGAGTGAAAGGATAGTTGATTTTTCAGGAAGAAATGTTCCTATACATTCCAAGTTATGCTGCCAGGAGAGAATGAAGAGTGCTGAAAACAGCATGCTCTTGAATAGATAAAAATCAGTTCAGACCTTTCCCTAGAAAGCTGAAAGCCACATCTAACCAAAAAGGTCATCTGCGCCATGCTAATTTGAGCCCTGCAAAAATCAGGACTGGATCAAGATGACCATATTATCTTGGCTTTAAGGCTTCATTAGTCTTCTGCTGTGCCATTTTGCTTGTTTGAGTCTCTGACCAGGGACAGATGGGAGCTGGTGATGGTTGGTGCTGGTGAATTAATGATTGTCCCCACCCCACCTCCACAACTGTAAAACCTTCAAAGCATTCACATCAAAGGACTGGAGAACAAAATGCAATAGTTACAAGTACCCGCATTCAAGGGGCAATTTCATCCATGTCTATGCTAAGGACTACCTCCCTTTACCCCCAAACAGTCCCTCCCAACACAAAGAAACAAAGGAACAAACAAAGAAGAGCTAGGCAATGGAATGAAATGACACCCAGTAGTGCTGTAGGAATTATGAGAATGAAGTCAATCAGTCTAATCCTCGAACACTTCCAAGAACAATGGGGGAAAGAGTTCGGTGGGGCATTCCACCTTCATGTGCAGGAAGCGGCTGGCATGGCAGGCTCCAATCATCCGCAGGTCTGTCACCTTCATCAGGAGTTTTGGCCAAAAGTGTGTCACATGATGTTTCCGATAATTGATATAGTGTTCAAAGGCCAGTAGGAAACTATCTTGGTATTTTTCTATTCTTTCAACGCAGGCGAGCCCTGGGCGGTCTGAGGGGGAAGAACAAAGATGAATATTATTCAAAAGTGGAAAGGAGAAGCTTTGACTTGTCCAGTTCAAGCCATTTAATGTGAAGTGGGCAGATCAATTCCTAGGAATGAGTGTAGATATGAAACGAACACTGGAGCACAGGGAAGTGTCACAATTTACATAAAGGGAGTCAATGCTTTGTTTAGGTAAAAGTCTCCAGGTTAGACAAATCACCTGGGATTGGTGATGCCTCTCTCTTAAGGTGCAGGAGAAGCCTCACCATGAGAGTCAAAATACCATGCACAACAAGGGGAAGATTTTGAGTTGCCCCTAGCTGCCTGGCTGAGAGGTGAGGACAGGCATGGGCATGCAGAGAAGGGGAGATGTGAGAAGAGATTGAAAACATTGCAGGAGGCCTGAATGCCAAGTGAGGAGTGTCACACAATAAGAAATTTTCATGAAGACAAAGAAGCACAATATCCAATTTTAGTTGTTTACCAGGCTGTAAGGAACCACTCCTTCCCTTCCGTTGTACATGTGATAAAACTGCTACCTGTAGCCGCCTTCCATTGGTGTGTTTTGGGGAATTAAATGAAAAGAAGAGATGTGAACCATGCTAGTATCACCCTGTGCAGAGAAGGAGAGAATCACTGTGGGAAGTTGGAGCTAGATAAGACCATGACCATGTAATGACCAAGAAGTCTTAATAAGCCTTGCCTGGACTGCTGGCCTTCCCAAAATATGTAGAAAGGGACTCAAGGCAATTTCACAAAAATGATAAAGGCATGTCATGAGAAGGCTAGATGACTGGGGAAGATGTAGGATGCAAACATGTGGAATATGAAAGTGGGTACAGGGGACTGTACCTCAACATAATAAAGGCCATATATGACAAGCCCACAGCTAGCATCATATTCAGTGGTGAAAGCCTAGAGGTTTTCCTCTAAGATCAGGAATAAGACAAGGATTCCTATCCTCAGTACTTTATTCCACATGGTACTAGGAGTTCTAGTCAGAGCAATTAAGCAAGAAAAAGAGATAGAAGGCATCCAAATTGGAAATGAAAAAGTGAAACTGCCACTATTTACAGATGACATGATATTATATATAGAAAACCAAGACTTTTCCAAAAAAAACTGTTAGAATTAAGAAATGATTTCAGAAACGTTACAGGATACAAACTCAGTATACAAAAATCTGTTTCATTTCTATATATTAAAAATGAATTATCAGAAAGAGAAATGAAGAACACAATCCCATTTACAATAGCATCAAAAAGAATAAAATACCTAAGAATAAATTTAACTAAGGAAGGAAAAGATCTATACATTGAAAACATAAGACATTGATAGAAGAAGCTGAAGGAGACACAAATAAATGAAAAGATACTCTCTGTACTCATGAATTGGAAGAATTAATATCATTAAAATATCCATTCTACCAAAAGCAGTCAACAGATTCCATGCAATCCCTACCAAAATTTCAATGGCATTTTCTGCAGAAATAGGAAAAACAATCCCAAAATTTGTATGGAAACACAAAAGAACCTGAATAACCAAAGCAATCTTGAGAAAGAAGAACAAAGCTGAAGGCATCATGCTCTCTGATTTCAAACTCTATTACAAAGCCATAGTAATCAAAACAGTATGGTATTGGTATAGAAACAGACACAAAGGTCAAAGGAACAGAATAGATAGCCCAGAAATATACTCATGCATATATGGTCAATTAACTTATGACAAAGGAACCAAGAATACAATGAGGAAGGGACAGTCTCTTCAGTAAATGATGATGGGAAGATTGGACCGCCACATGCAAAAGAATGAAACTAGACCCCTATCTTACGCCATACAGAAAAATTAACTCAGAACAGATTAAAGACTTAAATGTAAGACCTAAAATCATAAAAGTCCTGAAAGAAAATGTAGGTGGTAAGCTCCTTCACATTAATCTTGGTGATGATTTTTGTGGCTCTGACTCCAAAAGCAAAGGCAACAAAAGCAAAAATAAAGTGGGACTACATCAATTGAAAAAGTTTCTGCACAGCACAGGAAACCATCAAAAAATGAACAGGAAACCTATGGAATGGGAGAAAATATTTGCAAATCATATATCTGATAAGGGGTTAATATCCACAATATAAAATGGACTCATAGAACTCAATAGAAAGAAATTCTACAATTCATTAAAAACTGAGCAGAGGTTCTGCAGAGATTTTCCCAAAGAAGACATGCACATGGCCAACAGACACATGTAAAGATGTCCAACTCACCAATCATCAGGGAAATGCAAATCAAAACCACCATGAAATATCACCTTACACCTGTTATAATGGCTCTTTATCAAAAACGGCAAGAGATAACAAGTGTTGGCAAGGATATGGAGAAAAGGGAACCCTTGTACACTATTGCTAGAAATGCAAATTTGTGTAGCCACAATGGAAAATAGTATGGAGGTTCCTCAAAAAATTTAAAAAAAAATTTTTTTTTTTTTTTTTATTTATGATAGTCACACAGAGAGAGAGAGAGAGAGAGAGAGGCAGAGACACAGGCAGAGGGAGGCAGGCTCCATGCAGCGGGAGCCCGATGTGGGATTCGATCCTGGGTCTCCAGGATTGCGCCCTGGGCCAAAGGCAGGCGCCAAACCGCTGCGCCACCCAGGGATCCCGGTTCCTCAAAAAATTAAAAATAAAATTATCATATGATCCAGTAATTCCATTACTGAGTATTTATCCATGAAAACAAAAACTTGAAAAGATATATGGATCCCATGTTAATTGTAGCATTATTTACAATAGCCAAGATATGGAAACAACCTAAGTGTCCACCCATGGACAAACGGATAAAGAAGATATGGTATATACATAGAGTGGAATACTACTGAGCCATAAAAATGAAGTCTTGCCATTTACAACGACATTGATGGACCTTGAGGACATCATACTAAGGCAAGTAAGTCAGAGAAAGACAAATACTATATCATTTTACGAATACGTGAAATCCAAAAACAAAGAAAGAAAGAAAGAAAAGCAAGCTCATAGAAACAGAGAACAAGTGGTTGCCAGAGGCTGTGGTCTGCGGTGGGCTTAATGAGTGAAGGGTGTCTAAAGGTACAAACAAACTTCCAGTAATTAGACTTAAAAAGTATTGGAAATGTAATATACAGTATGGTGACTATAGTTCATGATACTCTATTGCATATTTGAAAGTTGCTAGTAGAGTAGATCTTGAAAGTCTTCATCACAAGAAAAAAATTTTGTAACTATATATGGGACAGATGTTATCTAGACTTACTGTGGTGATCATTTTGCAATATATACAAATATCAAATCATTATGTTGTACATCTGAAATGATTACAACTTTATATGTCAATTATGCCTCAATTGAAAAAAAAAATTATAAACCTGGCTGGATTCCTCACATAGCTCCAGGGAGCCCTACCACCCCACTGCCCAGTACTCCTCTGTTTGCTCTTTGTGGCTCTGATCAAATAAGTTCACACTTTTAAGTGTCCAGGTATTGAAGTATCTGTATTAGTAAAAATCAAAACAGAGTTCTGCTTAATCTATAAGGAAGGCTCAGCAGTAATGTCTCAATCCGCTCTTCTGAGTTTAAGCAAAAGATATGGGCTTTCAGCATCCCCTATTTGGCTTGAATTGTCATTTGTGCATTTTTATTTTGTGTTTTCCTTTGTATTTGATGCTGCTGCTCTATGGATCTCCTCAATCCTTCTCTCCCTCACCCTTGTCTTCTGTCTTTGAGAATGCTGGAAGAATTCTCCACAGGATCCTTTTCCTTTTGATCCAAATAGAAAATCAACATAATACTGCTCTGGATGTACTCCTTCACAGGGGAAAAAAATAACCTGGGTTTCGTGGCCTCAAAATTCTGTCCTTTGATGAGAGATAAAGATAAGGTGGTCATATAAATGACACAGAGAAAATGAAAGGGCATTTCATCATGTTCAAGTGGCACTAAGCATGTTTATGAAGAAATATTTTAAAGGTCAAGGACTGTTTTTAACTCCTGGAGACAGAATTTCTTAAAGATCTGTCCTTCTGATCAGTTCCATTTTAGCTCTCCACTCATCACTGCAGGACCAAAGAACTTAGTGGGAGCAGCTCCTGGAAAAGGCTTTGAAGAGGAGGCATAGGATACTGTGTAACCGATGCCACACAGAACAACAGGGCATAGAGGGCAAGGCTGAGAAGGGCTGGAGCCCCGGAATATGGATACGTAGCTATCACGTGCCAACTGTAAAGTGTCTGGTAATAGTTTTCTGGTCCTGGTAGTATGAAGGAAAAGTGCCCAGGTCATTAGGGCGGAGAAGATTTTTAAAAGGTTTTAGGTATGCCACGCGGTTACCAGGCAATGACAGTGTCATCAGAATCGAGGATGGAGGAAGAATCATCCAGGTAAATATCTGAGAGGTTTGGTATCATAATCACAACCCTTGCCTTGTCCAAATACTCCCTTTATTTACCTTACTGAGATTACTTGCCTAACAATCTGTTAAAATTAACTCACTATGGAGGAAACATTATATTATTCAGGAAATAGAAATCCATGTGCCGCCCATGGAAGATAACTGCCAAAATTGGTGCGAGACAAAAACCCTTATTAAACTTTAGCTCAGGAGTCCTGCCGAAGACTGTGCCTGATACCCATCCTGTCTGTTCAACAGAGAGGTCAGTAAGTTTAGCGAGGCGTTCAGGATAGGCTGGTTCCAAAATCAATCTCTCTCCTTGCTTTATTCAGAAGGAGGTACAAATGGAAAGAACATTCTAAGAGATACAGCTTTCTCACTAGCTGGTTCAATGTTATTTAAAATTGTCTTTGTAAAAAAATAAAATAAAATAAAAATTGTCTTTGTAGCACTATGATTTCTGCTAAAAATTACCTTGAATCCCTCCTCCAGGAATAGAATTCCCACTTATTGAGTTAAATTTTTTTATTTTAAAAGACTGAAACCCAGAGAAGATAAGGGGTTCACTCAAGGTCACATAGGGAATTCTTATTTAAGCTATTCACTCTATTTCTTTAAAAATAATTCTCCTGAAGGACTGAGGACCCTGGTTTCTCACTGGTTGTTGACTGGAAACCACCCTCAGCTCTGAGAGGCCACATTCAGGTCCCTATCATGTGAGCTTTCCTGACATGGCTGCTTACTTCAGCCAGCCAGCCAGCCAGTAAGGGGAGTTTCTGGAGCAAGTCTGTTAGCAAGAGGGAATTTTTTTTTTAAGACTTTATGTATTTATTCATGAGAGAAATGCAAAGAGAGAGGCAGAAACATAGGCAGAGGGAGAAGCAGGCTTCCTGTGGGGCCTGATGTGGGACTTAATCCCAGGACTCTGGGATTACAACCTGAGCTGAAGGCAGATGCTCAACCACTGAGCCACCCAGGTGCCCCAAAAGGGAATCTTATATAACGTAATGTAACCTAATCACAAGGAGGTGGCACTGAATTCATCGTATTCTACTGAAGCAAGTTACTGGTTCTGCACACACTCAGCAGGAGGGGATTGTACAAAGGTATAAACATCTGAAGGTGGGGAACATGGGAGGCCTCCTACGGCTTGTCTGCCACAGCATACAACAGGGTTCCTTATGCTATTTTATCTACTTATGTTTATGTTTTAGATTTTTCATAATAAAAATAATTTTTTATAAGTCTGCCATACCTAAATGTTCTGTAGCAAATACATTTCAAGATGAGCTTTAAAAAAAAAAAAAAAAGGAAGGAATTCTACTGAGTGAACCAGGAAGCACGAACCCTATAAAGGATTCTCATTGTACTTAAGACCGATAATTTATCCATCTATTTAGTCATTGATCCAATAAACATTTCAAATTCTACTAAACACTGGCCTAAGCAGTAGGTGTACAACTAGACACATTTCTGTCCTCAAAAAATAAACAATTCAGAGGTAGAGGCGGATAAGGTAAGCTGACAACTATAGTGCAGAGTGATAAGTGCTGAGGCACAGCTAAACTGAGGGTGCCTGTAAAGGCACAGGTGGCCTTTGAAACTACCTATTTATAATTTTTAAAAAATGTATTTATTTATTTGAGAGAGTGTGTGTGTGCATGTGAGGGGGAGAAGGAGACAAGCAGACTCCCCACTGAATGGGGAGCTGGATGTGAAGCTTGATCCCAGGACCCTGAGATCATGAACCTGAGCTAAAACAGAGTCAGCCACTCAACCTACTGAACCACCCAGGTGCCCCACTAACCTTCTATTTAAAGACTAGCTTTCCTTAAAGGATCTGACATATTTTGCATTTCTTATTTATGAGATGATCTCTGAAGAGAGAAGTGTCAGAATTATTATTCATTTTTCACTGAAGGAGTCTGGAGCCCTGATAATGAGCTCAGGGTAGGTTAAAGATGGCTGCAAATTTTTTGCCATTCCTCCCATCTAGAGGTGGGCTCTTGACTCTGGGCTGGTGCTGGGGCTTTTTTGGACCAATAGTATGTGGCAGAAGTTAGCTATATGACTCAAACCTGGGCCTTAAGACATCTGCAACGTGTGCTTCGAATTCTCCTTCTTGGAATCCACCAGCCATGTAAGAGTGCAACTAGCCTTCCAGAGGAGAGGCTGCGTGGAGAGAGGCCTGAAGCTGTGTTTGATGTCTCAGCCCCAACCCCTACCATCTGGGGATGCTTTAAGCCACTAAATTTTGGAGTGGTGTGCTAGATAGCAATAAAAACCTGAAACTTAAGTTGTAGCTAAGCCATAAACAAATTTTAGCTTTTCCTCATGATTTCCTCAACCAGAACTTAACACAGAGTGGTGTGGTCACTCATACCCATATCCTGGGTACATAAAACCAGAAGAGGGTGAAGTTGGCCAATGACGGTAAGTCAGGCTGGGTAGTGTCCATTGAAGGTAGACCATTTCACAGAGTCTTTAAAATGGCTCCTTTGGGTCCTTCCTACTATGCTGGAGGAGTGCAGGAAGCATCAGATACCTGACACCCCCCTTCAGTTCCCAGGTCATTGGCAAACCCCCAATTGCTTGCTGAAGGAGAGTGAGCTATGATTCTGAAGCTAAAGGGGGGCAGTGTGGGAGGGATCAGGAACTCATCAAGTGATTTGAATTAGCATCAGACAAGCAAAAGCTCTTTGGTTTCCCAGTAATGTGTCTGGGAGTACTCACCTGAAGACATCAGCAGGACGGCCTGAAGAAGGGCTACTTCAGTGTCATCCAGGTTGAAAGAAGACAGTGACATGCCCAGGTCAAAGATGGCATCTGACACCACCCCAAGACCCCCGTTCTTCAGCTGGCCCCGCGTCACTGCCATTTCCCCATTCAAGGTTAAAGTCTCGCTTTCTGGGTCATAGCGCACAGCAGCTCGAAGGGACATGATCTCCATGCAGCAGCCTTTGAGGAGGATTATCTGGTCTTCACATGGCAGCTGAAAAAAACCAGCCCATTGATATGAACAAGTGCACAGACGTCAGTGAGGAATAACATGCAGTATCTTAATAGCAACAGGGACCACATCCTGTGATCAACATCGGTCCTGCACTCTTTGGGCCTCTGGCTTTCCCTTCCTACTCAGCTGTAGACTCTCAACAACCATTTTTCATACTCCAAGCTGGTCACTGATTTTAATGTCAGTACTCTGCCTTTCTTTTATGATGGATATAGATCTCCAACTAGGATTGCAGTCCTGTGTGAGATTGTGCTTACTCCCTTACTCTGGGGGTTTGTATAATAACACCAACTGATCGCTGCTTGAGAACGTGGTTTATGTTAAGCTTACCACATTTCTCACAGTGGCTGGCAATTCTGCTTCTCTTTGATTTTTTAAAAAATTTTATTTATGATAGTCACAGAGAGAGAGAGAGAGAGAGAGAGGCAGAGACACAGGCAGAGGGAGAAGCAGGCTCCATGCACCGGGAGCCCGACGTGGGATTCGATCCCGGGTCTCCAGGATTGCGCCCTGGGCCAAAGGCAGGCGCCAAACCGCTGCGCCACCCAGGGATCCCCTTCTCTTTGATTTTTGAAGCAAGTTTGCTTCTTGGGTCTCTCAAAAGGCACAAAAGGAGAAGGTCGCTGGTAGAAGAGTGTTGCCCTAGAGATCCAGAGATGTAAAAGCGTTGGCCCAGGTCACCCAGTGAGTTAGAGGCGGAGGTGAGACTAGAATTCAGACCTCCTGGCTCCTAGGGTTATGTTCTCAGGACTTCAGGCACCAGAATTACTCCACACACTGGATTTCTCTGCCAGTGCTATAATCTCGTTTTAAGCATCCTTGGTTGCCTTGTTAATTTGGATTTGTGATAATGTGATAATATTTATAATAAACTTTAAAAAAGTACTTTGTTAGCAAAATAACAAAAAAAAAATCAGAGTTTTACCTTCTGGTGGGAGAGAATGTTTAATTAAAAGCCATTATCAAAATAGTTTGAAAGGCTATTAGTTAATGGATATTTTTGATGAATTGGGCATTGTGCTAAGATTTTACGTGTGTCACCTTACTTAACCTTCACAGCAATACAGTGAAGTAAATATTCTAATTCCAATTTCATTTACAGAAGTGGAAATCCAGGCACTGAGAGGTTGAGTAACATGCTAAGGGGTCACATGAGGGTTTTGTGGGTGAGGCTAGGATTTGAAGCTAGATCTTTCAGAATCCAATGCAAAGAGAAGAGAACACACTCTTTTGAAGTACTGAGGATATGACTAGGTTTCCATAAACAATGAATATGTAAATTATACATAATTATTATCTTTTCATTAAATCAGGTACAAATTCTTTTGGGTAGTACTCTTGGCAAGACTCACCTAGTTCAATTTTGGTTGTTACATAAAAGTGAAGGTAATATACTTAATTACATTTAAAATGCTGGGTATTTCATATTTTTTTGCTAACTCGACCTAGCCACCTTACCATTTAATCTCAAATTACTTAGCTTTTTCTACAGAATAAAAGTCATTTCATAATTGGTTCTGGAATATATACATGGGAATTCTCTCCTTCCATTCATTAAAGAAAAAAAAATCACTGTGATTTGCTTTTATTTAGGTTCTAATTTGTATTCCTTGATTATATCCTTGGATTTCTGGTCCAAGATCATTGTAGGAAATAGAAAACCCCGAGCTTAGATGTATCCATCACCAGTAAGATGGAGAATTGACCCAATTAGGTGGAGGCTGGCTTGAATGCCTATGGGGAACAGGGAACAGGGAATATTCAGCCTCATGAGGATCACCTGAGGGCTTGTGAATCATATTGCTGGTCCTACCCTCTGAGTTTCTGTATTCTCCAAGTTCCCAGGGTATGCTTCTGCTATTGTTTCAGGGATCCCACTGTTGAGAATCACTGACATGGAATAGCAGAGAGAAATTACCAATCAGATCAAAGTATTTATTTATTTTTTAAAATTGTCACAAAGAATGAAATTTGGGCAGACCTTGTCTTTGTAGCCAAATCTGGTTGTAGATGAAGTAGAGGAATTCTTTTTAAAACTGTTTGGTTCAGATTTAAATAAAAGCTGAATGAGTATTTGTCAAGGATCGCCAATGGTTTAAAAACTAGGCCAGATGCCTTTCCCTTTTAGAAAGGTTTGTAGGATGCTGGTGAGATTTGTTTCAACATGTGGGCAAATGATCTTGGTCACCTACCACAATACTTTCATTGTGAGAGCACTACACGAAGGGCCTGACAGGCAGAGGCAGGGACACTCCCACAGACTCTTCCTGTCTCTTTGGGAGAGCATCACTCAGGTTGATTGGCAAAGATGACAGTGCTCTGCACTCCAAAAGTGAGTCTTTTTTTAAAAAAAAAAATTATTTATTTGAGACAGAGAGAGAGTGGGAGAGAGCATGAGTGGGGGTAGGGGCAGAGGGAGATGGAAAAGCAGACTCCTCATTGAGCAAGGGAACCTGACAAAGGTTTGATCCCAAGACCCCGGGGGAAGGCAGATGCTTAACTGAGCCCCCAGAAGTGATTCTTAATGTGCGTTTTCGGCAGTTCTGTCAGAAATGACTTTAGATCTTTAGAAGCCCTGTGTATCCACCAATCTTGCTGGTGGATTGGCATGGATCTTAGCAGAAAATTAATGTGAGTGCAGTTTGAATAGCATATGCACCAAACTGCCTCTGGCAGGAAAGCTCTGGCTTTCGCAACCACCTGGGATTTCCAACCCACTCCATAGGCAGCTCAGGAGCCCACACCGGTCACTTCCCTCTTTGGGGCTCTAATGAGAGGAAGAAAGGCTAAAGGTCCTCAGGAGGTCACAAATACCACAAACACATGCATCTCTGCTGTAAAAGTAGCCCCCCCTTTTATTTTGCAATTTGGAGACGGTGGAAAGGAGACAGAATCATGACTTTGAAGCAGGATTAAACTTCTAAGGGAAACTTGAAGAGAGAAACTTGCCACAATCCATGCTTGAAAGGTTCTATACCCTTGTCCCGGCCATATGTGTTTGGTGTGTTTGTTATTGGTGGTGGAGATGGCTTTTCTTTCTTCTTAAACTGAAATATCTGTGGTTAGTTTACACAAGTTTTACATTTTCTAAGAAACCTTTTGTTGGTATTCAAAGGGGGAACACATGACTAATAGTACAGCTTGCATTGCAGGGGTAGCATACTCAATAGACCTTTCCTTCAGACACCAAGGATGAGGGACATGGGACACACCCCAGAGAGAGAAAGAAAGGTCCAGAAAAATAAACTTGACACAGTGAACACAAAAGAAAGATGACACCCAGAGTCAGAGGAACCAGCACCCTTGGCACAACTGTGAGAGTGTATAACCCTTCTTGAGAGCAATCTGCCAACACATCTCAGAAGCCTCAAAAGGAGGAAACAGCCACACAACTGTTCTGCTAGGATATGTAGCAGAAAGCATATTGACTTTGACTCAAGCCATGGCCCTGTGTTTGGATAAGCTAACTTAATCTCTTTGATCTTAGTTTCCCCCATCTATAAAATGGCCTTAATTCCAGGTATCCTGCAAATGTTATAAGGAGTGGATTTAATGTGGGCAGAGTTGAGCATGGTAACTGGGACATTGTAGGTACCAAATGAACAGAAGTTATTGCTGTCATACTTCCCTATACCTGGGGTCAGTGAATAGACAGGATCTTCAGCCTCATGTGGACAAGCTAATAAATGATGATTGAATAGAGAAGGTAGGGAAATAAAGATGAAACAGTGCAAGTTTTTGTTTTGTCCTGACATTGCTTTATATGACTAAGTCCCAACTAATTAATATTACATTATAAATAATACCCAGTATTCCTGGAAATTGATGGAACTATAATGAAAAATAATGCAGAAGAAAAAACAATTTCCTCACCTCACAAAACATAGGCAACTTTTTGGCAAAATCCACCACTCTGGTAATTGCTGGTGTGATGATTTTTGTAAAATGGCTGAAGGCTTCCAAGTCAACCTTTCCACCTTCTGGGGCATTTACTATTGGTGCTTGTCCAATATCTTCTGGCTAAGAAGGAGAAACAAGAAAGATTTATTTTATTTTAAAAAATATTTTATGTATTTATTCATGAGAGAGAGAGAGAGAGAGAGAGAGGCAGAGACACAGGCAGAGGGAGAAGCAGGTTCCATGCAGGGAGCTCAACGTGGGACTCGATCCTGGGTCTCCAGGATCACAACCTGGGCTGAAGTTGGCGCTAAACCGCTGAGCCAGCCAGGCATCCCGACAAGAAAGATTTAAATGAAGAACCTGAAGGGATCTTTATTTATCATAGATTTCATGTGGCAGAAAATCTCTTCTGAATTGACATACTATACAATATCTTGTTGTCACTTTGCTCCATAACAGATAATGCAGTTTTCATGTAGTTTAGTTTTCTGAGCAAAGATATATGTCTTGGCCATTGCTTTAACAGCCCCCAGTGATCATGTTCACAGAATTGGTGCTGTAGAATTAAAGAAAAGGAAAGCAAGTGAGAGAAAGAGGGAGGCAGAGAGAAAGGACAGGAACGTGGGTTCTGCTTCTCAATGCATGAAGGATGCCAGGTGATATAAGTGCTAGGGGTTCTGGAGTGGCATTTTCAGAGCCCTGCATGTTCTGGTGTGTGTGGGCCACGATGGAGGAGTGCAATGGGGATGACTTCTGATGAGGGAGCAGAGGAAAGCTGAATACAAAGCACAAGCTGATACGCCGTAACCACCCCCCACCTCCCCAGCTCCTGGGTGGGATGTGTGTGACAGTCCTCCAGAAAAGTCCTGACCAGTCTTAATGTTAAGCTTTGCTAGAGGGGAAAAACACCTTAGTTTGATAATAGACAGGCCTCCAGTATCCTAAGGGTCTTCGTTAGTATATAAAAGTCTTTGTGGATGCCTCCCTTTTTCCTTAGCTCCCCCTACTCCCAAGTTTATAATCAGCCATTCCTCACAACCCCAGTGCAGCAGCTCTTTCTACCCATGGGTCCTGTCCCCCTGCTTAAATAAAATCACCTTTTTGCACCAAAGAATTATTTCTTAGCCGTGGGCATCAGCACTCACTAACACTCCAAAACAACATCACTGGCAAGTAGCACCCTGTAGATTTGTTCTTGCTTTTGACCCAGGTGCTGGGGGTCAAAGTTCCTGTCTGCCCTACAGACTCCAGGTGGAGGAGGTCTCAGCCGGCTGAGGAGGAAGACCTCTAGGTCACCCATAGGAACTAAGCTGTGTACACTTGGCAAACTTTCAGGCAGGCGGTATTACTAATATTCAGTTTCCCCGGGGCACTTCTCTGCTGGTTGACTTGCCCAAGAACAATCCATAGCCTTGCTACTCAAAGGGTGGTGTAGCCGCTTGGATGTCACCTGAGGACTAGTTAGAAAGGCAGACTCTCAGCCTCCTCTCCAGACCTAATGCAGAACCAGCATGTTAGCAAGCCCCCCAATGGTCCTATGTCCATTGGTACTTTCTAGCTCCTTATCAGTGCTCTAAGACCATCTCCGAGACTATCATGATCTCTCCTGTATCTCCTGTTGTCAGCTGTGTTTCCTGCCAGGAGCAGTCCTCTCTATTGACCTTTCTTGTTGTAATAATAATGACCACTATTTACCTGTGGCCTTTTGAGGGAGTGCATTATCTGAAGTAGTTCTCACACAATCTTGATTGGCAGATGAGCAAACAAAGGGCTCAAGGAGGTTAAGACCAATCCCCTGAGGCCAGGACTGGGATACTGGTCACCCCAGACTCCACACAGCAATCTGCCAAGAAGCCCACATCCATCCCCTACTTCAAGACTTTTGCAACCTGTACACTTAAAAAAAATTATTTATTTATTTGAGAGAGAGATAGAGTGTGTGCATGTGCTAGCGGAGAGAGGGGCAGAGGGGCAGGAGGGCAGGGAGACCGGCAGGCACACTTCCTCTGAGTGCGGAGCCTGACGTGGGGTGCAATCCCATGACCCTGGGATCGTGATCTGAGCTGAAAACAAGAGTCAACTGGCTGAGTCATCCAGGTGTCCCACAACTTATACACTTTTGACACGTGTGGGGGAGTGAAGGGGCAAAATTCTACTCCTTAATATTTCCCTTATCAGCCTTCTCCCACTGCCTTGCTGGAAGTCATGAAGGTGATCCAAGGGATCAGAGACTCAGGCCCGTCCCACGGCCTAGAGCCACAGTGAACAGACCAGAACCAGGCACCCAGAGTTGGGAGATGCGGGACGGTGGGCAGAGATGGACGGGAGGAACCGACACTGAGAACCAGTCAAGCAAAGCTGAATCCCTGACCTGCAGACTGGTGAGGGCACTGCTCTGACAAGACTTCCAGGGCACATTCCTGCTGCTGCTGCTGGCCTGGGACCACACTTTGAGAACCACTGGGCTGGCAGTAACCACATCCAGCTCAGAGTAATCCAGTTACCATTTTATTCCCACACCTCCCCAATTTTTGCTCACGTCCAATTTTTAGCACAAAGAAAAGCAAAGGATGATTATTTTACTAAGGTGTTACTAGGGCCCCAGGGTCAACAGGAGCAGCCTAGGCCCTCCAAGGGTGTGGTAGGAGCTGTGGTTACAGCCTTGGGGAGGATTTTAAAATATATTACATAACAAACTCTGGCAGCCCTGACCTTTTATGGGTTATCCAGTAGGTTCTTCTGTTTATTTTATTTTATTTTATTTTTTTATTGTTTGCTTTGCAGGCTGCAAGTGGATGGGAAAGGAACCTAGTGTGTCATGTTCTCATAGTCAGTGATGATGTTTGGGGGCAACTGTTGGCATGGGAAGCCCACGGGAGACTACTGCTCTGCCGATTTTCTGGATGCAGCCAGAATCGACACGTACAGCTTCCTTTCTCTCTGTCTGTCTTTCTCACATAGACTGAGCTAAGGGAAAGGGCACATCACTCTCTCCTTTGGGCATTGCTTCTCCTGGTATGCTTCACCTTCCTTGTTGGTCTTTATAATTCCTCCCACCCTAGAAGTGAGGCTCCTCTCACCTGCCTTGTTATTGAAGCTCAACTGATAAAAGGAGCATGTTCATATATTAAAAAAGAAAGAGTTTTATATACACACATGCGCACACACACAGGGTGAACATTTTTAGAAATAAAAATAAATAACAATATTTTTAAGTTTTTATAGTTTTGTCCGGTTGAGTCCAAATGTCTTGTCATTGGACACTGATAGATCTAATCTGATTGTATTGAATGGTGTTCAGTGTGTCCTTTGAAATGTTAGTAAGTTAATATCAAGGTTAAAATTTTCCATTAAAAAATAAAATAAAAATAAAAATTTCCATTTAATCTGTAGGTTTATGGAGCCTTGGAATCACACCTGTGATACCTCTAAAGGTTTGAAAAAAGGAGGGAAATTACACAAGGAAATACAGCAATTTTAATTAAAATTAAACTCCCAAATGTAACCATCTCATAAGCTTTTCTGTTGAAAAATAAATAGCAGGGTAGGAACAAAAAATGTACTTTTAAGCCTTTGGGTATCTAATGGAAAATACAATTGCTAGAAGTAAAATCATATACAAAGTAAAAGCTTTTTATTATATCAAGCTTTATTCCCCTAATGGTTCTTGGATACCAGAACAACAGACAGATAAATAGATAGATAGAGTCTATGAATTGAGCTGAGTTAACACATGAGGTATGAGAAATTAAGGTTGAGCACTGCAACCTTGTCTGTGACTCCCCTAAAGACTTTTCACATCATTTGCTACAATATTTGGAAGATGTTAGAAATAAAGAAGAGTACAGATATTTGACATCAAACAAATCTATTAGATACATTAATACAACCAGTAGCCTTGTAATTCATGACATGAGATACATCTGCACATGCACAGACACACACACACACAGACACAGACACACACAGACACACACACACACACACAAGCATGCATTGAGCTCAAGCTCAGGTTCTGATGATAAGCCTCTGGCTTGCAGATTCACCAGGGCAGGATGTGGGCACAGCCTGGTTTTTGGTTCTGGGGCTCAAACTGCCTTAGCTTGATCAAGGGGGTGCTTCCCTCATTTTGACTTTCTTCCTCCTTGTCTGCCATAATGGTCCTCCTGAGCCAGCTTAGCCTACCTCTTCATGTCTCCTTCCCACCTTGCTTTGCACTTTTGCTGTGTGGAGCTGCCTTTCCTCCTGACTTTTGCTTTCTTTCCAGTCCCTGCTTTCATCTCATCTTTGCCAAGTCCAAATCCTACCCCACTCAAATTCTATTTTTTCCCAAATGACCTGTGTGAAATGATGCCTAACTCGTCAGACCACAGATGGTGGCCCACATACATCACTCATATGGCATTTAGGCATTTATTGCTATCACTTTTTATTGCAGTTATATAGGTACACAGCTAAGATATGAACTTCTTGGGTAGGGGGCATAAGCCTTAAGTTTCTTTGTCTACTGTCTGGAAAGCACTGGGGCTAAAAGGTGGGGCCAGAATGCTTATTGGTTGGTTGAGTAAGTAAATGTAACTTTATACATGTTGAACCAATATTTATTGAGCAACACCTACGGGGCCAGGCCTAGTTCTGGATGCTGAAGTTAAATCTGTGAACTATGTATCCTCGAGGAACTTCCACTGTATTGAGGAAAGACAGACAATAAATGAAAAGAGGAGTACTCTCACAGAAAAAATTCTGTTTGCGATTTGACTAGAGGTGACATGATAGTACCTGGGAGTAAGCAGCGGGGAGGAGCAGCCCAGGGCTCTTTAGAAGTGATGTATGAACTTTAACTGGAAGAAGGTCAAGAGGGCAGCCCTCCACAGAGCCAGAGGAAAAGGATTTAAGGCAAACAGAAAAACCAGTGCCGAGTCCCAAGGCCAGAAAAGGGGGCCCATGTAGTCGGAGCCCAGAGATGGCCTGAGATGCAGTTCAAAGGAAGGCAAGGGTCCTGTGATGATGGCCCTTGTGGGCTCTGGGGAGGAGATGGGCTTATGGAGTGTGGCTGCACTGAGGGGCTTTCCAACGGGAGCTCAGAAGGATGAGAGTTGGACTTGTTATGTGGAGTCGGGATGTGGGGAGCCAGAGGAAGCGATGGGCCCGCGGCACTAGCTGTTTGGGCAGGAGATGAAGTGGTCCGGACCACAGGGCAGCAGTAGAGATGTAGAGAATTGGAAGAGCTCAAACCTATCTTGGGAGCCGGACATAGGACTTTCTGACTGATTGGATGTGCGGTGTGGGACAATAAGGAATCCGGGATGTCTCCTCTTGGGCAGAGGAAGGGGTGGGGGACACAAAGGGAGAGATGTAGGGATGTGTGCAGCAGTGGGCTTCAACTAGCTCAGCTGTGTCACTAGCTGGTGATGCACAGATGGAGACTAAGTGCCTTTCTGCTTTGACTGTTGATCATCATTGTTCAAGGTGAGTAGCAGATGCTGCCTCCTGACCTCTTTGCAGTGGCTGGCTCAGAGCTGAGGGCTTCTTGGCTTGAACCTGTAGCTCTCTGGCACATGCAGAGTGGGATGGGACCAGACTGGATGTTTCTCTTCCTCTGTGTGATCAAGGGTGTTGCCTTTGTAAGGAGTGACAGGAAGGCCCAGACAAACAGTGATTAAAGGTCCCTGGAAGGCTCTCCCTTTTCCTGGGATGATCAGGGCCAGACCTGAGGGTGAGGGTTGTAAGGATAATGCACATAGGAAACACTTTTGTGATTGTTAATGATGTGCTGAGCACTTATATCTACAACTTTTATATCTTGTGGTGGAAAGTCACCCAAGCCTTAGAGAGGTGAGGGAACTTGCCCAAAGTTATGTAACTAAAAAGCAACAACAACTATATAGATTATATATATTTATAAAGCAGCAGAGACAAACATTGAACTCAGGCTGTCTGACTGAATCTCCATGCACATGACTACATGCCCCTGCCTTCTTCTGATGCAGTTATCATAGTTTTGGGCAATTGAAGCCTTCCTTACTTGGTTGCTCTTGCCTTATGATCTAGCCACAGACCACATGTGGCCAAATCACTCATCTTGCCTGGCCCTTCTGCTTATGCCCCTTTTCTGAGGCTTTCCCAATTGAGCATGTGTGAAATCAGATAGTAGCTCTGCCAGGGAAAAGTAGAGCAGACCGGCCCTGGTTCTGATGGACTCATTTTATACTTTAATGGAAAATCCACCCAAAGCCATACCTTTGCCTATGAATGAAGGGGACAGAATAATAACAGCATGTCAACAGACAATATTGTTGCTGCTATGGGGTTTACTCCAAACCAAGTGTCTTCCAGCCCCTGGGAGGTGTGGAAGTGAATTACTCGTGGCTGAGAGACACTGCTTCCCTTGTTGGGCATCAAATGCCCCTTGTTCTTTTCTCAGTGTACTCCTGTGTTTCATCGTCGCTGTCACCACACCCAAAGGGTGGTTACATTGGGCACTTCTGTACCATCAGGGATTTGGGTGGATTGGGGAAAACTAGAAAATTATGACTGAAATGCTTTTGGAAATAGTTTTAACGGGTGGCTTTGGAATTATTATGAAAATCTGCATGGATTTTTAAAAAGTATTTGCCAGTGATTCTCATTTTTACAGACACAAATATAGATTTGAAACCCAGGTCAAACCACCAGTCTCTATTTCTGACTTGAGTCTTAGTGTTAGGGTTAAAAACAATGAAGAATCTTCTTTTGGGGGGAGTAACTTACTTTCCTATTCCAGATAAATGAATACTTCCAGTTTTTATGACAACATATAATTTTTAGTCCCTTCTTATATATTACTATACTATTATTAACATAATAGGTCTCCTAAATTCTTTTTCAAAAGAAGATGGGCCATTATCACACATAAATAAATGGAATAAAATGCATAGCAGTTTTGTAAGCAGAATAGAGGTGCTCAGCCATATAGGAGACACAAATCCTCATGTGTAGAAGCCTATTCAGACAAGGATATCATTTAGCAAAGCTGCCTTTAATGAAGGATTCTTAATGTCCTTGCAGGAATAATTCACCACTCAGTGAATTTTTTTTTTCCTGAGCATAAATACTCAATCAGAGTCACCCTTCTGCAAGGGGTATGTGTAAATATGTAAACTGGCTGAGACACAGGGCTTAACTGTACTTTCTCTGAGGATCGGCCAGTGGAACTGTACATTCTGTTTAACAAATATTTATTAAGTTCCGTTCTGGTTATCTATGCTGTGTAACAAACTACCCTCAAACTTGGTGGCTTAAAACAACAGATTTTTACTGTTACTCGGAGTTGATGGGCTCAGCTGGGTGGTTCTCACTTGGGGTCTCTCATACAGTTGTCCTCAAAAAGCCCCAGAGGCTGGTGTCATCTGCAGGCTTCTTTACTTATATGTCTGCTGAAAGGTCTGGCACCAGATTCAGCCTTAAAAGTCACTCTTCTACAATCTGTTGCTTAAAGGAATCACACATGTTCAATGAGAGAGAGGAATAGACTTCACCTCTCCATGGGAGAGAATAAACTGTGCATATATAGGAAAGAAAGAATCTAATTGCAGCCATCTTCGAAAAGAGCTACGTACCACAAGTGTTAACCACACGTGATTGACTGAAGTGACCATACTGAATGGAACGTGGTCCTTCCATTGAGGAGATGCAGGGGTGGTCCGTTCCAGGCATAGAAGGGGACTGGCTAATAGAAATGAAGCTCATTGTAGAGACATATGGGACCGTGGAAGTATTCTTATCTCCCGAGCACACCTCTAAGAAAAAATGGCCTGGAGAAGCAGTTATTTGTATTTGGACCAGGAGGGGCAATTTCTTGAACAGATCAAGGATATACAAAATATACATTTCACATCAGCTCCGCCACGGGAGGGAGACGAGTGGGTAAACAGTTGCTTTGTAAATGTCAGCTTCCAGAAGAGAACTCTTGTTCCTTGATAACTTCATGGCTCTGACAATAACCTAATGGCAAATCATCCTGTGCCATACTTTCTTTGGTTCTTTCTATAGATGATCAGACTGATGAGAAGCATGAGGAACCTTTGAGCTAAAGGTGCAGATCTGGTTTTAATAATTAGCAATTGAGTCATCATTGCTAAAGAGACCACAAGGCATGAAGAGATCTGACTGTATTTTACCATCCAGAGTTTGTTTCTTAGCTTTCAAATGCAGCTTATATCACCTCCTCAGAGAGACCTTTCTGACCACCCTGTTCAGAGAAGTGAACTTCAGAAAAGTCTCTCTCCACTTCAATTCTCCATAACCCTGTCTCATCGTGATGTTTGTTTTCCTCATTGCACACATCACCATCTGCACTCATCTTGTTGGTTTAATCCTCACTGTCTTTCTCCCTCCACCAGAATAGAGCTGACTTATTCACTTCCTGGCACTCAGTAACTGCTCCGTGAGTGTTGGTTTTTTAAATAAAAGAACAAATCTTTAGAGTCTGGAAAGAAGCACCCTTGTGACCACTGAAATGGGTTTAGTTAGGATAGTATTCATTTTCCTTTTGGAGTAGAGAAAACTGAAGTGTAAAATTCCCTAGAAGTTCAGTTGTGCCTCCAACCCTCCACTTTACTTGGAATTCAGCTTGATCACTACCCTGAAATCAGGCCTGGTAGTGGTTTCTACAATGTCCATTTATGGCTCACACATTTGGGGAAGAGGACAGATTTAGGCTTAGGGTAAGCAGGACCCTATCTTGCTAGGCCCCAAATATATTGGATTAAAATTGATCTATTTATCTGTCTTTCTATCCAGAATTCATGTTTTCTAATTCCTGGCAGATATATCAGAGTAGGCCTAAGGATTCCAGTACAAGGCACTAAGAGGCTGCCCCTCCAAAGACACATGTCTTTCAAAGGCTCTTTGGGTTTGTGTAGGTGGCCAACTTGTGGCAGCATGGTGACCAAGAGCATGACCAAGAGCATTTTTTTTTTTTTTTTGAGACCCAGTTTCTCTTTAATCCTCTGGGATAAGCTATGAAACAAGCAGTCTGAAGAGTGAATACTCAGTGTCATGAATGATGTGCATAAGTTTACAATAATACGGGCACAAAAGAGATTGTCGCCTTTAGTACATTAGGGTCATTAGGATTTCTCCTATCCATGCACCAGCATGGAGCTGGAGCTGGGCTGTGTCCATTACCACTACTTACCAGCTACGGAGCTCTGTAAGTTTCCTTAACTTGTCTGCCTTATTTCTATGCTTGGTAAAATGGAGATTTTGCCCATATCTACCTACACGGTTGGCATAGGTTAATGTATGGAAAGTGCTTAGAACAGAACCTGGTATTTGATAAGAATCATCTAATGTTTGGTAACATTACTGTTTATGGACACATCACAGGTGTGTTAGAACCTGCTCTTGACAACAGCGAAAGTAACTGAGGGCAGGTGGAGTATGGGTAAGCTTTTTCTTTACAAAAATTTTCTTTAAGGCTTTTGTTATACTGTTTTCATGAAAAAACTATCTCCTTATGATGGTGATGAAAACTATCTCCTTATAATAGTGAAAAAACTATCTCCTGATAAGGACAATTATACACTGTATCTTCTTGTTCAGTTGGGAAGGAATGCTAATGTAACCTGGAGATACAAACAGACCCACAGAATATCTGCTGCTGGGGCTCAGTGAGGTGCTTATAAAGGGTTCCATGCCATAAACTAAGGACAAGGTCAGTCTCTGAGATGGTCAAACACCAGCTGCTGGTGGTGGGGTGGGGTAGTCCACCTGGTAAGTGGGTGGACAGCCTAGACTTCTAGGCCTGGCTGCCACTCTAGTAGTGTGAATTGGGTGAACCAAATAAGGCCTTTGGTTTGGTTTGCATATCTGTAAAATGGGGAGATAGTAATTCCAGCCTAATCCAAAGCATTGTGAATAGGAAGGACTTTTATAATGGTTAGGTTTTATAAAAACATCAAACATTGATCTTCCAAGGACCTGGAAAGGCCTATTTTCTCTATATATCTCCACCCCAAACTCCCTCCCTACTCCCTATTCCTCTTGTCTCCTGGACTCGAGTTCATTTATTTTAAGCTAAACATGTTGACGTCTATTCAAAAAAAAAAAAAATACATTTGAGATACAGGACACTTCACTCTAGGGATTATTCTAAAGGGGATATCTTGGGGTGAGTTTAGGGGACTAACTACATAAATGGGCATCTAGGAGAAGAAATGGCTATAAAAGAGGGAAGCTGGCAGGTAAAGAATGTAAGTTACTAATCAGTTGATTCAGGGCTGGCCTTATTAACCGTAAAAGCAAATAGACTGTGTGGCCTAAGAAACTGCTTTAGAATTTAGTGACTCATAAGCAACAGATGGGACAAATGACCTTTGTGCTCAGACAGACCTGGGTTCAAATCCTTACTCTACAAGTCACTTGACTTCTTTGGAATGCAGTTTCCCTATCAGTAAGATGTGGGTAGTAACACTGGCATCCCACGGTCATGAGGACTGGGTGAGTGGAAGCAGAAAATGTGGAGCATGCAGCTAATATTTAGCTGTGCCCGAGGACCTCACCAGGAATTTCCGTTTCTGCTTCCAGTGGCTGCCTTGGGCATTTGTGGCCACGTGGGCTTCTGTGACAGTTTTGATGAGCTCCCACTCCTCGTCCGTGGGCTCTGGCTTGTGCCCGATGGATTTCTGCAGCTCTTCCCGCCGTCTCTTCTCCCGGTTCTCCTCAATCAGCTTCCGCTTCGCCAGCCTCTTGCTGTCATCCAGGACCACTGGGAGGGGAAGAAAGATGAGACGAAACACAGGGATGCTCCCAGGCATGTGCACCCCGGGGACCACCCAGGTGCAGATGGCTGAGCAGGCCCTTCAGGGTGGGTCACGCTGGGATATTTTCTCCCCTCAGCAGCAAACTGCCACTGCCTGGCTAGGTCAAGACCTAGTGCCAAACTCCCGATGCCTGGCCAGCTTTTCAAAACAAAGCTCGGTGGCAGGGGAGTTGGACAGTGGGCATCCAAACTCCACAGGTGGCCCCACATAAGAATTAAGCCGAGGGGAGCAAAATCTGTCCTACCCACAGGTTCCCAGATGAGTCTGTCTAGCCAATCATCTGGATTCACTCTTAGGGTCTCTGTGGTCCCTCTCCTGCCCTCAGATGGCTCTTAGTAAAAAGAGCTTCAAATCAAAGTTCTAGAGCAGTAAATAGGAGGCTAATCATCTCTTCCTCAGATAAAAAGGACCCCAACTCTTCATTAGCTCCCTCCAGGGCTCACTGGGATGAGGCTGGGCCTATCTCAGGCTGCACAGGTACTCCTTTGCTCTAGTCTCTACCTGGTCTACCCTCAATGGTGGTTAAAGAGCCCAGGCTTTGGAATCTAGAAAGAGCTGGGTTTGAATCCTGACACTACCACATTCTAGCTGTGTGACCTCTGGCAAGTTGCTTAGGCTCTTGGAGCTTTGATTTCTTCCTGTGTGAAACAGGATCAACAATAAACCCACCTCACAGGTTATTCAGGGTGATGATGCACTACAAGTGGTCAGTAAATACAGCCATGACTTTTACTACTTATGCCAAAGGGAAGTAGGAAGGGAAGGTAATAAGAAACCTCTACTTCTGTGGTTATTTTCCAAAACCAAACCATTTTACCAGACTCTTAGTAACTTTCAATGGAATGGAAAGGCTCAGGTCTTATGCTACTAAGTCATAGTATTTTAGAACTGGAAAGAACCTCAGGTATTATCTAGCCCAACTCCCTCCTTCCACAGAGGAGGAAGTTGATCCAGAGAGATCATGACTTGCCTAAAGTCACACAGCAAGTTCATGGCAGAGCCAAGGCAAGACCCAGGACTCCTGATTCCAGTTCTACAACATCATTGTCCTAGGGCCATTTCTTGATGAAGGTGTGACCTGGTAGGAAAAGAAAAAAAGCAAAAATAGCAGGAGGAAGAGAACCAAAAGTACTCAGCTAATCCACAAACAGAATAATGAAGCCCCAGATTGTCTAGATTGGATTGATCATCAAAGACAGGTCAGTATTTGTAAATGTGGGAAATGTGAATGAGCCCTGCTGGGTCACTTTGGTTCCCTTATTAAAGGGAGACAAGGAATGGGCTCTACTCACAGCCCTATTTCTCAAATGCTTCCTCTGTTCCAGGGATTGTTGCATTTGACATGCATTATCTAATTGAATACTGAAAACAACTTGCAAGGTAGGAGATGATTTCACAGACCGGAAACCCAAGGTTAGGTCTGCTGGTCACACAGCTAGTAAGTGGCAGATATGGGACTCCAACAGTTTTTCTGATCATAAAGCCTGAGCTCTTACAATGCCTCGCAGGGTGCATTCAAAATTAATTTCCACCCAGTCCAGAATAACACTGCGCTTTTTTAACCTTATAAACATTCCTATTTTTAACTTCTCAATCCAACAATGAAATGGATACTCAATAGTAACAGTCCCCCCTACAGTGACACATCTAAATATTCGGTTCCAGGTCAATCATTTTCACATATCCTTATCAGGCATATTGTTAGCAATGGCTAAAAGTCTTTAAAAGATGAACACAACACACTCAGCCAGAGGTGGGGATTAACCCAGGATTTCCTGCCTAAAGCCCTCACGCAACCCTCTTCTTTTTTAAAGATTCTGTATTCTGTCTTCTTTAATGGGCAAAGTAGGATATTTCACAGAATTTTTTTGTTCTACTTGAGAGAACCCTGTTTATTGCATAAATGGGAGCCGTGATTATTTCCTCTCTCTTGAGGAAAATCCTCATTGCTCTTTTCTTTCTCTCCTTTTTTTTTTTTCCCTTCTTTTTCTCCTTCTTTTTTAAACTAAAAGCTGGAAACTTCCACTGAGGGGCAAAAAGCTTATGGCAATAGAAATCATTAAGCCTGATGCCTGGCAAAATGGAGGCCACACATTGTGAATGACACAATTCTTATTTTATTATTAATTAAAATGATTGGTGTAAATCCCTCGCACAGTGAGGGAAGAAGAGACCTACTCCAGTGGCTAATCTCACCACCATATGCTGTGGCACTTTGAAAACTGGGTAGGAGGACTGGAGCTTAGAATGTTTTTATGGGCTAAAAATATAACAAACAACCAACTGCAGGATGACTCATGCGATAGCACTCGACTTCACATTCTTTAAAAATTACTGAACACGATGTTTTCTGCCAGTGCCCCATCTCCAAAAATGTCCACAAAATAAATTCCTGTCTCCGCTTTTGAAAAATATTAGGAATAGTCTGTGAGGTGCTCACCACATGAATGTTGTATGTAAACTACACCTCATCAAGGTGAATGGACAAGATGGCTCATTTGTCATCTATTGCAAACAGAGTACTGCTAACAGTCTTACAGACAGGATAGGGATAATTTAATCACTTCCCCTCATGTGTTGTCTAGATACTATGAGAGTTAGGAGTTGATAGGGAAGGGGTAGGATGGAAACCACCTAGCAATGGCTGGGAGTAAGGGGTCTGTGGGAGTGAATGCTAGGTGCCTTCTCTCTGTTCTCATGGGTTCCTGCTTTCTTTTCTGCCTGGTTGATCTCCTTAAACCAAACCTTTCCCCAATCAACACTCCTTGAATATGAAACAAAGGAAGAAGATTACTTACAATCTGTTGCCATGCCAACATAGATGCATTTTTTAAAGCGACACTCCTGGCACTGATTTCGCGTAACTTTGTCTATGACACATTTTCCTTCATATTTACAGGAATAGGATGGATGGAGATTTTTCTGAATGGTTCTTCTAAAGAAACCCTACATGAGAGAGAAAGACCCAAGACAACATTTTCATATTTTCTAGAAACAAACGAGTCCAGAATTTTGTGTCCTTATAATGGTGATGGGTTGTTTTGGATCTTACCTGTGTATGGGCCGGCAGCTCTTACCTATTTACACATAGGACAATTAGCCCAAACCAAATCTAAAGAACTCTAAATCTGAGCTGAAGGAAATGTCTAGGACTACAGAGTCAGTATTTTTGTGGCATCTAGTTAGGAAAAGAGGTTAGTGGGAAAATCTAGTGTTCATTTTTATTTTTTCTAAAAACATAAGTTACATTATTTCATTTCATAGAGTGCCAGAACTGTGTTGTTAAATGAAACTGTGAAGAACCTTGCTATACTTTGTCCTGGAGAATAAAGGAGCAGGAAATTTGTGATACTCTATTAATTAGTTAATCATTTAATTGTTTAGTAATTAAATGGATGCATTAAATGGCCTTTAGAGACTGAGTTTAATTCTTGTTTTTGACTCTTGAAATGTCCATGACCAACTCAGATAACCCTTGAAACAACAGTATTTGGGGAGCAGAAAATACCAGACTCACCACCCAATTTTTCTCAGTGCTCACTGCATTGGGGTTTTTCCTTTCATAGTACTCTTTCCATCTGGTGTTGGTAGACATATATCCTGAAGTTACAAAGGTGTCTTCCTCTCTTAAGGCACAGGAGGGGGCTACCATAAAGGGTGCTGAGGATGCCATTTAGTCCAGGTTTAGATGACATAAACCTTTATAGCAGAACCTTCCTGGACATGATACTCCAGTCTTGGCTATGGTGCTTCTGTATTGTGGGCACTAGTGATGACAGAGAGTGTGCACTTACTGTAAGGGGCACAATGCAAAGTGCTGTAGATGCCTTCCATATCTTTCTGTCCCTTCTACAACCTCATGAAGCAGGTACTCTTAATATCTCCATGGTAGGGATTAAAAAACAGCCTCAGACAGGTTAAATAACTTGCCCCAAATTGTGTGGTGAGTATATTGTGGAACGCAGCCTAGATCTCAGTAAGATTCCAAGTCTTATTTACTTAACTGCTTATAAGATATGAACTGAATCCAATTTTACTGTATTATTTAAATGTTTGAGATGGGCAGATTATAAATAGTGCGCTCCACCTTTGTTTTATCTGTTTTAGTAAACTAGCAAGGCAAAAAACAATTTTGAAGGATACTGTCTACTAAAGCTTAAAGGGTCCTCTAACTTTGTTACGTAAATAGGGACTGACACACCAGCTGGCCTAGATTAGGCCCAAATTTGAACGATCCTGCTGAACTTTCCTTGGTTTTGATTATGTACATACACCACTTGCATATTCAACACTCAGACATAGGAGCTTCCTTATAATGAGAAGGTCAAAGGTATGATTTTATATGGGGCAAAGCAGAATAAAATGGAAAACTGACATCCATGACTGAAACTGATGGACCTGATTTGGGGGCATGGGTGCAAATCCCTTATCATTTCTATTGTTCAAGTTCTGACAGGAAAACTGCCCCATTATATTTGGGTTTTCCTTAAACACTTAAGTCCATCAGTTTGAATGATATTGACAAAGTGTTGTAAGATTCACTCAATCACACACGGGCAGCTTTTTGAACATGCTGGCAGTGTTTCCCTGAGTATTCAAGGTGGGCAAAATCTGCCAGAGCATGAATGTCAGGGCATGCCATAGTACTGAAAAGCAAGCTGCCCTGTGAACCTCTCTATTTCTACTGCCCTCTTCCCAATTCACCCTTCATGGGTCACCCCTGCCTGGAGAGCAAAAGAGACCTGGAGATTCCTGGCAAGAAGATATGTGTCACAGAAAGGGAAGAGAGAGGCTGTGTAGCATACTTCCTTCTGGAGGCACCCAGAGGTGGCAGCACCAAAGTCCAGGGCTCAGGGAGAATGTGCGTTGCTGTGAGGATAGGAAAATTGTTGGGGACATCTTTTTCTCACACATACTCTGATGTCGACGCATGTTCTGGAAGGGAGGTGGAGCATACTGAAGAGTCAGACGATGCTAAGGAGAGAATGAGCTGTGACATACCAGATACTGGTATGTATTTTTAATTTTTTTCAAAAGGCTACTCTGTGAACTTTTAAATGGAATGCATGAAATAATTTATACTTTGCTTCTGTCGAGAAAGGTGTTGAGGTAGCAGGCTCTACTATTCATAGTATCATCTTTTCTGTGACTTATCTTTGATGACTTTTCTCAGGCACTTCATGGACCAAATCCCCTTTAAGATATTGGCTCCCCCCCCTGAGTTATAATAAAACATATTTGACACATGATGAGGGATCACTTTGTTTAAGTAAATGTAAAGACACAAGATCCCTTAATTTTAAAAAAGTAACAAAAATTAACTTCTCAAAGTGAACTGAATAGAAAATGCATAATATAGTCTACCTACAAAAATCTTTAGAGGCGAGCTAATAGAAGACATGTCTCAGGAACTAAATGAGGCCAATATTTCATTGATGATTTGTTGGTGAGGATAGGTTTTGCTTTTATGAATCAACATCTGACATGTTTCCTTGCGTTTTGAGAAGAACTGGATTCACTCTTTGTGGTCCAAGATGATGCACTGATTGGTGTGGTAAGGAGCTAAGTGTCACTGGGCTGGTTCAATATTTGGGCAACTGTTAAAAGCTATGGATCTTCCTTAAAAATAACAGTTTGTTGTGGGGAAGTATCAACATTGTTTCTATAAAAGATGCATAAAAACTGGTTCATCAAAACAGAGAAAACAGCTCCAAAAGATTTTTGCTGTTTTCAGGGCAGCACCCCAAGTATGGGGTAGAAATATTTTTAATATGCAAGTCTGAATAAACAGTATGAGAAACATAACCTTTTTCATCTTTGGCCACTCTTAAAAACTGTGTTTCCTTTGAAGAACTCTGTTGTCTTTTTCCAAGATACTCTGTCTTTATATTAAATGCATGTTCTGCATAATTACCCTGGGAAAGCTGCTTTCTAATTTTATGATGGAGGCAATCCTAGAAACAGGATTTGATCTGAGATAAAGGCATAGGGGCTGAAAAATCTAGCTTTTTGTGACACGATTTCTTCTTTTAGGTAAACCTCAGTTGCATCAGGCTTCAAACATCCTGTGATCTTGGGAAAAGAGGCTAGTGGATTTCTTGATCATCATGAAGACATACATGAAGCAGGGACATGGATTAATAGGCTTGGCTCTCCCTTTGTTTAAGTCAGTCACTAATAAGCATTAAGTTCTCTGTAAGGCACATTCGGTCTTTAGAGTCACTTTGGGAGTTGAGTATTAAATGGAATTTTCATTAGAGTTTCTCCCAGAATTCAAAATTTGCCATTAGGAACTGATTTGAAAAAATCTCAATGCTGCATAATCAGGTAGGCAAAGCTTTCTGAATTGGGGCTAATTTGGAAAAAAGGCCTGTTTGAATTACTGAGCTTTCAGAATGAGAGAATATATCTAAAGTAATGCAGTGTTATTACTTTCAAATCAAGCCAATAAAACTATGCTTTTAAGAGACAGTCTGCAAGTCCCCCAATTAATAAATAGTCAAGATTTACTTGTATTCAGTTCCATTAAACTCTTTAAGACATTATTTTCATGGATGTAATAGCAATCTTTAGCACGATCTTTGTTAAAAGGTACGAATTCCACATCAAAGGGGTCTGGATGAATGAGAGCACACTATGTCACATTATGAAAGTCTTGCAGATATAGGGCCTTGGGAACTTGGAAACACCCCGATATACCCTGATTGCAATGGATATATCATTTCAACACTTCCAGCAGGCTTCTGCTAAGTGTTTCTGAATTTCATGTACAAAATACAGGGATTTGCATGGAAGATCTTCCACTAGGGAAATGGAGCACCTTACCTTGAAACCAAGCTACGATGCTGATTTTGGGGGTGTAGGGTCAAAGGTTAGGAGGAAAGGAAGGTAGTTGGAGGAGGGGAAGAAAGAGGAGGAGCTGAGGTAGGTGATAGGGGGGAAGACTGAATTGTTTTACACAATTTAATACAGTCTTTGCTTTAGGGTTTACATCTTGTGATCATTTAGTTTTAAATATAAAAAGTAATAAACATTTACCAAGTAAACATTTAAGAAGTCTTTCCCTGACTTAATATAATTCCTCATTTATAAAACATTAGCTGAATGCTGGATCTAGCACTGGGTTAAGCTTTATCTATTTCTGTAGTAGACTGTTTTCTAGGCTAAGTTGTTGGACCGAAAGATATTTGCCAGAAAACTTATCTTAATTTTGATGACGAAGAGTCTAAGTAGGCAAATTTAGTCTGACTTTTGGGAAGTGAACTGTTGATCACTAATGTATCCTTGTCAAGTATCTCCTGAAGATGGGTCTGTAGAGCATAAAATTAGCTGATGGATGCCCAGAATTTACTTACTGGCTGAAGGCTGTGCAGAAAGCCAATTTGGACAATTTCAGAACATAATTAAGTCTAAGTAGCCTCAAAGATATTCCCTAATGGAGCCCTTAAAAGTGAACATATTAAAAAAATAAAAGTGAGCATATTTACTCAGATTAATAGCATGTGGTAGAATGAATTTTGTCTCCTCAACCACTGGAGATAAAGGAGGAGGAGAAATGGTTATTTCTTGGGATAATATAAAATATCTATGCATTTTTAAACTCATGGTGAGAATATTAATTTTTCATCTTATTAGTTTTCGCCCTGTCTTAAAAGCCAGACATTATACTCTTGCAAATTCATGTAGTTATTTTTGATTTGGAAAAAATCAATAAATTCAGTTCTTGACCATGCCAAAAAATGACGAGGACAGCCAGACACCTGGATGATCACAGGCCGTGAATGTTGGAATTTGGTTCTAATTTGAACTTAAACTTCATGTTGCATTCTGGTGGGATCCTGGGATGGGGACTGGAGCTGGGCTGAGCTCTGGTCTCAGGGCAATTACCTTGCAGCCTTCACACGTGATGCAGCGGTAGTGATACCCGGTGGCTTTGTCACCACATACTACACATAGCTCGTCCTTGTCTAAGTAACTGGGGATGTACCCTGTGAAGAAGGAAAAAAGAGGAATGTGAGGAGAAAATATCATGCTAAAGTCAAAGACACACCATAGCTTGGCAGAGGATAAAAGGAAGACAAGAGGTAAGGCGCGTGAGGGAGGAGGCAGGACCAAATTGTTTTATACACTTTAATCCAAATTTTGCTTTAGGCTTTACATCTTGTGATCATTTAGTTTTAAATATAAAAGGTAAATAAAATATTTAACAAGACAAAATTTAAAGTCTTTCCCTGACTTAATATACTTCCTCCATATCTTATATTTATCCACTAACTTCTCTCACGTGTACAGAGTTGATACAATGCCCAAGATTTCAGAATGCCTTAGAAATAGGTGTGATCACTATTGCTGTGCAGGTGGGAATACTCATGAAAACTGTTGGAGCCAATGAATCATGCAGAGAGGCCAAGATCTGAGACATCTGGAGTGCTTTGGGTTCTGGAGAACACAATCTCTCTTACAAGGCTTATTTTGGAATTTTCTCTTAGAAGACTGGATCTGCTTTAGGATCAAGGCACCATGCAATAAATTCAGGAAACATTATGGTTCAGAGATCATCAAGTATTTGAGGTGAATAGGCTTTCAGAGGTTTGCTTGGCCTACCTCAGGGTCATACTACAAATTAAGGCAGAGGTCTTCTAACCAGATCTTCTAACTTCCAGTATAAGTAACGCTGGTCTTTTTCTAAAAATAGACAGTTAACTTTTAAGTAGAATGAACAAAGCCATCTAAAATTTTTTTTGAGTAAACTTGTGCCATTATGACACAAAACCTGAGAATTCTGGGTGGTATGAAATAATGGAGGCTATTTATTAAGAAAAAAAGAAAGTCCAACCACGATAACTCTCTGTGTAAGTGTACTATTGGTTTATTACTTTAAATTCCGTGGCCCAGGAAACTAAAGTTTAAACACAAAAACAGGGATGCTTGGGTGGCTCATACTTGAGCGCCTCCCTTTGGCCCAGGGCGTGATCCTGGAATCCCAGGATTGAGTCCCACATTGGGCTCCCTGCACGGAGCCTGCTTCTCCCTCTGCCTGTGTCTCTGCTTCTCTCTGTGTCTCTCTTGAATAAATAAATAAAATCTTAAAAAAAAAAAAAACCCAAAGCAGAAGCATCCTACTTCCCACTAGTCTTTGCCTCTTTCCCTTCACTTGTAGACAATGTCCAAATATAAGAAACTGATTCTAAAGGGCAAACTCAGTTTCATATGGTATCAGTGGTTTACCACTGAAGCACATATCTTTAGGTGAGTGCAGAAATCAAAACAAAATTTGCTCTGTTGGGATGTGGATAAAGGAAACGCTGAGAAAATAAAATCATTCCTTTTCCTGATCGTAGCCCCTTATGAAGTTCCTTGACTTGATAAACTCTTACTGGTTTCAATAAAGATTAGCCAGGTTGAAATGACAGATGACTTGCTGTATGTTTTACCATGACATTTTCATAGGCCTTTTATTAAACTAGGTCACAGAGGGCTTACATCCCAGAAAAAAATCCACAAAGGAGATAGAAGAAAATGAGTCCTTTTCACAATTTCTTAGAAATTACTTTGTTCAGACTTTATTTTAGAAAAATGGCCCCTTTTGGGAGGGAGACAAGTGACTTCAAAGTGAGATCTGGTAATGTACAGGATTATCTTCTTAAATATCACAGCTTTTCTTAGTTTACTTTTGCATCATGCAAACCATGAGTCATCTGTTGAATTTGCTTCAAGAGTTTCAAAACTTTCATCAGACATTTTTAAAAAGAGAATTCTGGGAGGGATGTGGACAGAAAAATAGGGGACTGGAATGATTTGTGTGTTTATTTAATCATTCATCTATTCATAGGTTCAGAAAACATTTATTTAGCATGTACTATGTGCTTAGCACTGTGCTTGGTACTGAGAATATAAAAACAAATAAGGCATGGTTTCTCCCCCTGGTAAGCGTACGTGTAAGAAACTGAGTTCTATACTTCCAGTCCGGGTCATTCCTTAATGTGAGAAAAGGCGAATGAAGGAAAGAACATGAAAGGTGCTGAACTCCACTGCAAGGAAATGCAAAGTCCAAATCACAAGGAGACACCACTCAACTTAGGGTGGTTATAATAAAAATGACTGACAATAACAAATGTTGGTGAGGATATGGAAAAATCTGAAACCTTATATATTGCTGGTAGGAATATAAAATGTGCTTTAGAAAATAAAGCACATTTTGGCAGTTCCTCAAAAGGTTAAACAAAAAGTGACATATGATCCAGCAGTACCACGCCTAAGTATATAACCAAGAGAACTGAAAATACATGTCCACACACAAATCTGTACATGAATATTCAAAGAAGCCTTATTTAGAATATCCAAAGGATGGACACAACCCAAATATCCATCAAGTGATGAATGGATAAACAAAAGGTAGTATACTCATACAATGTAATATCATTCAGCTGTGAGAAGGAATGCTACAATATGGATGAACCTTTATAAAATGAAAACATTATGTTAAAAGAAAGCAGCCAGACATGAAAGGCCACATATTGTATGATTTCATTTCTCTGAAACGTCTAGAATAGGCAAATTCATAGAGACAGAAATTAGATTAGTGGATGACAAGGCCTGGAGGGTGGGGAGAGTCAGGAGTAATTGCTAATGGGTACAGAGTCTCTTTTCATGGTGATGAAAATGTCCTGGAAAGAAACAGTATTGATGGTTGCACAACTCTGAATATACTAAAAACCATTGTTTTTCATGGATAGGTTTTGTACACTTTCAATGTGTGAATTTTATGGTATGTGGAATAGGTTTCAATAAAGCTGTTATTGCAAAAACAAAGAAATGACGGAAATAAAAGAGAACGTTTCCATTTGACAAACATTTTTTGAGTATACTATGTGCCAGGCAATATGCTAAAGATCTAAAGATGGCTAAGTGTTCATTATTGGGCTTCAAGTCTGAAGGTGTACCTGAGAAGGCTAAAGATTTCAGAAAAGATTTCTGAAAGAGGTTATAATGCAGATGCAGGAGTCCAAACTTCAGGCCTAATGAAAACTGCATTAGAAAATTTGATTTTTGGTAAAGAAACTAAGATTCCAGTCAGATTAAAACGAAGACATCCAGATTGAAGCTCATCCAAGACCTAATGATCTGGGGACATGCAGGCTCACTAATCAACTGGATTTGGTCTGTCTTTCTTTGCTCTGATCACTAGGTTCAATACAGTGAGACAGGACTAAAGAGAGCTTAAGGGCAATACCATTTTCCCCACAATATAGACATGAAAATCACTATGACCAGGCCAGTGTGATTCAGATACCATCACCAAAAGTGGAGATTTGCAATCTGAATTTTATACATTGTGCTTTGCTTTCTACTTTGGGCTATATAATCCATTACACTCAAAAGAGTGTTTGCTTCCTGGCTAGGTTTCTCATTAACCCCAAGTCCTAAGGTTGTATACCACTGTCTGGTAGGTAACTGATGGTGCTGTGGTTCAAATTTAATAGGTAATCTGTCAACATCTACAGGAAAACTCACTGGGGATTGCTTTATTCCAAAGGAGAAGTCCATCCATAGGAAGAAATAACACAAAATATTCTGACAGGGATCTGTGCCCAGAGAAATAACTAGTTACCAAATGTGGGGGGAGGGTCATAGGGGAAATGGTCAGAGATACTCTGAACTTAACACCAATGGAATTCAGTGGTCCCTCTTTAGGAATCAAAAGCAATATGGTAAAAGAATATATATATATATATATATATATATATATATATATATATATATAAAGTAAAATATACATATATATCAAACTTCAGAAAAAAAGAATATATATATATATATATATATATATATATATATATATATATATATGTTTGATTTGCCAACATATAACACCGAGTGCTCATGCCGTCAAGTGCCCTCCTCAGTGCCCATCACCCAGTCACTCCATCCAAAGATACAGATCTAGTGAAACACTGGGGCACCTGCACTCCAATGTTTATAGAAGCAGTGTCCACAATAGCCAAACTGTGGAAGGAGCCTCGGTGTCCATCGAAAGATGAATGGATAAAGAAGATGTGGTTTATGTATACAATGGAATATTACTCAGCCATTAGAAAGGATGAATACCCTCCATTTGTGTATTAGTTTCTTACAAATTTTATTTTTAAATAAAACATTTACAAGTAATACAGTTCATTATAGAAAAAGTAAAATACATAAATGAGCAAAACCCAAATTTGCCTTTCAACTCCCCACCACAGAGATAACCACTCTAGCATTTTGATGTTTCTTCATCTTAGATTAGCATGTGTGACTGTGTGTACCTGTTTGTGGGTGTATTGAAACATAGACTTATAAAACACATAGTAACTTTTAAGCAACAAAGTAACCCAATTATTAAAACCCACACTTTTCTGGTAAAGGCAGATGGAATGCATCTTTCCCCATCAGGGAAGTTATCTCTTGATCTCTTATCTGTTGAGGTTATGTAATAGTTGTTCAAAGTGAAGACTCTTCAGTTCTTGGTATCAGGTGCACATGGCAGGGATAAGGCAGAGGTACAGCCTCTTCCACCTCATATTCAGGAACCAATTGTTATATAGTTGGATACTGTATTGCTTATGGGACATGCCTTGGAAGGGCCAGAGAATATTAAACAGAGTTTGTTTAATTAATTTTAATTTAATATAAAGAGAGTTTGCATCTCTTTAAACAGAGATGCAGGTCCCTCACCATTTCTCACTGTACTTCATGACTTGCCTGCTCTGTCTTGTGGTGTTGGTAGTAAGATACTGAAAATTTCCTTCTGCCTGTAGTTCAATAATTTATGTAGGTTGTTGAACAGTTTGACCTTTAAGTTCTTGTGAATCCTGGAATCTACTGATAATTCTATCTGTGTGTGGAATGGGCTCCTTCCATTTTCTGACTGCTAGTCTGATGGGCGGTTTGATTTGTTCTCTTATTTCTCCTAGATTATCTTCTTGGTGGGTATATGAATAGGAGATTACTTATGTCTTTAGTTAAATCATCATGACTTTTACAGAAACATCTACTTAAGTTGGTTGCAGTTGCTTACATGGTCATCCTAGTGTACTCCACCCATCTCTTTCTTTTCTCTAAAATATTAATTCAGAACCATCTTATTTACCTAAAACAGTCACCACAGGCAATGACACATCAATTATCATGCCTAAGTCCGTTATTCATCATTAAATGTCATCCATCAGGGAGTAACATCCCACACGTAATTAATAGGTAGGTGAAGATTCTCTTAAGATTACGGAATATATTTGACAACATCACATGCTAACTAGTTCTCCCAGAGAACTTAACCATTTCCTGCTCTCCTGATTTCTGTGTTTCTATCTTTTTCTTTTTTCATGCTTACCAAATAAGCCACATGCTGGCCAAAGATGCACTGCTAAGGAAAATGCACATGTAGTACAAGTTTTGTTACCAGGAATGAATGCTAAATTGATGTCAGTATTTGGTTCTGTCTAGAAGAAAACATGAGAAACACAACCCTGGTAGCCACAACTGCTCCTCTGTGAATTGTATCTGCAAATTATCACAAGTGACTGTTCACCCCAGAAAACAATTAAGACCCATGTTGATATGGTATAATTCAAGGGTGATATGTTTTCCCTAGCTCTTACATGCTCAGATGTATTATTTTTTAGACTAATAAACTATGCTGCCACTTTATCAAGCATATTATTATGAAAGCAAACTCCATCTGTTTGTTCAACAAAGACTTGGGATTTTTTTCAGTTGATGCTTGGCAATGTCTGCTTACTTGCCAGGTATTATCTTGCATGTAAAATAGGTGGACATTGTCAAATATTACTAACATTTCTCAACCTTTTTTGTTAGCAGCTTCATTAAGATATAACACACATACCATGTGACTCAATGGCTTTTTCTATATTCATAGAGTTGTGAAATTACCACCACAATCAATTTTGGAATATTTTCATCATCGCCCAAAGAAACCCAGTACCTTTAGAGGACACTCCCATTCCTCCTATCCCTTTCACCGCCCCCCTCCCCACCCGAGGCAACCGCTAATCTATGTTTTGTTTCTTTTTTTTTATGTTTCGTTTCTACAGATCTGTCTATTTTAGATATTTCATACAAATGAAATGACACATTTTATGGTCTTTTGTGCCTGGCTTTTAAGTTAGCATAATGTTTCCAAGGTTTATCCATGTTGTAGCTTAACATTAATTTAAAAAATCTGATTCTCAGAGGGATTTGGTACGTGGAAGGGGAAAGTTGTGTATATTTATGCTAGAAATCATGCAACAGGCAGTAAGCTTGGCTTCCTGGTTTGCATTGGATTCAAGGCTTTCCCATATATGAGTAAAATCAGAAGGCTGTCTAGTTTAATTCTCTTGAATGGATTACACTATATTAATCCATCCATCCATTCATCCAGCTAGCCAGCTATTAATTTATTTAATAAACATACATAGCCCTAATGTGTAAGACACTGGGTACAAACCTGAAACTGTATTAACTTGAAAGATATTCTTTTATTGCTGTCTGCTAATTTCCAGCAGAGCTGCCCCAGAGGCTCCTCCCGTTTCACCAAATTTTTCCTCAGAACAGCAATCATCTTTCCACATTCCTACTACCCTCATGGAATCACTGAGCATCTTTGTTTTCCACCTTACCTCTGGCTGGCTAGACCCTTGCTGCTGGGGGATAGAAGGCATGGAGTCCCAAGTCTTAGAACTCTAAAACACAGGAGGTAGTAGAGGACAAGGAAAGCAGAAGGAGGACTAGATCAGAGGTGTTAATTCAGAAAAGAGGAGAGGACATGATGACAAGGGACTCTGGATTTCCACCATCTGGAAGTCTTAGGGGTAGAAAAGGGGACAAAGCAAGTTTCAGACTATTTCTTCTGACTGAAAAATTTCTGAAACTAAAATATATTCATTTTACGGCTAAGTCTGGGCATAAAACAGATTCATGCACAAGTCACTAGCTAAACTTCCTCATCCCTGTCCCTGTAGACTCAGGTTTTTAGTAGCTGACACAACCTTTCAATCCAGAATTAGAACTAAACCACTTGAAGATGCAAATCGCTAGGAAAGGGAATAGATTGGTATAATGAGTTTTAGTCAAAATTTTAATCAAAGGGGAACACACAGTGACAATCCACAGTGTTTGGATTGCAGAGTGTTTACAGATCTCAGCCAACTTTTAAAACCAGAACATTTGTGGTGATTTCCTGCTTCATGTGAAAAATCAGAAGATCTTGCAGTACTGAGCTCAAATTCTCAGAGGGTGACAAATCTAACTGAACTGAGAAGGGCATCCCATCTTCTAAGAAAAAAAATACACTTTCTAGTTTGCTACAGTCTACACGACTCCCTATTGTGCCTCAACTCTGCAGCTAAATGTCAGTTGTCATTTATGCTTATCCTTCGATTATGTTTTTATAGGCAAAGAAATATTTCACAGATTTTTAATTTTTGTCAAAAGTGGGAAGACAGAAGTAATTCAAAGAAAAGGAGATAAAATATATTTCTTTATGAGAGAAAAATATTTTTATCATATAACATACACACAATATCTATGTTACTTGAAAAGTTTAAATTAAGCAGTCCTAATGAAACAGCTGTGTTTTTAAGCCATATCAGCTCTCTGGCATGTGTAGGCTTTGGAGTTTTAGAACTCTGGTACTAATGAGGTCTTTTCCTGCTTTAAAAGAGGGAATGGGGGGGGGGGGTGGAATCCCTGAGTGGCTCGGCAGTTCACACCTGCCTTTGGCGTGATCCTGGAGTCCAGGGGTAGAGTCCCATTTCAGGCTCCCGGCATGGAGCCTGCTTCTCCCTCTGCCTGTGTCTCTGCCTCTCTCTCTCATGAATAAATGAATAAAATCTTAAAAAAAAATAAAAGAGGGAATGGGTTGGAAAGCAGGAAGGTAAAGTATTTTAGAAGACTGGAGAAGGGGAGGAGACCAGGAAAGGTCACCAGAAATGGGTACTAGTTGCCTCTGATTTTGCTCTGAGAGTTTTATGGCATTGGGCTTACATGGAAGTTCCCACAATTATTTCAGATCCTGCATGTTTGAGAAAAAAATGGTTGCCTTTTCTTTATCTGAAAATCCATTCAGAATGAGATTCAGCGTTATAGCTCTGAAAACATGGGCTATCAGCTCTTCAGACTGATATTTAATGAAGGGGAATGAGCAGCTGCATTTGTCATCAGGATACCATCATTATTGTTATAGCTCTATTGGTCTGTCTGCAGGTATACCCTGCAGTCATAATAGATGTGCACTTCAGAGCACAAAGTAAAGGAGGTTATTGCCCTTATGGTGCTTATGATCCAAATGGAGTTTACCTAAATAAGCTGGTGATGAAGATGATGATAGATAATGAAGAGAACCCAAATCAAGACTATAGGAATGAGGTAAAACACATATATGTAAGTAGTATGTTGTATACTCTGCAGTAGTATGTTGCATACTTTGGAACAACTCAGTATACAAAAATCTAGACTTTTCAATAGGAAAACTGATGAGGGATTTTCACATTACAAAAAGATCCCCTACTTCAGATGTTCTCTAAATATGACGTTCTTTTAATGCAGTGGTTCTCAACCAGGGGTAATTTCACCCCAGAGGGACATGTGGCAGTATCTGGACATAGCATTGGTTAGTCAAAGCAGGGTGGGAGCAGTTGTGTGCTACTGGAATATAGTGCATAGAAGCAAGGAAGGCTGATAGGCATCCAACAAGGTACAGGTCAGCCCCCACAACAATCATCTGACCCCAAATGTCCATAGTGCCAAGGTTGAGAAACTCTGGTCTAATATACATTATATAAAAAAATTTAGGGGATCCCTGGGTGGCGCAGTGGTTTGGCGCCTGCCTTTGGCCCAGGGCGCGATCCTGGAGACCCGGGATCAAATCCCACATCGGGCTCCCAGTGCATGGAGCCTGCTTCTCCCTCTGCCTGTGTCTCTGCTTCTCTCTCTCTCTCTCTCTCTGTGTGTGACTATCATAAATAAATAAAAAAAAATTAAAAAAAATTTAAAGATGGTGTACACAAATGATTCAGCACTATTGTAGAAAACAAGGGATACCTGCCTTTGAAGCCAGGGCCAGTCGGGAGCCAGGGTGTTGGAGAGAATGTGGTGCTGGTTAAATAGAAGCTGGTGGGTTCTGAGCTGAGTTAGTGACTTGAGGTGACGCAGGCTGAGAATGGCAGGGCACATGCTGGGGTAGAGCTGACAGTGGCTGGTAGCTGGAAAAAGTATCACTAGTTCAGGGAAGTATGGCAGAGAGAGGAGTACATGGAGAAACTGGCCAAGATTTCTGGAAAACAGAGTGCGGTGTGGGCAGAAGTACAAAGCCAGAATCAAAACTTCCCTTGAGAGCAGGGAAGCCAGAATCTTCCCTGTGGGTAGGAGAGAGTTGGTGGAGTTAGTGTTTGATCTAACAGGGCATGGAAGAGGGTTTGAAACTTAGAGGAGGAGCCCTGTGGTGGGTGCAGAGGGCAGGGAATCACAGCCACTGAGTGGCTAGAAGCAGAAGGCTTTGAGAAGGGGGATGACCATGGAGAGAAGACACCGCAACACCGCAGGAAGTATCTGTAGATGAGGAAAGAGGAGTGGGGTGACCACTCAAAAGCACACGTCTCCAGCAGAACAGGAAATTCTCTAAAGCAGCTTAGTACAGTACAGAGGGACCTGAGATGAGGGTGGTACCAAGGACAGCGCACGGACGCCCAGCAGTCGTGAGGATCTGGAAAAGGAAGAATAGACACTAAGTGAGCACTGGTACTTAGTATCAGTACAAGAAGATGGGGTCATAAAAGCTAGACCAGAACAGATGGTAGAGTGGAAGGCAATGGAACCTCAGGCCAATGCACCTGAATGCTGAGACCTAAGAAAAAAGCTTTGAGTTTGTGGGAAAGTATTCATTGAGGGATGCAGGGGGGCGGACATGAGCCCCATATGTAGGAAATAAACAGCACCAACAATCTTTCACAAGCCTGTCAGTCATCTGACTTCAGTTTCTCAACATGCCTTGAACTGCAGCTATTAACTTTCTTTGTGAGGAACTGGCAGTGGGTGGTCTAGGATGAGGTTAGGCATCCAGTGAGATTTTTGAAGGACATGCCTTTGACAAGGCCGATAATTAATCCTCGGAAAAGAAAGGACAGAAGAGTCAGCTCATGCTTTTGTCTGCACTTGGACTAGGTTTGGAAACTACAACGGTTCCTTACTTTGCTTCCAGTTCTAGATACTGAGAGGAGGAACTTTTAACCTCTTCCACAGCAAATGTGTTTTGTATTTTAAAACATGGTTCTATTGTTTTCTGGAGTGGTATTGTCTCTTAATAGTATATGGGTTGGGCCGTGCCTAATTTGAAATCCTAACCTTACATCAGCATCCCTACAATTACATAAGCATTACAGAAAAATCTGCAGTTGCATTAACTTGTCAAGTATTATATTTTAAAGATATGATGTCTGCAACACTTAGTGCATTGGGTGGACTAATCTTATGTGTTTAAATTAAACAAATTCAACTAGAGAGGGAGAGACAGAGGCATAAAGAGAAAGTCTAGGGGAGAGAGAGGTAAAGGGGAGGTGGGGGTGGGGCAGGGGAGACAGAGAGGAGAAAGAGGGGCAGGAAGCGAAGGAGAGGTAAGTGTTGAGAAAGAAATTGAAATAGTGTGCAATCATCTCATCCTCGGCTTTGTGGCTGGGAGTGATTATGTGGTTGGGAGACTCACGAATCTTCCCTTTTTTATGGTTTTCTTCCTGCCTGCCTCTCCAGAGACTGAGTGTGATTCCAGGGCTTAAGGGTACCTGTTTCTCATGGAATATTTTTTTTCTGAGCAGACTTTGGAACTGCCTCATGTCCGATTCTACTATATAGCAGCCCTTCTTTAACTTTGAAAGAGGCCAAGGAAATTCTAATTAGAGATCATATTTCTTTGGGGCTTAACTCTTCTTTTTAATCCAGTCCTCTTGATGTGGGCCACTTCAAACATCCCTCAATTTAATTTCCATTTCTAATGTTTACATGATTATTCACATACATGAAATGAAGAAAGGTTTAGATTCCTGTCCCTGAGACAAAGGGGCAACTAAGAGAGATTCAGAAAGGATGGTTCTAGGTGCAGTTCCTGCTTTGGTTATTAATGTTTCTTTCTGCAACACTAACAATGTGGCTTTAGAACAAGAATGCGTGCAATCAAAACCAAAACTGAACAGAACAAAAACACTCCATCTCCTTGACCCGGACTCAAAAAGTCCAGGAGTTTTTTATTCTCTTGGACATAAAAATGAACTCTGATGCAAACATACTACATATAGGTGCAATTCCTATAAAGATGGCACATGGAAATGTTAAGCAAAGAATCTGGTGGACAGGGGTTGCACAGGACAGACACTCTAGGGAATGATTCTATTTAAATAGACCCAGAGACTGACCAGCAAAGCTGTGCAGGTCAGCCAGACTCAGGCTGTTTGGGGGACTCTGGAATGTAACTGGAATTTCTGGTGGAAACAACCAGTGACCTACACATCACCACCTACCTCCAAGCAAAAGAAAAAGAAAAGTAAAGAAAAAGATACTGACTTTTAACTATGACGAAACCATGGTCACAAAGGAGAGGAACCAATTCCCCTCCCCTCTGGCTGACTTCCAAACCTACTCTTTCCTTCCTCCTGAGCTGGGGGCTTAGGTGAAGTGAGTGGTCAGAACTGGCTGTGATGACTGATTTTTAACCTGACAAAGTAAGGCCATGTTACTTGAAAGACAAAAATAAGGAGCTCATATCCTCTGAGTGATTGCTAGGGTTCTTATTATTTGTCCCTAACTTTTAAAAATGAAAACTGTGTTTTCTCATATTCTATATGAAAAATAAGACAGACGTTACATTCTGCATTTCAGCCTTCTTCAAAATGTAAATGATATTGGCTCTGCTCCCCAGCCTAATTCTTGGAATTTTAGTTTAAATTTGATTTAATGAACTGAATTCTGCCGTTTTCTTCGTTCATGCCCTCAATGCTTCAGGAACTCGCTTGGCTACAGACGTAAAAACACACAAGAAACAACACAAAGAGAACTAAAATCATTCTAATGTCTACCATTAAGATAACTAGTCTTGACATTGGGTTCTGTAGTCTTCCTTTATTTCATCTATGTGTACTGACAGTACATTTTTTTTTACAAGCATTATGATCATTTTCTAAATACTAGAAAATTCCAATTAAAGGCTAAAGAATAAGCCATCTTTAAAAAAAACAATGACAAAGTTAAGACAGCTGTGTTATGGAAGAGTTTATAGCGTCGTAGTGACAGCGACAAATCCAGATGAAACAATTACGAATTTCATGAAAACAGATAAAAATCCAATCGGAATAATGAGGTCTGCCCCACTGAACACCTGTTTAGAGTCTTAATTTTGCCTTAAGGAGATACTACTGATGTCCTCCAACAACAACAAAAATCAATAATGGATCAATATGGATAAACGTGTTGGGTACAACCTTTTGTCCTAAGAGACAGTTAACAGCTGGGTTTAGTTTTACTGGGATTTACTTAGAGACTTGTAACAGTAAATAATGGCGCATTTAAGAATATTTGCCTGCTTTGATTTAGTGAGTTTGGCAGGTGGCAGTGGCCTTTCAATGGCATATGGCTTTGGGAAATTACATCAATATATGCATACAATGTGTCTTAGCCTCTAGTTCAAGCGGCAAATTAATTAGCAAAGAATCTGGTTTAACGTTTTATGAGCAAATATCCTCCAGCCTGCTTGAAGAAGATATCGTGTAAAGACAAAAGAACAAAAGAGTAAAAGAGCCTGAAAAGTTTTGCAGGAATTTTTAAGAATAGCAGAATGCCCCAATAGAGAGGCAGGCACCAATATTGTCTTGAGGTCCCACAACACTGTGAGATGCACATCCAGGAATGTCTAATGAGGCAATGTTAACTTCTTCTTTTCAAAGATAAATTACTTATAAGTATAATATTAAATGAAACAGAAAGTACACAGTCAGCCTATCTCAAATATTCCCATAAAGGACTTCTGTAGTGTGCCCCATGTGATAAATGAGAAATTCTGATACCCTCCAAGAGGATGTGAAACTAGAGGAAAATGCAGACAAATTACTCTAAATATGTTTTCTGCTATAATTCCCTTTATATTTCATATTTGGAAGTTGGAGAACAGGACAGAAAATTCAAACATAGTATATGGTAAAAACTAAACAGGAATTTGAGGGTTTTTTTTTTTTAGGCTTTGTTTTCAAAACAGGCTACTTTTAATTACAGAGTCACATTAAGAAAAACAAATCATAATTTTTATAGGAACCATAATCAACCAAGCCACATTGTTTTAAGATAATTTCATGGAGAAATTGACCTTTGAGGATCAAAGGGCATCATATTTTTGCAAATTACAGAAACCTGTAAATTTGGTTTCCTATGCAATATCCTGTAGATAGTACACAGAAAAAAAAAGAGTTTCTGGCATATTTAAGAATAGAATAGAATTTAAGCTATTTCCAAAGTATCTGGCAGATGCTACTGAGTTTCCTGTTACCTGCTTATTTACTTTATTTTTTGGTATACAAGAAATTTTCCATTGATAGAAAATTACACAGCACTGTAAAGCTACAGTGTCTATTAAGATAAATGGATTTGCACTTGTTTTCACTTAGCATATTTTGAAGGGTATTTTACTTGCTTTCATATAGAGAATTCATTTAACATGATTCCAGACACATAATACTTTAGGGACAAAATGGCATTAGAAAGCATATTAGTTCCTTTTTGAGTTTTACATTCTTATAGCTTAATATGGTCATGAGTAGATTCTTCACAGCTTACATGGATCAGTAAACATATCAAGATGAACAATTATAAAACCTAATATATCAACAGTGCACGATCATTAAAAATCACTAAAATATTTTAATAATGAACTTTTAATATGAAATATCAAAAAAAGTCAAATGAGTTTTTAATTTGAACCTGAACTGGGGAGAATTATCTCACTTCAAAAGCCACAGTGCCTATCCACCAAGGGGAAGCCTTTTACATATTTTCTTTAGCACAGAAACTGACCTTATTCATTTTAGGCAATACACACACACACTATCTATCATCTATCTATCTATCTATCTATCTATCTATCTATCTATCTATCTAAATATGTACACACACACACACACACACACACACAGCTTAAAAAGTCAGCTCAATCCAGCTCTCATATATGCTTTAAAAAAAGTGCTTGGAAATCTTTATTGCTCACGGACCCCTTTCAATCACCTAGCAACCTCTCTCTTTACTGCTGTTTTTAATTTCAAACACTCAGCGCTTAAAGTCAAAGATTTGACAAAGCTGATGCAAACTGTAACTTTAAAACACAACAGAAACAAACACGGAAACTTTTAACAAATTTAGTAAAATGGTCCCTACCTTTTTTCTGAGAGTACGATGGCGACTGCACTTGAGAAAAAGTAGGCTTTTCTTCAGTGAAATACTCAGGTTGGCTGTATTGATTCAGGGCCATGTCCAAGTCAGAGTCCTTGCTTTTCAGCATGTTTCCAGGGTAACTACAGGTATAAGGCTGATTCACTGCCCAGGCCTGTTCCATATATATGTTGTTACTGGGCACAGCCTGAGCGTTGCAACCACTGTAACCCGGACTATCTTCAAAATACGTGTAATAATCAGTGGCCTGCATGTAGCAATTGCTGCCGGCAGCTGGGTGCACTTCATATACTTCTTGCATACAGTAGTTCATTCTGTTACCCTGGCTCAGTGTCTACTTTACATATACACACACTCTACACATGCATTCACCAGCCCCATACACCCTGAGAGCTGGGCATATACGCCGAGAAGTGTCCATCCATACGCATGAAATGAAAAGGAAAGATGAATAAACACCACCACCACACAGCAACCCCAGCCTGCTTTACTTTGGAATAGCACCCGATGTACTAAAATCCTATTTAGATTGAGCTGTCTTTTGGGCTCTCCTGCCATTCAAACATATTGGAAAGCAGATTTCTATCAAAGGGTCTTAAGCTGAGAACGCAGCTAATTCCTGGGGTAGATGGTATGCAGGTAGGGATGACCATCACCCAGCTGGAAGAGTAACAGCAAGAATGCTCCTGTTCCTCTGACTCTGGGAAGATTCATTTTATATGCCATTTTTTAACCCCTTTTAACGTGATTAGAAAATGATTACTCATTGCGATGTCATGTGGCTTGACAACTTAAGCATGAAACATTGTAAAGACATCTTAGACAATATCCTTGGATACGCAGAAAATCCTAAAATCAATAATCCGGTTTATTAGCATGACCCAGAGAAAATCCCAGTAGTAACGAGCCTGATGACTGACTCCAAAACATTAATCTAGTCATGCAAATGTTGGTGGTTAAATCTGTTGAATGTTACTGATTCCATCCATCCTCCTAATGACACACAGGTTCCACAGGTTTTAGCAACATGCCAAGGAAAGGAAAGCCACTTCTGAAAACACCACTGGTGTCTGTGAGTTCTGTTTTGTTCCTTGCAGCTGAGAATTTTCTACATCATTAGCACTAATCTACATGAGACCTAAAGCTTAATTTAGCTTTGCTCATTCGGTTTTTATGTTTTCTTTATAAGCACACGAGGGAGAGTATATGTGCTGGTACGCTTTCATGAAGAATTCCCTCTCTTACGGCAGTTCCCCCCCGTTTGTGCTTTACAGCACTCTTAGAGGTAGTTTGTGGGAAACAGTGTACATTCACCATTTTCTTCTAATCAAATCTGCTTTTGGGTTCATTTTTAAGTTTAAATGTGATTTAAATAGTATTCATGTGCTTGAGGTTTAAAGACAGTGACCTTTTAAAGAGAGAAAAGCATTTTCCATATGAATCACCATATCTTTTAACTAAGATGTGAACAAATATCAAATTAGACCCTAACTGCTTGCTAAGATGATTACTAAGGGGTGGATAAGCACGTGTATGTCCACTATATGCATGTGTTCTAGATCATGATTCAGTAAGGGCCAAAGCTGCTTTCTTTGAAGCTAGGGGTTTCTTTCTTTTTCTTCCAGAGACTTAGTTGGTAGGGCTGGGACTCAGGGGGTGACATTTACATTTGGGTTCCTGCTGGCCCATGAGTGTGTGACCTTGTTGGTATTTCCCTCCTAAGGGACCACAGACAATGTAATATTATAATACTCAACAGTGAAACCTGCTCTTTGGATATGAAACTCTAGTCAACTACAACACAGGATTCTAGAACACGGATAAATGACTGGAGGGAGGACGGTAGAAATGACAGTCATTCAACAAACACCTATGCAGTGTCTGTTAAGTGCAAAGCAGTGGGGTGGTGGGAGCAGAGATGGCTGTTCCAAAAGTCAATCCAGCCCCTGCCGCTAAGTAGCTCAGTAGTACGTGTATTCAATACTGAGCCAGTGGGCCACTGACATGTAAGGGAGTCTTTAAGTGATAATAATTTAATTTTTTAAAAAAGATTTTATTTATTTGAAAGAGAGAGAAAGAACAAGCAAGGGGAGGGGCAGAGGGAGAGGGATGAGCAGACTCCCTGGCAGGCTGGAAGACAGACGTGGGGCTCAATCCCAGGACCCTGGGATCATGACCTGAGACAAAGTCAGACGCTTAACCGACCAAGCCACCCAGGCACCCCGAGGGCTGATGATTTTGTAAACATAGTCAAGGAGCCACTGTTCCAAGGGAAGAGAACAAGAAACAGATGAGGCAAAATAAGGGAAGGAATCCAGGTAGACCCCGTGGATGTTCAGTAAGAAGACTCCTCAAAAAACTACAACTGAACTGTTAAGACAAGTAAAGGGATTTTCTCCAGATTGGTACATTTGAATCAGGAAAATGAACTGCAACATCCCAGGCAGCAGGAAAGTGATCCTAAGAAGTAATGAACATAGCTAACATTTTAATAGTGTTTTTAGTCTCTGATTACTCTTAAAACGAATAAAAGATTAATTCGCACATGTTTTTAAGAACACATACACATAACATTACAATTAACATTTTCTCCCTACTGAAAATGTCAAAACATTTCATTGGAAGCAGTGACTATTTTCTGAAAACCCTGGGAAAAAGGATACAGGCCTTATGTTTTTTGTCTGATTTCATTTATTTATCTCAAATTTCCCCAAGCTAATCTGAAAATTAACCTTTCAATAAAGCAGTTTTCTTTCCTGGCAAACACACATGTTCTGAGGCCTCTTTTTCTGGTTAGGAGCTTCATGGCGGATCCCTCCAATTCTGCAGTTATGCCCAGTGCGTTTCCTGGCTCCCTTTCTATTTCACTGAAGGCACAAATCCAAGCAATTTCTTGCTTTTCACCAGTAACAATAACAACCAAAGCCAGAGTCTCAACTTTCATGCCAAAGGAACACTTACAAACAATTTCCAGAAATCTCCAAATGTGCTTGGAAAATCAGAGCGTTCTTCTGCCCCAGAACTGGATATACATACTGCAGCGAAAAGGGAAAGAATGGCTCCCAAAACTTTTTTTTTCCTCGATTTTTACAAAACACAGGGAAGACCCCTGAGACTCACTGCATTAAAACAATCCTGAATTGCCTCAGAAATCTTTGAACAGGAAAAAAGGTTCAAAAACATAGTTAAGAGAACTTCCTCCCTAACTTTTATCTTTTGGAGAAAACAGTACAAAACTTTCTGGAATGCATTCCTTCTTGTTCCAAGTAGGGGATGTTCTTTATGTGTAGTAAGTGCACGAAACTCTCATTACTGTGAGCCAAAAAAGGAGTCCAAGACTCACGTTGAATTTGAAATATGGCCCCTCACACCCTGATAAAAGCAATCACAGTGCTGTCACTTGTGATCGATCTGGCGTGCTTCTCTGTAAAGTCGATAAAGCAATTTAAACGTATTATGTGTCACAAATGAGGTGCGCTTCGGTAAGATTGTTTTCTTATTTCCCTGGCTGACTACTCTAATTTAGTTACTTAAGGGGAAGCTTAAGACTTATTTAACCCATAGTGCATCTAACCACCTGAAATAAACTTGGGAGGGCTTTAATAATTCTCATTAGAAGTGTTCTAATCAATAATAGTTTATTATGTAAATACATCTCTGTCTTCAGCTGGCAGGAAATGACCTAAAAGGGTAAGACTAATGGTTTCACTTGGAAAAACCTCGAAGGTAAACAACAAACTCTCAAGGTCTCTAAAGGAGGAAAGTATCTTCTTTCCTTGTGTTTTCCTCTGTTTTCAGCTGTGTTGTTTCTTAAATAAGGCTGTACATTGGCATCACATACACGCTTTAAAAAACAATGCCTAGGTGTCATGCTCCGAAATTCTAATTTAATCAGTATGGGGTGAAACGTGAGCATCAAGATTTTTTTGAACTTCCTTGGGTTATTTGCACAGGCAGCCGAATTTGAGAACTGCCATTCTACTGGGTGCCCGACCATGGCCCCTTTACCATGCTCCAGGGTGTCCTCCACACTTAACTACTTCTTCGTTTGCACCTTGGGTGTGTATTTCCCTTAGTTCTTAAAAATTCACCTTCCATGCCTCGACTTGGCTCCACCTGTCCTTAACTTGTCCCATTGAGCAGAGGCAACTAGCTGAGGAGACAGACCAGGAAAGAACTAAATCCAAGGAAGTGTGATAACTGTGGCATGGGAACATGGGAAGAATCTGCCTAGCAAGGTAGGTGCAGCATCATGGAAGAGGTGATCTGTGAGCTGGCTTTTGAAGGTATGCAGGACTTCAACAGTGGGGGCCAGAGATATGAGACAGCTGAGCAGAAATGTCTTGGGGAGAGTGTGGTTAACTATCCTTGCGAAAAGGCACATAAGGAAAGATAAAAAACATGAAATGTTTATGCTAGCTTCTACTCAAATAACTTTTCTTTCTTTCTACTTTAGTAATAGATTGTCTAAGTTTTAGTTGTGCAACAGCCTTTGGGAAAGAGACTTTCATTTACCAGTCTCCCTTGCACCTACATGTATCTGTGTTAAAAACTTCTGGCCATTGAGATATAGCAGAAGAAATGTTGTAAGGCAGTTTCTATGAAACTTAAAAAACAACAACTGGTGCATACCATTTGCTTCGTCTTTGTTCCTTCTTCCAGCTGTTGGGATGTGGATACAATGGCTGGAGCCTCAGCCACCATTTTGGCCCAATAGAATGACTGCTATACTCTAAATGGTAAAAGAATGAGCTGGAAGGAACCTACGTTGCTGAACTTAGAACTGCCATACCAGCCTACACTGTGAACCTCTGCACTTAAAAAAAAAAAAGGTTTTTAAAATTTATTTGAGAAAGAGAGAGTGAGAGCAAGAGAGAACATGAATGGGGGGAGGGGCAGAAGGATAGGGAGCAGCAGCCTCCTGGCTGAGCGTAGAGCCTGTCACACGGCTTGATCCCCAGACCCTGAGATCATGACCTAAGCTGTAGGCAGACACTTAATGGACTGAGACACCCAGGTGCTCCTACACTTTTTTTTTTCAAGAGAGAAAAATAAACTTTTCATTTAAGTAACTGCTTTCTCCTTTGTAAAATATGATAATGGTACCCAACTCATCAGTTATTGTGAAGATGAAGTGAGTCAATATAAGTAAAGCATTTAGAAAAGTGACTGGCATATAAGTGATATAATTATGTGTATATAATAATTATATTGAAGTGCCTTAGGCTTTGTCTTGGACTTTCTTTTTGGGTCTGCATTTTCACTCTAGGTTAGGAGTCAGCAAGCTTTGGCTGACAGGCCAAACATGGGCCACTACCTATTTTGTAAATAAAGTTTTACTGAAATACAGTCATGCTCATTCATTTACATATTGTCTATGGCTGCTTCTATATGTACTCCATGCTACAATGGCAGAGTTGAGTAATTGTAACAGACCATATGGCTTGCTGAAAATATTTAGTATGTGGCACTTTAGAGAAGAAGTTTGCCAGCATCTGTTGTAGGTGATCTCATCCAGTCTAATGGCTTTCAATAAATAGGTAAATGACATCCAAATGCATCCATCCCAGATGTTTCTCTAAAACCAGAATCTGCTGTCCAGCTGTCAACCTGACAAGTCCACTGGCACACCAATAGACACCTCCAACTTCATTCTTTCTAAAACCTGTTCTTCCTACTGTCTTCCCATCTAGGTACCAGCATCCACCTGCGGGTTTAAGCACAAAGCCTTGGCGTCTCCTGGACTGCCTACTTACCCTCACTGTCTACCTCCAACCTAGGAGTAAGTTCATTGATTCTTCTTCCAAAATCTATACTGCTTTAGAGGAAGGGAGAGAATTAAGGGGATTTGGTCCAGGCTTGGGATTTGACACTCCCCTTAAGAATAATATAAGACCTTGAGTCAATGAGATCATGTATCACTCAAACCATTTTGGAACTTTTTACTTCCTCAGTCCCAGGTGCATTAATTAGCATGAGTCAGTCTCCCCTTGATTATTTCGATTGTGTGATCCTCATTAAGTGGACAACATACCCTGAGATTAACATTCAGATGATGTTTCCACAGCAGTCCACAATACCAGTCCCAAGAGATGCTTTGAAGAAAAAGCAATAAAAAAAGGTTCTATGGTCAAATAAGTTTGGGAAATATGCACTGTAGATCCCTCTCTGAAAGAATCACAAATGAAAACTGTCAAACTTCAAGGGACTCAGCATTTCCAAAACACATCTGATCCTAGAACCCTGCATGTCTTATAACATCTGTTACAACTGTTCCATGAAACACACTTTCAGAAACACAGATTCTGTCCTATGAATATATTGCTGGAGGTAAGGCCATTTGTAGGGCTATCTCACCTGGAAGAGTCGTGTTCTTCTCAGATTACACACCAAGGGCAGAGAGCAGGGATCTGGGGAGCTGCCAAGGGGAGTGTCCCATTTTTGGTCTTTACCAAGGAGGAAAGCTACTGGCCAGAAGAGGCAGGCCAGACACGAGGTAGTAGTACAAATCCCAGATGGCCACACAAGACTGGGGTCCCTGGACTCTGCGACTGAGTCTGTTTGGTAGGAATAGAAACTTAAAGCCCTCCTATTTTAAAACAACTTGTACTCGACTTTGTTTCTAATTTGATTTTTTCTCCTTTAGTATTTGATAAAAGCTTTTTGATGGTGCCAGCCTGTTACAGCTCTGTGAAAGGAGAGTGAGGGGAGGCTTAGGCTTTTGTTCGCAATCCATCACCAAACAGAACTTGTTTTTCCAAAAATGAGCTTGAAAAGGTGACAACATGGGTTACTAGTGTGAGGGGAAGGAATTGCCATCTGGTCTACTGGGAAAGAAAGGGCCCTGATGAGAATACTGAAGTGCGAACAAGTCACTCCCAGGACCCAAGACATTGGAAGCAGCCCCAGTAACTGAACTGAGAGCTGTCCAAGAGGAGGCTCTCACAGCACAGTCCTGGTGGCTTCCTCCACTTGGCCACTCTTTCCAGGCCTAAGGTCTGGTGGTTGTGTTTTATTTTATTAAGATGGAATGGCTGCCCTAGCACATACATGCAAAAGACACCACAGACCCAGGTACAATAGCTTTCTTCTAGATGGAATACATCAATTTATAGAATAAGTGGGTTAAAGAAAACAGGCCTTGGTAGCTCCACAAAGATTGTAAAATAGACTCCACATAGATCAGTGGTTCTAAAAGTGTGGTTCCTGAACCAGCAGCATTTGCATCTTCTGGAACTACTTATAAATGCAAATTCTCCAGCCCCGCCCCAGACCCACTGAATCAGACTCTGTGGGGTGAGGCTGCACCCCCAGTGCGTGTGGGGACATGTACTCTTGGGGATTCTGATGCAAGCTAAAGTGTGAGAATCAGGATCAAGACCAAATGAAAAATGTATATATACAGATGTAAAAACAGACTAGCACCCTTAAGGCTGGTGGTTGAAAGAGAAGTAAGGCTTTTGAAATATATTTAAGACCAATGTTCTGAAGGGTATTATGCTGAGTGAAGTAAGTCAATCGGAGAAGGACAAACAGTGTATGTTATCATTCATTTGGGGAATATAAATAATAGTGAAAGGGAATATAAAGGAAGGGAAAAGAAATGTGTGGGAAATATCAGGAAGGGAGACAGAACATAAAGACTCCTAACTCTGGGAAACGAACTAGGGGTGGTGGAAGGGGAGGAGGGCAGGGGGTGGGGGGGAATGGGTGACGGGCACTGAGGCGGACACTTGACGGGATGAGCACTGGGTGTTTTTCTGTATGTTGGTAAATTGAACACCAATAAAAATTAATTTATATATAAAAAAAAGACCAATGTTATGAGCATTGAATTCTTCTCCTTGCAAAGCCAACAGTGGAATGTTTGCTCTTTCCCAAGAATGAACATCTGATTCAAAAGCAAAACTTTAATGGCTGATACAGTCTGATGAAGCTTGCATCATCATCTAGAAGACATACAATAAAGTTTCAGTTTGGTAAAACTTTAATCGGAACACTGGCTAAATAATAATGACGAGGTCTACTGCAATGTTATAACAAAACAGTACGACTGGTGGTGAAGATACTTCCATTCATTTTACAGAGTGGAAACTGAGGGGCTGGTGTTCTCACCCTTCTGTAACTGCCAAGAGATGTTAGTATAGAGATTTTGGCTCTTGATTTGCTATTCTAGAACTTGCTTATCACATTTCCCCACACTGCTTTTCTAAGAGAAAATTATTTTGATATTCCGAAAGTTCTGGGCCACTAATTATAGGATTCAACACAAATTCAAGGTTATTAATGATTTATCTGTTTTTCCAAAGATGAGTTTAATGTAATGCCTCTTTATATATTTATTTTGATTAAAATATTTCCCTCTGTCTCTAGAAAAAAACCTCTTCAATATTACATGTTTTTATGAATATCATTTATGCTTTGTGTGAATAGCACATAGCCACTCATTTTATGTACTTTTTTAATTAATGAAAGCAAGTAGACCCGTTTCATCTTACTTTAGTGTGTTAAGGTGATTATTTCATTGTAGTTCACACTGATGGCCTTGATTTGAAAAGTTGAGTGGTTATTTGAGTGGAATGGTTTTGACATTTAACAGCTGGAATATACTTTCTTTATTCCAGAATAACATGTCAGAGTTATTAATTTTAAAACTGATTTCCCTAATAATAGGAATAATGAATGAATGATTGAGTCATCTGCATTTACTTTGTTTTTTCATTTTTAAGAACAACTACTGCAAAATCTAGGCTCTGTTGCAATTCACGTAGTTTTCAAAAGATTTATTCTTTGTTCATTAAAAGCTTCTTTCTTATATTCATACTTAAAAATGTTATGAAGAATAATTAAAGGTAAAAAGTTCAAACAAAGTTATGATACATGCTGCAATGTGGATGAACCTCAAAAACAATATGCTAAGAGAAGGATGCCAGTCCTCCTGTATGATTCCATTTTTGTGCAGGGCAGTGAAGGCACATCTGTAGGGAAAGTAGATGAGTGGTTGCCAGGGACTGAGTACAGTAATGAGGAGTAACTGTAAACCAGCTGAAAGTTTCTTTGGGGTGATGGAAATGTTCTAAAATAAGTTTGTGGTGATGATTGCAAAACTCTGTAAATATACTAACAATTATGGAACTGTACACTTAAAACAGAGGAATTTTATGGTATGTAAATTATATCTTAATAAGGCTTTATGAAAATAGATGTGGGGTTACAAATAGCTTGAGCCAATTAAAACCGATTATCAAAATAAAAAACATTTCAAAGTTCATGTCGTTTATGTATCAATACCACATACAGGAGGAAGACATAGCCTTTCTCTAAAATTTGCAACAAGCAAGACATATCAACAAGCAGAAGGCAGTATCTGATGCACCAAATACTCCATGTGTTAACTGAATATTGAGTGAAGTGGAATTATTATTTCTGAAACAGCATAGGTTAAATTCTTTATTATTCTCTAAGACAAATGTCAGTCAGCTAATAGAATTTTCATTATTGCTTGATTGTCCACAGAGTTGATGCTCATTTCAAGTCTAGACCCAAAGCTCATCCAACATGTCTATCTGGAAACCCCATACTGGAAGCAGTCTCACTGAACTTTTTATTCTCAACACACACTGTAGCCTGGGTGCACAGAATACACTTATGAACATTTTTGGTATAAATCAAGATGATCTCAATCTGGTAAATTACTCAAGCATGTTCAGAAGCTGTAGCAAGTAAGGCTCTGCACAATAAGTACTTTAGTATAGTAACATTTCAAGACAGCTTAAGGAAAGAAATGATTCATTCTGGGGGGTGGTGGGTGTGGTGGGCGGTGGGGGAGGGGAGTAACAAGTAAAGAGGAAGTGATATTTGGATTGGATCTTCAAGGAAGAGGTGAATAAAAGAGCATCTGTAAAGAAGTAGTCAAAAGCTGGATCTACTTCGTGTTGGTATCCTGAGAACCACATCTATAAATGGTGAATTATCTTCATTTTACTTCAAATGTCAAAATAATCTAAAAAGATACATAGTTGATACCAAGATTAACCTAAGATACATTTTGATCTTAGTTGTTTTGTCGTTTAAGAGGATTGGATGGTGGAAAGAAAAGAAGATCCAATTAAAGCATGAGAAGGTGAATAAAGAGGGAGCATCTACATGTTATCCTCACAGATCTTCAGACCCCAGAGAATCTGTTTTCTGTTCCTCCTACAAAGAAACATGTGTCCCAGGGAGGTATCATACTGTCCTTCCAGCCTTAAAAATATCATAGGTGATAGAGAAACAAATAGCTTTGACTCTTGAGACCTTGATCCTCAGACTATTGAATGGATGCTTAATAAGAGGGCTTCTTAAAAAGATACTTTCTTCCAATCCCATGAGATAATGAACAAGCTCATCAATAATGACACAAACCTCCTCACATGAACATGTAGGTGGTTTGGAAGATTGGAAACCATTTCTGAATCACACACTTAAACTTTTATAGGAATAAATATCATGGGATACAATTTTTTTCCAGCATTTTTACAAAAATGCATAATCTGATCCTCATCATGAGGAAACAACAGTCAAACCCAAACTGAGGAACATTCTACAAAATCATAGGCCTGCATTCTTCAAACATGTCAGTGTCATGAAAAACAGAAAGATCATGAAACTGTTACAAATTAAAGCAGGCAAAAGAGACACAAAAGCTAGACAAAATACATAATCCTGGCCTAAGTCCTGGACCAGAAACAGAACTGGCAAAAGGAACAAGTGGTGGTGGCCCTGTTGGAAGGGATGACACCCATGAAAGCCTCCAGAGACCATCTTTTCTCCGGCCCCGGTCTCAACCTCTACCTCCCCTCCCAAACAGGGGACAATTTGTTAAATTTGCATAAAGCCTATAGGTTAGGTAATAGTAGGCACCAATGTTAAACTTTCTCATTTTGAGAATTGTATCATAGTTTTCTAAGAGAATTTCTTTGACTTTAGGGGACACTCTGACGTATTTAGAGTTCAAGGAGTATGATGTTTGTGACTTATTCTTACATGATTCTGAAAAATAATAACGTGTGTATATACAAACAGATGCATACATACACTCACGTATATTGTGATAAGGTGAATGTGGCAAACAACTGATGAGTCCAGATGAAGGGTATGTGGAAGTTCTCTGTATTAAACCAACTATCTGGGAGAGTGGAGAGTACTTTAAAATCACATATAAAATTGAAAAATAGGTTTGCTATAGCAGAGCAAGAAAACACACAACTCACTCAAACTTGAAGATGGTCCTTTTCTATGCATTTCGTTTTTTCCAGTTCAACTTTTAAAAGCAGAACCAGCTAAAAAAGCAAGCAAATTTGCAATAAAACAACAAACAAAACCAAACCCCCTCAATTCATCTAGGAAAAGTGTGTCAGATTGATTAGTGTTATTTTTTTTTCCTTTTAGTGGTGATCACCAGGCTTCTATCCTTGATATTACAAAACTTTTTTAAATCATAGAGTACACATTTGTTTCCTTTGTTTGGGGAATAAATAAGACTCAAACATAGAATGATCACTTCAAAGGAAAGTTAAGAATGAGCCTATCATGTGTAACCAGAAACGGATAATAAGAAAGAACTATGCCCTATGTTTGGCCATAAATATTAAATGAGATGAACCCATTGCAGATACCTGTTTCCTTGGAAACCATTCAACTGAAACTCCTGCAAAAATTAACATGTATTTTTTTTTTCCCTTAAAGGGCAGGAGGTTCTTTTACTTACACATTTTTGACCTTTAGTTTTATATCTTAAGCTTATTATAAGAAGTTCTTCCCAGGTCTAGGCAAACAAAGAGCAAAATAAGTATCTTTTCATTAGTTGTGAGGCTGGGCTTATGACAGTATGGCCTCTATAAGCTGCACATTATGGGGCAGCTATGAGTAGTTGGGGTAAAATTTGCTACTCACCAAATATTGCCAACTAGACTAATAGATCATTAACCCCCACATGGTATTCTAACTCAAATGCTAAGTAAATTCACAATTGAATTAAATAGTCATATTTGCAATACAGTTTTCTGTTTTAAGAAGCAGTAAAGTTAGTAAAGTCAAGTCTCTTGTATAAGTCAATTCTGGCAAATATCATGGAGATAGAGATTCGCCAAAGATAATAATTCTGTTTCAGGTCAATGCCATGGAGGATGGCTTTGGGCCATGGAGGATTTCTGACTCTTATTTCCAAAGCTCAGTTGATTTTGGATTTATGGTATCTTTGCAGTGTGGATAGAGAAGTGGGATCATATTTATTTCAGTTCAAATCAAAATGGCTGAATTGTCCCAGGACATGAAAAATTGATCTCTAAAAATAGTTCATATTAGCATCAGCTACAGAGTAGTCTAACAACAGAGAGAAGCCATCCCTGTGTCAATACAGGTCATACATACAGGTGAAATGGCTTCCCAGGATACTTGCCTATTTTGTCTGCAGTGTCACTATTATGCAGGCTTACCCTTGGTATGCAGTCTCTGTACCTCCAGAGGTACTCAAACCCAAAGCCTCTGTCCTGGAGAGGTAAGGATATACTGGTCACCAACACTTTCAGAGGAATAAGTTTATTATGGAGCATGTGTATGTTTCCAGAAGCTGACAGGGGTTCTAGAAGCCCCGACTTCCTGGGGCATTGAGAATGGGTGTCTGCCTAGTCTGAAGTCTTCTGTTCCTGGGGGAAGCTGTCCAACAAGAGAGATAAGACCACTGAAAGAGATGGTGGAAAGTAACCGATTGCCCAATTTATCTGTGAGTTGCTATGTTTTCCTGATAATCACAGTTTAGGATTTGGGAATCAGTTCTAACTTAATATATTTTGTCCTGTTTTCCCCACAAGGGGGAAATATGGTTATTGTATTAGAGAGGTACTTTAAAATGGAGTTGTAGATTAATATCCTTGGCTTCTTTATGGACAATTAATCTCTGAATACATTCTTTGCTGGAGAGAATTAGTGATTTATCCAAGGTTAAATACTTGGTAAATGTCAGACTTAAGAGCCAAACCATGGTCTTCTATTCTCAATATTCCCTATGTTCCTACCAAACCATGGTCTTCTATTCTCAATATTCCCTATGTTCCTACCAAGTACTATTCTCAATATTCCCCATGCTCCATAATAAACTTATTCCTCTGAGCATTCCTAAGATTTAATGCAGCAGGCCACCTATGTAATTTGAGAATTCTTGAAGTACTTCCCCCCTTCCTCCAGCTTTATTTTATTTTATTTTTAAAGATTTACTTTTATTTATTTATGGTAGACATAGAGAGAGAGAGAGAGAGAGGCAGAGACACAGGCAGAGGGAGAAGCAGGCTCCATGCTGGGAGCCCAATGCGGGACTCGATCCCGGGACTCCAGGATCGTGCCCTGGGCCAAAGGCAGGCGCAAAACCGCTGAGCCACCCAGGGATCCCCCTTCCTGCTTTATTGAGGTATATCTGACAAATAAAATTGTAAGACATCTAAAGTGTACATTGTGGTGATTTGATGTACACATACACTGTGACAGGATTTCTTCCCTCTGAGTAATTAGCACATCCATCACCTCAGGTATTTTATATCTACAATTGTATGTAAATGTATATAATATTGTATATATATAAATATATACAATGTATACATACATATATATATCTTTGGTGAGAACATTTAAATTCTACTATTTTAGCAAGATTTCATTTATATATTACAGTGTTAACAATCTTGGAATGTCTCCGTAGCCCCAGATCAACATGTCATTCACACATTATCCAAATTTGGCTGGAACCTCTGTGTTCAGTAGTCTTTCTTGGCAAGGTGACATTTGTCTTTAGAGCACTGTGTCACAGACTTCACGGTGGGTTAATGCTGCTCCTACTGCCCAGCACACAACTGACAGCATGCACAGTGGCATGTGGCAGTCCTGCTCCTTATTTTCTCTCTCTCTCTCTCATCCATTCCTTGCTATTCTCACCCCTTCATGGCTCCTTCCAGTCCATTTCTTCTATTGGCATTACAGGACCTTGTCAAGGGAGAAAGGAATCTGACCCAATCCATCCACTTGGAGACACTAGTGACTTGGTAAGATATCCAGCTAGGAGGTTTGCATTTTAAAAGGCCACAGAGAATTCATGACAACCTGTGGGGAATGTCTGAGGAAAGGAAAGGCTTTGAATTCCAGTGGTTACTTCTGATATCTCTGTAAGGCTGACTCTCCCAACAGTACCTTTCAACTTCATTGCCAAATTCTACAGGTTAACCACCCACATCGTACCTTATTTTGTCTGAAAACTACCTGTTGGAAGTATCAAGGTATTTGGTTGTTGTATTTATTCCCCTTGCATCTGTAATATTCTGAGCTTGCTTGCTTGTTTATTTATTTATTTATTTATTTATTTATTTATTTATTTATTTATTTTCTGAGCTTTAGAAATGTCAATCCTGTCATTATCTACTTAGTGGTTATTTTCACATGGGCCTTCTATAACCCTAACATCCAATCTGCTTCTCTTCTTTCAAAGCTTCATTGTAAAAATAACACACATAGAATTCCACAATTCAGTGAGAGATGATTCCCATTTTACAGATGAGGAAACTGAGGCTCAGACAGGCTAAGAGACTTGCTCAAAGCTGGGGGGCTGTTAGCGCAGCACCAGAATTTGACCTTGGACCTTATGACTAGGTAGGTGCTGAAGACCACGCCTCCTGTCACACCAGGTCTGACTGCATTGCACCTTCTTCTATGTTGTAGACCAGTGCTTTCCCTGTGCCTTAGATTCCTTCCATGGGGTGCCTGAATTCCCTTGTCTTTTTGTGTCATAAGAAAGTATAATGATAGGGACGCTCAGTGGTTGAGGGATCGAGTCCTGCATTGGGCTCCCCCTGCTTTTCCTTCTGCCTATGTCTCTGCCTCTCTCTCTCTGTGTCTCTCATGAATAAATAAATATAATCTTAAAAAAAGAAAGTATAATAATACAGAGCTCTAGTGTTGGAGCTGGACTGCCAGAGTTTGAATTCCAGTTCAGCTTCTTCATACTTTTCTTGGTTTCTTATTTACATTTTTAATTATCGAAAGGGTTTGAAAATTATCTTGGTTGTTTCTATGGACTCTTCTTTCCATTGTTTATGCCTCTACTACAGCTGCATGTGTAGTAGATGTTTGGTTTTGCTTCTCTTTATGTTTATATGGTTGTGAATGTATTTCAAGGCCAGGAAGGGCAGCAAACACGGAGAAGCAGAGCCTGAGGCTAAGAGAATATTTCTATCCCCAAAACAGTTATCTTGTCATCTCTACTAAGTGGCAGGCACTATGCTGGGTGCTTTACACACGTTAGCTTTCATCTTTACGATGAAAGCCAGATAGCATGACCCCATTTAAAATTAAGGGGACAGAGGGTCAGAGAGGTTAAAAAAAGATCTGCCCTGAGTTGGTATATTTAAGAGCAAGGAGGCCACCTAAGTATGTCTGACTATAAAGCATATGAACTTAACTTTTAAAGAAAACTGCACAGGGTATTCATTAATGCATTCTTATTGTAAAAAAAGTCTTGCATGCAGTTGTATTTGGAGTTAGAGTTAGCATCTCCTCCTTTGCTCTGCTCTTTCATTTTTGAGCTACCTAGTGTCATGGATTGACGTGTACCCAGGGCCTCTGGTCTATGCACATTTGTGCACACGCAGTGATACAGACTTTCGAAACTGCAAGTGGAAGCCCACTGTACTTAATGCCTGGAGGCTTCTCTATTTTATATTCCTAAAAGTGCCTTTTTTTTTTTAAAGATTTTATTTATTTACTCATGAGAGACACACACACACATAAGATAGGTAGAGACATAGGCAGAGAGAGAAGCAGGCTCCTCACAGGGAGCCTGATGCAGGACTTGATCCCAAGACCCCAGGATCATGACCTGAGTTGACCGCTGAGACACCCAGGCATCCCTAAAAGCACCTCTTTTTAAGAGGTGTTTATTTTTTAAGAACCTGTTTATTTTTCTAGTGGATACTTTAGATATGCTGTCGTTTATCTGAACATTCTTCTATGGATGGATATTTGGAGTGTTTTTATGTTTTCACTAACAAAAACAAAGGTGCAAAGAAAACAGGTGAACACGGATCTTCGTTCCTGTGGGTATTTCTATGGAACAGAATATTGTAAGCAGGACGGCTGGGTCAAAGCATATCTTCATTTACCGTTGTGATAGACATTGCCAAATTGGCCTTGGAAAGCCTGTGGTCCATCTACTGCTCCATGCTGCATCTCAGTGAAAACTGAAGTTGGATAAAGGAGCCTTGACTTTCTGATGTTTGCCTCCTTTGCCATTGCCCTGTTTCCAGTGTTTTCCTCCTTTCCACTTCAGCTGATTGCTTTTCTTTCATTTCTTGCCCTCTATTTCTTTCTGTCCTGTTCTACTTATGGGGTGCTCTTTCCTGCCTTTGAAGTATCAAATCTCACAGCTCTCTTGCAGATACCAGAAGCTAGTGGAGAGCACTTATTCTCATGTTGATGGCTAACATTCCAAGAGTGCCCTTGAGGTATATGAATCACACTGGCGCTCTCAGCTGGGACCTCGCATCCTGATGTATGGCGAGTAGGGGCAGAGTGGAGAGCTGAGATGGATGGAGCAGATGGTGGTACTAGTGGAAGGGCTCAAGCTTTTTAATTCTCCATCTTCTAAAATACTCATTTACCTGAAGATGTCCTTGTATTTTACTTAAGGACAAAGATAGCAATCACCCGTTGAAAATGTGAATGTCTAACTTGAAGGATTATAATGCATACAATGACTTGGCTTTACATCTCTCATTTTTAGAACACTTTGTTATTTTGGTAAATGAGAATTATATATCATTTAAAATTGTCATCATTGATTTGATTCATTTTTTCCTCCGTATGAAGAGCATGAGTTAATAGTCTGCCCCTTTACTGACATAAGATACTGTTTCAAAAATTACTTTAACTTGTCTAAATCTTGAGGACTGGCCTTAATAAATTATGGTATATCTATAAGCAAGTATATTTATAGCTAATAAAAGTCAGGATTCAGAGGAATACTTAATGACAAAGGAAAATGTTCATGATATGTCATTAAGCATTAAAAGCTGGTTAAAAAATGGTACGTCCGTCTAGTATGATCCCAAGTTTGTAAAAAATAGATACATACAGAAAAAAGACTGAAATAGTGTAAAGATATTAACACTGCTTATCTTTGGATGATGGAAATACAAATGATTTCTAAAAATTTTTTTTGTTGAACTTTCGGGAAATTTTCCATTTTGTACATGAACATGGAAGGCTTTTACAATGCGAGAAAGTAACTTTAGTAAAATTATTTAGACTTTTTTTCTCTTTGCCTTCCTCGGATATAAGACTCGGTTCTCTTGCTATTAAACATAGAACTGACCTACAGAGAAAATTCAGTGAGATCACTAGATTGCTGCCCATCTTTTTCTAGATCACTAGATTGGATGCAAACCAGGGAGATGGGTCAGTCCCTGTGTTTTTTCTCCTACTAGGTTCCAGCCTATCAGAAGGTCCCTGATTGACATTGAGCACAAACATCCAAGTATGGAGTCTGGGTCCAGACCCTGTTAGATCCAGGTACAGGGGTGCATACATCTAACTAGGACCCATCCTTGTGGAACTGGTGGGACCCTGTGGTTCCAAAGAGAAGTTCAGGAAGGCATGAGAGATCTGCATGAAGAAGTCTTCTAAGTACTTAGAGGAGGATCAGGGCCCCAGCCAAACAAAGTGGGATTCTCTGAAGGGCTCAAGTCCCAGAGGGATGTGTTACCAAGCCGAGTGATTAAATAGAACATCCAGTTGGCAATTAAGATAAACCAGGCCTAAAGGAGGCCAGTCAAGAACAGCGACTTAGGGGACTGTCCAGGTGCAATCAAGGAAGGGAAGAAAAAATGCACATTCCCTGAGTGTCCACTAGGTGGCAGGCCCTTTCCTACACTAAGAGCTTAAGTGCATTCTCAGGCATTTTCTGATACTCAGGTTTTTAAGAATCCTCCTGTGGGCTGGTTAAAAAACACAGATTTTGATCCACTTTTCAAAGCTTCCAGTTCAGCAGTCTGAGGTGAGGCCTGAGATTCTGCATTTCTAACAAGCTCCCGATGAGGCTAGTGCCACTGGCTGGTGCACTTCGAAGACCACCAAATACATCATCCCAGACTCTGGGAGAGAAGGAGGTGGGCAGGTAGGATGTGGTCCTTGTGCCTGAGCAATCAGTTCAAATCGTGACAAAAACTCCAGGGAGGTGTAGTGTAGAGATAGGAGAGTGGCTTGGGGTCATTTGATGCTGGTTGGAAACAGCTTCTAGAACTCGAGCAGACTGGAATTATGGGTTCTACAGCAGAATGTCAGGTCTCCAGAGCTCTCATTCCAGATAAATGTGCTCCCAGTTAATTTCCTTAGAATGACCATAGCAGACAGAAATATAGGTATATGCAGATTAAAATGAAAGCTGTCTTCAGACCCAGATTGAAAAACAAAACATGAAATTTGTACCAAAAATAAGCCAGAAGGAAAACAATAATTCTATAAAGCATACATCAGTGATTCTCAAATTATTTGAACTGAAGGACCATTTAAAAACATATCTGGTCCATTATAGTGTAGTACATGGTTCTTTTGCATGAGACTTTTTTATAGCTCTGTCCATGCATTACTGACCAGGCAAGTTGGACAACTCTCGACTGGTCCAGACCCTGTTCAGTGAGGTGAGCCCACTGATCATGCATGGGAATGTCAGTGGTTAATGACAAATTGCTATAAAAGTTTCTAAAGCTTACTCTTAGTTTCTGTATTTGCATCAATAAAGAGGAACAGAGCATCTGGGTGGCTCAGTAGGTTAAGCATCTGCCTTTGGCTCAGGTCATGATCCCAGGGTCCTGGGATCAAGTCCCCTATCAGGCTCCCTGCTCTGTGGGGAGCCTGCTTCTCTCTTTCCCTCTGCCTGCCACTTCCCCTGCTTGTGTTCTCTCACTCTCCGTCAGATAAATAAATAAAATCTTTTAAAGAATAGAGAGGAATAATAGCAATTAGTAGGAGGGTCCCCAACCACAAACCACACTTCGAGGTGTGCTGATCGGCTAGATGACTGACCTGACAGATGGGCTCACTGTGGAACTTTGAGAAAGCAATTTGTTCTTTTGGTTCTTGCACTGCAGATCCTTAACTTTTTGTATCCTTCAGGGCTATTTGGTTCTTATCAATTCAATTGGGGTCCTTGAAATGGGACTAGTTGGATGTACTTTTGGCCTTAATGCTATTGCTTCATGCTAGACATCAAGGGTGTTGTCCTGCACAGGGTAGGCACTTAATAAACACTTATGGGGTGCATGCATGGATGGCAGCCCAGGAGTGAGATATCAAGCATACTTAGGGGTTGGACAGAGATAGCCAGGAAGTAAATGGGCATCAAAATGGAACTCTCCTCACAGTGATTTTATACGGGTGGCAAACAGGCAGAGCAGATGGAGAAGAACCAACTTGAAAAAGAAAAAAGTAACTAATTGAGTTGTTTCTCTGGCCTCCCTGGTGCCTCACTAAGTACAGGTGTCCATTGTGAATGAGTAAGATTCAGTTCATAAGGTTCATGGGCCATGACAACTTAGGCTTTCCCATGACATTTTCATGTTGAACCAAGCCACTGCCATCCATTCATGCTAAGATGAACCCTGATGGTTACTTAGAAACTACTGAAGAGTTTTCCTTAGTTGTTTTTCTTTTAATACTAGAATCTTGAGAAAGGACCTTAATATAATAATTTAATTATATTTTCTTATTGAACAGTTCTCTGACTTTAAGCAAAGGAGAACTTAATGAACGCAGAATGGATTATCAACTCTAATCCCCACCCCCTTCAAATGTCATGCCCTACCTTGCACTCACCTGGCCTAATCTCCTTCTCCGTTCCTTATCAGACACACAGTGCAGCACCAGGAATTTATGTGATTTAATGATGCATAGCTAATTATACTGATCCCAGTTATAATGATAGCTGCTATGTAGAGAGCACTTAGGACAGGTACTATGCTAAATGCATGCTTAAATATATTATCTTATTTAATTCCATCAATAGTCACATAAGTTTGCTCAAGGGACAGAGTGGAAGGATTAGGATTCTAGCCCAAACCTGTGGTTTTAACTACTGTACTACATTCAAGGTCTTGGATCCAAATAGAGACTGTTTCCTTTTGCTTTTAAGGTATAACAACAAAGTGAGAAGTATACAGGATTAGGAACTCTGGGTACCCAAGGCCAAGATTTCTTGTAAATGATAGACATAGACAGATCCTATGAATGAATGAATGAACATGGGTACCAACTGTGAATGAATCAAATTTAGTTTGTGAGTTTTTTAGATCATGAAGACACTACAGTTTCATGTTGGTATTTCACTATAAACCAAGGACTGACATGGTTTTGATGCCAGCTCATAAAATCTGAAGATACAATCTGGTTACAAATTCTAAGACTAACTCTCAATTATATCTCAAACAAATTTGCACACATATACACCACACACACAAACATACTTATATGGGGACACTTTAAAAAAACTTATTTTGTTCTTTTTCTAAATATCTTTTCAATTTCTCAAATCTTCCAAATAATATAGGTGAGAGGCAGTTCAAACACAAATCTCAAAGAAAACATGTATAGTTTTGACTGCACTCAAATCAGAACTCATGCTATTTTATTATTTTTTAGATAATTCTATTTTCAACTGACACAATCTATACACTCAACTTCTCAGGTCAATTGGCAGTTCTAAGGAGCTTTTGATATGTTTTCAGAAAAGCTAAAGGACCAGCACTTTTTCTGACAGATAAATATAAACGTGTTTACGTTCAAGTGAGAACAGTATGCAAAAGTCTCTCATGGCTCATATACAGGAGTCTTTACAAACTTTCAGTAATATATCTTGGTAAGTGACTGCCAGATTTCCAAAGACACAACTTAAAACTTTATCAGAGTCAAAATCTTTCAAGAAGAACCAAAAAGACCTTCTTTTCCCTACATGCTAAATTGAAAAAGAATGGAGAGTTTCATGAAGATGGACATTTTAAAGCACAAATGAATTTACAAAGCAAACATTTTGGGGAGCCCTAAGACAATAAAGCGATCAGCACAAAGACATCTGTCAGGGTGGAGGCAACCTGAGGTAAAGACCAGTTAAATCTAATGCAATCAGGAACTTAGACCAGTTTAACACTTTTTTTACGAGGTGACAACCTCCTAACACCATAATCTTGCCTTTCAGGAAGATGACACAAGGATTTAATGAGTAAAAGAAAACAACTTAAAACCTTTCTTTTGAATGTGAATTGTCTATTTGGGTTAGAGGTAGTCTTTGAGATCCCATTAGCTACCGGGCACAATTGGGATCTCAAAGTAAATAAATGCACATACACGCGTGCGCACGCACACACACAGGTTTCAAAGCAAGTAGTTACAGAACAAGAGCAGTGTCTGTTTCTCCTCAGATTCAAAAACAGAGTTAAAGCCAAAACCAACAACCCTTCTGCTAATTAGAGAAATAAAAATGTCTTCTCCCCGAGTGTCCAACGCAACACGAAACTGAAATTAACTGCTTTCCTTTGGGACTCATTTATTTATGTTCAAAAGAAGACATGGGGATAAAGAGACCTTGCAACGGAACAGTTGGGGAAAACACATGGACACCATACATTGCAATAAACGGAGCTGAGCACACAGTTACAATAGAGACTTCTTTCTCTCTCGCTCTCTCTCTCTTTTTTTTTTTTTTTTGCTGGTCGAAACACTTGATATTATGGTCTAATAAAAATTGGGTTACCTTTGCATTTCTTCTCTTCGGTTTGGAAGGTCTGGGCACTTGGAACACTTTGATCGTTCACATCGTCATGGTCCAGATGGAATATCGAGCTAGTCCAAGTGGCCTGAATGAGATGTGGTGACGACTGTTCATTTTTCAACGTGCTACGCCTCTCCGCATGGTTCTTCCTATGTAGGCAGGCTTCAGACATTCCTACTAGCTTCCAGTCGTGTTCTTGGTCTGGACAGTGCTTTGGTTTGTCCCAGGCTGGAAGGCCATTTTCTGGAGGGTTGAAAAACATGAGATGACGAGCTGTTGGCATTGTCAAGATTCTGTTGAGATGCAGTTTTTGGAAGGCAAGTTGTTTCTCAATTCTTTGGGGCTGACAGTATTCACATGCACCTCCACTTGACGGCAGTGATAAGATGCAGAATTTGTCAGCCTTGGGCATTTAGCCACCACAGTTGGATTGCCTGTCGGAGTAATCAACACATTCCCCCTTATTTTTAGTGCCTAGAAAGACATTAGTTCCTCCATGGAGAGGCTGTACTTTCGCCAGCCGGGCTTCCACAGCAATGGCCCAAAGGCAAGTTTACACCAATTTATGTTACTGCTTAGACGATCGTTTGAGGTCTTGGGGGTCAGGGCTGGTCGTGAACACTTTTCAGATCCTTAGGACATAAAAAATCCAGGATTCAGCCTTGTTTGACTTGGGTTTTATCACAGGCTGACCTGAGGGGCACCCTGTTACTTAAGTGGGACATGCTCACGTGGTTCCTCAGGGAGTGACAACTCAGTCCTCCCCACAACCTTCTACTCCTGACAAAAAGAGACTGGATCTTCGAAAAGAAATTTGTAAATGGTTTCAATGTAGTTCCAAATTGGCAATGAGATCCAGTGAAGGAAAGCAGACAGTGCTTTAGTTGTGGGGCAAATCAGCAGCCCTAATGATAGAATGAGAAGCTCTGAATCTCTTTGGATGAGATATAGTCAGTGAATTATTCATGTATAATGTGTTGTTTTTTTTCTATTTAATTTATGGGGACTTGCACATCTACCCTCTAGAAAATGGGAAAAAGTGGAATAATATAATGCAAACTTTCTTACACTAACCTTCCCTGGTGGCAAACTTTACTTCCTTAATTATCTTTACTGTACATGGATATAAGGTAGAGAGCAAAAATGAGCAGGCTAATGCATATATTTGTATACGCATATACATTAAAAAACATAATCCATCTGGTCATCCATATTTCTAGAAATTCTTAGGCTACTGTCTGTCAAAATGAGAAAAATACAATATAAATAGAGTTCTACTTTTAAAGTGATCATATACAGTGATTGAAAGACTATAATTTAGTTGTGAATTTTCCTTTCTACTGAAATTAACAAAAGAGCAAAGATATCCATATTAGAGAGACAGTCCATCCCGATCTGTGCAGAGTATTGGGAATTTGAAGCTGCCTTTCCAACATTTAAAATGAATTTTAAGTTACTTAATGCAAGGGCTCAAAATGCTTTATGTTTCCATCAGTACCCTCTGTAAATAACCACTGTCTTTAGTTGGTGTTGGCTAAGGATGGTTTCTCTAAAAGTGTGATCTATTCTCAGTCATTTGAAGGTTGAATTTGCCTTATGAGTCTTCAGGTTACCATGTGGAAATTCTCATACACATATACTCTCCTTCTACTCCAGGAGGAGACTGTGAACAATGACTACAAAGTAATAATCAACTATGATTTCTTTGTCACAGTAAATGGAAATGCTGTGGCTTGAAATAACATGGACAATAAGTAATAAATCCATACCAAAAAATTCTATAATGTGACAGCTCTGGGATACAACAATTGATCTTATTCAGAGAAGAGCCCCCAAAATTCACCCTATGCAAATGGCTATGCTAGTTCTTTCTTTTCAGAGATTATATGGCATTATTCACTGCATGGTGAATCAAAAACTCTGGTCTCAACCACACCTAGCTACTGGTGCAGTTATGGGCACCTATCCTCCCTATCCATTAAAAAAAAAACCCAACAGATTAAAACCTTGGGAGATTGTGTTGCACTTCAAATTAAACACAACTATGTAGAATCCTTTCAGGTTTATTATACATTAGGTTTTGAAGTTTTCATGAGCTAAATATAAAGCTACAGAATGCAAGAGTAAGTTCTGGGTCTAAAGAGATTCATTTGGTTTCTACAGACATGAAAAGCCTTCTGACCCATGTATGTTTCTATGATATCTATATTTTCAGGGACTTACTAAATCCTCAGTAAATAGTATCCTATAAAGCTCCATTTTAAGTAACATTACAAAATCACACTATTTTGTAGAGCCTCCAACATTTGATTTTTCTGCAGAAATTCTTAATGTTTGATATTAATTTCCCTGATTGAAAAGAAATTAAGAAGTATCGCCAAAATGGACAGTAAATGCTCCCCAGCAAAGGGAACTAGTGGTCATGCTTGGATGAGAGTTGTGGAAAGGGACTCTACCCAAGGGGACATTTCTCCTTTAAGCACAGCCTATTAAAGTTTGTTCAGCATGTCCCCTGGGCCAACAAAAGCAGAGATTTCTTCTAAGCAAGGGAGGTTATGTTTAGGGTGAGGCAAGGGATAGGATTGCCTTCCATTTTCCTCAGAAAAGAAGTTGAGATGGTTTAAGGAAAGGGCTTCATTCATGAAGGAGGCATTTACAGGCTCGTAATTACCCTCTGTAATTCCATTCATGATAATGATATTCAGTTGCTTAATTGGCAGGTTTATTGGTTGGGGCACTGCTGGGAAACCTGGGGACTGTGAAGTCTTGGCTGGGTCATGGGAAAGCTCAAAAGGATTTTATTTAATGAGGATTCTTGATTCTTATCCTTCCAAGAATAGGGAGTCACATTCAATTTCTATTCCATTCCCAAGGAGGGATAAGATACCCACTATACTGAGCTCCTTAAATTCTTCCTATTGAGAATGCTGTTGTTGGTGAGAGCTGTAAGTTACCTCCACATGTTTTTGCTTAGCAGTACTGGTTTTCAAGGGTATCCTGCTATTTCTATGTCTAATGCTTGTATCCTTTGGTTCTCTCCAAACTCAAACCAATGAAGTATTTCTTTGTAGAGAGATTGTAATATCAAAAGATTAAGTCAGTGATTCCCAAACTTTGGTGATTGACAATTACCTGAGTACTACTGTTACTAAAGAACACAGAAGACCAGGCCTATGGAAGTGGGATGGGGTCAGGGCATTTGTATATTTACTAAGTTCTCCAGATGATTCTGATACCCAAGAGAGACTGAGATCCACAGGGTTAAGAAAATTGAAGGTAGGAAAACAAATTACTGGCAGGTTTCAGGTAAAGGTATAGTGTCCTTCTTAGACTCTAATGTTACCCAGCCTTGGAGTAAATTTACTTTAGAATTAAACAATTCATCAATGTTTTGGGATCAACTGTATGAAGATTTAAAAGTCAGATAATATGAAGGTGCCTGGGTGACTCAGCCGTTGAGCATCTGCCTTCGGCTCAGGTTGTGAGCCCGGGATCTGGGATTGAGTCCTGCATCAGGCTCTCTGCATGGAGCCTGCTTCTCCCTCTGCCTATGTCTCTGATTCTCTCTCTCTTTGCGCCTTTCATGGATAAATAAATAAATCTTTAAAAAAATAAAAGTAAGATATTATGAAAAGATGCTCAACATCATATTCATCAGGGAAATGCAAATCAAAACCACAATGGGATATCACCTCACATTTGTCAGAATGGCTGAATAAAAAACACAAGAAACAAAAGGTGTTGGCGAGGATGCAAAGAAAAAGTAACACTCATGCACTGCTAGTGGGAATATGAATTGGTGCAGCCACTGTGGAAAACAGTTGTAGATTCTTCAAAAAATTAAAAATAGAAATATCATATGATCCAGTAATTCCCTTACTGGGTACTTACTAAAAAAAACCCCACAAACACTTATTAGAAAAGATATATGGACAATATACTACCTACAATAGCCAAGATATGGAAGCAGCCTAAGTGTTCATTGATAGATGAATGAATAAAGAAGTGGTGTACACACACACACACACACACACACACACACACACGGGAATATTACACAGCCATAAAAGGGATGAGAGCTTGCCATTTGCAGTAACACAGATGGACCTAGAGGGCATTATGCTAAGTGAAATAAGTCAGACTGAGAAAGAAAAATACCATATGATTTCACTTATGTGTAAAATCTAAAAAACAAAATGAATGAACAAACAAAAAAAGAGACACATAAATAGAGAGAGCAAACTGATGGTTACCAGAAGAGAGGAGGGTGTGGTTTGGGTAAAATGGCTGAAGGCGAGATACAGGCTTCTGGTTATGGAATGAATAAGTCACGGGGAAAAAAGGTACAGCATAGGGAATATAGTCAATGGTGTTGCAATAGCATTGTATGGTGACAGATAGTAGCTATAGTTGTGGTGAGCAGAGCAGAACACACATATCTGTCAAATCACTATGTTGTACACCTGAAACTAATGTAACATTGTGTGTCAACTGTATTTCAATAAAAATGTCAGATATTGGAGTGCCTGGGTGGCTCAGTGGTTGAGAATCTGCCTTTGGGCCAGGTCGTGATCCCGGGGTGCTGGAAGCGAGTTCTGCATCAGCTTCCCCACAGGGAACCTGCCTCTTCCTCTGCCTATGTCTCTGCCTCTCTCTGTGTCTCTCATGAATAAATAAATAAAATCTCTAAAAAAATGTCAGATATTAACTGAGTGTTATGTAGATTGTGGGTATGGGTGTAAATAAACATTCACCTACAAAGTCTGCTGTTCTGGACATAGTGTGCAGTCATAGAAATACGTTTTTTAAAATTTTAGAATTTTTATTTTTAAAAAAGATTTTATTTATTCCTTCATGAGAGACACAGAGAGAGAGGCACAGACATAGGCAGAGGGAGAAGCAGGCTCCATGCAGGGAGCCCAAAGTGGGACTCGATCCTGAGACTCCAGGATCACGTCCTGAGCCAAAGGCAGACACTCAACTGAGCCACCCAGGTGTCCCAAATACATCTTTTTAAAAAGGAGGATTCTACAAATGATCATACCTTGTTACTCACATGAAGTGTGAATCCTTTGCTCTTCAATGGATCCCAGCTAATACCTGGCTTTTAATACTCCATATTCTAGACATCAAGACAACCAATTTGTCAGTTATGATGCAAATTAATAACAAGTAAAATTAAGGAAAATAACTAGATAGGAACACGTGAACTGCTACTAAAATAACTAGACATACGCTGGCCTGTATTTCTCAAGAATTTAGAATCAGATGATTGAATTTGTGTTAGATGATTATAATTCTTTTGGCTTTGAATGACACAACCCTGGTCTATAAAGCTATTCTGAAAAAAGAAACAAACCTAAATCTCATTAACATAATTACATGGAGCCCATCTCTGGAAATTATATTAAATATGATAGGAAAGAAATGTGTCCATCAAAAAAGAGAGAATTGTATGAAAATATTCAAGTATTTCAGGACACAAAAGCAAGCTGATACCTTAGAAAAGAACTAAGGCAAAGGAAATAGGATTATGACAGAGTGGTCAGAGAGGGTCAGTTGAGGGGGCTGGGATTTAATGGCACTCATTATAAGAGTGTTTAGTTTGTAATAAAGGCCATTAATATTAGACAGTGAGACCCCAAACCATACTCTGCATTGTGGGGATGTATATCCAATGTGCTTTGCAAGCCCAGGAAGTGTGTAGAATTATCACTATATAGCTCAGGCTATTAGCATGATGTCTTTAATTTCCATTCTAATTTTTTACTTGAGCCTGGAAGTTTTAGCTTTGCGTAATTCTCAGGCTATGTACATATCAACTGATTTTTATTTGTGGAGTCATATAGAATAGGAGACTAATGTTTGGCTGAGCATGTACTGAAGCCCAAGTACTGAACTAGACACTTTTATTTATCTTCATGAACAACCAACGAAGTCTAAAGTGATACACTGCTTGATTTATAGGAAACCTGAAGTCCAGAGAAGCACTTCATCTGCTCTTTCATACCTTTTGTGCTGTTAACAGATGTATTATTATCTGCCTTAGTTTGGTGAGTAGCCATTAGCCTATTAATAGCTATCATTTTATCAGTTCTTTGAAAGTTCTTTATCAACTATGTTTTTTATCCTGTTATTTTCAATTACTCATTTATATCCACAACTGGTCTGCCTGCTTTCACTCTGAGCCACCTACACCCATCGTTCATTGAGCAGCCAGAGTGAGCTTTAAAAGTACACATCAGAACATTATCTCTCGGTGCTTAAAATCTTCTGATGACTTCCCATCAATATTGGAATGAGGGCTTGTGGCCTTACTGCAGCCTGAAATGCTCCAAGGGATTTATCCCTGAACCATCCCACCAAGCCTCTCTCCTGTGGCTCAGCCCCTTGTTCTCTGTCCTTTGGCTGTATGGGCTTCTAACATGTGACGCTCATTCCTACCACAGTGTCTTTGCAGAAGCTCCTCCCAGGACTTTGCGTCAAGTCCTCCTCTTGATGTACCAGGAACAATTACCAGGACCCAATCTCACATCCCCTTTTACAAGAAGATTGGATTTTCCCTTTTAAAGAACCTATCAGGGTTGCATTTCTCACAGAAGATAATCAAAAGTAAAAGTAAGGTTGGATTCCTGTACTGCCCTGGAAGAGGCTCTGTTTTAGAGGAGAGGGCAAGGTTGCAAATCTCAGTCTCACTCTTCCACATAGTGACTGAAGGGTCTAATTTTGAAAATCATTTCCTCTTTCTAAGCCTCTGTTCTTTTCATGTGTAAAGTGGCAATATAATGTTGCTCATGGGATTTCATCCTTTTGCAGCCTTCAAGGCCTAGATCACTATGTAAACTTTCTTGAACCATCCATCCACCCTCCAAACTTCCATTAACACTTTCCAGGTATCTCTCTCTGCCCATATGCTACTCCATACTTCATGATCTAATCATTTACATACATGTTTTATTTATTTATTTGGGTAACACAGTGCCTAGCATAATGCCCTAATTATTTATTATCTCCCAATAATCTGGTAGCTTTGCAAAGAGAAAATGATTTCCTAGGTACAGACTTACTGCCTATTTTCCCCTTTTTTGATTATATAGTTTAAATTTAAATGCACTTAATTAACATATAATGTATTATTAGTTTATGGGTAGAGGTCAGTGATTCATGCCATGTAATGAACATTGGGTCTTGTATAAGACTGCCCTCCTTTTTTTTTTTTTTTTAAGACTGCCCTCCTTAATGCCCATCACTCAGTTACCCCATCCATCCACCCCCTCCCCTCCAGTGACCCTGTTTATTTCTTATGACTGAGAGTCTCTTGTGGTTTGTCTCCCCTTCTGATTTCATCTTGTTTTATTTTTTTCCTTTCTTCCCCTATGATCCTCTGGTTTTGTTTCTTAAATTCCACATATGAGTGAGATCATATGATAATTGTCTTTCTGGCTGACTTATTTTGCTTAGTACAAAACCTTCTAGTTCCATATATCTTGTTGCAAACGGTAAGGTTTCATTTTTTTGATGGCTGAGTGGTATACCACATTATCTTTATCCATTCATCTATCGAAGAACATCTTGGCTCTTTCCATAGTTTGGATACTGTGGACATTGCCACTATAAACACTGGGGTGCAGGTACCCCTTTGGATCACTACATTTGTATCTTTGGGGAAAATACCCAGTAGTGCAATTGCTGGGTCATAGCGCAGCTCTATTTCAACTTTTTGAGAAACTTTTATACTGTTTTCCACAGTGGCTGCACAGCTTGCATTCCCACCAATAGTGTAAGAGGATTCCCCTTTCTCCACATCCTTGCCAACATCTGTTGTTCCCTGACTTCTTAATTTTAGTCATTCTGACTGGTGTGAGGTAGTATCTTATTATGGTTTTGACTTGTATTTCCCTGATACTGAATGATGTTGAGCATTTTTTCACGGGTCTATTGTCTATGCCTATTTTCTTATCTAAAAGCCACTGTTAAGTCATAAAGAGGACTCAAAACTTTGAAGACCAATTCAACACAGATTTTCTACTACCAGTAGTATCTTCTTAAAACTGCAAGAGAAAATGAAAACTGTTTTGCTTTTTAGAGGCAGCATAGCATAAGAAGAAGGACAAACAGTGTATGTTCTCATTCATTTGGGGAATATAAATAATAGTGAAAGGGAATATAAGGGAAGGGAGAAGAAATGTGTGGGAAATATCAGGAAGGGAGACAGAACATAAAGACTCCTAACTCTGGGAAATGAACTAGGGGTGGTGGAAGGGGAGGAGGGCGGGGGGTGGGGGGGAATGGGTGACGGGCACTGAGGGGGACACTTGACGGGATGAGCACTGGGTGTTTTTCTGTATGTTGGTAAATTGAACACCAATAAAAATTAATTTATTAAAAAAAAAAGAATTTGGGCTCTGCCAGTCAAGGTTCAAATTCTGGCTTTGGCATTTATCAGCTGTGTAACTTTGGGCAAACTGCTCTACCTCTTTGGATCTCCCTCCTGAATATTGATAATACTTGTCTCTATCTCCTCTGCAAGGCAAGAACTCACCAAGTTTTCCTTGTATTATGTCAGTGGTATCTATACTCTTTCCCCTCCTCTATTGGACTCTGATCAACTTATTCATCTTTCAGTTCTCACAGCTCCAGGCACAGTGCCTTAACATGACGGGACCTGAATATATATTACTTGGAAACAACTGAACATAATATAGACAGACCAAAATACTCCGCAAGCTAAACAGAACACGCATGGACTTTCATCTATCTAGGAATTTCTATGCACTGAGCAATAACGTGCTCTACATGAGACCCAGTTGGCCAGAAGTGGTTAGCATCCCCATTCTGTAACAAAAGACAGTTTGGCCATAACCAGATGCTGCTGCACAGCCTTAGATGTGTTCTGTGCACAGAGATGGCAGAAAGGGAAGCTAGATGACTCTATTTGTCCCAGTCCTCTCAGACTAGGTAAACTCACCATTTTCGCTGTGGCATTTTTATTTCATGAAATACTTTGCCTAAATGACAAGTGTAGCTTGTTGTTTGCTGCCCAGACAAGTATCTGGTGAAGAGCTTCGCATGGGACACCAGACTGTGGCTGTGGATGTCCCAATGCCATCTTTTCAGGCCCTCTGACATAATAATATACTCTCATCATCTTGGACGGGTGTGCCAGTCACCAGAGGGCAGGCTGCTGGTTTGCTTTGTTGGTGCTCTTGGATCCTCTAGGGAGGCTTTGCTCTCCAAGAGTGGACTAAGCTGCAGTGCCTGGCTTGCCACTTCTAGTTCTGAAGGCCTTTGGGGGCAGCCTTAGCAGAAGCCATGGGACTTGTGAATTTGGAATATTTGGGCAAGGGAGGGAGATTTTTCCAAAATTAGAGAAAATTCAAATTATTGACTATTTCTAAAGGAAATTCACTATTACTACTTTCAAGAATTGTGAGGGAAGGGTTACAGGACTACTGAGTCTCAGTAGTAAACTAGAGTAAAAATTCCTTATAGCATTGGTGTTGAGATTACATGAGCTGACATTTATACAAGGTCTACTACTGAGCAGAAATACAGTAAGTTCTTGAAGTGTTGCCTTCTTCTTTTACACTGATAACTACAGAGAGCAAATCCACAGTTCTCAATGGGTAGAAAGGAACCTGGAGGATCCATTCTTATGCTCCCTCCTTTCCTCAACCTACACAAACATTTTGAAACACTCCCTCCCCGGCTCCAGCTCAGTTTGGTTCTAGCTACATGGCTGCCTTTATTCCAGTGATGAGTTCCTCTTTCTTTGGAAAACATTTATTATTTGTTCTAATAATGCTTAATCACATGTTGCTTCTGAGATCTTATTGATGTATGTTAGGATTCCTGATATGAAGACCCGGATGGTCCCTGACATTGTGACCAGCTACTGCTTTGGTATTCTCTACAACTTAAACCTGCAAAATGGAGTGGAATGTTCTGGTCACTGTGGGGCACAGGGGGCATGGGTCATAGCTGGGGAGCAGCCTTCTGGGTCACTGGCTTCTACAAGAATTGTGACTAAGGAGGATGAGAAAGGAAAGAAACTATATTATTATGTAATAAGGTACTTTATGTGCATAATAGTAGTAATAATAATATTGACAGCTAAGGTTTCCAACATAATAAGATTTCCACATAGTAATGTGCCAGCCTACCAGACTAAGCACCATAAATAAAAATCACTATTAGCTGAGCACCTAGTATGTGCCAGGTAGCATCCTAGGCATTTTTCATACATTATCTAACTTGCATTCTGAATACCAAGAGATGGGTATTGTGTCCATCATTTTAACCAATGAGGAAATAAGCGTGGAGGGAAGATATTGGATTCCTGTGTTGTCTACTTAGAAGATGTTACAGTGTATGTAATTATGAATTCACTTGTGTAGGTCAATGAGCTCCTGGATAGTTGGGACCGTGGCTTGTTTAGTTTGTGCCCTGGCAGGTTAACATGGGGCCTGGAACATTGATAAATGCTCATGACCTTGCGTGGAGTTGAATTAAACTCAGCCACTCTCCATGGCTCTCTCCTGCTTCTCCACAGCCCCATGGGAAACAGGAAATGGTGAGAGAGCTCTTCTCTCCTTTGTGCTTGTTCTATCCTCTTCCTGCTCAGCTAAGTGTCATTTCTCATTATCTTCTCTTGGTTCCCAGACTGGTTCTCCTGAAACTTCTCTCCTTTGCAACCTCCCCTTACCAAGTGCTACGTGTCTAAGGATATTTCAAGATATGGACCAGAGGTCTCTAAGGAAACTTGACTCTAGCATTTGAGAGGAAAATAATGACCTTTTATTTGTATTTTATTTGAAAATCTAAAAAGAAATTTTTACTAGCATTGTATTTAGGTGTGTATAGAATGAATGAATGAATGAATGAATGAACGGAATACAGAGGGCCACATATTGTGCTCAAATATTCTAATCAGTGTATACTCATCTGGACAACAACTCTGCTTCACTCATGAAACTTTATAAATGAGGACCTACTGAGGCCCTGGCTCAGCCTTTGGTTACATGAAATGCATCCTCAGGAATATCTTCTTGTAGGCAAAGTCTGGCAAAATTAGCCTCTTTGTTCAGATAGGCGGCCTCCCTTTGCTATATGGTTTTGTCTTTCATTTATAGAGCACCTGCCTATTGATTTTCCCTTTTGTTGAGACTGGACTTCTCTGCCCCTGTGAGCAGGTGAATTTAAGTTTGCTATCACAGAGGGTTTCTCTTGTTTCATTGGCAGGGATTCTCAGTCCATTAAGTGAGTGGGATCTGAGAGCTGCTAAGAGAGAAACAAATCTTTTTCTTATCTGGCTGCTCCTGCTTCTCCAGTTTTCCTGTATATTTCATTAGGCAATCATTATCCAAATGAAAAACAATCATCATAGCTATAGAAACCTCACAGTTATTCTGAAACTAGAAACTACAATGATAACCTCCTGATAATAAGTTAAAACCACTAAAATTTTTTAAAAGTGTACGATTAGCACCTTTAAATGGGATGCACATTAATCCATTTTAAAGTTGAGCTGAAAGAAAGTTAAAAACAGAACAACAAAATGTGTGTTCAAAGACCACAGTGGAATCTCCACGTGGAGTGGCAGTGCATGAAAACATGTCAGCAGCTTGTTCATGAGCAACATCTTACAATGATTTAACCACACAGGAAAAAGCTGCCCGCTGGAACCCTAGTCAGAGGCCCCAGAGCCTCAGAAGGTACTTTCCAGAGGACACAGTGGAATCCTCCCCCTGGACCGGTCATTTAGTTTTCCATAATTCATACTGGATTTAATCAGAGAATCCTCAGGTTGGATAACTTAAATTTTGAGGCAATTACTCTAAAGGCCACAGAGATTCCATTTAGGATATTAGACAAGCTACAGCTATAACAAAAACATTCATATTAAAGAGCTGTGAATGCACATAAAAGGGAGCAGATGTTTGCTGCCAGGATTAGATTTCTCCTGGACGAAAGTTCAGATCATCATGTTTATTCTTGTTGCCAGTCTGAGTCCACATTTTTGAAAAAAAACATAAGGTAGTCTGTAAGATTGGCCTCATTTTATGTTTTCAAACTTGAAATACCTCTTCCTAGAGTAGGAAATACATGTGAATCTTTTCTAACATTGCAAACCAGGACTGGGGTATAATTTGTAGATAAAGAACATATTGAGATTTCCAATTTCTCAAATAAAAAGATAGAACGTGCCTCTTGGGTAATCAGATCAATTTTATAGACACACTGTATATACTTGGCAGCAAAGCACACAGTCTTTCAATAAATTAAACTCAAGGATTAACAAAATGGACAAAAATAGATGCTGGTGTTAAAAAAAAGTAGAATAATCTGCAGGGTGATGGACTGACCCTCCTCTGAGTTTTCATAGAATCTCATTATCATTTTTCATATTTTTCTGTGAAAATAAGTAGGATCAAGATCAACGTAGACCTTTCCTTCATTTAGGGGGAAACATTTCAATCTGAAGAAGTTTGCTTTTTCCCTTTGTTCAGGAATTACGGCCCTGCCATGGTATGTACACCTTCCTTAGTCTTGGTTATGACAGCAGGCAAGATTTTTTACATACTGAGGACTCCTTTGGGGACGTTTTCAGGCCCTCTGAACACTATTAAATACATAAACAATTTAGTTCATTAAATCAGCCCCAGTGGTATGACACAAAGCCATGCAGCGTGTGTCCTGTTCCCCAGGAGGGTCTGGCTAAGTACCTGCCCCTCATAGGTCCTGTCCCAGCAGCAGGAATGAAGGGGAGAATTAAATTGTTTTCTACCTGCCTGTCTTGTGGAAGATATTTAGCAGTGCAGACGGGTCAAATTGCTTGGTGCAATCTGTTCTACAGTGTTTGTACAGTGTGGGAAAATCAAGAGAAGTAGGTGTGATTTCTACTGTCATTTTAACACCTTCTTGGTTTTTTTCCTTAAACTTTTCAACTGCTCAAATTGGCAGGATGGGGGCTGGAGGGGGTGTCGGGCACTGATTTCCTGCAGGCCTGCCCCTCTCTAGCCTGTCTGCTCCCACTGAGGGCCGAGTGTGCCCCCATACCCTCTCTATCCTCAGATGGCCCGTGAATATCTCTAAAGGTAGTTGGGGACCTGCTGCATCTGCATCACCTGGGAGCTTGTTAGAAATGTGGGATTCTGGCCTCGAATATCAGAATCTGCATATTAACAAGATCTTCATGTGATTCCCAAGTACACTGATGTTTGAGATACTCTATTCCAGGGGCACAGTCTCCATGTAAAGTAGATAGAATTTGTTACATGTGCAGTTACTCAATTTGAACTTTGGTACGATTTAATATTCACTATGTAGAGAGAAGATGTCATACTCAGGAATCAGAAGAGAAAATAGTATTTGGTGGTTGCAGTTTAGGGAAATTAAAGGAAGTGCATTTAACATCTTTATTTCTTAAATGGTTAATTGGTAAATGTAGTATATGAAATGGAAAAATCCAAACCAAAAATTTAAAGATTCCTGGTTATAATTTCACCTTTTTCCAGGTCTTCCTTTCTAGAGACATCCAGTAAGATAATAAAAGTAATTGCTAACATATGTGCCAGGCACCTGTTCTGAGTATTTTACATTTAATCTTCACTGTAACTCTATGAAATAGAAATATTATCCTCATTTTTCAGATGAGGAAACTAGGGCACAGAGAGGTTAAACAAATTACCCAGGGTCACACAGTAGTAAATAATAAAGTCAGGATCCATATCCAAGTAGGTCTAGCTGATTCTGCCATATTCCTGTTTATGGCAAGTCAACACCAAATGACTTAGATGATCACTGCAGGCAAGATAACTAAATTCTATCAACTAAAGTATGTAATTAGAGGTTTGAAATAAAGAGACTAAAGCTCAGAGAGGTCACTTTCTTCCTCAAAGTCACCCAGATGGGCAAAGAGGCGAGATGGGTATTTTGATTCTTCATCCCAATATCTTTTAACTGAAAACATATGTTTTTAAAGTATACAACAATGATTTGTTGCTCAATCTCAATGCTGGTTCAAATTCTGACATTTTCACTTTATACCTCAAACATTAAGAGCTGTTTTTCTAATTAAAAAATTTTTTTTCCAGTAAATTTACCAAACAAGAGACAGCTGTGCACAAAGTGATTCTGTTTCCCTCACTGGCTGCTGTTGCTGATTGTTCATAAAGCTCATGTTTATGGTGGTATGGGCTCCGGTGGTATGTGGCCTAAGAATGCAGAAAGAAGGCAAAACCAATCAACCAATCAAAATGACCAAGATAAGGAAGAATCGGTTTGCTTCCTAAGCTGCCCATCTGGAAGATTAAAAAGCCACCAAATAATTTAGAACTGACAAAAAGATAATTTCATTTTGAGTTTATGTTCCTGAGAGCCAACCCTTAGAGAGGCCCTGTTATGTGCCAGGCAAGATGCAAGCTGTGTTTTATTTTTTCATTACAATGATGCAGTGAAGGTGATACCGCTATTCGCCCCATTTCACAGATGAGGAATCTTTGGCAGAGATAACTGAAGATGTTGCTCAAAGTTACAGGTAGTAAATGGGAAGCTGTTCTCATACGCTACTTTCCACAGATGAGGCAGTTGCAGGCCAGAGTATCACATTTGCCCAGTCACAAAGCTAGCTAGAGGGCAGTGCTGTGCCTGGAATCTTCCTCGGGATGGGCCAAGCTGGCTTGATGACAAAGGGGGAATCCTATTGGAATCATTCACCTCTTAACAGAAACATTGCTTTGAGAGAGGTTCATCTATTTCTTTAGGAAACATGGCTTCAACAAGCAAAACTTCTTCTCACAAAGAATGAAGTCAAAGGTATATTTCTTTTGAAATGTAGGAAGGACATTATGTTCAAATGAATAGCTTGTCTGATTTCAGCAATGGAACAATAGTGTCTGAGAAAACCAATGCTTGGGAACTTGAAAGACATGATTTTTGGAAGAACAGTTATAGTTTGAGATACAAACACTTTCGGCTTTATGCAAGTCTGGCTTGTGATACTTTCTGACCAAATAATAACCAAAAGAAGAAAAAATATTGTGCTGTCAGCAATTATCCCGTTTGTCTGGGATTTGTCTGCAAATGACAGCTTCTTGCAGAGGGACCTGTACTACCAAAATGGTGATGTCAAAGCACTCTGCAACTTAAACATGGCCTGTTCTCTTGTGTGTTCTCTTTGTTATTTTTTTTTAGGACCATGTGGCACATTAAGTGGAAGGTGTCACAAAATGACTCCAACTCGCTACCTCAAGCAGAATGGGCAGTTTATTTCCTGGGGCTGCCCTGTCTACAACTGCCTCAATTCTAGGAATACGTTTGCCTGGAAGATGAGCATAGTGGGGAAGAGGAAGGAATTTGCCAAAGCGAGGAAGATGCTCTGGAAGAAAAAATCCCATTCTTTTACATTACCTCCATCTGAGGGTTATGAGGTGAATCCATATTGTGACTCAGAAAGAGCAACAGAGACTGGAGTTAACACGGATGCTTCAAGGGCTGCTCCTAGGCTGGCAGTCCTCACCCAGGCTTCTTGCTTCTCTGGGAATAGTGGGCAATGACTGGAGACATTTTCAGCAGTCACAACTTGGGGGAGTGTGTGTGCACTGCCAGCATCTAGTGGATATAGGCCAGGAATGCTGCTAAAACTTTTAGCACCACAGGAGAGCCCTCTGCAACTGCAGTGGCCTCTGATTCAAAGTGCTCTCACTCTGACCCTGCTTTTGTCTCTTCCCCGCCAATTGGTGTCACTGAGGAAAAAGTCTGATTATATTAACATACCTGAAGGTATGAATGACTGACAGAGTCAGCAGTAGCAGGGTCACCTGTGTTTTAAGTGACATTAATTTAATCTAAACTCACACCCAATTTGTGAAATTTTAGTGAGGGTGCTGTAACAACACGGACTTTTATTTTTAGTGGATGGGGGAAGATGGTGAAATTTACAAAGCATTGCTCACCTTTTAAAGTCATAGTATACATAAGGCAAACCTGTGATGTGATCCCACTGGAATATCATCATGAACACTTTTCTATTATCAGCAATTATTTGTACTTAGTATTGATCACAATTCCTTCCCAACAAGAAACACTGTAAGAAACTTGCTGTGCTTCAAACAAGCCTTATTTACTTTCTCCTCACTGCTATTATTGACCTGTGGGTTTTGATATGATAGGACCATTTATTCGGTATTTGAAATATCCCTGTCACCATAAGTCCCAGGCTGTCTTCTCTCTGGACTGCTGTGGATCTATATTTGGATGGCATGCTGCATAGGCTTTTATTTAAAGCAAATGAAGCAGACACAGCATGAGCAAGATAATTAGCAGCAGGGATGAGCTTTAGAGTCATTTCTTCTCATTTTCAGGCTTAGAAGTGGAAGGCTTTACTCTTCTTTATGCCAGTGTATGATGGTGCCAAACCGAAGTGATCCTACGTTGGCCATCTCACACTATGATGACTTCATGAATCACTTTGCCCTGTTCTCCAGACTCTTTGTCCTCCTGACCATCAGCCAGGAACATAAGGTAGGTTGAAACACAGCAATATGCCATGCCAAATTTCAGGCAAATTAACTAGCTCAACTGCTCTTCATCCAGTGGGCTGTGAGTAGTAAAATACAGAGAATAGTTGGGGCTAAAGGGATCTTAGAACTCACACCAGTTCAAAGGCCTTTGGACAGTTACAAGCAAAACCAAGCATCATTACTGCCCCTCATCCTCATGCGTGCACACCCTAAATACAAACAATACCAACGTGACCCAGGGAGAGGTGAGACAGTCTGGGGTGGAAGTGGGTGAAGGCAGATGGTCCTCATCCAGATGAAGCAACCTCCTTGTTCTAGAACTAGCTAGCAGACCCTGTCTTCCATGTCTCTCAGGCTTAGGCTGGGGCATGTGGTGATCAAAAGCTTTTCTTTAACAAATTTGTGGCACATGGAAAATTCTTGTGAAGGGTTGGGGCTTGACAGGGTCAGGAAACAGCATATTCTTCATCTTGGAAACACAGAATCTGAAGCAGGTCTCTATTAAATAAACTTGCTATGGAATGTTAGTTTGAAAGGAGAGGAAATTTACCGTGGCTACAATTGCCCCTGCCTAAAAATATAGGCTCATCACAGGCCTGGTCAGTATTTCATGAGTTCTTCCAAGACAAGAGACTACATCAGAACCATGCACAAAATAATCTTTAAGAAATCCTTGTCTGGAAAGGAGGAAACAATACAGTTGGATGTATTGTGGAGGCAGACCAGCAGCAAAAGGATTCTAGAATATTTAGTGATAGGTTTTCAGTGGTGTCTTGTTCCATAAACATCTGAAAGGCATATTTTAAATAAATGGACAGTTCTCAAGGATCACTCCTGGAAAGTGGGACTGGAATACCCATTTCTGACTTGCACCTAGGATTCTTTATTTCTTGGACAATGGAATGGGTTGTTCAAGAGAGCTAGTTGGCATTTGATTACGGGATGTATCAGATCCATCCTCTAACGTATTTGAAGCAAGATAACAAGATGGCTGCATTTCCCTAAGCTGCCCTGACAGGGGTGGTTATTTGGCCTGGAGATATTGACATGGTGGTGGTTGTGATGATGATGGTATCTGTCACTGATTACTTGAGGCTCACAATGTTCTAGTCATACTGCTAAGCACATCACATGATTTCTTTTTGACCCTTACACTAATATTAAGATGAATAATGATCCTCTCTATTTCACAGATGAAGAAACTGAATGTTATGAAAGGGAAAGCAACTTGCCATAGGTCACAGCTATAAAAGTAAAGCCACACTGACCCCTAGGTGAATTTGACCACAGGCCTGTGCCTTTGGTCCCTCTGTTGCATTTCAATGGGTCAGCAATACAGATGTGGTTTGGGTAAGATGGTATATACTTTCCTGGTTTGCAGACATATTGTCCTTATTTGCCTGCTCCCCCCATCCTATTCTGCACATAAAAGAAAAAGATAAAAGCAAATACAAAACAAACATAAAGCTTCTCTGTCCAATTTGGAAATCATAGGAAGCAAAAAATCAAGAGCCAAAGGACAAGGAGTCAGGGAGGGCCTGAGGTGAGGGTTTTCCCAGGTGGGGTCTCTGGAGAGAGCCTCAGCATGAAGAGCAAGCCCTCAGCAGTGGCTGCATACAGACACTGTAATCTTGCTTCTTGTGGAGGTCCTTGCACACTTTCCCACTGGGCAGCCAGCAGGAGGGGCCGTTTCACCCGTAACTGCTCTGTGTCCTTGGGAAGACCTCCTCGGAAGACCCTCTTTCTCTGGTTTGTAAAGGATCCTTTGCAACGCAAAGGCTACCAGCCTTGAAGAGAGCTGTCTGCTTTGATGTTTCTCTGTTTGAGGAAACTTGCTGGAACTGAACAAGTATTTACGTGTAGCACAAATCATTATATTTTAAGCCCTTGCATATTAACATGCTTCACAGAATTCTCACCATGTCAATTCACTTCCAAACATCAGGAGCAAGTGAAACATTTTCCACTTGACCTCTCCATTTCTCAGATGCATCATTTTAATTAATTTATTCTATCTGGAATTTCTAGGGATAAACCTGTCCTCACAGATGCATAGGGCCAAAAGCAAATAAACAAAATTATGACAAATTTGCAGTGTTCAGGAGAAGGTGGTCAAGGGAATCCAAAGCACTCCCTTTTATTGAGTGCCTGCTAGTGACAATGACTGTACACATATTATTGATCTAGATGCCTTAATCGCTGCTGTTTCCTTATAGTGTACCAAAAGATTTGTCATGTAGGAGACTCTCAATAGATGTTTGCTGACTGGTTTAAATAGATTCACCACAATTCCAGGATGGTTTCTTCCTTCTTTTTACAATAAAGGAATTGAAACTGTGAGAGCTTTAGCAACTTGCTCAAATTAACAAAGCTAATAAGTGTCAAACTGGGGATTTGAACCCAAGGACACAAGGCTCCAAAAATATATATTCTTTTCACAATAGCATGTGAACTCCAGAAGCAACTAGAAATGGTGGTCAAAATAGATCATCCTCACCCTTCTAGAGATGGCTGATATTACTTGGAGGAGGTTCAGAGGACTGTACCAGACATTTTTAAACAAAAAGATGACTTCAATATATAGTTGAGGTCCCTTCCTGACCTCACTTACTTCCATAATATTCTCTTGCACTTGTATAGCCCTTTGTGACACAGCCTCATCATCAAAATCGGTATGCTACTTCCGGGACACATGGCTAGACTGCATTCAAGCCTCCCTCGCAGTCACATGTAGCCATGTGACTGAGTTCTAGCCAATGGAAGGAATATGAACATTGGGCACCACTTCCAGGTCTGGCCCAAAAAACAAGTCCATGCGTCCTTTCATTTTATTTTCTCCCTTCTTCTGTTGAGTGGAGAAAATTATGAAGTCCTAGAGGTGAATGGAAATATAAGAAGGAAGAGCCTGGGTCCCCAAATGACCATGGGGAATGTTACTCACCGGCCAAGAACATGTGGCACTGGACTTCACATAAACCAGATTTAAAGTTCTGTTGTATGAAATCACTGAGGTTTTGGGTTCTCCTTGTTGCAACAGGGTGCATCATTTTACTAATAGGCTCTTTATGATTCTGGATAGTTTTCTTATCTATTTTGCCATTAAAACTTTTACAAATGCAACCAGAGCCAATGGAAGCTCAAGGAGTGAGAGGTGTGAAGAATCATTTAGAGAAGATCCAAGACATCTGTGCAGTGCATTGCTGCACAGCCGTAAGCATGTTACTTGGAGTTCATGCACTTCGTTTCTCTACCTGTAATTTTAGACTGTTGGAACAGATGGTCTGTAAGATTTCCTTCTAGTTTTAAACCTCTTTAGGTCTCTTTAGTTGATAAAAAATAGGTATTAATGTGTTCAGAAACTGTGATCTCTTGAATATGAGCTTCTCAAAGGTAAGGATTATTATGTTTATATGGCTAGGATCCAGTATCTTAGATGCTCTAATGTTAAATTTAATTAGAATTTTCTGTTGAAAAACTCAAAGACTTTGCTAATGTTCTGATTTATGCCAATGATTTCTTGATCTAATTTGGAGCACAATATCAAATGATTGAAATTCTCATGAATATTTTCATTATGCATTAGTGAGTATGGTAGGCTATTTTATATTCATTTACATAGACTTAATCTTTGAAGAATGATTTTATAATAATACTGAAAGACTTTTTTGATTAAAGTTAGTGCCAGCAGTAATTGGTATTCTGATGGCTTCATTTATACTTCTATTTAGCTAAATAATATAGGAGTATAATTCCTACTTAGGGTTGAGAAAATTGGAGTACAGAATATTCAGAATTTTCTCATCCACATGGGTCTTAACTTGAGGTCCATAAAAGTAGTATTGGGGGGAAACTATGAACAATTAAAGAGTCTGGAAAGGCCCAAGAAAAATGATACAATGATGTGATGGAGCCTATGCCACTTTCATGAAAAATCTTATGCCTTCTGGTTTTGGAAAATATATAGTAATTTTTTTTTATATCTGTGTAGTGTGGGGTCATTGTTCATTTTATCCTGCTCAACAAAAGTATCAGGTTATATATGTTTTGATTATTAAAAACAGGCAATGAATTCTATTATTTAATAAATACTCTTTGGAGGTAAAATGTTTGGAAAAACAGGGCTTATGGGAGGTATGTGTGGGGAAATAACAAGAGGGTCTTGGCAGAAAAATGTGAACCACAATTTGACACTGTAAAATAGAATGAAATCTAATGATGGGAAACCCATGTTCTTCTTTCTTTTTATTGGCAGCAGCAGGGGTATGTCATCCCCCATTTGTTTTCTGCAGTCACTTCCTGCCTCATGTGCTTACGTCATGTAACGTCCTACATCCTGGGGAATGTGAAGCATCCAGGGAGATAGTGTGTTAGTATGGCCCCTCAGCCTTGGCTGGCATAGGAACTTATGTCTATTAAAAAAATGAAGTAAAAATAATATCAACAAATATTTTAAAATGTTTATATTATCAAGGATTGCAGAAATGAAGAGACTGTATTAAAAATTACCAAGTACCTTTTGCATGAATTGTTTGCTTCAAATGTTATGTTGAGATTACTGCTTCATTAAAAAAAAATCTTTCCATAAAATAATAGGACTAACAAAGGCATTTCTTGTCTCTCATGTTTTAGAAAAAGAAAGGCCTTAAGTCATATAGAAAATTCTTTCAGGAAATCCTAAGTAGGATGCTGAATTTGAAGGAGACACTAAAGAGAAAACATGAATTACGGGAATGAGCTAAACAAAGCAATAAAGATGTAAGCTTACCAGCAAAACGAATTTAAAAAAAACTACAGACATTCATTTACATCTGTTTTTTTTTGCCCCATGGTAGTTCAGTTAAATGTATGTGACATTTTTCACAATTAAGTTAACGTTACCAATTCCTATGACATACCTGGTGCTCCCTCAGAACATCTGTGTTGTGTTTCAATGTGTCACAGCATGTGTTAAATGATTTATATAAATCTTATATCCTCACCATAATCTTTTGTGAAAAGTTCAGTATTTTCAGCATCAGGATATTTTTAAAGGTCCCCAAATAAGCAGTCCAGACTGAGAACCATAACCTGTGGACCCTACTCACCAGACAGCTACATTCTTTTGAGGGCCCAAATGGAAGTCATTTAATTTATTTAAATAACAACAACAGCCCTTTCAGGAACAGCAAAAAACAAAAAACAAAACAAAAAAACTCCTCCCATAACCAAAGGCACCTTATAAATTGAAAGCAACCTACTAAAGAAGGACGTCCAATAAAATTCCATTTCTTTGATGAAAAATGCTGCCCTAGGAGTGCATTACTGAAGGACTCTGTGATCATTTGACCTGGACAGGTTGCCATCGTAATGGGCTTTTTTTTTTTTTTTTTGAGATGTTATTTATTTATCCATGATAAGACACACCACACACACACACACACACAGAGGCAGAGACACAGGCAGAGGGAGAAGCAGGCTCCACGCAGGGAGCCCGACGTGGGACTCGATCCTGGCACTACAGGATCACGCCCCAGGCTGAAGGCAGGCGCTAAACCGCCGAGCCACCCAAGGATTCCACATAATGGGCTTTTTAGATAAATGAAAATGCTGAAGTCCACCAGCCAAAAGCACAGTTGCAGGAACTGTAGGTCTGTCATTCATGGGTGAAAGTAACAATGCACACCCAGGTAGTCATTGAGAGTAAAGCATCTTTACATTTCAGTTTGTCAACCTTGGTCAGGGTAGGCCTAGATTAACCGGTGATATTTTTAAATGTCTGTTGTAGGTACTCACATGAAATGTTAGAATGAATGTTAGAAAATGAACGTTTCCTAAACACATCCAATATGGGGAAAACCCCTCTAGATCAGTGGTTTTTAAATTTCTGTGTGTATCAGAATCATCTGGAGAGCACACAGGGAACTCAGAAGCTCAGACACTTGTCATTAGGTATGGCAGTAGAATACAGCTTGTTTGGTCTTTTTTTAAATCAAAATTTTCAGAGATGCCTGGGTGCTTAGTTGGTTGGGCATCTGCCTTCCGCTCGGGTCATGACCCCAGGGTCCTGGGATAGAGCCCTGCATCTGGCTCCCTACTCAGCAGGGAGTCTGCTTCTCCCTCTGCCCCTAACCCCACTCATGTGTGGGCTCTCTCTCTGTCAAATACATAAAATCTTTAAGTAAAACCACAAAATTTTCAGTGATACTGATACCTCACCACCATGTTTGAAGACAACTGTACTTTCCTCAACACTGGATGCACATTAGAATCACTTGCAGAGTTAAAAAAAAAAACAAAACAAAACCAACAACACTCCACTTGTGAGAGGCTCCACCCTAGACCAACCCAGCTGGAATCTCTCTGAGTGGGGCACAGACACTGATACCTTTTGATTGCTCCCTAGGTGACTGCAATGGGCAGCCTGGTCTGAGAATCTCTGTGTCCACATCATGGCTTTCAGAATGGGCTATACTATGGAATCATCTAAATAGTTTTATAAGGCCACTGAGTCTTGCATCTACACCCACATATTCTGATTTAAGTGGTCTGGGGTGGCATAGGCATCAGGATTTTAAAAAGCTCCCAGGGAAAATTAACAAGGCAAGAAACAACAAATGTTGGAGAGGATGCAGAGAAAAGGGAACCCTCTTACACTGCTGGTGGGAATATGAACTGGTGCAGCCACTCTGGAAAACTGTGTGGAGGTTCCTCAAAGAGTTAAAAATAGACCTGCCCTACGACCCAGCAATTGCACTGTTGGGGATTTACCCCAAAGATTCAGATGCAATGAAACGTCGGGACACCTGCACCCCGATGTTTCTATCAGCAATGGCCACAATAGCCAAACTGTGGAAGGAGCCTCGGTGTCCATCGAAAGATGAATGGGTAAAGAAGATGTGGTTTATGTATACAATGGAATATTACTCAGCCATTAGAAACGACAAATACCCACCATTTGCTTCAACGTGGATGGAACTGGAGGGTATTATGCTGAGTGCAGTAAGTCAATCGGAGAAGGACAAACAGTGTATGTTCTCATTCATTTGGGGAATATGAATAATAGTGAAAGGGAATATAAAGGAAGGGAAAAGAAATGTTGGGAAATATCAGGAAGGGAGACAGAACATAAAGACTCCTAACTCGGGGAAACGAACTAGGGGTGGTGGAAGGGGAGGAGGGCGGGTGTTGGAGGGGAATGGGTGACGGGCACTGAGGTGGACACTTGACGGGATGAGCACTGGGTGTTTTTCTGTATGTTGGTAAATTGAACACCAATAAAAATTAATAAAAAAAAAATAAAAGCTCCCAGGATGATGCCAATATACAGGCAAGTTTGAGCAGGACAAGGCTAGGTCCTCTACCAAAGAGGGGGTTTCTGCCTTAATAAGTTGAGCAAAGATTGCTCAATTTATCTCCCCTGGAGGTGAGCATGATGAAGACTAACAAAGAAATGAGACCTATCACTATTTAAAGTCATGTAGCCCACAGTTTCCCAAATTTTGAGTCCAAAGTCTCAACAGTCTGCTCTGGTCACCTTAGGCATGTTATCTCACCACACTGGCCTTTGCCTGATGCTGTGTACAATGTGAGGATTGGTGGGGGGGGAATGCCCCCGAGCTCAGCAACAGCACCCCAACAGGAATCATCTGCACTCTCTAGGCTTGGGGAGCTGGACTTCTGCACTAGTTCCCTAGCCAGGGGCTTGTTAGCTGGTGGTGGGGCAGGTGGTGATGGCATAGAAAGAGAACTCTCGACTCATTGCAAACAAAATAACATCACATATTAATTAGGGACTAACCTTTTCTTGGGAGAAATTATTTTCAATTCTTTTGAAGGATCTTGCACCTGCCTATGTGCCACTGCTATGGAAATTCAGGCATCTGGGGGAATAGAGAGGAAGATACTACCACCAAACAGAACCCTGTTAGGTTACATTTGTTTATTTGTGGCCATTAGCAGGAGCCAAATAGAGATATGCTAGGCAATTCTTAGTTATAGTAGGCTTGAAGGAGGTAGAGATGAGTTTATCAATAATGAAGGCATGATGGACGGGTGGTTGATGAAGGTGCTGAGAATGGGGCTGGGGTGGGAGGCAGGGACAGTGGGGGTGGAGGAAGGGTAGGTCCCTAGGAAAAGCCAAAAACTGTAATGTGTGGCTTCTTGAAATACAGGAGTTGTTAAGGAAATAATTTTTTTCTTTGCTCTTGTGCTTCCATCTTTCATTCTCTATAAAGCCTTGTCCTTTTGACATTTCAACTTCTTGATCATCTGGTTGCAGCTCAAATTTGGAAAGTGAAGTTGTTCTAGAAGCAGCTCTATTGGAGGCCCTAGAGCTTTGAGGGAGGATTTTCACAAATCTGGCTGGATTTGGTGAGATTTTAAAAATCTTCTTTCAGAAAGTTCCATACTTTTCAGTAGAAAGTTTGTCCTAGGAGAAGTTCAGGAAATTAAAAAGAAGTGAGTGATGGGAGTACAGAGACCATCAGAGTACAAGAGGGCCAGTTTTTCTTTAGGTAGACTATATGGCAAGGTCCGGCATCCTTTATCCATTTGTGCTCTGCAAAGGATCACCATTCCTTTTGTTTTCTGAGAAAAGAGAAGTATTTGCTTTTGTGTCAAAGAAAAGGGTGATGTGTTGTTTGTGCAGAAATTCATTCTCTCTCTCTCTCTCTCTCTCTCTCTCTCTCTCTCTCTCTCTCGGCTTTCTTGTTTTCTCCCTTCTTATGGGGAAAACTGGGAAAAAATCTTGAACTGTGGTTCTGGGCTCCTCCCCTGACTGAATACCATGCAGTGATTTTCTTCTACGAATTTGTGCGTGATGGGGGTGAGGGGATGTAAAATTGTACGTATTTATGGTTTTTCCTTCCCTTGCTTTCTAAGGTGAGTTCCTTAGGAAGGAAGATGTATTTATTTTGCTCAGTGGGATGCAAATAGAGGAGGAGAGACAGGAAGCCCACAAGCTTCAAAGGAAAAGAGGAGGTAGAGTTAACAGGGTGGGTAGATGGGAGGAGAAGAGGGAAGGGAATCCTGACAGGCATGGGGAGGGGAAGCAGTGTGTGCAGAGCCACCACACCAGGATTTTTAGCCTTAGGGGGGAGAGAGAGAGAGAGAAGAGCACAAGAGGTTTCAGCAGTAACCGTGAGGAGGGATCTATGGGAGAGACATCTAGGGAGGAACTTAAGGATTTTCTGTGTGTTACGGGTATAGTAGCCTCCCTTCTGCCCTGAAGGCATTTTGGGGAAGACTGATGTTTCCTTTCTAGCCTGATTTCAGTGCGATTTTTGTTTCTTGTAGCAGTGATACTGTGCTGAAGTAGGAGCAAAATGGTCCCCATTGCTTCATGTGGGTAAATGCCCAAGACATTAAATCAAAGTTCCTTTTTGTAATTGGCTCCACCAACAGTGGAGCTAGCTATTTGGGCGAGTTGGTATTTTTCCTTCTCCAAAACTATTTGTGGCAACATTTGTAATGTGCATAGCAGGCTCTATGGAATCCAAGGCCATGTTTTATTTTTGGCCACAACCAGGGAAACAGGAACTTGGAAGAAAGTGAAATAAGTCTCTAGATGCTCTTTCAGAAGAACTATACCAGGAGTGTACAAATCAATATAAAGTCTCCCAGCTCCTGTAGCAACGTGGGAAAGGAAGCAGAGTGCCATGTCTGGCTTCTGTGGTTGTGTTCTTTGCATGGGTAACCAGTACACAGACATGGGGTTTGGAGGTCCTGACTTTGGGAGAGGGGACAGAAAGACCTCCAGCACTGCCAGGCTTTCCCTCCCTGCCCTCAAAGGCTAGGGCTAGCATACTCTGGGTGGATGGTTGGTGCATAAGAGACAAATATGAGAAGGTATTTATTGAGAAAATCTTCAGCTTTAACCAGTCATCCCTGTGTCTCATTAAAAAGAACTGTATGTTGGAATAGAAATGCTGACTCATCACACAGATCCTGTTGAGCTCTGCCCATCAGTACTCACTAGAAGACATTTCTAAGCTTGACAACAAAGACATAAATCATAGGGTGACACTCCAATAGAGCTTACTGTATAAAAACTAAAAACTTGGATATGTTGAAAAATGCCATGCTATCATGTTTACAACTTATTTGTAAATGGCTCAAAATAAAAAATCATACAGGTGAGATAGAAGGAAAAGAATTAAGCAAACGTGATAAAATATTAACATTTGAGGACTCTGGGTAGAGGGTAGCTGGGGATTCTTTGAACTAATCTTACAAACTTTTCTGTTAGTATGGGATTATTTCAAAAGAAGAAAAATTAAGAAAAAAAAATTAAAGGTCAAGTATTGCCAAAAACGAAAAAAAAAATACTACAATTGGAAAATAATCATAACATTAATGACAATGAGTTATTTTCTTAAAAAATATATATGTATAAATCATAAGAAAAAGATAATGGCACAATGGAAAAGCTAAATGAACAGGGAAGTTACAAAAAACTTTTTAGTGGCCTGTGTGTGTGTGTGTGTGTGTGTGTGTAGTCAAATTCATTATCAGTAAGAAAAACATAAAGTTTTGAAGAGCTGTGATAAAATTTTGTCTAATAAATGACTTCAAAAATTAACTACCAAAAAGCTCCAAATTTGGAAGATTTATGATTACATGGATGCTGTACTGCTGGTGGGTGTCTCAGCTGGTCTAATAATCTGGTTACAATCTGGCAACAGAAGAGGTTTTTAAAGATGTTTAGTTCCTTTAATTTAGCATTTTTTACTTAGTAGAGTTTTATCCTGAGGAAGCAATCAGAGGTGCAAATTTATGTACAAACCAGTACTCAAGTAACATTATATTAGAAGTCCAACAATCAGAGTGTACCAGTAAATGATGGATTACCAAATAGCCATGACCAAAATCCTATTTCAGAAGAGTAGTTATTGACAGCAGGAAACAGTAACAATATGTATATTGTTTGCACTAGTTATCTTTGAATAGTGTCATTATTTTGCTGACAATAGCCTCCTGACTCCATGAAAAGATGATCTACTTAGATCACAGGACATAAACACAACTGTGATTCTCTTTCTGAAGGAATGAAATGGTTATAAGGAGCATGTGGAAAGCCTAAGGAAAACTTGGAGAGCCGCCTCTGAAAAGTGACGCGGGCTTACAATAAAATATTGTTTTCCCAACTTAGATGTTTTGTTTGACTCTGAAAAACTTGTTCATTAGGATAGTCTTAAAACACAGAAAACATTACTCCAGGTTACTTTTTTTCTTTACATGCAACCATCAATGCCCCCATGCTCTACTTTAAGAAAATGTGATTTATACATGTTCAAATGGGAAGTATCGTAAAAGTAGGAGAAGAAGAGAAGAACTGGTCTCCCTTTCTCATTTAAAAAGAATTCCAGATCTTGACAGATAAGGTGATAGGCTCAGTTATTATTCTAAAATATAGTAAATTGCTTCTATACATCATGAGAAAAATATAAAATCCATAACAAGCATGTGGACAATAAATACAAACAAGCGAGTTATAGATGAAGAAATATAAGTGGTCAATAAACATGTAAAAAAATTACATCTCAGAGGTCATGAGAAATGTGAATTTTTTTTTTGAAAAATGCAATTAAAAAAAAAGTGTGTAATTTTTTCCTTTGCTTGACACATGAGCCCAGCCCCAAACAAGCAATCTGGAGATCATATGATGGAAATGCTGGGTCAAACAATGAAAACAGTCATATCCTTGCTAACAACCCTCCCTTAGTGCCTAGGATACACTCCATAGAAATAGCTAGAGAAAGAAAAAGAAAAAGGGCAAACATCACAACAGGGAAGTTAAATGGACAAGCAGGCCACGAAGAAGAGATAGAGTTTAAACAACTGAATGGGGAATATTTTATTCACACAGAAGGATTCATAATACTGGGACTTTAAATGACAGGGGGCCTGACTGGATGGAAACATTAAATTCTGTGCTAATTTTATAAAGCCTGGTTCAATGCAAACGACAGGTCCTTGTTTTGGCTTCTTCAGGCACATGTGGAGAAGTCAGAGTTCTTAGTTTTCTTTTGCACCAAGGCCAAAAGCCTCTAACTTTGGTATTTGAATTTTTAGGTATTCATATCTTGGAACAAACTCCCCTATATGGTAAATCATGGTTTTATGCAAAGTAGAGCTCATTATGATGCCATAAATGTTAGCAGAATTCCCCTCAGATTACTTAGGAAGCAGTGCTTAATTCCAGATTAATAATATACCATAATAAGGCACTTTCTTACTTTCTCCATTAAGAATCAGTGTTTTTCAATGAGTGATTTCATGCCATCCTAATTTCAAACTAGGTAAAGCAATGAGAACATCTTGGCAAGACCCGACTCAATTGTAGCTGATATTAAATAACCCCAGAAAATAACCAAATTTCCATTTGTGTTAATGCTAAACATACAAATTTATTAAGCATTCTGGCTGAGAGAGACTACATACCAACAACGTGGCTCTTTTATCTGAAAATGCTGGTCTGCTTGCTTTTAGGAAAACAGATTCAATGTTCTTATTCTTGTTCATTTAAAGAATGGCTTTATTTTCATAAAGGTTAATTGATAGCTGTATTGCATAACAATCATATTACCTATTATGTTTTTCAAAGAAGAAAATATGTACATTTGCCCTTTAAATTATACTCCTAAAGCAAGCACTTAGTTCCAATGGCTTACAACTTTGCTATGGTCTTCCATATAAAGAAGCTCTTTAGGTTTCTTAAAATAAACACAAAGCCTGAGATCATAGCAAAAGAGAGAGAGAAAAGGATACTGTTTTATTTCATCCACAAACAAGGGAGTCTAAAGTAATAATTTTCTTAGCTGAGTCCATTAACATGCACTGAGCATATGTGTGTATGGAATAGATTTTCTTTTGCAAATAGAACTACTGTTAGTTTCCACACTATGAAGCAAATGCTGGGAAGGAAAAAATCCCTCCTCCATTGGAAGGCACCTGGGCTTCCAGCTCAGTATGCAAGGAAGGCATCTTGGCTTCTACAAAATCAGCTGAAAAGCTGGCTCAGTTTAGAACTGTCTTGGGTAAGCCTAGATTCCTAGCTGAGTCTTGGAGATGAGTGGACTTTGCCTTGGGGGTTATGCTCAACAATAAGATGGTCTGGACTACTTTGGACTCTAGAAGCAGGGGTCTGTGAACTATGGTCCTTGGGCCAAAGCTGGCCTGCTGCCTGTTTTGTAAATAAAGTTTTGTTGACACATAAGCAACCCATTTGTCTATACAGTCCATGGATTTTTGCGCTACCATGGCAGAACTGAGTAGTCAGCAATGCCCGAAATATTTACTATATTGGCTCTTTAAAAAGAATTGCTGACCTCTTCTATAGGAACCTGGAATGGATGCTCACTTCTTGACCTTTATCTGGAACCAACCCCGTGGCAAGTAAAAACTATTGTATTACCCACTTCTATACCAAGCTTTGCAATTTCGATATGTCTCAGATGGATATGTTCTCTGAGACTGTATCTTTGGAGGCTTTTTCTAGTGGGCAGATTATTGTGGAGTATAGAACCACCCTTGTGTGCACTTGATCCCACACTATCCTATATCAGAGGGGGGCACTTTCCCTAGGTTTTGCAGTATGGATACCTGCTGTTGGGTATCTGTGCTCACATGGGGCTGTGCCTGCCAAGACTTATGTTTCATTCCTTCTGGCTGAGATCCCCACTCATCGGTAAAAATGAAGGAGCTAGCTAAGGTTTATCTATACTAATTTTCTACTGAATGACCAGGTTTATGACATAGAATAGGTGAAATTTAAGTGGGAGAGGATTTTGGCTGGGTCATCAGTGGAATAGAAGGAGGTGAGTATGTTTTGATGCCTGTTACTGAGTAAAAATAGGGGGAAGGAATGAGATGTGGTTCTGAGGCCCTCACCTACTGGTGTGAATTACTCTGGTTTGTTCAGGCACTCCATCTTTTTTTTTTTTTATAAGATTTTATTTTATTTATTTATTTGAGAGAAAAAGAGAGAGAGAGAGTATAAGTGAGTGGGGCAGGGAGGAGTAGAGGGAGAGGGAGAAGCAGACTTCCTGCCGAGCAGGGAGTCCAACACAAGACTGGATCCCAGAACCCTGGGATCATGACTCAAGCTGAAGGCAGACACCCAACTGACTGAGCCATCTGGGTACCCCATCTTTTTTGCTGTACCAAGAGCTCCAGTGTAGGTGGGTAGAAGGGCAGAGCAATGAGGCTGAGAGAGGCAGTGTATAGTCATTGGGAGGCTTCCAAACTTGCAGAAGGCTGAATGGCAGCTTTAGGTCACTTCAATTTCTCAGGTCTTCTGGGGAATGGATTCTTGGAGAAATTGTCCTGAGTGTTTAGTCTGTCACTGGGTAAGGAGGTGACATGCATGGGTTATCAAAGGTCACGCTGTGCCCATGACATGCAGAGATCTGTGGGTATCTTCCCTGCTGCCATAGGAACTGCAAGAATTGGTAGGGGCTTGGTGCTAAGTGAATGTAAAGAGTCGATGTAGCTAGTGTGCAAGGGTTATCTCAGGATAGCTAAAAAGTAGCCTTTTGCTGCGAATTATCATTTCTTCACCATAGGTTTCAGGTGATGATGCAACTCATTTCTGAAGAAGATGAAAGCTCATTTGTTGGGATGTATTCATAGGATGTATCTGCATTTAGTAATACTGGAAATAATTGTTGCTAAGACTCTTAGGTTGATCTTTTAGAAACTCCATATTTCTCTTTAGGTGGAACACGAATGGAGACATGCAAAGAAAATAAAAAAAAAAAAAAACATAGATACCTGTCATACTGTTGGGAGTCATAGGTTAGTAATCATTCTGGACCTTTTTTTTCACTGACACCTCCTACAAAGAAAAAGACAAGAAAAAAACCCACAGGTTATAACCTGTATTTTCCATAATGTTTTTGTTTCAAACAATATCACATACATTAATTAGTTTGAGGCAATTCATTACTCTCAACTCACGACTAGGGAAATTGAAGCATTGGTGGGCTCTGTGATATGTGTAAATTTACAAGATGTTTTAATTTTTAATCTCAGGTTTCCTTCTATAAATAAGTCTTCAACATAATATTTTATTAAAGATTACATGTCTCTTTTTCCATCTCAAATTTCAAGAATGCTACCAGTACACTGACTTGCTGCTTTTCCTGAGAGTGGCTAGGGTGTAGCATCTTGAGTCTATATCCTTGCTTCTCCAAGTGAGGGATGTCAATCTCAGACTCACGCACTGGCTCCAATCCCTGCTTCCAGCTCTTCCTGAGGGCAAGCTGTGTCCCTCCTGTCTCTCTGAGGGTTTGCTTCCTCAATCCTTCCTGAGCAAAACAGTCCCCATGTTTACATAAGCTGATTTAAGTCAGGTATCTGCCACTTGCAACCAAGAGTCTCTACTGATAACACTAATATTAAAATGTAATATTAATACAAGTGTGTCAAAACAGTTTTGTCTCCTTTTCATGATCTCAAAGGTGAAACTATAAAATCCCAGTTATGTTCTGCTATACCATCAAGTAAAATACTCTTTGTTTTCAAAATTTCAATTGAATAGGCATCTGAATTGTGTGTAAAGTAGAAAGTACTCAGGAACAAGAGGGAAAAAAATCTTAGTAAGGCTTTAAAAATATTGTCACCACAAAGTTTAATACTAATTTTCCTATGTAGTAATGTTTTCCTTTAGTATTACCATTACTACTACTATACGATTACCATTACCAGAGCATTAATAGTATAATAGTATTGCTATTATTATAGTACTTTTGTATTTGGTAGTATTTAGTGCTGTTTTCCTTCAATGACCTCTAGAGTTTTGTAATGTAATTGCAGGGAAGTCTAAGAACCCTCTAGGCAGGTGTCTGGGCCCTCTTTTCCTGGCCATTCTATGACATAGCGTGGGGTCAGTGAGGGACTTTGTTCTGAGGAGTGGACACAGAGAAGGTCCCCCAGAGCCTGGGGCTCACCAGATGGTCATGGGGCCAAAGGAGAAAACAAAGTCCAAAGAGCTTAAAAATAAAGAAAGCTTGAAAATAAAGAATCTTTCTTTCTTTCTTTCTTTCTTTCTTTCTTTCTTTCTTTCTTTCTTTCTTTCTTTCTTTCGTCAGGAAAGGAAACAAACTCAGGGAAGGCTTTCACCGAGTAGGTCAGTGAGGAGGAAGGGTCAGGTGGCAATGTGTTGGCAAAGGAGTGGCTAAGAAGGATTGACAAGCAGCTCTCTGTCCTGGGAGGGCCAAGACACAGTCTATACAGCATTCTACATCATTCATTCAGCAAGTCCCACTGCTCATGGGCAGGGAAGAGCCTACTGGGAGACCCAGCTTTGGTCCATGTCCCAGATCCTCTAGGTGAAGCTCCTCTCACAATGTCAGCATCTCAGGACCAACTGAGGGGGAGAATGGCACTCAGTTTAGTCTCCTAGGCAAGCTCTATGGGATGGAGAACATTCCTTTTGTATGAGTCATTCATTTATTTGGTTGGTCAGTCCAGAGGTCTTGATCGATATCCTACTATGCTTCGGCTGTCCCCAGGCTTTGCCCAAAGATAGCACCTGGGCCTACCCACTGGAGGCTTCTAACCCAAAAGGGAGAGAATCATGTTTAAAAAAATGCAGAAATGTATGCAGCTTTCCCCTTCAGTGTCTCTTCAGAGCAGCCTGGGATTCAAAGGGGGCAGAGGTCACTCCTACCAGAGGCTATCCAGAAAGGCTACCTAGTGGAGGTAACTCTGGACCCAAAGGTGCTTGTCCTCTCTAGGCCTTTCCATGGGTCATGATATAATGCTTTCTTCTCATTCTTGCGCTTGGGGCACAGGGATGATTCTGGGTAATTCTTTTATTTATTTTTATTATTATTTTTAAAGATTTTATTTATTTTTGTGAGAGGCACAGAGAGAGAGGCAGAGACATAAGCAAAGGGAAAAGCAAAGGGGAGCTTGTTGGAGGACTCTATCCCAGGACCCCGGGATCATGACCTGAGCCAAAGGTAGATGCTCAACCACTGAGCCACCTAGACATCCCTCTGGGTAATTCTTTTAAATACTGCAGTTTTAAGTGGAGGAGTTTGAGTATCTAATTGAGTTTTTAAATCTGCACAGCTACTTAGTCAAAGCAAACCAGTCAGAGGGCTATGGCAGGTCTAGAGGAGGGATGAAAGTGCCTAGAACTAGGGTGGTGGCAGCAGATGGTGTGGGACCCAAGTGACATTAAGGAAACAGAAATAAGACACCGTTATGAATGCAATGTGAGCATTTAATACTGGGATAAACACTGGGGATACAAATAGGTTAAGACTAGAGGCTCTTGGCCCTCCAGGAATTTATAATCCATTTTACAAGCTGGCTGGGAAGGCGGAGTCCCCTGGCCAGGAGCAGCTAAATACACAAGCCACATGTGCAATGTGCCAAGAGGTGGTGGGACAATTTCTCAGGGCTCTCCTTCTTCTGCTCACTTAATCACTCTCTGTCTGATGCCATGTCCTGTAGGTGAAACTTGTTCCCCTTGGAAGAATGTAAAAGTGGGCATTCACCCCCAAAACATCTAAAACACATATATATTAAAAAAAATGGCAGGGAAGTTGTCCTTGAGTTCTCTGAAACTGGAAAGCAAATGGAATTATTATATTACAAACACGTAGGATGTAGGTCCAGGGACTCTGGAAGACACTGGGCTCCCTACAACCTTCCGAGAGCTCAGAGGCCAGCTTGGGCTGCATGGATGGAAAAAATGTAGCCTATAGGACAACAGCCAGGCCACATCTGGGCTGCTATATTTGAAGAGAAAGCCTCATGTAGAATGTCCAGGCTGATGGAAACCATGTCTTACAAGAAGTGTGGAAAGGAGTCTAGAAAAGTGAACAGTCATACGGTCTTCAAATATGTGAGGATCTGTCATGTGGGAAGCGTTAATTCAGTATGTCAGTGGTCTGGCTGGAGAGATGCTGCTGGGGCCCGCCAAGGGGACAGAGGACTTTTTCTGCTTGACCTTAGGTGGAAGAAGATGCACACCTATAGGCAGGAAAAAATGCACAAAGGCACACCATCTCCCAACCTCAAGCTGCTCTTGTTCTCAGGACAGATTAAGCCTCTCTTGAGAAGACCAGAGTCTTCATTCTGCAACAAAGCAGATGCCAGGTGTATGATACAGTTCTGGGGATGTGCAAAGGCCTGTTCTATGCTTCTCCCTAAAATTCTTCTTTAAAGCTTCATTGCTTTAGCTCAGTGGATCTCAACTGTTTGGGGTTGTGGCAAGATCTGGTCTACTCAAAGAATATAATGGAAGTTATAGGATCCTTCCCTTGAAAGATGAGTACATGATTTGGCATATATTTTCAGGAGATTTGCGGGTCCTCCTCCACCAAACTCATGTGTGGATGCACATTAAGCTTTGGCTGCAGGCTTTGATGATTCTTAAAATGCAAAAGCTCATGGAAAAGACATAAATTGGTATAAATGCAATCTATTGAATAGAATGAAAAAGAGATGTGCTGTTAGTAGTTAGTTGGCCAGTTCAGCACCAGGGTCCAACAAGAAAATACGGAGTCAGGACAGCTAAAATAAAGCAGCACGAACATCCTGTTTTACAGCTTAGACAGGAATGCACTAGCGTTCTGCTTTGCAGCTTTTGCAGAAATGACTTCTGCAAAATGTCCTAAAATAAGACACTTAACACAAAACATTTGTCACTATCATGGGCAAGGGGCAGTTAAGACAAAAACCCCTAGATGTCAGCAAAAAAAAAGACCATTAGCACGTGGACATTAGTCTAATAGGGAGACAATACATAACCAAAGCCCTGATTGGCATGACTTGCCACATCCTGATTGCTTAAGATATTCAGCAAAGATGCTCATAAAAACCCCTCATCTAAAAAACTCCAAGGCCAGCCCTCTTGGGCCCCTATCCCTTTATAGTCTTGCTCAATAAACTTTGCGTTGCTGCCCACCACTCTTTGTGTGGTCTACCTCTTCATTCTTCAATGCAGTGTGACCAAGAATCATAGGTACTAGAGGCAGAGAAATCCTGCAACACAAAAAAGTGTGAGCTATTTTTGGTCAGAGGAACAGCGAACAGGACCTACAAGCAGTAGATTCCTTTTTGGGTGGAAGAAAGATGAGTTTCAGAGAAACAAGGCTAGAGGCTAAAGACAAATCCTCCAACCCAAGGACTTGGTCTAGGACCACTCCATTTATGCCACCAGACACCGTTGCAAGCTCTGGATCATCTGAGATGAATTATTCATGTTACCTGCCCCTGGGGGGCTTAGGTGAAGAACCAGTCTGTACATTAGCAGCACAAGAGTTGACCAGATGATAAAAGATATGTTTGGAGGCACTAAGGAGAATGTGATGAATTCTATCTGTATGAGGAAGACCCACAGGGACATTTGAGCTTGGCTTTGAAAAATGAGACAGGATATTTTCCAGGTGGAGAATAAAGAATGGCTCAAGAACAACAAAAGAACAAAAGGTAGAGCAACTTGGCAGAGGATACATGATTTGGGGTGGGGAGGGAAGAGAACATGGCCAATAATGAAGCTGTAAATGTAGTTAGGGGCCATATAATGACAGGTCTTGACAGGTTTGCCATGGAATTCAGTCTTCATCATATGGGAAATAGGGAGCTCAGGAAGGTCCTTAGAGAATGACCCACTTTGAGAAAGAGAACTCTGCTGCAATGTGGAGGACTCCTCAGGAGGTTAACCCCTTGGGTGGCACCTCTTTGTGTGGGATCATTGTTATTTTACTGTCTTAGTGTTCTAGGTCACAAAGCTAGACTAGGGCCAGAGTTAATACCGTTTAACTCCATCTTGTAAACCCCAGTGCAGTTGCTCAGACTGCACACCCATTTATCCCCTTGTGTTTCCCTTTTCCCTCTAGAAATGACAACATTGAAGGGACAACTGTAAAAATCACCCCTTGAAAAATCTTTCCATATGGGTCCAGTGAGTCATTGCTTATACAGTCTGTACATAATTAACATGAAACATCACATCCTCTTCACGTCTTTACATCAACCTTTTCTGAGGAGAGTGTTGGTGGCCTTTTCAAGGCCATCTTCCTTGGCTCTCTTTGGAGTAAGGGTCTTGGAGTATTATGTGGCTTGATGCATCAGAACAGGAAGATATATAGGGCTCCTCTGTTAACACTTGAACAGGTGCTTCATGGGCTGTCCAAGGAAGCCATAAGTGCCCTAGGGTGGGGTAGGGGTAGCTTTCATGGACAAATTTCTTGATTCAGTTTAAAAGGTCAGATGCCCAAATGTTAGTTTACCACAGACTCTAAGTTGAGACCATTAACACCAGGAAGGCTCTCAAAGGAGGACACACCCACTCTCTCACCTGACATTGAACAAACATAGATAATCTATTCTTCCTGGATTTTAGAGGTCACGGCAATATGAGTGGAGGGCAATCCATGAGGATGTGTCTTGAAGTTGTGTCTACATAGCAAGCAACTGTTTTTACTAAGTTTATTTGGTATGGTGGGGCATTGGGTACTGCTGGGGTTTATGGGATGGGGCCAGAGCAGCTTGGCCCACTCTGGCCCCCTTCTGGCCTTGCCATTACTCTGTCTGTGGCATCTGGAAACACTGCTGGGTGAAGACAAATGGCCATCCGTTTAGAGTGGGCTGCACCTCTCAAGGAAGGCAATGAGGTTATGGATCTCCATCAGGTGCCTCCACTTTGAATATCCTCTCCCTTCTGGAGTCTCCCTTTGTATCCCCTGCCCCTTATAGAGAAGGGCCCGTGTCCATCAAAACTTTACTCTGCCATTTGGGAAACATTTTTAAGAACAAGTTCAAGCCCAGGTACAGAGGAAAGATTCCTGGACAAGGTATCATTCCAGATGGTTTAGAGTCTCAACTCAGTAGCTCAACCATCTCAGATAGCCTCTTTACCTCTTACCCCTTCAGGGTTATGATAAGGGCCAAAGGGATTTGAAATTGCTTTATAGATTTAAAAGTAGGATATCAACATAAGGTATTGGAAGAGTTCATCATTATTGTAGTCACTATCATTATGATCTACTAATCTGGCCAGGCCCAAACATCCCTAAGGTGTGAGAAATTGGAGCTATTATCTGGCCTCTACTTTGAGCTATCCTGAGGTGGTTTGAAGACTCATAACAACACAGAAGTCCACCTTCCTAAACCCCATTATCACCAAGATAAAGTGGAAGTGATATTTCTCCTTTCTCCCACCTGCCATTCTCCTTTTTCCAGACTTAATTTTACCTTTTGAAAAAATTTTTCCCTTTCTAGCTTATCTTTCACAGTCATTTAAATTTGTTATAGAACAAAGAAGGTTGGGTGCCCAGATGAATTTGTTCCCATTTCTATAACTTCCTAAATGCTGTCCCAGTTATCCTTTGCTGAAGTCTTTGCATTTTCATAACAAATCTAGGATTCAATGAAGTGAATATATAACGGTTAAATTTATGATGATAGTAATAAGAACTCAAATAGAAGAGAACAGAGGCAAAGTATATTCAAATCATACCACACCGTGATACACCTTTTCCACTTGGTAAAACTAACCCTCTTTGGCAGTGTTGTGTAAAAAAAAAAAAAAAAAAACAATAAGAGGAAACAATTTAAAAAGCCAGCACAGTTAGACTGGGAATGGGGCTGGTTAAAAAGGAACATAAGGCCGCGTTAAAGATGTGCAAAAACAGAAGTAGCTGGTACTTGTGCTGTGGCCCAGATGCTCGTCTGAATGGATCACCTCTAGGGGCAGAGGGCAGGGACAGAATTCCTCTGCTGGATATGGTGGGCAAGCAACTAGGGCCCAGCATAGGAGACAGGAGCAAATGACTATTGAATGGCAGAGCTATAATTTTCATTTGAGATTTTCGGCAGTTGTTGTGTTTTGCCTTCGGGGAATGAGACAAGACAACCAGGATCTGTGATTAAAATTGAGCCTAATTTGCTGTGGCTGATTTTTTTGTTCTTGGTAAAGTGATTAGACTTTACTTCTACCCGACCCACCCCTTTTAATTCATATTCAACAATCTCGTTGTGAGGCTCATTTCTGCTTTTCATTTTAACCTCTGTCCAAGCCAAATCCTTGTCCCCTTCTTCTTCCATTCTCCTTTTCCTTCTCTCTCCCAGGCAAAAGTCACTGTGGCATGGAAAGAGTGTGGATCCTGCCACTTACCAACAGAATGACACTGGGGATGTTCAATGGTCTCAGGGTAGGGACAAGGTCACTAACATCAAAGTGGACGGTGACCCATGCTGTTATTCTTCCATCCTTGTGTGCTAGGTTCTGGGGCCACAGCCTGAGTAAAATCCTGTTTCTTCTTTGAGGACTAGAGGTAGACAGTGGTAGGAGTGGGGTTCTTGGGCTCAGACTGAGCTTAAAACAAACAAAAAGCTCCCTGTGAATCTAAAAGCATCCACTACATTCATTTTATAATCACCCTGAGTGGAACTTGGTACTATCTGTGGCCACATAATGTAGTGCTAGAAAAGAAGTAACCAGCCAGTAAAAGTTTTATGAGAATCAACTTGACTGCCAGCTGTGTTTACAACGCACTTTCTTCTGAGCTACCTTTCTCTGCAGGTGGACCATCCGCTCTGAACACTTTTCAGAGTGGAAGCTAGTCTCTTAAGAGGAAGCAAGTGGGTGGTTTGAGGAAGTGTCTGACACAGCAGGAGAAATGACTCCAACAGAGGCCCTGTTGGCCAAAGTGAGTGGTTAAAACTGCTTCTACTGACACCTGGTGGAGAGTAGGGTAGCTTCCCTGTAGCAATGAAAATCAAGTACGTGTGTCTGTGTGCCTGTGTGTGTGCGTGTGTGTGTGTGTGTGTGTGTGTGTGTGTGTGTGTTTTGAAGGAACTCAAAACGAATTCATCATGCCAGGGGACTTAAATAGCTCCGGAGGAATGAAGGTACCATGCAGAACCACCAGATGCTTGAATATATAATTGTGGTTAGGTGACTCACTAAGACACATGCATGAAAAACAACAAATGAGAATGTGAAAATAAAACATTAGGACTGAAGCAAACGATTTATTATTGATTTCTTAAAAGTGTTTGATGATGAATAAGACAACACCAACAAACAAGAACTTAATTCTCCACTGCCACCCTCTCCAACAGCTTTTGACAGAGGGAGCATCCACATCCCAGAGGGATGGATTTGCCCAGACCCAGCTCGTGCTTTGCTGCCTCTGGAATCTGCAGTGAGCTCCTTGTAGATTTTTAACCCTCAGGTAAAAAGAGTCTTCTTCCCTAAAAAGGTGTTATGAAGACTGATTTGTCTCTAAAATTCCTTGAAGATGAAAACAGAATTCTCCTTACAAACGTCATTATAATCATTTTTTTTAAAGATTTTATTTATTTATTCATGAGAGACACAGAGAGAGAGAGGCACAGACACAGGCAGAGGGAGAAGCAGGCTCCATGCAGGGAGCCTGACGTGGGACCCAATCCTGGGTCTCCAGGATCACACCCTGGGCTGAAGGCGGCGCTAAACTGCTGAGCCACCAGGCTGCCCAAACATCGTTATAATTGTTAACCACTTCTTAAATGCTAAAATTGTGGGAGGCGGAGGAGGACTATGTTACAAAGTTCCTACAGAAATACTTCAAAGGGGAACCTGGGTGGCTCAGTGGTTGAGCTTCACCCTTGGTCGTGATCCCAGGATCCTAGGATCGAGTCCTGCATCAGGCACACTGCAGGAAGCCTGCTTCTCCCTCTGCCTGTCTTTGTCTCTCTGTCTCTCTCTCTGTGTGTGTCTCTCATGAATAAATAAAAATCTTAAAAAGAAATACTTCATAAACTTTATATTGTCTCCATTCTCCCCTTCCTTGGTTTCTTGCTTGATGAAGGTCTTTGGCTGACCTTAAATCCACAGCTAGATTTTGCCTTTCAACAAGCTGTTTTAAAGGTGATTTTCAGAAATGCACCAGAGCAATCATTAGTTCAAATTTGTAAGAATTAATCCACTATATTTAAGTCATAAAGGAAGAGCTGGGGCACCGAATGAGAATTTAGGTTGTTATTTCAAAATAACTATAGGAAGCCTAGTGAAGCGTTGAGGCAGGGAGCTGAGATGGGCAGATCTAGGTGGGAGGTAAGAAAGAAAAGCCCCTGAAAGATTCATGCAGTTAAAATTTTCTTATATTTTTTATTCCCTGATATTTAAATTAAAGCTAGAATATATATTTCCTTAAATGTCTGGCTAAAATATTCTGATCAGAAGGTGTAGAGCCCATCTATCCCTCCTCCAGGAGTTAGTGGCTCTAGGACACAGAGATCCCAGCTTTCTCAGTTCATGACATGGTTAGTGTTTTAGTAATTTCTTCACAGCGACCCCAGGTCAAAAGAAACAATTAAACTTTCCATTTGCTAAGTAATAAGGTCCAAATAACCTAAGAATAGTATTTGTATGCTGATAGTCATTGCTGTGTTTCCCTTGAAAATTAAAGATGTTCCCTTGTGTAACTATGTGTCTGCCATGGCACTCCCAGGGTGCCTTTGTTAAGAGTTTGGGAACCATGGTGGTAACAGTTTCAGGACTCAGTGAATAGTTGAAGGCTGGTGTTTACATGACCTCTTTCTACCCCTCACTCTTTGCGAGGCCATGGCCACATAATTTGACTTTTCAGCTTAACGCTGCTAAGCAAGTCAACCTGACTTACTGCTATGGAGTAGAGAATAGGGGAATGAGACACAGGGCAAAGCCTTTGCAGGATTTAAGCCAGTGTTGGGAACAAACAAGATTTGGCCAACAGTCAATAGCGTTTCCTGAGCCCCTGTCACAGGGGCAGTTGTGATGAAGTCTCTAAAAAGTGCACAGCCCTTGCATTGTATAAGAAAGGGAATGCATGGGCAGCCCTGGTGGCTCAGCGGTTTAGCGCCGCCTTCAGCCCAGGGTGTGATCCTGGAGACCCAGGATTGGGTCCCACGTCAGGCTCCCTGCATGGAACCTGCTTCTCCCTCTGCCTGTGTCTCTGCCTCTCTCTCTCTCATGAATAAATAAATAAAATCTTAAAAAAAAAAAGAAAGAAAGAAAGAAAGGGAATGCCATAAAGTCACACTTTCACTGGGAGTTATAGGCATGCCAAAGGTAGCCAAGAAGCTGGCCTGGTAGTAAGTCCTTAGGTGGAAATCTGACAGATGAGCATGAGATGTTAAACATGCTGGAAGAGTTGTTATGAGTATCTCAACAGATCTATAGATGGCAGGTCGCCTGCTTTTCCATCCTGTACTGTTTCTTCATATGTGCCAATGAAGCAATGAAGCCACATATGACCTACACTAGTGGTTCTCAAACTTTGGCAAGCACCTGGAAGGCTTGTTAAAACAGATTGCTGGGATCCACCTCCAGAATTTTTGATTTAGGCAGTCTTGGGTGGAGGGCTGTGAGTCTGAGGCTCTGTGTTTCTAACTAGTTCCAAGGTGATCTGACAATACTTTCCAGGGATCATGTTTTGGGAGTCACCAGCCTACACCATTTGGGAACATGTGAGAGAAACTGAGGTGCCACCTGGGTAGGCTGCACTGCCACTGGGCAGGCAACCCAGCTACTCCATTCCTGACCAGCACAGTCAGCTTTCTCTAGAACATTACCAGTGAAAGGTGATTACCAAGGCACCCAGCTCTGATGGTGGACAGTGAGCTACCTCCTCTGAAGGCCACTAATGTTTTAAATGGGTACCCTCAAATCAGAGACACTCAAGTCTTACAGTAATAAAGTGACAACAGGACATGGAATATGAAGGAGCTTTGCATTTCCAAAGAGGATGGCTTTGCATTCTGCTCACATTAAGTATGCAGCTCAAGCATGGAGAAAGTGGTTCTTTTCTTTATTTATTTGAGAGTGAGCGAGAGAGAGCACACATGCCAGGAGGAGAGCCAGAGGGAGAAGCAGGCTTCCTGCTGAGCAGAAAGCCCAACATGGTCTGGGATCATGACCTGAGCCCAAGGCAGATGCTTAAATGACTGAGTCACCCAGGCACTCCAAGAGAAAGTGGTTCTTAATCTCAAGAAGGAAGTGGTTCTTAATCTCACAGCAGAATCAGCTGAGAAGACTTGCTTACCATCTCCAGGGTTGGGCCTAGGCATGTGTACCTAAAAGAGGCTTCCCAGCTGATGCCGTTGAGAATTTCTGTCAGGAGACAAGTGCTTGAGTATGAACACAACTGTAGGGGTAGGTCACCCTACTGTCACTCTCTCATTCCCTCTAGGCATTCACCTGCTGCTGTGAGCCCACATGCATGCTCATTCATTAGAAGTCACTGGACACCACCCTGCTGTATATGTCTTGTTTGAGTTCACAGGCCTGCAAAGAACTTTCTACCCATGCTTTTTGCCACCCTTCCCAGTGGTGGCAAAGCCATGGCCAATGTGGTTTGTCCCAAGCATACTGCTAATCAAAAACCATTAGTTATGTACTGGAGAAGAAATTTAAAAAGTGGCAACAAATCCATTGCATTTTCCAAGTGGACTTCTGTACTCAACCCACACTCACCCTCCTCTTCTGGTCAAGTGCTATTTCTTTAGGTTCTCAAAGTGTGGTCCCCCAGATCAGTAGCATCAGCATCACCCAGGAACTCATTAGAATGTAGATGCTCAGGCTCTACCTCAGACCCAGTAAATCAGAAATTCTGAGGGTGGGGCCAGAAGTCTTGTTTGTAACAAGCCCTCCAGGTGATGAATCTGGTGCATGCAGGAGTTTGAGAACCACTTGCTGCCTTATTGTATCCCTGTACTTCCCTGCCCACTACCAAAGATTATTAGATAAATGGTAGGGACCACTTTTCTTTTCCCCACCACCTGGCCCAGGGTTCAGCACATAGCAGGTACTTGAGAAACACTTGTTATTTACTGAAGCTAGGGCAGTTCTACTTCCTGATCATGAGTGAATAAACACTCCCTTGGCATGCCACTTCTTAGGGGGTGCCAATGCTGCATCTAAATCATCTCACATTTCTTATGGGTTGTATTTTCCATATTTATAAATCAGCTTTCCCTAAATTCTCTCCAAGATTTTTACATTCCTTTCAGCTCAGGAAGCCAAAAAACACGATGCTATGGTTTAGCCAGTGTGTTTCCTGCTGGGGGGAAGGGCATTTCTGCATGTTTCTTAAATTCCATTCTCCCAGCATTGTGATTATTTTCTGAACAATAGAATGAGATTGCTGATTCATGCTCAGCTCACGGCTCCAGGCATCTTTTTTTTCCTGCTGTACTTGTGCCGAATACAACACAATAATGTTCTATTCATCCCTCTGAATTAGAAATGCCAACAGCTCAGATATGCAACTGAGGGGTTCCCCCCCCACCTTATTTAAAGGCTTTCCACAAATAACACATTTGGAAATATTATATGGCATTAACTTTGAGCCATCTGGATCAGGCAAGGATGGTTAGACCTTACCTTTTTATCAGCCACTCTGTGCACAATGCCAGGCACACTGTAACTATAATTCCCACAATATGCTTGTTGAATGAATCACATACTCACTTCCTGAGGTTCAAGCCTTAACCTTCTATTCTGCCCTGATAGATGACAACAAGTCCTCTGTTAAATGCAGGGAGAAAGCCCAGCTCTCACATTCAGACTCGGGTTTGGATCTAGGCAAAGAATGGGATGGACATCCTCAAGTTGGGCTTCACGCAGCCTCATCCTGCTCTACAAACTGCCTGCTGTTCCAACTCTGGCCCTCCCGCAGCCGTGAGATCTCCGGTCCCCTCTCAGCATACCTTTGCCAGGAGTGGCCAGGGCCAGCTGCGGGTTTTTGTTTCCCAGCTGCAAAGTCGAACTGGTGAGACTGCTTAGAGCTCCTAAAACACTAATGTCAACCTGAGCTCTGTATCAAATCACCTGGGTGGCTTTGCAAAGTCCCAAGGCCCAGACTGTATCCTAAACCAATTAGTATTGTATGACTCCGGCCTTAGTTTTGTAAAATTGCCCAAGGGGTTCAGATGAACAGCCAAGGTTGAGAACTGCTGCTCTAATGTGGCCTCTAAAATAGTGTCTGGGAGGCCTCCCTGTTCTGCTTTTGCTCCCTCTGGGTCTCCTTTCAACATGGCAGTCAGAGCAGTCCTTTGAGAATATATGAGCCAGCCGGTGAACTCTCTGCTCAATACCCCACTGGGGCACCAATAATCTGCCCCATTTGATTCTCTGTCATGGTCTCCTACTTCGCTCTCTTCAGCTTCACCAATTCCCTGCTCCCCTTGTCCCCATCAGAGAGCCTTTGCACTGGGATTGTTCCCCTGCCCAAAATGCTTGTCCCTTGACACATGCTCAGGTCACCTCCCTCACCTCCATGAAGTCTTACAAACTTTAACTTCTCAGAAATGTCTGCCTTGACCACCCCACTCCCTGCTGTAACTTGCCCCTTCCCTGTGCACTGCCTTCCCAATGCTCCTTATCCTACTCCACTCCTGCTTTTCCCCATAATACACAGCACATCTTAACACGCTGCACACTTCACTTCTTTTCTTCTTGTTTTTGCTTATTGTTCTGTCTCTCTGTGCTAGGAGGTCAGCTCCATGAGGCCAATGGCCATTGTCTTGTTCACTGACTACCCCAAGTGTTCAGGCAGTACATGGCAGACATTCAATAAATACTCGTGAAATGAAGAACGATGTTCTCCTCTGTAGGTGGTGGAGGAGCCGGGGGCTGAATGGAGGAGGGAAGGCTCAGTGATGCATGAAGAAAATGAATTTTCTCAAAAATGACAGATTTTGAGGGAACACTTATCATTTGATTCTAATTATAAATCAAGGGAAGGGACTGCTAGGCAATGTCTAGGTTAAAAAAAAAATCACACAGAGACAGGAAGTGGATTAGTAGTTATCTCAGGTGGGGCAGTGGGGATGAGTGGCAGGATAGGTGCAGGGACAGGAGGGACTGCTAGTGGGAGCAAGTGTTCTTTGGGGGTGATGGAAATGCCTTAAGATGAAATTAGGGTGAGAGTTGCATGATTCTGTAAAAATACTAAAATCCACTGAATGGTACACTTTCAGTGGGTGGACTCTGTTGTGTGAATTGTGTCTCAATAAAACTGTTAAAAATGCACCTTTAACTGAAGTATCATACAGGTGTCAAATATAAAACTGAAAAAGAAACATAGGCTGTTATTATTTCTTATTAATCATCTGGATTTTCCCTGGCTTGAGTTTGGAATCAGAGCTGGGAGAGCCTTCCTTAGTCTTCATTGGCTGTCAGGGACATCTATTAGTAAAGAAATGTAAACAGTATTTTTGATCAAGGTTTAACTCATGAGTAATTTATTTGGATTAAATGCCTTTCCCCTAATAACTTCCACGCCTCCTCAAATTTTGGTCTTTTTCAGGACCGGCCGTTTTGGAAAGCAAGCAGCCACTTGGTGTGAAACAGAGCTCTGTACAGATTTGAAACTTTTGAACTTAAAATGCCAAGAAAGACTCTAGCCATGTTGACATTTACCATCTACTGATGGCCACTTTTCCCACACATCACAGAGTTCTGTTTGTCTGCAGCTGTGAACTGAGATGCTGCTTGGCTAGCAGCCCTGTGAACCTTCTTTCAACTCACTGATGTTCTGGTTATCTAGTAACATGTATGGAACAATGACAGCATGTTATGATTAAAATGATGGATAGCGACTGCTCAATGAGGACCCTTCTTCCTCCTTTGGGAGCTCAACAGCACATTCCATTAGGTAGGAAGAGTGAAACCTTCCTTCTGCTCACCTGCCCATTTCTCTGCTCACAATCTTGATATGTGCTTTCCCAAGCACAGAGGGTCTGGTTTAAAGGTCAGGAGGCTGCTCCAAGTCATGGCTTCAACCATTTCACTAGGCATTCCCTAAGATGTGAGCAATGCTGTGATACAGGAAGATTCTTGGGGACTGCTATGTCTTTAGGAAATTTCTGAGGACACAGCCAATATCTCATCAATAGCCAAACTGAAGGAAAAGACACTCACAGTTGTTTTCTGCTCATTGATGAGACAGAGGGTTACAGAGAAACTTGCCCTGTATCTCCCAGCTGGTGAGAGGAGGAGTTGGGATGCCAACCCAGAGCCAGTGCTTTTGATTGCTGAGACATACTGCTTCCCACCTGCCATATGCACATCATTCAGCTGGGTGCCATGATGGGTACAGGGATGACTAAGCCCTCCTCATTCCCTCTGCTAGCACTGCCCAGTAGAGATGACATGACATAGCAATTTTAATTAGAGGATGTTGTATTTGTTACTCTAGGAGAAGTGCAAAGGGCCATGAAGGTGTGTGGGATAGAAAGGTTAACTAAAAAAAACCCCAACTCTATGGAACATAGACACTGCAAATCATTATACCATCCTTCCAATGAGGGTCAGTCATGTCAGTCTTCCTGGTCAAGATCCAGGTGTGAACTGAGGGTCTTTTCAGATCTTTGCACACTTGTGCAAAGTGTGGTTGATTGGGCTAAAATTATTCTAACCATGCAGTTTGGATGCTTGGATAGAGTATCTACATCAGCTTGTTTTAGTATCATTTGTACACTTGTCCTATAGGACAAAGACAGTATATCTCTTACAGAGATGTTATGAAGATTAAATGAATTCATAAAAAAGAAATGCTTAGGATGGGGCCTTATATGTAGTAAGTGCTCAATAACTGTGAGTTGTTATTGTTATGCATCATTAATCACAGATTCTAGAGAACTGAGTACCAGCTACTAAGGACTTAACTGCATAGGGTCTTAGTTATTTTGTTGCATGATGAGAGAGGAGCTGGCGTGTCAAGCTGTGTTCTCTTGCTGCGGTAGGTGAAGTGGGTTGCAAGGGGGTAACAGAGTAAGTAGAGTGTTCACCAAATGCCATTGCTATCTGTGGAGAACTTGGTTTACTCCATGCATGGATGTAGTTTACAAAAAGGTCATAGTATAGACATACTATTTGTCAGGGCACAACTATTTTTTTTTTACAAAACAGTTAACAACATTAGGAAAGGATGGGATTTCCATTCTTTAGCCTGTTACTGTGTAAAATATTTGATAAGAGGATAACTCACTTCTTTGGGGGCAGTAGCACTTGTAAAACTGACTCTTTTAAGCAGCACTGAGACAATTAATGAGAACTATTTGGGTGTTCTCTGTTGGGACTTAACTAATGCTTTCTCTGTGAGAAAAATCAATATTTTTCTATATTCCCTCAAAAACATTGTTTTGGTCTAAAAATGATAGTTTTAACAGATGTGATTTGGTACACTTCAGTTGTACCATCTCTAGAGTCATAAAAAAGTTTATTGTAAACAAGACTCACTTGCCTCTCCATTTTCTTATATGAAAGACAGTAGGCCTTGGTCATCAACTAAGAACGTTGATTTGACCTGCCTTACATAGCAATGAATCACATGGTTTTCAGGAGAAACACATCCAAGTGATTGGAAAACAAAGATTTCCAGTAAAAGAGAAATCAGCCAGTTTCTAAAACACCAAATAAATAATGAGATCCCACATGAAATGTACAAATGTGTACAAAGAGCTACCGGGGACTCTTAAGCTCCAGTACAAAGATGAGCTAGACCAAACATGGGCTTTAGCTTTGTGATACAGTCAGTAACAGTAACAAATATAGAGTTTCTAATTACATTCAATGAAATTGAGTAGAGAAAAAAAGAATATGATATTTATGTTCATATGTTAAAATATTACTCACCATACACCTGTACCTGTATATATGGTTCCCTTGAAACTAAGGATTATAATAAAGGCCAGCAATAGTGATAGCATGTAACATTTATTAAGTGCTTATTATGCTTGCCATTCTGCCAAGTGACCTGCATATACTGCCTCTTTTATTACTCTCAACAAACTGTGATGTAGGTGGTCCTATCACCATTTTACAGCCAAGAGATCTAAAGTTAGCAAATGTGACTCCTTTGGCCAAGGTTATAAAGATTTTTAAATGGGAGACCCAAGAATTGAACCCAGGTTTTGTGGTTCCAGACTTTATGCTGTACATCACTATACTTGTCTGCCTTTTATAAGAATATTGGTGGTTATATGCATTTATAGCACCTTTTTACATAGGTTATATGATCCGATGTTCACAATCTTCACAATCTTCTTATTGTATCTTTTACAAATGAGGATGCTGAGGCACAGATGTTAAATGTCTAAAGGTAAACACTGCTATATGAGAAAAATCAAAGTTATGCCCCCTGACCCCTAAGCCAAGTTTTTTTTTGAAGAATCTGAGCTTAAATCTTCTCTAAATGGAAGGTCCTGACCATGAATTGTCGCTATTGCTACCTATGAAGTCAAGAGCTGAGCAACAATTCTACCTGTGGGTTAGTTTAAAAAAATACAATTTCTAGCTCAGAATATTAGGCAGTTGAAATTTTAATATATAGAACACAGGGTTTGGACAGGTTGACACAAATGATTTGAAAAGTTCACTTGTAATGAGTCTGAAACTCTCTCACATGCCCAGCACAGCATCAGTGAGACACATATTCCCTAAGTGGCAGGCAGACATTTCTTGTTAGATACGAGACATTTTCCGAGTTCAACAAAGGTTACGTGGTTGTTCAGAAAATTAGAAGTTCTATTAATAATCACTGCTCCATTTGATTGAGGATATTGTTCCTATTATTCTGTGGTTGAGTTCATGAGAATAAGCCTTACAAATATACCAACTGGATAGAAGTGTGTGCAAATGAACTGCCCTTGAGTCCTGACCCCTCTTACTCTACCAGGTTCAGTCCCATATCCATGCTGCCAGAAAAGTTTATAAAGGGCTCACCAGTGAATAGTTCCTTAATAAAGGAAAGGTGCTTTTCGTAAAATGCTATGATAAGTGGGCCATCCGTAGTTGTTCAAACGGAAAGTCTGGAACAGTACAATGGACAAAGCAGGGTGGCTGTTCCTTACAAAATGGCAGTCTTTCCAACCCAAAAGCCGAGTGCCAATTGGTTACCAATTGCCCCTCAGCTCCAAACCAACTCTTCTATTTTCTGCTGTGATTCTGGAGCTGGGACTTTGTAAACTCATTCCCACAGTCCCTTGCCAGAGGGCATTCTATTTGATTCTGCCTATAGGAGGCACTAGAGGGAGAGTGGAAGGTGAGAAGAGAGAAAGCATCTCCTTTTTTCTCATGATCTCTCCTTCCCTCAATTCTGAGCATCTGCTAGCAGTGACTACTGGCAGTGGCTAACCTCTTATGTCTTTTGGCATCTCCAGAGGTAGTCTCTTTGTAATCCACAGAGGTTCTAGCAGCAGCTGGCTGGAGTGCCAGATCCATAGGACTGCTTCTCTGAGCTAGATCCTAGTAACCACATATCTAAGGGTGACAGCTACTTCTTGCAGCTGGGTTACTTCAGTGGTCCTTTTTGCTCTTTTGGTGCTCCAGCACTAGTACAATAACCAATTAATTGTACTAAATCCTTCTGTTTGAATTAACTACTGATTCTGTTTTCTTCCCTGTACCCTGGTGGTTGGATGTGAATGGCATAACTTGTAGCATGTTGCATGTTAGCAGCATGTGCAATGTTGTACAACACTGCAGTACCAGAACCAGCAGCAGTGACTGAATTCAAACCTGCTCCTGCTAAGTGTGAGAAATTATTATTATTTCCAGCCAGGAACTGAGCAAGTGTGAGAAATTACAACTCCCTAGCTGAAGGGTAGTTAGAATGGAAGACTTCAAAGAATTACATTTCTAAACTTTTTTTTAAGTATAAGAATGATACCTGTTCACATGAAAATGTTTGCAAACACAGAAAGTATAAAGGAGAAAAAAAAATTAAAACCTGTGCTAGAGTTAACCACTGATATTTTGACATTTTCTTTCTGGTCTGCCCCCATACTGCTTCATATTTTAAAAGAATTGTTATTTTTAACTGACACTTGGTCTCTAGTATTTTCACATGACAACATGAGGAACTCAATTCTCAGAGGGATGTGACTTTGCTTCATCACAAGTACAACTTGTCATTTTTGCTTTGGGATTGAATCTCTCTGGCAGGGGCTGTTTACCTCTGACCCAGAAACTAGACAAAGGCCAGGGCTACAAAATCCCAACTCTGGTATGCCTATTATGCCTTCTCAGTCGGGATCATAACGTAAGTAAGAAATCTGTACACATTCAGGAGGAATGCTTAATATATTATGTTCTGGCTCCTGGGGTAAGTCTATGAAAATTTTTGAAGGAATGTAAAACACAACTGTCTGCTTTGTAAGAAGTGGCATATTTAGATGCAGAGGTAGGACAAATGCTGATACCAATTACTGGGGTCTGTAACACATATTTGGAATTTTGGTACTTCTGCATTAATTAATTAATGTCTTTTGGCATCTCCAGAGATAGTCTTACCTCTAATTAATTAATTAATTCATTAATTCACAACTACTTCCCAAGTGTCTACCAAGGACAAGGGCAGAGCACTGTGCTAGTTGCTGGATCCACAGTTGCTGCCCTTTCTCACAAAACTTATAGTAAGAAGAATCAAACTCCAGGAAGAAGTGATTAGAAGACCAAGCATATATTCTTGGTCTATTCTTATGTCACTTTTCCTCATTAATAAAGCATCTTATTACTACATGCATTTGTCCCTGGCTCATTCACAGGTACACCTGTCACCAAAAGTCTTTAGTTTTGAGATTTGCTTCAATAAATTAGGGATAGTATTAACCACCTGTTGGTCCAATGTTTCAGTCTCCATCTGTCTTTTTTTTTAAGATTTTATTTATTTATTCATGAGAGACACAGAGACATAGGTAGAGAGAGAAGCAGGCTCCATGCAGGGAGCCCAATGTGGGACTCAATCCTGGGACTCCAGGGTCACACCCTGAACAAAGGCAGATGCTCAACCACTGAGCCAACCAGGCATCTCTCCATGTGTCTTAAAATTATTTATCTGGTAGAAAATATAACCATCATGAATCTTTAGGCTTCAAATAACACAGCACTGAAATATATGAAGTTAAAAACTACAGAGTACAAGGCAAAATAAATGGAAGCACAATAGTAGTTGAAGCCTTTAATATACCTTGCATTCCTTGAAAATTTAAGTAAATATAAAGAAAGAATATCAGAATATTATTAATAATGTTAATCTAACAGTATGAAATTTTATACTTGAAAAACATAATAATTACAGAATAACAGAAAGAAACCCAAATAATTATAAAATGTGACCAATAGTAGGTGATAAGGAATCTTCCCTACAGTTGAAATATTAAAGGCAAAATAATGTTTCCACAATATAATCAACTTAGAAATTTAAACAAGAAAAAGAAAAGCAGTCACATACAAACTACAAATGCTTAAAAACCAAGAAAGTCCTCCCCTGAAAAACTCAATTCATCAAGAAGATATAAGTGCAAATATATATGCACTTAACATTGGAACATCTAAATATATAAAGTAAATTTAACAGAATTAAAGAAAGAAATGAACAGCAATATAATGACAATAGGGGACTTTAGTACTCTACTTTCATGAATGGACAGATCACCCAGACAAGAAATCATGTGAGAAAATTTCTCAACTATGTGGAAATTAAACAACATGCTCCTGAACAACCAATTGGTCAAAAGAAATCAAAAGGGAAATAAAAAAGTACCTTGAGATAAGCAAAAATGGAAATTCAACATATGGGCTGTAGGAAAAGCAGTTTTAAGAGAGAAGTTTAGAGTGATAAACAGCTACATTAAGAAAAAAGAAAAATCTCAAATAAAAAACCTAATCTTATACTTCAAGGAAAAAGAAAAAGAATAAACTAAGTACCAAGTTAGCAGAAAGAAAGAAATGATAAAGATAAAAGCAGAAAAAAATGAAGTAGAGAATAAAAAGACAGTAGAGGGACTCCTGGGTGGCTTAGTTGATTGGGTGCCAACTCTTGATTTCAGTTCAGGCCATGATCTCAGGGTCATGGGATTGAGCCCTCCTTTGGGCTCTGCACGCAGTGTACAGTCTGCTTGTCCTTCTCCCTCTGCCCCTCCCACTGCTGGTGTGTGCTCTTTCTAAAATAAATAAAATCTTGAGAAAAAAATAGAAATATTGACAAAACCAAGGGTTGATTTTTTAAAAAGATAACAAATTTCAGAATTATAAGTAGATTAGCCAAAAAAAAGGACTTAAATAAAATTATAAATGAAAAAAGAGACATTGTACTGGATATCACAGAAATATAAAGGATAAGAAGAGACCACTATAAATGATGATATACCAACAAATTGGGTAACTTAGAAGGATTGAATACATGTTTGGATACTCACAACTTATCAAGATTAAGTAAAAAAAAAGTAGAAAATCTGAACAGATCAATAACGAGTAAGGACATTGAAGCAGTGTTTAAAAACCTCCCCAAAAATAAAAGCCCAGGACCAGATAGCTTCATTGGTGAATTCTACCAAATATTTAAAGAATTAATATTAATCTTTCTCAAAATTGTACAAAAAATTCAAGAGAAGGGAACACTCTCAAACTCATTTTATGAGGCCATCATTACCCTAATACCAAAGCCAGACAATGACCCTGCATAAAAAGAAAACTGCAGGCCAATATCCCTAATGAACATAAATGCAAAAATTCTAAACAAAATACTGGTAAACTGAATTCAACAGCATATTAAAAGGATCAAATGCTATGATCAAGTGGGATTTATCCCCAAGATATAAGGATAGTCTGACATGTGCAAATCAATAAATGTGATATATCACATTAACAGAATGAAAGATAAAAATCATATGATCATCTCATTTGATTCAGAAAAGCATTTGGCAAATTTCAATATTCTTTTATAATTAAAAACTCTCAACAATTTAGTTAAAGGAATGCATCTCAACATAATAGTGCCATATATGACTAGCTCACTAAAATCATTGTCAATGGTAAAAAGCTGAAAGCTTTTCCTCTAAGATCAGGAGCAAGACAAGGGTATCCATTCTCACCACTTCTAGTCAATATAGTACTGGAAGTCTTAGCCAGAGCAATTATTCAAGAAAAATAAATAAAAGGCATCCAAATTGGAAAATAATAAGTTAAACTCCTTATGTTTGCACATGACATGATCTTTAAAAAAAAAAAGATTTATTTATTTTGGAGAGAGAGAGAGAGATAGTGAAAGACAGTATGAGTGGGGTGGGGGCAGAAGGAGGGGAGGGCAGGGAGATGGGGAGGGGCAGAGAAAGGGGGAGAGGCAGAGAGAGAGGGAGAAGCAGGATCTTGGAATCATGACCTGAATTAAAGGCAGCTGCTTAACCGGCTGAGCCACCCAGGAGCCCTGACATGATCTGATATATAGATAATCCTAAAGACTCCACAAAAAACTGTTAAAACTAATTAATGAACTCAGTAAGCTGCAGGATACAAAATTATTTTTATACAGTCACAGTAAACTGCCTGAAAAAGGAGTTAAAAAACGTGATTTATAATAGCATCAAAAGAATAAAATAATTAGGAATAAATTTAACCAAAGGAAAGACCTCTACACAGAAAATGTCGAAATAAATTGAAGAAGACAGAAGTAAATGGAAAGATATCCTTTGTTTATGGATCAGAAGAATTAATATTGTTAAAATATCCATACTATTCAAAGTCATCTATAGATTCAATGCAATCTCTATCAAAATTCCAATGGCATTTTGCACAGAAATAGGAAGAAAATTCTAAAATTCTCATGGAACCACAAAATACTCCAAATATCCAAAATATTACATTTCCTGATTTCAAACTATATTACAAAGCCATAATAATCAAAATAGTATGGTACTACATAAAAATACATAGACTAGTGGGATAGAATAGACAGCTCAGAAATAAACTCATAAAATCAACTAATACTTGACAAGTGTGCCAAGAATACACAGTAGGGAAAGGATATGCTCTTCAATAAACGATGCTGGGAAGACTGGATATTCTTATGCAAAAGTATGAAATTACATCCTTAAGTCATTCAAGAACCTCAACTTGAAATGGGTTTAACACCTGAAATTGGTTAAGACTTGAAACTGTGAAACTCCTAGAAGAAAACATAGAGAAAATGCTCCTTGACAATGACTTATTGGATACAACACCAAAGGCACAGGCAACAAAAGCAGAAATCAACAAGTGGGAATATATATCTAACTAAAAATCTTCTGTATCTTCTGTACAGCTCAGGAAACTATCAACAAAATGAAAAGGAAACCCATGGGATGGGAGAAAATATTTGCAAACCATGCATCTGATAAGGGGTTAGTATCCAAGATATATAAGAAACTCATAAACTCAATAGCAAAAAACCTAAACAATCCAATTTAAAAGTGAGCAGAAGACCTGACAGACATTTTTTCAAAGAGAGCACACCAATGACCAACAGGTACCTGAAAAGATGCTCAACATCACCCATCATCAGAGAAATGCAAATCAAAACCACAATAAGATATCACCTCACAACTCAGAGTGGTTATTTTCAAAAAGACAAGATAACAAATGCTGCTGAGAACGTGGAGAAAGTAGAACTGTGATGCACTGTTGGTGGGAATGTAAATTGGTAAGCAATTATGGGAAACATTATGGAGTTTCCTCAAAAAACTAAAAATAGAACTGCCTTATGATCTTGTAATCTTACTTCTAGGTATATATCCAAAGGTAATGAAATTGATATCTTGAAGTATCTGCACTCCAATGTTCATTGCAGTATTATTTAAAATAGCCAAGATACAGAGACAACTTAAGTGACCATCAATGGATGAACAGATAAAGAAAATATGGTATAAAGGGGTGCCTGGGTGGCTCAGTCGGTTAAATGTCTAATTTTGGCTCAGGTCATGATTCCAGAGTCCTGAGATCAAGCCCCACATCAGGGTCCCTGTTCCATGAAGAGCCTGCTTCTCTCTTTCCCTCTGCCTGTTGTTCCCCTTGCTTGTGGTCTCTCTCTCTCTCTCTCTCTGTAAAATAAATAAGTAAATAAAACCCTTAAAAAAAGAAAATATGATATATATACAGTGGAATATTATTCAGCCATAAAAGAGAAAATCCTGCTATTTGTGACAACATGGATGATAACTGGAAGCCATTATGCTTCCAGTGAAATAAGCCAGATACAGAAATACTGTACAATCTGTACAGTACAATACTGTACTGTACAATCTCACTTATATGTGGAACCTAAAATACGCATAGAATCAGAGTGTAGAATGGTGGTTGCTAGGAGCAGGGAATGGGGGGTAGAGGAAATGGTGAGATGTTGGTGAATGGGTACAAACTTTCAGTTACAAAATAAATATGTTCTGGAGCTCTAATGTACAGCATGGTGATTATAGTTAATAATACTGTATTGTATACTTGAGATTTGCTAATAGAGTGTATTTTCACCACACACACACACACACACACAAATGATAACCATATGAGGTGATAGATATGTTAATTAACTTGATCATGATAATCATTTAATAGTGTATACATATATTAAGTCATAGCACCTTAAAATCATGTACAATCTACATATATATAATTTTTTTTCATATATATAATTTTTATTTATAAATCATACCTCTATAAAGTTGGAAGAAAACCCCCAAGTACATCATGTATTTAACAATAAGTATGTTAGAAAAAGAACACACAGTAAAGAAAAGCTGAAAGAAGTCAGAAAGTAGTTTAACAGTTAGAAAATAGTGTAACATGGGACGAATGGGTGGCTCAGCGGTTGAGTGTCTGCCTTTGGCTCAGGGCATGATCCTAGGATCCAGGATCGAGTTCCACATCAGGTTCCTTGCAGGGAGCCTGCTTCTCCCTCTGCCTGTGTCTTTCTCTCTCTCTCTCTCTCTCTCTCTCTCTCTGTATCTCATGAATAAATAAATAAAATCGGGCAGCCCCGGTGGTGCAGCGGTTTAGCGCCGCCTGCAGCCCAGGGCATGATCCTGGAGACCCTGGATGGAGTCCCATGTCAGGCTCTCTGCATGGAGCCTGCTTCTCCCTCTGCCTGTGTCTCTGCCTCTCTCTCTCTGTATCTCTATGAATAAATAAATAAATAAAATCTTTTTTTAAAAAAGTCTTAAAAAAATAAATAAAATCTTAAAAAAAAAAGAAAAAAGAAAATAGTGTAACAAGACTATGAATAAAGATATCCAAAAGTTAACTCTTAGGGAAAAAAAAAAGACAAAACAATAAGTAGATGAAGTATTACCTGATCTAATTTAAAAAAGAGAGAAATAATAATTCACAGAATTAGGAATAGAAAAATAATTAAATATCTGAGAATTAGAACTATAATAGATGACTTTGAATAACTGTGCAAATAAGTTGATAACCTTGATTAATTCATTTTCTTAAAAAATACAAAGTAACAAAATAAATAAAAGAGAAGTCCATACTGACTAATAATGATGGAAAAAAATTGAACACTGTCAAAGAATTCCTCTATCCTCTCTGAAAGTACCAAATCCAGAAGATTTCATGTATGGATTATTTCATAGACCAAAAAAGAAAAGAAAAGAAAAGAAAAGAAAAGAAAAGAAAAGAAAAGAAAAGAAAAAGCTATGAAAATTTTTGAAGGCACAAAGAAAGAAGAAACATTCCCAATGATTTCTGTGAAACCAGTATAGTATCATATCAAAAATATGAAAAAGACAACATAAAAAAAGAAATCTGCCCAGATCACATATTTATATTGATGGGAAGATCTTAAGGACTATATCAGTAAATAACTCTTGGGAATAATTGAAAGAACAACAGATTAGATAAAATGGAGTATTACCAGGAAAGCAAGGATGGCTCAATATGAGGAGTAGTAAAATTGCTAATCATAGTAATAAGTCCACTGAGTAAAAAAAAAAATTGATTTTGAAGCGTGGCAAAATAGAATGTTATATTCACTGCTTGTTCTTGACAACTCTAAAAACCTACAGGGAAGCAAGAATATGTGAATATTACCTTGACATAATATTAAATATGTGCGAAATTTGGAAAAGAAAAATGAGGGGGAATTAGCCCTATCACTTATTAAAGCATAGTATAATCACTTCATGATTAAAATAATGCAGTATTAGTGCATGAATAGATAACAGATGAATGGAACAGAAGTTCAGAAAATAAAGAAAATAAAGTTCAGAAACCTCACTATGCAGAAACTTACAGTATGATAAAAGTGGACTTATTTAAGTCATGGAGATGGAGCAACCAATAAACCCATGTTGAATCCATAATTCATACCTTATACCTCATAAGATAATTTGGTTAAATGCCAAGTAGATGAAAGATTTAAATGTAACAAATGAAAGTCTTAGAAAAACCTTGTGAGAATCCTTTAATAGATTTAAAATAGGGAGACTTTCTAACTACAGTGCAAAATATAGCAACTACCACAATCTTATTTTTTTTAAATTTTTATTTATTTATGATAGTCATACAGAGAGAGAGAGAGAGAGAGAGAGAGAGAGAGGCAGAGACATAGGCAGAGGGAGAAGCAGGCTCCATGCACCGGAAGCCCGACGTGGGATTCGATCCCAGGTCTCCAGGATCGTGCCCTGGGCCAAAGGCAGGCGCCAAACCACTGCGCCACCCAGGGATCCCCACAATCTTATTTTTTAAACACTTGTAACACCCATATCTTGAACACTTATGAAAGGAGATATGCAAAACATAAATATCCATCAATAGAGACCAGGTAAGTAAAGGATCTGATAGTCACCAATAGAATGCTATATGGGTGTAAAATAAGAATAATGGAACTCCTGATGAGTCGGAATTGAATAAACTTTAAGAAATACTGTTATGGGGCAGCCCCAGTGGCTCAGCGGTTTAGCACTGCTTTCAGCCCAGAGTGTGATCCTGGAGACCTGGGATCGTCCCACGTCGGGCTCCCTGCATGGAGCCTGCTTCTCCCTCTACCGGTGTCTCTGCCTCTCTCTCTCTCTCTCTCTATGTCTCTCATGCATAAATAAATAAAATCTTAAAAAAAAAAAAAAAGAAATACTGTTATGTGTGCCTGGGTGGCTGACTCTTGATTTCAGCTCGGGTCATGATTTCAGGGTTGTGAGACTGGGCCTTCCATCAGGCTCCATGCTTGGTGCAGAATCTGCTTGGTATTCTCTCTCTTCTCCCTCTGCCCCTCCCCAACCCCTCCACCCACTCTCTCAGGTGGGCATACACACACACTCTCTCTCAAATAAATATATAAGATTTAAAATAAAATAAAAAGTGCATAATGGTGTATATGGAATGAAATACCTATGAACACAAAGAAAGAATATGTAAGTGTATATATAAAGGATATCTATACATGGACATCCAAGAAATGAGCACCATTCCTGGCCTTGATGATTAAGGTATGGGGGTTGGAGGACTTCACAGCAGTCTTGTTATTATACTTCAGATTCTGAACTACGTACAGAATTTAGTATCTGTTCAAAAGAATGAAATGATACAATTCAATGAAATGAATACAACAGAAAGGTAAAAGAACTGGAAGAAAAATTCAGAGGTAATGCATCCTTCACAAAATTGTTGTGAAGACTAAATGCAACATGACAGGGACATAGAATAAATAATACAGAAAAGAAAATATTCCTGATTTTATACCTAAAATCTTCTTATTAACTAAGTGTGACTTTAAAGGATGAATTGTAAATATGAGTGCCCACAGGGGCTAGACATTCATTCATTCAGCAGATATGTATCAGTGCCAGCTCTGTACCAGGCACTGGGTATATGGCAGTGAACAAATGCTGGAAAAAAATCCCCTCCTTCATCAGCTATCAATCTAGAGAGTGATGCTTAGGCAATCAAATAAACAAGTGTCCTGTAGTATAATAAACAGTGAAGGGGCAGGGGTGCAGCCTTAGTTAGTGAGGTTGGGGCAGATGATAATGGCAGTGGGGGACACAGGCCTGGCTGTTTCCTTTATAAAGGAGGTGACAGGTATTCTGATCCAGGAGGGGACTCTCCTGTAGTGTTATGGGAAGAGTTTTGTCAAATCTTCAGATTTTCTGGAGGACATCAGAAATCCAAATTTGTACTTCAAATCTCTTGATTTTTAAATCTTGACTCAATTTTTAAAGAAAACCACCACATTATCCAAATAAAACACATCTCGCTGGCCAAGACTTGCCTGGGGGATGGCCAGTTCAAATCTCTAAAGAAATGAGATTGAGTTTTAAAACAAACACATCAGAACTTGTAAGCCCTGTCATCTGATGAAGCTATGCATGTTTTCCATTTCTTAAAACATTTCAGGAAGTCCTCATTGAGAACTAGTTGGCTCCTTAGGTCCATTTCTTTCTTTCTTTCTTTTTTTTTTTTGTTTCCTATATAAGAAAATCTGTATCATTTTGGATTTAAATCTTATTTGGACCAAATGCTATTACTTAGCTTGATCCCTGAATTTATTCACCAGACTTGGTTCTTCGTAACATTGGATTTTTCTAAAAATCAAATTTTACTCTCAAAAGGTTGAGGATGCATTTAATAATATACTCTTGACCTTGAAGGCAGCCCCAAAGAGGAGTTGCAAATAATTTAGAGTAAGGACAGTGTCACTAAAATAAATATGTTCCCTTCTAAGATAACTGTTGAAGAGGATTGCACTTAAGGATGTAGGAGTCAAGGCAACGGTTCTGGTCTCACAGACATTTAGGAAAATGGTCAGTAATTTAGATTCAGTTGATTACTATAGGGTGTTGTTTCGTTTCAATTAGGGCTCAGTTCTTTGGACCCTATTGCATGCTATAACGCAGTTCATTCTAGGGATCCTTGGCATGAATATCTGCCCCAACAAAGGTTTCATGCCAAAACAACCAGCACATACACCATTTTTATTTTCCTATGATCAATGGCTTAGTTTCTGCGGTTGCCTAATGACATTAGTCATGTAGAATCACAGTGAAGAAGAATGTAGACAGCTTGGATTTTCCTCCCTAACAACATGTATGAATCAGAAGCCACAAGTTTGCATTTTAGAAATATTTGTGGTAGTTAAAAAATACACACTGCACTTGCTATTATATTCCCATAGAAATAGAGGGTTGCTGGGAAAAGTATAGAAGTGATATAGAGATGTCCACCAAGATACTGACTTCCCATTGTTGTCAAGCGCTTATATTTCCCTTGCTCAAGTTAATGGAAAATCTGCACAATTTTCATCACATCAGCCTAGAACCTATGCTAAAGCATATATATATAAGATCAAAGATGTCATAACTGCTGGTCCACCTATCTATCCACCCACTCACTCTATTTCCCCTTTCCTTCATCCCTGTATTGTTTCATGAAATATTTATTGAGTACCTACACTGATTACCCACTGCTAGGCACACAGTATAAAACAAAGATAACACATGATATTTGTCCTTATGGAGCTTACTGCCTTTTGGGTAAAAGCATTAACTAATCAAGTTAATAATGGAATTCAAGGTAAAATTATAATTTTAAGTGTTTCGATTTTAAGTGTTATAAGGTTACAGACTAAAATGCAGGCTTTGACTTAGCCAAGGAAGTCTTGGAAGAAATGTGAGTGGGATGAAATTCCTGTGAGTGCCCACAGGGATGAGATCAAAGTGTGAGTAGGGGTTGTCCAGGTGGAAGGGGAGAGAAGGGCAATGCCAAGCATAGGGAGACAGTGTGCACAGCCTTATTCTCAGAGAGGTGAAAGAGCCTGGCCCATGTAAGTGGTGACAAAATGTTGGTGCAGGCTGAGGGGTGAGGGTAGGGAGCGTGGAATAAGATAGGGCCGGGGAGGCAGACAGGAGGCTGGCCAGTACACAATTTCAGGCCATAAACATAATTTTATTTTTATCCTACATGAATGTAGGTTGAAGGCTCTGAAGTAGAGGAAGTGGAAATAATTAGATTTGCCTTTTAAAAATCGCTGTGACCACTTGTGTTCAAAGACTCGGAGGATGCCTATGTGTATATAAATAATTGGTAACTGAAGGCATTGACATGGATGAGATGCTTTACAATTGCATGTAGATCAAAAAGAGGAGGATCTACAATCAACATTTGAGGAACTCTAATATTCCTTCAGGTCAGGAGAAAAATGTGAGCTAATGGGGGAATCTGAGCAGCAAGAGAGCTAGTGAGAAAGTCTGTGAGATACAAAGAAATCCCAGAGTTTTGTGTCTTGGACTCTAAGGGAAGAGTATTGTGTCAAGGAGAGAGTGATCAGTGGTATTGAGTGCTGCCGAGAGGTCAAGTAAGATGAGGCTGGGAAAATGTTCACTGGATTAAACAACATGAAGATCATCAATGACCTTAATGAGTGTTATTTGCTTTGTAAGAGGGGACCTGAAACCAGACAGGTCAGGTTGTAGAAAAAGATGGGACCCAACGACAGTGAATATTGATGACACTTTTGAGAAATTTGGCTACAAATGAGAGAAGAAATCTTTGGGAGTTAGCTGTAGGGGATGTGTGGATGATAGGCATTTCTTTTTTCTTTTTCTTTGCTTTTTTTTTTAGGATGCAATATATGAGAGGGAGAGAGAGAGGAGGAAAGGGGAGAGAGGGAGAAAGAAGGGTTAATTGATCCTGAAAAATCCTTGGGCAGGGATCCCATCCAGAGAAGGGACAAAGCTCCCATTGCAAGGGAGGAAGGCAGGATGGGCACAGACACAGGTGGCTTCATGTGTTTGATGTCAGGATAATTCAAGTTTGTGTGTGAGAAGTTTTTCTCTAGAGCAGTAAGTGAAGTCTTCGAAGGAGAGCAAAGGAAGACAGGAATGGTAGAGGTTTCTGGAAGATGAAATCTGAAACAGTCGTTACAGAAAATGGAAAGGTATGTTGAATAGAGACACTTAGTAGGACCTCAGGGCAATGTCTGATGGCCCATCTGAGGTTGGTTATTTGAATTCATAGCAGCAACAATCAACTCTGTTCAGTGACTTTGTTTGTTTGTTTTGGTCTAATGAAAAAGCCCTGGGCAGGTAAGTCTGGAAAAGGCCCTAAGCAAGAAGTTAGAAGCCCCAGGTTATGGGTTTTGACGGACACAACTTGTCATGTGATTTCAGGCACAACCATCTTTAGGTTCCTAGTTTCTTCAGCTTATCCAGTTGATGAGGAGAACAAAGGCAAAAGAAATGTATAGAAGATTAAATTTTCTTACAACTTTCCATCCATTGATAAACAGTCTGACATTCCTCAAAGAACTTGCAACTGTCTTAATGGTTAACGCTTTGCCAGAGGCAAAAATTAACCACAGCGGGATGCCTGGGTGGTTCAGTGGTTGAGCATCTGCCTTTGGCTCAGGACCCCGGAGTTCACGGATGATTCCTGCATAGGGCTCCCTGCATGGGGCCTGCTTCTCCCTCTGCCTGTGTCTCTGCCTCTCTCTTTCTGTGTCTCACATGAATTAAAAAAAAAAAAAAAAAAAAAAGCAACCATAGCTTGAACATAGCCAGACCTCCAGGATCCAGTTAAGTCTTCTTTAACATAGGAAAATACTTTCGGAAACTTTTGTCTCTACCCCTCCCAATTTAAAAGTATATAATCCATAGCTCAGTAAATAATCCATAGCTCCTCACAATCCCAGTGCAGCTCTTTCTGCTCATGGTTAGTGTCCCCGCGCTTTAATAAAAGACACCTTTTTGCACTCAAAATTTCTCAAGAATTCTTTCTTGGCTATTCACTCCCAACCCACATCACATCAAAATGATGAGATCAGGGCAGCCCGGGTGGCTCAGCAGTTTAGCGCTGCTTTCAGCCCAGGGTGTGATCCTGGAGACCCAGGACTGAGTCCCATGTCAGGCTCCCTACATGGAGCCTGCCTCTCCCTCTTCCTGTGTCTGTGCTTCTCTCTCTCTCATGAATAAATAAATAAAATCTTTTTTCTTTTTTAAAGATGAGATCAGATTAGATGCTACCTAAAGTCCAAACCTTTCCAGTCCGAAACTTCCATGAATAGCCTCAATATTCATAGAGAGACCTTCAGAGTTTATCAAGATTTTTCTATTGATACTTTTGGTTTTAATTTAAAAATGAAATAGATCTTTATAAAATCTATAGGAAAACATGCTTCATAGGAAGAAAGAAATCTAGATAATTTATTTGGCTATATTCAATGGATTTATCATATCTGATGTCTCTACATCTGAATCAGGGGTTGGCACAATTCATCTGAATGGGGCCAGCTAGTAAATATTTCAGGCTGTTGGGTCAAATAGTCTCTTTTGCAACTACTCCAGCATACCATGTAGTGTGAAAACAGCCACAGAAAACACATCAGTGAATGAACATTGCCCAATAAAACTTTATTTATGAAGAGAGGCAGTGGGCTGGATTCAGCCCTCAGGCTATGGTTTGCTGACCCTCTGATTTAAACAGTGGGATACTCCTGTTTTTTTTTTTTTTTTTTAAATTATTGGGAAGTGTTCATTCTTAATTTGGCCCCAAGAACAAAGCCCTTTGTGCAACTGATATGCACTGATTTATGTAATGCATTGAACACAGAGACAAAGCAAGTGAGGATAGCTTTTAGGCACAAATGGGGCAATCGCCCAGCCGTGATCCTGCCTTGGGAGTCAGAGCTAAGCCCAACGTTCAGCAGCTGTCCAACCAGCTTCAGCTCGACAACTCCGCAGTAATGCAGTTTGGCACCTCAAACCCAGAGCAATGCTTCCAAACCAGCCAGGGCACCGACAAGGGACTGGCTGCGTGATGAACCACATCGGTAGCTTGCTGAGATCAAATAAACAAGACTCTCTTTTTGTATGAATTTATTTACCACGGGATTGCAGAGGTGTTTTTTTGAATAGAGCAGGGTGGGTGGGAAGAGAAGGTGAAAGGCTGCATTCTAGGAGCGGGTTTAGGCACCAAGCCTGGGGCCTAGAAATCATTTTGGGGGAAGCTGGAAAACTTCAGAAGGGCACCCAGCAATGCAAGCGACGCCTGAGAGCCAACGGGGCGGGAGGGTCCCGCCAGTCTGAGGCTTGGAGACAGGAAAAGTCTGAAGGATCTGCTGCTCGGTTAGCTCCCCTGGGTGGGCCTGGTTTCAAAACCAAAATAAACTTGGGAGAGCCAGAGGGGAGGAAGGAAAGAAACAAACAAACAAGTATAGCTTCAGCTTACGTTTTCTCCCAACCAACAGTTCGGGCCCTGAACTCAGTAGCCTGAAACTCATATTCTCCTGTGTGCTGTCCGAGCCTTTTTGGGACTGTTACTTTGTACTATGTGGTTAACAATCTCACTTACGCTAGACTAAAAGTGTGTGCAGGGCCATCTCTTTTGCTTGTGTGTCAAGTTGCATACAAACACACCATTAGCCTCTACTTTATGACCAGCCCTGTGATCAGTAACTTACAGACTGTACCTAAGCAGCAGGTATGACTCTCATTTTCTTCTTTGATAGGAGGGAACTGGGCAATAGAGACACTAAAGAATTAAAACTGGATTACTAGTAAATTGGAAACCAGGAATTCCAACCAGGTCATTCTGACTCTGGGGACCCAGCTTTTCACCTCTCTGCTCATTGCCTTTTCTAGAGGTTAGCATTAGAAAGAACTCCAAGATGCCTGATCCAGCTCCTTATTTTTAGATATGGAAATGGAAAATTAAAAGGCTTGCCCAAGGTCACTGAGCCACTGGCTGAAAAGCTAACTTGGCTTCCTGATGTTTCCTTCATGCTCTGACTGCACAGTCCTATGCTGCTCAATGAGTATCCAATAACTTCCATAAATATCTCAAAAAAATTGAGGGTGAATGATCAGTCACCCTCTGAATTTATTTTTGGATAATGGAAGACAGGAGTATGTGGTCTTAGGACTCCTCCTATACAAAGACATACTGACCAAGGTAAATGGTTAAGGAGTCACTTTATTTTTTAAAAAGATTTAAAAACATTTATTTAGAGAGAACTTGTGCATAAGAGCAGGGGGAAGGATGGAGGGAGAAAGGGAGAGAATGTCAAGTGGACTCCCCACTGAGTGTGGAGCCTACAAGAGGCTCAATCTCACTGCCCTGAGATCCTGACCTGAGCTGTAATCAGTCAGATGCTCAACCTCTGAGCCACCTAGGCACCCCATGGAGTCACCTTAAATCACCAGGAACATGAGGTAAATAAGCACCAGCATGCTTTAAAACAGGATCAAGTTGTACATTTCAATGATGGTATAAAAAGGAGTGGAAGTCTCTAACCTTAGAATAAAAAGACAATGGAAGACATAGGACACTGTTAATGCTTATCCATGAAGCTGATGGAAGGCAGCAATGAACTTTTTTCTTAATAATGGCATATGCCATTTAGGAACAGAAGAGATCATGATCACCCAGACTCCCAGCATTTGTTTTGATTGATCAGAGAGGATCTAGCCTTGAAAAGTAGAACTAATTACAGTGTCAAGTCCAAGTTACTCACAACACAGCACTACAGAGTGGGAACTGGTGTTCTTTCTTCCTTCCTCTTTCTTTTTTTTTAGAAGAAAAAATAGCTTAACTCCTGGAAGTTACTTTTCATATCAGAGACTAGAAGTTGGTTTTTAAATTTTTAAAAATTATTTATTTTTAAAAGATTTTATTTATTTGTTTATTCATAAGAGACACACAGAGAGAAGCAGAGACATAGGCAGAGAAAGATGCAGGTTCCCTGAGAGGAGCCTGATGCGGGACTCAATCCCAGACCCTGGGATCATGACTTGAGCCAAAGGCAGACGCTCAACCACTGAGCCACCCAGGTGGCCCTTGTTTGCTTTTTAAAATATATCAGAAGGTTCTCAGCATTTGAAGGAAGCTCTTCTATTTGTTTAAATTGGTGCAAAAGAATTCAGTTACAGGTTTAAATGATTTGGTTCATTTTCATTAATAAATTCTTGATGTTCATCCATAAGAATAAGTTATTAAATGTGTAAGTGTGTAAGTTTTTTTTTTCTAAACAGCTTTCCTGAGATGTAACTCCTAACCATACAATTTACCCATATAAAGTGTACACTTTCTTGATAGGATATTCACAGATACATGCATCACCACTGTCAATTCCAGAACATTTTCACTACCTCAAAAAGAAACACCTTACCTTTTCTCTATCACTACCCATCCCCCCATTTCTCCCTGCCCCAATCAAATATTAATCTACTGTTCTGTCTCTATGGATTTGCCCATTCTAGACATTTCACATAAACAGAATCCTACTATGTGATACTAATATGTGATCTTCTGTGATTGACAAGTTTATATTTAAATAATAACTTTGTCCAAGAAAGGAAAATATGGTGCACTGAGCAGAAAATAAAAAAACCAGTTCTTTCTGGGAACTCTGTGGGTGCACACTATTGCTCTGAGCAGTTTGCCACCTAACTAGTTAGGCAGGCTTTGCTACACACAGAGCCTAAGACTCTTCCACTGTGTGATGTGATGGCAAGATTGCAGACGTGACTCTTTCAGGAAGTTGCTGATAGGTCAGGCTTTCAGGCAGGACCATGGATGTCCAGAAAAACAGGTAAGTTAGTCTTTAGGGAACAGTACAATTTCCATGCTGGGACATTTACCTATAAAGCTTCTACTTTTAAGATATTAGTCATCCTATTCATTTATTCCTCTTGTGGATTTCTCTTGTATCTTATCAACTCCAGGTAACCATGGCTGGAGAAAAGATACAATCAAATTGACTGTCTCAGTGTAGACATGTGACCATGAGCCTCACATGAGCACTTACTGTTCCCAGTCACACACTCTATTCCCTGGATCCTTCACTCACCCACTCTCCTAAACAGCCTATTTCAAACCTTTCCTATTCTATAAAATCTCCAACAACTCTCTAATCCTTACTCTTAGGACTTCTTCCTATGTCCCTGAGAAAATAGCTACCAGAAGCTACCAGAGAGACTTTCCCATGCTCCCAGGGCCACATGTACTTCTTGACCATCATCACACCTATATATTCTGTTACTATAGACTAGTGGTTCTCAGACTTTATTGTACATCAGAATCACATGGAGGGCTTGTTAAAAAGGATTACTTAGCCTCAACCCAAAGTTTCTGACTCAGGAAGTCTGGGGATGAGCCCAAGGATTTGGATTTCTAATAATTCTCAAGTGATGTCAATGCTCTTGGCCTGGGACTGAATTTTGAGAACCACTGCTGTAGATGCTATGCTATCATCCTAACGAGGGTCTACTTCTCTGCTCATGCATTCCATCCCTGGCCCTTCCACTCAGGGACATTGCTCCAGAAATTCTCCTTTTTCCTTCCTGCCTTATCACTTGTTCCCTGTTTTTTTGGAGCAACCCATTGACTAATAAACCCGTTGTTATTTCTTGTAGCTTAAAAAATATATCTCTCTGGACCCTTTTTTACTCTTCAACGTCTCCTCCATTTCTTACTCCATTTTTTTAAGAATTTTTCTTTATTTATGATAGTCACACAGAGAGAGAGGGAGAGAGGCAGAGACACAGGCAGAGGGAGAAGCAGGCTCCATGCACCGGGAACCCGACGTGGGATTCGATCCCGGGTCTCCACGATTGTGCCCTGGGCCAAAGGCAGGCGCCAAACCGCTGCGCCACCCAGGGATCCCTCTTACTCCATTTTGTAGCAAAGAGCTGTCCTTACTCCCTGATTCCAATTCCTCTCTGCCACTTTCTCTAATCAGCCTTGGCCCCTACCATTCCCACAAAACTATCCTAGTCAAGGTAACCCATGATATCTCAAATCACTAAATTCTATGGTCAATTTGTAACTCTCAAATTGACAATATATTAAGCATCATTTGACACAGCTGATTACTACCTCCTCTTTGAAACACCTTCTTCTATGGCTTTCTGGGAAAAGACACTTTTCTGATTTTTCCTTTCAATCTTATCTGGTACTTTTTCATCTATCCATTGAGACACCCCAAGATCTTATTCCCTGGACATCTTCCATTCTTTATTTGTACTCACTATCTTGGTAATCTTGGGCTGTCTCATGGCTTTAGATACCATCCATATGCTGATAGTCCTCAAATGTATACTTGCAGCCCAGACCTTTCTTTGCATATCTAATTGCGTACACTAATGGACATCTTAAACTTGACAGGCCTGAAACCAGATCATAGACCTTTCCCATGCACCTCCAAAATAACCTCAAACTTGTTTGTTGCACCCTTTGTCTTTCTCATCACAATAAATAATAATTCTAAATGATTCGGAATCAAAACATTCTTCTCACCTCCATAGTTACTATTATCATGTCTCACCAGGATCATTACAGTAGCCTGGTTTTCCTGCTTTTATCCCTGGCCCCAATGTTTAATTCTCAAAAAGAAGACAGAGGGGATCTTTTTAAAACATAATTTATATGTCACATGACTCCATTGGTTGAATTATACATCAGTTCATTTCACCCCTCTGCAGAAATCCTGCAATGGTTTCCTATCACACCCCGGATAACCAAAGTCCCCTATGACCCCAATTTCAACTGCTGCTCTTCCTCACTCCACTCCAGGCTAACTGACTTCCTTGCTGTTTCCCAGACAAACCAGGCTTTCTCCTACCTCAGGGCCTTTGAACATGTTCTTGCTGGAAAGCTGCTCATTCAGATAATATATTCTTAAATATCTTACCCTCACCTTTTCCTAGTCTTTGCTCAAATGTTACCTTTTCAATATTTTACTTAACCATCTATTTGAAGTTATATCTGCCCCCACTCCACTTTCCTTCTTTCTCTCCATAGAGCTTTTTACCTTCTCATATAATACCTGATTTACTTCTTTATATTACTTATTACTCTCCCACCAGATTGTAAATGCCTTTAGGATAGGATTTCTCCCCTATTTTGTTCATTGCTATCTTCAGTGCCTACAACAGTGCTGGGCACATAGCAGTAACTTGATATATTTATTTGTAGAATTTATTTCCTGCAAATCTATTTTTAGCCAATTTAGATGGTGGGTTAAAACTGAATACATTTTCTAGAGTATCTGAGCCCAGACCTGAAAGACAACGGCTATTAATTAGTATAACATAGAGGGGCAAAGCATTCCATTTTTAGTTTCAAACATAATAGAAAATGATATTATTCTTCAGCTTTTTTATGACTTCCAGCCATTATATACAACAGCATTAAGAAACTTTGCCATTTTTGGCATTCTGCCCATCTCAGCTTGCCTCTTGGACTCCTTCCAATTTTCCTTTCTCTCTTCCTGTTCTTTTTCACTCAGCAGCTGCCATATATTGAGCTTGTATGCAAGACTCTTTGTACACATTATCTTATTTAATCCTTACAAAACCTCTGCAAATTAGGGAGTATTATCTCTGTTTATCAAATGAGGGGACAGATGTGCAGAGAGGTAAGGTGGCTTTCTCAGGATCACACAGCTAATAAGAGGGTGGAAGGAAATTTGTCAGACCCAAGGAAGATACTTTACTACCTACATTCTGATACCACCAATGTGCATAATGTAACAAATATATCCAATTTCCTAGCATTTAAATTTGGCATTTTACTTTCCAGTTTTGAATATGACCCTGGGATGACTTCATGATACACTGAATAGCATATTTCGTGAGGATTGGGGTAACAGTTGTATCTTTTGCTGATATTTCCTCTGTACCAGCACCAGGGCAGAGTGGCTACTCAACAAAAGTTTACAGAATATATTCCTGTTGAATTAAATATAGATTTAGATAATTATATTAGTACATACTTAATTACATTTAGAACATACCTATTATTCATAAGTAAAAGATTACCTCTAGAAGCTTTAAAGAAGTAGCTTTGTTGCAAAACAATAGTTTTTCCACTATCAACTGGCAGGTATTACATGTATTTCTACATGTAATATGAACACAAATCCTATGTCATCACCCAAAATGATGTCTTAGTTCTTAGGATTTTGGAGCCACCATTCCTGGGAAAGAGGAAGAAATGATGTTTTTGTCTCACCTTGGCATTGGTTGAGCATAATTATTGGAATCCTGGGTCTTCCGAAAATAATTTCAAACTTGGAAGGACTCTCGACCTCATTTTACATTTGAGGAAACTAAGGTCTAGAGAAGATGATAAATCTCTAAATTACATACAATAATTAGTGTCAGAGTTGAGTCAAGAATTCAGACTCTTTTGGTGCTTAAAGAAACCCTCTATTTCATCTTTTCATTTTTCTCCCCTGAAAAGTGGCAGACAAACTTGGACATAGAGAAGCAGCTTTATTAAGAAGCTTAGGAAAGCTTTCTTCATATGTCTCAAATTATCACCTTGGTTTCTCAGTGGACAATGCTTAAGCTAAATGAGAAAATATATGAAAATTCCTTAGCACATTGGTTGGTATTGAGAAAATACTCATGAACTTAGAGACTACTGTTATTACAAACAAGATGATCTCACATTTTAGGTCATTACTGTTTCAGGTAGATTAAAAACTTAATCAGCTACCTGAAAATCAATAAGTCTCAAGTATTTGACAGTTGAAGAACCCCCTAAAACAATAAGCCTGTGTTTGCAAAAAATGAAACTAGTATTTGTGCCTCTAATAGCAATATCCTAGAAGTCCACAAGAGGGCAGTCGCCCTCCCAGCAGAATGGCACCAGAGCTGTAGGTGGGTGGAAGGGAATTATGGGTGCTGAGGTAAGCTAATAATAACATTAATCAGAGCCATTATTTTATTATTATTATTTTTAGAGCCATTATTAAGATACTTTTAAGTAATGAGAAGTACTATGAAGAAAATAAAACAGAGTAATGGAATAGAGAATGACTTGAGGGGAAAGTTAATGAGAACATTAGCTTAACAGAGAATGAACCCTTGAAGGAGAAAGGGTCAGCCATGAGTAGTCTGGGCCAAGACTGTTACATTTGAAGGAACAGTGAGAGCCAAGTTGGGTAAGACCTTGGCCTACTTGAGGGACAGAAAGAAAGTCAGTGTCATTGGAATATAAAGACACAGGTGAAGAGGGAAGAGTGGAGGTAGCACCAGATCATGCAAGTGACACAACTGGAGTTATAGCCCAGGTTTTCTGACCACAGAGTTTGTGTGTTGAATCACTATGCTACTCTGAACTCTGCAGAAAAAGCCAGAGGGCACTGATCAAGATAGTAAAGTTGTACTTTTTGGATACAATGAAAACAGTTTAGAAAATGCCTCAGTAGCTTTCACTAAATAATTTATCATAATTCACATTTTAGACCTTGAATCTATGAGGAAAAAGCAATTATAAATACATAACTAAATTTATTTAAAAATTTATGCCCAAAAGTTAATCTGATACAAGATTTCTCTTTATCTCTTTATAGCAGTGTATAATAGTAACCAAGATTTATAATGATTAGTACTAACATGTTTTAAAGGAAATACATCCAAGGATTTCTGTAAAAATGTATCCATCCCAGCATTAGTATTAATAAAAATTATAAATAGCATAAATGTGCAATACTAGAGGACTACTTAAATATATCAGCATGCTTCCAAATGATTAAAATCTTTTATTCAAAGAATACTTAAGGCTATGTTAAGTGCTCATAATGTACTGTTAGAGGCAAAACAAGCAACCAAATAAAAGCCATGTATGAAGTATGAATCCAATTTTTAAAACTATATGCAGATAAGTAAAATACTAAAAGACAACACACCAAAATTATATGAGAATGTCTGTGTGTTCTTTATAATACTTTTCTGTATTCATTTTTTAAAAAAGAATGCATCCTTTTATAATCATCAAATCAATAATGAAATTAAACATTTGCAATGGAAATTTTAATCTTCACTTAAAGTTTTCAAAATCTGTGTAGTTCTATTTTTTTGTATAGACACCGATGTGATTTTTGAGATGACAGAAAATATCACTGAGCTGACAGAGTTGGACCATGGAGTCTCCCTCCTTAAATATTTATAAATGAACAAAAATATAGATTAAAACAAACCCCCCAAAAATACAGTGGCTAGCAGCCATAAAGCAAAGAAAGGTGTATAACTCCATATCCTCATCTTAAAAAGTATTGGTCACAGGATTAGAAGTAACTGGACTGAATGAAACAGTATAACTCTACCTCTCCCCTCTGTGACAATATAGAGGAAGGATGGTTAATGGACTGAATCCAGAAAAACTCTAATGATATCTTTAGACTCAGAAAGTGGTGATCTGAAAGGAAGGTGTAGAGGTGGCCCTGGAAAAAGTATTCAAGAAAAATACCTTAGAAAATAGTAACTCAGGATATGGTCATGGGATATCGGCAAAGGTAGGGCTCTGATCCAGCTTGGAGAAAGAGCTGCAGTGCACAACCACGACATTCATTGCATTTGGTGGAAGAGACCCTGGTTTGGGACATCTAATGGGATTTAGAAGTGGGAACTAAGCCCAGGTTCTAAGGAAAAGCAACCTGCTATACTGGTGCTTCATTTGTATTTTCTGCTTCAAAAAAGCAGTTAGCAGTAAAGAGGGTGGAGGGGCACCTTGGTGGCTCACTTGGTTAAACATCTGCCTTCAGCCCAGGTCATGATATCAGGGTCCTGGGATTGAGCCTGTGGCAGGCTCCCTGCTCAGTGGGGAGTCTGTTTTTCCCTATCCCTCTCCTCTTCCCCCTTGCTTGTGTGCTGTCTCTTTCTCAAACAAATAAACAAACAAATAAATAAAAAAGAGTTTGAAAGCCAACAGTCATCCCACAAACAGTACTCAGAAAGGAAGACAAACAATTTTGAGATGATATGGGGAAAATGTCAAGAAAAATTCACCTATACTCTACTTGAGTAGAAAGAAGGTCTGGGTAGGATTTCTCCACCAAGCGTGAACAAGGATATGCCCTCCTATAGAAGGAGGGAGGGAGATACAGAGATAGGGATTGACAGAGAAAGGGAGAGAGAACAGGTTAGTCCATGAGGAAGATATAGCCCATGAAAAATAAGAAAATTTTCTTTAAGTACTCAATTTATAAGGGATAAACAAGATATTAAAACAAATATATAAAAGACTAGAGTAATTAAAAGGGAGATGACAGAGCTAAGAAAACAAAGTGAGAACCAAAATGCCACCATGATAGAAATACAAACATTGAAATGGCAAGGATATAAAACTAAAATATTGACAAGAAGAGAGACTTCATAAAATAGTCAGTGGAGAGACAAGAGAGTTTATAGCAGTTAGATAAGTGGAAACAGGCAGAGAACAAAGATAATAGAATATAGGGATAATTGGTGCTTCCAGAGAGGAGAAATATCACAGAAAAGGAATAGAATACTGGAAGCTTTTCCTGAAATGAAGGAAGACTTCATACTGCAGATCAAAGGGACACACAGTGTTCCAGGAAAGACTGATAAAGAACGATGGACCTCTAGCCATATCCTATCCAAGTTACGAGCTTAAAGGTTAAGAAAATAGCTTTTTAGTCATTTAAGAACAAAAAGAAAATTCCCTAGAAAGGCAATAATTTTGGCTAGTCTGATTCCTCCACAATGACATTCAACCTTAGAGACAATGAGACAATTATTTACCAAGCCCTGAGGAAAATTACTGGACCTGCCAACATCAGTGAAATGTAAGGGATATGCATTCCGAAAGATGTGTGGGGACTTAGGAAATTAAAGCACCCCAGAGTGATTCTACAAAAACAAAAACAAAAATACATTGGACAGTGTATTCAGTCAAGCATGAGATTAGCATAGGGAAGCCCAGGTAAAAAAAGGGCTGTGAGTGAGCACCACACTTTATATGCAGAGTATGATTGGACAATTTGTGAAGGCAGATCTGAGTACAATGCATCTTGAGAAAGTAAAAATAATATAACCCACAGAAGCTGCAAATATGGGAGGCTTTGAGGTGGAAAGAAACATAGTTGGTTTTTTTTTAAACAGCTGTAGTTAACTAATTTTTTTTAATTAAAGCAATAAATAAAAAAGAATGATCTCATTAAAAAAATCTTTTAAATGTAGAGGAATCTTTTGAAATTGAATATCCCTTTGGTGAAGGACTACTTAACCAAAATTCAGCAATTTTTTCAGATTCTTTTCAGATAAATTCAGGTAAAATTAAATTTAATGCTTAAAGTAGCACTTATAATGTGATTCCACATGTAGAAAATTGTTTCTCTGTTTCTTTCTATTGTCCTTTTCTCTTTTTTGCATAGATGCATGAGAAATGATCTAGAAAGAATGTTCTCCAAGATGATAGTGGTTATTTCTGGATGGTCGAATTTGGGGTTATAGTTTGCTTTATTTCTTATTTTTGGTTATTTATAATTTTTTATAGTAAATGCTACATTTTACTGTATAAGTAAACTATTAAACAATAATACATTATTATATTTTATAAAAGCAATACTCTATGAGGAAAACGGAGTCACCTCTTACACATCTTAGCACTAGCATTATTATGTAAACTCCAGTTGTGGAGCAGGCACTCCTAGCCATTCTGGCTGACATGGCCCACATGCTCAGGAAATTATATAGTGTGTGTCAATGACTTAGTTTCACAGAAGGACATGGAACTGTAACACTACTGACATATTGCTTCATAACAAACATACTGTCTTGGTCATTTTTCTGCAAGTATGAGATGCTGCCTTCTTGCTAATGTTGCTGATTTGAATTCAAGTAGGAGAAACATGTAATGAAGGTGGGGTAGGGATTAAAGTCTTAATAATTTACTACTGTTATCTCCAGGGAAGAGTCAACATTGCCCTTTTTTTTAAAGCAAAGGCAGAAGTTCCCACAGCTTATTAAAATGAGTATATGTGAATTTAAATAGAAGAAATGAAGCAAAAATATATTAAAAATAAGAAAAACATAAAAAATAAAAGCAAAATGTTTATGTGTGTTTATATATATATTTAAATTATTTCTGATTATGGGTAACAATATCAATTCTGTGTTCCATCTTTAGTTTATTTGTCTTGATAAATACTTGAGAAGAGATGCCCACTTTATTGGTAAGAAAATAAGTGTAAAATTTTTTTTGATATATATATGTCCATGATTTTTAAAAAAAGATTTTATTTATGTATCCATGAGAGACACACAGAGAGAGGCAGAGACATAGACAGAAGGAGAAGCAGGCTCCTTGCACAGGGAGCCTGATGTGAGACTAGATTCCAGGACCCCAGGATCATGACCTGAGTCAAAGGAAGGTGCTCAACCACTGAGCCACCCAGGTGCCCCTATACTTATGAATTTTGATCCTTCCCTGTTTAGCTTTTTCTGAATTATCTTTTCTCCAATCTATTAATTTGTTTTTCTTTCTTGCAATATCAAATGTATTTGGAGCACTGAAGGATTAAACAATGTTATTTAACTTCTTACAAATGGGTGGTATTTGCTCAGATTGGGAAATGGAAAAGAAATATTTTTAAAAATGTGATCATATAGATCAGCATTTTATATTTTGGAAACATAGAAGATAACAGATGGTTCTGTTGAAAATGGCAAAAGTTTCAAACTGCAACTAAGGCTGTCTTGCATCTTTATTTTTAATAATTTCTCTTGCTTCACATCTCTGAAAAACAAACAGGCCATTAAAAGCATTCATGACATGCTAGACACTTAACCAGGTTTATTACTGAATGGAGTAAAATTTTATTAACTTCAAACACATTTTAATGAGCTACAGGCATAGTTTGTTCTGCAAAACTACAATGAATTACTCACTGTCTGACTTACATTAAAAACAAAATACAAGTGTCAGGTCAGAGATGAGCTGGAAATCCCATCTAATTATCAAAATAACAAGAACGTAAAGGGATCCATGTTGCCATTTAATCAAGTGAACCTGCAGTCTTGGGTGCTAACATTATGAGCATCTATCTATAATGCCATTACTCAGGCTGGCTAGAAATTAGATACTTCCCAGCCCTTCCAGCTGGGGCTTAATAGAAGCATTGCTAGCATCCATGCAATTCTTGCAAGGGTCTGCAAAGGAACTAAAGTAACAGCTAATGATGGGTCAATTCCTCAGTACACAGAAATTTAAGTCAGATGGTGTTCTGAAAATCTCACTGGACTGGGAGTTGGCAGACGTGAATTTTAGCCTCTGCCTCCATCCTCCATCAGCCAGGCGCCCTTCTTGCCTTTAGCCTTTTGGATCCCTTTGTAAAATGTAGGAGCTCAATTGGGTTATTTCTAAATTTCTTTCCTTCTTTAACATCCTTTGGTTCTTAAAAAGCATGAGTTTTTGTCTAAACTTGCACGTAAATGTTTATAATAAAATGTGTGGAGGAACACTGCCCATAGCTGGTCTAGTTGGAGGGGGTCCTTGGGAGAAGGAAGAGAACACACAGTGACCTCTGGAGCTAGCAGACGTTTGTCCATACTCATCAGGGGAATACACTTGTATGGAGCTGAACCATTGCCTTTTATTTTCCTTTTTCTACTGGGCACCAGTGTTCCACTTCAACAAACAGTCATGCACCAGAACTTTCTGGAATTGATATAAAGTACCAGACAGGCTATCTATATCTTTGTAATGCACAGTTAAAAGGCTGTAAAGTCAGGTCCTTTAGCAAAATGGTGAAAAGCATAGATCGGAGCAAAGTTCTTGCTAATCTGCATGTTAGATTCCCCTCTCACTGCCAGAATGAGTGGCTGCCTCTGAGAGATAGCCTAGAAGATATGCTTTGACTAAGCCATTGCTCAAGTAGGTGTGATTCTAGGCCCAGAATAGTAAGGTTGGAGCTATGCTCAGCAGAGACATAAAGGGTCACCAAAAAAAGAAAAGATGATCATAACAGATAAGTCTGAAGCACAAATGCAATGCAAATGGTAAAGGAGCAGATACTAAGGAGGATCATAGGACCCAGGCTAAATCAGCAGGAGAGAGAAGGGAGAGGGAAATTGCAACCACAGGGTGAAGGTCCTATGATACTGTGTGCTCTGGAAGTTCCAATCCTACACAGTCCATATGAATTCTGAAGAAGACAGAGAATTCTGTTGGCTGACCCCCTAAGTCAAAAGAGAAAAAAATGGGAGTTATTTTTAAGTGGGGTGCAGCAGAGTTAGGGTTTAGAGGAAGGCATGGCATAGAACCTATTTGCATTTTATTAGCTGAAATGAGCGATGAGCAGATATTATTGTGAAAGCTACCTTTCAAAATGCTATGAAAAGAAATGGGGGACTCCAAATACAGATGTAGCACAGGGCCCTGGGCACTTCCTATTCTCCAACTAGCAGCATTGGGAGAGCTCCTGTGCATAGAATCATTGTGGGTCACAGCATAGCAGGCAGCACATCTCATGGTCCAGACCCTTGAGACAAATTTGTTAGTCATTTTTCCTCAAAAAGTAATAGTGTTATATGGGTGACAGAGGGGAGCTACACTCCTTGCGAGCAGAGCATAGCACAGGGAAGTTAAATCACTATGTTGTATACTTGAAACAAAAGTAACATTGTATATCAACTATATCAAATGAATACATTTAAATAAGGAATAAAGTTTAAAAAAAAGTAGTTCAGGGGTGCCTGAATGGTGAATGGCTCAGTTAAGTGTCAGACTCTTGGTTTCAGCTCAGGTTGTGATCTTGAGGTCATGGAACTGAGCCCCATGTTGTGGGCTCTGTGTTTAGTGCAGAGTCTGCTTCAGATTCGTTCTCCCTCCCCTTCTGCCCCTTTCTGCATGTGCTCACTCTCTCAAATACATATAATCTTTTCAAAAAGTCCATTATTGTATTCTTTCTGGAATTGAGGCATTATACAGTTAGGAATCTAACAGGTTGAACTGCTGTTTTAAGCATACCCGAGGTCCTCCAGTGAAAGTGTCTTGGAGGAATCAATTGCCAGTCCCAGCAGTCCTCACGGTGGTTCACCTTCACAGAATCATGATACAGGGAAGCTCTTAAAGTTTTCCCAATTCAACTCTCATATTTTCTAATAAAGGAAACTGAGGACTTTCGAGGGTGAATGAGATGGTCTAGCTTACATAGTTGGCTGGTGAAGGACTGGTGGTTAGAACACTGGTTTCTTGACTCCATTGTTAAAGAATGGTCCTTGCCAAATGTTACTTATTCAAGTGTAACTTTCATAATTTGGCCATATCTGAATAACAACTCTACTTGATAGTTCCCTCCATATCAACTCACACTTTTTAAAAATTTAAATTAGTTGAAAAAGACAACTATTATTACTGTTGTAAAATGAAAAACCTGTATACGTTATCAAACATATAGAAAATGAGATAATGCTAGGAACTGATAGCTGGATACAGGGGTTGGGGAATAAGCCAGTAGTGTGAGGCCCAATGTTGTTGGCAGGGATAGGCAGGAACAGAGAGTGGACAAGGGTGAGTAGCCCAGTGGCTGCTTTGGCCTGTGTCTAACCAACCTGGAAGTGAACTGAGAGATCAGTTCACGTCAACACCTCCTCCTCTTCTGCCTACAATCATTCTGGGCCCAACTAAAATCATTTCCTAGACCACCAGGAGTGCAGAATTCCCATCTTGGGAGCAACACAACAATATTATAGATAACACATATTTTGTACTGAAGGCACAATCCCTAGGTTTGTGTTTGTATGTGTGTGTGTGTGTGTGTGTGTGTGTGTGTGTGTGTGTGTGTTTTAAAATGGGGATTCTGAGTCTTATCTCTAGTTGCTTTCAAGATTTTATCACTGTGTTGGCTGTTCTTCACAATATTTCTGGGCATGGATTTAATTCTTATTTATCTTGCTAAGAACTTCATTATGCTTCTCTACTATTTAGGAAAATTAACTGTTATTATCACTTTGAATATTGTCCCTTGCCCATTCTATTTACCTTGCTTTGTTCCTTCCTAAACTCCAGTTATATTTATCATGAACCTTGTTATTCTATTAGCTATAACTCCCAATCTTTCATATTATTATGAAGATCTTTTTATTATTATGTGGTAGATTTTTGTGAATATCCTGCTACTGCATTAGTTCAACTGTTTCTTTATTTTATTAATTTATTTATTTATGATAGACATATACATAGAGAGAGGCAGAGACACAGGAAGAGAGAGAAGCAGGCTCCATGCAGGGAGCCCGATGTGGGACTTGATCCCGGGTCTCCAGGATCGCGTCCTGGGCCAAAGGCAGGGGCTAAACCGCTGAGCCACCCAGGGATCCCAGTTCAACTGTTTCTATTTAACCTGCTCATCTTATTGGCTCTTAATTTAGAAGCTACTTTCCCACAACTTCTATTTAGTTCATTTTCAAATCTATCCATTTTATTCTTATCATAGTATCATTTTTTATGGCATTTATTCCTTATTCTGACTCTAATTATTTTACTCATTCCTACTTGTATATAGTCTTTCCAATTGTTCCCATCATATAAAGTTCTCATGGTGGTAATACTTCTTTTACAGTATCTGATGACTCTCACTTGTGGTATTTGCTTTTACTGTGATACTTCTGGAAACCTGTTATTTATCTTTTAGTGTCTTCCTTCATTTCTGGTTCCTGGTAACTTCCAGTGGTGTGCTAGTATCAGCTGTACATTAACAACTTTTTGTTATGGTTTACTTAGCTTGTCTAGAGTTTTGTGATGTGAAAGTTTCCATGTTAGCTAACTCTACCAGGTTTCTAGGACCAGAAGCAATGCAGACACAGGGAAAGTGAAGGACTCCATGAAAATCTGCTTTTTGCTCCTTTTCCTGCTTCTATTCTTGTGAAGACCTGTACTCCCTCTCCACTTTATACATGCCTTGTAATCAAATAGCTTATGGCATCCATGGAAGGGACAAGGAGTTAATGATTTCTCTGGAGTAGATCTCATCTAAGGAAGGATAGGTGACAATGACCAGAAGAAGCTCTCATCATATCTGTATTTCAGACCACTGGGCATTAGGCATCTTGATTTCAAGGCTCTCTGGCTCCAAGGAATAACACCTGGACCCTTGTCTTTGTTCTAACCAGCTCCTGGGTACCTGAGGGACATGTATACCAAACTACCATCCTCAGTAAAACTCCCCAGACCCCCAACAAAGATGAGACTCATGCTTCTTTCCTTTCTGAGTCTCCAGACATTCCGTCTGCATCTGCTGTCTCTATATCTTCCAAAAAACTCTGCTCTCACTTTCTGCTGGCTCGTGTTTGACTTCGTCCTACAAAAAGCCAAGGACCCTCCTGGTTGGTCCTGAAGGACTCCCTCTGAGTCCTTGGAACCAGCCTGTCAGCAACAATGCTGTATGTTCAATATTAAGAAAACTTAAAAATGTTTGTATGTATTATAATTCTTGAGTTGGTCAATTTTGCTGTTTTTACATTCTTATTTTATGTTTTCTTTCTTAATCCTCCTCTCTACTTTTTATGTATTTACCTCCTTTCCATCTCTTACATTCTGTTCTCTATTGCTTTCCCTCTGCTAGACAAGTTTATCAGAGGATTTCTGTGGAAGCAATCATCCTGTTCCATGAACAGTATTTTAAAGGATACTTAGTTTTTAGATGTAGGCAAGCACAGATTCCTTGAAAGGAGATAGTTTTTATTAGACATTAAATATTAATTATTAGAAAGTATTTTGTGTACTTATATAGTTATGATTAGAGACAAATTATTTTTGCCTATGTACTGAAGCTAGTGATGTGTTTTAGATGTTTGTGTTTAGAGTGTGCTGAATCAAAGGTTGGCAACTTTTTCTACAAAGGGTCAGACAGTAAATATTTTAGGCTTTGCAGGCCATACAGTCCCCATGACAGCTATCCAAATCTGCCATTATAGTGTGAAAACAGCCATAGACAATATGTAATAATCCCTTGCCTTTATGGTCTTATCTCAAACATCAGCCTTAACAGAATACTTAAAAGCCTCTTTTCACTTTAAAGATTCAGCCTCTTCTTTTTAAATTGGATTTTAGATCCCCAAAGCACCTACACCAATTTCTAACACATACCAGGGTACTCAACGCATTTGTTAAATGAATGAATTGATGATTTATGGTTTTAATTACACTTGACTTCTATGGCAGTATTTTCTTACTCTGGTTTGTTCATATGCCAAGTCTTTGCTTAAAATAAATTAGGTTGCATAATAGAAATTCTGTAATTCTTTTTCTGGTGGTGACTGGCAAAACTAACTAAAAGCTCCATTATTTAAGACATGACACAGTACAAGAAAACAATTAGACTATTAAAATCCCACAGATCTATTTCAGAACGAGCCATTTTAATAATGAGGTAAGAAAATAATAGCAAGTTGAAAAGACTGTTAGCTGAGATGAACTGCTCTTGACTTTATGGGTACCTTTATTGTCATAAGCAGAGGCAAAAGATGGAAAACACTCAGCAGAAAAAAATAAATTACAGTAATTGGAATTGCTTGTTGTTGGGTGTCAGTTACCTTTACATTGCATGTGACTCTAATGTGGCTGGAGGAGGGCAGAGTGGTACAGTGGATGATATATGGGTCAGATGGATCTGGATTACAATCTCCACTTTGCCACTTACTGTGGTATAAACTTAGAAAGTTATTGAAAATTTTTGAATTCCAATTCCCTCAATTCTAAGATGGCAGCGGGGGGCAGTGACACCAATAAGTGCGTTAGATGAGTAATATTTATTGTATAGTACCTGGCAAATATTAAACACTAAGTGAGAGCCATTATGATTACAATGGTCAGAGGGTTGTTACGTTTTGAAGGTAACGGCTACTTACTAATAATTGAGCTCTATAATCTTTGGATGGATGGGATCATGGGCCATTTAAAATTTTACTATATACTGTAGTTGGTATGTGCCTGTAGAATTTTGTCTTAGTTCTGAAAAAGATTGCCAATAATTTATGATGTGCTAACATGTTGTCTTAGAAGATACTGCCTTTCTTTTAGTTGGGGATAATTTTTTTCCTGGCAAAGAAGTTTTGCTCATTTAATCACACTTATCAAAACCATACCCATATGAGTCAAGGGAAGAGAACCAATTTAACTTCCTTTCTAGAAGTTACACTGGTTTCCTTTTGCCATCACATTTCGTCCAGCTGTAGTCATATTTTGTTGCCACCATGAAAATCAATTCAGATCCTTGGTTGCTAAGCAATTTCTTTTTAAAAATTCACTGTATTTTATTTTACTGAATTATTTTATTTCCACTGAATATCTTCCTGTATTCATGGTCTTTTTTTCTATTAAGGTTCATTGACCTTTCACCTATTTTTTTGACCATTTGGATCCAAAATAGCAAAGAAAATGAAATCTTTTGTCTTTAAAACATAATCATTAGTATCAAATACTTATTTCTGTTGACTCAGGAGTTTCAGATGATTCAATATATGACATTAGTATCTGGAACTTTCTTATTCAAATTCTGTTTACAACTGAATAACCAGTGGGAAGAACTATATATAAGAACTATATATATGTATATATATATATAATACATATAAGAACTATATATGTGTATATATATCTGTGTATATATATCATATATATGATATATATAAAATATATATGATATATATATCTTTTTTTTATAGAAAGATGTAACAGACTGCTCTGAATTGAGCACACACACATACACACACACACCCCAAAACTCAACTCTCTATATCCATGAGCTGTCAGTGTATTTGCATGGGTTGCTAACTTGCAAATCTTTCATTTATGTAACAAATATTGAGCACCTATACTGCGTCAGGCACTCTGTTAAGTGCTTGGGAGATATCAGTCAACAAAACCAACATCCCTGCCCCACAGAGCACATTCTAGTAGGTGACTATTTAGAAATCTCTTCAATAACACTCAAGTACACACAAATTAATATATCTCATCCCCACAAGGTTATGGTTCTAAGTAGAGAATTAAGTGAAGAAATTATATTATCAGAGGCCAAAAACACACTCCATGTGTCATCATTTCCATCAGTGATAGAATGCTCCCTGCTTCATGGTAAAATGAGAAGAAAAAGGACAATACTATATAATATATACATGCATAATTCCTTATTTGTAATTTCAAAATATAAAACTGTCAGAAACTAAAAGTTTTTTAATAACCTATTTGGTGGTAAAAACTGACCTGATTTCATATGGGTGTTCAGCATTTACTGAATCAACTTAGTGTGAATATTTTTATGTGTATATATTTATTTATATACAGTGTGAATATTTCTCTGCAGAAATATTAATGTGCTTCATATGGTTTGAGATATTCCTTCAGATGCTATAATACTACTTCCATATCTTCTAGAACCCCATATCCTCCAAAAAATCTGAATTCTGGGACTGGTCTAATAAGGATTTTGGATAAAGGACTGTTGACCTTCATGTATATGTCTTTGTAAGGTTGCCAATCATATTTTCTTGGTAAGGCCTATCCCTTCTTTCTGCTACAGTCTTTTTTGCTTGTAGGGGTATTAAAATATTCTTTTATTTGGTGATAGTAGGTAGTAAATGTTTGTTCTGTTTTCAGATATCTTTGTTTTGCAAAATAGAAAAGCTAGCAGTTCTCTATTTCTTTTTAAACAAGATGCTCAGCTGTGAAATGTGAAATTTTGGGTGAGACTGACCTAGTCTAGGAAGCCTGCTTGCTGGTCACATTCCACACTCAATCCACCGGCCCTATTATTTAATTATTATAGTTCTTTAAATCAACCCACTTAAAAGCCTGAAATAAACTTCTTTTCAAAGCAAATATTTTATCACCACTGTAAATGAAAAAACCAGTACTATTTGTCATAAACAAGAGGTCACTAACCAAACAATATCCCTTGGCCCACCAAAAAATACCTGGGGATCTAACCCATGATCCTATCCTTGAAATGGATCAGATAGAAAGCATTTTAGGTTTCTTTCTATCTGATCATTCACTTTCATTTCTCTCAAGACAATTTAAATTTCCTTTTGTTCTGACTTGAAAGGATAAATCATCAACCTCCTTCCAACTATTCCATGTATTCCACAATGATAATCAAATCACATCTTGAATTTTTCCCATTTGGGTGGTTGTGGTTATACTTTGATCTCAACTTCTCCAATGTAGCCTTGGCTTTCTTTCCCCTTATAAGGGTATAGCCTACTGCTTCTCAAATTTGAACATGCACTCTAATCCCTTGGGCACCCTGATAAATGCAGATTTTGATTTTGGAGGTTTGGACTGGACTGTGAGATTTGCATATCTTGCAAGCTGCCAGGTGATGCTGATGCTGCTGGTCTCAGGATCACACTTTGAGTGGCAATAGGGTCTTTGGCAAAGAGTGTCAGGACTGCCTGGAGGGGTGGGATGGATTAGATTATCATTCTTCTTTGCCCTTTAATTTCAAGGAGTGCTTTCCTAAGAGTGATTGGGAGAGGACAGCCTTAAGTTATTTTTATTTCCATTCAGTAATTGGGTTTTCCCAATCTCTAATTCTCTGCATCTGATGGTACTTACAGAGGCTTAATGGTATATGCTACATTGAAATACTGTTTATAAGGACTTAAATTATACAATGTTCAGAGCAAAAACCAAAGGGATAAACAGTTAAGGTTACCTGGGGAAGCAAATTAGTGTTAGCTATTTTAAAGTTCCTATGGATTCATTTGTGTTCTCTTTGTTTGTGGGTTATATACAGGCATAATATTATCTTTTTATAAAAAAAAACTACCTCAAGAAACCAGGAATGAATGTATGCATAAATAATTTGTAAAGCCTTTGTAATGATCAGTTTTGATGACTCATTCCTTCTGTTTCCTTTTCCTTACATTCTTTCCAATTTATCTATTTCTCTTCTATTATTATTACGATTACAAGCATTTATATCCTATTTGTGACATACAAAGCAGTCGACATTCACAGGGCACCTGCCTTGAGAAAATGAAGCAAAAATTCATCATATTTAGTTCAGTGCAAAAATACCAGATTGTTGCTGTCCCGGTTAGTGGTTATTGGTTAATTCAAAGTTAAAAATCAGTGCTCGCTTTTTTTTTTGTTTTGTTTTTTGCTTTTTATTATTCAGTGCGCGCTTTGGCAGCACATATACAAAGTTAAGAATCACTAAGCCAGACAGAAGACTGTTCTGGCAGCCAAGATTCCACTCAAATATCCTATATTATTTGCTTTTCCATTTATTTTTCTCTGAAAGAGAAGGTTCTTATGCTCTTTGTTTGATTAGCCCTATACTTATATAAAGTACAGAACACTTAACCTCTCTCTATATGTGTGTGTATATATATATGTATATATATGTGTGTGTGTGTTTATTATTATATACACACACACATATATATTAGAATTTGGGCTTCAATATATTATTTTTTTGAGATTTTATTTATTTATGAGAGACACAGAGGGAGAGGCAGAGACATAGGCAGAGGGAGAAGCAGGCTCCCTGTGGGGAGCCCAATGCGGGACTCAATCTCAGGACCCTGTGATTACAACCTGAGTCAAAGGCAGATGCTCAACCACTGAGCCATCCAAGTGCCCCCATCAATCTATTTTTTCTTTAGCTATCCACTTATTTGTTGTTTGTAGAGAAAAGTGAGAGAGAAAGCAACTTAGCAAGTAAGCTTGGGCTCTGGATTCACGCTGTAGCTTTTTCACTTAGTGGAGCATCTCTTTGAGCTGTTTACTCATCTGTGAGAGCAGAGCACCTACGTTATTGTGGGAGAATGAAATGATGTAATTCCTCCAAAGCACTTGACAACCAGCCCAGTTCATTGAGTTCAATAAAATGATTAATCTAATATCCCATGGGAACAGATGCTATCGTTCCTCCTGTATGCTCTGGGGCTTTCTTTTAAGGGAAGTTTGTGTCATTGTAGAATCAGATTTGGGGAACAAATGGATTTTTAAGGGACAGAGTTGTTTTTCTTTAATTTAATTTTCTCAATTTATATTAAATAATAGTGCAATTCTGGGTTAAGTCACTTAACCTCTTTATTTATTTATTTATATTTTCTAATTCTTTTAAAAGATTTTACTTATTTATTAGAGAGAAAGAGAGAGAGAGAAAGTGAACTCGAGCATAAGCAAGGGGAGGGGCAGAGGGAGAGGGAAAAGCAGGCTCCTTGCTGAGCAGGGAGCCTGATGTGGGGCTTGATCCCAGGACCCTGAGATCATGACCTGAGCTGAAGGCAGATGCTTAACCAACTGAGCCACCCAGGTGCCCCCAGCCTCTTTTGGTTTAACTTTTTTCCTGTCTATAAAGTGAAGGTATTGGACTAGATGATCTATAATGAGTATATTTTGCATTGTGACACTCCCCCCTCCACATACCCTAAATCAAGTTTCATGAAAGACTATTTAATCTTCCTATGAAAGATTTATTACACAGCTTCTGTTCTAATCTATTGTTTTTCATGAAAAAAAAAAGTACTGGATATGACCCACTTAATTCATTTCATGCTTACTACTTGTTACAACTTGCAGTGTGAAAACCCTGGAGAAGATCATCTCCATGATTTTGCCAGCAGGAACAATCTCCAATTCCAGCGGGTTGTGACTGGAACTCTTTTGAGTTGAGGCTAAAGAAGCCTCAACTCCAATATTCTTGAACCTGAATTTTAGTGCCAGCTTGACTTTCAGTTCAAAGCACTGTTTTTCTGCCCTCACATAATGTGCTGTTTATGGATTTGTAAACCAGGAGTCTAAGTGATACACTTTTATCAGAGCCTGTGAGTTCTTCCCAAGTCTGGTCCTCTGTTTTGCCCCGCACTTTCCTGGCACTTGGTTCCTGGCTGGCACTTCCTCTTCCAAATATTTCTGAAACCAGAAGTTTGCATCTTGAGTTTCTCAACAAACATAAATGTTTATTTGGAAAAGGAATATAGAAAGGAACACGTAACAGTCTTTTTAAATTCACATAAGGATAAATAAAATGTTACGGTATAGCCTTAGACAGCTAAAGTAATTTAAACATTATGTTGAAAAACTGCCCTGGCAGTTTACCAAGAGCATTAATCATCACCTCTTACTTTATGAAACTTTGAAAATTGACCACCACCACTGATCTCACTTTCTTAATCTATGAATGAAGAAGCTGAAATGGATAATTTCTGAGGACACTATGGCTTTTAAAAACACTGTTCTATTTCGAAAGTCCAGCCTGCTGTTAGGCACCTTTGCTGCTACTTTACCTGCTGCTGAAAACTTTACTGTCTGATGGGTTTTCTCTTATGAGGGAGAAGAAGTCAAGGAAAAAGAAACTGCCAATGATTCCGAGGGTCTTGTTTTACGGATGTCATCATGTCACACTGCTTTTTGGGTCATGTTTGTATTTCTCATTTGGCTCTGTCTTGAGCAGGATGGAAATGTGCATTCTTGAGAGTAACCTAACTCTGTGACTGACTATGGTGGGCTTTCTTTTCTGTCCCCATTTTTGGACTTTAGGGGTTGCCTAGGAGAAGACAATGACCTGCAGTGGCTCTCAACCTTTGGTGTGCAGCTTGCTGAACCACCTGGGGACTTGAAAACAGAACTCAAAAGACTGGGCTATGCCCTTTGAGCCTCTGATTCACTAGGTCTCGCTGGACCTCCTGCAACCCTCTACATTTTGAAAATGCTCTCCCCAGGTGATCTGATATATATCAGAGGCTGAATAACTACTGGACTTAGTCACATCAATGGGCTTTGTACTCACCCCTAAACTGCCACTTCCCCAGGAACTGAAATGTCCAGGGACTGCAAGAGAAGAAAGGAACCTGGGAAACCTCTCTATATTCTTCTATTTCTTTTGTTAACCTCCTTTTCATGCTCTTATAGACAGCCTTCTGAGTTAAGCTGCTATCATACTTGGAGACTGAAGATCAACAAATCCAACTGTCTTTATTGCATATGACTTCTCTAAGGAGTAACTGTTTTTGGCAGTTTCAAAACTATTCTCCCAAATGTTGCTGGTTAGCATATAATAATTGATACAGGCATACCTGGGAGATATTATGGGTTTGGTCCCAGATCAAGGCAACAAAGTGAAGATCATAATAAAGTGAGTCAATTTTTTTTTGTGTCTTGGTGGATATAAAAGTCATGTTTACACTATACTATAGTCCACTAAGTGTGCAATAGAGTTATTGTCTAAAAATCAATGTATATACCTTAATTAAAAATACTTTATTGCTAAAAAGTACTAACCATCATCTGAACTTTCAGTAAGTCATGATCTTTTTGCTGGTGGAGGGTCTTGCCTCTGTGTTGATGGCTGGACACTGATCAGGGAGATGGTTATGGAAGGTTAGGAGGGCTGTGGCAATTTCTTAAAATAAGAAAAATGAAGTTTGCTGCAGCAAGTGACTCTTGTACAAAGGGTTTTTCTGTAGCTTGTGATGTCATTTAAGAGTGTTTTGCCCACAGCAGAACTTCTTTTCAAAACTGGAGTCAGTCCTCTCAAACCCTGTTGCTGCTTTATCAACTAAGTTTATATGCTATTTTAAATCCTTTGTTGTCATTTAACCATCTTTACAGCATCTTCACCAGGAGTAGATTGCATCTCAAGAAACTACTTTCTTTGCTCATTCATAAGAAGCAACTCCTCTCCTCTTCAAGTTTTATCATGAGATCGAAGCAATTCAGTCCCATCTTCAGGCCCCACTTCTAATTCTGGCTCTCTTGTTGTTTCCACCATATCTGCAGTGACTTTCTCCACTGAAGTTCTAAACCTTCAGTTTGTAAAACACTCATATCTGTGAAGTTCAGTAAAGTGGAGTGCAAGAAAACATGGTGTGCCTGTATTCACATTGTACAATGGGTTGCTGAATAAACTTTTAGATAATTCATCTGAAAGCTTTCATCATTAGCTTTAAATAATCAAGTCAATTATTCATTCATTTATCCTGTATTAAAGACTGAATGCATTTGCTAGACATTGAAGTACTTCAAATAGAGCACTGATTAACAGCCTGAGATCAAAGTCTCCCTTGGTTCAAATCCAGCTCCATCATTTATCAGTTTTTTGATCTGGAACATAGTATCTGACTCAGTAAATCTCAATTTTCTTTTCTGCAAATGGGAATAATGATAGGATCTGCATTTTGGGTGGTGGTATGAAAAAAAATGAACTTAAAAACACTTATAACAGTGCCTAGGACATGATGGATAAGATTAAGGGAAAGATGGATAAGATTAGATGATTTAGAGTATAGAATTAAGGAGCCAAACACCAATTAATAGGTGAAGTAAATGTGTAGAGAACACTTGAGTGGATCCAGTGTCTACTGTGGGTAGGGTGGGAAGTGGGGAGGGAGAAGTGTGTGCTTGGGGAAGCCTGAATGATTTGATGCTGAAGTAAAGTTCTGAAGAAAGATCAATAATCAAGCATACTTTAAAAAAATTCATTCTTGGGGCACCTGGGTGGCTCAGTCAGTTAAGTATCGGCCTTTGGCTCAGGTCATGATCCTGGGGTCCTGGGATAGAAAGCCCTGCGTTGGGCTTCCTGCTCATCAGTGAATCTGCTTCTCCCTCTGTCATTCCCCCTGCTCATGCTCTCTTTTTCTCTCTCCCTCTCAAATAAATAAAATCTTTAAAAAACTTTGTTCTTGTTTCTTATATAATTAACTGCATGCCACTTAAAAATCATATAGATACTTAGAAACTAAATATATTTAAAACGTTTAAGCTTTTAGTAATCACATTTTTTTTGGGGGGGGGTGTGAATTTATGAGTTCCATTGCTTCTAAGGGGAGGAGGAAAAGAAAAGAACTCACACCTGTAGTGGAAGTATCTGTCAAGAATGCTGTAAAGGAGATTCTTGTATCAGGCTTGGAGGGTAGTCCAGAGCAGTGGTTCTCAACAGGAAACAGGTGTGTCCTTCTCCACCTTCCCAGGGACATTTGGCAATGTCTGGAGACATTTTTCATTGTCATGATCGGAGATGGGTGCTACTGGCATCTGGTGGGCAGAAGCCAGAGATGCTGCTAAACATTTAACAATACACAGGACAGCCCCTCACAACAAAGAATGATCTGGATCAAAATGTTTAGAGTGCCAACCTGTCAGTGATTCTCAAACTATAGTACACCAGAATCGCTTGGAGAGTTGTTAAAACCCGCATTGCTAGGCCCCACACCCAGAACTTCTGATTCAGTAGGTCTGGGGTAGGACCCAAGAATTTGTATCTCTAAGTTCCTAGGTAATGCTGATGCTGCTGGTTTGGGGCTCTACTCTGAGAACCACTGGTCTATATAATCTCTATATTCATTTTCAAATTTGAAATTCCAGAGAAACTTTTTTCATTTATACAAAGTTTTTTTTAAAGATTTTATTTATTTATTAATGAAGGGGGGGGGGGGGAGAGAGAGAGAGAGAGACAGAGAGACAGAGACAGAGACACAGACAGAGAGAGAAAGAAGCAGGCTCCATGCAGGTAGCCTCACATGGGACTCGATCCCGGGTCTCTAGGATCATGCCCTGGGCTGAAGGTGGCGCTAAACTGCTGAGCCACCTGGGCTGCCCAATTTATACAAAATTTGAGTGGAAAGTTGCCAAGGTTATATTTATGTCATTTACCAACAAGCCCCAGTTTATTATAGAAATGTATAGAATTAAACTAGTTATGAAATTTTATTTTTTTATTTTTATTTTTTTTTAGTTATGAAATTTTAAAAGTAAATTATCACTGTGCTGCCCCAGATTTTCAGCTGCTGCCTCTGGATGTCTTTTTCCTCAATGGCTTTCTTGGCCAAAAGTAATGTCACATTTCAGTTCTAGATATAAAGAATTACTAGTACTTTCTCTAAAATTCAAGTCTGTTACAATAAATAAGTCCTTTGACATTTGCCAAATAATCAATGTTCTCAAGTAGCAGCATCATTAATAATCATTCATTTGCCAATAACCATGCTATGATACTTACACCATGTATGTATATATTTTTATTAAGCTTGATTTTTCCGAGTAGGCGGAAGGCTCATTCCATTCTTCTCATTTTAAGAGGAGTTTAGGGATTTAAGGCTGCTTAAAGGAATCCATATTGATGTTGGAACACAGAGGATAGGCAGAAAAATTAAAGGGACCAGACTTACAGGGCATAAATTAGAAAAGATTTGTAATGCCTTGCAAGTACACTTATTCAGTCTCTTACTAACTCATTATGTTTTTATTCGATAAACCATACGAAGCATATAAAAGCTGTTGTGGTGTCTGGCTAATTTCCATTTCAGAACTGACAGAAGCAGCTATGAAGTATATACTATAAAGAAACTGGACAAGAGAAATGAGAAATCATTTGAACACCATTAAAATTGTTAAGATTTACTAAAAGAGCTTGTGTAATGTATAAAAAATCAAGCAGATTTCATTCTATTAGCAAAGTCCGAGTCCATCTTGCCCAAAGGCAGAGAATTAGAAGACTTAGCATCTGAGCCCTGCTCAACATATCCCCCAAAAAACCCATTTTTGCTTCTTGAATTGGCAGCATAATATTGTACTGTGTGTGATATACGATGTACACAAATGCATTGTATTTTTCATTTAGAAACAACCTAGAATTATGGAAAAGGAGGGCATATTATATCACAGCTGTCTATTGAAGTCACAACATTTGAGAACAAGCTTTAAAATGTCGGTAGTAACACTGTATTGAACATGTTTTCTTACTAGTCTCTTACTTCCTCCAGATTCTTAACTTCTTGTGAGCAGGAACCTCATCTCAAACTATCTATAATTCCCACAACCAGTTTAGCACCTGATATGGTCTGTGCTCAGAACAGCTCACTAAATGACTATGCTAACCCCCATTTACATTTACATTATACCTTTTCCTTTAAACCTTAAGCTTTCACAGAACATGATTTGAATGGTACCTTGATTCTTTAAGTAGAGAACTGGGAATATCTATAATAGGAGGAGTGAATATGTGTACTTCTCTGAGAGAAAAATCAACACTTCCAATATTGAAAAACTTCTGGAAGCTTCATAAGAGAAAGAAGCTATAGAGTCTGCAGTCCCAGGTTTGGCCACTCTCAGGAGCTCTCCTCAAGCCTTGCGATGGGCTCTTAGGCTAATTTGAGATCAAGCCAGAACTTTGTATTTCATCCCCACATTGTCTTGTGGAACAGTAATTGTAATGCACTGAAAATTCTATTGATTCTGTTCACCTAATCGCCCTTTTTTACCCATCTTCTGGGCTTCAAGTAGGTAGGGTTCTTAATCTGTGGTCCATGGACCATGGTCTCCAAAGGGTCTGGAGATGAAGCTCTATTTCAGTATGATTAATTTCCTTTGTGGGACGCTTGGGTGGCTCAGTGGTTGAGCATCTGCCTTTGGCTCCTGCATCTGGCTCCCTGCATGGAGCCTGCTTGTCCTCTGCCTATGTCTCTGCCTCTCTCTCTCTATGTCTCTCATGAATAAATAAATAAAATCTTTAAAAAATTAGTTTCCTTTGTAATCCTATTTTATTTCATACATTGAAAGCAGTATTCTGAGACAGAGTCTATAAGCTTCATCAGATGGCCAAATGGGTCCATAGCACAAAAATGGTTACAAACACCAGGCTGCCTTGGCTGAAAGGTCCTTGTTTATTACTTTTCTCTCCTAATAAGTCATAAAAAAAACCTTCTCATGCCACATATATTTTATTTCCTTCCCAGAAGATTGACTATCTAACCTTAACTTCCTGATTATTTTCTCGATCTCAGGCGTAACAAACATGTCCCAGAAAACACTACTTTTGCTATTATTCAAACAATTGCTAAACTATTGCCCCCAATTTACCTAGACTAAAAGTAATTTTGCATTACAGGGACCATTGAAGATAGAAGCTTTTTAGAACATTTTAATTTTCATTTTTAAGGTTTTACCTTGTGAAGGGATAAAGATTTGTGTTCCCCCTAATTCCTATGAAGCTCTAACCCTGGGACCCTCCTGATGGGATTCATGTCTTTATAAGAAGTGGAAGACAGAAAGATCTCATTCTCTCCCAGAGTGTGTACCCAGCAAAGGCCATGTGAACATAGCCATCAGCAAACCAGGAAGAGGGCCCTCCCCAGATATCAAATCTGCTGGCACCTTGATGTTGGACTTCCCAGATTCTAGAACTGTGAGAAATACATTGCTGTTGTTTTAGCCACCCAATCCATGCTATTTTGTTAACAGCAGCAGCACAAGCTAAGATGTGCTTCTTCTCATTTACAGGTGTTTATCAACTACATAGGGTTCACCAATACCAATAAGCTTTTATAAAATAGCAACTTCCTAAAGAAAGAATTTTTAAAGAAAGATTTATTTATTTATTCATGAGAGACACAGGAAGAGAGGCAGAGACACAGGCAGAAGGAGAATCAGGCTTCCCATAAGAAGCCTGATATGGGACTCAATCCTGGATCCTATGAGCTGAAGGCAGATGCTCAACTGCTGAGCCACCCAGTTGTCCCAGAAAGAATTTTTAATACTATTTTTTTCAGTGTGGTTCAATTAGATGTTTAAACACACAATGAAAGAAATCCCAGACACGCCATATTTCTTCACAGCTCAACCTTGTTGCCATCACTAGCTAAGAGGCAAGGGAGAAATTTTGTGTGCAAATGGCTTAATATTTTAGCCTCCACAATCAGGCTCCTCTCCTCTAAACATCTCAAAAGCCTGCATCTGGACAAATGGCTAGATGATTTGTAGACAGAGTTGAAGAACGTCAATCCACTGTGGGGCTGAGCTTACTCATGTCAAGCTCAATGCATTTCACTAGCAGCTTTGTTTATTTGTGTTGAAACCAGAAGAGTTTCAAGATTTCAGATCATGGTATGACTAGAAGAAATAGAAATTTTATATTGAAACACAATTTCTTCATTGTGACATCTCTCTTTTCCTGTGGAAACAATTGCTCTTCACACCTTTCCTTGCCCTTCACTTCTCTGGTAAATGTTTCTCTGAGGAAGCAAAATTCTACATTTCTCACACTAGCGAGGGTGGGATGGGATGCAGAACCAGGAGGAAAGGAAGAATAGGGTTTAAATGGCCCTTCTCACTTTCAACTTCAGTATATTCCTGTAAGTTAAGAAGTCTGACATAAGTTGGAGTTGAGTAAATTCCAATGAATAACAGTCAACATTCATGAGACACAGGGCACTCAAGCAGCCCTTCAAAGGTTTAGCACTTGTAGAAATCCAGGCTCCTCCAGAGAGTTCCTGGAATATGCAGTATAACCTACAGATGCACCTTCTACTGATTTCCTTCTCATAGTCTTTCTTTTGCCCCTGAACACCCCCTGTTTGGCTCTGTCCACCTGGTGCCTTTGATTTAAGCCCCTCTTTTATTCAGATCTAACCCTTGAACATTCTCCATAAAAACCAGACTCCTAGGGTGATGAGGACTTAAAAATACTACCTTCCTCTCCACGCTAGGTCTGGACTGATGGAAAACAGAAAAGAACACAGCAGTTGGACTTTACATTTGTTGTATTTGTTGTATTTCCATGTGTATTATCTTATTTGACGGCCACATCCAATCTATGAGCAATGTAGGCCAAGAGTGGTTTCCTAACTTAGAGAAGCAGAAAATCAGTTGTAGGGCAGCATGACTTCTATGATCTGCTGTTTGTAGGTGAAATGACAGTCATCCTCGGGGGTTCTGATACCCTACTGAGTACTCTTCTGGCTCTTCTTGCTCCATTTGAAAGAGACAAGAAAACTAACCCATCAGTGGAGGAGATGTCCCAGCTTTGTTCAGAATCCTTGAGAATGCCCAAGAAAATTATCCTTAGCAATATCTCTTGATGGCTTTTCAAAATGCTTTCTTAATGGCATGGGAAAGTATGGAAACTATGAAAGCATAACACCTGCGGTTGCCACTTTGAAATTAAACTTGATGTTGCCTGGTAGGGAAACAAAGATTTAGGTTTCTGGACTGATTAGATCTGCTCCACTCTCAGTTATCATCTAATAAATTACCATCCTACTCAGCATAAGCTTAAAAAGGAAATTTCAGTAGCCCAAGACCAGGAAGCGAAAGGACATTTATTCACATAACTAATGGAAACTGCCAAACACTGAATTAACTGCGCACTTATCCTGGATTTTCTCAACACTTACAGCTTTCACAAAAGCTGCAGCTCTGAAGTTGTACAGAATAGGATTCTGATCTGTACATGAACAATAGTGGAGTCAGAAGTACCTAATATATGACTGCCTTCAGGTTTTCAGAACATCTTTTAGTTTGTCTCAAATCTAGAAAACAAGTTTTCACCCAGGTGGTCAAAGCACAGTATGTTGTGGCCCAACGTGGTAAGAGGGAGGCTGGGGAAAGGCCAGGAGATGGATGAAGACAATCAGTGGCTGGAAGCCCAGGGAAGACACCATTCCTGGTCTCAAGAGGAAACAAAGCACAACTGATAGTCACAGAGCCAGGCTTTCTCTCCATCAGCATCATGACTTTTCCTATCACTGCCTGCATCTGAAATATCTCCATTCCTCACTACCTGGAAAACAGGCCAATCCTCCTTTTTTTTTTTTTTTTTTCTTTTCTTAATCAGCTGAGAACTGTACTTGGAAGCAAAGTTCTAGAAGTGGACTCTGGGATTCCGCCTATGTCCTGAGAGTGGTTGACAGCAATTTTTTTAACCCTTTCATATTTTTTGGCCGAGACAGTCCTCCATGAATAGACTTAATACCTGTTTATTCTACTGCTATTAAAAAAGTCTTCTGAAAGCTGCCAAAGGATGTTTTCACCATGTTCCTAGCAATGAATAGTTCTGCCTTTTCTGACGATATAAGCAAGCCTGTGATTGACTGCCAAACTTAAAATTCTCGGGCTGAATCAAGTACACTAAAGCAGTGTTTCTCAAACTATGGGTCTCAATCCATTAGTGGGTTGTGAAATCAATTTAGTGGGTAGCAAGAAGCATCTTTTAAAAAAATGAAAGAAAGTTGCCTGGAAGGAGTTCCCTATACTTACTAAGAGTAAGGATTGTTTTGTGGAACTTTTGTTTGAGTTTGCAGACACACACCACTCGTAGGCTCAGTAGTTATATAAAATGTATTTTTTACTGGGGACTGTGGTCATCCGTTTAAAGCCACTGCACAAAGCAATGCCAGAAACTCTGAAAGAAGTGACTTGCTTAAGGAAATAAAGCCCTTCTGATTTCTGACTGTCGTCCAGAGTGCTGGCTAAGAAAAGAGAGGGGAGAGGAGACTCACGAAAAATGGACAGGAGCCCAGTATGGGGTTTCAAGCCAGAGGCTTACTGGCCAAATGGGAGGGTTGGCAAGTGGACAGACAAGGGCTTTATTACTGCTGCTTATTAGCCGCATGAAGACTAGGGAATTTTTAAAGAAATCAAGCACATAGGATTTAAAATGCCAATGAGATCGCTAGGTATGCAACTTCACTTTGAGAGAAGTATTTCATAGACTTCGTGGTTGATGGTTTTCACAAAGTTCTAAATTCTTAGTAAATACAAACAAGAGTTTGTGTGCTTGAGATGTACATTCTATTAGGTAGAAACATAAAACAGTGCCACAATCTGCTCATTTTAACTGCAGTTTTATATAGTTCTGACTTCAAAAAAATTGCATTCTAATTTTTGTTCAGGTAAAACAGCCAGTGTTGTCTGTGTACATCCATCCATTTCACAATCTTTTTGTGGGGAGGGGGTTAGAGGGTAGGGTGCTAAGGACTAAAATACAACTTGGCCTTTCAGAAATAAAATTTAAAATATCACTTGCTTATTTATTACAATTGCACTTAAAGAAAACCTAATTATCTCCAGGGATTTGTTTCTTGGTTAAAGGATATTAAACGTGGCCTAGGCTAAAACATCTATAAAGACTCTTACTTTTTTTTAAAAATAAAATCCCACTAAAATATTTTTAAATACCTTGAGATTGAAATCAGTTTCCTTACTTACTGGCATGACTAAAAATTCTCTGTCTTTATATAAACAAAAATTCTGAGTATTGGGATGTTTCCTATCATGCTGACAAATCTAAAATCTCCACAACTTTACCTACAGATTTCCCCATCTCCAGCAAAGATCTTTGATGCTTTTCATAAACAACTTCCTTATTTTCAAAGGCAATGCTTAGCTTCTTCCTCCTGATTTTTAACTGTGGCAGATAGTATTTATTTTTCTGGATACTATTTCCTAGCAAAGGAGAAATCAACTAGGTTGTGCTTCCTTTCATTCCCTCAGCTGCCCAGAAACGTGTCTGCAAGGCAATAAAGTTTTCCATAATGTCTGAGCTCAAAAAATATGAGCCAAGATAAACCCCAAAACACTGGCAGAGAGAAAAATAGCTGGTGCTTAGTTACGTTTCTTTTTAGATATGAAGGAAGGGAAATAAATCTTCCAACAAGTTTGCTTTAATTAAATGCAATGCATATTTCTCTCTTCACGGGCCATGCAGTCTCAGAGAGCTGTGTGTCATGTTCTGGGCCCTTCTGAAATGTCTGAATTGACACCAGAGACATCTTGTAAACAAAATGTTCTTTCAAGTCAGCAAGCATCATATCCTAGGCATGTTCACTATAAACTTCAAAAACTATGTTCAACATTTTGAAACAGAATGATTATGGATCAAAGTTCCTCCGGAAATATACTCAAAGGACTTAAGTCATTAAAGGTGTGATTTTCTGACAACTTAATTCAGTTCCTGCCCCAAGAGATATGATGCACAATTAAGTGGTTAGAATACTCTAATTAATAAGAAATTGAAAAGAATCTTTCTGACGAGAGGAGCCTGATTTTTCTAGAATTGTTGATCCTGGGCTGGTGTTTAAATCATTCACAGCAGCTGAACTGCCTACTAATGACTAACCTTGAAACCTTTTACTTGGAGATCCCAAAGCAGTCATCGAGGCTAATATTTTTCTGTGCTCTGCCAGGCATGGAATAAAAGATCCTAAAATGATTTTTGAAAATTTTCTGACTGACCTGACTGTAGGGAAATGGCTTAGTTACCCGAGATGTCCCAGTCCTGTTCCCACAAATTTCCATATCAAAGAGGAGCAGTTAGACCAGATGAGCTTCAATTTGGGCTTAATCTTGGGGCACCTGGGTGGTTCAGTGGTTGAGTACCTGCCTTTGGCTCAGGTTGTGATCCTGGGGTCCTGGGATCTAGTCCTGCATCAGGCTCCCTGCATGGAGCCTGCTGCTCCCTCTGCCTGTGTTTCCTCCTCTCTCTCTGTGTCCTTCATGAATAAATAAATAAAATCTTAAAAAAAATAACTGAGCTTAGTCTTAGGACTCCTCACGACTGTTTGAGGATGGGGGGTGGGGTGGGGTCTGGTGGAGGGGGTGGCACTTGTTCTGGTCACCTGTGATTAATGACACTTTCCCTCCAGAGAGCCTTCCCAAACTAAGAGAGACCCGTAAAATAGGTTCCTGTTTCCCTTTTCCTCCTACAACAGGAGACGAAAAGCCCAGCTGTACCTGAACCCAAAGTTCAAAGAAACACTTAAACTAAATTCCTAAGACACAACAGTCAAAGGATTTTAGAATAAAGACCCTGGGAAAGGGAAGCATTTTGAATCATGCCTCTGCCATTTTCTTTCATTAGCAAATGACACAGGATCCTGCTTAGACCTATCTCAAATATGAAGTACAGGCTTCTTGCTTTCAAAGCTCCATCAGGCACTCTGAATGCACGGGTTATTGTTAGGTATATTTCATGCGAGAGAAAACTCTTATACACTGTCTTATACACTGTGGCTCTCTTATACACTGTCAATAAGGTGGTAAATCAGTCCAGCATTTTGGCAAAATCTGTCAAAATTCCAAGAGCATATATCTTTTGATCTTGCAAATTCACTTCTTGGAATTTATCCCACAGACACAATCTTTCATATAGATGTATCCACCGTGGCTTGTGTAAATGCTCATCAGCAAAAGACCCAGTAAATAAGTTTTGTACAGTAATTATACTACAGACTAGTCTGTGGCTATTAAAAAGAATGAGAGGGAGTAAGGGTATACTTACAGTTTTATTTACACAAACAAAATCATCGCATCTATTACTTGTGAAGTATAGTTGTATAGAGAGGTATGGAAAGGTGTCAAAGTTTTGTAATTTAAAGTAAGTCATAGTATGATATATAGAGTACAACATAGCTTGTGCAAAAGATATATTTAGGTGTATGTGTGTGTATAGTAAAAATGCTGTGCATACAAAGTTTTTGATGGTATACAAAAAAATTTTACTAGTGGTGACCTATAAGGAGTAGGGTTCATATCCTTCTGAACTTCTCAATGTCATTAATTTTTTTTTTTTACTATAAGCATGCATTACTTTTAATAAAATACTTTTTAAAAAGCTCCATGGTCACAGTTTCTACAAAAATGATGCTTTTCAGCCCCTAAGGGTCATTAGGGATGTGTGTAACTGTTATATTTTGGGTGGAAGCATGGCTCTGAACGAGATGTAGACCCTGGCTCCCTCTTCTAAGTTTCCCATATATTCATTGCATTAAGTGCACCATTTTGCTCCTTGTCCTTCTCCCCGGCTGGACTGTAAACTGCCCTGCTCAGAGCCAGCAACCATTCCGCTCTCATCAACAAATCCCTGGTTCTCAGCACAGTACCTGGCAAATAGAGGGTAGCTAATAAATCTAGTTGATAAAAAAAAAGTCAGTGGCCCCACCTCAACTACAGTTGTAACAGGATCATTAAATGTTAGGTTTAAAAAATCAATAAAGGAAGGAGGGAAATTTGCTTTGAAGCTATTTGAAAAATTAGCTATAAACCAAAAATTCAGATTGCAAGGAATAGACTGGAGGCCTTCAAACTACTCTTTGGAAGACTTTGTCTACTCTTGTTCTCATTTTCACAGTTCCTTCAAAAGCCTTCTCTCGCTCTCGTGATAAAGGACAGCTACTCCTGCAAAATGTGTTTTGCTAAGATTTAAAATTGCTTGCTGGAGTTTCTCCAGAAATTCTGAAAAAAAGGATTTTGGTGAAAATGTTCATTTCATTTGATTAAATTATCCATTTGTGGAATTTGATGGAGAGGGGAACAGGTGGATGGAAGAATCAGGAGTACACGGTAAGTCAACCAAAGACCACAATTACTTTCTGGAATTGAAAGCTAATAGAATGCTTTGGAACATGGATGTCTGGCTTGGTAGCCCAAACTCTTCCAGAAGTCCTGAGTCTGCTAAAGGGAAGGATCTCCTTGGTCTTTCTTTGAGAGGCAGTATTTTGTAGTGGTTTTGAAGTCAGGATCTCTGGGTTCAAATAAAAATCCATTATTTTACTAGCTGTGCAACCTCAGGAAGTTTGCTTCACCTCTCTCAACCTGTTTCTTTATCAGTAAAATAGGATCACATAGTTCCATCCCTAGAACTAGAGGGTTTGTGAAGGTTGAGTGAGATAATAGCCGTAAGACATTTCATATGGAGTACCATAAGGGTTAACAAATATTACGGCTTTGTGTAAATAATATAGTAAGTACATTCTGGCAAAAACAATACAAGAATACCATAAACACAGGATTCTAGCTGCAAATTTGGACCAGTTCCCCTGGCTTCCTGGTCCTTTCACTGATCCGTGCCAGGGTTCTCAGACTATGTAAAACATACGTATCCCATAAACCACCCTGGGGCATTTCAATGCAAAAATGGAAGTTTTGCCAAAGTTGAGTATTTTAAGTTATTTAAAAAATACCAAGTTTTACCAATTTTCTAAGAAAAACATATCATTTGATAGAACTTCTTAGCTGCAAAATTTTCATTTGTTTCTTTCTCATAGTTTTCTATACATGCTACCACTCACAGTCTGTCCCAGAATCAAGTATAAAATATTAGTAATTTAATTCAAAATTAGGTTAGTTACCCTTGAAATATCCCTGTATCAATGTGTTGTGGTGCTCTGAAAGAGGATCATCTTTTCCAGACACTCTGACACCCGAATGGAATGGAGAACGTTGAGATGTTGTTAAATCAGCTAAGCTGTTGAGCTTTCCCCAGAGTTTGGAGCCACTCACACCAGTATTATCCAACTACACTGAGAGCCCATGCTTCTGGTCAAATAACACAAATGTTGTGGATATGTGACTCTAGGAGAAGTCCATATCCATGAAAACATCTCCTTCACACTACCCGTACATTGCTTTCTAATAAGCGACTGGCTCTCAGCAGTCATCCAAAACTTGAAAGGAATCAGGATAGAGATGTTCTCACTTAAAAATCCGAAGATAAATTATTTGCAAATTCAGGAAAAAGATTCTTGCAATTCAAGAAAATCCTTATTAGTCTTCTGAAAATCCATATTAAAAAAATGCCCCTGTACCTATGATAGTAACTCAAATTTCTCACATAATCTCACTATTTTAAATGTTGCCCCAGGTCTGAAAACTTACCACGGTGGTTCTTGGAAATCCAATTTAAATGTATAAAGAAGCTGATATTCTTTATAGGAAGGCATACATGCGCACATTATTATATTATTGGAACCGGCTCAAGATACAAGAATGAAGTTTGAACATACATAAATATAAGCAACATTTTGAAAAACCAAATCATTTATGTCAGTACATGATGTGTGACAGCTCTAACCACAATTATGTATACTTAGAAGATGCAAACGTGGATTTTTCAGAGGTAGTATTTTATGGCACAACAATGTATAATTATACAAAAGCAGGCAGTTAAATAGCTACAAGTCTGTGCATGGAAGTTATTGATTAGCATGCAACTTCCTGACCCGATATTAAATTGAGTGATTAGATGATGCTTTTTAAGATTCCATAGCATAGTGTTTCACGTATAAAGATAAGTTTTGTTCAGAAGTTTTTCATTTAAGATAATTACTATATTTGAACTTTTTACTTACAAAATTTTATTTCAGTAAGTTTGCTTAATATAACAGCACAGAATGGTCACTTTGTACTTCTGAATTCAACTGGAATTTGCTAGCCTTCCTCATTTTGACTCACACAGACAAATTAGAGGGCAAAAGTAGGCAAATCTTATAGCATGGAGCACTGGAAAGCCAGCTGGGGTTCCTGAAGTTTGGGTCCCAGGCCTAGGCCTACTGTGTGTCTGTGGCTAGTCTCTAACCTTCTCCAGCTGTCACGCTTCCCATCTGTAAAAGAGTGAGATTTATCCAATGATGTCTAATAAGACTTATTGTGATAATGGCAATGCTCTTTATCTGCATTGTCCAAAGTGGTAGCCATTAGCCATCTGTGGCTCTTGAGCCCCTGAAACATGGCTACTGTGACTGAGGAAATGAATATTTAACTTTGTTTAATTTTATCAGTTTGCATTTAAATTAAATAGCCACTGGTGGCTGGTGGTTGCAGTACTGGATAGTACAGATTGGTGATTCCTTCTTATCTAAATGCTATATACTCCTCCGATCCCAACTTATCACTTAGTTTTCTCTTTGTACTTTCACCTCTACAACTCCATTTTCTTTTCTTTTCTTTTTTTAAAGATTTTATTTATTCATGAGAGACACACAGACAGAGAGACAGACAGAGACACAGGCAGAGGGAGAAGCAGGCTCCATGCAGGGAGCCGAAGTGGGACTCGAGCCTGGGTCTCCAGGATCAGGCCCTGGGCTGAAGGTGGCGCTAAACCACTGAGCCACCCGGGCTCCCCAACAACTCCATTTTCTTTTTTGTTTCAATTAGAATTAAAGGTTAGATATACCTCCACTGCCATTCCAGCTGAGAGTCAAGAGCTTAGAATTAACCTGTAGCTTTAACCCACTACTTGAAATGGAGAAAAGGACTAGGTATTAAGAGCCTCTTTGATCTTCCATTAGGGTCCAGTTGGAGAGTCAGCAGTTATTTGGATGGAATGAGAGCTGACATTTATCGAGTCAAAAGACAGCATTGATGTGGCTTCCTATTTTAGGATAATGTTAGCTTCAGTTAGAAGCTTCACTGTCCAAAGCTTCTGCTAATAAATATGGCCAAACTGTCAGGATGGGCAATTCATTTGCCAAACATCTCAACTGTAATTAGGTGGTGTGATTCCTACCACGTGCCAAGGCCTCGGACTAAGTTCTGAGACTGGGAATTTGAGTAAGTTTCTCTCCGCCTTTAAGAAGAGCCCAGATCTAAAAGAGGAGCCTGGCAAGTAGATAAATATTTATAACACACCATGACACATCCCATAATCAATATGTGAACGGTGGGTTGTAAGAATACAAAGAAGGAGCAAATCTTCATCCTCAATTCCTGGCAAGCTAGGGAAGGTTTCAGAAATGAGTCATCATAGGCTGAACAGGAGTATATTAAGGTATCAAGGATGGAGAAGGGCATTTCTGACAGAGGAGCATGGTTCCTTCAGGGATGTCCATTGAATAGGGCTGTCCGGAAGCTTTATGCTTAAGTTTATGAGAACCAAGTAAGACATTACAACTGATTTTGCTGCCTCTCACTAAAGAGTCTTTTAGCTAAACTATTTCTCCAATAGGTAAAATGATTCAAACTTTGGGCTCTGAATGTTTGCTTATTTCAAGGACAACTTCCACTTCCTTGATAAATGATGAGAGCCCTACCCTTTCCAATCCCAATTAGCTCCACCTCTTGGACATAGTAAAGGAAATTCTAAGGCATATCTGAGAGAAGTCTTTTGTTTTTTAGATTTTTTTCTTTTCTTTTCTTTTCTTTTCTTTTCTTTTCTTTTCTTTTCTTTTCTTTTTTCTTTCTTTTGAGTATATGAATAGGGAGAGGGGCATGGGGAGAGAGAAAATATCAAGCAGATTTCACACTCAGCATGGAGCCCAATGCAGGTCTCACAACTCTGATATTATGACCCGAGCTGAAACCAAGAGTCAGATGCTAAACTGATTGAGCCACCCAAGTGCCTTGAGAAAAAGTCTTTTGAAGGTATGAGTGCAAGGTAGGATCCATGAGAGGAGGCAAAGAATTATGAATTTCTGTAAACATGGAGTATAGTCATCTTGGGAACATTGAATCCCCAAACAAAATAGCAGCCCTTTTCATCACCAGAGTGATGAATTTTGGAATACAAGCCTTGGGAAAGTCCGATGTAAATCTCTGTGAAATCTCATAGTCTCCAAGAAGTGTTTGTTACCTGCATTTTCTTTTCCTACAGTGAAGTCACTGGGCCAGATGAGATATAAAATGCTGGAAGCTGCATCTTGGTGAGCTGCAGAAAGCAATTTCTGCATTCTTAAGATTGCCCATTGAATGGCTGCACTTAGTTGTCTGTATAGTTACCCCACCCTTGCCTGCCATTTAGAAATTTACAGGCTAAAAGAAGGATGATGACTCAGACAGGATATTAAGGCCCTATAAACAAACATATACTCATTATAGAAACATACAATAAATATTTTCCTTATGTGAAAGCCACATGCCAGGGAAAATATGGTGGATGGAGTGCTGGTAGATTTGGTGTTCACCAATTAGATGATGCTGAGATTCTCGCCATGTTTTCACTGCTGTTCATAAACACCTATAAAAGCTTTCCAAGCTCCTTCCCTCTGTTTTAGATAGTTGTTTGCAAATGCTGTAATTGAAATCATCAGGGGGAGCTTTTGAAAATTTGGATGCCCTGAAAAAAAAAATCTAGATGCCCAAGTCACTTCCCACACAAAATAGGAGCTCTAGGGGTGGAATTCAGCCCTCAATATTTTTTAAACTCCTTGAGTGATTCCAAAATGCAGCAAAGTTTAGGAACCTCTGCATTAGATCTGAGAGCAGTTTAATATAATAGTCCTAATTCTGGAGTTAAAAAATATAGATTCCTGTGCCCCACCTCAGACCCAGTGAATCATCTCTAGAGGTGGGCAGATCTTGATGTTTACTTTTCTTTTTTAAGATTTATTTATTTTAGTGAAGGAGAGAGAGAGAGAAAGAGCATGTGTGCAAGGGCGAGGGGTAGAGAATCTCCAGCAGACTCCCCACTGAGTACAGAGCCCAGCGTAGAGCTTGATCCCATCACCCTGAGATCATGACCTGAGCTGAAACCAAGAGCTGGATGCTTAACCAAATGAGCTACTCAGGTGCCCCTTGATGTTTACTTAAAGACAAAACAAAACAAAAAACTCCAAAGCCAGCCTGATGCCCACCCTTAGTTGAAAACCATGTTACAAAGCACTGATTTTGAGTTCTCCTCTGATTTGTATATGAAACGTGAGAAAGATTAAAATAGAATGAGGTCCATTCAAAACTATATAGATGATACTTTCTGGAAACATCTCTTTGCTTATTTCTTTTTTTGGTTTCCACTTATTAAAGTGTAACACACTTATAGACATGTGCAGGGACTGTGAATATTTGAACTATGTAACCAGCACCCAGATAAAAAACCTGAAGCGTACCAGTCATCCTGGAGCCTTCCCTTGCAGGCATGACCCAGGCCCTGTGGGAACCACAGACCTAATTTTTAGTATCACTTCTTACTAAGAAGTTTTATTTGTTCCCATGGTCACATTGCAGTACAGTTGGCCTATTTAGATGCAAAAATTATTGAGAGATAATTAATGGGCCAATAGAGAATTTTGAAGTCAAATGGCCTAATCCATCTTTTATTGCTCTTGCTGTGGTCATTTAAAACAAGGAAGAACACCAGAAAGAAATATTTCCCTAGACTTTCATATGTTGTTAGTTATTGGGTGCAATTTTCCGACACTCTGTCACCCTAAGCCTTGTGACAACTCTGCAAAAGTAAGAATTATTGTCATCTCTACTTAACAAATGAATAAACAGAGGCTTAGAGAGGAAGTAACTTGCCAGATTTGGCTTTAGGTCCGTTTTACACAGAAAGCCTTTCCCCGGTGCTGCGCGCTGTCTCTCACATTTGTAACTAATTGAGAGTTTAATCTCCTATAAATACCAGTATGAAAAAAGGTCTCCAGGCATTCATGCTATGAAATTGTGATTACAGATTGTAACTTGTTGGGCTGTTTCTTTAAAAATCCACTCCAAAAATACTTTATGAACTGTAATTCTCAAATCACGTAGATGAGTTAGTTTATAGCTAATGTAGTGGGTTTTTTTCCTGATTAGGAAAGTAATTCATATTTGCTGTAGAATAAGATAAAAATATAGAAGAAGAAACTACGAATCATGCATTATACCCAAATGTTCTCTAAAAATAAGAAGGGCTTTCAAGAGCATGGGCAGGGTAGGTCTCTGGGAAGAGTTACTTGATCTTTGGAAGCTTTTTAGGAGATATGATGTGAATAACTTATTTTTGAATATTTCTAAGTATTCTGAAGTTAATACAGATCTGTCACTCTATACCACACAGTATGCAAACAACTTGAAATGATCACTAAACTATCTGATCTCAGGTTTTTACAGATTACCATGTGTAACTGCATTTCCCCACAATTTAAAAAAATAGTTCATATGAACACACACACACCTTTCCTCTTTTTTTTCCACTTGTTAATAGTATTGGCTAAAATTATGGTATTTAGAAATTTATCATCAGTACATCTGAATTCTTAATAGAGATTCCAGGAAGCCTTGAGTTTTCTGGGCAAGTGTGTTTTTTTTTTTTTTTAAAGCAAACATACCAGAATTTATACCTTTGAATGCATGTGGGTTTTTTTTCTGGAGGAAAAGCTGTGTACCATTTCCAATGTGTTCCCATTGCCCAAAATATTTTGAGGGAATTACAGAAAGCAGGGGCAAGGCATCTTTGAATGGCATATCCCCACACTGCCTCCCAGTTCCTGGACTAAAAGGTGCAGAAACTTTCTCACTTACTCAGCAATGACTGTCAAAAGCCACTGATTACATCTCTGCGTCTGTCCGGTCAAATTGCAAAACAATATCCTCACTGTGCCTCAGGGAGAGCAGAACTCAAACACTGATTCTCCTGGACTTTGGCATCTACTCACAGGATCAAGGAGCTTGAGAGGTGAGCAAGGACGGCCTCCTACCTGAGGCTGACAGTTGGAGATCCAGGGGGCTTGTGACATGTGACTTCGCTCAGTTATACCAAGAATTAGGGAATCAACAAGTTTATACAGGATCCCAGGCATTGTGACTCAAAAGAAATAAATCTTTCCACCTAAAACCTCAAACTTCTAGCATGATCTATCAATCACTCTGCCCATAATAAAAGATGATACTTATCCTTCAATACATTTCTCAAATCTCCTATATATACATACCCATGGTATAGGTATACCACAATGTTTTTCAATCATTCCCTGATTGCTGGGCATTCATTTTGTTTCCAGATTCTTCTTTCCTTCACCACAACAATGATGTAATAACATTCTCGCGTACAAAATCTTGCATACTGATGCTTTTATTTTTATGGGCTAGTTTCCCAGAAGCTGAGTCATGTAATATATGATGTGTGTATGTATGTGTGTGTGTTTGCATTAAGAGTTTGCTAGAATGTTTTTCAAAAATTCACAAGACCACAGCAATGTACGGAGATCTACCTCACCCCACCTCCATCTCTCCATCTACCACAGTAGTGGATATTGGTGCTCTTAAAATTTTTACCAATTCGGTGGAGGGCTAGTATCTTATTATAGTGGATGAATGGTAGCCTCCTCCCCAAAAGATATGTCCATGTCCTAATTCCCAAAATCTCTAAATATGACCTCCTTGGAAAAAGGATCTTTGCCGATATAACTAAGGATATCTAAAAGAAATCATTGTGGATTATCTGGGGGCCCCTAAATTAATTAAATATCTTTATAAGAGAACACAGGAGAGAGATACAGGGAGAAGACAGCCATGTGGAGAAGGACGTGGAGACTGGAGTGATGGAGCCACCAGCCAATGAATACCTATAGCAGCCAGACACTGGAAGACCAAAGGATACATTCTCCCCTAGAGGCTTTGGGGGGACTGTGGCCCTGACCTTGACTTTGGAATTCTCACCCTCAGAGCTGTGAGAATAAATTTCTATTGTTTTAAGCCACCAAGTATATAGTAATTAATTGTGGCACCTTTAGGGAACAAATATACTGATTGTTACCATAAACTTGTGTTTTTCTGAAAACTACTGATGTTGAACATCTTTTCATGTGGTTTTATTGGCCATTTGGATTTATTTGCTTTCATGTAAATTAACTATTCAGATTTCCCCCCATTTTTCCAGGTTTTTTTCCTATTAATTCTTATAACCACTGTAAAAATGCAGATGTGAACATGTTGTCTGCCACATGTTGTAAGACATCTAGCATATGTCCTCTGAGTTTGTTTATGATATGTTTGGTCATGCAATTAAAAAAATTACATGGTACAGCATGCTCATCTTTTCCTTTATCCTTTATGAGTTAGTTCCTGTTGATTATGACTATTTCCCTGACATCTGAGTTACAAAAATATTCTCCTAAATCTCCTTTAAAATGTTGTGGGAGGCACAAAGAAGGTCCCCAAAGATATCCATGCCCTCAACTCTGGAACCTATGAAGATGCTACCTTCCATGGCAGAAGGGACTACAGATGTGGTAAGGGGGCAGACTTGAGATGGGGTGATTATCCTAGATTATCCAGAGCGGCCCAATCTAGTCACACAAGTCCTTAATGGGAGATTATCCAGATGTGGTCAAAGGGAGAGGTTACTACAGAAGTATGGTTAAAGAGGTGCAACATTGCTGGCTCTGAAGATCGAGGAAGGAGCCACAAGCCCAGGAATGTGGACAATCCTTAGGAATAGCAAGGAAATGGATTTTCCCTCAGCTCCTCAGAAAGGAATGTGGCCCTGCTGACACCTTAGCCCTATGAGACCTATGTCAGACTTGTTACCTACAGAATTTAGATAATAAATTTGCCTTCCTTAAGGGACTAGGCTAGAGATGATTTGTTATGGTAGCACTAGACCACTAATACATTTTAATTGCTCCATTAAAAAAGTGTACCTTTATCTATCTATATTTACTCTTTTTTTAAAAATTTTTTTTATTTATTTATGATAGTCACAGAGAGAGAGGGAGGCAGAGACATAGGCAGAGGGAGAGAAGCAGGCTCCATGCACCGGGAGCCCAACGTGGGATTTGATCCCGGGTCTCCAGGATTGCGCCCTGGGCCAAAGGCAGGCGCCAAACCGCTGCGCCACCCAGGGATCCCTATATTTACTCTTAAGGAGTAAATAGGGGTACAGCTTTAGTTCTAGATGGACTTTCCAATCAGTATTGATCAGTTTGCTTACTCCTTTGCCAATATCATGTTGTTTTGATATGGTCACTTCACTTGATCCTAGCCAAAAGGCCAAGAAGCATTTGATAGGATGCTTCAACATGTTCAAATATCTAGTAGGCAAGGTAACCTACTTTCTTTTGTTTTGTTTTTAAAATAGTTTGTTGGGTTTTCACAGATAATGCTTTATATTTTTCAAATTATCACTTCTGTTAAAGTTTATTCCTAAGTATTTTAGAATTTGCACTGTTTTGGTAACAATTCCATCTCCATCTGCAACTGATTACTCATAAATAAAGCACGCCATGTACAATTCTGTCTCAAAGCCTAGAACTTCCTGTTCCCTCTCACTAGAAGGGGTTTTTTCCAGTTATCTGCATGGCAGATTTCCTCATGGACTTGAAGCCTCTGCTCAGATGTTCACATTTTTAACAATGAGGTCTTCCCTCAACACCCCATAGGAAAACAGTATACTACTGCCTGCTGCCCACCTACTTACTAAGCATTTGCTATACTTCTTTGGCTTTCTTTTTTTCTCCATAGCACTTGTCACCATCTGACTTATTATTTAGTCACTTGTGGCTTATTTTTCATTTCCTCCAACTGAAATGTCAGCCCCATGAGGAAAAGTGTTTTGTCCCTTTTGTTCACTACTATTATCACCAGGCTTTAGATGGGTACTTGGTGTTCATTCAGTTGGGGTTCAATAAATATCTGTTGAATGACTAAAAAGAAGACCTATTGATTTTTCTACATTTATTTTTTAATCTAGCCACCTTGCCAAATATCATTACCAATTGTAGCAGCAATTTTTTACTGGAGTCTTTTGATTTTTGTAGATATGCCATCACTTCATCAACAAAAAATGATACTAGTTTTCTGGTTGCATGAATTATGTTAAATATTTATTCAATATAGATTTACTGGAACCTCTGAAGCTATGATGTATAATATTGGTGGAACCAGGGATTCCTATCTGTAGAAGATTGCAAAGATGGTCTCAGTTATCCCTGTATCCATGCCCCCTTGGCCATGAGACTTTGTAATGCCCTCACACCCTGGGTCTAGACTGAGCCACATGAGTGCTTAGTCAGTAGGATGTTGGCAAAAATGATGCCAGCAGAGCCTTGAAAAATGCTCTGATGCTGGGCTTCCACTTATTCCTACTTCTCTGTCACCACCATGAGAGCATGCCTGGGCTAGCCTGTTGGAAGGTGAGAACATGTTGTATAGGGTAAAATTTTCCTAATTGTTCTGGCAGAGGCCATCTTAAATTAGTCCACAGCCAGCCAGCCCCAGACACATGAGCAAGCCCTGTCATGATCCCATGGCTGCCTAGATGACCTGTAGCTAACCAAAGACATGCACAAAAGCCCAGCCAGATACCCTGATCCTTATTGACTGTGAGTTACTTATATATATATATTATCATATGCCCCTGGAGTTTGGTAGTTGTTGACCACTGAGCCACCTAGGCATCCCCAAATAATGTTCTGAGGCATTATTGTGACAATAAATCATTGATATGTTTTCTTATGCCTACATTTAAAATAAAGAGACTTCGAGTTTCACCATTTAGCATTCTGTTATTTGTTAGTTTTTGGCAGATAGTCTTTATCATATTTAAGTAAAACAGAAAAAGAAAGTAATTAAGGTCATCATATTTAAGTAAAAGAGAAATAGAAAGTAAGGTTTTTAAAATTAAAAATGGCTGAATTTTACAAATGCTTTTCCTGCATACATTTTTATAATCTTTTTTATTGATGAGATAAATTATTTTCAGAGCTCTCCTGATTTTTAACCATGTTTATGCTCTAGGAACAAGTCTTTCTTGGTCATAATGTGTTATTCTTTTGGGGTCCTTCTGGATTATTTTATTTGGAAGTTTGTATCTATATATATAAGTGAAATTGGTCTACAGGTTTTTGGTTTGTATTTTGTTCTCCAGGTTTTCAAATAAGGTCACATTGACTTTAGGAAATGATTTGGAATTTTCAGAATTGATCAAAGAGCCCAAATACAAGAAAGGACATTAAGATTTGAAACACATAAGCCACACAATCTAACATTTCTCCTCAGACCTTGCATAACAATGGAACATTAATAAAATAAATAAATTACAAGGCTGAAAAGTTTAACTTACTTTACAAAGTAGGTACTTTATAATAGAGCATAATCTTAGATCATAAGCAAATAAAGTTGATATTAAATAATAAGGCAATAGCTAGTCAGTATATACTACTTGAAATATAAAAAAAACTTCCTTCAAAATAACACTAGGATTTTTTAAAAAAGATTTTATTTATTTATTCGTGAGGGACACAGAGAGAGGCAGACACATAGGCAGAGGGAGAAGCAGGCTCCCTGCAGGGAGCCTGTGTGGGATTCTATCCCAGGACCCCGGGATCACAACCTGAACCCAAGGCAGACACTCAACCGCTGAGCCATTCAGGCATCTCCACAATAACTCTAGGATTAATGAGAAAGGCAAAATTTTAGTCATAAACTACCTAGAACCAATGAAAGGGAGAATATTTACTTTCTACCAAAACATACAGAACATAGCTAAAGGTATATTCAGAGGAAAATATATAGTTTATAGTTTTGACAGCTTTATTACTGAGACTTGTAAAATAAATGAACACAATGCTGATACTAAGAAATTCCATGATCTCCAAAAGGATAAACCTTGAGTAAAGTATGAGGAAGGAATTAGTAAAGATAGATACTAAAATGAATGAAAACATTTTGTGGAAAACAAAAATGGTAGAAAGAACAAATAAATTCAAAAGCTATTTCTTTTGTAAAATATAAAAACCACTGTATGAGTATGATTAGGGAAAGAAGAGAGGAAAATATTAGGATTGCAAAGATGAAACACACACAAACATTAATTATAAAAAAGTACTATGTTAAATCCTGTTGCAATAGATACAAAATTCTAGAGAGAATGGATTATTTCTTAACAAAGTAAGAATTAGCTAACCCAAAAAAATGTAGAAGAATTTAATAAAAAGAGATTGAAGTGGTGATTAAAATTCTATCATTTAAAAGGGTGTACTGGGGGTAGGGGGAATACCAGGATGAAGCAATTTCACAGCTGGGCCCCAACTAACTCTTAAGAACAGATGATTCCAATGCTACTTAAATTATTTTGGACCATTTACTCAAAGGATACAAAAGTATGAAGTGGGAGGGATACTTTGTACCCTGATGTTTATAGCAGCATTATCAACAATAGCCAAATTATGGAAAGACCCTAAATGTCCATCTACTGATGAATGGACAAAGTGGTATATATGCATAATGGAATATTACTCAGCCATAAAAAAGAACAAAATCTTGCCATTTGCAACCACATGGATAGAACTAGAGAGTATAATGCTAAGCAAAATAAATCAGAGAAAGACAAATACCATATGATTTCACTCATATGTGGAATTTAAGAAACAAAACAAATGAACATGGGGGAAAAACAGAGACAAACCAAGAAGTAGACTATTAACTAAAGAGAACAAACTGATGGTTATCAGACAGGAGGGGGGTGAGGGGATTGGGTAAAATAGATGATAGGGATCAAGGAGCGAATTTGTTGTGATGAGCTCCAGGTCTTGTATGGAAGTGTCGAATCACTCTAATATACACCTGAAACTAATATTACACTGAATATTGACTAATTGAAATGTAAATAAAAACCTGAGGGAAAAAACTATTCTGGACCACTGAAAAAGATGAAAAGATCCTAAATTCATTTCAAACTATATATAGATCAGTGATTCTCAGAGTGGTTTCCTGGACCAGCAGCATCAGCATCATTTGGAGACTTGTTAGAAGTACAAATTATCTGGCCCCACTGAGACCTACTGGATCAGAAGCTCTGGGACTGAGGGACCAGGAATCCAAGGCTCTTCTGTGAGGCAAGTGCATGCTAAAATTTAAGAAGCACTGCTGTCATTGTAGCCGGCATATACCTTTCATACCAAAAGTTGTAAGTTGCTTTGTATTCAGGAATATGTCTCCTAAATTTACCTACTTTCTTTTCTTTTTCTCAACATCATAATCTATCTTCCACCATGTTATATTGAATTTGCTCATACAATTTTATCCTCTCATATTATATATATGTATATGTATATATATATATCTATATATATATATATACACACACACATATATTTGCAAAACAAGTCTCTTCCATGTATAGATACATACAGGCATTTACTCCTATGACTGATTACCTGGAAAATCATTCCTATGGATTGCAAAGGATGTGGAGGTAAGAATTACCAGCTGGAGTGTGGGCCGTATATGGCAGTATTGAGTGGGAATGTGTATGTAGGGTCAATACACTGGTGTTGGGGTTTCTGCTGGCAATAGATGTTGCATGTGTGGGATGCGGTCAAGGGTAATGGTGGTACAGATATTGATATTAGTATCTGTTTATAGGTGGTAACTGATCCCAAGCTAAGTTCAACAGGAACATTTTGCATGTTGCATTCTAATTATCAAATGAAAAGAAGTACCTTTTCCTTGTAAGCACCAACTAATGACAAAAGGTTGGAAGCTTTTTGATATGCTTTAATCATGAGATAAAGAGGTATGTGATATGCACACCACAAATGCCAAGTGTTTCACTATTTCCTCTATATCCCTGTGACAAGTATTCGTTGTGAGCTCCATTGTTTAAGTGAGGAAAGAAAGGATCAGGGATCAGAAAAGTTTAGGAACTAGCCCAAGGGCACCTAATTCTATGCCGGATTCAAAATCAGGTTTGTTTTGCTCTAATCCAGCTTTGGCTCCTTCTACTAAATCTTTCAGAACTTTTTTCTCAGACCGAGTTGGTGCCCAAGAAATCTGAGGCATGAGGGACTAACTCCTTCAGTCTTTTCCAGCAGATAACATACTTCCTCCCTTTTTCATTTAGATGTGCTTCAAAGTTAAAGACCTTCCATGATGTTTTTATTGCCTTGGCCCCTGAGACTAACAAATGGTTACACATACTATATAAAAGAAACCATTTTAATATTAATAGCCCAGTCATTTGGGGATTAAAGGTTTGGGGTTTGCTTTGGCATGCAAAAGGAATATTAGTTACCTGTAATTCTGGTTTTGGGGAGGCTCATAGCTGTAATAGATAACAGCTCCCTGAATCTAAATTTCCTGGCACATGACAGGCCTGGATGGAAAGCTCGTATTTCCCTGCCTCTGACCACCCACGGGGAGAAGGCATGAATCTTGTTAACAGTGTGGTCTCTATAAAGCTGCCTTCCACAGAAGGCTCACACTGAGACACAGTGCACAGGCCAAGATGATTAGGTTGTCATAAATATAGACTCTGTGAGCAGAAATTATTAATGGGGCTGGGAAACAAAGGAAAAATTCTCCAAAACAGAGGAGCATAAGTTTTTTTAGTATTTGTGTGCAGCCAACTAATTTGACTTGTAGGGATGGGGACTGCTCTACCACCAATTTTTTAAGAGGATCAGAATAGTAGTCTATCTCATTTTTACCCCCTAAGGTATAGCAAATGGTTTGACAACTGGGTGAAGAAATAAAGTGACAGGCTTAAACCCTCTTTTGCCAGTCTCCTGCTCAATATCCTTGAATAGGTACATTACTCTAACCTTGTAGATTATAAAATATAATGTTGTAACTTGTAACAGTGTGGGGCTTTGGAGGCTAATGACACCTCTAAAGACAACTACAATCTGTCTGCATGTAAATAGTTTTCTCTTCACTAAAATTAATTGACAAAATTTAGTAATCTGTATTTATTATGAGCCAATTAATTACCCTATGATACCTGGTTCTAAAAAAGGTCACGTTTTTAAAGCAAATCATAATTGCATATCATTCTCTTTTTTTCTCATTATAAAGACTGGGAATATCCAAAAGAGTTCTTGTTTGTTTTTAGATATAGTTGAAATTATATCATAAACTCCAATTTTTCTCTTTCCACCTAATATTATAACTTAACCACTTTGCTACACTATAATCTCTTTATAAATAGCCCTTTTAGTGACTTTAAATAGTCTATTATATAAATATAACAATATATATTTGACATTCTCCTATCGAAGGATATTTAGTTGATTTTCAAATATAAATAATGAAGCAAATAACATTTCTGTGCCAAAACAATTTCTGAATTCTGGATTCTTTATTTAGGAAAAATTTTCAAAAGTATTCCAGAAAATTCTCTAAGTATTGCTCCAAGGAATATGAACATTTAGTGGGCTCTTGAGACAACTACAAATTACCGTGTCCCAAAACTTTTGCTTAAGGATCCTTCAAAAATTTCCCTGAGACTTTGCTGTCAATAGTCACAGCTTTTACTTGATCCCAATTGCCTTGAGCTAGAGTATAGAATGTTGTCTCCATTTTCCAGACCACTTGCCAAGGGCCTTAGATCCCACAGTCCACTGTAGTCGAGTCAGGACAGTGAGTATATATTGGTCACTGCAGCAGCCTCTGTGAATTCCCCTCATCTGGCAAAGGAAGTGGGAGGTTACATTTTGAAGAGACTCTAAGTTTTCAGGAAGGTAGAGGAACATATACTTGGGACAGTAAAAGGAGCTTGCTTACGTAGCTGAACTGAGTGAGATAGCAAGGAGGTAGAGTGCATTACAATAGCAATGATAAAATCAATAACAATAGTAAGTTTGTTATAAACATGGGCATAACTACTACCAAAGTGTTGGCTTTAGAATTTGGGATTCTATGAAAGAATTTGGGAGTCTTAGGGTGAAGTACTAGAGTGTTAACAGAGCTGATAAGTCTCTTTGCAAAGCTTTGTTTGAGGTCCTAGAATTAAAATAACTGTTGGATATGGAACATCCTTATCTTCTGAAATATAGTTCAGGGAAGATTATCTAATTAGGCAGAAAGAATTCTGTTATCTAATTGGGCAGCAACCATCCTGGAGTGAATGAAATTCTGTAATAAAGCTAAATAGAGAAAAATAAATTTGATACATGTGGCATAGGTCTTTTGAAAAAGGAGAATGGCTAACTTCTATTCATAAGTTATAATCTTTTTTTGGGTATATGCATGCTTAGAACCCTACTCTTGTTTATCTTTGAATTCACCATAGTGTAACCATTTGCCAGGCAAAAATTTAATAAATGTGTACTGAATTTTAATTGAATGTGTATTTTCTTTCTATTAAGAATTTGGGGGATTTTCCTTTCTTTGAAGTGAAATCTCTGTGTTTCTAGGTTCATGTTTTTTTGTTTTTGTTCCACAATCAACCAAAAATTCTAGAATTTTCCTTCCTAAGGAGGAAAATTGTCCATTTTTGTTTCCATTTAGGTTGCCACACTGCCACATCTAAGGTATATTCAGGTCCCAAAGAGAATCTTTGTACTTGTTATTCTCTTTGTCTAGAAGGCTCATCTACTCTTTCCTGCTGGCTTCTCTTCAGAGAGGCCATCTCTGGGCATACAACTGACATTGGTTCTGTCTTCCTGAACCTGACATTATTTGTTTTTATATATTAGCCTCTTAGCTTTCCATTGCATGCATTACAATTCAAAATCATTTCATTTATTTCTGTATTTTAAATATTTCAGCATTTTTCAAAGTGAAAACACATAATGAGAAATCTTTTATATTGATTCATGTCCTCACACAAACACATACATAGTTGAAAGAAGAGTTTGGTAAAATAACATGCTTAAGAAGTGTGGTAGAATGAAGTGGAATTTCTTCATCCTATTCTAGTTTGTTCACTAAAGAAACAATCACAAAAGCAATTTGTGACCCGCTAAATGATCTCATAGGCAGGATACGATCCAAATTTTGAAACATTAGGTTGTCTTCTGTTTCCCTCACCTATGAATGTAAAAATGTAAGCTCCATGAGGTCATATATTTGTCTTATTCAGCAGTATACAGCTGACACTAAATTAATAGTTTTTGAACAAATCAATACATGAAAAATGAATATGTTACCGAATGAAGTCTTACTAAATTTATCTTCCTTATTTTGGCATACATGTGCTCCTAGGAAAAGAATAATTATTCAAATGGAACATAATTTTCTTTTCTCATAAAATGATATTCAAAATCCAATCTAATGTGCAGAGACCCAACAGGCATTTCATAGAAGACACTGACATCACTGAACTGGTTAGCAACTCACATAATTTGAAGATACATTTCAGCAATGGAACTTTCCATCTGAACTTTTATAATTTGTAGGATGCATCATAAAACTGCTGCTTAAATAAACCAGAAAACCCCTCTCCTTTATTTAGTGCTGTTTTTGGTAGAAACGTGGAGAGTGAACAAAGAAGTAAAAAAGGACACTAAAGAAGAAAGGAAAGGAAAGTTTTCCTGTACACAGACATCTGTCCTATCTTTCCAAATGCTACTGAGTGCGGGGGCAGACAGGCAGGCCAGGCCTACTAGTCTGAATAGAAGCCCTACATCAACATTATTATTCTGCTTGCAGAAAGCTTGTCCATGTGCTTATTTATTTATTTATTATAAAACATTATTTATTTATTTGAGAGAGAGAGAGACAGGGAGAGCACAGGCACACGAACAGGGGGAGGAGAAGAGGGAGAAGCAGGCTCCCTGCTGAGCAGAGAGCCCCATGTGGAACTCAATCCCAGGACCCTGAGATCATGACCTGAACTGAAGGCAGATGCTTAACCAATTGATCCATCCAGGTGTCCCCAAAATCTTTTTTTTTAACATAATTAACTATTTCTTGTGAAACTTTAGTTAACCATTCATTTGTTCCAGATGTGTGCTTCCCAAATATCAGTGTATATCTGAATTAACTGGCAGGCTTCATTAACATGGAATGCTGTACCCTACATTTAGATTCTTTCTTAGTAGATGTGGGTTAAGTCTTCAAAATTCCATTTCTAGCAAGTTTTCAGGTGATGCTGATGCTCCTGGTCTTAGCACCACAGTTTGAGAACCACTGCTCTAAAGCAATGGTTCTCAACTGGGGGTGACTTTGTTCTTCCGGTGGACATTTGGCAATGTCTGGAGACATATTGGGCTGTTACAGTTGTATGTGTATATGTAGGGAGGTCTCTTACTGGCAATTTTTGGGTAGAGGCCAGAGATGCTACTAAATATCCTACTATGTATAAGACAGGTCCCCACAACAAAGAATTATCCAGCTTAAAATGTCAGTAGTGCCCGGGTTGAGAAAACTTGTTCTAAAGGAACTCCTGTCTCATGGAAGCACATTGTTTAATGAGAGTTTAAACAACACATAAAACAAGAGCTACTCATTTCAGAAGACTTCAGCTAAAGTGGGATGATGTCACAGAAATTAAATTAATTGGGTGGTGTCTCAAGCAGATATCTCCTGTCATCTTTCCCTGTGTCTGTCTGTTTCTCCCACATTCACATGTCCATTAAGCTTATAAAACACCATATAGTCCAGACATTTACTCATCCAAAATGTAAATGAGGACCTGTGTATGGCTGAAGAGGGATATGAAGCCGGTTGGGATGAGGAAACACTTTTGTTCCTCAAGGGGCTGCAATTGCCTTGCACAAAGCATATAAGATCCTGGACACACCTTGATGGTGGAAAATGTAAATACCAGGTACCACAGAATCATGGAGTTGGAAGGACCCTGCTATTACTTGGTAGATCCAATATCCTCTTTAGTATTTTTTATCAATGACAGAAGCACTTGCTTGGCATCTTGTTCAGGCTTAAACAAAATTAATGATTGTCTTAGGTACCTTCTGGTCTCTCCTTTCCATTTGCCATAGACTTCCAACCATTTATTTTCAGTATTTCCAACCCATACCATGAAGAAAACCTGCTCTCAGATTTAAAAAAAAGTATCTCACTATCAGGTATGACTTTTCCCCATCTTTGCGAGCCTCTTTTTGCACATGAGCCCCCATCTTAGCACATGGTATCCTGGAAAAGGTTTCCCATGGTGGAAACATATGAATCACTTTTTTTTTTCTTGTTCACCCCTCTGTAATTCAGTCCATCTTCAAAAGTCTCATGTATTATCCTTGCTAGATCTCTTTTTTGGACTTCTTCTTCCTTTTTTTTTTTTTTAAAGATTTTATTTATTTATTGAGAGACAAAGAGAGAGGCAGAGACATAGGCAGAGGGAGGGAACCCTGCAGCATCCTGCAGGGAGACTGATATAGGACCTGATCCCAGGATCTCGGGATGATAACCTGAACCAAAGGCAGATGTTCAACCACTGAGCAACCCAGGCATCCCTCTTTTTTGCACTTCTCTCAATCATTTCTACTTCTATGTTGGTTTATATCAACATCTTTTCTCTTCCAGATTATAGAATAGCCATTCAATTGGCCCATCAGCCTCTGGACTTGCCCCCTCTAACGCTCTATCAGGAGTGAGCTCTCCAAAACACAAATCAGATCTTGACATCTCACTGCTTAAAACCCTTCATCTGTTACTAGTAGTTTCAAAGACCTTATGATGATTTATAAAGCTCTATCCACACATACAGCTGCTTACTTTTCATATCTTGTTCCTCTTCTCTCCCCTCTCCCCACTTTCCCATTGTGTTACAGCAATTCTGAACTTTCCTGGTTTTCATTAAAATGTCATTCTCTCCTTTAATACCATCCCTTTGCATGTGCTGTTTCCCCTGCCAAGAATACTTGAATGCTTGCCCCTGCCCTCTGCCCCACTATTTCAGGTCTCAGCTAAAATGGCACTTCCCCTGGGAAGCTTTCCTTGACCTCCCAAGTCAGAGTTAGGTGCTCCACCCTTGTGTTCTCATGGCATCTTGTAAAACTTTTCATTTGAGATTATCTTCTGCTGTAATTGCATCTTTCAGTAGATTGAAAACACTATGAAGATAGGGGCTGCATGTCTTTTTAAAATATTGTTGTAGCTCCTGTACCTAGCACAGTACTTGGTACATAGTAAATACTGGCTGTACTTCTTGGTGGGAATTTAATAAAATATATTATCCTGAAAAGTATTTAATGAAGCTAGTGAGGGAAATAAATTTTGAAATACAAAGGGAGCCTTCCATGAGAGTCCTTGAAATCATATCATGCTGCTGACATTTTCTTTTGTATGTCTACATTTGTGTGCCAGAATTATTATAAAACCAAGCTCTCCTGCTAATTTTGAGAACCGATCTCCTTAGATAACTTTCAGTAACTTTCACATAATTTTTTTTATCTCCTGTACATCCAACTAGATCAAAGCATCATAGGAAGGCAGTGTGGCTGGACCATGCTGAAGAATGGGGGTGAGAGTGGTAAGGCTGGTTGCATCCCTCAGGGCCTAAGAGGCCATAGTGAGGAGCGAAAACTTTACTTTTAGTCCAACGGGACTATTTTATTTATTTTATTTTATTTTATTTATTTTATTTTATTTTATTTTATTTATTTTATTTCACTTATTTTTTTGGGGGGGAGGACTATTTTAAAGACTTTAGATTGTGGTAGTGACATTCTCACTCTGGCAGCTTTATGGAAAATAGATTTGATGATGGGCCAAAAGCAGAAAGAGGGACCAGCTCATAGACCAGTGAGGTCTCTCAGAGGCCTGATGGTGGCTGCAGTGGCCAGGACAATGGCCATGGAGATGGGGGGAGTGTGCAGATTTAAGATAAGTTTTGGAGATAAAAGGTGTAGGAGTTGCTGAGAGTTTGGAATTTGGAGTGAGGGAAAGAGGAAGCAAGTATGATTTTCAGGTTTTTGAACTGAACACCTACAAGCATGGTGCTGCCATACTGAGATGGGAAGAAACGCCTACGAATCTTCATGGCCCAGCACGGTTCTCACCTCCTCCTTGCAGGCTGTCATCGACTTCAAAACCCTTGTTTCTTTCCTCTCAACAACTTGAGAAATCATTGCCTGCATCACTCATCCTTTTAAGAGTGTGTGCTGAGCTGCCCAAACTAGCTTATATTCCTTGAAGGTGAGGGATCCCCCCTCACATCCAGTGATGCCTGTAGGTGTGCCACACAAATTTGCTGGTTGGTGAATTAAACGAGGTTCACACTGTAGCCAATACTCTGGGACTGTTCCCTGGAGCTGTCAGCTGCTAAGAATATCCTGCCACCCACAGGACTAAATGTTCATATCCTCAATTCATGTCCCAATTGGACATTTTAAAAAGGCCATTACCAAAGTCTTTGAAAATTATGTTCCTTTCTGGAAACTTAAAGACAGGCATTTCACTTCTATTATACACTCTATGATTATTTAGAATTAACACTTTTCACTTGATATATAGTTACTTTTCTTTACCATTATTAAGTATTACCTTAAAATGCAACTTCATTTCCTCTTCTATTAAATAGAAAATTCAGGGTAAGTTTCTTCTCACTGAAAATATGTTGAATTATTTAAAGAACATTTTATTTTCTACACCGCTCATTCACGCTTTGGTTAGAATGCTCTTTTAAAAAATAAAATTTCAAGATACCATAATATCACCTTTCAATTCATTTTAAAAGTTTTTTTAAAACATAAATCTGATGCATATTTGGAGTTACACATTTATTGTAACTTCCCACACAAAGCTAGAATGCTGTCTATAATATTCTTAGCAATAAAAAAGGAACATAATTATGAAGAACTTATGCAGAGGCAGGAATTAGACTTTTTCTTGTTCTTCCTTTCAACACATGATCTTTGAGAATTACTTAGAAAAGTTAATTTTTGTTCATCATCTTACTCTAGTACCGGGATAGGCATTTTATAAACATTTTGTCATTGAGTTATCCCAACCAACTCATGATGAATTTTTGCCTCCATTTTCCAGTGGATTGAAGGTATTTTTAGTAGAGTTGAATAATAAGTCTGAGGATACACAGTTAGAAGCAGCAGTTCCTGCATCCAGATCCAGGACTTGGTGAATCTAAATCTCCTACAACCATTCATTTAGGATCTAGAAATGGGGGAGAGAATCCCCTTTAGAAAGACCTAGTTCCACTGTAGCACTTGCCAAACTACTTGAGAATTCTCCTCAGATCAAGCCAAATCCCAAAATTCCCATTCACTGTTAAGCTTATCATCCCAAACAGGAATTCCTTACATAAACTTCATAAGGTTCCATGAAATCCCTGATGATGTGTGCCAATTCTGCATTTATATAAATGCATTTTCTGAAGTAAGTCTAAATTTGTGATTAAAAAAAATCAGATTGTCAGAGGTGTCTGTTATCCCCCAATCTCAAAGAATAAAACCCTTCCTCCAAGGGAAATACAGAACAAGTAGTCTCCTTACTCTGCATTTCAGTCCTTCTACTTGAAAATAAACTGCAGTCACTTCTGCAGCCTCTTCTCCCATTTGGACACCCTTAGTTTTTCCCACCTTTCTTGTTCAACATGGAACATCCCCAAAGACTCAGCCTTTATGGAATGTACTGTGGTTGACCCCTCATATATGGCACTTGGGGAAACTCAATGCCCCTCAAAGTTTAGCACTAGGAACTGATTACAATTTTCTGTTCCTATATCCATTCAATATTTTACTTAAGACTAAGATGATAATTTATTTTCCTCTTACAAATCTCCTTAAAACTTTTCAAGTTTATAGAATCGTCAAATCAATATATCGTACACCTGAAAGTAATATTACATGGTATGTCAATTATACTTCCAAAATAATACCTTTTATAATATATATCCCTTTAGTACCCTCTTCCCCAGCCCCATGTCCCACCAAAAAAGCCTGAAATACAGGAGTTATATTTTCTTTACTTTGTCTTTTAACTTCAAGAAGTATGAAAAATACTGGAAAAGCATATTTGTGTGATCTCATCCTGTGCAATGATACATTAGGATTTTAAGAAAAGTTGGCCATCGGAAGCCCATACCTGGAGTATGGGGGGGATCTTGACCCACATTACTCATAACAAAAACTCCCTTAGCGTTCACACAGAAAGCATCGCACGGGGCAGGCAGTCAAGCACTCACCCTGCTGTCCTGCTGGCTTCCAGGACCTGCTGACATCTCCACACCTTCAGCACAAGCTGCTCCTACTCTACTTCCAAGTCAGGTAGAAAGACGACTTTCTAAGCAAATAAACTGCTCGGGACCCAACACCAACCTCCTGCACTTATGTGGCTAGAGATCCCAATTATATGTTCTTGAGACGCATCTTAGATGCCCGCGTTGACTGACGCTTGGCTGGCGTCATGACTGTATGGACTTTGCCACATAACACACTCCCCAGACAAACAGCTCACAACTCCAGACTGTTCTCCAGATCTGGGATTCCACACCATGCCTCCTGCCTGCTACCAGCAGCCTGTCTTGCAGCAGGAAGATGAGCAAAGCTTGTGGAAACTGAAACCCCTAGTGAAACGGGACTCCTCTAACACCAGGAGGCTGCCTGGACAGCTAACACCTGACATGCTACCTTATCTACGTCCTCAGGCCCTGGAATGATTAGAACTTTTATTCTCTCCCTCTTCCACCCAGCCTCTTCATCGTAATTGCAGAGAGAAATCATTCACTCCATGGATGCTGCTGTTTATAACTGGCATAGATGATGGAAATCATTTATTTGGCTTGAGATAAGGCTTATGATTCCCACATATTTGAGGTTTCCTTGGCTTTGAAGCCATCAAAATTCAGGCTTGTGGGTCAATTTCAGATGGTCTCCTCCTACTACTCTTAATTTTTTTTTTAAAGAAAGGCATTACTCTGAAAATGTCGCATATAGCAGCACTTGTTTGCTGCCAAGAGGCCTAGCAATGGGTTTAGTTCATTTTATTGTGCTCTTCAGATAACATGTTTCTGCTGGTGTGTAAGGTCTGGAAGCTGTCTGCACGCCAAGGCAATGCCCCTTAAATGAAGTCTTACATAAGCCTGACAAATTATCTTCAGATAGAAGTAATCTCCATGAGCTATTACAGAGCCATGAAAGTAACTGCTGGTGAACCACCAAAACAAAAGCTGGCTGAGCAAATGCAGCAAAAAGCCTCAGTCATATAGGGATTTTGCCAGTAATGTTTCACCACGAGTTTTTTTTTAAGGTACTGGCACATTTTCTTTTCTTGCCTTGCATCCTTTCCTCCCTCCATACCACTCTCCCTCTTCCTTCCTTCCAGCAGACATCATTCTCTCTCCTTTCCCCCGTTCCTTCCTCTTTCCCTCCCTCTTGCCCCCACCTGTCTGTCCCCTCCCCCTGTTTGCCCCCCCTCCATATGCTGTAGTTCAGGCTCTGTATTTTATTGTTGCTCACCTAATACTCCTAGATCATAGGTACCCTACATGGCTAACTTTCATCTTCTCTTGGGCTCTAGTAAGGGATGATCTGTCACTTCCTGCCTCAACTTGACAACCCTCAATGGCTTTTTACTAAGTCCAAGATAAAGCCCTACTCTTCATTTTCTTTAAAAGATTTTATTTATTTATTCATGAGAGACACAGGGAGAGAGGCAGAGACATGGGCAAAGGGAGAAGCAGGCTCCCTGTGGGGAGCTTGATGCAGGACTCGATCCAAGGATCCCAGGATAACGACCAAAGGCAGATGCTTTTGAGAACCACTGAGCCACCCAGGTGCCCCAAGCCCTACTCTTCAGCCTGCATACAACCCCCAATGCGGTTCCAATCGCCACACTTCCACTTGTCCTACCTCCCATGTTCACATTTGCTACAGAACACCTTAACACTTCACAAGCACACTTGACACCTCCCAGGCATGCTTTGCTTCATCCTAACTCTGAGAGCTGCCCCTTCTGTTCACTCCTTTTCACAAAAGGCTGAGCCTGTCTTTAAGGTTCAAAACCTTCCCTGAGTTCCTCAAACAGTCAGTTACTTTCCTTCTTGAGTTAGCATTGCATTGCAGACAGTTTTTTTTTTCCCCTGTCTCCTCAAATAGGTTAAGAGTTCCTGGGGCAAAGGCGTTGCTGACTCACCCACCAGGCAGTTACCCAATAAATGTTTGCTGAATAAACTCTGTTTCTTTGAGTTTCCCCTGGATATTTTCACAAGTATGGAGAAGCAGCAGCATAGTATACTGTTTACAAGAGGGAATGGGTGGGTTTAAATCCCATCCATGATTTGAGCAAGTTACTTAACGTCTTGCTGTCCCAGCTTCCCCCATCTGTAAAATGGGACTACTATGTCCAACTCTAGGTGAGTTGCTATATGTAATGTCGTTAGACCACTGCCCAGAAAATAGAAAGAGGTACATGCTACATGAGTGTTTGCTAAATATAATGGTGGTAATTCTGATACCCCACAGTATCAGGCACTGCCTCAGCTGTGCCTCAGGGAGAAAGTCTGAGACATGATCAGGACTGACTCAATTTAGATGAGTAGATCCTTTATTGGGAATGTAAATATCTGCCTTGCTCCTCCAATCAAAAGAACAGGTGCTAAACCAAGAATATAACTATATACTACAAGAAAACTCTCATTGGGCTATGCTATTCCCAAGGCTATTCCATGAACCATTATAGGGTCTGGATGACATATAATAAAATATGGCATATAACAAAAAAAAACTTAGTCAAGAAAATATAATTCTTAGACTATCATGTATGAGAAAGTACACACTGGTTGCAAATTGTTTAATAGAAAATGTGTTTGTGTCCAGATAAGAAGTTATACAGAAGTTTAACATCACACAATTTAGCATCAAAGAATGAGTAAGGGTCACAACTCAGAGGCAACAGCCAAAGGAAGTCTTGCTTCTTTCTGTTTGCAGATACACCAAGGAGATTTTCTAGGCTGAAATTCTGCAAAAAAAGATTTCCACCTAAGTATACCTGCACGATACATCCCTGCAGACATCCTGGCTGTATCTCTTGCTAGTGGCTTCTTGCATGGGTCTTAACACTCCTGCCCTGGAAATCCTGGAAAAACCCATACTGAAGGTTACTTCCATGCCTTGGCTTCGCAGCTGCCTTGCCTGGCATGCCCTCCCTCTGCTTCCTGTAACACTAACTTGGGTTATCACTCTTCCTGGGAAGACTTACTTTACTCTCTCCAAGTACCTTTGCTCTGCCTCAAAGACCCCTGAGCATACACATTTCTCCAAACACTTAACAGACTATATTATACTTCTAGGCTCACTTTCTGTCTCCCTCACTAGATTGTGAGCCTTCCAAGAAGGGATTGTGCCCCTTAGGTCCCTGTTGCTTCCTCAATGCTTAGCACAGTGCCTGGAACAATGTAGGTGCTCAATAAATGCTTCCAGGCTCCCCTATGTCTATAGGGACAAACTCATTGTCAGGTGTCTATGGCAGCAATGTTGGGTGTCCCCTGTGTACTACTGATCAGGGCCATAACCTGAAGGTATTGCATTAGAAGTGTGGCTAAGAAATTTTCACATCTAGCAAAGCTGGAGTGATTGCACAATTAGGCATTATGTCTCTCACAAAGGAGAAATAGGATTTCTGAAAAGGGTTACTAACTATTGCATACAGTGTAGCCTAGGAATTTATTTATTTATTTATTTTTATTTATTTTTTTTAGCCTAAGAATTTATTATTTTTTTTTTTAATTTTTATTTATTTATGATAGTCACAGAGAGAGAGAGAGAGGCAGAGACACAGGCAGAGGGAGAAGCAGGCTCCATGCACCGGGAGCCCGACGTGGGATTCGATCCCGGGTCTCCAGGATCGCGCCCCGGGCCAAAGGCAAGCGCCAAACCACTGCGCTACCCAGGGATCCCTTAGCCTAAGAATTTAAAAGCATCTTGATGAACTTCAACAATTTTTTTTATGACTCACTTATGGTAGGTGAGAATGTACATTGAAGCTATATGTGAGACACCGATACCCCCATTAGAATGACCAGACTGAAAAAGACCGACATTTTAAGTGTTGGAGAGGGTAAGGAGTAGCTAGAAAGCTCCTGTACTGCTGATTGAAGTGTCAGTTTACACAACCACTTTGGAAAGCTTTGGCAATTTCTAATAAAGTTCAACATACAACTACCCTCTGACCTAGCATTTCTACTCCTAGATGTACATCCAGGAGAAATGCATAGGCCCACCAAAGGACAGCCCCAAACAGGAAATGACCCAAATGTCTATCAACAGGAGAATGAATAAACAAATTGTGGTCTATTTGCATAATCACTGCTACTCTGCAGTAACAACGATGGAATACAGACATGCACAGAAATACGTGTGACTCTCACGGATGACATATTGAACAAGAAGTGTCAAACATGAAAGAGTACATATCATGCAATTTCATGTTTAAAAATTTCAAAAAAAGGCTAAAAAAAAAAAAAAGAATCAGTGGTGATGGAAGTCAGAAGAGTGGTAACCCCTGGAGTGAGTGTTTGGCTCTGATGGGGCAGGATGGGGGGCATGAGAGGACATTCTGGGGTGCTGGAAGTGGTTCCTATCTCCTGATTAGTGATTACATGAGTGTTGAGCTGTTGAAAAAAATTTGAGTCTCCCATACTTTAGCATATGTGTGTTATACCTCACCAAAGAGTGATAGCTGGATCAATCAACTGATCAATTGATCAATCACCAGAAATCTAGATGAGAGGAAGGGAGGAAACACTCCACCATTCATACAAAACACAGAGGATGGATCATATAACCACTCTGTAGTTCAGGGAAAGAGATCATCACTGAACATAACCCAGGAAACATCCCAGCTTGAACTGGCTGGGTTGTGGGACCTGCATTATGGTAAACTCACTTTGTTCCAACAAGTAATAGCAAAGATATGCTCTTCCCAAGAGGTCACTTTTGTAGCACAACTCCCCTTGCAGCTGAGTGAATAAAAAGTTCAGCCGAACTCACTACTGTGGAATTTTTACAACATGAAGCTTTCCTCAGTTATAAACCTTGAATCAATTCATCACCTTCGGGGTCACACTGTTTGAAAGTTATGTCATAAAGATAAAGCTACGAAAACTTCATTTTTTTTTTTCAGAATAAAGTCATAACTCTTTGGAGAGTATAAGCATATGAAAGCCAGAAAAGGGGAAATGAAGTCGTTCTCTAAAGTCTTTTTTGCAAAGCTTTGCAGAAATGTGAGATAAGCCAAAGATGATCAGAATCCTCAAATCCTTAAAATCCTTCTGTGTTTGCCACACTTGTCCAACCAAAGGGAAGTCAATGCCCCAGGAAAATGCATTTTCTCTTTATGACCAAATGGAGCTTTGGCCTCAAACCCAAGCTGCACCTGACCACATAACATGGAGACCTAGAGAATGCCCATTACTCCTTCAGCATTTCTCAGCTGGGGTGTGACGGCATTTGGGGCTAATTATTGAGATATTTTAGATATTGCGTTATGTAAAATATAATACTAAAAAAAATCTCACCTGTTATTTTATTTCTTAATGTTGCCAGAAAATTTAAAATTACATATGTGACTTGCATCAGTAGTTCACCTTATATTTTCAGAGGACAATACTGGGTTATAGTAAAAGGGCAGGAAAAATAAAATAGAACTCAGAAGTCCATGAAAAATGACAACTATGCATAATGTATGAATAATATATTCATATTTCATATGTATTTCATAATATAGTTCAAATATTCATAAAAAATATTTTTAAGCAAGACACTAGGGAGGAATTTGGCAAAAAAAAAAAAAAACTTTGGTAAAACACTGATTTCCAGAGAAACAATGATATAAATACAAATTTTACACTGTCCCGTTAATCACTTAGCCAGAAAAAGAAACCAGTATTAGAAGCTTGTACACTTTTTATCTCTTCATATTAAAACCATAGTTTCCATAGGTCCAAACTGGATCTTTAAGTTCCTGGGAAAAGTAGGTAAGTGTGTTATTTTTTGTTGTTGTTGTTAATCTAATCTACCTGCATCAAATAACAAAGAGTTTATTGTATTATTTGCCTTGGGCCAGGTCCAGCTTCCACCTCTTGTCTTCTGACCCCTCCTAGAGGTAATTAGAGTATATAAAGTCTTTTAGCAACTCTTGAAGCTCCTTTCTTTGCTTGGAGTTTCAGGGAAGCAGTTTTCTACTTTGGATCTTCAGATTTTGGGAGCATTAGAATCTCTTGTCAGTTTTTTGAGCTAAAAGCTAACTACTTCAGGGTACAGCTTTCCAGGTGCAAAGAAATATTACTGCAAATTTTTTTCTTTTTCTCTTCTACTGTTATTATCAAGGTTCTGACTCATCTAGAACATTCTACCAAAAGACATGTATTTCTTGTTATAAGAGTTGTTTTTTTTTAAAGATTTTATTCATTTATTCATGAGAGACACAGAGAGAGAGGCAGAGACATAGGCAGAGGGAGAAGCAGGCTCCTTTCAGGGAGCCTGATGTGGGACTCGATCCCTGGACCCCAGGATCATGCCCTGAGCTGAAGGTAGACGCTCAACTGCTGAGCCACCCAGGCGTCCCTCACCCCAGAACTTTAAAAGATAGTCCTGTTGGTGTCTAAAATTTTCATAAAATCATGCCATTCATTTTGATGAATGTTAAGAGGCCTACAGATAAAGTTACCAACTTGTTTTCCTCAACAAGTTGGCTTGTTCCAACAAACTCCAGCCTCAGGCAACCACAGTTCCTAAGCATATTTTTTGGGATCTTGCATTTCTACCCTTTAAAATGGCAACTGGTTCCCTAGCCAAGACAGGAGCCCTTAAAGGCTCTGTGTTGTTTTCAAATGTTCTTAGGGTGGCAACAACAACAATCATACAATGTAGCTAGCCATGTGGTACTGAATATGGACTTAGTCTTTTCCCATTTTATTGTATGTAAGAATCCTCTGGGGATCTTGTTAAAATGTGCAGATTCCGATTTACTAGATGTAGAGAGAGCTCTGAGATACTGTATTTCTTTTTCTTTCTTTCTTTCTTTCTTTCTTTCTTTCTTTCTTTCTTTCTTTCTTTCTTTTCTTTCTTTCTTCTTCTTTCTATTTCTTTCTTTCTTTCTTCTTTTCTTTAGATTTATTTGAGAGAGAGAGAGAGAGTGCACATGTGTGTACACAGAAGTGTGAGTCAGGGGAGAGGCAGAGGGGCAGAGGGAGAGGGAGAGAGAGAATCTCAAGCAGACTCCCTGCTGAGTACAGAGCCTCACGTGGGACTTGATCCCAGCACCTATGAGATCATGACCTGAGCCAAAACCAAGAGTCAGACATCCTGAGCCACCTAGGCTCCCCTGAGATTCTGCATTTCTAAAAAGCTCCCAGATGGTGCCAATGCCACTGACCCCAAAGCACAATTTGAGTAGAAAGGAGATCATGTCTAAGAAATCTTCCATCTATAAGATTGTATAATTCTGTGTGCTGGAAACCAGTAGCTGGCATAGGCAGGGGCAGATTCTCCTTAGGACCTCTGTTAGAATACTCCAGAAGTCATACTACCAGTTATAGAAATTTATCTAGAGAGGAGGATCTTGAAATTAAGTCTGAGAGTCTATCACCAAATCAATTTAGAATCTTGCAGTGGATCAAAGTTACTATCTATTAGCTCTTTCAAATATGTATTCAGCTACTTTGTTCCTAGAATATCTCTACAAATAAGCCCCTTTACACCCCAGCTGGATCTCTGATTATGCTGGATGCAAAACACATCTAAGTTTATTCACTAACTAGTTACATAAAGCAGCTATCTTTAAGCGTTATGCAAAGAAGGATTTTGCTAAATAAATATTTGCTACTCAATTTATCTATTCTGTAAACACAGAATGCTACAGTGTAAGGTTTGCTTAAAGTGGAATATATCTGTCTCATTCCATATCTGATAAGAATGAAAAAAAACCCTATTTATATTCAGAGCAAATACGAAAACTTACAGAGCTTCTATCACATCAACTGTTTGTCAATTCCAAGGAAATATGTATACCACCCTGTATTCCATGCTGATATTAAATTCCTTTGTGTAGGTAAATTCTAAAAAATATTATACTATAAACCTAGTGGACATGAAAATGAAACTCCTATATGATCCTTTTTATGTATGATTTTTATGTATGATTTTTCTCTCTTGACTCTAGGCAGATGATGTTTCACCATATTAATTGAATGCCATGCACATACCATATGCCAAATACTGTGCCAGGTGCTGGCAGGTGATAGGAGGGTGGCAGGGTTGAGAAGACAAATAATTTCAGTCTCTACTCCAGCAAGGCTCAATTGAGTGGGGGAAGACAGGCACATGACTAAGTATTTACAACATAATATGCCTATAATAGCTGAAGCTAACAATTATATAGCTCTTTTATCTTGTCAAACACTCACTGTTACAGCATTTTACATATATTAATTCATTTAATCTTCATAGCAATCCTATGAGGTATTATCTCCATTTTGTGGCTGAGAAAACAGGCAAAGGCAAGTTAAATGATTTCCTTAGAGTCAGAAATAAGTAGCAAACTAGGATTTGAACCTGGAATATCTATTCTGGAGCCACTTTGCCCCTTGAAGTATGGTCTGTTGACCAGCACCATGGGCATCATGCAGGAGCACTGTTAGGAATTTGGAGTTTTAGACCCTCCCCTAAACCTCTTGATTTAGGATCAGCATTTTAACAAGATTTCTAGGTGAGTGTATGATTATTAAAACTTGAGATGCACGACTCTAAACTGTCATAATATGCAACTTCTGATAAGAATACAACCTCTATGCTGATCTTTCACCTTGGCCTAAAAGACTCATTCTGAAGGATTTCTACAATCCCCCAGCTGGACTGACGCCATTCTAAGACACCTAAGACACCATTCCTGTGGGCACCAGACCTGCCTCAGTTTCACTCCATGTTGATCTGAGTCAAAAGTAGGTTCTTTCTACAACAGACTTACTCGCCCTAAACATTTCAGTTTCTTCACTGAGCATCTAAAGAGTCATAGAGAGAAGTCACTTCACTAAACTTATTATGCCTTCTGTCATCTCTCTCTCTCCAGCAGCCCCATTCTTCCCCTTTCTGGAATAATAAACATAGTTCCCTTCCTGAAAGGAATTCTGTGACTAGTTGTTACTGGGTATCATTTGCCCATCTTCTTATAGTTACTTCTGTTATAACCACTATTCTATTGTGAAATACACATACAGAAAACTGCATACATGTTAAATTTTACTTTCAACTTCTCCATTTTTATTTTATTTTATTTTATTTTTGAGAGAGTGCAAGCATGTGTACAAGCAGTTTAGGGGATGTTGGGGAGGGGCAGAGGAAGAGGGAGAGACAGAATCTTAAGCAGGCTCCACATCCAGTGTGGAGCCCAATGCAGGACTCAGTCTCATGACCCTGAGATTATGACCTGAACCAAAATCAAGAGTTGGAAGCTTGACTGACTGAGCTCCTAGGCCCCCAACTTCTACTCTCTTTAAATTTTCATGGGAAAAACCCCTGCTCTCCATTAACAGTATATTAAATAAAAGTATAAACCATATAATTTAGTAAAATGGCCATAATTAGTAGCCCACAGAGCCAAGATACAAATGAACTAAGGCCAAGCTTGGACTAGAAAACTAAAGGTCTACATATCCTGTTGGTTGCTAACTGAGATACACTGGATTGTCTGTCTCTTAATCCTTATTACCAGAAAATCAGGTATATAAATGCTCTTAGAATAAGCACAGGCCAGTGCTGTGCCTGTCTTGCTGAAAAAAATATATTATATTATTTTTGATTTAATAGGAAACATAAAATCTGCATAAGAATATTTTGGATTAAGTGGGAACATCTAGAGAAGTTGAATAAAACAGTTGATTGCAGTAGGTTCCTATCTAGTCCCAGTCTGTCTTTTCAGACTGTGGATTAAGCTCCCGATTCCTATGTCTGGCTGTCTGTCTTTGATCCTCTTTAAGGCAGTAAGAAGAACAGTAAAAGAGAAAGAAGCCAAATATATAGTTTAGCAGATGAATTCTGTTATTTATTAATTACTCCCATAAAAGTTTTGCTGGGAGAAAAAGATATACTGAATACTAAATCATAGTCTCCAGATGATGTGAGAGGAGCAGCTCACGCTGATACACTGAAAACTAATGGTTGTCACGACACCTATGGTATCAGATACTTCCTCTTCAAGGAAGAAAACCACACTGAAAGAAATGACTGAGCCATCCTCGATTCATAGCAAATGGTTTTAAAAGAGCAGAGAGCATGCTTACTGCTGCCTTATGATGATCAGTCTAAATATAACTATCTGTGCTAGATCTTCCTCATTGATTCATTTCAACTTCAAGCTATGTTAGTGTACCAAATGTTTAAAGTAGAAATAAAACCCTGTTAAGATGTGTATTAAACCATAAGACAGCGATTGTCTAGTAATGAAATCACCTGCTGCCTACAACAACAGCAACAATGAAAACACAGAACAAAAACACACAACAACTGCTGAATGATGGAAATAGGTTTTAGGACTACTGCTCTCCCCCTTCCTTTCTTCTCTTCTACAAAAGTCAAATCCTGCATATTTGTTTAGGCATGATTCAAAATCTAACCCCTGCAGTAAAGGCTTCCTAGGTCACTGCAACCACCATTACCTCTTTCTCGTCTTAATATCTTGACTACAGAATCTGCCCCATTCATTTTTACCAAAAACATAAAAAATAATGAATAACTAAGATTATTGTTTACCTCTGCTTGCATATGTATCTTGACTCGTCAGTTAATTTTATGTTTCTTTGGGGAAGTATAATTGGCTATACTTTTTGTGCCTCCCAATGGTATAGCATGGTGTTTTGCATAGAGAAAAGCCTAATAAATATTTGACAACACTTTGCCCAAAGGGTTCTAGTAATTAGCTGTTCTATCTATTATTAATAGAAAGCACAATCCAAAACCAGAAATTATTGTGTGTTGGTATGAGCCCACATTTCAAGAAAAACCTGCCTAATCAACGTGGTCTTCTTAAATGGTTGCCATTGAGGATATTCACAAAATAAGTCAACACAACACAGAAGATAACAGTTGCAAAAACTTGAGTTTAAAATAAACTAAGTAGTTTGTCCGTTTTGTGAAGATGAACATTTTTTGATAAACTATTTTCTTCATCCAAGTGAAGGCTAAAGAAAGCCCTCCCCTATTCTCCTACTTCTAATGAATATATTTAGGAATTAAGAAATTTGAGTTTTACTTCTAGTTCAATCAAATATTTGCTACAAAACTGTTGGCAAATCCTAATGGCAAGGGTTTAAAACATTTGCCAGTAGATAATTGAACATTCTAGGTTCCATTGAATTTGTCTAGGTTCTAATCAGACCCTCTAATATGAAATTAGTATAGGATTTTTTTAAAGTAGACTACAAACTAATACAAAGGGATGAAGCAGTTTAAAAAATGGGATGAAATTGACAGTTTTGGGGGCAAATATCTAGTTAGAGCCTCATCCCCCACTATACACTTAGGTGAATCCCAGATTTTTTAAAAAGTAATTCTTTTAAGGAAATTTTAAAAATTCAATAAAATACAGCTAAATATGTAAATGATCTTTACATGGGGAAATATTTAAGCATGAAAATAATACAAGAGATTGCAAAGGAAAGGCCAATAAATTTTTGTATGAATTAAATTTTGAAACTCTATGACAATAATTACTAATATAAAAGGAATTAATACTCATTTAGCAGATGTTTATTAAGCATCTATTACATGTCAGGCATTTTTCTAGGTACCTGGGAGATTATGCATATATATAAACAAAACAAAGTCTGGATGTCTTTGCTATTAAGGTGGCTATATTGTAGTGGATAAAGGCTGATAATTAACAAAATAAATAAATTATATTGTATGTGAAAAGGTGAAAAGTGCTGTGAGAAAGTAAAAAGTAAAGCCAAGAGTGAGGGGATCAGAAGTGCCAAGGGCTGTGCTTGTTGGGTGCTTGATGTTTTAAATATGGTGGTCAGAGTAGACCTCAAGAGTGATAACCCTTCAAATAAACATTTCAATAAACAATTCTGGCTATGCTGAGGAATACGTGAGAGTGTTCTAGGCAGAGGGAAGAGTCATCTACTGCTTCAGGGCAGAGACAAATGAGAAATTGGAAAAACATATTTGTAATGCATGAGATTGGAAAAGAGATAAAATCCTTGAGAGAAGAGGAGTTCTTAAAAATCAGTTTAAAAAAATCAATGTCTTGTGGAGAATAGACAAATGAACAGATAATCTTTGGATAAAAGTCAACAAAAGTGAAATACTTCCAACCTTATAAGTAATCATTAACCTTAAAGCAACCTCTCTATAGGGATACCCAGTTTCTGAAGACTAAATCATGTTGTTGAAGATGTGATGAGATTCTCTTCCACAATGCTAATGGAAGCATGAAATGATACAAACTTTTGTAAAATAATCTGGTTATATTTATCAACAACTTTTATTCTAGAAATATCTCTTATGGAAATCATCTTCATATATTAAGACAAAATTTTTGTATATTTACTGCAGCGTTGTTTATAACGATACATAAATGATTAATACCTAGATACCAAACTGAAATTTCCAGCCTAGGATGAATCTGTGAGCTTTTTTAAAAAATATTTTATTTATTTATTTATTCATGAGAGACACAGAGAGAGAGAGGCAGAGACACAGGCAGAGGGAGAAGCAGGCCCCATGTGGGGAGCCCGATGCAGGACCTGATCCCGGGACCCCAGGATCACGCCCCAGGCTGAAGGCGGCGCTAAACCAGTGAGCCGGCCAGGGATCCCGAATCTGTGAGCTTTTGATGCCTCCATATGAATGTTTCAGAAACACGTCCAACTTCACCTGTCCCAATCAAAGTTACCTTCTCCAGCTGCTACTCCAGGCCCCAAATCTCCTCCTCCTCTTGTCTTTCTTAGTGAATGGGTTGCAATGTACTTCCTGTAGAAGACACAGGAGCCAGCCTTGATGGTTTCTCCTTTGCTTTCTGAATTCTATTATTCCTATGTTTTTTCAATTCTGCTTTTGTAATAGTTCTTGAACCCATTCCATCTTCTTCATTCCCAGAAGAACTGCCTGAGTTCAGCTCCCATCATTTTACAGATGGGCTAATGAATAGCTGGTTATGTGTCCCATAGTGGCCAAGCTCACTTCATCACATCTGCCACACCCTTGCCATAGGACTCTTTCTGAAATATTAAACTAGATCAAATCACTACCTTGTTTGATTTTTTTAAACGGCTCCCTACTGCTGTCAGATTAACATCCAAATACCTTAGACAGACTTCTATGATCCAACACTGATCATCAGCTCTCTTGCCCTATCAGCCTGAATTCTTCACTCTATCCAAAACAATCAACTTATAAATTACATATCATGCCCCTTTGTCTTTTCATATGCTTTCTTCTGCCTACCCTCTACTCTTACTGTTCCCCAGACAACTCTTTTCATTTTTCCAGACTCAACTGACATGACATGAAATCTCTGCTTTTTGTTTGATCAGTCTAAGTTAATATATCTCAAAGTTAAGTGTGCATCAGAATCCTCTGGAGGGCTTGTTAAAGTTTCCTGGGTTCCACCTCCAGAGTTTCTGATTTAGTATGTCTGGGGTGGGGCCTGAGAATCTTCATTTTAACAGGTTCCCAGGTGATGTAGATGCTGTGGTGCAAAAGCCACACTTTGAGAACCACTTGTCTAGAGAATTCTTCATCAAGGCAACTATGGTTGACTGCTCATTTTTTCATTATTTAATCAATGTTAAAGAGTGTTTGCTATGTGAGTATATATCTACTCTGCATTTGGACTAGGCAAGATATTCTGCATAGAGGTAAAATGATGGTCTCTCTCTGGCAGGAATAAGGCAGGACTGACCCACACAATTGGGAAGGTTGGACATTGTGTAAATGGTACTCACTGGAATATTACAGTTCAACCAGAGGTAACAGTCCTGGGAGTCACAGAAACAAACCAGGGGTTTACACAACAGTGTAACACATACCATGGTACAATTATGCACAGTGTTCTTAGAGACATGAGCAGAGCCTTCAAACGCAGATATGAATTGGGAGTAAGGAGACAGCAAGGCTTCCTAGAGAATGTGATACCACTGTTGAATCTAGACAGGTGAAGAGGAGTTATTTGGGAAAAGAGTACAGTGGGCAGGGTGAAGTAACATATGCAAAAACACAGAAGGATGATATGTGATTATAAGTAGATTGTAAGTAGATTGTTAGGATGGAGTAAAGAATAGGAGGGTTCCAATCACTTTGTCTATGTGAAGAGTATTTGCTTAATTTAATTTTTTTTTAAATTATGAAATACTGCATATATCAACAAGTATATAAAACAGTATCACAAACCCATGTACTTACCACTCATATTTCGTCTATTTGCTTTATCTCTCTCTTTATAAGAAATGAAACATAGCAAAACACTAATGACCTATCCCTCTATCTTCTCTTGCCAAGGTAGCTACGATTTTACAGTTGGTGTTACTTGTTCTCATGTATGTGAACAGGCATTTACTTTTGATTTTTATTTAAAAATTTTTAAAAAATTTATGTATTTATTTAAGTAATCTCTACACCCAACATGAGGTTCAAACTCATGACCCTGAGATCCAGAGTGGCATGTTCCACTGACTGAACCAGCAGTGCCCTGGCATTTACTTTTGAATGAGAGACATTTTCCAGGATGTTACAGAAGAAATGACTACTTTTGCCTCAGCAGGCTTCTTGAGAAGACACCTAGAGTAGCAGGCAGCCTGTGCTCAACCAAATCTGCCCCTCTCCAACATTCGGTGGCTAAAACAAGGTGCACATTAGCTTTACAAAATGTGATTGAAGGGACTTATTATCAGAAAATCAAGTTATGCTTATTCAATGGTAGATGATTCTAAAAGCTAAAATGAAAAGTTATTTTTGCTTTGCAGCCAAAGGTGTCAAACACAAAGGACCAAAAGAGTCATACTGAGAAAGTTGATCATCTTTGCTCAGCCCTCTGGATCACATACACAAGGGATGTGTCTGTCCATTTATGGGTGTATTATGTGTATATGGGTGTATTATGTACCATGCATGCAATGCAGTTCCCAAACAGCTATGCCAGATGGCTCTGCTTCCAACTTGCCAGCACCACCTGCTTTGATTTTGTTATCTACAAAATGGCAAGACATTACCTGGTGTACTCTGGTTTAACAAAAGGGATGTGATGATGACCTGGAGGTTAAATTCTTTTTCATTTGGGGGCTCATAATGAAAAGTCTATGAAAATATAGTTACTAAAGTTTGATTCTACTCCTCCTAAAATTAAGGAAAGAAGGAAGTGGGGGTGGCAGGTGGGGGAGGGAGGAGAGAAGGAAGAAAGAAGAAATGAAAGAAAAACTGGTTTCCTTCTCCATCCTGACTTTCCTTCATTCTCTAGCTTGGCTTTTTATGATGACTTCTCAGTTATCTTTACAGCTCCTTCTCCTCTCATTCCTTTTAAAATCTATTATTTTTAGCCCCTTTTTGTTTTTCCTTTTTCTTTTTTTAGGGATGCCAAAATCTGAAGATCATTGCTATTGGTGTTACGGAGGCCTAGCATAGTTTTATGTTTGTGTTGTAGGTATGCATACATGTATTTATGTATGCATGCATGTGTTATTTATCCATTGCCAAGAAAATGCATCATAAATTCCCAGCCAATTTTCTGTATAGACAAGTACCATGTAACTTTTTTGTTTATCCGGATCCTGTGTCTTAGAAGTTTATCTAAATGTCTTTCCTGGGTTGCCATTCCTATATATGTATCCTCATACGTATATCCTCATACACATACATATACATTTATCCTCATACACATACACGTATATAATGTATTTATATACATAAACACAGCCCACACACATGTGTGTATGTGTGTGCATTTACGGAAACACAATTTTGAACTACACAGTTAGTTGATAAATATATTCTCTTTGGCCAGTTCATTCTTCACAAATTCTATCACATTCATCTCTCTTGTCCCTAATGCAACTTCACTAATAAGAAGCTTATCACCACAAACTGAAGTCCCCAAAGCTACTTTTCTTTTTAGAGGGGAGGAGGGGAAGAGCAGAGGGAGAACAGAAAGAAGAATCTGAAGCAAGCTGCATGCTGGGCTGCCGTGGGGCTTGATTTCATGACCCTGAGATCCTGATGGACCTGAGTCCAAATCAAGAGTCAGGTGCTTAACCAACTGAGTCCCCAAGGCATCCCTCATAGCTACTTTTTACTGCTCCCCCTTTTATGCATCATGCAGTTGGCTACAAGATCATTTCCTCTAAAGAACCACCCTGATCATTCCTTTCCTCTCCAAAATTGAAAAACTTCTCATACTTGCCTAACTGTGACTAGGTCTACTAGTCCTAGTCCATGATATTCTTTTTTTTTTTTTTCCAAATTTAATTTTACTTCTGGATAGAAAAGTACCCAGCTACATTTTCCGGCTTCTTTTACAACTAGGAATTGGTAGAATGTAGGTAAAAGTTGTGGGGTGGGAATTCTGGTAAGGCCTCCTAAAGAGGAAAAAACATAGCGCCAGTGATGGATGCCTTTCACTGCCCTCTTCCCATCTTTCCTGCTTCCTGAGAGCTATCTTGAACCATGAGGTAACCTTAAGGATATAGTCATGTGGTAAGAATAGAAGTATAGAAATATGGAAGGTGCCTGAGTCCTTGATTGTTGTAGAACGACCTTCTGCTGCTGTGGAGAGAAAAACAAACTTTTGAGCGTTTGTCACTGTATTTGTGGTTTTCTGTTATGGGTAGGCCCCAAATAATAGCTTATTCTCTTCACAAATGCAGCTACTTCTCCAATCCAGTCAGTGTAATATTATGAGTAGTTCTGAGTCATTGCTTCTTTTCTTAGGGGATTACAGAAAGAAAGACCTGAGTTCAAGCCGCACCCTGCCACTGTGACAATTATGTCTTTATTGCTTCTGTTCATTTTACTCTCATTTTTCTTGTCTAGTAACCAATAATAATAAGAATAATAATATACATATTAAAGTGCCTGTTACTTTTCCTTCATCCTGTTTTTCAGTTATTATCCCAATGGCATCATAAGAAAAATACTTGAGGAAGGAAAATGGGATATAACTCAAATCTGGATATTTTCCCAGTTGTTAACAGCCCCTTATAATCAGCTGAATGGTTGATACTGATTTTTAGAAGCCACTGGGAAAAAATATCAATAGATTGGACTTAAATTATTGACATTTTATCCTCATTCTCATGAATAACTAGGATCTGACTACACACAGGTTGCATTGTCCTAAGACCACGTGACCTATAGATAAATGCATACATACATACATGCATAAATTTTAAGAACGTTGGCTCCAGAAGAATCACAGTCCCCAAATCACTGGGATGGGAAATACATACAATTTCCATCTTGTAGTTTCTATTTAGACAAGTTGACTCTTAATGATGTGAAGAAACAGTTCCTTTTAAATGGGCATAAAATTGCAAAAAAATCACATTCGGCCCAAACTCTTAGATCGTGTAATTTCATTTCTGCTCTTATGCACATTAAACTAAATTGGTTAAATAAAAATCTTGCTCAATTAAATTTGATTTGATTAGGAAATTTGTATGTGCAAAGCATGGAATGTGTGGGTTAAAATAGGTTCTGGTTATTTAAAATGTTATTTTCTATGGATGGTTCCTTTTTGCCATGGCTTCATTAGTGAACTAAATTTTTGTTAATGTGGATCAACCTTGTGAGATAAATAGGCCTTGGCCCTTTTTTGGGAAATCACTCAAGTAGTAGAATTTGTCTGCATAGCCTCAAAGGCTGAAACATTTGAGTATCTTCAAATCCCTCTTGCTCTGGCTCCACATGACCCCCTCTCTACATTTCCTAACACTGCCATCATTTTCTTTCAAAAACATTTTCTGGGGCACCTGGGTGGCTCAGTCAGTTAAGTGTTCAACTTTTGATTTTGGCTTAGGTCATCATCTCAGGGTCCAGAAGCCCCTTTCCCTCTGTCTGCCTTGTCCCTCCCTCCTGTAAGTTAGTCAGAGAAAGAGAAATACCATATGATTTCACTCATATGTTGGAATTTTTTTTAAAAAATTTATTTATTAGAGAGAGAGAGAGCACAACTGGGGGAGGGAAGGGACAGAGGGAGAAGGAGAAGCAGAATGCTTGCTGAGTAGAGAGCCCAACCCAGGGCTCGATCCCAGGCCCCTGGGATTATGACCTGAGCTGAAGGCAGCTGCCAAGCTGACTGAGCCATCCAGGTGCCCCCATATGTGGAATTTAAGAAACAAAACAGATGAACATAGGGGGAGGGAAGAAAAAGTAAAATAAGATGGAAATGGAGAAGGAGGCAAACCATGAGAGACTCTTGACTCTAGGAAACAAACAGGGTTGCTGGAAGGGAGTGGTGTGGGGGAAGGAGGATAGGGTAACTGGATGATAGACATTAAGGAGGGCATGTGATGTAATAAGCCCTAGGTGTTGTATGTAACTGATAGAATCACTGAATTCTACCTCTGAAACTAATAATATATGTTAATTAAATTGAATTTAAATAAAAAATCTTTAAAACCATTAAAAATAAAGACTAAAAAACTAAAACAAAATGAAATATTTTTCTTCTGTCTGCCAGCTTAGTCTTCTCATGAGGCTCTAAATGCAGAGGCTCTTAACTGGGTCCCATCTGGCATTGGCCTATGCCCTTAGCTGCATTTCACCCCAAACAATTACCTTTCATGTTACTGCAGGACTTCTAAAACACAAAAATAGAAAAGCTTAAATAGAGTTGGGTCAAAGTATTTCAGAAAAAAGAAAGTATTTTTTAAGGGTCAATGTGTCTATTGCACAGGTATTCTGTGCAATCCTGTGAGAATACTCAACACATGCCTAAAGCAGAAAGACAGTACATGAATTAGCCCTGTTCTACAAGTGTCACTTGAGGCCTGAATTCCAACCTTAGTCACCAGAAGTTCTACTCTGCTAAGATATGGGAAGAAGAATCTTGCATTTTATAGGTGATAGAAAAGCAGTGAGATGAGGGGGAGCAAAGAATTAAAACATTATAAAGACCTTCTAGGGCATTATTAATAGTACATGTATAGTACATGCAAAAGGAATGCATGAATCAAGTACTATACTCAATATTTCCACTCTCAGATTGCCCACATATTACCTTTTAGCCACATCACAGGTTAGAAGATCCCAAAAGGTATTTAATGGTTCCATCCTCTGGTATTCTCTGAGAAAATTTGTTTCCCCTGGTTTTGGTGATTATTGAACAAAGAATGTGCTGGAAGAGGAGCATGGCCTCTTGTCTTCTGAAACTGCATAATGAATGACCTTAGAGCCCACTCAATAAATAGTCTACCTAGCTTTAAGGAAGTTCACTAGTATTTTCAATATTTAAGGAAGCTCATCAGTATTTGTTTATTAAATGCCTAATTCATTTATCTTTTTGCCTTATTTTCCTTCTTTGTTTTTATTTTTTGATGGAGGTATAATTTATGGACAGTAAAAAGCACAAAGGAGTTTTGACAAATGCTGTGTAGCCTGCATTTCTAGAAAGATATACATTTCTATTATTCCAGAAAATTCTCTTCTGTCCCTTCCAAATCAATCTCTTCTTCTCTTCAAGATACTTACTATATTGTTTCTATCATCACAGATGAGTTTTGCCTTCTCTAGAGACATATGAGAATGGATGACTACAGTGGGTACTCTTTTGTGTCTTAGTGTCTAATGTTTCATGTCTAAAGTATGTATAAAAATCACCTCTTTATCTGTAAGTGGAAGGGATCGCCTTGTAAGAATGGTGTGCCAGGATCCTGAAGAGTTGGGAGGTCTCTTGCAAGGGGGTGGGGTGCCTGAGGAGTCATCCTGACTGGGGTGGGTGAGGAAGAGGCTGAAGGGTAGGGTTTGCCATAACCCTCCTCACCTTCAAACGGAACAGATGTACTTTTTCCACATCTTACAAATTGGGGTTCTTTGGGAGATTTCATTTGGGCAAAGGGTTTATAAAAAAAAAATGTTAGAGAACTGCAGGCCCAGGTGATCCTTACTGATACTTTTCCCTCAAACATTCTATAAATTGCAAATGGTGCTTTCTGATATGAGAGCTTTTGACTGGTTCCCTTGAGGGAGGGCTGGGAGACAGAGGCAGCCAGACTGGGGGCCCCCAGGGAGGGCCTGGGCACCGAGCACTGTAATATTAGTAGTGGTTACCATCAGATAGCGCCACCCCAACTGAGGCGCCTAGACAATAAGCCAGAGGCCCCGGGCAAGGGGAGGTACAAAGACAGCATTCAAAAGACCTGACTCTCACAGCCATGAGCATTTCTATAGACTCCATCAGCCCCTGGCCCAGCCTGAATGTCACCTGACAGCCAGAAAGCCACTTTTCACGGTTAGCTATTAAACTGCTAAAAATAATAAATACAGCAAGGAAAAGTGCTGACATAATCTTAACTGCAGAGACAAACTGAAACTGTTGTTATAATAATGTAAACAAACTGAGTTCCAAATTATAACCTAACCTTCCAAACAGGCTGCTTGACATTACCAAACATCTGGGGACCAGTGGGAGCATTGAGGGCTTGCCCAGGAAGCAAGGGAATGTGCACTGTGCAGGTGCTGAGCCCTATCCCCTCTCAGTGCTCTGACCGACCCACTGATCAGCTATTCCTGACCCTTTTTCTTAGCACTCAACCGAAAGGGAGCTGGAGAGGACTGCTGGATCTTCCTTGAGTACAACTTCCCGATGTAACAAACAAATGAAATACAGCTCCCCTCTCTCATTGTCTGATTGTTATTCTCACCCTAAATTAATTCTCACAGATTTCCTTTTCTCCATTATGCTTTTCCAGCCCATTTAATGTTTTATATTCTTCCAGAATACTTACAGAGGTCAAAAGTATGTTAAATAACAACCGCAGCAAAGGCATGAATTAGAAGGTAATTCCCCTAGTGCTAAAGAGTGACAATTAATCATAAAGATCACGAGTCTGCAAACAGCCAAGTCAAGCCTGACATCTGACCTTCTGATCCATTAAATCACGTGCAGAAGTTGGCACCCACACAGGCTGGCCAATGGGAAGGAAACCGCAGATCTGGAAAAAAAGGAAACACAAGAAGGTAAATAGAAGTGTTTTGTTTTTGTTTTTCTTTCTTTCCTTCTTCTTTTTAAGTCCCCCAACATTTGTTTAATCTGCAACAGCTCTTCTTTCTATGTTTAAATAGGGTCTGGTTTCAGAGCTGTCTCTGATTTTGAATAAATGCAAATAGACTAAGATAAAAATCTCATTCCAAAGGGGAGATGGTTTCAGAGAAAGGAACTTGAACACAGAAGTTTAATAACACATTGTAGGCATGGGACAATGTTTGGGGATCCTAAAGACCTGCCTTGCTGTAGACAAGACTCAGGAATTTTAGACTGCCAGCCTGGGAAAATGGTTAAAGGGCAAATGTAAATCTTAAACAGTTTAGAGATTTCGTGCTAAAGAAGGCCTGACTGGCCTCAGAGGACAATTTCCAGGATAAGTCTCAACCAACAGAAGCATCAGCCGTGCCCTGTGGTGAAATGACAGGTATTCGTCAGGGGGACATATCCAGGCTTTGAACTATGGAGCTGTCTATAGATTGTGTCCAGCTATGATTATGCTGTGGACACTTCCCACAAGTATAAACAGATGAAAAAAATTGGCCAAACAGACTGTGGCATCTACTTGTGCAGCTGATGGTGGCTCCAACTGTCTGTCTGTATAGCAAGCAAGAAGCTGCTTTTCAGTTAACTGTGCTCCCACAATTTTTGTTGTTGTGAGGGAACTTAGAACTCAGAAAAACAGAGATTAGTAGAGCAAATGTCTGCATTCCCACTTCTTGAAATGGACTGTTGATAAAATGTGTCATATCTGCTTTTTTTAAAAATTAAAAAATAGCATGGGTATAATCTTGGCGACCACACTCTAAGGCCAGACCATGAATTTGTTTGTATTTTTCTAGTCCACTTTTTTTTAAACATATACAATATATGTATCCAGGACAACGAACAGTGTGCATTTCCAAATTACCTCTATGATATGAATCTCTGTTTGTGTATATATCATTCTGCATTTTTGACTCAACATTGTATATGGTATAGCTAACCATGTTGGTCTGTACCATTCCCTGTAGCTGTGACATTGGATGAATATATGCTCAGTCATTGTCTTTTCACTCAACATCCTACATTTATAGCACCATAAAAGCACTTGTTGTATCATTAAAGTGATTGCTAGGTCTGTGTGGGTGTACATATGCATGTGCGGATGTGTGAATTTCCTCTGTGATGGACGGTGGCTCTTCAAAATGCTGTGTCTCTTGTTTTAACAGTGGCTCTTCTACACCATGACTCCATGCAGAAGGAGTCTAAGTGTTAGTCTAACACTAAGAGTGTTAAAGGGCAAAATATACTTGTTAAAAATTGATTGGCTTATTATTAATTTTCCTTCCTTTTAAAACAACATGGTGGAAGACTTTGAGGTTGTGTTTATCTACTTTCACCAGTCTCTGTCCACTGCTCTTGTAATAGACTTGAAATCCCAAGCCATCAATATCACCTCACTGTTTGCTAGAAAATCATAAAATCTGAGAATATGAGGTTGAAGACCAAGACATTTTTAAGAAGGATCTTCTAAAAGCATTCTCAAAGAATAAACTGACAAGCCCAAGAAGAAGTTAGTGTTTGTAACTGTCATTGTGGCTTTATGGTGAATACAAGTAAATATACACCACTATCCTTGATGTTGATATTTAAAAACAAACAGTGCCTTTTGTATGAAAATAATAGTGAATCTCATTTATTTTTTGAGGATATAATTCTGATTTAGATTTTGAAAAAACATATGTGAACCTGACTCAATGAAAACAACCTAAAAATTCTCATGTAATGATTCATAAGAAGAAGCATTTTATACATAACTTTATTAAGGACATTTTGTATGTAGGCTGAGTTGTGCTAATCTCTTCCCCAATTTCACTTAGTTAAATCCTCACAATGATTATATGATCATTTTTCAGATGAGGAAAAGAGAGGCACAGGAAGGTTTAACATTTTTGCCCAAAGTCAAACAGTGAAAAAGCTAGCTAGGAATCTCATCCTGGTAGTACGATGTCATGGGCTTCACTTTGAATTACTAAGAACAGGCCCAGGTTTTAAGATAAAACTGTAGAGAAGGAAATTGAAAAACAGTGTGACTGAGGGTGTTTCCAAATTTTGCTATAATCCCAACAGATAGTACCTCTTTTTTTTTTTTTTTTTTTTTTTAAGATTTTATCTATTTATTCATGAGAGACACAGAGAGAAAGAGAGGCAGAGGGAGAAGCAGTTTCCATGCAGGGAGTCCAATGCAGGACTTGATCCCCGGACTTCAGGATCATGCCCTGGGCCGAAGGCAGGCACTAAACCACTGAGCCACCCAGGGGTCTCCAATAGTATCTCTTTCATGGCATGCCTCAAACCAAGAGCAAACCATATTAGAGAACTTTAAGTAGACGAATTCAAAGTGATTTCTCAGTGATGAAGGAAATTTAAAGTAGCAAAGTCAAGCCCCAGACCTTTCCAACTTAAACATTCCCATTTTTAATTATTCTTCTCCTTAGAAAACTGGGGGCCATGAATTTGCTCATGGCTCAAAGGAGCCTACCCAGTTTGTTTATATGAGATTCAAAGCAAAAATGAGAATCACTCCCTGGGACAACTTTAGCCTAGAATGTGTACTCTTTACACATTTTTAATTGAGGCACAAATATATTAACAGTGTGGTTATTTTGTACTTTCAAAAGAATCTGTTTTGTAACTGATTCATATTTATATTTGGAATATATTTATTTCTAGGCATGAAACAGTTCATTTTATTGAGCCATCTGACCTGAGGTGAATTTGGCACAATTTCTCGTGACTGCTCCCGATTAATGCAAATTGAAGGTTAAAGGATAAATAAAGTTCCTTTAACTTGGTTTATTAATATGTTATTTATAAATGGCTCTTTACTTGGTCAATTTCTTTTTCAGTCAGTAACTATGTACAAATGAACCATACCAAACAAATAAGCGAATATACCATGTGTATCTTATTGCAAAATTTTGTTTTAAAAGGGTTAATCTGGCAAAAAAAAATAATGTCATCTGTTTATCTCTCTATTAATCTCTCTCTATGTCTCTAGTCTCAGCTCTCTTATCTAATCTTATGAAGTCTAAGATAGACTATATTGCATTATGGCCTACATTCTTTACCCCTCCCTGTACCTACCCCTTTGTCATGTAATTTTGCACTAAAGAGGCTGAATCTAGTTTACTGTCCTCTTTGATTCTGATTTTGGTCATCTGACTTGCTTTGGCCAGTGGAATATAAGCAGAGATGCTGCTTTTAGAAGTCTGAAAAAGTTCTTGTTATGCTTACGTGTTTTCTCCTGCTCTGTGATTGCCATGAGAAGATGCCTCAGCTAGCCTGTCATGGTTGAGAAACACGGAATGAAGTTGACTCATGTTAGCTGTCCCTGCCAAGGCTATACTGGATCAGCCTAGACTAGTCTGGCCCTGTAAGTACGGGAGCCCAGGCAAGATGAGCAGAGCCACCTAGTTGACCTACAGCTAACACATATATAGGAGTGGGCCCAGTTGAAAGTTGAAGAACCACCCAGCCAACCCTCAGACTCATGAACTTACAAATGCCAATTGTTTCTAACTATTGAGTTTTGAGGTAATTTTTTACTACACCAAGTAACCCCATTCAATGCTATCAAGTACTAGATAACTGACACAGGATATACATCTGGTTCACTAAAAACAAAAACAAAACAAAGAAAAGACACCCACATAGAAGATGGTTTAAAATTAGGTAATAAAATTCAGTATCAATTAAGGTTCAACCAGGAAAATCTAAACTGGTCTTAGTATTTAACCGGAAGGACTAAAATGTAGGAAATCCATTACGCAGGTGAAGGGAAAGATATAAAGGCAAACAGGAGAATAAGGTGTCCAAAAGCCGAATAATTGTGGGAAATCCTATTGATACAAAAAAGAGTATCAATACTGGAGCCCTGGGTCCAAGGTCAGCCAGCAGAAGCTCAAAGGGCCTCTCTAGTTGGAGCTGAAGCCCTAGAGGAGAGACACTGCCTTCATTTAAGATACTGTATGAGGCAGAGAGTGTGGGGAAGAAATATCCTGGCTTCTCTCTTCCTTCAATCTTCCATTCTCCCTCCAGGGCTTCCCAGGGGTTGAACCCAAATGGAGGCCAACTGACTCAGGGAACTGGTCAGCAAGTACAACATTTAGGGGCAGCCTCTCAGTAATGCAGGGGAAAGATCTGAGGGCAAAGAGGAAATACATCATGATGATGTGCAAGACACTACACTAAGTGTTACTCATTGCTGAGGGCTCCATTCGCAGAATACTGAGAATCAGAAAGACTGGGCTTGAAGGTTAGAAAGGGCCTGCATAGGTAAAAGAGAGAGAGGATGTTCAGGTAGCAGAGGATGTTCAGGTGGCAGCAACTACGGAAAGAAAGTACAAGACAGTATTGGGGGAAATAGCAGGTATTCTGGTTCAACTTAGAAGATTGTGTACTTGGGAGGAGGAGGCAGGGGGCAATGGGGCTACAAAAGTGAGAGCTTGAAAGAGTCTGGATTCCAATCCAGCAGACTGGACTCCTGTTCCAAAGGCAAGAAACAAGATGGTTTTGAGCAGAGAGTAATATGATCTAAATTATGCATTAGGAATGTCACTCTGATAGAGATTGGAGGGACGTAGATTGGAGAGAGACAGCTAGACTAGGGGTTTTTTAATAAAGTGCAGGCCTCAGAGAATTTGCAACTCTTCTGAACAAATTGGCAGGAGTTTGTGTTAGCATTCAGTTTTATGAGAGATGGTACATAGCTTTCACATGGTTTTCAATGGAGCCCATGACTCCTGATCCTATCAAAAATTGTAAGCACCAGCAGCAGGGAAGTGATCTAGAAAGATTCTTTAATACTCCTTTTAGTGAAGATTGAAAATGTAACTGTGGGAGTGGTAAAGAAAGGAGTAAACAGACAAATATTTATGAGGCACCGTCTTAACAAATAATCTAGATGAATGTAAACAGAAGTAAAATGAGAATGAGAGATGCTAAAAGGTTTAATTCTGGGCTATATCTGTCTGCAATTCCTTTCCTTCCCCCTATAAAACAGAGAAAAATCAATCCATGCTTTCAAAATACCACCTATGTTCATCACAGATATCACTATTCAAATGCAACCTTTCCTTATTGTTGAGTCCAAATACCATCTCCAAATCTTTCTCAACTAGCACCCCAGGCAGCCAGTGCCTTGTTCTAGAGCAACTATTTTTATTTAGTGTATTGACTGTTCTTTAGTTTCATAAGAATGAAGTACCAATGAATGGATATATCATTGGCAGAATGTATTATATATACTGATATGACCTGTATATATGTATTATATGCATATTTCCCACATTTGAGGAACTTACTTATATACAGTTGGGCCATCAGCTAGATCTTACCCAAGTTCATGAATCTAGTTAATGTTAACTCAAAGCAGTTAACACAGATTTAAATAAAGCCGAATTAGAGGGAAAAACTTTGATTCATGAAAACTTATTTTATTATGAAATTATCATCATAAAAATGTGAAATTAGCACATGTCATTACAATCAACTACTAGTAACTTCACTGGCAAATTCTTAGTTCCAATCACAGGCAAGTAAGTATTCAGTATTAAAATGAGCCATCCTCTCGTCAGTCTGGTGACCTTTGGTTTGGTATTTGAATGGCACTATGGTGGTTTTCTCACCTTGGGGAGTTTTCTAGCTGATGTTTGAAAAGAAGTGTCATTATCAGAGTTGCTTTCTCTATAGGACCACAATAAAGTTGGATTCAGATAAGTCAGATTTTTTTCTACTTGGATGTTTTGTTTTGATTTCTTTGTAAAAGGAGATAGAAGTTTATTGACTACACTGGAAGGCGGCAGCAGGCAGGACAGCAAAGGGGAAACTGTCCGCCCTTTTTCTACTTGGAGTTTTGATCAGCAAGACTATAATTACTGTCCCTGTCAATATGAGGACTTTCTCTGCTCACCTCAGCCCCGAACCCTAAAGTTCAATCTGTTCAACTCTAAACAAGTTTTGGAAATCTGTCTATATACAAAAATATTTCCAGGAAAAAAAACCCATCTTTAAATGTAAAAAATTCCTGGCTATAATTATTTGACCATGACTCACAATTAAAAGTATGTTTTAATCTGCAACACATGTACATATATGTAGATTGTGCATACATATCTCACTAAAACAAAAGTTCTACAATATAATTTTTTTTAAAGATTTTACTTCTTTATTCATGAGAGACACACAGAGAGAAGCAGAGACACAGGCAGAGGGAGAAGCAGGCTCCCTGCAGGGAGCCCAATGTGGGAGTCGATCCCTGGACACCAGGATCACGCACGCCCTAAGCTGAAGACAGACGCTCAACTGCTGAGCCACTCAGGCATCCCACTACAATATGATATTCTTACTTGTGTGTTGCACTTGGATATTTTCTATTCCATTCAACTCTATCTTATCCTATTCTATTTTATATGCTATTTCATTAAAGAAAAGTTAGTAATGACCTGCTAAATTGATTTCATTACCCTCTAATAGGGCACAGCCCATAGTCTGAAAAACACTACTGTAGCAAAATGACTAAAGTACTTTAACTTTATTCACCGATGTAAACATTCACAAAAGACCAATCCTAAGCAACTGCAGGGGGAAAAAAATCTCTTGGCTCTCTCCCTGGCCTCCTGGATGAAGCCAAGGTTTGCTGGGCCAACTTTTGTACTTCGTGGTTGACAATGACTGCAAACTGAAAGGCAGAGATCAAATCCTCACTCTCCTTCTCAACACATCTCTTCCGCTGGGTAATTTATACTATGCAAGTATCAAGCTATTCAATTTTGCTGTCATTTACTGTTCTTTTTCCAACAGCAATGGAAACACAGGATCGGTTTACTGTTGTCTCTTTGGTAGAATTAGATTATTCTCCCTCTGCCCCCTTAAACAAAGATGGCATTCATCACTCCAGAGAACCACCCCCAGAGGATCTCCAAACAAAGCATGGCAGGGAAACCGCTACCCATGAAGGAGCAGTAGCAGAAGCTGGGCATTGAGGCTGTCAGTCCAGATTCTATACCAGAATGAACTTTGTAATGATTCTTTTGATTGAGTGAACACAATTGTAATTAGAGCAACATAATTAACAGTAATAACAAAGAAAGAGACAGCAAAAGGCTATACATCTCCAAATCCAGTGGTATCTATCAAAAGAAAGCTATTTATTAAAAATAAGTAAAATCAATTTTCTCAAAAAATAAATAAAATCTATTTTCTCTTTCTAAAAGGAAAAAAATAGATATACAAAATCATCATGCCAGACTTCCTTTGGAAACTTTCTTACCTGTACTTTGGTATTGGAATATTCTTCCTTACATGTGACTTCTTTGACATTCATTCACCTTGATACTTATCTACTTACTGTGTACTCTCCCCCATCTTTACCCATTCAACTAGTAAAACATTAGTGAGTGCACTAAAAGCCCGATGTTTTTCATGTTCTTTTATTCAGCACTTCTACTTCTTAGAATTTTTCTTAAGTAATGATTATGGCTACATACAAAGCCATGATGGCAAAGATGTTCATGTGGTATTATCTATAATGGCAAAAGACTCAAAGGATACAATTAATTGCCAGAAGTTGTAATCTTTGGGTGGTTGGATTATTGGTGATTTAAATTTTACTCTGTATACCTACCTATATTTTCCAAATTTTTGAAGATAAAAAAAGATTAAAAATAAAACATTTGTGCTTAGTATTGAGACACTGGTGAATCTCCAGGTAGAAGATTTTCACCAGGTCAAAGGATGCTCATATTTGATTATGCCCTCAGACATCCTCTAGTATCTACCTCACTTCCTCAATGGTAAAATGGGCCTGATTATCATACTCAATCCATAACGTTGTGATGAAGAGTAAACTCAACAAATCAAGTACTAAAATATGTGAAGTGCTTAGAACAGTGTCTGGTACATATAAACATGATATAAGTGTTAGCTATTGTTGCTATTATTATACTGGCCCAGGAAACTGGAATACCTTTTTTTTTACTTCCATGCTGAACTCAATGCAAAGGTCCAGGAAATGATGGGCTTGTTTCAAATGCCCTCAAAGTTCAAATGGGGCATAAGGAAACTTTTGGTGCAAATGGATATATATGTTCATTATAGTGATTGTGGTGATATCATATATCACCATAACATATTTCAAAATCTACCAAATTATATATCTTACATGTGCTCAGCTTATTTTATATGAATCAGATCTTAACAAAACTGTTTAAAAATAAATACTTTTTCAGATAAGCAATCCTAAGAGAATATTCCACCAACAGACCATGGACAAAAAACAAAAACCCATAATAAATTAGGTAGAAAGAAAAAAAAATATCCAGATGAGAGCTTGGAAATCAGGAAGGAATGATGAGCAATAAACATGGAAAATATGCAGCAAATCTAAATGAATATTAACTCTTTAAAACAATTGTAATTTCGTGTAGTTTAAAATGTATGAACTATAAGCAATAACACAAAAGGTTGGAGGGGTAAATGAAATTAAAATGGTCTAAAACCTTTAAATTTTCTGGCAAGTAGGCAGTCACAGTTTATATTATCCACTAATAAATTAATGATACAATTTGTAATTTCTGTGTAAGCACTAAAAAAAAGTAAAAGAATATATGACTAACAACCGAGACAAAGTGCTTCATTAATTTTTAAAAAAGGAAACAAAAGAGAGGAAAGGAAACACTAAACAGCTGGGGAAAATAAAAAAAATCAAAGAGTACTAATATCATAGGTTATAACCCCAATATATCAGTACTTGCATGAAATACAAATAGACTAAACACTTCACGTAATATACATGTACTAAATATAAAAAAAATCCTAGTTAAATGATGCTTAAATGAGACACATTTTGGATATAAGGACACAACATTTGAAAGAAAAAAAGGACTGGAGAAATACACATGAATTATATTAATATCAGACACATTAACATAATGATAAGAGATACTGCTAGAGATACAAAGGGATACTACATAATGATAAAAAAAATCAACCCATAGGAAGACATAGCAATTTAAAATCTGAACGTATCTGATAACCAAGTTTCAAAATATATAAAGCCAACATTGCTAAAACAAACAAACAAAAAAAGCAAGTAAATTCACCAGCAGAGTGGGAGATTTCAATGTACCTCTCTCAGTAACTGATAGAACATTCTTTTTAAGATGAGTTAGGATGTAGATACGGATAATATGATTACTAAATTTGACTTAATCCATTTAGAACACTGTAGCTAACAACTATAGAAAACAGAGAATGCACATTAAACATTTACCAAAATTCACCATGTTCTGGGCAACAAATAAATCCAGAAAAATTTCAAAGATCAAAAGTCATATGGAATATGTTCTCTAACCACAGAAGAATTAAACTAGAAATTGATAATAAAACAATAACTAGAAAAATTACAGATGTTTGAAATTAAGCATTACACTTCTATATAACCCCATGGGTTAAGGTAAAGTGTAATTAAAATTAAACAATAGTATGAACCAAAATATGAAGAAAACAGAACATATAAAAATGTATAAGCTGCTTGTGGTGCCTGAGTGGCTCAGATGGTTAAGCCACCAACTCTTGGTTTCAGCTCAGGTCATGATTTTGGGGTCCTGGTATTGAGCCCTGTGTCAGTCTCCATGCTCAGCAAGAAGACTGCTTGTTCCTCCCCTCCCTCTAGTCTCTCTCTCTCTCTAATAAACAGATAAATAAAATCTTTAAAAAAAAAAGTGTAATCTGCAACTAAAAGTGTCCTTGGAGGGAAATGCATATACTTAAATGCATCTATTAGAAAAAAAGAGAGTTTGAAAATTAATGACTTATTTATCTATCTCATTAAGTCATAAAGATAATACCTAATTAAAGTAAACAAAGTTGAAGGAAAAAATAATAATTAGAAATTAATGATTTGGAAAACACAGATGTAGTAGAGAAGATAATCCAAATCAAAATTTCTTCTTGGAAAATACTAATAAAATCCATAAGCCTATATAGCCAGGTTAATCAAGAAAAAAGAAGAGGAGGCAAAAATTACAAATATGGAATAAAAAAGGGAATCACTATAGATTTTACAGACATTAAAATGATCAGAGTATATATAAACATATGGCAATATTTGAAAATATTGTTTTTAAAGATTTTATTTATTGATTCATAGACACAGAGAGAAAGAGGCAGAGACACAGGCAGAGGGAAAAGCAGGCTCCATGCAGGGAGCCCCATGTGGGACTCGATCCCGGGTCCCCAGGATCACACCCCAGGCTGCAGGTGGCGCCAAACTGCTGCGCCACCGGGGCTGCCCAATATTTGAAAATATTGATCAAATGGATAAACCACCAAAAAAAAAAAAATTGTCCAAATAGGAAAACAATAATACAAATGGGAATAGTCCTATATCTTTTAAGAAATTGACTTTTTTGTGCTTAAAAATTTCCTCACAAAATGTTCTCCAGTACTGAAGTGCTTTATTGGTGAATTTTACCACACACTTAAGGGAACACCACACCAATTTTACGTAGTTCAACTAAAATAAAGAAAAAGAGGGATCATATCTCAAATCATTACATGAAACTCGTTTTATGAAGTCAACCTAGTTTTGATCCCATAACTCAGCAAGAACATTATAAAAATAACTTTACAAATTAATATCCCATATGAATTTAGGAAAAAAATACTAAACAAAATATTAGCAAACTGAATCCTGAGATGTTTTTTAACTGATACCACACTATGAGCAAGAGGAATTTATTCTAGAAATAGAATGTTGGTTTAATATTGGAAAATCAATCAACATAAAGCATCCTATTAACAGATAAAATGGAAAAAGCATATGATTATCTCAGTGGATGCAGAAAAAAGCATTTGCTATCATTCAAATCTATTTACAATAAAAACCTTCAGCAAACTGAGATTGGAAGGAAACTTTCTCAATCTGATAAAACCTATAACAAATATCTTACTTAATAATACTGAAAGCCTTGCACTTAGACTAGAAAACACTCAAACATAACTTATATAACCATCTCTATTAAGCATTTCACTAGAAGTCCTAGCTACTGCAATAAGGAAAAAATGAAGAAGGGAAGAGATAAAACCATGACTATTCTTTGACATTATAATTTGTATGAGAAAACCCAAAAGATCTACAAAGAAATTATTAAAAATAATAAGTTAATTTAGTGAGGTCACTGGATATAAGATCAACATACATAACTTAATTGGATTGCTGTATAGCAACAACAAACAATTACAATATAAAATTCAGTAAATTATAACATTTATATTAGCATAAAATATAAAATATCTAAAAATTAATTCTAAAAAAGATATGAGAGCCTTCTACACAGAACACTACACAAACTTACTGAAAATAAAAAAGAAGGTGGAAATACACAAGTATAGATTGGAAAAATCAATACTGTAAAGGTATCAATTCTCCCCAAATTAGTTCAAAATGATCCCCATCAAAACCACATAACTATTTTTTAGTGGAAGTTAGTAAACTAATTCTAAAATTTATGTGGAAAAGCAATGAACCAAGAAGACAACATTGAAAAAGAACATGAGAAAACTTAATACTACAATAGTACCAGTTCAATATTATAAATCTATATTAGCTAACATGGTATGCCGCTGACACAAGGTAAACAAATAGATCATAAGAACTAAAAATGGAGTCCAGAAACAGACCCACCAATATATCCTGATCATTAAAGATGATATTGTATTGCAGCAAGAAAAGGGGTGGCTTTGAATAAATAGTAGTATCATTGACTTCATATGATACAGAAAAATCAATTCCAGGTAGATTGTGGCTCTAACTGTAACATAGGTAACATATTAATGATTTTTAGGTAACAAAGCTTTTTTTTTAATAGGACGCAAAAAGCACTAACAATAAAGGAAAAAGATAAAGAAAAAACTCCAAAACAGAGATGCACAATATTGGAAAAATATGTGATTAAAGTTAGGAATTTCTGTTCACCATTATGAGAGTGAAAAGTGCAAAATAATATTTGCAATATATATGGCTGATAAGGGAATCAAATTCAGAATATATACAGAATTCCTATAAATCCATAAGAAAAAGACAAGGTGGTGACTCACATGAGGAAAGCCAGACTGACACACTGCTCTGTTTTGTGTTCGGCGGGATGAATACAGAAGGGGAAGTTCATAGTGACTGTATTGTGACTGTAGTTGACTAATAAATCCCACATTTTTACTAAATGACAATCTTTCTGCAAAATAAGAAAAGAAAGAAGAAAAGAAAAGAAAAGAAAAGAAAAGAAAAGAAAAAGACAAGGTAATAAAAAAATATAGCCAGGGGATCCCTGGGTGGCTCAGCAGTTTAGCGCCTGCCTTTGGCCCGGGGTGTGATCCTGGGGTCCCGGGATCGAGTCCCACATCGGGCTTCCTGCATGTAGCCTGCTTCTCCCTCCCCCTGTGTCTCTCTCTGTGTCTCTCTCTGTGTCTCTCTCTCTGTCTATCATGAATAAATAAATCTTTTAAAAAATATATAGCCAAAAAACTTGGTATCCTCACATGAGAGGACATTAAAGTGCAAACAAGCACATAAAAAGTGCTCAACCTCATCATTTATCAAGGAAATGTAAATTAAAAACACAAGGAGGTATCTATACATACCACCAGATAGCTAAAATAAAAAACAAAAACACTGCCAATACCTAGTGTTGGAGAAGGTAAGGAGAAATGGGAAGTCTTATATACCGCTGGTGAGAATATAACCACTTGACTATTCTACAGTATTTCTCGAAACTGAATATATGATTATGAACTAGCAATTCCATCCTCAAAACCAACAAAAGCATGTACACACTTCAGTAATAACCTATACAAAAATGTCCAGAGCTGCACTTTGTATAATAGCCAAAAGCTGGAAATAATTAAAATGTTCATCATAGCTGAATGGATAAAAATTTGCAATATGCATACAATGGAATATAAATCAACAGTGATGGAATGTCTCACAAACATAACATTGAGCAAAATAAGTCAGGCAGAAATGCATTCTGCATGAGCCTTTTATATAAAGTTCAAAACAAAGTGAAATTAAATTTCTAGTTTCCTAGGAGAGTCCACTCTTTTGGGGAAAGCATGAATGGGCGCATGAGGAGAGTGTGTATTTGCTGTCAGTGTTCCATTTCATGATCTAACTAGTGGTTACATGGTTGTATATACTTTGTGAAAACTTATCAAGCTGTATGTTAATGATTTTTATATTTGATTGCAACACATTAATGATCCATGAATGAAACCATCTTAGTAAGTGACCACCATTTTTAATAGAATGTTTTTTTAAAAAAGATTTTATTTATTCATGAGAATATATGTTTTTTTTATAAAAAATATTTTATTTATTTATCCATGAGAGACACAGAGGGAAAGAGAGAGAGAGAGAGAGAGAGGCAGAGACACAGGCAGAGGGAGAAGCAGGCTCCATGCAGGGAGCCTGACATGGGACTCGATCCCAAGACTCCAGGATCACGTCCTGGGCTGAGGGCGCTAAACCACTGAGCCACCTGGGCTGCCCTAGAACGTATGTTTTAATGGAATGTATATAACTGTTGCACTTCAAAGTATAAGTTTATTTATGAAAACTTAAAGAAATATCACATGTGTATTAGTATAGATAAGAACACAGACATGGTAAGGAACTGTGATAGGACCTAAATAATACATCAGGAAAAATTTCAGACATCTTGCAGAATGTAGAGCAATGCTGTCACCTCTATAGGGTGGGAGAAGGGAGGAGACCAGAGAAACAGCCTTAAGTTACGAGGATTTTCTCTAAAGAGGTTGTATAATACGTCATTAATTTTTTTCTCTTTGTGAAGAATAGGGAAAATTGTTTCTCTTGCAGCAAAAATTGTGTAACTATTGTTTTCTTTCTTCTCACTGGCTTCTTGGAAACTCAGCCCTAGGTATGTGCATACTTGTAAAGCACTGGTTTTCACATTTTTTTTTACTATGGCCATGATAAGAAATGCATTTTAAATGATGACCCAATTCACAAACACATATACATTTGAAACATACATTTTTAGTAAATAACGCTTTTATTTTGTGCAATACCCTGTGATATTATCTATTCTACTCTGTTCTAACCTTCATATCCTTTTTCATTAAAAATGGTGACGGCTTACTATAGAGTCATGGACCACTGATGCGTTGCAACTAATTTTAAGAAACCTGTCCAGAGCTCCTGGCAAATATTAGGCATTCAATAAAACATTATTAAATGGTAATGGTATACATTTTGCATAGTAACCTAACCTCCAACTAGTTTTTAGTGTCTATCCATGTTCTCCTTTGCCTTCTCGTTCTTTTTCTTTCTAACTTATGTTAACTTATTACACTATAACTTATTATAGTGTACATATCTTTATAAGTTGTCATTCATCATCTTTTCCAGAACAAGTCCTTATTGCTTTCAAAGTCACATTGTAAATCAGTCAGAGCAAAGCCAGGAGAGAAAAGGTCCTTTAAAGGTGCTGGGTTGTGCTTCTCCAGGATCAGGAAGCTCAATACTTTTAAGAGAGACACTTGTGTCCCACCACTGTAACAATGTCTGCGGCAGAAGTGCACACGAGAGCAGATGGAAACTGTGGCTAAATGACAGGAGCTCACCTCTAACCTTACAGGAGACCATATATACTCTTACTTTCCATGAAGTTCTCTTGCATTTCCAACAGCTGGGAGAGAGAGAGAGCCAGCTCATTCTGAGAAACACAAAGACACTTTTTGAAAGATGAACAAAGAGTTCTGCAATTGACAGTGAAGAATGGTGTGAGCATCTACATGCATCGCTGTGATAAAGGAGTTCATAGTCTTGAGTTTCCTTTATCTCTCTTTTTAGAGTGTAAAGTCTTTCTCAGGTCATTAAAGTTGTGTGTCTATAGAAGAGTGAGCAAAAATGTTGGAAGGAACTAGTGTGGGCATGTGAGATTAGACTTTACCTTTCTAATGCAGGCACAAATTTCACCTTCTATTTTAAATTTTTGTTCTATTGAACATAACATTCTGTACAAAAGATCCTTGGATCACTTTTGGGCAAGTGCCATCCTGGCTTGTTTTCCACATCCAAAGACAGGAAAACACAATTTGGGCCAACCACTATGGTCCAAATTAATAATGCTGTCCCTTGCGAGGACAAGGTTGTGGGCTATAGTGGGATGTGAACCTGACTCGTCATTCCTTTACCAAAAAAGAGTCACAAATGACAAGGAATTTAACAGGGCTGAAATGCATCACTCCTTTTCTAGGAAATGTATCCAGATTTGTTTGTGCTTTCGCTCTAACAAAGCACAGCTTCCAGGGAAATAACCAAAAAATACAGACTATGATTTTTTAGATACAGATGTCTATAGAAGTATATGTCTTAGTAGTATGAAATCAGAAGCAGCCTAAAAATTCCAAACTGAGGAGAATACTTTTATCTTTTTAAAAGATTTTATTTATTTATTCATGAGAGACACAGAGAGAGAGACAGAGGCAGAGACACAGGCAGAGGGAGAAGCAGGCTCCATTCAGGGAGCCTGACGTGGGACTCGATCCCGGGTCTCCAGGACCACACCCCGGGCTGCAGGCAGCACTAAACCGCTGCACCACTGGGGCTGCCCTGAGGAGAATACTTTTAAAAAGTAACTGTGCAGCCATTAAAGCTACTACTTATAAAGTACAACATGAGAAATACAAGAACATGTTAGATGTAAAAGCGGGTAAAAAACTGTAACACAAAATATGGATTTAACCATTTTTAAAGCATCAAGGTGTATGTTATATATTCATAGAGAAAGTTTCAAAGAAATACTCCAAAAATGTTGAGAGGAACTACAAACAGTGGCTAGTGAAATCAAGGATGAATATTAAATGCCATTATTCTTTTGGCGTTTTTTGAAGTTTCCATTATGGGCATGGATTGATTTTTTAACTAGATTTTAAAAAAAAGCTATGGTAAAAAAGGAAATGATGCATTTCTTTATAAATTCTAGTTTGTTCATTCATTGATTCATAAATACCTGGAAATTTTATCCATTTTCTCTTTAATGACAACTTCAGGAGTTAAACTTCTAGCTTAACACAGAGAACAGAAAGACTGGATACATCACTGAATCTTATGCAAAGTAAAAGTGAAACATGGCTTATTAGCCTCTGGACATCTCTGCTGAAGAAAGATCAAAATTTTAAAAAACTCTTTTTCTTATGTACATATATTTTTCACATGGGCTGTATGGACTAATTTAAAACTGTAGTTTATAAATAACATTAAAGGTTTAGATGGCCTGGCTGAAAGCCTGTGCAGTTAACATAAATGTCACACATACTCATGAATTCCCTCAGCATAATTCCCTAGTCGTACAGCAATTAATGTTGCCCAGCCGGCCACAGGCAAAAGTGAGCAATAGAGTAATCTCTGTAGCTATTTGAAAAGGAAATGAAGGCAGTACAAAGAAATGAGGCTGCTGTATTCAAGCTAGGACCATAGGGTAATCTCAATTAGTTTAGCAGGCACGTCAGCACACATGCTAAAGCATCTCCATTTTTCATGTGGTTTCTAGTTACTTTATCACTTTCCTGAACCATGCCTGTCAGTATGGTAAACCAAAAAAGACTCACTGTTGCACTGGTAGATGCAGAGGGGAAGAATACAGGTTAACCTGCTTTATCATTTATTTCTGACTTTATGTATTTGACAGATAATTTCATATTATAAAAAATAAATGAGAAACCCTATTAAACCTTGCTACTAGCAAGCCACTTAATTAAGAGGTTCATTTAAAAAAATTAATAAAGCACAACCTAAAAGAGTAAGTCCATGTAGCAAATTATGAATACTGAGACTTTGGCAATGAAGCTACCACAATCCCTTGCTAAACTCTGTTAAAATTTTTAAAAAAGATTTTATTCATTTGAGAGAGAGAGAGAGAGAGAGAGAGAGAGAGAGATAAGCTGGGGGGAGGGGAGAGGTAGAAGCAGACTCCCTGCTGAGCAAAAAGCCTAATGCAGAACTCTATTCCCAGGACCCTGAGATCATGACATTAAGTCAAAGGCAGACACTTAACAAACTGAGCCACCCAGGTGCCCTGCCAAATTTTTAAAAATGATTTCTCAGTAATGTGGATGGGTATAATACTGACAATATGGCAGTCTTATGCCCTGCTCTCAAAGTTGCTAAACAGAGAGTTTTATTTATTTTTAAGATTTTATTTATTTATTCATGAGAGACATTGAGAGAGAGAGGCAGAGACACAGGCAGAGGGAGAAGCAGGCTCCATGCAGGGAGCCCGATGCGGGACTCGATCCTGACACTTGATCCCGGGACTCCAGGATCACGCCCTGTGCTGAAGGCAGGCGCTAAACCACTGAGCCACCCAGAGATCCCCAAAACAGAGTGTTTTAAAAAGAGCTCCAGATGCTATCATAAATTGGATAGAAACATTTTTCCTTTGAAAAACATATGAAGCATAAGGAGCCACTGGGATTTACCCATTGAGTTTTTTGGTTTATAATGGGAAGGTAACTTTTTCAACATTTGGAACATCTTCCAGCCTTTAGGATAAGACTTTTACTATTGATTTGGGAACTGACATTTGGGCCATAATGATGTGATCTATCTGGGTTTCTTATCTCAAAGGAAGGATTACAGTGTCAACTTGTGAGTAAAAGTGAAGGAAGCCAAACTTCTAGGTTAGGTAAAGACTTTGGTTTTGGAATAAGACTACAAATTTCCTATAGCTGTGAAGACTTTTGTGCTCATCTACCCTCCCATATCCCCACCCCAGGAAACTCCAAACCTATTGGGTGGTTCTTAGTGATTCATTGCAGGGGAAGATCACAGAAGGCTCAATATCTAAGGGTCAGGGATTTCTCTATAAGTCCAAACTGATATAAATAAATATACAGATAAATAAATAAACAGGAGAAAAGTAAAAGCTCTCTTCAGAGTAGAATGCCAACTAATAAATAAAGAAGGAATGATGGAGTTGGAAACTATCATTGGATGCTAACATTAGTGGGTAAAAATTTGAGGAAGAACAGTATTTGTATAGTTTCAAGGTATTTGCACCTTACCCAAGTTATCAAAACTAACATTATCAATAGTAGAATAAACTCATACCACCTGTTTCCTGATACAATGCACTGAGAAGGACACAAAATCACTATTACGATATTCCTTCCTTCCAAAAAATACTACCTGAATCCAACATTGAGGAAATATCAGAAATCCAAGCTGAAAAACATTCTACAAAAGAACTGACCTACCCTCCAAAAATGTTAAGGCCAAGAAACATAAAGGCTGAGGAATTGTTTCAGAATAGAAAAGTCTAAGGAGACAACCACTTGTAGCATGATATTGTGGAATGGATCCCAATTGGGAAAAAACTGCTATCAAGAATATTATTGGACAATTGGCAAAATTTGAGTAAGGAATATCAATTGATAGGATTGTGTCATTGTTGAGTTTCCTAGGTTTAATAACTATACTATGATTATGTAGGAGACTGGCCCTGTTCTTAGGAAATGTGTGCTGAAGCATTTAGGAGTGAGGGCAAAAAAAGACAGCAAGGTGGGGAACAGAGATTTAATGGTACACAAACACCATTTGCTCTACTCTGGAATTCCTTCCCAGCTCTATCAGAGAGTAGGGCCAACTGGGGTGAGGTTGACTGGGAAGTGAGGTTCTGTACATTTAACAGGAGGGAGAAAGGATGTGCACAAGATACACACACACACACACACACACACACACACACACAACAGGGGCAGCTTGGGGATTTGGGCAAGCTTCTATAATCTCAGTAATTGTAATGTAGACAGGACTCTCATTCTGAAAACTCCTAAACTTTTGCTTTGTGACTGGTGTTGCTGCTTTCTGGGATGAGGGGAATGATGGTGTTTCTCATAATTTGTTTGTTTGCATTTGATACTTGGCTTGAAGATACAACTCTGATAACATCTGTCCCCGGGATCTATGATCTGCAGAACTTTCCAAGACTTGTTTCCCAGTCCCTCCCACTTTAGGGTAACTCTCTAACATACTGCAAGGTGAGTGTCATTTGCCCCTTGTGGCAGGCTTGTTTAGAATAGGTTGCATTTGCTAGCACGCTTTTAGAACCTGTGTGCAAATCATTCTCTAAATGATGCCTTATGGAAATAAAGTGCTCTTGACTATGATCAACTCCAGGTTAACCAGTCAGGGAACTGGGAATATAGCAAAGATGAAAACCAGTACTTGAAAGTTAATCCATTTTAAAATCCAGGCACATTTCAAAAGCCTTATTTTAATCAATAATTTGAAGACTAGTTAATCTAAACTATATAGATTGTTAAATTCAGATTCTGACTCAAGAGGTCTGATGGAATTTTTAACACTGAGGTGCCAAGGCTGCTAGCCTGCTTCTTAAAGACCATGGTTTTTAGTAACACACTATTGTAGCACCTTCAACCGGAGGAGTGAGGTATTATTAGGCCTATTTTTAAGATGAGAAAACTGGGATCCCTGGGTGGCGCAGCGGTTTGGCGCCTGCCTTTGGCCCAGGGCGCGATCCTGGAGACCCGGGATCGAATCCCACGTCGGGCTCCCAGTGCATGGAGCCTGCTTCTCCCTCCGCCTGTGTCTCTGCCTCTCTCTCTCTCTCTGTGACTATCATAAATAAAAAAAAGAAAAAAAAAAGATGAGAAAACTGAGGCTCAGAGTGACCAAATAACTTTCCCAAGGAACCAAAGCAAGTTGGTAAGCAGTAGAATTTAAACTCAGGCCTCTTCCACTCATTCACCATATTGCAAAGTCAGTGCCCCCCTCTCTTCCTTGGGCGCCTGAAAGAACACCAGCATTGCACTGTGTAAGATGCCTAAGATGACAAGCAGTTCTCAGTGACATTGAAAGCTGGTGGGTCTCTAATCTTTTTTGGGAGGTCACACATCTCTTTGAGAACCTAACATGGGATCTTTATGGCTGCTAATGCTTCAATTTAATTCCAGAAATGTGCTCTTATATACATCCGTAGTTCTACCTCCAGTCTTGTGAGGTTTATGAGCCCCTTTGAAGTCTACCTGTAGGCTTCTCAGTTAAAAGTAGCTGATGTAAAGACCTCAGAAGGATGCCAGAGATTTCACAAAGCTTTATAGTATTCCAGTGGCCTTTCAACCACCAAAGTCCCTTGAATGGCCCCCACCCCAACTTCCAGAGGGATGTGAAAAGGGGCATGTATTCTTTTCTTGCTTCTTATTCAAGCACCTCCAAGCTAGGACTATTGTTGAGGTCAATTGTTGAAAGGAGTTTTTACAACTCAGTCAAAATAACTTGAATCATTATACAGTAAATGGCTCTGACCCTATCACTTCAAGATGATATTATTAATAAAAATTCAACTCAATGTGATTTCATGAGCCAAAAGTCATTAGAAGGGTGAATCAGATATGATGGTGTAAACTGAAAAAAAGCAAACAAGAAAGAACAAACACAGAGTGCTTGAGGTTCTCCTTATCCTGGGCTCATGTCGGATGCCTCACAGCAAAGCCTGGTTCTGATTGCCATAGTCCTAAAACATTTCTTCTCAGGAAACAGGGTATAGGAAAATAAAGACATAGAGTAAATTATCTTTGGCAATATGCAGAGCTTTATACTTAAAGAATTTCAGCATCCAGCTACTATTCTGAGTGATTTATTGCCAATAATTTAACCAAAATACAAGGCTCTTATTTGCTTTGTAGCAGTTGGCCTAAAGATCGAAATCAAACAAAATGGGCTGGTAGCCCCGAATCAGTTTTATAGTTTGTTTTTTTTTTCTAGTTGCTTTCATGTTTTTTTCCTTAATCTTCGTAGAAAATGATATACAAAAAACACCAATATTTCAGGCTTGAAATCTCAGAGCTTAAAGGAAGGTTTAGAGATAATTTATTTAAATTCCTCTTTTTACAGTTGAGGAAAATGAAGAGCAGAAAGGTGAAGTGACATTCTCAGTCTTAAACTTGTGCCAGGACTGGAATCCCTGTATCTTTTACTGTTAGAATAGATATAAAACATATGTGTAACTTAAACTTTTTTTGAAGTTCAAGAGTATATCATGGAAAGTGAGTCTCCCTAGAGCTGAATACCACCAGTAAAGCCTGAATTATTCACCCAGAAATGTTCCTTGAATACACATGTATGTGTATCTGTATATCTCTTATTTTCATAGAAAAAAGGACCATATTACAAATCTATCTTGCTCATTTTGTTTGGCTTTTAATTTGAACTCCTTTCATAGTGCTATATTCAATGCACTTTCTTCTTCTAAATGGGTTACATAGTATTCCATTGTTACTTATTCCATTTATAATTTACTAAACCATTTCTCTAATAATCTACTTTTAGTTTGCTTTCTTTTAGGTTGCTTGCTGTTCTTGGTACTACAAGCAATGCTGTGCTGTTTGAATATATTTTAACTGTTTGCCTCTTTTCATATGCTTCTCTCACTTGTTTTTTCTCCTAAAAACTTCCTATATTAGTGACTACTTCCCTTCACACTTTGCTTTCATTTCTTCTGCTTCATTTAATCACTACCTGAAATGGAAGGTATTTGCTTGTTCATTTTTTGTCATTTGTATCTGCCTATTAGAATGGAAGATCCTTGGGTGAAGAACTCATTTTATTTACTGCTGTGTCCTTAGCACAAAGAATAGTGACAGGCTCCTAGTAGGTGCTCAGTAAATACATGATGAATAAATGAATGAGTGCACATTTTAGTATTTGATGATTGGCCTTTTTCTTATTGATTCGTAAGAGTTCTTTATAGAGTAGCTAAATGAGGCTTCATTTGTTATTTGTGTTACTACTATATTTTCCCATGTGGCGTTTGTTTTTTAACTTTGCTGATGAAATTTTTCTCTTTTGCATTTAAAGAAATGTTTAATTATTATATACTCACATTAACATCTGTCCTTTATGGCTTTTGAGTTTTGTGTCTTGCTTAGAAAGGCCTTATGCACTCCAGAGTTATTTTTAAAAACTTGTCTGGTACTTTCATGGTTTGTTTTTACACTGGAATCTTTGATTCATTTGGAATTTATTTTGGCATAAGTAGTGGCTATGTATTCAACTTTGCTATTTTTCCCCAATAGTTAGCCAGTTGACCTAACATTAATTAAAGAATAATCCATCCTCTTCTCATTGTTCCAAATGCCATCTTTATTGTATACCAAATTCCCATAAATATTTACATCTATATCTGGTCTCAATTCTATTCTGCTAATTTTCCTGCCTTTTCCTCTGTTGGTACTAATTTATCTTAATTCCCTTTGCTTCATGGTGTATTTTAACTCTGAGTAAGACTGGGCCCTCCTCTTTGTCCTCTTTCTACTATAACTTCCCTATCAATTCTCACATCTTTCTTTCCATGAGAACATTGGAAAGACCCTAAACTAGTCAAACCTCTCTCCAAAAATTGTTACTGTTTTATTGAGATTTATTACTTTATAGGGTAATTTAGGAAGAAATAATATTGTTACAAGAATCCAGCTTCCTTGACTTTTGAATGTTCTTTATGCTCTTTCAACTTCCTGGACATGTGCAAAAAAAAATTAACTTTCTTCAATAGGAAGAATTAAGATGACTCTTTATGCCAACGCTAAAATTATTTCTTTTCCAGTTATCCATTAATGTTAAGCAAACCATCCCCAAATACAGTGGCTTAAGACAACAGTGATTGTATTACATCTCTCAATTTTGTAGGTTGAGAATTTCAGCAGGGCTTGGTTGATTCTTCAGTTTTCCCAGTTTGTTTGCTTTCATGTCCCATTAATTGAGGGCACTCAATGACATTCAGCTGGTGGCTGGGCTGGCCTAGAGGTACAAGATAGCTTTACTCCCAGGCATGACATCTTGGCAGGGGTGACAGGAAGGCTGAGCTCAGCTGGGACCATCTCCTAGATGTATCTGAGTGTGGCCCCTCTAACAGGGCAGCTTTGGATAGCTAGAATTCTGGGAGGGTGGCTCAGGACTGAGAGGGAGTTTTCCAGAGAACAAAGAGGAAGCTGCATGGCTTTCTGTATTCTGCATGGTCTCAGAAGTCATATCGTGTCTCTTCTACCATATGCTGTTGGTCAAAGTGCTCACAAGCCCACCCAAATTCAAACCCACTCAGATATAGTGCACCTCTTGTGGGGAGAAAGTCAAAGAATTTGTAGCCCTGCTTTAAAATCCTACCTTCTATTAGAAAATGAGACAATTTTCTCATATTAGTTTAATTACTTATGGAATTAAACTAGTTTAATTACTTATGACTTTTCTACAATATTCTTTCTACTTCCATCATTTCTGCCTCTGGAAACACTGACATGATGCAGAACTGGAAAGTATTTCGTTTTTGAAATGAAATTTTCAGTTCAGTTGCATTCTGTGCCAGTGTACAAGGGGACAGCCACGCCCTCAGCAGGGCTGGCTTTCTTCATCCATTCTTTCTGCCTCCTCCTCCTGGCCACTGTACAGCTTGCTGGTGTTTCTACCAGAGGGTGGCAGGAGCAGCGAAAGTCAACTCTAATTTGTCAATTTTTTAAAACTTGTTATTTGGCAGCAATTTTGCATAAAGGCAGAAAGGAAATTAAAATGAAAAGTACATGTTTTGAGGATTAATAGTGAAATTCAACCAGTTATAAAGAACACGAGGGCTGGCTGTTCTTTTATTGATCCATGGCCTTATTTCAAAGACCTCTGAAGACAGGCCCTGGTAATTCCCTGCACATCTTTCTCAATCATCTCCTTCTCTTCTAAATCCCAGTGATTATAGCAGCATATATATTGCATATCTTTTGTACTAAGCACACTTCATATATGCTTAATATTGCACTGAACCTCAATAACACTTCAAAGGTGGGAACTGTTATGCCCATGTTATAGCCAAGACCACTTCTGCTTAGTGATAAACTGAATTGTGCAAGAGTCACAGAGCTAAAATGTAGCACATTATTCTCTACATCCTTGATGCACAAAATGTGGCCCCCATCCTAAAGCCATCAGTATCATTTGGGAACATGTTAGAACCTCGGGCCCCAGCCCAGACCTAGTATATCAAGAGCCCCAGGTGATAGTATCTTAAAGTTTGAAAAGAACAGTTCTATATCCCTGGGTCTGCAATGATCCTGCACACTGGAGTCCCATGAGGGAGCTTTAAAAATACTGACTTCTGAGTTCCTTTCTCCTTTCTCAATTCCAGTTTACTTGATCTGGGGTACAACTCTGACATTGGGACTTTTCAAAGCTATTCATATGGTTTTAATATTCAGCAGAGTTAGAACTAGTGCCCTACATAGCTCATTGATACAAAACATATATCTAGTATACTTGTTAATTATCATTTTTATACATGTTCAATGTCTGCAACATGAATATATTTTTTATATCACACCTTCCAGGTTAGTTTCTTGCACAAAATATGAATTCCATCATATTGATGAAATGTGAACTGCTGTTGTTATTGTTGAAAATGGTGCTTTCATTGCTATGGGTCTGAGGCATCGGTATTTTTGAAAAAGGGCCTCATGTGACTGTATCATACAGTTAAGGTTGAACACCACTGGGTTGGCTCCTACAGCTCCCCAGCTGATGGTTGCTATGGAGCGATTTGGGTGGAGGAGTGCCAAATATTCTGATTTTTGAAGAAGAAACTTAGAACTCAGATTTTCATAATAAATATTGTCAAGAAATCTAGATTTTTGAAAAACTGCATGTAAGTAAAAGAAATCACATCTGTAGGCTGTGTGTGTGTATATGTATGTGTGTGTGTGTGTGTCCATGTTTGTGTGTGTCTGTACGTTGTGTGTCTACTAAGGGACATAGCATGCTCAATAGATTTAAGGCCATTGACTTAGAGATCCGTGACCACCCCCCCAAAATCTGATCATTATAAATGCCACCACTACTGATATCTTGGTAAACAAGCCAGAATCATTGCATAACCACCCTGGCTTAAAAAGGAGTCACAGTTAAATTTCTGTCAATGTATAGAACACACAGCCCAAACTAGAGATAGCCAAACTTTGGAGAATGATAATCTGTGCCTAGTTTTGTGTTCTATGCAATGCCTGGATGTGCCAGCAAAACCAGGGAATGTGTAACAACAAGAGGGGGCAGGAGGCATTCTGAGGTTCCGGAAAGAGCCACTGTGTAAGGACAAGGCACCATTGTCATGATTTCTACCCACATTCTGAGCACCATTTAGTGATGAAGCAAAATCAAGAAAAGGAGTTCTAGAAGAAAAATGAGGACCAGAAATAAAGAGGCATAAAAGAAATATTATGGTGAGAAATTTTCCATCTGGTTTCCACACCACTTGGGGCTCCTCACCTCTGAACTAATTTGCCTGGCCTAATAAATAGTGAGGGCTTCCCTTGAAGCCATGGCAGGGTGGTTGAAGTACTCGGGATTTGAGCTACATTGCTAATGAGGTTCTGAGGGATGCCCCAAGTTGTTGAATTTGCTGATGTAATTTGGGTGCAAGGTAATAGAGGGCCCTGAATCTAAGACTAACAGTCCCCATCATTGCATTTGTCTCATGGTGATTAAGAAGTCAGAAGCACCATCAACATCAAAATAAATAATGATGATGAAGATGATGGTATTACCATCACTGATAATAGTAGCAGCGATAATTACCAAATTCTTACAGTGGACCATGTACTCTGCTAAATTCATTCTCAACACAGCGACCACACTGATTCTTTTAAAAGAGAAGCCAGATCTTGCTCTCCTCTTCTTAAAACCTTTCAGGGGCTCACATTTTCCTAAGTGTAAGAGTCAAAATCTCCTCAACAGCCTACAAAGCCCTACACCTGCACCAAGTGCCCATTTCCCTTCCCTACTCATTATCCCTTTGACCATCCCCTATAGTCTCCAGAAACTTCTCCTGTTCCTCAAACATGAAGCTTCTGTGCTGTGTGCCTGAGGTAGGAAACTCTCTTGTCCCAAATAGCAAGCTTCATTTCTGTTACCTTTTCAGGGAGGCCTTCTCAGATCCGTCTTTTTAAAATTGTGCCTCTCACTCCCCCATTCCCCATTTTACTTTCATTTTCTCTATTCTGAGATTCTATATTTTACTTGTTGATGTTTTTTATTTTTTTATTTTTTTACTTTCCTTCATCCTTTGGAAGGTATGCTTCATGAAAGCAGAGGTTCTCTTCTATTTTGTTCATTTCTGTATGCCTAGTACCTAGAAAATGCTGGGCACATAGCTAGGACTTGAGAAATACTTTGGGAATGAGTAAATAAATGGATTTAATTCTCTTGGCAACCTTAAAAGATAGGTGCTATAATTATCCCACTATAACAAATGCTAAGCCTTAAGTTTAAATATGTCGCATTTGCCCAAGATCACACATGAGAAACTAGTAGGGAGGAGACATAGATGTAGGACCACTTGACATTACAGCTCATAAGGATTTATGACCCATTCTATTGTTTTAACACTTTTGGACCTTTCTTGGGAAATCAATAAATGCAAGAGTAAAAATCTAGGAGTGGAACTATATTGCATGTAGTTTGGACTAGGGCAATTACTGGAAGCCAATGAGAAAATGAAGGAAAAACCCTAAAGTCAATTATTTTTGTTTCCTATGGTTACAGTAACTTTTAATTTTTAGAGCAGTTGATACCACTTCTTGGATGATCATTTGTTGAGGAGATGACCTTCTGAAGTACTATGGCAATGAGAAATAAATCAAGGTTTAGCAAGTTCTAGTTCCTGGGGGTAAGTCAAGGGCCACTTTCACTTTAAACTGCTGAAGAATTTCATCCAGTGAGAGCCAAAGAATTTAAGAGTCCAAAGACACTGTAGGAAGTGACCACATGTAATGCAAACATGTCCCCAGGACTCTGAAAGGCTTTTGCAGAGAATGCATTGAGTCAGTTTCTAAGACCACTCCAACATTCCCTCATCCAAGAATAAATTGGATAGAAATCAACTCATGCCAAACACAGGATTCCTGAGCTGGCTGAATGTGCCTAAAGTCTTGGAGCACTCGGTAAATATTAAGCAATCTACTTAAGCCTGAGCTTTCAGTGGGTCAAAGTGCTTAGTCCATACGGCATTCATTTGTATGGTGTTTGGCCAAACAAAAAAGCGAAGTTCAAGGGAAGAAAAGAGTGAAATATTTTTTTCTGGAAAAAGAAACAAAGAAAAGAAAGGAGAGGAAAAGAAATAAAGTATTCAAATGCCTTTTGAAAACTGTCTGAACAAAGATGTACAAGCGGAAAACATTTTTTGAAAGTAAACTTAATGAGCTTGATGGTTGAGATGTTTCTTAAATCTTAATATAATGTAAAGATAAGAAATACGTTGCTGACTTGAGGTTTTAAGTTCATTAATTTCAAATAATAAATTCTAGAATTTCCAGAAAAATGTAGTTTGCTACATGGATGTGTATTTTGCTAGTGGAAAAGTCTGAACTTCCACATGAAGGACACAGAAATTTAAAAAATATGGCATTCTGCCTTCTAGTATATATAAATGCCCTTAAACAATTTGAGATCGTTTTTTACCTAAATCTCCAACTATCTACTTTGCTACTAGGGATGGATGGAGTAAGGGAAATAACACAAGGCTCACTTCATGCATCCAGAATGAATGCTTGAATTGCAAACATGAAAATTCCACCTAAGCCTTACTTGAAACAAAATAGATACTGGGTTCAGTATGAAGGCTTTGCACTCTTAATGCAAATGCATGTTTATTTAGGGCTACTTGGCAAACCAATATTTGAAAAGCACATGATGGTAGGAAAAAATAACCCAAGGAGACAGGGAAGGGAAGTTTTGGAAATGGTAACAGAGAAGCATGAGTAACATGTGCACAGACACATGTCAAGGTTATAGTGAAGCGTTCCCTTAGTCACCTGACCTATTATTGGAGTAATGACTTGACTGTGTCAACCTAGGTGAGTTAATGTGGTGGTTCAGGATGGAAGGAAATTGCCTTTTCTAAATGTCTACTATTTGTCAGGAACTTCATATTTTAATAAAGCCCAAATTCAGAAGGAGTTTTTGAGATAGGACTTCCTCCAAATTATTTCTGATCTTCACAATAATCCTATGAAGTAGATATTATTAACCCTATTTCACATATGAGAAAACTGGAATTTGAAAAGGTTAAATAAATTGTTCCATACTCTCTACTTACTGAGTGGATTAGAATTCAAACCTAGTTCTGATTCCAGAGCCCCAAGTATTTCTTTACCACCTGCCTGAAAACAAGACTATAAATGATAACAAATAATTTTGTGGTTTATACTGCTCCCTAAAGAAAGGGGTACATAAATAATTATAAAGATGACAATAAGCAAAAGAGAATAACCATGAAGGTTATACCTTTTATGACAAGTGATTAAAGTAGGCTTTGAAAAACTCTATGAAAATATTTTAAATATTTAAAACAATTCATGTTGCTTTGGAGGAATAGGAAATAAGCAAAATACATCACTTTGCAGAGACAATAGCTCACAGATACATATATGTCTATATAGAAACACATGGAGTCTTGTATCAGGATGCTCATTTTTCCTAATTTTATCCACTCTGATATCTTACTTCTAGATATGTAGAGAATATGCCCCAGGTGAAGGCATCTCCATCTCTAGCATGTTAGAGATTGGCTGCCTCATTTACAAACATTTCTAAGCTCTGTGTTTTTATGAAAAATCTTTTACAGGATCCCTAGATGGCTCAGCAGTTTAGCACCTGCCTTCCACCCAGGGCATGATCCTGGAGTCCTGGGATCAAGTTCTGCGTCGGGCTCCCTGTGTGGAGCCTGCTTCTCCCTCTGCCTGTGTCTCTGCCTCTCTCTCTCTCTCTCTGTGTCTTTCATGAATAAATAAATAAAATCTTTTAAAATATCATTTACCTGCCACATTTATTAGCCTATTTTTTTTTATCCAAGAGCCTGATTTCCTGCTTCTTCACCAAGAGTTACTTGAAAGAGTGTGCCCATCCAGCAAAGAATCATTGCGTCAGAACTTGGAGTTGCTCAGGAGTGTGCAGGAATAGACAGAGGGCAGAACGGGCACTCTGTCTGCCCATGTTTGGAAGCTGACAGGCTGCAGAGAGGAAATGATGAATGCCACAGCATTTGCAGCCAACTTTATGTCACTGGACTTTATAAAAACAAATAAACTAAGACTTTTCAACCGACTAGAACTGCTTAAACAACTTTAATAATGTGGCTGCTTGAAAAAGTCCTGGGAAGTTTAATCTTTAGGCTGTAGATAAAATACTTGGTAAAGAGCAAATCCATTGATAGTCATTATTATAATCTGGATTGCTACTTTGGGAATCACAAAGAAATAAGGCACTTGTAAACAAGATGATCAATTGTCATATGAAATCTTTATTAGGTAGAAAAATTAATTTGATTTTAAGAACTTTAATTTTATTTTTAAGACTTTGAACTTTAAAAACCTAAATAGTGCATGGTACTATTACTTTACAAGAGTCTTATGTAATAACACCATGCTTGTAATAACTTCTTAGGTCTTATATTTCCTTCCTTGGTGACTATTTTATATGGCTCCTAGAAGCTCATGAGAAATACAGATTCATTGAGAGGATATTTTTCCTCTCATCAATAATCTCAATGTATTGGCAAAGTAAATAACTTTTGCCACATTTGGTAATCTTAGAAAGAAGAGAAAGAAATAGGTCTTAATCAGGGGTATTTTGACTTCAACCATATTTATTGGCTATAAGCCTCTGTAATGCATTTGGAAGGTCAGAATTATGTTTACTTGGCTACTTCCAATATCAATCAGGCACACATCATTGGCATATTAAAATTTAGTATTAGCCTTCTCCAAACTAAAAAGCAAAATATGATTGACAAGTATAGGTATACTTAAAATAAAATGGGATGAAATATTTGAAACTGGAACTGTTCTTAGAAGACCAGTCCAGGGATCCCTGGGTGGCTCAGCGGTTTAGCGCCTGCCTTTGGCCCAGGGTGCGATCCTGGAGTCCTGGGATCGAGTCCCACATCAGGTTCCTGGCATGGAGCCTGCTTCTCCCTCCTCCTGTGTCTCTGCCTCTCTCTCTCTCTCTCTCTCTCTCTCTCTCTCTCTGTGTCTATCATAAATAAATAAATTAATAAAAAAAAAAAAGAAGACCAGTCCATAGGGCAGCCCCGGTGGCTCAGCAGTTTAGCGCTGCTTTCAGCCCAGGGCCTGATTCTGGAGATCTGGGATCGAGTCCCACATCGGGCTCCCTGCATGGAGCCTGCTTCTCCCTCTACCTGTATCTCTGCCTCTCTCTCTCTGTCCCTCATGAGTAAATAAATAAAATCTTAAGAAAAAAAAAAAAGAAAGAAAACCAGTCCATATAATTATACTTAAAGAATCTCATTGTAATCCAGATCTGTCAGTCAATGTAGAGATTAGCCTTTAAAGACAGCTCTATCCACTTCCAGTTTTTGGCAGTAGAGATACACACAATGTGTCAATTGGACATCTAAGTATCAATCATACTGGGGTGAGAGCTGACTCAATCCATACAGAATGAGCATCTTCCACTTGTCCTTGTGTAGTCATTATCTTATATTATCTTACATGCTGGTGACTTTCAGAGAAGTTCTAATCTAGACCATAGCGGAGTGAATTGGGACAAGACAGAGTTCTTCTTCCACTTCACCTTGGGGAAAGTCATAGCCAGGTGGCAGCAATGGTGGGGGAGAGAGGTCAAGGCCAACCTCTGCTGCTTGCTTTCTTCACCCGTCTCTTTGTTCACCAACCTGTCAGTTTCTCTACTTCCTGACAGCATGTGTGCTCTGATCATTTTAAGAACCCAGAAGTGAGGTTTTTGTACTGCCAGTCATCAGGTCTTTGGTTTTATATTCATTATTTCTGTGAATATATCACAGCTGCCCCTTTTTAAATACTGCTAGTCAACATTTGCAAATTTGATGACACATTCATAATTCCTTCAATGAACGTGTACTGAGCACCAATTGTTTGCAGGGATGTGAGCTGGAGGCTGAGGATATAAAACTGACTCAGATATAGAGTCGTTACCTTCAAAGAACTTTCAGCTTATGGGGAAGAAGTACATGGAACCATTCCAGAAGAATTAGAAGAGCTGCAGGAAGAGCTTAATAAAGACACAGAAGAGGGACTGAACATTCACATATGGAAAGAGCCCAGGGAAGCCTTCAAAATCAGTGTGGTGGTTAAACACCTAATCAACTCCAAAGAATAAATGGTAAAACACTTTTATATATTAAACAAAGATTATGTAGTGCTTTAGGTTGGAAACTGCAGTCAGGGGAGAGAATCTTGTGGTCTTTATCAGCCACACTGAGATTAACAGTGACATGAAATAACTATCCCTTGGGCCTATTTCCCCACAGAGTACATACCACCATTCAGTTTTGATATACCTAATTACTGTATAGCACAGAAGTTAGTCTTTGGGTCGGGGTCAGATTGACTGGTTTCAAGTCCTGCTATGAGACAGCAGACAAGTTATTTAAATTCCTGTTTTCTTATGCAATAGTAATACTGAAGATTTCCACTTTTTTCTTTTTTTTTAAGAGACAGCTGGGATAGAGGGATGGGGAAGGGCAGAGGGAGAGAATCTTAAGCAGGCTCCGTCCACAGCACAGAGCCTGAAATGGGGCTGGATCTCACAACCTTGAGATCATGACCTGAGCCAAAATCAAGAGTCAAATGTTTAATTGACTGAGCCCCCCAGGTGCCCCTGGATTTCCACTTTTGATATTCTGGAGGACTTCCCATAGAAATGCCAAACTAGACTAAAGCAAGCAAAATGTTTGAATACTGGGTTTGCAGGAAATCTTGAAGGGGTATGCCAAACAAAAAACAAGTAGTGGTGAGCAAAAGGATAAACTTCAGTTGCCATGGGGCCATATGTGGGACTAGCACTGGGATTGGAAGCATAATCCTGGGGCTTAATATGAGGGGGATTTACACATGAGAACTACATTAAGCCAAAATTCTAAAAGGGACTAACCAGGTTAACATAAAAACAGATGGAAAGCTATATTTGGTCTGTGGGTTACAGTGATCCCTTATATAAGATACTAATAATGTCTAACATATGTAACTGCTTTATGATCTATAATATCTTTCCTATATATTACCTAATTTGATCCTTATACAACTTCTGTAAGCTAAGTCAAAGGCAGAATAGCTTTTATCCTATTGGATACAAGTGTACCACTAATAAGACAGGAGGTCCCAGAAAAATTAATGTTAAGTATAAAGCAAAGTGCTAATAACTTCATTGAAGGAAGGGACAGAAAGGTTGAGGAGAACTTTGACAATGTTCTTTTGGGTGTCACTAGCCACTGCTGGCATAAACTGAGCTATCCACAAAAGTGAAATAAACTGTCTCAACCTAATTTAGTCCTGTTTCCTTTCTTTCAGGTATGTACGTATGAATGAACTGCAAAAGCCAATACAAGCTGCCACTCAACACACAGCCGATGGTCACCTCAATTACCCCATTTCTCTGGCAATGGTTAAGAACAAAAAATTTCATGTACACCTCAATTCACAATGTAGAGGCATTCCCTCTTCCTACTGTGTGTGTGAGAAGGACTTCGCTCATCGATTCAGGATTTACACAGCATTTGAGACCCAGACTGTAGCTTAGAAAGTCCCTCATTTAACCATTGATTTTGTAAGTGGAGTTGGGAGGGTTTCAGAGGGGGATAGATCAGATTATAAACAGTGGTCATGTATTAGTCTTTGAGTATGTAAGGCATTAAATATCATGTAGATATTATTTTCAACTATCCTAATCCAATAAAGACAAGATCCTGGCAGAAAGATAAATGCCAATGTGTCAATAAGAAGGAGAAAGGTGGAGAGAGAGGAGTAAACTAACACCATATCTCTTATGTGAAGCACTGTGGTGGACATTTTCCATGCTTCACCTGATTTAAATTTCACGACTCTGCCACCAAAATGTATTCTCATTTTGTAAAAGACAAAGCAAGGATTAGGCAATGCACCCCAGGGAGGCCTGTGAGCTGGTGAATGGCAGATCTGAGGTTTGAATTCTGGTCTCTACTGGCTTTGATGTATCTCTTCTTACACACACTGTTCCCACCACAGGAAGTTCTGCATTTTAGGACCAGCTACAGAAAGGATGAGAAGAAAATAGTAAAATCAACTTTTATTGCAAGATGTTGGAAGATAGAAGTCTGTCCATTTTTCTGAACCCAACACTGGAACACTATCTTACCCCTGGGCTGGGTCATTTTTTTAAACTTTTTTTTTTTAACAACAATCATAAAATGAGACAAACATATTTCATGTTTAACTAAATTTTGCACTTATGAAACACAAATATCTCACCTCCCAGTGTAAACACTCTGTTTCACTGTTTAAAACTTGAAACACAAAAATTCCAGGTGGTCACAAATTCAAGCTCTGTTATATTTGACTGTAAAAGCACTGGGCTATCATTGTTTATTTTGAATCTATTTAACTGCTAACTCTGTATTGCCCCAAGGGTTGAAGACTTAAACTGTACACAAAGCATAAAATATCATTACTCAAACCTTTAGGAACTAATTCTGGGATCTAACACGTGCCATTGAGTCCTGTGTGCTGGGGTTGACTTGGGGAACTGGGATTTCCCCAAATTAACTTGTATGTGTATTTATGTATTATGTATTATGTGATGTATTTATATTCATCAAAACATAAGTAATAAAATGTACTAATTTGATGCTGAAATATATACTACTTAACAATTTCATTGCAGCAATTACATAGAACTTAGATCAACATTATATTTTTCAGGGAGAGTATTTTATTACTGAGATTATTCAGAAACGGCAGAATGTTCGTAAAAAGCCAATAGACTTTTTGTTGGTTTTATTATTGTTTTAAAATTATTTGCAGACAATGTGCCCCCTCATTGCCTGCAGTGCCTGGGACAAACCATTCCACCATCTCGCTATTGGTATGCGTCTGTCCTGGAATCTTTATTTTGAAAAAAAAATGTATGGATGAATTTTCTTTCTGGCATGCTCCATTACCTCACAATGCCCTGGGCTCCTCTTTGAGCTCTATTGCCACTAGCTTTATTGTGGCATGGTGTCAAGATGATCAAGGCAGGATGTGTGTGATGTGTGCACAAAGGAGCAAGAGGAGAAGATTCTCCAACATGGAATGCACCACTCAACGTAGCTAATAATTCACAGAGTGATACTGGGAGAAATGACACTTTATCCTTACAGAATATTCTGTAGTCACCCCACTGGTCTGGATGATACCCCCGAATCCAAATGGATATCTACAGGGAGAGTTAAGGCATCTCACTGGCATAATGCCATGCTTAAGACACCATATTATCGTATCTTCTCAATGCCAGCTTTACTTCTGACAAGTTAGGACTGACTCCAAGGGCTTCCCAAGTTAGGAGGTGCCTTGATTTTAGCTTTGGCCACTCTGGCTCCAGTTTCACCACATTTCTGATCTAGATTCTAACTGAAGTTATCACTTGAATTTAGGACATTTATTACCATTTGGCTCATTTCTTTAAAGAGGTTAATGGGTTTAAATTAATTAAGCTCTGGTTGCATGTAATTTTCAAAAGAATCCCAGGAAAGAAAGACTATTATTAGTTCCATTTGATGGACATAGAAACGAGGCTTAAGGAGGTGAAGAAACTACACAAGATCAGGGAAACAGTAAGTAACAGAACCGGAACACTATTTATTGCTAAGTAATAAAGAGGTAAAAAGTCCTAGTTACAACAAGCACAATTTCAAAATGATGAATTTAGTTTAAGATTAAAGTACAAGGTAAAATATTTTTTACTCAAGAACCCTAGAGGCCCCAGGGTGACATCACCCAGAACCCTGGTTCACATTCAGTATAACTAGTGAACATTAGATAAAGCTTAAGACAAGATTACTATTATGCGTTCATTCAAAAGGTGAAGATCACACTTCAAAGAATGTGATAGATGATAGAAGTTTTATGTTATTATCTTAAAATGATAATCATTTATCCATTATTTGCTTTATGCAGAGATTTTCTTTTAGGTTGAATTTGAAAGCCAATTTAAATTTGAAATTTAAAAATTGCCAGTAGTGCTAGGATCACCCATGGCCACCCTTTCATCCAGATCCTAGTGTGGACGGATGAATGTTACTCAACAAGGTAGGATACTGTCTGGCTTCTTGCACCTTCCATAAGAAGCAGAAAGCCATTAACAGCTCCTCATTTGTATTGAGTCATGGTGATATCAGTAGAAACATCCTCAGAGCTGAAATCAGGGCACTTTGAAAGCTGCTACCCAAAAGAATCCCTTCAGTACCCAGTGGTCCTAATCCTTGGCAGTGCTGGAGGCATGAGTCTTTTATTAGTCTATGGCTCTGTTTTAAAGAATGACTTTAAATACATTTCAAGGTAGTTCAACCTACATTTGATATTTATGATTCTTTAAAAGCATATGTAATTTTGTGTTTATAAGATCTGTTATGAGTGACACTCATTCTATCTCTATAGTGAAGGAAAATCGGTTCAGTTCATATGCATCATTTTCTTTCTCCTCCCAACAAACATTGGCAACAAGAGTGCTACCTCTTCCATTGGTATACATTTTTGTTTTCAAAGTTCTTTCACATACATTTGAATTCCCACAACAAATGTGTGAGACAGAGTCGGTATTGTCTTACATACTTAACAGATGAGAAAATTGAGACTTGAGATGTTTAATAAGAGTACTGGGCCTTTAATTCAAATCCTTCTACTCAGTGGTGTGCTGATTAAACAGCTCCCAAAAAAAAGCCCTCGTTGATAACATTTGCTGAATTTCAAGTATAAATAATCCCTCCATGGCCATTTTCAAGCTATCAACATGTTGTTACTTCATGAGAGTTGGGAAGATGTGCCACGTTGGCTCTCTTGAGGTGGTACAAGCCATCTCCAACACAACCTGGAATCCTTCAGCTCTGAATCCAGTGTTCTATATATGCCATCAGATTAAATATTTACAGTACTAATTTAAAACTAGTATCTAGCCCAATGTATGGAAGACGAAACCTAAAAAACTATAAGCACAGGTGATGCAGAGTTTCCTTATGGGAAAAGTAGCCTTAGACACTTTGCATACACTGATCTGCTCCAGTTTTGAGACCCTACCCTGGCTACAACCAAATGGACCAGAAAAGTAGTTCTGAGTGATCCAGAGATCACTATGTAAACTGGGATGAGTCAGAGATCAATAGCTTTTTCAGTCCAATCACATTTATGTAATATCTTTGAGCACACAATTTCTAGGCATATTCCTTGCCTGTCTGACCATCTCCATTTTACTGACAAGGGAGGCCAAAGTCCAGAAAATCAAATGACATGCTCAAGTCACATAGTATGGGAAAGCCTGACTGAGTCATGGTTGGGGGCCTTCACCACTCTACCAGGACACCTCATTCATCACTGTGAAAAACAAAATGTTCTATAAAGTGTGACAGGAAAGTCAGGACATCCATCAAAAGCAATATGGAATGTCAGAGGTAGGGATCCTACAGGTCTGTTTTTGCAATGGTTTTCAGACTACACTCCACAGAGCCACAAGGGGTGTAGTTACCTCCTCAGGGACATAGAAAGAGATAAAGCCAAAGAGAGAAAGATTCTGGATGTGATATAAGCACTCATCTGTCTTATATTTTGGGCATCAGACTAAGATTTCTTTTGGAGAAAGGGTTCTATGACTTTAAAAAAAAAAGTTGGAAAACTCTAGCAAAGACCAAAGTCTAGACTGTTAATTTTTAAACAAGACTCCTTGGTGTGAGATACTTGCTCTCATAAACCAAAGGGAGATTTCTGGCTGCTCTTTTCCCATGATCTGGCAAGATAATATATGTGCAAACACACAAGAGGGAATGAAGCTGTATGTGAACTAAAGTCAATAAAGGACTTTTAGCCCCAGTCTGATCCATTCTGAAAGCAAGTGCATCCATTTATGGCAACTTCACTGACGAGTTTTCTATCATATGACCTCCCAAACTGCCCAGGCACTCCAGGTCCTCAGCCGACACCCTGGAGGCCAGCCACAACTCCTAGCTGCCTGAATGAGCACACAAAGGTAGCACTCTTCCCATGCTTGCTCGGGTGACAGTAGCATGGGCCACAGAGACCTCGGACAAGTTCTCTATGAAAACAGACAAGGCAGATGGGAATTACATTAAACAAATGCCAGGTTTTCAGACCTAAGAGCATGCAGTCACTTTACAATGCATTTCAGTTGGAAAACTGAAGAAACAAAGAAAAATAATTAGTCAAAGTAATTAACCATTTTAAGTAGAAAAAAGAGACACAGATGATGCATCCAATCAAACAGTATAAATTTAGTATGCACTGAACTTTATTAACTTTGGGGCAATTCAGAACAAATGAAACACTAAATATTTTTTGAGACAACATTATAAGCTTATAGGTAAAGATAAACACTGAAGCACATATTTTTTAAAACAAATACTCATCTTAAAGCTAAATGGAAAAGTACATAGAAAGATAATACACATGTTGTTTCTATTTTACTTTAAAAAGTAAATATATTTTACTTTTTACATATATGTAGGTATATATGTTTAATGTATTTAAATGTTTGTCTATATATATACATTTATAATATCCTTTTTTAAGACTAATAAAATGCATAATTTCTTGATGAAATAAAGTCTTCAAGGCTAATACTATTATTTAAAAAAACAAATATAACATTTTCACATCATATAAAATGACTGTGAATTAAAACTATATTTTTCTGGATGAGTGTTTTTAAACATTTATTTTTCTAGATTTTAATCAGAATATACAATGAGCACAAACAGAAATGAAAAGTAAACTGAGGCTAAACCTAAGTTTTAGTTTATCAAGGGCTACCTATTTCATATTCTCCTAGGACCATATGTATTAAGATAAAACACTTGAATCAGGTTGGTTGCAAAGGAATGTAACAAACTGAGGATAGGTGTTAGTCTTTTGCTAGAAATCCAGAACACAGGCAGTGATGGAAAATATTCAAAGCTTAAATTTCACCGTATTTATTAGGCATGTAAAAAGTTAATTTTTAGCAAAGCTAATGTGCTTAAAATAGTCTACTGTTCTCTACACGTTATAAACCTGGATTATGAAACTGTTAAACACTCAAATACACAAATTCTTTGGCACACAGTTTTTTTCCTCTGCTTTACTTCTCTTTTATAAAGACTCAAATTTTATGACTCAGGGATTAACAAAAAAAGAAAAGAAAAGAAATGCAAGCTCCTATAAGGCAAAGCCAAGTGCTAACAGACATATTTTAAAGTGGCAAACACTGTTTTTTCTTTCAGTAATAATTTTGGACTTGCTTGCTTTGTCATATTGAAATACTTCATGTTCAAACATTTTACTAGCATTATATTTAGCTATATAGAAAAAAAGAAACGAACTAGTTCAAGGAATGTCCTTAGTGTCACCTAGTTCTAGATTTGCCTAGTTCCCTATTACGACTGATTTTTAAAAAGCAAGAAAGTGAAAAATTATCATAAAAATCCTGAAAAATTGGTATTTTTATGCTAGTTTACAGACAACCTCAAGGGCAGGGATGCTAAGATCTGTTAGAGTTTGGAAATGGATCTTTTAAATTTAAGTCCATTTCTCTTCCCCATATTCCAAATTCAACAATCATATCCTTGTTGAAAGGAAAATAAGGAGCTTAATAAATATAAGTATTTACAGAGATACAGATTAATCAGGATAACATTATTCATTTTCACAAAGGATTCACACCAGATTGGGTTGCTAGTTCCCATAACTCATTTAAAGAGACCTGAGTTGTCCCCAGTATTTTCCAGGAAATTTTCTATGACTATGAAGTAGCCTTGTATATAGAGCCAAGATTGGTGAGTGATGAAATCTATTTGTGCTTCAGTCATAGTATCACAAAAAAAGGTTTTACATCGGGATGTAATGTACAGATAGACATAAGGAAATATAAACCTGAACAAAATTTTGGAGCCAGAGTTTTCAGTAATTGGACAAAGGCAGAACATAACTTATCCTTGAGAGGAGGGAAACACAAGAGATGAGCTCCATATTCATCTTGGTCCTCTGCCTAGGAGTACTTTTCAAACTGCAGCTCAGGGAATGGAGTCTAAACAGAATGCAGCTGGGTGGAGGAAATGGAGATCTGGCTGGCAGATATGGCAGGGCACTGTGGGGCAAAGTACTGAAAAAGAAGCTGCATAAAGAAAGAACTCCAGAATATGCATAAGGGTTCCCTTGAGTTTTTAGCCGAATATTAAACAGAGTATACACTAGACCTAGCCAAAACAGCTATGATGTGAGTAGAAAAGAGTTTCTAAAGGTGGAACACTGCAAGGAGATGAAGTTCCAACCAGCCAGAGACAAGAGACCTTCCTGAACATTTCCAAGGTTCAGCTGAGACCACAGAAAGGTAATGCCTTATAATACTCCAGCCCTAGAGTAAGGAACTCTCTAGATTTGCCCTAAAGCCAAGACTTTTCAACTAGCTCCAGCTCATCCACCAGAAAATTAACTGTTTGCCAGATCAAACTTCATCCCTTTCTAAAGGAAGACAATGATATCCAAAGTTTTGGATATCATTCACAATATTCACCATCAGATAAAAAAAATTACTATGCATGTAGTCTGATTGACATCTGAGTGGATAGTTGTTGCTTCTTCCTGTATTTCTCTTCTAGGAACACAAATTTATAGCAAACAAATCTTTCCTTTCTATATGGAGTAGATTCCATTTGGTTTAGCCAGGACTCTCTGTTCTCACTAGTGGTCAAGCGACCAGGAGAGACAGAATGTCCTACCCATGGGACATAGGATTGGCAATATGACATGAGTAAGGCCATTGAGAATCCTCTTTGGCAGTTGTCCCCTAAAAATGTGTTTATTCAAACTAGTGTGATGTAAAGTTAGGGGTGCTGATGGCATCATACCTGCTACACAAAGTTAGCCTATACGGAGATGAGGAAGGAGAAGTACAGCCATGATGACACCATTTCTGCCCTAAGATTTAGTCATGTCAAAATGACTTTGTAAAACTGGTAGGGTGGGATTCAGAAATCTTTCTAGTTCTAGATTATTAAGCCATAACAGTTCTGACAGGGCCTCAGATGCTCGGGGTAGCATGTATGCTAGACTGTGTAGACTGTGACTCAGAACATAACTGTCTAGTGAGAGAATCAACATTTGATAGCTGGAAATGGATAGTCCTGGCTGCTTGTTAAAGAGCTGTATTATCTTGGGCAAATATCTTACTTTCCTCCCTCCCCTCTCTGTAAAATGAGAAGAGAGACCTTCTAGGGCTCTTTCTAGCTACAAAATTTCATGAGTCTATGAAATAAGGGACTTTCCAAAGTTAGCTAGATAACAGGTTGATGCTAATTTATAAAAGTGACTTGTTCAAGCCAACAAAGAAAGGATGTAAGATGAGAGATACAGGAATCCAGTGACCAAGCTTGAATAAAAGCTCATATAGCTTCCCAATTCCCCAATTTGCTGATTCTTAGACCAATTTTCTCTTGTTTACAAATTGAATTAAATGAATTCTATCATTCAGTAACATGGGCTGAAGAGAAACTCAGTGTGAACAAGGCATAGACAAAATAGGGCAAATGGCCTATTGTTTCCTACTTTGCCTTGCTGTCTCTTAAGAATTTTGAACAAATCCCCTAATACCTCCTTCATTTTCCCATGTGTAAAATTAGACATGGCTATTTACAAATAAAAAAGAGAAAAGGCTGCAAGTATTTGGATAAATGTAGTAAAATTATACTTGTTTGTCATCTACACATTTGTTAGGATCACCTGAAATTCCAATTGTGAACAAGGACTTATTTTAGATCTACAGGTAGCTCTAAATTTGTTTTAATGAAAATAGATGTTTAGTGGGAAATTCCTCTTATACTTGAAATGAGACAATTCTACTCATCTTTTAATCCTGTGATCAGGATTAAAAAGGCTAGTTCTAGTATGAATGAAGGCAAAATTGATTGATCTATAAAAATACTCGATATTTATTTTCCTGATTCAATGGCCTGTCAGGTCTTTGAGGCTGGGTGACAACAGTCCTAGTGTAATAGGCCATTGATTCTTACCTGTGTAGAACAAGAATTGACAAAGGGCTTCAAGAAGACAGGAGGGATGTGCCACAGATAAGAGATACATGAACTGAGAATTTTGAACTAAAAAAATTCAATAATAAGCATGTAAAACCTTTTTCCCAAATATTTTTCAAAATGCTATTTTGAAAAACTCATCTGATAATAAAAAATTTTACAACATCTGTTTTATTTTTTTGTCTTCTTATAAAGAATAAAAGAGAAGATCTTTGGGAAAAAGTGCAAAGAAGAAAACAAACATTCCCCAAATCTCACAACCTAAATATAATTGTGTTTTAAAAATTGAGTACATATTTTCTCCAGTCTTTTGTTTTTAATGCCAGAATCATTTGAAAGCATTTTATAATCATTATCTCATTTGACCCTCCTCATTTACCTATGAGGTAGGTATTATTCCCACTTTATAGATGAATGCTGTACAGCTTGCCTGATTCCAAAGCCTGTGCAATTAAGCATTACACTGGATGCACACACGTGTGTGTGTAAATACATATGTATGTGTATACATACATATACATTTATGCCTGTTTGAATATAAGTACCCAATGTTATAAGTAATATATAGTATTAATGATTTATGTTTTTTAGTTACAACATATCAAGCAAAGGTTCCTTCCCAATGAGGTCACAAAAAGCCACAAGCTGAGAGATAAGAAAAGGTCAACTGCTATTTGTCAGATGTTGGGCTCCAAGAAAGGAGAGCCAAGAGTACAAAAATCTTGAGAATGTTTTCTGACTTGAAAAGAGACCCATGTCTAAAGCCAAGAGAAACACGTGACTCAGGATCCTTGAAGTGGAAAGGTTTTTGGGTATAATAGAATGTATCTGGGTGTTTCTTATAATTTGTTTTGTCTGAGCCACTTACCCCCTTCTAGGAGTGGAAAGTAATATAATGTAATTCCTATTGGACATGAAGATTATGCGACCAGTCTCCATAATTCAGAATAGTGACTCAGCAAGGGGACCTGGCATCTCTATTCTGCACCCAATGCTGAGCACAAGTCAATGAATGTTTTATAAATGTGACATATAAAATCCTGAGCTTCATCATAAAACTCTATGTGTGATCTATCAATCTGAGTCCTCACTGACGTCAGCAACTTAACAATCCTCAATGAGCTAATTCTTGTTCTCCTTAAGTCATGTTATTTCCAGTCCCTGCCATACCTCCTTTTTTTTAATTTAAATTTTAATTTTTTTTAATCACTCACCACCATTATCCCAGTTTCTCTGGCAGAAAATTTGGACCCACTTTCACTCTCCCCTCTTCACTCCTTGCTCCTACCCTAATTCAATAAATGCTATCAACTCTTTCTTTTTTATTTCCTGGCATTGACTCCTTCCTTTACTTACCCATTGTCTCAACCTCGGTCAAGGTCCTAGAATATAACATTCTGTCACCATTATTTCACTATAGGCAGCATTAAGAGGGAAAGGAGCCACTACTAATAATTATTCTGGTACAACAAGTTTAAACCTGATTGTCCTGGGTACATTTAGGGAAACTCCTCATCTGCTTTCTCCTCATCTCCATTTTTTCTGCATACCACAGCCACATAATCATCCTTAACAATAAAGTGTAAGCTTCCTGCTAAGGTTTTAAAAATCAAGTCCATGTTTGGGGCTCCTAGGTGGCTCAGTTGGTCTGGCTCTTGATCTCAGCTCAGGTCTTGATCTCAGGCTCATGAGTTCAAGCCTCATATTGAGCCCCATCCACACTGAGAGTGGAGGCTACTTTAAAAAAAATCAAACTCATGTTTGATACTGCATGCAGAACGATGTCCAGTTTTCTCAATCCTGTCTTTGTAATTTGACCCCTTCCTAACTTGATGTTTGTCCCCTCCTACTTTGTTCTGTATATAGATATATATACATGTGTATGTGTATATATATGTAATATATATTACATATATATGTAGACACACACATGTGTATGTATAAAATTTTGGATATTAACTCTATCTGACATAAAATTTGCAAACATTTTCTACTCCACAGGGTGTGTTTTCATCTTGTTGATTGTTACTTTTTTCTGTACAGAAGTTTTTTAGTTCAATGCAGTCCCATTTATTTATTTTGAATTTTGTTGCTTGTGCCTTTTGGTGTCATACCCAAAAATCTTTACCAAGATTAAGGAGACTTTCCTCTATATTTTCTTCCAGCAGTTTTCTTGTTTCTTGCCTTACATTTAAGTTTGTAATCTATTTTGATTTATTTTTGTGTATGGAATCCAGTTCCATTCTTTTGCATGTGGATATCCAGTTTTCCCGCAACCATTTATTGAAGAGACACTATCTCTTCCCCAATGAATATTATTGACTCCCACTGCTAAATATTAATTGACCATATGTACATAGGTTTTATTTCTTGTCTATCAATTCCATTCTATTGATCTGCAAGTCTGTTTTTATGACAGCACCATACTGTTCTGATTTCTACGGCTTTGTAGTATAGTTTGAAATCAGGAAGTGTGATGTCTCCAGCTTTGTTCTTCTTTCTCAAGAGTGCTTTGGCTATTTGGAGTCTTTGTGGTTCCATACAAGTTTTAGGATTGTTTTCTTATTTCTGTAAAAAATGTTGGGATTTTGATAGGATTCTGAATTTATTAATTTTAATAATTTTTTGAAGGGGCTTTAGGATTTTCTATGCATAGGATCATGTTATTGGCAAAAAAGATCATGTTATTCACAAACAGAAGCAATTTTACTTTTTCTTTCTTATTTAAATGCCTTTTTCGAGGGTGCCTAGGTGGCTCTGTGGTTTAGTGCCTGCCTTTGGCCCAGGGTGTGATCCTGGGGACCCCAGATTGAGTCCCAAATCGGGCTCCCTGCATGAAAACTGCTTCTCCCTATGCCTGTGTCTCTGCCTCCCTCTCTCTCTATGTCTCTCATGAATAAGTAAATAAAAGTTAAAAAAAAAATTTTTCTTAATGTCTTTTTTAAATTGCCTGATTATTCTGGCGAGGACTGGCGAGGACTACTATGTTGAATAGGAATGATGAGAGTGGGCATCCTTGTCTTATTCCTGAACTAAAAGGAAAAGCTCTCAACTTTTTAGCACTTAGTATGATGTTAGTTGTGAGCTTCTCATTTATGGCCTTTATTATGTTGAGGTATATTCTTTCTATATTCAATATGTGGAGAGTTTGTATCATGAAAGGATATTGAATTTTGTCAAACACTTTTTCCTGTATCTATTGAGATAATTGTATGATCTTTATCTTTCATTCTACCAATATAATGTATCACTTTTATTGATTTGTCTATGTTGAACCATTTTTTGCATTCTAGGATGAATCCCATTTATCATGGTATATGATCCTTTTAATATGCTGTTGAACTCAGTTTCCTTGTATTTTGTTGAGAAATTTTGCGTCTATATTCATCAGGGATGTTGGCTTGCATGTCGCTTGTTTGTTTATTTGTAGTGTCTTTATCTGGCTTTGGTATCAAGGTAATGTTGGCCTCATAAAATGAGGTTGGGATTGTTGTCTTTCTTCAATTATTTCAGAAGAGTTGACAAAACATTCATGTGAATACTTCTTTAGGCATTTCATAGAACTCACCAGTGAAACCATTTGGTGTTGGGCTTTTCTTTTTTGGGAGATTTATGACTATTGATTCAATTTTCTTATTCATTGCTAGTCTGTTCAGATTTTCTACTTCTTCATAATTCAGTCTTGGTAGATCGCATGTTTATAGGAGTTCATCAATTTCTTTTGGTGTCTAATTTGTTGATGCATAGTTGTTCATAGTAATCTATTATGGTCTGTATGTTTCTGTGGTATCTGTTGTAATGTCTCATCTTTCATTTATAAGTTTATTTATTTGAGTCTTCTCTCTCTCTTTTTGGTTAGTCTAGCTAAAGTTTTGCCAGTTCCACTTATCTTTTCAAAGAATTCACACTTAATTTTGTTAATATTTTCTATTATTTTCCAATTCTTAGTCTGTTTATTTGTGCCCTAGTCTTTATTATTTCCTTGCTTCTACTAACTTTGAGTTGAATTTGTTTTTTCTTCTAGTCCTTGAGGTATAATGTTAGGTTGTTTATCACAAAGTACCTTCTAATAAATTATCTGATTTGACCCTAAAAAACAGAAAGGGTAGCGATTATTTGTTCCCATTTTGCATATAAGAAAATTTGATACAAAAGGCTAAAAGATATAGCCAAGGTCATGCAGCCAAAATTCCCTTCTTCTTCCAAACTTAGTAAAGTGAATAAAAATTTCAAACATTAAATAGCAAAACATTCAAACAAAGGAAGAAATATATATGGCAAAATAATATCTGAAAGATGGCAATCAGGAAAAGAGAGATGCAATAGTGTAGAGATCGAAGAGTAAGTGATACTATTTCCAAAGCAATTCTAGGAGAGCAAAGTATTTCTGGTAGAGTTGAACAAATTTGGAGGTAACCTGACAAATGCCCCATAATTCAGAGGGGAGCATTCAGTAGGCAATGTAGGCTGCAAAAATTTTTATAGACTGAGCTATTAAAGTAGAAATCTTGACCCACCACCATGACACTAAGCTCATCTAAAGTAAGAAGATCCTTTGAAGCATGAGCTGAAGCTGGGAAAGTAAGTGCATTGAACTGCCTGTCAAAAGCAAAAGCTCAAAAAATTATTTGCAAATTACAGCATAATCTGCACCAAAGGGTTCCCATGGATAATACTATGTCCCTTCTTAAAAAAATAAATGCCAGTATAAAATGCTAAACAAAACTGCAGAACAAACGGTAGATCCCAAATTCATCAACTATTACTGTCCATGTTTACCAACTGAATTTTTCTCTAATCTCAATTAATAGTAGAATCCCAGTGATACCCAGTCCTCATACTTAAGTTCTTAGAGAAAATAAGGAGATCTTAGATAAGACAGGATGATAAATATGTTCATGGATACAATATTTGAAAAAAGAGATGGCCTAGCTATCACTTTCCACTTTAAATATGAGGAAAATGGAAACAAATGGCATAGAAACTATGCAAAACAAAAAGAACATAAGGGAAAAAAGGAGAAGAGGAAAGAGAAGTGAATAGGGAAGAGAGAAAGATATCAAAGACAAATGAAAAATATATTCTAGAAAAAAGACCTTAAGAAACAAGAAAGAAATACATAATAAATACTTTGCATCACAGATGATATTAAAAAGGATGAGTTTGTTGAAAGAATAAAGCAAAGATGAGATGAAAAGGCAGTAGAATATATAGAAAAGGGAGACAATAGACCTCAGAATACAAAATAAAGATCAGAGTACTGCTTCTGGAGAACTAACAAATAGGAGGGGGAAAAGCTGATAAATTTTGTTAAATGCTTTTTTGGTATCTGTGGTACTTATGATACTTACTATGATAATTATATATTTTTATGTATTTTTTATCCTATTGCTAGACGAAGGATTGATATCCTTAGTAACAAAAATCTTTCACAAATAAAGAAAAAGGTCATTAGACATATGAATGGATACCTTATTAAAAATAAGGACTAATGGGTGGTATCTGGGTGGCTCAGTTGGTTGAGCATCTGTCTTTGACTCAGGTCATGGTTCTGGGATTTTAGGATCTGGCAGCATCAGGCTCTCTGCTCAGTAGGGAGTCTACTTCTCCCTCTGTCCCTCCTCTCTCCTTCATGCTCTCTCTTTCTCTCTCAAGTAAATACATAAAACTTAAAAAGAAATAAGGACTAATGGCCAATAACACATACACAATCAAACTTATTTTAAAGGAAGGCAAATTACAAAAGAATTTAGTACCAGTCAGACTGACAAAAATTTAAAACATTGTTAAAACTGTCAATGGAATGAGGATGAAAGCAATTTTACAAATTATTGGTGATGGCATAAAATACTGTAATATTTTATAGGGCAATTTGAAAATATCTATCAAATATTAAATGTACAAATTTTTTTAACCTAGCAATTAACACTGGTGGGAATTTCTTGCATTACTTTTGCCCAAATTTGAAAATGAAAATGTATGGTATAAGTATGTTATTTTAAATTGAACTAGTGTTTTAAATACCACCTCCCATTTAAAAAAAAAACAAAAAACAGAAGCAAACTCTATATGTCCATCAATAAGATACTAGTGAAAAGAATTATGACACATTTGTACCATGAAATATAGTTAACTTATTAAAAAGACATTATTGAAAAGAGAAGAAATTTCTAAAACAATTTATTAAAAAAATGCAAGGTCAGAGCAATGAATGTAGAATAATTCCATATATACAAAGAAACAGAGAAACAAAGAAACAGGACATCTGTTTCTTTCTTCCATGCCACTTCATCCAATTGATTATTAAATCATGTGGACTTTATTTTCCAAAAGACCATGAAATATCTCCATTTTTCTTCTGCCATATGCTAGTCCAAGTTTCCTTTATTCTTTGCCTTATATTTCTGCAATAGCTTCCTAGCTGGATTCTAACTAGGTACTTTCCTTTCTGCTCAGTGTTTCCAACCATCCTGGGAACCTTCAGTTCCTTGAACAAGCTATGGTCCTCTTGACACACAATCTTTTCTCTGTCTGGAATATTCCCCTCTAAATCCAACTCAGTTTTCCATTCTTCTTTCAGATTCTAGTACAACTACCACTTCCTCAGAGAAGCTCACACCATTTTTGTTGCATTAATTTATAATCTTATATATTTACCTATGTGTGTGATTAGTTTAGAGTTCCCTCTGCTGAACTATAATCTCTAGAAAGTTGGTGATGTTATCTATTTTTGTTCATCACTGAATCCTCAAGAAGGTAACTGACTCAGAAATGGAATAGATAAATACATTCATTAGAATCCATCCATTTATCCATCCATCCGTTCATGCTGTAGCTGCATTAAAAATACCTGGAAGAAACTAATAACTGTTATTATGATCTAGGGACTAGGACTAAGCAAAGAGATGGGAGTAAAAAGCAATAATAACTATCTTTTAAGTATTTGAATTTGTTTACATTTCTATAAGGTGCACTGAATAATATACAAATAATGTCATAACATATTTTGTTGATGACATGAGATCAAGTATATACTAAAATGTCTCCTTCAGCCTGGAAGGGTAATTAGTTTCTTGTTATCCTGTCAATAGGACTATAATTGTAACTCTGAGAAACCTGCATATTAACACAATTCACTTCTCTTGCCAACTCAATTCAGTTCTATTTTAAGAACAGAGTAAATAGACCTTCTCACAAGCATTCTTACGTGTGTTTACATACTCATGCAACACACATTTTTTTTCTCATTAAAGGTGTTAGAAAATTCTCCCAGGAAACTAAGTCACGTTGTCATAGTCTTTTCATGGAAAGGGACAATGTTTAGGAAAAAAGATTCTCTTAATTTTGATTAACAAACAAATCTCATTAACCTAATTTACCTTAGAGTATTTTCCCTGGATGGAATTACCAGTTTTTGCAACAATTCAAGGAAGCGAATTCTCAATTAGGGAAGAATTTTTGGAATTAACCAAAGAGCTCTTTCTTCACCTTTATTTCTATTTAACCTATTCCTAGTCTCCCTCAAATGCCTCTTTAGTCTGGCGAATTATCTCAGCAGCAGCAGCAGCAATCTGGGCCACACCAAGTCTTGCCACCTTTCATCAGAATGAGGAAATAAGCCTAAGATCTCTATGTTTGGTTTCTCAACAGCATCAAGTTTGTACTTAGAATACAATCATAGAACAACCCATAAAAAAGCCCAAAGAGCAGAAACAAAACAAGTCCATTTGGTATTGTTTTCAGGTGTTCTGAATTGTTAAATGAGAGATATGATCTTGAATTCTCATTTTTATCAAGTCTGTATTCTTATGTGTTGGAAACTGTTCCAACCAAGAGAATGTCCAGAGTTTGAGATAGGGATTATAAGGACAAGATGAAGTATTATGAGTTACTATCAGTACAATACTATACTATAATTTGATTTGATGGACACAAATTTCATTCAGATAATATCCATCAGCACACTTAGGGGTGGGGGGATGGTGAAAGGAGAGCAAAATTTAGTAAAGATTTAGTTCTGTGAAAATGGCGAAAATCCATGACCTCCTTTAAAGGCCAGAATTCCATAAAATCATTTACCCTTAGTATAATTTCCACCCTTGGTATTATTCACCCTTAGTATAATTAGAGTGTACCACTTCTGATTGCAAAAGCCCAAGGATTAGTCACTTGAATATAAAGAGTTCTTATATAAGTGAACTCTGGAAAAACATCAAGAGTACTTACCAGTAATTCTAGCACACTCTAATAAATATGGTTCAGAATGTATTGATATGTAAGTATTGTACTTAAAGCCCATGCATCATTGACCAATGTCATAGCTGTCAGAATAGAGGTTACTTTTGGGGGAGGAGACTGAAAGGGGGAATGAGAGGAGGCTCCTAGGTGCTGGAAATGTTCTAAAACTTGATATGGTTAATGGCTCCACAGGTATATACACATGTAAAAATTCATTGAGCCATACATTTATCATTTGTAACTGATACGATTTTTGATTTATGACTGTATAAATATAACCCCTTGATTAAAACAAAATTTAAGTAAAGGTATAATTTTCTTCTGTAAGGCTTCATTGGGGGAGAGAAATTTTTACCAAGAAAAAAGGCACAACTTGATTGTCATTTCTAAGGTCTAATAGGAATTTTATGGTATAATAAGAATTCTATTATAAATGATGTCTTGCAGATGTCCTAAAGAATGGGGTCTATTAATAACTGCTGGAGAATGAAAATATAATTTGAAATGTTGAATTTTTATTAATAATTAGGGAAAGACAACTGGCCACCAGCCTACTACTTGGGAGAATAAACTATGTTGAAAATTTCTGCAACAGAAACTTCTTTCCACTCTTGGCTTTGACATTCTCACTTATGCCTAGAGGATCATATTATCTCAATATATCTCATATAACTTAAATTATCAAATAATCCTCAGACAAAAATAAAATATACTATACTTCACACACACACAAATACACACAGAGCCTTTGTATGTCCTGGAGGAGCAGAGATGGGCTGGATGTATCATCCCACTCTTCAAATATTGGGGGATTTCTCCCTCCTGTTACATCTATCATAATCTGCCTTTAAATGTTTGGGATTTTGAACTATATATCATAAAAATGAATCTTGAATTATCATTAGAATAAAAGTAATAATCTATACTCATCCTAAAGAAGTCAGAATTCAATAGCATCGCATGATGTTTTAACAGAAAAATGTATATACTAAGTAGCCAACAAATAATTGAGACATTAGAACAACCTGAGCTCACCAGCCCTCCATGAGAAGTCAGGGCTGTGTTCCCATATGGAACTGGACTACTGAACTTCTAGAAAATTTCACAGCAAATCATCATGTGTTAATCTAACCCTTCTCCTGAAACATTTTACCCAATCTTAAATATGAACTCTTATCTTAAAACTACAACTTCACATATTTCTTTCTTAGACTATGGCCATAGATAGGAACAGCTCATTTCTTATTTAATAATACGATGTACAACATTTTAAAAGTCATCTTCCTTTACCTTCTCTTTAAATGTATACTTTCTGACTTTTCCTTAATCTCAATCCCACCCCATCCAAGCTCCAGCGTCCATAAGAAGCTCTAAGTGGGGGTTCCCAAGTCTTTTCTAGAAAAGCCTCTCTCAAAGCCTAAACCTCCATTTTTACAATCTGAGAGTGACCTCATGTTCTCTCTCTACCCAACTTTATCTTGTGTTCCCAACACCACAACCTCAAAACCTGAGCCATTGCACTAACCAACTCCTTTGTTTCCCACCTTCTGCCTTCAGTAGATCTCTTCCTTCCATTCCATCTACTTGCCTTGTCCCTGTCCTTGTACAAAGTGCCTAAACAATATTCAGGGGTTTCCTCCTCTGTAGCACCTGCCTCCATTATGTCCACTTATCTGTCCACCTTTCACAGTCAGAGTGACTGTTTCCAAACGTAGATCTTACCACTTCCCCTTCCACAACCCTCTCTGGCTCCCCATTCCACATGGACTAAAACCCTGACTCCTCTATTTAGTATGTAAGGCCATCGACCAGCATGCTTTCATCTAATTTTCTAAACTTAAACTTCAAACCATGCTCCCACCTCTGTACCTCATGTCTGGTCATACCTCAGGCATTTCTCCCCCAAACTCAAAGCATCATAAGACCTTTGAAAAACAGTTCCCTTCAGCGTGAACCCTCTGCTCTCTCATGTTTATTTTCAGCTCCACTTTGGGTAAGAGAGAGTATTGTTTTTGATAAGACAGCAGACTTTGGCTGAATTCAAATCCCAGTGCCACCACTTTCTTCTCATCAAGTCTTGGGTAAATTGCTTCATGTTTCTGAGAGCCTCAGTTTTCTCATCTCCATTCAGAGAGAATGGTAATAGTGTCGATGCTACAGGATTATGGGAAGGACTAAATGAATTAAGACATAAAAGGCACTTAACATAGGCCTTAGTACTCAACAGCTATTCATATCAGCTATTGTCATCGTCATCATTATTAACCTACTTCAAGAAGATCTTCCCATCTCATGAATTGGAATTAATGCCTTCCTTTCCTTTATCTTTCCATAGTACACTGTCCATGGCTCTAATTATACTTACCAAAATATGCCAGATGCAGGTTATTAATGACTGTCTGCCCTTATTTCATAAGGAGGAATAAATTCCATAAATAGTTATTAAGCACTAAACTACATCTTAATTATCAGTAGCTTATACTTTGTGCTTTGATTCTCTTTCTTTATCCCATCTTTCATTCACATCTTCCCATTTCAGAATCATGTTTAAACCTGCAACCTGGAGAATGTGTTAGGGTCCTTACTTCCCCACTCTTCATTATGCTAATATTCACCAAATCTTGCATAGACTACCTCCTTTTTAAAAAATTTTTTATTTATTTACTTATGAGAGACAGAGAGAGAGAGAGAGAGAGAGGCAGAGACACAGGCAGAGGGAGAAGCAGGCTCCGTGCAGGGAGCCTGATGCGGGACTCGATCCCGGAACTCCAGGATTACGTCCTGGGTGGAAGGCAGGCGCTAAACTGCTGAGCCACCCAGGGATCCCCCATAGACTACCTCAACACATTTTAGATTCTGACACTCCCTGGCCAATTTAGCATTGATTGCCTTGATGAATTGTTGTTCACCAAGATTATTATAATTGCTTCTAACTAGGGGTTTATTCCAAGTGGTTTTCCAAGACACTTGTGACCAGCCCTATCACATCACCTATCACACAATATTTGCCTGCCAATGCATTTGCATTGCCAACTAAACACCAACTTTCTTGCATGCAGAGAACATATTTTGTTTAGTGTAGGTAGCTCAGTGCCTGGTACAAAGTAGGATATCAAAAAGCACATGTTGTAAATATGGGTGAATGACTATATTTCATCATATCTCCATACACTTAAGTTGCACCCTTATTCTTACAAATGCCCACAAAATGGATTATAGGCCACAACATTACAGCTCTGAGGTTGAATCAAGGAGCTAGGAATTCCTCAGGGGACTCAGGAATTCTGTTCCAATAGCTGTGGGAGGTACACAGTCCAGCAAGAAGTGGGGAGGTAAAGGGAGGACTGGGAAAAATGTATATGAGATCATCTCTCTTCTCTAGGGCATGATGTCAGATCAGTTAAAAGATAATTGAGACTTCATCCCTTGCTTTCAGGGACAACACAGTCCATGTAGAAAAACCTAACCTACCACTATGCCACATGTAATTGTAGTGCACCATTCAGATCCCCCTTTAGAGAGAACAACTGGTTTTGTCTACTCAGACTGCTGTTTATCCAGATGGATACCTCTTTAGTTGAGGAGAGCCACATCATTCAAAGTCACACCTCTTCTCAAAGAAGACCACATCTGATGACTGGTCCATGCTGAGTGTAAAGACCCCATCCCTTCATCCAACTTGGAGCAACTCTGCAGGACCACTGAGTTTTAGCCTTTTTGAAGTTGGCTGAGATTTCCATTGAGATTTGGCTACAGCTCAAAGCTGTTTCCTACTCTTTCCCACTAAAGGTGCTGATCTCAAGAACATTCCCCAGAGTAAAGCACCTCCTGGCTAAATTCTGTTTCAGAATCTGCTCCCCATGCAACCTAATCTGTAACAATCAATGACAATGAAGATGAGATAAAATTTATAATGACACGTGCCATAACCCAGAGGGGAAAAACTATTGGCCTGTGGGACGAGTTTTGGTACTTAGAATTGTTTTCGTGTATACCTTTCTGGAGTTCAACATAGTAAAATATCTGTCAACCTAAAAAAAAAAAGTTTTGAAAATGCTGAAAGCCTGGCAATAATGGGCCAGCATTTGGATGGCACTAAGACTCTCACGAGGGACCATGCTCCATTTAAATGGTGCTCACAACCTCCACGGTGCTACAATCCTCACACATCCTTCATTCATTTCTTTCACCTGTTTAGTCCCAAGGATATTTGAATTCGATGGGTCATGACCGATTCTAATATTCCAATTTCTAAACCACTTCCCTCAATAACTTATACCTCTCATCTGATTCTTCCCACAAAATGTAAGCATTTTTTCAGGCTGAGTCTGTGTAATTGTCACCTTGGAAGCTTTCCCTGAGCAGACACCCTAGTTAAACATAACATTTGTTCAAAGCATGTTATGCAAATACAATTAAATAGAAGACCCCCCTTCACCTCTCTGTGGTAAGCCGTACTCCTCTTCTAGAATATTTTGAGGGACACCCTCTGTGATTTTTCTGGATGTATAAAGTATTTTCTGGATGTATAATGTATTTTCCTGACACACAGAAATAAGTTGGTCTCTCCTTTTCAGAAAACATGACCATTAGTATGTTTTCAGTTTCAGGATGCATACAGGTTATTGGAGTGATTTAAAACCAGAGGCAGTAAATAACCCATATCGCAGGCCTCATTTGCTTGGCTGGAGCCACCAAGAGCAAAGCCCAGGAGGATCTGGTGAAGCAGAACAGGTCCTGGCTGTGCTGCCCAAGCGCAGGTAATGGCTTAAAGTAATTGTGATCTTTGGGCAGTCAGTCAAAACGCAGAGTCAAAACTATAAAAGGGCAAGTGCTCCCACAGAGGAAAAATTATCAAGTACTGTTAGACAGAATAATAGGTGACTGCTGACATTTCACCTTTTATCATGATAGCAGTACTTGGAGAAAAAGCACAGTTAAGGTTGTCAGAATTTCATTTTAACCCCCCTCTTTGAGGCTGTTAAAAATTCACTCATGCTGAAACTTGCCTTTCAGGTTCTCAGCCAGGTTTGTGCTTTGTTTTCAATCCGTTGTCTCTAATGGAATGCAAAATGTAATGCAGGGAAAAGGGCTTTTCCCAAGGATCTTTCTACAAACTGCTTCCTATCCCAATTCCTTTTCCTCGTTCATTCAACTCTCTGCCAAAAGGTTAGTTTTAACCACAAAACAACCCCAAAGATACACTCAACTGAGAGAGGATTAAAGGCTTTTGGCAGTGTTTATAAAGATAGCTGAAGCAATAAGTCATACTCAACAAGTAAGAATCTGTTCAGTGGTGTTCACTAAAGGAAATCGCAACCTTAGAATGCTGTAAATGGCCATAACAGATGTAGTAAACAGGTAATTTTTATAGCGCTCCCTGAATAAAAGATAAACAAGGACAGGTCAAAAATGTCTTCATAGGCATGACACAGCGTGACAATCTGGTAGAAAGGAGGAATGATAGACATTGTCTCAAGGTTATATTTGAATAGTAAACAGTAAACTGATTTTGTTTAGACTGTGTACTCTTGGCACTCAAAACTCCCCATGACCCTCTCTTCAAGCCATCTCCCACTGAGGACAAAATGCTAGGGGAAAGGGAAAGAACTGATGGTTTATTGTCAGTTACTTTGCACCAGACAGAATGTTAGGCACTTGATAATCATAAGGCAGCATGAAGATACCAACAGGCACAACACACCCCTGATCCCTACTTTCCAGCTGAAACATATTTTATCTATATCTTCCTGTGCATAAATACCTTTAAAATGCTCCCATGCTTGCTTTGCTTATCTTATACTAAAGCAGCTATCCAGCTAGACTTATTATGTTGATCGGCATATGAGATATCACCATATATAATATTTACTTTTGCAGACACCCCACCAGCTCTTTGATAGACGTGTTAGGTCTTGCATGTGCTATCCTTCACATTACAGTAGTCCCAGAACCTGGGAAAGTACTATAATAAGCCTTTTATTATTATAAGCGTTTCTGCAATACTTTCCATTTGCAAACTGCTTAACAATCAACTCTCCTCTTTATGTTTCACAAGAAATCAGATAGCTCAACACTTGTTAGCTTTGTTTTATGGCCCTGAATCCTCAGGCCCAGAGTTCAAAGAAATCAAGGGTTATGCAGCCAGCTCAGGCTTAAGACCAACACAGCTGCTCTGTTTTTATCCAGCCTCTCAGCCAGGCTGCCCAGCTGCTTCCCAATCCTTTTACTGAATACATATATATGTATATATTTTATTTTTAAACTCTTGGAATTAAGAAAATTATAGTAAGAATATTGGCCCCAATTCTCCATTTTTAGCATGAAAATCTCACAGCCTGGTCTTTTGCCAAGTGTTGCTGGAATAATTTTGGCAGATCTGAAATAACCCACATACAAGTTCCCTCAGCTGGTAGAGAAGCAAAGATGGCTCTCTTTGGGGTCCATTTTGTCCACCGATGTCGTGGCAGCAAGGAGGGGAGGGGGCATCCCAGGCAGAATTGAGGGGCATTGCTTAGCCAGGCAGAGGCGGCAGTGGAACAAGAAGGGCAGGTGAGTGAGCAGAGCTGGGTGGCCTTGAGAAGCTTCTTTGGAGAGCAGTGGGACTGCTCAGGCACCTGGGTGACAGCCATAAAAAGGTTCAGGTGGCTTTGGCTTTCCAGTACGTAGTATGTGGCCACTGTTTTAGAAAATGGGTGGCAAAATCTAGTCAAAGGCATAAAGAATAACTAGAGCCTAGCTTTGGAAAAGGTCTTGTGAAGAGGTGTCCCTCTCTCTGTGGAGTCAGGCTGTTTTGTCTACCGTTCTTGAATAATGCCGTCATCCCGTATTTGTGGCAATAAAAACCTTTATTATCCCACATCATCATTTCATAATCTCTGTGATACTTACTATTAAATTCTTGTTAAACTTTGTTTTAAAGCTGTAATTTTGTGGCTCCATAGTATATATGCAAAATATTTCATTTGCAAATTACATTAAGTGCTGTTCATATTTCTGCAAGTATCAAGAAAGACTTGTCTTGACTTAGAATGTATGTATGAACTGGGTGTCCTTTTCCATTCTATTTCCAAATCTAATGTTTCTAGTTCTGTTTACTCCTCTTTAAGCAGACTGGGTCAGTTAGTTTATCCCCCATCCTCAAAAACAAATACTTCTTCCTCTTTGTACTCTTATTTTCCCCAAATACATCTGCAACATTATCTCAACCACTATCATCATTACCAACATTAGTTGTGCACTTTCTTTATGACAGGAATTGTCCTGACAATTTTTAAGATTTTATTTATTTATTCATGAGAGACAGAGAGAGAGAGAGAGAGAGAGGCAGAGGAAGAAGCAGGCTCCATGCAGGGAGCATGATGTGGAACTTGATCCTGGGTCTCTAGGATCAGGCCCTAGACTGAAGGCGGCGCTAAACCGCTGAGCCACCCGGGCTGCCCTGTCCTGACAATTTTACATATGCTTACTGATTTCTTTTCATAGCAGTCATGGGAATTATTATGATCTCTATTTTTCAGATGTGGATATTGGGGTGCAGAGAGGTTAATGAATCCATACAACAGCAATCATTTTGGAATTGGGACACACACATCTGGTTCCAAAGTCAGGCTCCTTACCGAGCTACTCTATGGTAGCCTGAAGACACTGCCATTTCCAAAGCACTTTCATGTGCACCTTTTAATTTGATCCTTACAACCACATGTGAGATTTTGTTTAAACTGGAAACCCCCATTTTACTTTCTCCAAGCTTGGGGAAATTATGTAATACTTTATTATTGTTGAATTTTCTGAAGGTTTGGCTATTTTTTTCCAAATATAAATTCTAGATTTAATCTAAAATAATGCTATGGACTTCTCCATCTAAAAAAGTTAAAGTTATTATCAACTGTAAAGCCTCCTCAAATTATTCTCCATGGCTTCTTTTCTCCCATTACAAAGTAAAGTCCTACATTTTTCAAGGGGATGTGCTGAACTCCAGCAGAAATGGAGTATATTTAAATGTGTCTTAAGTTATAACAGACTGCATTTCAAAATCAAATAGTTTAGGCTTTACATATTTATAGTTATATGAGTAACATTTGTACTTATATGTCCAGATTTATATATTCCGGGCCAAATTCCAAAAAAGGATTTTGAGGTTTGGAACATATACTGCTTGGAATTTATATATACCTCTGTTCTCCTCTCTTAATGTGGAGAGTAAGTAGTTTATTCTACTTTTTAATATCTCTACTTATATCCACAGGGTTTCTAAAAAGGACATATATGATAATGTGGCCTAGTAAAAATAAATGCTAAATTCCTTATTGAATTATTGTTTCTTAAGTTCCTTATTGAATTCTTGTTTCTTTTTCAGGCTAACTCATTTATACTTCTCAAATTTGTTCTTCTCAATTTTTGACACATCATCATTAAGGGAATTCTGAGTGTTTTATAGAAAGCAACTGAACTGAATTCCATAGGAGTACAAATAATACAGATGCCACTACCTGGATGTGTTCTTGGCTCTTGGGGCAAAGTCCTCCCATGCCTGTTATTTCCTGATGATCTTTGGGATATTACAGGAAGGCCCACGGAAGTGTTTTCCTTATCATGGAGTCATTGGAAGTGTTTGAGAGGATTACATACCCCAGGTCACTTGAAGAAACAAGCTAGGTTTCATGCCTCCTTATAACTTCTTCTATATGAGGCCTCACACACTTGTTATGGTAAATGTACCCCCCTACTGATAGTCACATGAATACTCCTGCTGTACAACTAATCTCTCCAAAAAGAATGTTAGGGAAACTTGGGCTCACTTTCCACTTTGTGGCCCATAAATACTTGCATAAACAAGCTCTATGAGCACCTGGGAAAGGTTAGTGTGCAGACCAAGGTCATAACACATTCCAGTGCTTAACCTAACCAAATGACACAGACCAAGAAAGCTTTTCCAAAAACAGGCAGCTGCATTTCATCTTTGCATATTCAGACCAAAGAAAATAAATACCTGCTGTTTCAAACAGCTGGGTAGTTCACTGGAATGCTGATGAGTCACCAAAGTCATGGACAGTAGTGATGTTTTTCTCAGGGTGGCAGGAAGACCCCATGAGGTGAGGTTCTATACCTTGCCAAGAAACTGGCCATCAGACCACTGAGGGAACAGAATGATATAGGAGAGGGATCTGACATGTCAAATTGTAAATCCAACCTTCATTTTGGCTAATAATACTTTTAGTTCTTTGGATTCAAGGCCCAAGAAATGAGTTTTAAAACTGGGAGTGTACCATATCTTTGGTATTAAAAGGGAGAGGGAAATAATGTATAGTAACTCTCAACTAGAGGCAGGAATTTTGCACTTGTTATCCCAGTTTATCCAATGATGACCATTAACAAATATTTTGATATTCCCATGATACAAAAGAGAAAGATGAGGCTCAAAAAAGTTAAATACTTCACTGAAAATTACCCAGATTGTGTGGTAGACTCAGGATTTGAAACCAGGACTATGAGATCCTATGCCTACTTTTCTTGCTGCCTTCTTGGGATAAAAAGGTATTTGCCTGGGGGATTTATGAGACATGAGAGAAGTTTCAATATGATCCCCCAAAGCATACCTTAACTTGCCTTCCTTAAGCTCAGCAGTATAAGAAGACATTTGCCATGCATGTTCCCTTACTATACAAGCACACAGAAGCCACTTGTGGAAGATGAACCTGCCTGTGCCAGAATCAGCACTTTTAGAGCTGAAGAGAGGGAAGGAACTTGACTTGTTCCTCAACTTGGACTCTCAGTCTGGTGGCTTAACAGATGGGGATTTTCTTAACTATTCCCAATCCTATCTACTACCTACCTCTCATAGCAGCATAGAACTTTTGGTATGGATGATATACCCCTCTTCTTTGGACTACATTCCACTCAAGGGCCTTTTGGAGGTATAGTTTAACTGCTGTTTTCTCGAGCATTTGCAGATAAAACAATTTCATAATATTCCTGGAAGTAATCTGATTCATAATTTTCAAGGAGTTTCCTTCTTTCATTCAAATAGGTAAAAGCACAAAGCAATAAAACATCAATAGCACCATGGCATTCAGCCAGACATTTCCTGACTTGTAGGTCACACACTACAACTTAAGTGTACATATGTGTATTGGTGCATAAAGGTGAAGACAACTCCTTCAGAAACCTTCAGTGTTTGATATCACTCTTCATGTAATTTCTAAGCATCCCCTTCAACCTCCCACCACCCCCTAGGGAGACCGCAGCATACTGATCAGAGACTGTGTAAATGTGTTCTTTGGTAGTTCCAAGTGTGTGTTTAGAATTTCAACCAGTGTACGGGCTCCCTAAGGGAGAGCAGAAAGAAGCTGGAACTCTCTGGCAACTCATTTTTTGGCATAGATGCCTCATATGCCATACCCCATGAAGTTCATCACACAGCTGACTTTCAGCAAGATGTTCACTAACCATTGGTGAAGAGATTATTTTAAAAACTTGGTCTAGGGATCCCTGGGTGGCGCAGCGGTTTAGCACCTGCCTTTGGCCCAGGGCGCGACCCTGGAGACCCAGGATCAAATCCCACGTCGGGCTCCCGGTGCATGGAGCCTGCTTCTCCCTCTGCCTATGTCTGCCTCTTTCTCTCTCTCTCTCTCTCTCTCTCTCTGACTATCATAAATAAATAAAAAAAATTAAAAAAAAACTTGGTCTAGGATATCCACATACACAAGAATAAAGTTGGACCTTTCCCACACACTGTACAGAAAAATTAACTGAAAGCAGATTATAGACCTAAATGTAGAGCTAAAACTGTAAAACACTTAGAAGAAAATGTAGGAGAGAATTTTCATTACCTTGGGTTATGCAAAGCATTACTGGATAGAATGTCAAAAGCACCAGCAACAAATCAAAATTATAAACATTTCTGCTTCAGTGGAGACTTTCAAGAAAATGAAAAGACAACCCACAGAATGGAAGAAAATATTTGCAAATCATATTTCTTATAAAGAACTTGCATGTAGAATATATCTAAAAACTTTTACAACTCAATAACGATAAAACAACTCAATTAGATTATAGCAAGGATCTAATTAGACATTTCTCTCAAGACGATATACAAATGGACAATAAGTACACGAAAAGATGTTCAACTTGTTTAGCTATAAGACAATGCAAATCAAAACTCCAGAGATATCATTTTATACCTACTAGAATGGCTATCATCAAAATAATAGATAACAAGTGTTGACAAGGATGTGGAGAAACTGGAACCCTCATACATTGATGATGAGGAAGAGGGAATAGCATAGCTACTCTGGAAAAGTCTCACAGTTCCTTGAAAGTTAGATATAAAATTACCATATAACCTAGTATTTCTACTTTTAGATGTATATTCAAGAGAAATGAAAACATATGTGCATGCAAAAAAACTTGTACAAAATGTTTGCAGCAGCATCATTCATAATAGCCAAAGTTTAGAACAACCCAAATATCTACCAACTGATGAACGGATAAACAAACTATACTATTACCCATGCAATAGAATATTATTTGGCAACAAAAATGAAGTGACTGATACATGCTATAGTATGTATGAACCCTAAAAACATCATGCAAAGAGATTGAAGTCTTTCTCAAAAGGCCATAGATTCCATGATCCTTTTTCATGAGATGTCTGGAACAGGCAAATCTATACAGAAAAGAGGTTAGTGGTGGCCGAGGGCTGGGGTGGGAATGGGGAAGAAATGGGGAGTGTCTGCTAATGGATTTCTTTTTGGGGTGGTAGAAATGTTGTAAAATTGACAGCAGTGATGGTGGCATGATTATGTGAATGTACTGAAAACCACTGTATAGTACACATTACATAGGTGAATAGGATGGTATGTGAATTATGTCTCAATAACGCTATTAAATATTTAAAAAGAAACTTCACTTTATACTTTGGTGTTTAGCCCTGGCTGCTCCTTAAAATCACCTAGGAGGGCTTCTCAAATCCCAATGCCCTGAGCAAATCCAAACCAACTAAATCAGAGTGTCTCTGAACAGAATATTCCAGGTGTTTTTTTTTTTGTTTTTTTGTTTTTTTTTTAATTTATTTGCCCAGGTGATTCCAAGGTGCACCAAAGGAGCAAACATGGAGTTTCCTGCTGAGGGGTAAAATCCCGTAGTACTCACTTCCCGTTATAGGTGTTTCTGCCTAGTATCCTTTTGGATGACATGTCATCCTAGACACTTGTCAGAAGTTATCAGTATGATGCTGTCACTTTTAGAGTCACTCTTCAGAAGAGACTAACATTTATAAGAAGATACTGAATGGGTGCCCTCATCCCCTGGAGGTCACTGACAAGGAAAATTATACTCTACTCAGTGGAACTTCTGATTTTCTTTTTATTTCCAAGGTATTTAGGCTTCTATGGTTCCTATTTTGGAATCTTTGTAAAGTAGTGCTCAAAAAGGTGTTCTGAAACGCATGGAACTAAACCATATACCTAATTGTTTGATGAGTTTCACTTTGATTCTCTTCATCTAAAATCCCAGAGTTTCAAAACTATTAACTTATTGCTAGAACCATTCAATCCAGTGAGTAGAAAGAACTTATAAACTGAAGCTGGAACTGCTGTTTTTCTCATTGTCAGTACCAGAAATAAACTGCTGTTGAATGACCAGTTACACTCCCCTAAAAAATATGTCAATTGTTTCCTTCCTATTCTTAAGCATAACTATGAGTCAAAACACTAGTTTATATGATTAAAAAAATAAAAATGACACAATCCCCAATATGGAAGTCAAGTCAGGACAGCCATTAGAATTTAACATAGGTAGTAATGAGCACAGGGTAATGTATGGAAGTGTGGAATCACTACATTGTACACCTGAAACTAATATTACACTATAAGTTAACTAACTGGAATTTAAATAAAAACTTAAAAAAAGAGAGTGAGAAAAGAATTCAACATAGAGACAGTCACTTAAATTCCATTTTATGAAGAAAAAAGACTAGCTAAATATTTTTGAAACATTTAGATACTGTTAATTTAATTAAAAGCTGCTATCATGTATCAAGTAGTAGAATTTATTAACCCAGGGTGAAAAGATACCATTTTGGGAGATTATGAACACTGGATTTGTAAAAGAAAAAAAAACTGTTTGAGGCTCGGTTTGGCATTTTCAACGCTTTGAAAACAGATCTCAGGAATGGCCTATCAAAGCGATTTATTATCTTGGATGTGATATGTAAATTGGTCATTTCATTGCTTAGAGATTTGTTCTACATTTCTGAAAGTAAACTCATAATGCAAAACCATACCCAGCCACCAATGGATACATAGAAACACTTTCACTGTCTCTTTTGCTCTTTCATCCTTTGGCATGCAGTAATAAATAAATCAAGAAAGCATATGTTCCTTGCAATCAAAAATCAGAGTAATTTTTATCAGTGTTAATGTGCACAACGAAGCTGGTTCTTTCATGAAAGTGCATTTCGGCACATTTGGCAAGTCTTTTATATGGAATTGACCTCTCAACATCTAGGGTGACTATTCTACTTTCAAAGGTGAAGGAAAGCACATTTGGTTAAAATAGAGCAGCTGCTGGTGGAGCAGAAGTCATTCCCCTAGTCTATCAAGCCATTGTAATTGTAGCTTCTCCAGAAACATAACAATTGACAGTAAAATGATAATTCAAAGCCACAAGTATCCTCTATATGATACTATAACTGATTATGTGGCAATAGCAAGAATGATGTGGGGTGGAGAGACTGAAAATACCTAGTAATAAATACCAGGAATTAATCCTTATGTGTCAAAAACTGGAATTGAACATGACTTTACAAAGATTCCAACATATGAGTCATAGAAGCCTACACACAGAGTTTAACCTGTGAGGAGGGAAGGAAACGGAAGCCATCCAGAAGAGCATAATGTCCCTCCTCAGGACAAGGTAGTGCAAGGAGGCACAGACCAAGGGAAATGTAGATAATCAAAAACTCAAGTCACTGAAAATAACCACAAAATTCCACACATTTATTTTTATCAAATTTTTCTCCCCTCAGTCTACCCAAAAGTACAATAGTGGCAAAAACAACCATTTTGAGGATATGACTCCTTTTTCAGCTGAGCGACATGATGGTAAGAAATGTGTCATCAAAAGGAGGGACCTGTTACATAATTTGGTGCTGAGCTAAATGAAAATGCGGGGTCTTTGTTCAAAAATTATGAAGAATTTCAAGATGGTAACAGCAAAATTCTAACTAAACTAAGCACAGGTTGCTGTCCATGCAGCCAGTCCCGCCAACAGCTGAGAAACAGGGAGGCAGCATTTGCCCAACCTATACCTGGGTCTGTTGTCTTCTAGCTAGTTTAGCTTCTTTTGGCAGAATGCACATACATACAGACTCTACAGTTAAGGAATGACCTTGTGTCACTTTCTCATTTATAGAAACCAACACCCAGAGAAACTAAATGACTTGTCTAAGGTCATGAGTTGAATCACAGAGCCAGCACTAAATCCCAGGTATCCTGACTCCCACACTGACATTCTTTCCCCTACTCCATGCTACTGATCTCCAGTTTAAATGTAAATAATTAGGAAATACTAACTACAAAAAAGGGGGCAGAGAGGAGAGGACATTACCTCATCAGAACTTCCTTTTCAATTCTTCTGTGCAAATAATAAAACGCGGTCTAAAAATCCATTTCAAATTCCTTTTCTGAGTCAACTCTTCCACGTCCTAGGGAAAAGACATCATATGACAGCTTCAGACACTGAAGCAAATTACCTTTGTCCAGAACTCGCTTGAGCCCTTGGAGTTAACGATCACAGACCAAGGTGGTTATTAGTGGATAGTTATTAGGCAACACACTAGTAAACTAATCAGTGTTCCTGTACAAATATTTAAAATAATTCTGAGATAATTTGAACTTTAACGCTGAGCTAGCCAAATGTATTTGTAATATGAACCCAAGGTTCTAATAAGTTACTGCCTTTTGGATGTCCTTCAATGTGAGGGACATTTTTAGAAAGATTAGCACTTGAGTGGAAACAAAGACTGACATTTTCAATGTAAACATGAGACCTGGAGGGGTTTTTGTTTGTTTGTTTTTGTTTTTGTTTGTACAAAAGTCATGTGTCTTCCTCACTCAGGTATATGTGTAAATTTAGTACATCAAAACATCTGGTGCAAGGACACCATTGTTAAAAGATACTGTACAAATCATATAAAAGAAGCTTTAAAAGCTCATGAAAAACATTCAACCAGGTGATGAAAGAGTTCAAGGTAGGCTGGCAACAGAATGATGCAAAAAAAAAAAAAAAAAAAAAAAAACAACCACCTTTTAGAGAGGCAAAAGACACCTGTCGAACCCCCTTGAAAAGGCACAGGGATTAGGGCCAGATAGATCTCCAATTCAAATCCCAGTTTCACATATATTTTGTTTTTATAAGCTGTGGCTAATTCATCTGCAAAATGGGGTTGATATGAAAGCCAGACAGCTAGATCAGATGCTTTCTAGATGAGATGCCTCAGTGATCTCTGAAATCTATGATGCACACGTCTTTAATTATATCTTATTGAGTTGCCCCTCAGAATTTTTGCTAGGGGGGTTTAAAATTAGTTTTGCATGTCCAATGCTTTCCAGAACTTTATGGTCTGTAGGTAGCAACAGGGAAAAGCAAAATATTCTCTGGCTTGGATAAATTTTGGCATAATTATAGGTCTGGTGTGTGGAAAATGAGGGCCGGGTGAAAATGGTGTAGAGACATGAGTAACCCAAAGAGTCTGAGGCTACAGCACTTACATCTCATTAACTGCCAATTACTGTATTTATAATTTAACACAAAAAGGAAAAACACAAATGGGGTTTTGAAAAAATCCCTTTTATCTAGACTTCAGTTTATACTTGGCCACTACAGGCAGAATTAATGCAATAGGTTGAGAAAGGGAGTAGTTAGATTGAGAAATAAAAACACTTTTTGATAACATGTGAGGCTATAAAAATGGCTTGGCTGAATCTATTAACCAAAGATAAATAATACCCTGCAGGAGGAAAAGAAACAGCTTTTTCTGGATCATAAGGTCTGGCATGTTTTTAAAGACCTTGCTTCCACTAAAAATATAACACAGTCAATTTAAAGAGACATTTTTTCAATTCGCGATTTCATAACATTTTTGCATCCGAAATCTTGTCTCTGGTCTGGCAACACCATGTTCAAGACTTTCATCAAAACGCAGGAAGAAAAATAGACTTTCTTTATGTGATCTCATTATTAATATTTCTATTGTTGCTATCTCTATTATTACTATTACTATTCTTATTACTACTCCCACTAGTAACACTGTTACTGCTACTCCATCCACATCTGCATTTCTAGATAACCATCTGATGGGAATTCTAGTGAATACTATTTTATTGCTCAGCCCCTGAGTCTCTCTCTCTGGTGAGTCTAAACATTATCTTTACCTCTGTGTAGTTCATGGGCTAGAAGTTTCATCACCTGGAAGCTTTTTATAAATACAACCTATGGAATCTGAAGCTCTGGGTTGGGGGCCAGGAATACGTGTCTTAGCAAGCTCACCCAAAGATTCTGATGCTCAAATTTGCAGAGGAAGTGACCCAAATGCCAGGGAAACAGGGGAAGGAGGGATGAGAGAGAAGTGAGGAGGAACACCTGGAGCCACCACCTGCACACTTGACCTTGTCTGCTTCAGGGCAGACTGCCAATGCCAAGGAGAAGAAAGCTAAGTCTGGGACAGGTTTGCAGGAAAGAGAGCTCCTTCCCGTCTCAGGATGTGGTTGCAGAGGCTCCTGCCTTCAGTTTCCAGCCTCCAGAAGGAAAGGTACCACCAGAACCACCCTAGCCGTTGCTTGTCTCTTTTGCCTAACAAATATTATAAATGACAAGGTTCCTTATTTTTCATTAATGCAGACAAGTCAGATGGAATTAGCTCTAGTTTCTGAATTAGTGTTTCTTAAGGTGTGAGGTTTATGCATTTCAGAGACTCATTGATCCCCAGTCCCACCAAATCAAAATCTCTGGGGGTTTCAGGAGGCTTTTAAAAATTATTCCCTATGCTTTGTCAAATTTGGGTACTTTGTTTTACTTTTTTGGCCTCACTTGACACTTAGTTTGGGATGAGGTTTTAAAATGTATGCTCTAAGCCATCTGTCCGTGTTCTCTTCCTTCTTCCTTTTCTTTATAAGAGCATGTTCTCAATAACAAGAAAATTTTGAACACACACACACAAAGAGGAAAAAAAATTACCTGCACTTCCATTGTCTATTTTGACAAATATAGTTAGATAAAAATGTATCAATTAAATAAAATTAGGATATAAAATGGTTACAGAATATCCATGAATAGATACCACAATATACTTTTAATTTGTCACCTAATATTAAACTTCTAGAAGGTTTTGTCTAGATTTTCTACTTTATAAATAATCGTAAGCAACTTCGTAAAAAGTTGTACTCATTCCTGGCCAAATGACCTTCATACTCAATTTTTAGAATTGAAATTTCGGGTTCAAAAATTGTCTTCCTTAGACTGCTTGACACACATTTGCCAAACTCCCCCTAGAAAGAGAGTACCAGTTAAAAACCACATTGGGCTGTAAACGTAAAGCCATGTTAAGGGCAATTTCATAATCAAGATAAGGAAAAACTGAGTATATACATACTCTTAGACCTAGGAAGTCCATATTATGATATACAACCTAGAGTGACTCTTTTTTTTTTTAATTTATTTATGATAGTCACATACACAGAGAGAGAGAGAGAGAGAGGCAGAGACACAGGCAGAGGGAGAAGCAGGCTCCATGCACCGGGAGCCCGATGTGGGATTCGATCCCGGGTCTCCAGGATCGCGCCCTGAGCCAAAGGCAGGCGCCAAACCGCTGCGCCACCCAGGGATCCCCCCTAGAGTAACTCTTTAAAAAAAAAGATTTATTTACTTATTTGAGAGAACACGTATGCAAATGCATGCAAAGTAAGAGGGCGGGCAGAGGGCTAGAGAGGGAAAGCTGACTTCCCTGCTGAGGAGTACAATGCGGGGCTGGATCTCATGACCCTGAGATCATTACCTGAACCAAAAACCAAGAGTCAGAAGCTTAACCACTGAGCCACCCAGGCATCCCTAGAGTTACTCTTGCTTGAGGAAATACAGTAGTAAAAAGTTGGATATAACTTAAATATCCATCAGTACAGGAACAAAGAAATAAATATAAACAGCAGTTAAAATATATGAACTAGAGGGGGACCTTGGTGGCTCAGTCAGTTAAGTGTCTGACTCTTTGTTTAGGCTCAGGTCATGATCTCAAGGTCATGAGATCGAGCCCTGTGTGGGCTCTATGCTCAGTATGGAGTCTTCTTGAGATTCTCTCTCTCTCCCCTTCTGGCCCTCTATGCTCCTTCTCTCTCTCAAATAAATAAATAAACAAAACAAAAGACATATGAACTAGATCTATATCTATCAGTCTAGATCTGTCTCAAAAACATAAGGGCATAATATTACATGAAAAAAATCTTGGTCAAAGCATACATAAAGGATGGAATTATTTATGTAAAATTTTTAAATTTTATGTCTTTTCCACCATGTTGACATTTGCACTGATGGTGCAAAATCAGTGGTGGGTATACCTGTGACAACTTAGCATGGATCGAGGTAGCGGCACCAACTGCATGAATAGTCACTGTGCTTTTCCTGCCATTCATGCTATAGCCAGTTTCATTTGAGTGTGCTTAATGAAGCAATAAAAATGATTTTAATTAAATCTCAACATTAGACTACTTTTAAAAAAATATTCTGAATGACAAAATAGTATGAATATAGCACTTCTGTTGCATATATAAGTATGATGATTCAATTGTGAACTGAACTACCTGCTTTCTTCACAGAACATCATTTTTTTCTTAAAAGAATTAATAAGAGACAAATTATGGTTATTCAGACTTGGGTGTTTGGCCATCTTTTTCTCAAAAAGTGAAAGAAGACAACTGACAGCAATTTTTGTCAATGATAAAATTTCAAGCTTTCAAATGAAAATCAGAATTTTGGAAAACTTACATCCACCACTGAGGGCTTGACTGTTTCCTATACCTAAAGGCTTTTTTGAGATCAGTGGAGACCTAGTAAATAGAATCTTGAATATTATATGACAATATGTATCCATATCTGGAAATCTGCATTGCTCACTGAACCAATATTTTCTACATGGTCAGTGCATGACGCTACAAGTCTATGCACGAGTAAAATATCTACTCAAAGTGCAGGATAAATTATTAGATTTTAGTGTAATGAAATACGAGAGGTTCAGTGATAATGGTTTTAGATTCCACACTGCAACTACCTGTTAGGAACTCCCACTTGATGAGGTACCTGGGTGGCTCAGTTGGTTAACTGTCTGCCTTCTGCTCAAGTCATGATCCCAGAGTCCTGGGATCAGGGTCCTGGGATGGAGCCCTGAGTCAGACTCCCAGCTCAGTAGGGAAGCTGCTTCTCCCTCTCCCTCTGGCATTTCCCCTGCTTGTGCTCTCTTGCTCTCTTTTTCAAATAAATAAAATCTTTTTTACAAAAGGAACTACCACTTGTTACATTTTGGTGTACTCTCAAAGCAGAATTTTTGTTTTTCAGGAAAGGCTATGAAGATACTTTTCTCTTTTCCAATTACAAAACTGTTTGAAGACTGTCTGCATATACTTCACCAAAAAAGCATGGCACAACAGAATAAATTCAGAAGCAGTTATGAGAATCCAGTGATCTTCTTTCAGGCAAGATATTAATGAGATTTGCAAAAATGTAAAACAGTGTCACTCTTTTCAATAATTTATTTTTCTTTGGAAAATGTAGTTGTCATGAAAATATTTATGTTAACATGTAAAGAGTTTATATTGCTATTTTAAATGAATTACAAATAGTTTAAATGTTTCTGCTTTAATTTCTAATCTGGTAAATATAAACATTAACAGACAAAAGCTCTTTGAGGTTCTCAATAATTTTTAAGAATGGACCTAAACAATCTGAACACTGCCAATGGAGGGAGAGGATACACAGTTCCTCTGATATTATTTTCTACACTATTCCCTATGTATATAACTAAAGAAAAAGGGTAAAAACGCCTACCAGCAGCATATGAGGACATGCTTGAGCCTTTACCCTTGCCAAATCTAAGAATTATCATTAAAAAAACAAACCTTGTGAATTTGAGAGTAAAAAAAGTGTTATGCCATGATTTTAATTTGTCTCTCTTTCATTCTGTGAGTTTGAACAATTTTACATATTTTACTCTTGATTTTAATTTTTTGTGGGTTGTCCTATTTCTATTCATTTATTTACTTGTTTTTCAACATATATTTGTTGAGCATTTTATATATGTCATCTTACTTCTAGGTATACCTGGCATATAGCTGTGAACAAGTCCTAGAAATTCTATTGCAGGAATTGACACCCTGTGGTCTGTGGGCCAACTTGTCCCATTTCCTATTTTTCTAAGTAAACTTTCATTGGAATACAGTCATACCTATTTCTTTATGCATTGTCTATGGCTGCTTTTGTGCTACAAGGGCTAAGTTGAGTAACTAACAGAATTGCAGTGCTTGCAAAGCTGAAAGTATTTACCATTTGTCCTTTACAAAAAAGTTTTGCTGGCCTATGGTCTTGTGGATTCTATAGGAATATTCTCTTTCCTTCATATTTGTAAGACTGCTTTATATATATATATATATATATTTTAAAATCTTGTCTTGTAGGTATTTTCCCATCATGTTTACAGTGTTTTAATTTTGGTTGTGATTTTCCTTCATTGCATAGAGTACTACATTTTATGTTGAAACTTGATCAAATCTTTTCTTTTAACATAATCGTTCTTAATCTTTTGGGACCATTGATTTTTAAATAAGTTATTGGCTAGTTTTGCTTTTCAATTTATTTCACATGTATTTGTACATTATTTTGTCACATTATTGAAAGAACCCCTTGGTGATTCTGATTTCAGATGCATTCAGTAGTTGGATTACATTGGGGAGAATTTAATGTCTAAAGTATTGATTCTTTTTGTTGAGAAGTATAGAATATTATCCTGTTAAATATCACCTTCTTCCAAGTTATTTTGTATTTTTTTCAGGATAGTCATTTTTTTTGGTAGTCTTATCCATTTATTTTTATACTTATTCCTAGTTATTTTTATTTTAGGGTTGCTATTGTGATATGTGGGTATTTTTCTGTTTATTTTTTAATTGATTATGGCTAGTAAGTACTCTATTTTTGTGGATTTATTTTTGTAAGGGGTGTAGTGAAAAATTTTGTAATACTAAACCCTCGACTATTCTAATAGCTTTTTTTCCAGTTGGTTCTCTTAAATTTTCAATATAGACAAATGGTGATTTTTTTTTTACTTCCCTTTCTCATCACTAATTTTTTTTTCATGTCAGTAAATTTGTTATCTTCTTGTTTCTTGTTTTAACACAAATACATATAGAATCTTATGAGTGAAAAATCTAATGTTTGTTTCAAATAAATAATCTTTATCATTTTAAGTAAATAGATGTCTATGTTTCATCAAGAATTTTCATTAGCAATGCATATTAAATCAAGTACTTTTTGAACACAGACATGATTAAATTTTCCTTGTTTAACCTATTAATAAGATGAACTATAAAAACAGACTATTAGTAAAATTTCTTATGTCTTTAAGAACTAACTGTTGTGATTATGGTTTGTTACTGTTTTTATGTTTTGCTAGATTGAATTTGTTCATATATTACTTGGGATTTTTCAACCTATAAGGTTGATTGACAAGGTTTTGGTGTCATCTTTGCTGGGATTGCCCTGTACTATAAAAGGAATTGGAATAGTCACATCTTTTTTCTACTCATATAATAGTTGTTAAGATTATACAAATTTATATGAATTATAAGTCAAAAGAAGAGTACATAGAATGAAGATCATGAAAATGAGATATGGTATAAATTCCCTGAACTAAAGAATCTAAGGAATTATAATCAGGCAGTTAAAAACAGCAACCATAGAGTCAGATTTAGATCTTAATTTCTTGTTAAATGGGGGCAATTGTAAAGTGCCTTTCACCCCTCCAAATTACTTGTAGATAAAGGAATAAAGTTCTCCTGTAAGCATTGAATCAACACTTCTTCTAGGTCTATGAGAATAGCCATGGATTGAGACCAACTACAGAGTTTAATCCATGATATTAATGCATCTGAAGAAAGAAAAGGTCAACCCTTGGAGTATGGCCACTTTAGATAAACTGAGCTCAGAGAAACAAACTGGCAGTGGGAACTGGGTGCTGTTGGCAGGGAGGAGAGAGAGAATCCAAGAGTTCTAAACATCCAGTCACAAAAAAAATTGTTCCATAATGGTGGTATAGGCATTTCCTCATGCTTCTCCATGCCCTGGAGAGATGTCCTTCAAGATTATGACCCTTTGGTGATTCCATGTACACCATCAACTTTTGGCTATGAGTTCATCAATCTCTGCTGATTGTAGAAAAGTTAGCAGGAAGTTCCTAGATCTGTAGATCAAGAACTTTTTTTCTGCTAGGAACCATCACCTTTATGTTTTCATGCAAAATTCATTCCCATGGGTATCTCCATGGGACATGTATGAAATACTAGATTCACTAGCTGAAACTGCATTTCTTTATTTCAGATTTGAAATGCTATTAAGTTAGTGTGGCATTTTTAGATGGATAATTTCAAATACATTCTAATTTATACTTTTTTTAAAGATTTTATTTATTTATTGATGAGAGATAGAGAAAGAGAGAGAGAGAGAGAGAGAGAGAGAGAGAGAAGCAGGTTCCATGCCGGGAGCCCGACGTGGGACTTGATCCCGGATCTCCAGGATCACGCCCTGGGCCAAAGGAGGTGCTAAACCTCTAAGCCACCCGGGCTGCCCAATACATTCTAATTCATAAAAGAATAAAATAATTTGCTAATTTTAGTATTTTGAGCCTTAGAAACGCAAAGCATATAACATACCTCTCACTGCTCATTACAGCCTATCCATGTGGATTTGCATCATCTTATTGAACAGTTGAGAACTGTTTGGCTGGATAGTTCCAATGGCATTTCCATTCCATGAATCTATCACTATTACATATGACTTTTAAACATGATATAGGGGGATTTCTTAAAGTAGTTATCATTTGGTCCCCCATTCACTTTTCCCTAAGGTTATCTTTTGCCCATTAGCCAAAGGTATCAAGGGATCCTAAAAGAATTGTAATTCTCATTCTTGGTGAAATTTGCTACTGATGAACAACTATTCCATCCTTTGCTCTCACAAATGAATTCATGAATAATGATATACCAAAAATATTTGATCCATATGCAAGTTATTTGTATCAGTAAGGCCCTTCTCTAAAGCTATGAGTTTTTTACACAATTAAAGATATGCCATCTTTAAAAAAATACAGATAGAATGAAATCCTAAGAGGATAAAAATGAATAAAATGAGTAGTATTCTGTCAAACTGCACTATATAAATTTGTTGATACTACTTTTTTTTGCTTAGTGATATATTTTGATCTATAGGACAGAACACCAAATATCAGCAATTTTATGTAACCTATCTCAACCATTAAAGGTTCATCAGCCTATTTTCTTTTCTAGAGCAGAAATGCATCTATTAATTTACCAATGATAAGAAAGTCAGACAAATTGGTCTTATTTTTTCTCAATTATTGAAACATAATGCTTCTGAGAATGAAATGACATTTTTTTATGATTTTTTATTTTTATTTTTTGTCATTTGGCTTCTCTTCCTGCATCATGCTGAATGAAGCAATATAGTACCATTCTGCTGTTATGATCACACCAAATTTTGACATATGCTTAGTATTTGGCTCTAAGTGTCACTGTGTCACCAGGTTCAAAACTTGGATCCAAACTTTAGTGAGTGTGTGAGCACGTGTATAAGCATGTGTGTTAGCTTGCGTGCAATCACATTTGGACATTTGTTTCTTGATAACAGAAACCCAAGCATATGTTTGAGACCAAGCATCCCTTTCCTTTTGACACATTTTCTGTGATTAGATTCATTAAGAAATTCAACACCAGCATTAAAAATTAGAAGGGGTGTGTATCTGTAAACATCAACTGTGGTTATGGCAAAGACCTTTATATCAATTGAAATGTATCTTCGGGAACCATAATCCACCCTACAAGACACATTTTCATTTACTTTATAGCACAGTTCAAATCATTATAGAAGAAAAAACCTTTTCCATAAAGAAAATAAAGATGATGAAATAACACGGCTTATCTGAACATCAAACTATCCTCTATAAAAATGTCAGCCTAACTGGATTACTTCCATCAATGCTGCAAAAATAGAATCATCAAATGAGACTTTGATGCTAGTGGTAGAAAAAAATTTTTCTTTGGTATTTCATTCTTGTGGTTTATGAGGTTACTAAAACTCTCGATGTAATTATGGCTTGACACTTTCTATCATTATTTTATTTATAGTCTTCTAAAGGAAGTGGTGTAAATTGCATTCTTTAAAATATCATCGAACATGTTTTAAGTGCCCAAAATGTCATAGGGAGTGAAATACAATTACTCAAAACATGAACAACTTTATAGCTACAAATTTAAGACCCATGAATACCAGAAGGATGAAGCCCCAACTAAGTCAAATTAGCACAGACAGGATACATTCTGTAAGAATTCAGGTTGGGTGATATGAAAGATATTTAGGTATCATTTTTAGTTATTTTTTTTAAGTCAAATGTGATGATAGAAATAAAATCATATTATTAGAAATAAAAAAGAATACAAATCTTTATGATATTGACTTTCAGAAGGCAGTACAGCATAGCAGTTGGGAGTATAAGCTCTGGATTCGTACAGACTAAACTCAGGATCTGGCTCTGTCATGTGTTATTTAACTATTTGCTGCATGATCCTGGGCCTCTGACTAACCTTTTCCACTTAATTCCCTTAGTTGTACGATGAGAATAATAAAAATATCTCGTGTATGTCATAAGGCCATTGTAAAAAAATTAATTAATTAATCCATGAAAGCACTTTGCACAGTACCTAACACATAGAAATGGTAGATAAATATTGGAATTTTTAGAAAGAGAACATCATCCATATTGAAATAGAATCTGAATATGGCACTGACGGCAACAGAGAGGCAGTTGGGAAAATGTGGTACTCATGCAGCTGCAACTGTAGGAATCAATTTTAGAAAAACACACATGTTCCTGATTTCATTGATTAAAAAGCAATTCATGGAAACATCTGTAGACATTCTTGCATTCAGGCTCAATTTGTTTGGCTTGTCCACTGCTATTCATTTAGGACTCAATATGTTTAGCAGACCTTTGATGAGGTGAAGTAAATATCAGGTTCTAAAAGCTATTTTCTCTATAGGCTACTAAAGTTGATTGTGTTTTGATGAATGCATTGTGAATGGAAGAACCTGAAATTGTATATCCATTCATCATCAGAATATAATACCGAGATTGTTGAAAATTCCTATGGATCTCTTAATAAGTCAAAAGAAAAATTTAGGCACCAGTGAGAAAGGAAAACCATTATATAAATGATATTAAGCTCCAGTAGCTTCTTACTGGGAGAGTGTGGCCTGAGACTGGATGAGTATGACCCAAATACAAAGACCAGAGGAAAGTGGAAAGAAATGTATCTTCATGCTAGAACTGAGTACATAAACCAACTGGTCAACATTTTCCTGCATCCATTATTATCTAGGCAGTTTAACAAGAACAAAGCAAATATCCTAAAAGCAGAATTAAGTCCAATCTTTGCAAGAAAGGGCAAAAATTGAGGGTCACATTTCCATGGATGTTACATTTTATACAACACATAAATTAGTATTAGGGAAACTACTGCCAGGGATTATTAACTCCTTGTTAATATGTCTCTGCCCATAGTATGAAATGCTAGCAAAATTCAATCTCTATATTAATGCTTATAAAAGTCTTCTCATTCCAAGGAAAAACTGCCTCATTTAGCTATTATTTCAACATATTAGCAGACATATTTATGATTATAATAACCCATCCCTCTAAGTGAATGATTAGAAAATAATTTTGTAAGTGGAAAAAATGTACTTAACTCTCAATATATGATCAAAATTGCAAATTTGAAAACAAAAATAAAAGTTGCTTAAATATCTTTCAAACTGCAGCTGTCCTATTCATTATTCAAAAAAAACCCCACTAGAGTAAACAAATCTTTGCCTCAATGATCTACATTGGCTATAAAGGCAGCTCCAATTTACAGAGTACTCTTCATTTTGTGTTTCCGCAGTGAATTGGTGTAGGAATAAAACACGGATGGGCCATCATCATCAATGAGATGTGACCTTTGCTTGTCCAGGCTAAATGGTCCTGGGAGTGCTGAGTCGGCAACATTCTCTGTTCTCATGTTCCTTTTGGCCATTGGCTGAGAGTGGTGGCAGGGGTTAGCAGTTCAGTCTGCTGCTGTGAAGCTCGGTTTTTCTTCTGTGAAGCTAATTGAAACTGCAACATTGGCCTCATTACCATCTTGTAAAACCCCTCTGAACTAACTAGCTCAGACAGCCATGGTTATATGCTAAAATCAAAGGCAAGATGATTCAAAGAATTATGGGTTTAGAGTTTGAGCCATTTTCTAAGTATCAAAAAATACAAGATTTAAACTCAGGGCATAGTTTCATTTACATATACCAATATGGTTATCAAATTGATGGCTTTTCAAATTTACTATCAACATAAGCTAAGTAGAAAGAGGTGAACCAAAAGAGATCTCTGAGATGTTTTAATTTGAGCAACAATAATGTCACTCCTCATTCTATGATCATGTTTAAGTCACATGGCCAAGCAGAGGTTGATTTTTTTCAAGCCCAATGACAGTGAATCATTATGCAATTAATTGGATTGCCTTAGGTTCAACCTAATTGTATTACTAAGATTATAAATAATAATAATAATTAATTAATTAAATAAATAAATTTATTATGCTGCATGCTGTCTGACTACTTTGATCTAAATCAAGAGTTTTCAATGGAGGTGACTGTGTCCCCAAAGGGACATTTGGCAATATCTGGAGGCATTTTTGATTGTCACAACTGAGGTGGAGAGGGAATGGGGTTACTGGTAACTTATGGGCAAAGTGTACTAAACATCCTACAGTGAATAGAATATAACATAGCATTATTTAACCCCAAATGTGAACAGTGTTAAAGCTGTAAAGCCCTGATCTAAATAACCAAATCAGATTGCAGGGATCAGGGATCTGGTCAGTTGAGTAGGAGCTGGTCATTATTGCGGCTAAGATAAAAATAATAAAAAGTAACTCAGCATGCTAAAAGAGTATTTATCAAATAGTTTAATAGTTTCAAGGACATTTCTAAACACAACATATCATCTGGCAATGAGTTTCGGGATAGAATAAAAGCAGGAGAGGGGAAAATGTGAACATTATACATAGAGTACTACATCAAATTGAGTCAACAAAAGATGTGCTAACTAATAGTAATAAAAGCTGACATAATTGGCTGTTTAATCTACATGCTAGCCAGGTTGCTCTTATAGCACACTGAGAGACAGCATTGTATTTAAATAAAAGTTCTGATTAGAGACAATGATAACTTGATGCCCTGATTTATCTGTATATTAAAATACATCTTAAAATTTCAATATAAATCTCATATTGGCCAAAAATTGATTAATGGAATAGAGTCCCACGACCCGTTTATATGAGAACCTTACAAAATGATAAAGGAACCATCATGAATCAACACTAAAGAAATGGGATTATTCAATAAAAGTGATTCTGAGATAATCATTTAATACTTTAGGAGTTTGAAGAAACATAGTTATGATCTCAACCTCTCTCCACATATCAAAATAAAAATATGGATGGATTAAAGAATTACCAAAAAAGAAAAACTATGAGAAAATTAGATACAGTCATATTAGATATCTGCTCTCTAAATGTGGGGAAATTTTCTCCTACTGTGGCAGTAGGAGAAATATGAAGAGAAATCTCAATACAATGTCCCTATGTCAAAGAATTTTATACTTCTGTATGTCAAAATCTCCAATTAACAAAACTTAGCAAAATACAAAAACAAATCAGGACTCAGAAAAACTTCACAACACAAATTTGAAGTGTCAGTATTTTTAACTATATGGAATTCATATAAAGTCATTTTTTAAAAAAGCACTACCCAATTAGGCAGAAGACACAGAAGATTTAAGGAAGAAATATATTTTGATTAAAACACATAGGAAATCATCTCATTTCATTAGAAATGCAAATTAAAATACAACTTTCTACTTTTGAATTTGCCCCAAAAAGTTTTACTTTAAATAGGAAAGAACAATTAAAAGGTTTTTTACAGGTAGAATGTAAGTTAGTACTAAGCTTCTGGAAAATATGCAAAGAAGTTCATATTTATAGCTTTCAGCTCACTGAATCACTTATAGGGGGGAATCTCAAAATATAAGATAAAAAGAGCCTTACACACTATGGTGTTTACTGAAGTCTTATTTTAAATAAGAAATTTCTTCTGAATGTCTTCTTTAATTTCCAGTAGTTGAAATTTGTTCAACAGTTAATTGTGATGGACCCATTCATGTGGCAAACATTTTGTGATCATTTGAAACTATATTTACAAAAGAATTTTAATAAAATGGGAACATGCTTGTGTTATAAGGTTAAAAAGTTGCTTATGTAACTTCTTACTAGCCACATCTCCAAAGGCAAGGAAAACAAAGGCAAAAATGAACTATTGGGACTTCATCAAGATAAAAGACTGTTGGATAATAAAGGAAACAGTCAATAAAACCAAAAGAAAACCAACAGAATGGTAGAAGATATTTGCAAATGACATATCAGATAAAGGGCTAGTATCCAAAATATATAAAGGACTTATCAGACTCAACATCCAAAGAACAAATAATCCAATCAAGAAATGGGCAGAAGACATGAACAGACATTTCTCCAAAGAAGACTTACACATGGCCAACAGACACATGAAAAAATGCTCAACCTCACTTGGCATCTAGGAAATACAAATCAAAACCACAAAGATATACCACCTCACACCAGTCAGAATGGCTAAAATTAACAAGTCAGGGAACAACAGGTATTGGTGAGGATGTGGAGAAAGGGGAGCCCCCTTGCACTGTTGGTGGGAATGCAAGCTGATGCAGTATTCTGAAAAACAGTATGGAGGTTCCTCAAAAAGTTGAAAATAGATCTACTCTATAAAACAGCAATTGTACTACTGGGTATTTACCCCAAATACAAATGTAATGATCCAAAGGGGCACCTGCACCCCAATGTTTATAGCAGCAATGTCCACAATAGTCAAACTATGGAAAGAGCCCAGATGCCCATCAATAGATAAATGGATAAAAAAGATGTGGTATAGGGATCCCTGGGTGGCGCAGCGGTTTCGCGCCTGCCTTTGGCCCAGGGCGCGATCCTGGAGACCCGGGATTGAATCCCACGTCGGGCTCCCAGTGCATGGAGCCTGCTTCTCCCTCTGCCTGTGTCTCTGCCTCTCTCTCTCTCTGACTATCATAAACAAATAAAAAAAAAATTAAAAAAAAAAAAGATGTGGTATATATATATTACATATACCACACACACACACACACACACACACACACACACAAAATGGAATACCACACACACACACAATGGAATACTACTCAGCCATCAAAAAATTGAAATCTTGCCATTTTCAATGACACGGATGGAACTAAAGGGTATTATGCTAAGTGAAATAAATCAATCAGAGAAAGACAATTATCATATGATTTCACTCATATGTGGAATTTAAGAAACAAAGGATCATAGGGAAGAGAGGAAAAAATTAGATGAAATCAGAGAGGGAGATAAACCATAAGAGACTCTTAATCATAGGAAACAAACTGAGGGTCACTGGAGAGGAAGGGGCTGAGGGGATGAGGTGACAGGGTGATGGACATTATAAGGAGGGCATGAGCACTGGATATTATCTAAGACTGATGAATCACTAACCTCTACTTCTGAAACCAATAATACATTACATGTTAATTAACTGAATTTAAATTTTAAAAAGTTGCTTATGGTAGGTGGAGGTGGCCCCCCAAAAGATATGTCCATGTTCTAATTCACAGAACCTTTGATTATTATCTTATATGACAAATGAGTGACTATTACATTAAATGGCAAAAGCTATGCTTAAGTGAAGAATCTTGAGAGGAGGAGCTTATCCTGGATTATGCAGGTGGGTCCTAAATATAGCACATGTTTCTCTGTAAGAAACAGCAGAGGGCATTTAGACAAAGACACTCAGAAGAGAAGGTGATATAAGGAGAGACAGAAATTGGAATGATGCAGCCTCTAGTCAAGGAATGCTGGCAATTACCAAAAACTGGAAGAAGCCAAGAATAGAATCTTTGTGAGAACACCTGAAAGGAACAATGCCCTGCTGACACCTTGATTTTGGACTTCTAGCCTCCAGAAGTGAGAGAGGATAAATATACGTTGTTTGAACCCACCAAGTTTAGAATAATTTGTTTTAGCAGCCATAGGAAAGTTAAATAGTAGGCTTATATTTCATCTTTTAAGAAACTACCTAATAATTTTCTGAACTGTTTATATGCCCACAAGCACAGTATAAGAGACTCTATTCTTCCACATTCTCATCATCAGCACTTGGTATGGTCAGTCTTTGCCATCTTAGCCATCTAATAGGTGTACAGTGGTATTTCACTCTGGTTTTCATTTGGATTTCTCTAATGACTAATAATGTTGAGCCTCTTTTCATGTGCTTATTTGCCATCTGTATATTTTCTTTAGTGAAATGTGTGTTCAAATCTTTTGCCTGTTTTTATTTTGAGTTGCCTGTTTTCTTATTATTGAGCTTTGAGTGTTCTTTATTTATTCTGAATACACCTATCATATGACCCAGCCATTCCACTCCTAGGTATTTCCCCAAGAAAAATGAAGGCATAAATCCATACAAAGATTTGTACATTAATGCACATAGACATTTTATTTGCAGATGCTGCAAACTGGAAATAATCTAAATATTCACCAACAGGTGAATGGGCAAAATATAGTATCCATACAATGGAATACTACTTGGCAATAAATATTAATAAATTATTAGTACATGCAATCTCAAATAATTATGCTAAGTGACAGAAGCCAGAAAACAAACATAATACATAATGTATGAGTCTACAGTTCTAGAAAAGGCAAACTAACCTATAGTGATAGAGATCAGATCCATGGTTGCCTCGGGATGTGGGGAGAAAAGATAAAAAGGGGACAGGAGAAACCTTTGGGGTTGACGACATCCCTAAAGGATCTGTTCTCTATTGTTCAAAGCAGTATCCTCTAAACATCACTTGCCTGTGTTAGCCTTGGGCAAGTCATTTCCTTCTGGTTTTGAAATAAATATTTATAAAACGGGCCTAAATTAACCGCTAGGTCTTCTCTAGATCTAAAATGTAATTGAGCGAGATTGAGGTAGTGTCCCAATGAAAATGATTTCTTGAGCAAATTAGTGCCCCCTAGTGTTCTGAATTCAACCAGCAAATAATAATTTAATGGTAAAGAAAACTAGAACAATATCATCAACAGTTTGTCATTCACTGTTTAGAAGCTAAAAAATCAAAATGACAGGCTTTCAGTTATTAGCTATTCATGAAGTTTTGTTCCACCTACAAATACCCTAACCCTTGACTTTGATCATTGTTTTACAGATAGCAATTAGTAGGAAACCCCAAGAAAATGAGTAGCTTCAGTTTTGGTCACTCTTGATTTGACAAGACACCACTCACTCAGCAGAGTAAACTAGGAAGAAAGAGCATGGAAAACAGATGTTTGGAGCCATCTCTGAACCAACCCAAGGACAAGATACACATTACCAGCTATTTTTTAAAATCTGTTTCACACTTGCTTTGGACCTCTATAGTGTATTTACATTTTAAGGTAGGAAGTGGCAATGCGCTTGTATAAGCAAATGGAAACACTGAATACCAACTCTACCTTGATAACAATGGCATTGGTTCTTAGAGGGAATTCAAGGAAGATACTGCATAAATGAAGCAACCATCTTTATTAAGAGAAAACCAACGCTTCCAGAAACAAAAGCTGACTGTTGCCTGCAAATCCTTTTTCTTGATTCAGGAGACAGTAAATAATCACTCCCAGTGTAAGTATGTCAGTCAAGTTTACTTTGAGTAAGTCAATCCAACAGGAAGCCCAAAGTTAATGGTGACAACTTACTTGCTATTCTTCCTTTTCTATGTCTCCAGGCATACTAAATGAACAGTATACATCTGTATCTTAGAAGCTCTACAACACAAGCAAGGGAAAATAGACTTGAACAATTGTGTAATAATTCAGAAAAAAAATAAACAAAAAGCTTTTTCTTGACCACCTAGACAAAGCAACATTACATGATATTCAGAAACAAATACACACCAAAAAATGTTGCTTCAGAGTATATTTCAATGTTCCTAGAGAATTCAGTTTTGAATATCATCTTCAAGAATACCTAATCATATCATAGCCATATAATCTCTGATACTTAATTATTTGTTGGGGGCAAATATGGAACAGTCAGCACTTCACCTGTACCTTGGATATTGATGCATTATATTAGAAAAAAAATAAATAAAAACAAAGATTTCCATGAATGTTATATCATCAATGACATTTATAAATGGTATCCATTTTGGTAGAAAGAATGATTTGCTACATAGCTGTGTTAGCCAACAAGCTTGTCTAAAATGAAGTGGCATCTGTGGAAACCCATCCCTAAAAGGCTTGAATGAATGTGTTCAAGAGCAAAGTATTTTCTATGGTATTGTTGAAGGAAAATTCTCCATAGGTCTTTCAAGTTTCTGCTTGTCTTATATACAGAGACACTGACTTCCTTTGTTCCAGACGAGCTTCTCAAAGATGTCAGCACAGTGAATAGACTTGGAGGGTAAAGGGGCCATGCATACTTACAGCCCATTAGAAAATATTTGGATTCCCTAAACTTAGGATTCCTTCTAGTAATGCAACTCAGAATGTGTACAGGTGTCATCCGGACCTCTACATCAACTTGTGGGAACTGGGAGTCAGGGAACAGGCACAAAGAAATTGTTGATATTCTAGCTACTGCTCATGCTGTGAATAATCTCTCCTTCATCTCTGAACCAAGAGTGTCATGTTTTCTGCTCTCATTCATTCACTGTGGCAGGCTTTTAGCCTGAAGTAGGGGGAAAAAACCTCAGACCCTCACAGTTCTTCTCAGGCAAGAGTCTTATAAGGAATGAAAGTTTGATTCTGAAGGATTGACTCTGAAGTTCACTTAGTGCTCTTTAACCAAGTTCACTTTCTGCCTAGTTTCAGATAATATTTGTTTCTCAGAGGAAAAGGCTTGGTTCCTAGTACTGCAGAAGCTATTTTGTTATTGGTACCATTACTGGAGCAAATTTTTAAGGAACCGAATGAAACATGTAGTTGAAAGAGAGAAAAAAAAATCAGTACAAGAAATCCAAACTACAAGGTATTAAGTATATTAAGTATTAATTCTTATATCACAAAATAAATATTTGTTTCAAATTAAGGGACTCCAGAAGTCCAGAACAATGGGAGTAGAATTATGAAATCCAAACATTCTTCAGGTATTTTGTGCCTTTGCTACAGAAATGCAAATGGGCCAGATGGATTTTTAATATGATTCTATTTAGCAGTAAGACAGTTGATGCCTAATGACTTTAGTTTCTGAATCTGCAATCAGGTTCCAACAAGTATAAATATATATTCATAGTGGTCATGGATGGAATATTCAAAATCAAAATTGTTTCAGAAAAATGTGTTACATAATGTAATTGTACTGGGTGTTCAAGCATGCAATTGTAAAATTCCAGGTCAATTATCTTGAGGCACATAAAAATACACTGACGATACTGTCTTATATAAACATATTCTTAATATTTTTTCCAAGTGCTTTCAGATAGATTGTAGGATCTGCAAGGAGTAGACACAGCAAAGGAGACAAGATTACAAGTTTAGAAGAGACAAGATGGGCAAACCCAGAGAGGTCAGAGTCCACTACCAGGAAGCCCTAGAAATTAGATTAAGTAGCCAACAGATTAAGTAGCTAAATTAGATTAAGTAGCTTTCCCAGAGTAACATGTGTAAATGGACTGCTGATGAGATGAACAAGTCTTCAAGGCCTCAGGGCCTCCCACATTTCACCTACTTTTTGGGAACTGTACTTATGTATAGGAGGAAGTACTAATGAACAGTTAAAAGGATAAACAGGAGGAGAACAAGAATGAGAATCTGTTGGTTTTTACTTGGGGCTGTCCAATGTATCAAATGTTCTGTTTATAGAACAATAACCCAAGTGTTTAATGGGTGCTTCTTTAGCCTCATAGGACTCCCCCTTCACAACAGTCTGATGCTTTGCTCTAGTTCTACAACCTATTAACCTCATCTGACAACAAGGGAACCATACAGACAGGAAGGAATGAAGTGGAGTTTTTTCAAATTCTGATACTGACATCGCTTGCATCAGTCACTGGGTTGTTAAAAATGCAGATTCCTAGGCCCCACTCCAGACCTACTGAATCAATCTTTTTAAGTGAGCCCCAGGAATCTGCATTCTAATAAGCCTCCCAGTGGAATTGGATACAGGCACCTGAGTGGCTCAGCGGTTCAAGCATCTGCCTTTGACTCAGGGCATAATCTCGGGGCCTTGGGGATTGAGTCTCAAGTATGGCTCCCTGTGAGGAGCCTGCTTCTCCCTCTGCTGCTCTTTCTGTGTCTCTCATGAATAAATAAATACAACCTTAAAAAAAGAGAAAGAAACCAATGGGATTGGATAATGGAATGAATTTGGAGACTCAGTGGGCTAGGCAGAGTTTATTTCTACAGAGAAGTTTACATTGCATATGACTTTGCTCTGAATTTAATGTTTTTGAGCATGAGCTCAATTTGACCCACCATTTCTTTTATATTTATTTATTTACTTATTCATAAAGATTTCATTTATTCATGAGAGACACAGAGAGACAGGCAGAGATATAGGCTGAGGGAGAAGCAGGCACCCTGCGGGGAGCCTGATAAAGAACTCGACCCCAGGACTCCAGGATCACACCCTGAGCTGAAGGTAGATGCTCAACCACTGAGCCACCCAGGTGTCCCCACAATTTCTTATTTAAAGAAAGAAGATAACATTTCTCTTGCCTCAGAAAGAAAAAGTAGTTTCATGAGCTCAAAGGGCACTTCTAAAAATCTACTTTTATTTATGCATATTTGTCCTTCATTGATTCATTTGGTAAGCCAAACACACACACACACACACACACACACACACACACACACCATTATCACTGATTTATCTGATTGGATGCTCCCCAAAATTGAAGTGGCATATTAATAAAGTACATTTTCTATAGCTGTTTAAGAATGAATTCATTAAATATGTATCATTGTGTGTTTATGCAAGGAGGCTTAAGAGAACACACTGATTATGTAAAATAAATAAGACAGGACAGAATGTCAATGTCATGATGCATTATCCCTGTCTGGCCTCTAACTTTGGAACTTCAGGAAACAGTACTTAAGTTCTGTTTTTAACTTCTTGTCTTTAAAAGATGGTTGAAGATGATGAGCTTATGGGAACTTTCCCATTAAGAAAGGTTTCCTATGTTGGGTTGAGTTTGCAAAGTATCAGGAATTTAGCCATTTCTTCCTCTGAAGCAAAGATTTCTCCTATCCCCTCCATTAGTCTGCCCTAATCAAACTAAAATCCTTAAGTTCTAGCTGGCAAAATTGCCAAGGACTAAATTGCCCACTGTCCATATATATGGATGAACAACAGGGATAGAAATTTGCCTATTCCACTTGGAATCTCTCTGAAAAACTTGTATTCATCCTTCAAAACCAAACTCGTGTCTTCTCACCAGTAAAGTTTCCTCATATCCTGTTTCTAGAGACACAGTGAGTTGACATTTTATGTTTCTATGGTATCTAGATCAGGTCCACAAGCTTGTGAGCAACCATAGGGCAAGGACCATAGGCTGATTCATAAGGATAGTCTCAAGCTCAAAATATTTTTATTGAATCAATTAATTCATTAATTCATTACTTTGGGATTGTCTAACTTTAGGGAAACAAAAAAATAGTTCCCTCCTCAGGGAGAATCTCTGGACTCTAAGTTAAACCTAGAGGCTAATGATGCTATTTGTAGAACCCTTTTGTCTTTCTGTAAGGCTTTCCTTATGTATGAGTCTCAGTGGAATTAACACATGCCCTCACAGGAAAATGTTTCCACATTAAAATAACAATATTGATTATCAACACATCAAAAGACAAAGTTGTTTTTAGCCTTGGCCCCTCTCCAATGGATGTCATTGAGTACTTATTACATGTCAGCACCTCATATTTGATTTCCTGTGCCCCTGGTTGTGTTGATGCTATCATTATCCAGTTTCACAAATGAGGAAACACGGATCTAGAGGAATTAAGTAAGTTACCCATAATCACAGGAATAGTTAAGTGGTAGAGTCAACTCAAACTGAGGTTGCATGGCCCAAGCCTGAGTCCATTCAGAAATACTGTCCTGCTCTTACGTGACTACCCACTCAAGTTAGAATACTTCCTCTAATGGCCTTCTAAGTATTTGTCTAATACCTTCCCTTTTCTTCCCTGCTCTCACTCATGTCAATTTATGGTTGTCTAATTATCTTTTAGAAGTTAGCCATTCTTTTTTTTTAAGATTTTATTTATTTATTTGAGAGGGAGAGAGAGCATGCGCATAAGTGGGGGAGGGACAAAGGAAGAAGGACAGAGGGAGAGGGAGAAGCAAAGCAGACTCCCCACTGAGCAGAGAGCCTGACAAGCAGCTGGATCCTAGGAGTCAGGGGTCATGACCTGAGCCAAAGGCAGATGCTTAAACGACTGAGCCAACCAGGCACCCCAGAAATTGGCCATTCTTAAAATAGATTCCACCCTTTAATCTTTGTTGTAGTCTTCTGCAATCCCGTTTCCCTTCCATGGTTTGCACATTGATGTGTATACACACACACACACACACACATATCAAAGAGATGGGAATTAAAAAAAGACATATTTCTGTTTCCTCATCTAACATTTTGGATTGAGTAAGCTACAACTATGAGACTTTTTGAAAAAGACTTTTTATTTGCCCTTAAGTTTTATTTAGATCCCTCGCAACTATTACTGAAGAATTTACTTAATCAAACTGTCTATTTATAACCCAGTACTGAATTCTAGTACCATTTCCAAAGTGACTTCTTAGTTGAGATTATGATGTGGCTAAATGAAAATATTGCCAGTTTCAAAAACGTAATTTTTTATACCCAATCTTATCAGGAAATGATTCTGCCAATTACAACACACGTGCGCACGCACATGTGCAAACACACACACACACACACACACACACACACCAATCACTGAGGACACTGAAAACCCAGATTTCTGGGTTTTATCCATCCAAAGATTTTGATGAAGTAAGTCTTGAATGCAGCCCAGAAAACTGTACTTTAAACAAGCTAGCTAGGTGATTCTGATGCAAGAATTTTGTGATCTACATTCTGAAAGATCCAGAGAAAATGCACGTTTTTCATTTATATAAGACAATGACCTAGATTTTCTAGAATCTTCTTAGCAAATTTCTGGCTATATTTATATGATAGTTAAAACAAAGTTAGCACTGACAGAAATGTCTTTTCTGTCACTTATTTCCATATTTCTGCAAAGTCTACACTGAACTAGGGATGGCAAAAATCTAATAGATGGGATAGAGCCACATCTATCATCCTCCATACATCCACTGCCCATGACAGACATCATTTATCAATCATAGGATTCTTGTTGGCTGAGTCTGGACTCACGACTGTGAAACCACTGCCAATCAATTCTAGAGCAATAGCTAAGACATGGCCATCAGGTCCTTGCCCACAGGGCATTGAAATAGAAAGAAAGCAAACGAGTTAAGTCATGAATGAGAAATACGAGTGAATTTAGAGTTCCATCCTTCTCCTTCCTTAGCAAGCATCCTGCACCCACCTCTCCCAGCTTGCTAGCATGCTCACTGGTATTGCAGACAAGGAACACTGGCTATTGGATGCAGACAGAGCCAAAGATTCACAAAGCCAGCCTATTCAAGGAACCTTCTTCAGTATGCTGTGATAGAAGGTTCTTTCTCTCTTCTCTTTCCTTTCCTTTCTCTCACTTAAGGACCTCCCTCTAAATGGAAAGCCAGTAGGGGTTCCTACTTAAGGTTCTAGCTATGGCGAACTTTTTTACCATAATTGTAGGATATCATCCTCTTTCAATTAATAGTTGACAGTTGAGAGGTCAAAGGACTTACCCAGTGTTATTTAAAGCCAAAAGTAGAAGTCAGGTCTCTGGACTCCTAATTTATTACTATTCATAAATTTAAGAACTTTAAATTATAAGCAGTTACCTTATAAAAATTGCACTGCATAGTCAGGCCTTTGTCCAGTAATTCTGATATTACTCTTGATCATATTAACATATCATAGTTTCTATCTTTGAGGACGTTTCATTAGTCTAGCCTCAACCAAGGATGAGTTAATATGTTTTGCAGATGGCAGCTCTGTCTTATTGTAAACTATACACCTTTAATCACAGTTTAACCTATATTCTGTAGAGTTGTAAAATCACCTCATAATACACCTCATAATAAGAGTAGGGTTGTTTTTTTTTATTATTATTATCTCAACCATGGAGCAGCCAGGAGGAGTTAAAAGAATAAGAATACTGGGGTCAGACACATCGGGGCTTGAATCCTAGCTCCACCTCTACCTAGCTGTGTGACTTTATACAACTGACTTAACCTCTTCAAGAATCTGTTTCCTTACCTATAAAATAATGAACCTGTTTACCTCATAGAGTTGTTTTGGAGAAGAAATTAATAAATGGGTATAAACATGACATGGATATATACCTGGCAAATAAGAGGTGCTCAGCCAATTTTAGTTGCCCCTACCCTTTTCTTGCTTTATACCTGTTAGAAATAAGGTAGTCTGCTCTCTTTCATCCTTACTTTCACCTTAGAATTTCCCAGGACTGATTACACTTGCAAGGGCCAGTGGAAAATGGAAAGGAAGGACCATTTGTTCAAAAATCATTAGGAATTTTGAGATGGCACCCACAGTGCAGTAAACTGAACATGGGGCCCTTCTGAGCATGGGACCCAGGTCTCATATATGCCCACATAGCCAGTTCTGACTACCAGACTATTTCTGTGCAGAACCTTTTCTCAACATCTCTTTGACCTTGATTAACCAATGCTAAGACTCCAGGTAAGCACGGGAAGTAAGAGTACTGGCTCAAGAGTTAGTTCAATTTAAATCCTGGTTCTACTACTTATTCTCTAATGAACTTTCAGCAAATAAATGACTCTGCAGGTTTGTTCCTCTCTTGAAGGTGGGACTAATAATAGCATGTTCCTCATAGGGCCCAGGTGCAGGTTAAATGAGATAAGAGCAGGGAAAGGCACTGACCTAGGACCTAATCCAGGGGGACTCAAATGTTGGCTGTTGTTCTAAAGTCTTTCTTTCCTTTATACATCTCCTGAATCTTCAGGCTTTACTAATCCAGTAGAGTCATATTTATTATAATTTCCATAGAAAGTGCTACTCAGAGCCTGCCACAGACTCTTGCTGTGGAGCAAAAAGGCAGCAAAATGGGCAGAATTTGCAATCTCAATTATTTTAATGTACAATTCAGAATGAAGCATAGTAAATTATAACAAAAAATGATGATGATGCTTTTAATGAAATTTATGAAAGCAAAATATCTAAAGTTTGTAGAGTTGATTTGTTTTCCATTACTTTTACATCATTATTCCATTTGACTCCTCCTACCCTACACACTGTCTATATATTACCATCTAAATTTTATAGGTTCTTATAACTAAGCTTGTAAGACATTTAGTGATTTGCCTGAAGATTCATGCTTCTTTAATTATCTGAAGACTCATGCTTGTTTGGTTCTTAATCCAGGGCTCCTTCTACCCCCATCAACAAAAAAAAAATGGTTAAAGTAGCATTTATGTGTCTGTCTCTTCTATTCCTGAGTATATTTGTTTTACTGCTTCAACTGACAATGATTATAAAAATTTCATGTGGTTTTTGAAAAAGGAAGAAATGGAACAAGGTAGTAAATAACTCATTTCACATTTAAGTAGATTTGGCAACCTTGGTCAATTTTATGAAGCTTGAAATTCTCTTTGTGATTTATAATAACAAAGATTGCTATCAAAATTTTCACAAAAAGCTGACATTTAGGAAACTTAGTGGCATGGATTTATAATTGCCAAAGACTCATTAATGAAAAACTGTGGTCATTTGAACTTGGGATGGGATATGTATTTTATCCGTGCAGTGATTCTAGAAGAACTATCATTTTCCAATCCCGTTTTGGAGGTGAAACAGTGAACTGAAAGAGCACGTGCCAGCCCTACGCTGCTTGCCTTCAAACTTTATGCAAGAAACAAAACTTTTTTTTACTGCACTGTTATTTTGGGTTTCTGATACTTGCAGCTGAAACTAATCCTGATACAGCCACTCTCCTCAATTTCCTCCCCAGATGCAAACTTATATTTTTGACTTTTTTTATGACAAAACGAGAGCTAAAAGAGGGATATGCATGAATTCACCATCCTTTTAGCTGCTGCTGAAGAATTTTTACCTCTCTGGCCTCCACTGAACTTACTTTTGGGATATGATCATATTGGTGGGCTCTATGAAGGGTTGGGGCCTCACATCTCAACCGGCTTTAGAATCCAGTAGTGAAAAAGAATGGTCTCTGAGATGGCTACCATCATTCTTTTCCTTCCCTATATGCACATGCCCATCCCTCCCCTTTGAACAGGAAGAGTTCATTTTCCCTCCCTTTTAAATTCAGGGTAGCCTTGTAACTTATAATGTGAAAGAAGTGGTATACTGGCTCCTGGGACTTCCTAGCCCCAAACATAGTAAGAGGATAGGAGGCTTTTTCTTCTTCCCTCTTGGAGGGCAGCTTCCATGTGAGAAATCTGACTACTCTCAAACCACCACTGTGAGTAAGCACAAACTAGCTAGGAGGAGGAGTCATGCAAGAAGCTCTAGGCCACCTATAATTAAGGAAAACTTTCTTGGAGTTTGTAGCCCAGCCCAGCCATGCTGAATCAGACTGAATGACTGACCCCTAACCAATGTCAAAGGGAGCAAAAGAACTGCCCACTCATTTCTCTCCGAAGTCCTGACCCATAGAATTGTGAGGAAGAGTAAGTCACTGTTATTTGAAAATACTGAGTTGTGGGTAGTCTGTCATACAACAATAAATAGCTGCAATAGCTGGAGAAAGGTGATGTGCAGCAGAAAGAAGAACATTTATGAGGGAAAGAAAGGATTGGTGAGAAAAAACTACTTTGCTACCAGTTTTGCCTGGCTCCTGCTGTCCTAGCTTTGGGATTTTGGAAAAGGGAGACCTAACAACCATTATTTCCATAGCAAAATAAATTCTGCATTCCCCAGAAGTAATCTGCAATGCACATTTGGAACACAACTTGTTCAGAAGCTGGCAACTTACTCAATGCACTTCAGCATTCATTCCTGACCTTCGTGTGACATAAATACCAATTCATTTATGTGTCACACTATTGCTGTGTATGTAAGGCAGATATATAATATTAGGTTGGTCCTGAGCAATTCCAAAGAGATAAGTCATAGTGCTTATATAACCGTCGGTATATTGTATTTAGTGTAGTGTATCAAGCATGATTATGGGTAATTTTATGTTAATTAATGCTTTTTATGGCAAGCTGTTTATTGAATCTTGATTCATTCTAAAAGAAAAAATGAATACCTAGGTACATATGACCTACTCAAAGAAAGCCTTTATTTGCTTAATAACAAAAGATTCTCAAAGGAAAGTTTTCTGTTCCAATCCAGGAGAAGACAAAATATTTAAATAAAGAAATTTTGTAGAAATGTTTTCCAGGGATATTCTAAGCATGTCTATGTAGATAGAATCATTTTACTAAAACTGCCTGCTTGTTACTAAGGATGTTCAAAGTATTTATATTTCAATTAATTTAAGACAGAGGGCCTCAGCCTCAGCTTTTTAAATTCTGAAATTAATATAGTATAAAAGTGGTGGCTTGAAAGTGTAGTGGTGGGCAGTGGTTCTCAAGCATGGCTCTCCACTAGGAGAAGAACTTAGAATCCTTTCACTCTAGCCCCTAGAAGTTTAACTCAACTGTTTCTAGGGTAGGCACGAGGCAACAGGATTTATTTTTAATGTTCTCTAGATGATTCTAATGTTCACCTAAGATTGAAAACATGGTTGAAACAGTTTAGGCTTTGAAATCAGCCTTGGGTTGGAATTCGAACCACTCCTAATTTTATAACCTTGGGCAAATGGCAAAATCATCCTAAGGCTCTATGTCTGTGGTTCTCAAAGTGGGGTCCCTCAATAAGCAGCATCACTGATATCTAGGACACTTCTGGGAAGTGAAAATTCTCAGGCCTCATCCAAACCTACTGAATCAGAAAGTCTAGGGCTAGGGCCCAGCCTCCAAAAGATTTTGCTACAGGCTACTACTGTTTGAGAACCACTGTGCTGTGTGATAAGAATTAAAAGGGTGAATGACTCTGTGTCCCTTCATTGTTCTCAATATCTAATTAAATTGTCAGAAATCAAATTTCTTTCCACTTGTCAGAATACCTTGTTTTTTTTATAGGATTGTAAAGTATAGTAGCAAAACTCAAAATATTAACATGTATTGTTTTATTTCTGAGTCTACAATTCACTTTTATCGTGTTAGAATAGAAAGGAAAAGCAGAAAGAACAAAAACAACTACACTATTTACCTCTGAAACTAATATTACAGCGCATGTTAACTAATTGGAATTTAAGTAAAAACTAAAAAACAAAACAAAATAAATTACACTACTACTACTTTGAAATAAAATCATTACCATTGTGATACAAATTCGCTTTTTACATATTGTTTTATAAGTGTCTTAACTTAGTTTCTTGCCTATCACTTCTTTTATACCTTAAGTCTATTAACTATTTTAGACATCATATTTTCAAAGTTGCCTTTTATTCCATCATATGAATATGCCTGTATTTCGTCAAACTTGTTGTTTCAGATTTTTGCTTTTATAAATAATGTTTATCAATTAAAAAAAAAATCTTGTTCACATACCCATGATACCATTCTTGGGATCAATTCCTAGATGTGGTATTAATAGATCAAAGTGTAAACATCTTTTAATATGTTAACAAATTATTCTTTTAAAAACCTACACCTGTGAGGTACCTTGAGGGTGGTGCCATCCATTAACTGTTGGACTCTTGGTTTTGGCTCAGGTCATGATCTCAGTCAGGGTCACGAGATCAAGCCCTGCATCAGGTTCCTGGCTCAGGCTGGAGTCTGCGAAACTCTCCCCCTCTCTCCCTCTCCTTCTGCCCCTCCCACCTCTGGCTCATGCTCTCTTTTCTCTCTCAAATAAATAAGCCTTTTTAAAAAAGAAACCTACACCCCTAGTAGCAGAAGGGAGTGCCAATTCTCTTTCACCATATGTTAATGCTATATATTACCATTTTATTTAATCTTTGTCTCTTGAGTACCAAGATCATTTCATTTTTTTCTTTAATGAGGTTAAATCTTATTGTCATTAAAAATAACTGTAGCCCATTTGTATTTCTCATTCTTTGACCATTTCTTAAAAATGTGAGTATTCAGATTTTTTCTTTTCAAAATGTAAAAGCTCTTTATATATTATTACTTTCACGAACATTTGGAAATAAAAAAATAGATACATAACAAGGACTCAATTGAGTAGCATCAGAATGAGTTAATTTCAATTTCTTAACAAAAAATAAACTATAAATAATTTGGTTGGATTACATTATTGAAAATATCCAAAGAATCAGTATGTTTCCCTTTCCTGTGACTGCATTACACTGAACAAAATTTAGTCCTCTAATGATTGAGGATTTTTTGGTGTGTCAGGGCATTTGATCTGAATTTTGCATAGTGTAGAAAGAATGGGATTCAGAAAGTCTGGGTCCTGGCTTCACAGGCTATCAGTTGTTTAACCTAGAGTGAGGTAAATAACATCTCAAAGCCTTCGTTTCCACATCCTTATAACATAAATAGCACAAATGACCTCTTCCTCATATGGTTACTGTGAGAAACAATGCACACAATGGTATAGCACACAGATTTCAGAGCCTAACTATCTGGATTTGAATCCTTATCATTTAAAGTTATGGGCCTTGAGCAAGTTCTTAATCCCTCTGGGCTTCAGTTTCCTTGTTTGTAAAATAAGGATAATAATAGAAGTTACCTATTAGAGTTTTGGTAAGGATTAAATGAATAAAGATTTACAGAGCATTTAAAACAACACCTGGCAGGTAGTAAGCACTACATATTAACACCATAATCATTATAATTAGATAGAGGACCGTGTATATCCTATGCTTTCTTAACTGGAACCCTAGGCAAATATCAGTGGTGGGACCTATACTCTCCATAGGGGTCATCATGGTCTTGGCAGGTATATAGTGTTGCGTTGAATCTCTACCAACCCCAGGATATACTTAGAAATGAGTTTCTGAATAAGGCTCTGGTATCAACTTGCTTTTTGGTGATTTACCTCTTTCTACTAAACGTGGAGTGCAGGACAATCAATCTGTTTTTTGTCAGCTGGAGTATGACTGTCAAAGCTAACCAATGCGGGTCTATCACTTTGCTTCCACCCAGGAACTCACCTTCAGTAGACAGACAAACCATGAAAGTGCTGTACCCAAGATGCTCTAAGACAGATCTGTGCCAAGTTTTCCCACACAAAGCAGAGCACTGCACTGATTTTTAGATTCACCATCTATAGTTGGCTTAACTAAATTCTGTGTTCTCATATATGCTCTATACCAGCTAACAAGGAAATTTTTGGTCTGAACTCTTAATATAAATTATAATTAATACAGAAAATGATTAAAAGAAACTCTCAGCATTTTGGTCATCTTATCAGATACAACTCCCACTTTTGTCCCTATGATTTACACTGTGTAAAAGAAAATATACCCATATGGAATACGCTTGTGAATCGAAAACAAAGCCAATGCCCAAAATACAAATCAAAAACACTGCCTAGAACAACAGGCCTCAACTAATGAATTAAAATGATTGCTGGTTTCTTTAAAATATTAAGCCCATCGATGCTTGCCAAAAACCCCTTGGCTAGCTGAGGGATTCAAACTGCATTGTTCAGCGAGAGATTGAAATCCTTCCATTCATCATTGACATGTGAGAGACAAGACAAGGTTTTTGACAAAAAAGGGGATGAGGCGCCAGATGGTTTCCATCTGTATCTCCATTGATCGTACAATGAAAACCCACCTTCCCTAATCAGAAGGCTATGCGATACATGGAAAATGAATACCCAGTGTTTTTAAAGAAGCATAATCGCCCCTTCCCAACCATAGATGTATAAATATTAATGAACACAATCTGGATCTAAGCAAATTTAGCATGAACTTTTAGCAACCCTCCCTTGACAACTTCCTCCCTTTTTAACTGAATTAAACTCCTAAGTTCTGTGATTAAAAATAGCAAACCCTGCACTGAAGTTGGATCTGTGACTGAGGAAAAACCTTCCTTGCTAGTAACCAGTTAACATAGCTCATATCATTGCATACTTTTTATAACCAAAAAAGGGTCTCAGTTTGAATGAATGTTTAGCAAGTGTGAACAGTGAAGTATAGAATCAACACAAATAAGTAGGGAATTATTAATTGATCACTTATGCCATGCCTACTTCCAAAAAGATTTAAGCAAATTTAGAGATTACATGCGACACCAGGAGTTGTTAAACAAGTTAATTTTTGCAAAACCCTGTGCTACGTGACATACTGAACCATTGAGCCCTCCGGGAAAAAGGGTTCTCAATCTCTCCATCTATCTACACACACACACACACACACACACACACACACACAATTTTAACTTACAGAACTAAAACAATCTCAATGACTCATATTCAAGGGAAAATACTAAATGCCTTTCTGAAAAATTTGAAGTTACATCATTAGTATTACAATATCTCTAACCAAGAGGATTTGGTAGGTCTTCTTCCTTGTTGACACTCCTTTTAAGAAGAATATGAGAAAGAGACAAAGATTTGAAAATTTCCATTAATTTCTTTCTTTGCTTCCTTTCCTTTCAGTTCAAACAGGGAAGATTTGCATACTTTCTCTAGCTTATATGCCTTTAATCTGTTGAAGCAATGCATTCTCCAAGAAGTACATGCCATATTTTCACTAATAATTCCCTATAGATCAAAGTGGTCAGAATCTTAGAGTGAAAAATGTCAAATCAGCCCAAAGATAATATGAAAAATCCATATTCTCAACTAAAGTTCCTCATGTGACTGGAAGGGAATAATCTTTTTTCTCTCTCATCCAATATATACTGTTCTCATTCTGTCAATGAACACAATTTTATTGAGAGCTATGTGTGTAGCATTGTTTAGGCACTGAGGATTAACACAATGGACAGTATTGCTATTCTCAGGCAAAAATGTTATTTCAGAATCATCCTTTCGATATTGTAAAGAATGCTCTTTGTTGTATGGTAACACCATCACATACAGAGTTCACATGTGTCTCTAGCTCAAAGGATCAAACTCATCTCTTAGTCACCAATTCCCTTTTGGGAATAAGTGCTTAGTAGGAGTAATTGCCAATGTCACCAGAAATATTGGTGTTTGTTTAAGGTTAAGGTAATCTTTTAAAACTGCTAGTCATAAAACAAGATATTGATACATTTGATTATACTAAAATTAAAAATGTCTGTTCAAGGGCACCTGGCTGGATCGGTTGGAGGAACATGCAACTCTTGATCTTGGGCTTGTGATTTCGAGCCACATGTTGAGTGTAGAGATTACTTAAAAATAAAATCTTAAAAAAAGACAAAATTTCTGTTCATTAAAAGATACCACAAAATAAAATGGCAAGGCAAAAATTGGGAGAAGTGCTTTGAAACACCTAAAACTGATACAAAGGATTAATATTTTCTCTCCCTCTCTCTCTACACAAACACACACGTATAACTACTATGAATTAAGAGAGAAATGGGGAAGATATGAAAAGTATTTCACCAAAAAGGAAGCGTCAATGATAAATAAACATGTAAAAATATGTTCAACTCCTTTAGAAACTGAAGCAATGCTTTTTCAGACCGCAATGAGATACATTTTAGATGGGTGAAATTTAAGAGCCTGACATTACCAAATGTTGTCAAAGAGCGACAAGAACTCACACTGCTGAAGGGAGCTTCAACTGGTTCAACCACTTTGAAAATAACTTTAAATCACCTAGGAAAGAATGCATTTATTTTCTGACCCAGCAAGTCTATTCCTAGAGAAACTCTTACTCACGTGTACCAGAAGAAAATGTGCAAGTAAATTCATAACAGCATTGTTTGTAATAGCAAATTACCAGATATAAACCCCTAAACAGAAAAGAACCTAAAAGTCCATCCATAGAAGAGCAAGTTAAGTGGTATCATACAACAGAGGTAAAAGAGCAAATTCCAGCTTTATATCCTGGGTGGATAAATCTTAGAAATATAATTAGGAATTAAAAGACAAGTTTCATGAAAGTATATATGGCATGCAACTATTTTTATAAAGCCCACAGACAAGCAAAATTTTAAAATACATACTATTTAGGGAGATATATGCACATATAATAAAACAAACAAACAAAAAACCTTACTGATAAATGCAAAATTCCTAACAGTGCACCTCAGTGAAAGGAGGCAGATGTTCAATATCAACATATTCTAATGTCCAATTCCCTGAGTTGGGCATTAATTTCATGAGAGATTTATTTCATTATTAAGTTTCATAGCCTATATATGTTATAATATATAAATCTATTTGTAAATAAAACATATTAAAGAGACAGACAGACAGACTAACCAAGGAAGGCAGGTCTTCTTAACTCCATCAAAGCTGAGTATGTAGCACTGACAGATAATCAAGATACAAAGAAATATTTTGCTTCCTTCTTGGGACTTTTTTTTAAGATTTTATTTATTTATTCATGAGAGACACACAGAGAGAGAGGCAGAGACACAGAGGGAGAAGCAGGCTCCATGCAGGGAGCCCGACATGGGACTCCATCCCAGGTCTCCAGGATCACGCCCTGGGCCAAAGGTGGCGCTAAACCATTGAGCCACCCAGGCTGCCCTGTCTTGGGATTTCAAATGGGTTTTCAGTCATGCTACAGCTTGAAATTAGTTTCTTTCTGGAAATGGGCTGGTCCGTCCAACTTCCCATTAATTCTCTCAATAATGTAAGATTACAGAGGGTACACTTTGCAATTTAGGAAGGGGAATATTTAACTGTGTTCAAGACTGCTGAACTACAGCTGCAATATCATGATCAATCCTTGGAACTGTATTTTATGAGAAGTAAATACTAGAGAATTTCTAGAGGAAGTCAATGTAGACACTGGATGTCAAAAATCCGCTTCATGTGAATGGCTAAGTAAATCTGAATTTGAAATACTAAACTGAGAGAAGAGAGAGATTAGGAGAAATATGATAGCTGGCTGCAAAAATTAAAAAGAAATGCTGTCAAGTTTTAAAAATTTTAGCTTTATCCTGCATATAGAGTGGCCACCCACTACCAATGGATAGAAATGTATTGAAGCTGATTTAAGCTCTGAAAATTAAAATATCAGCTCACAGCAGCTAGCAGGATGACTAACTCTGGATGGTGGCCTATTATAGTCCAAGAATTACCTAGTGCTGTTAAAGATTGCTACCCTCCAAAAAAATGTTTATAGAATCTTTATTTTTCTTATAATAGGTTATATTTTATGATTCAGACCACAGGTTTAATATTTTTTTGGTCTTAAAAATATAATAATACTATGTCATTATTTTACTTGAGATCAGTTTTGTCATTTATTTTTTATTTCTTCAAACTCAGTTCCAGAGATAGTGGTAAGAATGAATGACTCCTCCTCAGAAACTACCTAACTCTATGGAAGAGTCTTCACCTCTTTGAGCCTCAGTTTCCCCAGTCATTGAACGTAATCTCTCTGTGGTAGGCTGAGTAAGGCCCCCCCAAATATGTGCATATCCCACTCATTGGAACTGGTGAATATATTACCTTACATGACATCAAGAACTTTGCAAATGTGATGAAGCATTTCATAATAAAAAGATTATGCTGGATTATTTGGTGGGCCTACTACAATCACATAGGACCTTGCAGGACGGATGAAAAACCAGAGGCAGAGGAGAGGGTTATGTGCTGAGGGACAAAGAGACTACCTGACATGCTTTGAAGATGGAAGCAGGGACCACAAGCCAAGGAAACAGGCAGCCCTTACAAGCTGGAAAAAGCAAGGAAATGGATTCTTCCCTTAGAGCCTCTGGAAGGAAGGTATGCAGGCACCTTGTCTTTAGTCTTGTGGAACTAATTCCTGAATTCTGACAGGCAGAACTGTAAGATCACACATTTGTATTGTTTTGAGACACAAAGCTTGTGGTGATTTGTTACAAAAGCAACAGGAAACAAATACATCATCTCACAGGACTTTTGTGAGGATCACAAATGAGATAAACCAAATAAAAAGTTCTTGGCTTCCATTAAAGTTGTCATCCACCTAACTGACCCAAAATGAAAACTCAGTTTCATGAACAACTGTATCAGTGTGCCCTCCATTATTTTCCCTCACAACCCACTTTCATACTTTCAGATATATTAATGAGGTGGGGGAAAGGATCCTGGATAGGAGACAGTTCACAGCCATTAATGCCTACGGTCCTGACAGGTACCTGACTTCCCCAGGCCTCGTTCCTTAGCTATAATCAGAGGTTAGATCCTTCAAGCTCTAAAATTCAATGACTGTACGCTTACTAAGGTAGCCAGTACTGGCTTTCTGAGTCCACCCTCTCCCTCTTTTCTGGTTTAACCTGTAGCTAGTGTCTGAATTATCTTGTGCCAACTGCCCCTAGGTTATCTTTGCTTTGGGCACTGATTAACCAGACAAGCCTAATTCTGTGATTAGAACAAAAAGGAAGACGAAAGGAGGTCAAGCCATTCTTAGTTTAAATTTATGCTTAAAAATTTATGCTTAAAAAATGTTTTACAAAGAATGTTCTTAGCAAAAAATCCTAGCTCTAAGAGTTTTTATAGGTTTCCCCTGGGTCCTTCTGTCATTAATTCAAGACTATCACTTTCAAGAACAGGTTGGCTGGCCATCCTTACCAAGTGTTCTGCCCAAGCTCTTATCCTCCTAAGTGCAGGACGTTTGACACACTTTCCTTGTTGCTAAAGGTGTAGATAACAGTACCTGGGGATCAAACACGACCAAAATAGAACAGACACCAAAGTGCTGTTGAACACAACCTCCCTTTCATATCTTTGCTTTTTCCAACTCACCACAGAAAGTCTGTGAAAAAGTATTGCCATCTATAAATTATTCTGTAAATGCAAAGAGTTCCTTAAAAAAAACTCAGTATGGGGTCAGATGTCATGATAGAGACACAGGCAACACTCAGCTGTCACACAAAGGAATTTTAACATGACAAAATCCAAAAGACCTTACAAGGTAGTTTTGAAAGAAGAACAAATCTTTGCCAGCATGAGAAGAATGAGGACATTTTGGGGGAGAAAAGATGGTATGTGGAAAAGGCAAGAAAGCATCCTCTAAACATAGTGAGAAGTTAGTGTGTCTGGCACATAGTGGGGAGGAACAGATAAGGTCTGGCACATAGCAGGGAGGAGGCCACGGTCTGCTCCTGAAGGGCTGTGTACGCCATGCTGTGCATCTGAATTCTATTGTACAGAGTTCAGCAACCAGAGAGATACTCATTGGCAAGGAAGTGACATGCTCCAATTTGGCTTTTGGAAAATAAAAAAATAAATAAAATGGGTAGAGGTAGCCAAGATATTGGAATAGTCTAGACCTGGGATAGGGGCTGTGGGATGGGGATGGATGGGAGCAATCTTTCACTGAAGATTGACTAGATGGTGGAGAGAGGGGTTAGAAGTGACCTAAAGGTTTCCAGCTTGGCTGGTTAGGTGCTTGGAGCCATTGGAAGCAAAAGGGAAGAGAGAGAGAACAAAGTTTGGAACTAGAAACAGTAAACCAAAAACACTGGGTAGGTGGAAAGTGAAGAGATAATCAGAATGCTAGAAAATCTTTGAAGACACTTAGGCAAAGTAAGGCAAAGGAGACAAGATATGTGTGGGCAGAGGGACAGAGGAGGAGATAAATAGAAAGGTCAGAGGAAGCAAATGTAGGGAAATGAGCAGGGCATTAGACAGCCATGCCAAGTGCAGGAATGAGGTCCAGGAGACGAAGGACAGAAATAGGTAGCACAGAGGCACACCAAAACCCCAAGACATGTGAGCATGCCCATGTGGAGCACACGGTATGAGCTTGGTGTGTTTGCAACAAAGAGCCATGGGGAATGAGGCCTTCCCATATTCTGAGGCCAGAATGCAGAGCCCAGCCCTACCCACAACCACACAGAAACTTAAAACAAATAAGTCCCCAAAGTATTAAAAAAAGCAAGATAGGGAACAATGAGTAACGTGGGCCCAGGAATGGAAGCAAAGCACGCAGCAATGTGCATACATAGGGATGCTTTGCTGGCCTCCTCCTCAGCCCCTCCAAACTGTTTAGGAAGAATAGGTGATTAGGCCTCAGTATAATTAATTCTCTCTCACAGAAGTAGAAATTAATTGCAGCTTAAGTGACTAGAGAAATCAAAGAACTACATAAATGAGTATACACATAAGAATCATTAAATATGCCCTTAAAAAGTAGTGGTGGGAGAAAGAAAGGACTAGAAGAGAATAAAAAATGACACATATATTGTAAAAGGGATTAGACAGACCTCAGGGTGAGTCAGAAAACAATAGGATCACTGTCTGAGGGAAAAGAAGAGTAAGAAATAATATCGGAATAACAATGTTGGCATATATTTGGGAGTAAAGACAGGAGACTGTGCTTTCCCCACAGCAAGGAATATGCAGAGGAGATCAAAAAGAGCTACTGCTTTTCTAAGAACAAACAAGAATAGAAGAAAGGATAATGGCAGGAGACTGAGTCACAGAAAGGACAGCCTGACACTGTGAGGGGTGTAGGGACTGTAGAAGCAGCACTCTCCGTTCTATCTCTGGGCTTTAGGACAGGACAGCACTGTTTAAACACACAGCAGCCAACAGGGCAAGCTGTGATCCATGCCTTGACTAAGAAAGAGTGAGAACTCAAAAGTCAGGTTTCTTTACACACACACAGATACACATATATGTGTATAATTTCTTTACACACACACACACATATGTGTGTGTATAATTTCTTTTTTGAAGATTTATTTATCCATTTAAGAGAGCGAGTAAGTGGGGGTGGGGGGTGCAGGTGAGTGGTAGAGGTAGGGGGAGAGAGAGAACCTCCAGCAGACTCCAGGCTGAGCATGGAGCCAGACACGGAGCTCAATTCCATGACCCTGAGATCATGACCTGAGCTGAAATCAAGTCAGACCCTTAACTGACTGAATCACCCAGGTGCCCCTACATTTTTATTCATTTCTGAAAGTTCACTCTGAGCCCAAGCTGTCAAAAATAATAACAATTCAGTTTGTCAGGAAAGCACAGTACACCTCAGCTTTCTGGCACTGCCTGTGAGCAGTGATTCTGATGTTGCAGTGCTATGCTTGGTGCATCTGTCATCTGCAGGTTGGGTGGCCTGGAAGATCACCTACATGTAACTATCTCCATCCAGCTTCTCCAAGCTGCTTTGGGCACTGTAAGATAGTAAAAACAACGTAGACCTGCTGGCACTATCACTGCTTAAAAACAGATATATATGGTAACATTTCCAGCTCTCAGATCTGGCTAATGAAGTAAAACCCACTGGAAAACAGATACTCTGAATCTCATTGCAAAGGATTGATCCTACAGAGAGTATTTACTCCCTGCATCAATCATATAAATGCAGGAACTAAGCTAGATAAGCTCTTAATGAGCAGTACTGCATTTTATTTTTTTTTATTTTTTTTTATTTTTTATTTTTTTTTCAGTACTGCATTTTAAAATGGTATCTGAATAATATCGCATGATCATCAAGGGCTTTATACTTTCATAGGTTGCTCTATCTCACATGGTCTTCATGAGCCTGTCAGGTAGGGCAGGCTCATTTCACACATGGAGAAATGAGATTAAGAAAGGTTAAATAACTTAAAGGTCTCATAGCTGTCCAGCCTTATTCCAGTTAGGAATTCAGTACTTCCATCTATACCCTAAACCAGGCTTCCTTTTCCCCACACCAAGCTCTTCCTCTCCCGCAAGCCATCTTACACGTCTGGTGATCAGCCAGGTGCTCATTACAAGTAGGATGCCTAGAGAGAACACAGGAGCAGAAACATGAGGCAGTTAAAACGAGAAAAGGATAGATACCAACTGGTCTCCACATCTGTCTAATCTGACAACTGCTGGAAAACTGTTGCTAGGTAGCTAGGTATGCAGAGCCTCAGATCTTATCATCTCCACGAAAGAGTCAGGTAGCACTGCTGTCATTAGAGAAGGAGCACAGGAGGTTGTGTACGTGTGTGTGTGCTCAGGTGCATGTGTGTGCACCCATTGTATACTTGGAGGGATGGAGCGGTATTAGGAGAAGTATAGAAGTGGGCTGAGCTCTCAGAGGACAACTCTTCCACTGTTGCTGGAGAGGTCCTCAGACATACCTGCTGCAGATGCTTCTGGCGAAATGAACTCCTCTTTACCCAGTCCCATAATATAAACATAGAGGATGTGATAACTTGGCCCAGTTACAAGCACTGGGGTAGAAGGTAGATGAAAAGGCAGAAGATCCTATAAGCAGAGGGGCAAGAGGTTATAAATGCTCACAGAAAGGCAGAGATGGTGTTTCAGATAAGGAGCTTTAGAAGCAAAGCCTGAGATGACAATTCCTGTGCAAGTCAGGGCTCTCAGGGGGAATGTTATTAGGGAGTCAGGGAGGCATGAGAGGGCAGAGGGGAAGGTGACAGTGATGTGGTGTCAGAAGTCTAGCTTGATCCCACCAAGAGCTCTGGAGTGTAAGTTACTCCTCAGACATTGTCCTGCACAGACACAAGGGGACTGAGCCTCCATATATCTGAATGGCCAGTGATTGGCCAAGGGCTTCCCCCAGGGATGGGAGCTATAACCTCCCAGTTTTCTTTGGATAAGACAGATGGCATCAATCAAGGGCAATTTTAAAGGGGAGGATGCAGATGTGAGAAGCTGGCAGCCAACACCCACAGCAGCTGGAGAATAGGTGCACCCACCCAGTGAAGGGGATTTGGGTGGAGCATTACCAGCCTCTGCTTCAGGCAGTTTCTCACACCTAGAATCTGCATTGCACACGGGTGGACTAATTTAGGGGTGGATACCCACACTTGGGAGAGCTTTGGGCAATCTAGGGGAGCCAATCTTCTGCCTGGAAACCATATACATAAGTTTCTATACTCTTTAACTTTAATGAAACTTTCTTGCCTCTGTATGCATTAGTGTCTTTTGGTCCATCATTGTCTCGTTGTGATAATGCATGCAAAAGACCTCTTTGCAAATCTGCTAATCTTTGTTACAGTTCAGGGATGGTGGGCTCAATAAATCTGAAAGGCTACTAAGTCTATTTTGTTATTAAGTACATGTCAGTAATTATTTGCTTAATAAAATAAAAAAATGTATTTCCCTGTAATGTTCATTCACCGAAGTCATAGAAAGGAAGACGAATCCTTAGATATCTTTCCTTTCACAGACAAAATATCCACAACTCAGATTATTCCACAATATTGTACTCCTATACTCAAATCTGCTCACCCATCTGGTCCCTGCCCAATGGAGAAATTCCAGTTTGTCTCTGACCCCATTAAGAGGTACCCAGAACAACCCCACCCTCAATGAGTGGTATGACTCACGTGAAACAGAGGACTATTCTTCTTGTTCTAGACACAGCAGTTCAATTAATAGAATCTAAAATTAATGTTATGATTCAAGTAAGCTCTGCTTCAAGCCTTGATATACCACTGATTTACATTAGCTTGTAAACAACTAATCTAAATATTTTTGCATATGCTGTCTGTTTTACCCCATCCTTAGTTTCTAGATTGATTTTTTTATCCCTGTACTATTGGCTTTTATACCTATTCACTTAAAGTTTTCCATCTTGTTAGAGTTGGCCAATCATTCCAACCTGAAATGAATCTTTTGGATCCTAATTCTGTCATTCAAAATATGTACCATGCTTCCAGGCTTCATGTCAACCACAATTTTGATGAAATACATGATCCATATCCTCACCGAAGTTATTTACAAAAAACCTATACCTTGAGAGGGCCAAGGATGAGTCCTCATAGCCTGCCATTACTGACCACCCTGCCAGGAGCCATTATAGTCCTCACACAGCTCAGTTCATGCTTGTTCCAAGACCCAGTCTAACTGTGACCATGAATTCGCTCTTTCAGATATGTATTCGGATATAGTGAGTTTGGAATGCAAAAGAACTAATTCATAACATCTTTGCAGTTACATTCACATAACAGAATATAAAAACAGAATAGGAAGCTGTTATGGATAAAAATAATCCAGAGACAAGGGCTGTATTGAGAGTATGATTACAGAATTAAAAAATCATTTTCTTCCACAAGGAGAGGATGACAATTCTTGGGAGGCTGAAGGGCTGGTGGCTGAGCCCTTGTGGGCGACACACGAAAGGCAGTGGCATTAAGGGAAATAGGGGATGGGTGTAAAGACAATAGTTGACTGACTGCATTATTTTGCTCTTGCTGCACAACATATTACCACAGACTCAATAAGGCAACAATTAAGGTAACAATATCTATCATCTAACAGTTACCATGGGTCAGTCCCATGGCTCTGGTTAGCTTGGCCCTTTGCTCAGAATCTCACCAGACTGAAATCAAGGGGTTGCTGGGACAACAAAGTCATCAGAGGCCTGGGGGTCCCTTCTGAGCTCGCTGGCTGTTGGCAGAATTCAGTTCCTCGCCCTGAAGGGTGGAGGGCCACATTTTCCTGCTGGCTACCTGCCAGCTGGCAACTGCTCTCAGCCCCTAAAGACGCCCTGCCATCCTCTACCATTTGGTCCTCTCCACAATAAGGCACTTTGCTTCTGCAAGGCCAGCAGGAGAATGCAGAGTCTTATGTAAAGCAGTCGCAGGAGATAGGCATGTTGGGGGTCACCTGGGACTTCTGCTTGCCTCCCTGGTTAACAGGGTGAGGTACTGTGAAGAATGGTGGTAGGATACAGACAGGAAGGGGCTCTCTGTGCCTGCTACGAAGCTTGGACTTGATCCTACAAGCAGTGGAGCCACATCAAGGCAGGCCTCTCCCTTTGGGGATGTATAGGAAAATGCTGCAAGTAGCAGGGGTTGAGAAAGTACTCTAGGAAGCAAAGCACTCCTACAGAAGATCATCAAATGAACAAAGGCAGTAAATACAAAGCACAGTACAATCCACACATACCCTGGAATCAGCTGTTTATAATTTATCACCTCACCTGCCTACGTGACAACTGTGAGGAAGCAAAACTACACCTTGTTCTGCTGCCGTTATGATTAGATATGCCCTTCACATACCAGACAAAAAGAATATACATATTTTGCATCATTAAAAAACCCTCTCCAAACATACAGCCGATCTACTAATATCACCCCTCTCCCTGTGACTAATAATACTTGAGTTGTTCCTGTAAATTGCTGGCTCCCTCAAGAAAACACCTTTATCTCTGACTTTTGGAATATAGTTAGCAGCAGATATGCAGGAATCCACACAGATGGGAGAAGCATGTGAGGAACTTCTGTTTTTCTACCAATGAGGATTTTGAACAGATTAAGTGTAACCTCATGGACTTTTTTTTTTTCTTCAAATACCTGGGATATCTTTTAATTTTTTTTTTTAAATTTTTTTTTTTTTTTTTTTTTTTTATGATAGTCACAGAGAGAGAGAGAGAGAGAGAGAGAGGCAGAGACACAGGCGGAGGGAGAAGCAGGCTCCATGCACCGGGAGCCTGATGTGGGATTCGATCCCGGGTCTCCAGGATCGCGCCCTGGGCCAAAGGCAGGCGCCAAACTGCTGCGCCACCCAGGGATCCCCCTGGGATATCTTTTATTTAGAGTATATGGTTCCTCTAAAGGCTGGACACCCCTGCAAACAACACAAATAAGAATGCTTATGCTAAATTTGTCCTAAAATTTTCCACTTACAATTATATCTATACACTGTAATCTTGAGAACAGCCACGAGGTTTATTATTAAAATATAATATTGACAATAGCTAGAAGCTACTTCCTACATGCCAGACATTGTTTTTGGAGCTTCATATCCTCACACTCTGATGAGGAAACTATAAATAAAAAGTTTGAGTAACTGTTGGAGGTAACATGGATTGCCAGTGGTGAAGCTGGGATGCAAACCCAGGCAGAGTTGTCTGCAACAGTTCAAAAGTTTGGAATGACACCAATATAATAGACACCAACTACTCTCTTAGGGTGGCCTTGAGGGACTTACATGATCTCTATCAATGACTACTTTGGAGGTGGCAGAGTCAGAAATACATAAAAACTAGGGTCTAATCACTATGATATTACGTTACAGAAGAAGCATGAAGAGAGCAGGATAAATATATCCAAGAGGTAGCTCTTTAAAATAAGTCAAATAAATCTCAGAATTATACAACAAACTGAGAAAAAGAAAGAAACACATATGTAAAAATCTCAGAAATTATAAGAGAACACTGTGTTCAGTTCCATGCTTATTATTTAAAAAATACCAAAAAAGGACAAATTTTCCTTATAATATGAACAAGATAGAATAAAAATTCAACTTAACATCAACTCATGCAAATGGATGCAATAATCTGAAGCAAATATTGAATGCAGCAGTGAGTTATGAAAACATTTCATTGTGACCAAGTAGGCTTCACTCCAAGAACAAAGAGATGATTAAGTATTAGGAAATCTGTGATTATAGCACACCATTTTAATAGATCAAAGGCAAGAAAAATATGACACTGTATATCAAGTCTGGTGAACTGCAAACAATTCCCACTGGATACTCACAAATTCTTAGAAGATATTTATATTATTATCCTTATATTATGGCATAAAAAGCTTAAACTAAAAAAAAAAGCTTAAACTAGAAGAGGACAAATAATTTATTCAAGGTTATACACTTCTAAGAGAAAGGGGTGTTATATAAGCCCATGTCTGCCTGGCCATAAAGCCTATATGCTGGCTTCCGTGTTATATTTTCCTCATAAATGATAATTTACCAAAATAAATATCTTTTTTAAAAATGTATTTATTTATTTATTTATTTATTTATTTATTTATTTATTCATGAGAGAGACAGAGAGAGAGAGGCAGAGACATAGGCAGAGGGAGAAGCAGGTTCTATGCAGGGATCCCAATGTGGGACTTGATCCCAGGACTCCAGGATCATGCCCTGAGCAAAGGCAGACGCTCAACCACTGAGCCACCCAGATGCACCTACCAAAATAAATCTTAAGGCATTTTATAATAATTCAAAACCCATTTGATTAAAAAATACTTATAGCATATTAGGAATGCAATAAAATTACTTAGCATGGTTGGTAAAACCTATCAGAAAGAAAATCAGAAACAAGATAAGAATGGAATACCAGTAAGTATATTTAATACTGCTACAGAGATTCCAGCTCATGCTGTAAGATATAATTCTGAAATAAGAAGTATGCTCTTTAGAAAGGTAATAGAATCATTATTTGGTATAGTATGATTGTTTACTAAGAAAACTAAAAAGAACCAGGTAAAAAAATAATTATTAATAAATAAAATTAAAAAACATAATACAAAAATTTATCTTTCATATAAAGTAATTACCAATTAGAAAACAATATATAAAATCCCAAATATAATTAAATAAGAGGTATACAATGACTAGGAATAACCTTTAAAAATATGTAGGGTGTGTATGGAAATGATTTTTCTATCACATCAAATACGACTTGAAAGACAGAGGCATATTGTGAAATGGCTGAAAATTGCAAAGATGCAGCTCCTTCAAAATAATTAATAGTTTGTATATAATTCCTTGCAGAATACACGAGGATATTTTTAATAGAAAATTAATTCCAACATACACCTTGAAAAATGCACAGATGATAATTCCTAAGATGCACTTAAAACACAGAATAATGAAGAGGTTAAGGTTTGCCATATAAAAAATGGAACTGTGCAGGATCCCTGGATGGCTCAGCAGTTGAGTGTCTGTCTTTGGCTCAGGGCATGATCCTGGAGTCCCAGGATTGAGTCCCACATTGGCTTCCTGTATGGAGTCTGCTTCTCTCTGCCTATGTCTCTGCCTCTCTCTGTGTCTCTCATACATAAATAAATAAGATCTTTTTAAAAAATGGAAATATGCTATACAAAATATAATGTGATTCCACTACAATAATCAACAGTAAAAGAATTAAAAGAACAGCCTAGATATGGAAATGTATATGCCAGGGATGCCTGGGTGGCTCAGCAGTTGAGTGTCTGCCTTCGGCTCAGGGCATGATCCTGGAATCCTGGGATCAAGTCCCACATCGGGCTCCCTGCATGGAGCCTGCTTCTCCCTCTGCCTGTGTCTCTGCTTTCTCTCTGTATCTCTCATGAACAAATAAATAATTTTAAAAAAAGGAAATGTATATGCCAATTTAATTAGATTTAATTATGACTCAATGAAGAAAAAATGATTATTCAATAAATGGTGTTGGAATAACTATTTGAATAGATAAAAATTATACTACCTCATAATATAATATGTCAAACTAAATTATGGATGAATTATATATTAAATAAAAAATAAAGTTATGGAGGATTATGAAAAATCTAGGTTGTTGTTTATTACATATTTGACCAAGCAAAGAATTTTTAAACATATGTCAGAAAGCAATAATAGATTTGACTGCAGTAATTAAACATGAAAACAGTCATATCAATACAATATGCAAAATTAAAAGGCAAACACCCAACCAGGAAAATAATTTCCAGAGATATGATATATAAAGTATCCTTAATACAGTGTGTAGCAAAATATTAACACTACAATTGATAAATGGGCAAAGATTATAGATGAGTAAGAAAAAATTGTTATAAATGTCTAATAAGCATTCAAAAAATTTTAAATGATGAATGCTTAATGCTATCAAGTGTGAGAAGAGACAGATACTTATACACTGCCAGTGTAAGTATAAATTAATACCTTTGACCACATCCAAGAAGAACTATAAACATGTTCACATCCTCTACATCTACTATCTAGAAGCAAGTAAGAAGATGGCAAAAGATGAAATGCAAGGCTATATCACTTATTCTAGGAGAAAGCATGCACACTCAGCTATAGTTGTACATCCCAAAGTCCAATGTTATACAGTCATTAACTAATCATGTTTTGAAGAATATTTAATGCCATGAGAAAATGCTACTCGTCAAGCGAACATTGGTAAAATATAAAACTGCATCTAGAATATGGTCCTGATCCTGTAACATAACAACACATACAGAGAAAAAAAAATTGGAGTAAAATATGCCAAAATGTGACAGGTGGTTTTCCCTGAATATTAGAGTAGGTGATTTTTATTTTCTACAATAAACATCAGAATAAAATTTATTTTTTAGAGTATGAGACCAAAACAATGATTGACAAGAAAAACAAAAATCTGGACCCACTGGACATGACCTTCTAAGGAAATGCGGAAGTCTGCCTTTTGTGTCCCTCTGATTTTACTGCACTATCTCAGAGGCAATGGTGGAGTGGGTGTATCACAAACCACCTTAGCTTCTAAACAGAATCATCCCAGAAGCCACCTCTCCATTGAGTCTCGCTAATTCTTTCTCTGCCCCTTCCACCCTGGCCCCTTCCTGCTCAGCTCTGCCAACCACCACTTCCCTCCCACTCTAAGTCTGGCCACAATAAAACAATCCCAACACCGGAAGAGGTCTGGAGGGAGGTCAGCATGCTGAGTGATTATTGAGGGAAGGATGTGTGTTTCTGCAGAAATGTATTCTCCTCTGCTAATCTATCATTTCATAACACTATCTACATTAGAAAGACTTTTCTCAAAAAAACTCCTATATTCTTGAAAATTTTGCAAAGCCTACGGCAATGATGATATCAAAAGTCTATTTCTTCTTTACAGAACTAATTCAGGGAGTTAGTTTTACTAAAACAAATCTAATCTCTCAATGATACTCAGCAAATATTTATTGGGTATTTTCCAGGGTCCTGGGAAATACAATGTGGATGTGGGAGGCTGAATAATGGTGCCCAGAGATGTCCACATCCTCATCCTGGATGCTGTGAATTTATTACATTAAGTGGCAAAAGGATCTTTACAGATGTGATTAAGGTAAGGATTTTGAGGTAGAAAGCCTGTCCTGCATTATCTGGATGGGCTCAATATAAAGGGGTCCTTATAAGGGGAAAAGGCAGGAGAGTCAAGAGAAGGAGATGGGCGAGGATAGAAGCAAAGGTCGGGGTGATGCAGGGTCACCAGCCAAGGAATTTGAGCACCCATAAGAGCTGGAAAAGACAAAGAAAAAGATTTTTCCCTTTAGTCTTCCAGAAGGAATAAAAGCTGGCTGACCTATTTTGAACTTCAGATTTCTAGAACTGTAAGATAGTAAATTTGTGTTGTTTCATAAACTGCTATGTCAGTGGTAATTTGTTACAGTAGCAATAGCAAACGCATATAGGAATTCAATTAAATCTAAAGCCTCTCTTCATGTAGTCTTCCTGAAAATTTATCACCATTAAAGTGTTTGTTTTTGCCAGAATTTCCCAAAGTGTGTTACAGTGAATTCAAATCCTATGAGCTATTCCACAACTCTTAAGAGTTCTCTAATCAAATATACTCTATCACCCTCATGGAAATCCAGTGTAGTTTAGCATATTAAAGACTGAATAGACATCTTTACTTTGTTTATTCAGCATTTTCCAAACTTTGTAGAGCTTTTAAACATCTATTTACACCAACATCATTAATCAAGAAAAAATCTGAAGCATTTAATACATGTTATAAACTATAATTCATTATGATGAGAAAAACCCACTGACTCATTTTATGTATTATTGGATATTGTATACTATCTACCATTCTGTAACAATTAACTAGATTTAGCCATTAAAAGAAAAGAAAAAAAAAAGCCATTCAACTCCTGCAGTTAAAATGATCTCGACAACTCAGGCTAAGAGAACTTTAGTAAACCTAGAAAGAGCTTTCGCATGCCACACCTTTCTTTGCAGTAATTGGGGAAAGTTTGATCCCAGAGTAAATGCTTTTGTTTCATCTTGTCCTGTTAGTACATTAATTTTAAGTTCAATCACCAGCTGTCAGTTTAGTAATGATGACACAGGGATATCTTTACTTCTTCCACTTCACTTCTACTGATCCCATGTATAATCAGTAACATGAGGACCCTTCTCTTAGGATGAATGGTGGTAGTCCCCTTTATGTAAATGTAAAGTACTATACGCCAACACTCTAATAACTGAGTCCTGGAAGGGAAGGGAGGGGCAGGGATTAGATGATAAATCACCAACAAAAGCCATTAGAATCTGTCAGTGGTCAGTGCTCTGCAAACGGGAATGGGAGTAGAAAGGAGGATTCATATTTCAGTGGTCACTTAAATAGTATCACAAGATTTTGAACTACAAAGAGACAAATAGTTCCTTCTTGTTGCCAACAAGACTGCTACAAGTTTCTAGGAAAGCGAGTATTTGTCATTAAGATTACTTCATTCAGTAAGCATTTATTAAGTACCTACTAAATGCCAGTCATAGAGCCACTGGGGAAACTATACCTGCCTGCTTGCTGGGTGAAATTTCACAGAAGAGTAGTAGTATCAGCTTGAAGAGTATCAAGCTAGTAAATCATTCAGACAACCCAAACAGGACATAAATAAGTCAAAGGCAAGGCAGATTATTCAGGTCTCTTTCACTGATGAGAATCAGAACCCCAGTTTTCAAAAGCTAATCAAAAAGGAGCTTTAGTGCTCGCTTCGGCAACACATATACTAAAATTGGAACGATACAGAGAAGATTAGCATGGCCCCTGCACAAGGATGACACGCAAATTCGTGAAGCATTCCATATTTAAAAAAAAAAAAAGGAGCTTTAGTGGAAGGATACTGAGACATCCTCACACTCTAAGGAAGAACTGCAGGAGCCAGTTTTCCAGGATGCCCACAGGGTCTCTGTCTCTCAACTCTGCTTTACCCTGTTTCCTTCTTTCTTTCCAGTGACAGATCTGTTTCCCCTAAATATGGCCATCTTCAGCAGGGCTCCTATCAGTTCTGAAGTCACCAGAGAATGCTTGCTGCTTATGCAGTCATCCCTAATCACAGGGACCAGCAGAACCTTGGTGTCAAAACACACGAGGATTGTGCCTTTCTCATTGTGCTGCCCAACATGCTTTTGAGTTCAATCAAACAAGCATTCATATTCTTTGTGCAGCTTTTTCTGGTTTAAAATATTAAAGGCACGTATAATGTACCACAATTAAAACCATGTAATAAAATATGTGTAGGCTGAAGAGAAAAAGACTGAAGGGAAAGACACTAATATTCTTTTTTAAAAAAAATATATTTTATTTATTCATGAGAGACACAGGGAGAGAGAGAGAGAGAGAGGCAGAGATACAAACAGAGGGAGAAGCAGGCTCCATGCAGAAAGCCTGATGTGGGACTCGATCCCAGGTCTCCAGGATCACACCCTGGGCCAAAGATGGCACCAAAACGCTGAGCTACCGGGCTGCCCCAAGACACTAGAATTCTAAATTATATTTGAAAGATGGAATTATAAATGATTTTTCTAATGCCTATTCTCCAAATGTTTTGTAAAAAGATCACTTTAATAATGAAAACTTTTATTATCTATTTAAAAATTATTTTTAATGTTTGTAAGAATCTCATTCTGACAACTGATTAATTTAGTCTGTATTTGGTGATGAAAACATCAGTTCTATTATTTTAGAAAAATTTTTTCTCTTTTGACATAAGAAGATATAAAAGACATATCTTTTCCTGTATGTAATAAAATAGGAAATTATTATTAATTGTGAATGCCTTGGGGACCTTGAGAATTTAAGAAACGTCAATCTGTTTTCAGTGATCATCAATAAAGACAAGGAATAACCTAACAACTATTCAAAACATATTTGCATATATGAAATAATCAAAGTAACTGCATGTAAACACAGTCAGGGGTCAAAATGCTGCTGCAAAGTTCTTTTAAAAGTGTCCATTGGTTGAACATCATTTAGCCTTAAAAAGGAAGGAAATTCTGGGACACCTAAGGGCTCGGTGAAGTATCTGCCTTTGACTCAGGTCATGATCCTAGAGTCCTGGGATCAAGCCCCTCATGGGGAATCTCTGCTCAGTGGGGAATCTGTTTCTCCTGCCCCTCATCCTGTTCATATGCGATCTCTCTCTCTCTCTCTCTTTCTCCCTCAAATAAATAAAACCTTCTTAAAAATCATAACTAAAATATTTTTTTAAAAAAGGAGATTCTGACACATGATACAACATAGATGAAACTTTAGGACGTGATGCTAACTGAAATAAGCCAGTCACAAAAAGACAAATACTTCATGATTCTATTTATGTGAGGTACTTAGGGAGTTTAATTCACAGGGACATAAGGTAGAATGTTGACTTCCAGGGGCTGGCAAGAGGGGATATGGGGATTTCTTGCTTAATAAGTATAGCATTTCAATTTTGCAAGATTAAAAGTTCTGGAGAAGGATGGTGGTGATGGTTGCACAATATAAATGTACTTAATGTACATTCAATGTATCACTGAAACTGTACACTTAAAAATGGTTAAGACAGCAAAAAAGTTTCCATTAAAACAAACCGTTATTGCTTAGTTCTGAGAAAGGCAACACTGCCAAAGAAGGTAAAACAAAATGAAATTTACAATGTGAGTAATATTAATGACCACCTAGATAACTACATAAATAATTTTCCAGAGACAAATACTATCAAGTAGGAAAACTAAAATACACAGATAAGCAGTTCTTTCCCTGGTTTGTTTCATCAGATGTATAAGCAGCCTTAATATATAGGTCCTTACTATAATAGACTTATTTATATCCATCTTTCCAGGGCCATACCTGGAAGTTCATTTCCTGAACTGAGACACACCCATTAAGCACCTGTTATAAGTACAAAACATGTAAAAAATAAAAACCTTGGTCCTTGAGAGTTTACAATTTCACGTTGTTTGACTAAATATGTATTATAATGGTCAAGAGTTAGCAAGTCCTAAATACAAAACCTAATATTTCAAGGTCCTTTCAGAGAAGAAAAGTCCTGCAGCTTCAGAAGCAAGGAGAATGTAAGCTAGTAGATGACAGTGGAGGACAGTGTGCCACCAGTTAAAAATAAATGACAGAGGAGTCCAAACAAAGGCCAGGGAAGTATGAATTTAGAGAATGGTGAAAAAAAAAAACAGCCAAAATGAGGTCAAGGACAAAGGTAAGACAGAAGGAAGTCAAAGCAGGCATGGCCTGAGTTTGAAGGTCAAGGCAGGTTCTGTATTTGATGGAGGGGAGGAATGGGAAGGCACGTGGCTGGCTTGAGAAGCAACAAAGCAGCGGCTGCAAGCCAGTCAATGACAAGGAAAGAAAGGACAAAAGGGAATCCAAAGTACTTTAGAAACGATGATTTCAAATTCCTAAGTATAAGCTAGCCAGACATATTTTAGTAGAAACATAGTAAACACTGTATACCAGTATAATGAATGTTCTTTGCTTTAAATCTGATCCCAACTGTTTTCATAGGTTCACATATGCATGACTCATTTCTGAGATCGAGGCAGGCCAATCTCACATTAAAATTCAGTATGTCACCTAACTGCCACATCACCGCCACATTGAGCATTCCCAGGAACGTGCAATGGCCGACTGATAGAAATTAGTTTTCTGACAGGAAGCTCCCAGCCCCCAGTAACCCATGGTGGAGAATACTACCGCAGAAAAGACAGCAGTGCTATATTTTAGCCCAGCAGAGAAAGTAACTTAGTTTTTCTCCCTGCTTATTAATAGACTAACATTTAGTTCAACATCTGTAATTTGCAGTGGAATTTTTTACATTCTCTCCTGAAAAGTGAATCAGGTTAATGGTTTTCTGAATGATGCTTGACCACAAATCCTGTGGCTATTCACATTTGTTTTAGAGATATAAAGATTTTTTTAAAGTGGGGTAGCAATTTTAAGAAATATTAAGATGGCAGTCAACTATATAAATATATATATATATATGAGAATATCTTAAGTCAAACAAGGAGGCATACACTATTTTTTAGCATAAATGCTACACAAATTAGCATAAATGCTAATTTTGGTAATAATAATTATAATAATAAGGGAAAAGAAGATTAAGTTTGGATGAATAGTAGAGAGGTTAAAAAAAGATACTGACTTGGCTTTTTGGCTCCTGGTTGGACTAACTGCTTGGATTTAAAACTAATAATTATAAAGGTAGAAATAAGATAATCTGAGCACTCAAATGGACATCATAAGAATGATTGAGTAAAGAAAGGAAGGGAGGAGGGGACTTGGGAGGCAAGAAGGAAGGAGGGAGGAGAATTAGCTAGCTAGGTAGTGTCATAGGAAGGAAAGACGGAAGGCGAGAGACAGGGAGAGAGGGAGAGAGGAAAGAAGGAAGGAAAGAAGGACACTAGACCTTTTAGGACAAAGTATCACAACTTACTCAGTATTCTTACTTAGACAATTAAAAATTGTTTTAAATTCTTTAAGAAATAACTTTTCATGGTCATACTGTATGCCTGCAGCTCAGGCACTATGCACTATTTATTCATAGTTTGAAAAGTCTTTGTATTCATTCTTGAGAAATAAAGAGGAGATACTCAAAAAGTGATTCCTGCAGAGCAGCAGGTAACTGGACACCAAGACCTACATCAGACTCCCCGTATTTACAGATTGCCACCCTCAAAAAAGCTGATTTTTCCCAATATTTATTCTGCTTCTAAACATTTAGTTATAAGTTTCAGGCTGAAAATTACTTTCTTACAAGAAATTACTTTATGACACTTTCCCCCTTTGTGTACATATTCCATAATTTTTCTGAACATTCTTTACTTTTACTCTTTAAAATGTACCACCTGATTTATCTAGGAGGACTTTCAGTCTCCATTCATGACAGCCCTGCACGTATTTTTCCTAAAAACCCAGAGATGGGCTTCTGTGTTATATAATAATGAACTTCATCCTTTTGTACAATTTAAACCAGGTGTACTAAAGTAATAGGTAAATGAAAAACTAGGTTAAAAAAAAAGCAACTGACCAATCTACAGCAGGCTCAGCTTTTTTGAGAGGGAGATTAAGGTGCATGCGGGCAACTGGTATGAAGGTCACCAAACAAAATGTTGCAATCTTAAAGTGCCATTGACATGTAGACAGCATTCAGCAGCAGCTTCAGAATAATTCACGTGACTCTCTTTACTCATTGTTTCACCACAAATCATTCATAAACGTATATTATCATGATATGCCACATTTGCAGTAAAATGTTTTCAAAATTAGGAAAAATGTTTTTTTGAATTCAGATAAAAATACTTAGTATAACTTAAAAATTTGGCTTCCCCATACCCAGCTTTTGTTAGAGGAAAAGTGACCTGCCAGCTCAGTTTCACAATTGGTTTCTTATACATATGAGCTTTGACAAATCTGTCCTTTAATCACTCATTATCTACTTGCTGACAGTGTTTAAATGACCAAATTGCTTCCATTGGAAATTTTCTGATTTTTATAGGAAAGAACTATAAACCACAAGCCACTACATGTACCACATGTACCTTTAGCTTCTTAAGTCAAGATCGTAAGGAAGCGTTCCATGTACGGGACCTTCATTCATCCTCGCCTGCTCCTGACCTGCTGTTTTCTTGTTGCCAGTTGACAGCTCCTTGCTAAGCAAACAGCTACCCACTCTGAAACGAAATGTTCATCTTCTCAGGCCATATTGCAAGTACGAAACAACCTTAAGAATCATCTAGGGAGTGAACTAGGCTTGTAGCCGATAAGCACAAAGCTGAACTTTAAACCCCAGCCTTTAATAGAGCATTGGGTTATTTCACTTTGTGTTTGCTCAACAGTTCCAGGGTCACAAGGGTCTGCGTTTACTGAGTGGGGCGAATCCAGGAACCTTGTTCCAACTCCCACATTGCAACTGATAGAAGAAGGCTGGGGGCTGGGCTAGCAGAGGCCTCAACCCCCAATTCTAAGATAAGAGTACCCAGTATCGCAGCCTGTTAGAAGACATTCTTTGGCATCTAGAGATCATCAGAGTATGCGAGTTTGCTGACTGGCTCTTAACTCCCAAGTTTACAAAAAATGAGGAAGACTCTTAGAGGCCCAAGAATGGAAGCCTTTTCTCTTTGCCTTCACCTTGTCACAGGGCCATACTGAGTGCAAGAGCTACAGACAAGTGGAGAAATTGGTAATACTTGTTCTATCTTTAGCAAACATATAATATTTTATTCATCGTGAATTTTTCACATTGATTTTGACTTTTCAAGATATGGTATTAAAATATTTATGTTGATTCCTTTTGTTTTTGGTGCCCAAGATGAGTGAGGCCTCGCTCACCTCCAACTTAGTGCTGGACCTCCTCTGCCACCTACCTCACTGCTGTCATCTTCCATCTGCATCTACAAAAGGAAGCAGACTAGGCAGGGTGGTAGAGATGCTGACAGCTCATGTAAGAAGGGGAGAAGAGCCCAAAGTAGACAAGAAAAACATTAGTGAGCATCTACCATATTCCAGGTCCTACGCCAGGCACTTATTTGCATTTTTTGTGGTGCTCACCTATGAGGAAGACATAAACCTCCATCTAAGGAAGCTAAAGTTCTGAGAAACACACTTCCTTAACCTTTCTGTCACTCCAGGAACTGGCCCTACAAATTACCTGGTGTTCAAGCCAAAAACCTGAGAGTTGTCCATGATTCTTCTTCTCCAATCAACTGCATATTGCATCATTTGCCAACACTTCTAGCTGTCCATGGTCAGCCAACTTGTAAATGGGGGAGTAAAATTCAAAACATGGTCCCTTTGATGATACTCTCTGTACATATTATCATATTTGCCACCTCTCCAAAGAAACTCAGAGTCACTGAATGTTTTGATATCCCATTTGCCAGTCCAGGACAAGGCTGGATCAATTCCAAGTGCTGACTGTCTTGTAAATATATCCAGCACATTATAGTCTGATCTTGAATGCAAACTCTATCTCTGGCCCAGGACACTACTCTGGGCACCAGATTCCAACTTTCTCACATCTCTCCTTGGATATTTCATGCATATTTCAAACACACGTCTATAATAAGATCCAAACCATCATCAAAACTTCCTCATTTAAATAGTGGAAACGTTACCAACAATGCTTATTAAAGCATTCACTACTTGACAGATACTCTTAGGATGCATATAGAACATTATTAATTCATTCAATTTTCATAACAACTCCATGAGATGATTCCCATTATTATTTCCATTTTACAACTAAGGAAATAGAAAAGTTAATTTGCCCATGGTCATATAGCTTGTGAGAGGGGAGAATTCATATTCTAACCTAGTTTCTCTGGCTTTAGAACATATACTCTTAACCATTACACCATATTTTCAAAATAATCTGAAATGCATTCAACCTTATTGGTTTTCCACTGCTCCATCTTTGTCCAAGCTTCCATCACTGCTTGCTTCAGCAAGAAAAAAAGCCTCCTAACTGGCCATCTTAATTCTATTTTCTCACTTCCACACATCAATCTTTATGAAGCAGCCAACATGATCTTTTTAAAGTTTATATCAGATCATGTCATTTCCTCTGCTAAAATCCTCAAAACAATTTGACTACTTTCTGAATAAAATGCAAACTCCTTAATGTGTCCCGCAACCGCTCATGTGAACTAGCTTCTGCCCTCTTCTGAGATTTTGTCTCCTATCATTTTCTTTTTTTTAAAAGATTTTATTTATTTATTCATGACAGACACAAAGAAAGAGAGAGAGAGGCAGAAACATAGGCAGAGAGAGAAACAGGCTCCATGCAGGGAGCCCGATGTGGGACTCGATCCTGGGACTCCAAGATCATGCCCTGGGCTAAAGGCAGATGTCTAACAGCTACGCCACCCAGGTGTTCCTGTCTCCTATCATTTTCTAGCTCACTTACCACCCATCTGTCCCACTGACCTTCCTGACCTTCGTTGGACCCAGCAAACTCTTTCCTGGCCTCATGGCCTTTGCACATGCTGTTGCCTTTGCTTATAATGCTCTCCTCCTCCCCTGGCTAGCTACATTCAATCCTCCATATGTCTCAGGGTACTCCCCTGACATATTAGCCTAAAACAGATCTTCCTATTAATTGTCTCTTAGCACCTCTTCCTTACCTTCATAGTAATTTAAAAATTTGTAACTCTACACTTATTTGTATTCTTACCTGGATTTTGTCTGTAAGCTCCATATGAGGAACAATCAAGGTCTGTTTTATCTACCGCCTTACTCCCAGCATCTAGCCCAGAGCCTGAGGTTGACAGTACAGTTATTTGCTGAATGAATAAGTTAACCGTGGGACAGCTCTTATAAAGACTTCTAAGAATCAACTGAAGAGGGCACATAAGTAATTAACATCATTGATTCTAGTAAGAGAGATCCTTAAAAAGAAAGAAAATGAAAAAAAAGGAAGAAAGAAAATGTACATATACATGTGTGTGTATTTTACTTTGTTTTCAACATATAAACAAAAATTATGAAACCAAATATTCAACCTTTGAAAAATAGAAGATAAAACCAAAAATCTTGAAAGAATTATTTTTCTTTTCTTTTTTTTTTGAAAGAATTATTTTTCAAAGATTTTACAGTATATCCAGCTTTTTTTTTAAAGTTCTTGTGTTATCATTATGACTATCAATCCCAATAAGCTGAGAATCGAACTCTCAACTGTTCTTATGTAATCACAGTACATACTGGTGTTCCATAACCATCTATCAATGATAAGCCAAAGGAAATTTCAATCTCATACCTTTCACTACTTATTTCTCTTCATAACTTAGAGATTGATTTTCTCATTCGTGCCAAACCTCTCATCAGGAACTAGTTAATTTTACATTTTACATGATTTTATATGGTCCTGTTGTGTCACAGGTGTTTTAGAAATAAAGATAGATTCTTCATGTCTCTGTATAATAGATAATTATTTGGATTGAGATCAAAGCACTTTTCTTTGGGATTCTAATACTCCTTAAAAAAGTAAATGAATGCATTCAAGAATGGAACTTATATTCCATAAGGATATGTGGGAGAAAAATTGCAAATCATATATCTGATAAGGCACTTTTATCTAGATTATACAAACAATTGAATAATATGAAGAGAACACAACTTAAAATAAGCAATGATTCTGAGAGGACATTTCTCCATAAAAGATACAGAAATAATCAGAAACAAACATATGAAAAGATGCTTGCCATCATCACTGGCCATAAGGGAAATGGAAATTCATAGCCCAGTAAGATACCACTTTATACATACCAAGATAGGAAAACCCAAATAAGTGGAACATAGTCATTGGTTGAGGATGTGAAGAAATTGGAACCCTTATATCCAGCTGACAGGAATTTAAAATGCTGCAGCACTTTGAGAAACAGTCTGGCAGTTCTTCAAAAGGTTAAAAATACCATATTACCCAGCAATTTTGCTCCTAGGTATGTATACACCCAAGAGAAAGGAAACCACGTGTCTACACAAACACTTGCACATAAATGTTCATAGCAGCATTATGCATAATAGCCAAAGTCCATCATCTTATGAATGGAAAATAAAATACGATATATCCACATAATGGAATATTATTCATCAGTAAAGAAATACCGATACATGCTACATCATAGATAAACTTTGAAAATGTTAAGTGAACAATATCCAGTCACAAAAGACCATATATTATATGACTCCATATATATAAAATTTCCAGAAGAGGCAAATTGATAGACAAAGTAAAGTAGTGGTTGCTTAGGGCTAGGGGTGGAATGAGGAATGAGTGCTGACAACAACCAGGTTTCCTTTGGAAGTGGTACAAATGGTCTAGAGTTAGTGGTGGTGGTTCTACAACTGTGTGAATATTTTTTAAAAAATACTGAATGGTACACATACTTTAAATGAGTGAGTTGCATGGTATGTGAATTATATCTCCATAAGGCCATTATGAAAAATAATGGAATATACTTTTTACTGCACTTAAAAACTAGACCTATGGTTGGCATTTACAATGGTGGGTATGGCTTAACCAAAGAGTATCTACAGTTTGCTTTCAACAAAGATGAGTTTTAGATGAAACTTTTTCATAAAGAACCTATGATCTCCCTCTCTTACAATCCCTAGTTTCTCATCTTTAACACTGTTTAAAGACAGACTTAAAATCTTTGAGCCAAATATATTGCTTTTTAGAGTACAAGATGTAAAAGATGATGATTTTAGAGTAAAGAAACTAAGAACCTAAAAGAATAAACATCTTTCCCAGTATTATAAAAGTAAAGAAAAAGAATTAGAGCTTTCCAGATCAAAGCTTTATTTTTAATTTTTTCAACAGCACTATATGAAATGTAGAGTAGTACATGGCATTTTCCAAAATGGCACTAACCCAAAGTTCAACACAACTAAGTCTCATGCGTGCAAAAGGAATCCCATTCAATATATGAAAAGAGCAAGGATGAAGTTCAAATGGTGATTGCTTCTTCTTGATCCATTCCTTCAATCAACATTAATCAAACTTGTCTCTATGCTAGGCACCATGGACATAAAGACTTGCCATTATAAGACAGCAGAGACTAGGAAGTTTAGATACAGGTCTCTATCTTTGGCAATGAGTACTTGGAGACATCACCTCCATCACTCAATTCCTAAGTAGGGTTGGAAGGTATTGCAAATGGATATTCAATTTGATTTTGAATTCTATCTTCAATCTTCCCAGCAAAACCGTTTTTTCCCCCTACCTTCCCTTCTTTATCAAACCTTTTCCCCCCTACATTCCCAAACTTTATCCACTTGCCTTTGATAGCCTGAGAGATCTCACCCAATGGGGAGCTACAAATAATCCCATGTGTTCTGTTACTGTCAGTGAGAAATATGAACTCAAAAAGTGATTTGTTTTTTCAGTGTTGCTAAGAGTTAATACAGCATACCTTCAGTTAAATCATTACTTATGACTCAATTAAAAACACTTATATCAACATGATACCTTAAAAAATAATCAGACTAGTCAATCTGTTCAGATAGGAATTTTGACCCTAAAAGTTAATTTTTTACTTCTATATTCCTTTGCTACCTCCCATTCCCAATTTTCCTCTATGTCAGAAAGTCTAAACTGCCCAAGAGAATTCTGGCTTCTTTCCAAGGGGGATATTTTATTAACAGTCAGAGAAGAGAGAACTGTATTATAAGATTCAATAAAATATAGGATTGATTTTTACTACTCCATTTCATCTGGCTGATGAGAAGAAATGGACGTACCAGGCCTAGTGCTGGTTTAAGTGGGATGGAGAATGTGATGATGCTGTTTTGACATCACTATTATTGCTCTACTCTCTGAAATACATTTTTAAAACATTCTATCAACCGCTTCACTGAATTTCTCTGCAAACTATTACCTTCTCATGCAAGTCAGTAAGAAAGAAAGCATACAGTCTTTTTAGATTCTCAGAAAAAGGCATTTAAACATAAGTTGAAAGTGTTCATAAAGCTTATAGGAACGCATTCATTTAATCTGTATTGGTTGTCACTGGATAGAAACTGTGTCAAAAGGAAACCGGGTTCCTCTCCATTTCATGAGACTATGAATTAGAGTTTTGTACTTAATAGTGATAAATGTGTATAACCATCTTCCTCTCATGCAGTAACCAGTTTGTATGCTTTCTGGTTTACTAATAATTCTCTTTCAGAGTTTCTATTCATTTGGCCCTAGATAGAGCATTGCCTAGCTTCCAGAGAGAGTAGAGGGGCAAAGGTGGCGAATTGTGAATTCCCTTAATTTCTGATTTGTCATTCTAGAAATAATTTTGAGGAAAAGAGGATAAAACTGGGGTAAATTGTGGAGTATGGGGTTTTCAGGTGTCATAGATACACAAATCTCACCTAATTGTGTTACTAGTTAGGCTTTATTGGACTACACAATATTTGGAAAAAAGTAGGGGATCAAGGGAAGGAAATCTTAGTAGGAAGGAACCTAGGACACTTTATAATTCTGTACTTTTCTAAAATAGCAGGTCAAATTTCCCCGTGAGGATATTTGCCTTTAGATAAAGGTTAGGCACTTTTGGGAGCTCCATGAAATCATCAGGGTCATAATGGTCACGATTATTCAGTCATTGCTTCAGTGATTTCAACCAGAGCTTCTCACACATTGACAAGCCACCAGGGCATCTTTTTCAGTGCAGATTCTAGCCCAGCAGCTCTGGGGTAGAGCCTAGGATTCTATATTGCTAACAAGCTGCTTTGGGGTGGGCCTGGGGACATCTGAACAGTAGGTTTCTGAAAAAAATGTAGCAGGTAAAAGAAAAGAAAAGCACTTCTGGGTTAAAGGAAATAGTCATAGTGTCTGATAATACCTGCCAGACAAATTATTTCAGCATCATCTTTCATTCCTAAAAGATAGAGCAGCTTAATTTGGTCGATTGCTCTACTTTCAAGCTCTCTTCAGGAGCACACTTAGCAGAGCTCAAGACCCCATTACTTCTACAGAAGACTGAAATTATGGCCTGTCATTTATATTCAATTGCCTTTGGGTATTTAAAAAAAAAGTAGCTTTCTTCTCCTCAATTGCAAGATCATTGCCTCTCAGTGAGTTAAACATTTTCAACTCTTTCAGACCACTCAGTAGGATACTAGTTCATATACTGACTACTAATAATTTAGCATATTAGTATCAATTTCCTCCATCAGACCATTTACAAATGGTAAAACTGGGGGATCCCTTGGTGGCTCAGCAGTTTGGCACCTGCCTTTGGCCCAGGGCGTGGTCCCGGAGTCCCAGGATCCAGTCCCACATCAGGCACCCTGCATGGAGCCTGCTTCTCCCTCTGCCTGTGTCTCTGCCTCTCTCTCTCTCCGTCTCTCATGAATAAATAAATCTTTTTAAAAAATGGTAAAACTGACTGAATCAAGGCATCTTCTCCTTCCCCCATAGTGCAGTAGATGTTGTATCAGTAGTCTGCAAGAATGAATGTTCCTCTGTGAATACCCAACTTATGAAGCCCTGGGAGAATTAGACTCCTATTGTTCAAAAAGAAAGACCAAACTCCAAACCAATAACAGTGATGTAACAAGAAGACATTTAGAAAGCGCTTCAGATGTCCACATGGGATGGACTTTAATTCTCAAATATGTTGCATATTATAAATATCCTAAAAGAAAAACAACCACGTTATCTAGTTTTTATGCAAGTGTTTGTCTTGTAAATATTCATTGAGAATGTATTTATTTACATTTGGAGTGCACAATACCATATTTTTACTTTCAAAATACACTTTGGTAACAGCAGAAGCATTAAATTTTAGCCATTCAATTCTAAGAAATAATTTCAAACCACATAGCTCACACTGTGCCCACATCCCCTAAAAAGATTGTTTTTCTATATACATTAAGGAGATTCCATTTAGCACATTTTCCTAATGGGATTTTTAGAATATATTATCTGGTGAACTCTGTCATTCCAATAGCAAAATAGAAAAGTGAAAAGAACAAGCCCTATCTATCTGTGGTTTATCTTTATAAATTCAAGCAGAAGGTATTTCTTTTTTTGTTTTATATCACCCAGTGTGAAATAAATTGTCTTAAATTATAAAGCTAAAGTCATTGGAAGCATCACAATGTTGAGAGATGATCAGGAAAAAAAAACATGCCAAAAAACAACTTACTCTCCATTATATGCATTAATGATGGGGTCAGGGGCATAGAAAACTGTTAACCCACTGTGTGGGTTTTATAATGTTCACAATTTTGTTTGCACCAGATTTCTTTTTATATTTCTAACATGTTGTACAGAGTAATATTTATATAATTTTCTTTTTGTTCCTTTAACATAACCTATTCTAAGCAGGAAAAACCTGAAAGTTTCACCTTGTATTTCAATAAGTAATTGTTGAGTATCTAGAGAGTTATTTGGCTGTGAGATCATGTTATGGAGTTATTCTGTAGTTAGGATTCAGTGTAAGTCTTAAAAGTTTTTGGGATCGCCTCCAGAGCTGGCTGGTCCCAAAAACAAATAACAAACAGGTGAAATGCTTAACAAGTGCTTCCTGCCCTCTCTAATTCCATGTACCAACACTCTACCGCTGCAACAAGGTCACAATTTTAGTCACTAAGTATTGCATGTGTTCCTCTTACAGGTTATTTGTTTGGCTGCAAATAACTATAAGAGACTTAAAGACCCAAAGGGTATTGCTCAAGTGTAGGTAGGGGTTCTCAGGCTACAGACTGTAACTTCTGAAATTTGATGAAAAATTATCCATTTATTTTCAAAAACATCATTTTCCAGGCAAGGAGTATAGATTCTCCAATGGTTACACAATCCCCAAAAGGTTAATAACTACCACTAATAAAGGAATTTAAATCAGCAGGAAAAAAAATCCGTCAGAATCACTTTGGAGAAGTGAGCCCCAGTTTTGAATTTTGGAGTGAGGCAGATCTGGGTTCAAATCCAAATTATGCCACTCACTCTATCTGTGCCACCTCAGACAGGTCACTTAACCCCTCTGAGCTACAGTTCTTTTTTCTCTAAAGTGCGGATAAGACTAGCGTGTACCTCCTTGGACTGTTGTGAATATTAAGGGTAATGTTTGCAAAGAGTGTGGCACATTGTTGACATACTGTATTCCTCTCAATAAATACTAGCTACTTCTATGTTTACTACTATTATTTGTTTTATTAGCATTATAAAAGATGATGGGAAGGCAGATGCTTTGTCTACAAGTAATAAGGCAGATTATTCTAACACGTCTTGCTGATGGCCAATAAAACAGTGCTATGGCTAATTAGCTTAATGATTAAGTCATATTTGACCAAGTCAGAGATAAACATAATTACTCTCTAAACTGATCTGATTTTATTTACTTTAACTCTAGGTTATCTAATCTAGTAGCATGACATAACTTTGGGTTTTAAAGGTTCAACTAAAAAGTTCTCCAAGTATTTTCTAAATTATTGAACAATGATTTCTACACTCAAGGGTTTCTTTTTTTTTTTAAGATTTTATTTATTTATTCATGAGAGACACAGAGAGAGAAACAGAGACATAGGCAGAGGAAGAAGCAAGTTCCCTGTGGGGAGCCTGATGTGGGACTTGATTCCAGGACCCCGGGATCATGACCTAAGGCAAAGGCAGATGCTCAACCACTGAGCCACCCAGGTGCCCCTACACTCAATGGTTTTCATATAGCATGCAAAATATGTAAGGATTTTGTATTCAGCTATGTCCAAGACAACATTTTTTTTCAAATTGATGTTTTTCTTAAATGGATGTTAATGGGACTCAAATATGGCACATCTATAGCATATTGGCATGTAACTATAAAAAATAATATTAAGGAATAATGTTCACTGACACGGAATAATGTTCATCATACATTAAGGGAGAAAAGAAGTGCACGAAATTATGTAAAGTCTCATCCATTTTTGTACAACAATGACATAGAAAAATGCCTGGATCAAAATATACCAACATTTCAATGGTGGGTGGTAAGATAACGGGTCAGTTTCTCCATTGAGCATTTTTGCTTTTGTCATTAGAATAATAATAAAAGGTGTTAAAAATAAATGGTTAAAGATTAAGAACTCACCAGCAGTATGATATCCCAGAAAAGGTCTGAGATGAGATGTCCTGGACTTGGTTTTTTTTTTTTTTTTTTTTTTGGACTTGGTTTTAAGGGCAAGACACCAGCATATTGAAATGATAACCTCACGCAAGTTACCTCCCCTTTCTTGAGTTAAATATTGCTCTCTGGAATTGAGAAAGTTTGAATAAATGATCTCTATGTTCCTTTCCAGTTTGGCATTCTAGAATTCCAGAAGTATGGCCACACGTAGCAGAAAAGCTTTTTTTGGTTTTCCAAGCTAGCCCACAAATGATGAATGGTGCCACAGGAGTGACACTGGAATGCAGTACTTTTATTTTCAGCATTTCCTGTGCTCTTGATTTTTTTAAATAATAAGGATGCTATTCCTTTGGTAATTAACAAAAATTAAAGGAAAAATCATTTGAATGGGTAAGGGACTCAGCATACATACGGGCTCACAAATAAATTGAACAATCTGGTACATAATGTACCTTTAAAATGGATTAACATTTTATTTGACCTAAACAAACCAGTCAAAAAAAAAAATCACAGAATTGATAGCCACAATTTTGGAATAAATGACTCAAGTCCAACAGAACAGACTCTTGTTGTGAGAAGTATATGGTTTTCTTAAGGAAATTCTCAGATGTGTGAAGTTCTTTGAATTAAATGGAACTATCACTCACAGCATTCCGGGAGCAAGGTGTTGCTAACATCATGCCCTGGGCCAAACTATTAAATATCAGGAAAATACCTATGTGATTAAACTTGTTTTACATAATAAGTAGCAAGGAAATCAGATTATTTGAAGCCTAAAAATCCAAACAGAACAAAACATGTTTTAAACTGCTACCTTTAGGCCCTGTGTCTGAAACGAATGTGCTAAATCCCACTTTCTATGAGTCCTAAAAAATAGAGAAGGGAGAAAATTCTTCTTTGGTCCTGCCCAGATTCTTCCCCTGGAACTAGCAAGTTCTTCAGCTGCCAATGAGAAGTTTCCTCGAGGTGCTTTTTAAAGGGCATTGAAAGGCAGCAAACAGTGACCCAGAAGCCTGGGAAAAATACCCAGTTTCTCAGGCTACCAGCCCCACCCCCTTCTGGGCAAGGCACCCAGCTGAGAGGAGCTAGTACCCAAAGCTGATCTGTTTCTATGCATGAGCAAGAGCAATTTTCCACCCACACTGTGTAACCCTTCTCCTGTCACTACTGTAGGGTTACACAATTTGACTTCTCTCCTGTACAGAGGGGAGACGCATCCCACGGTATCTATCCGGGCCCTACTATTGACAAAGATTGGTTTGGCCTGATTAGTAAGAACACGGGGCTGTTTTCTGTAGCAAGGGCCAGTTAAGAAGCAAGGAAGAAGTATCTGAAACCTTAACAGAATGTTAAACGGATTAAGACTTCTACATAACGTGGTTGGTAGAAAAAGTGTTTGAAAGAGGGAAAAGGGGCTCTCTTCTCATCATCTCATTTCTAAACTTATTAATAATCCTGAAAGACCTTTCTGATACTATATTTTAAAAGGCACAGGTAATTATGATACTGTTACATGAAGCAAGTTTAAAATTAAGTCCACTTGAGCAATTTTCACTATGATGAAAAATTGGTTCAAAAGTCTATTTGATTTTGGCCTAGAATTTTATGGGGAACAAACTACTTCCCAATAATTAAAAAGACAGGCTTGGAAACTGTCGATTAGCACACACTGCCAAGTATTCTCTAAGTATTAATGAATGTTCATGGGTGCTGAACTGCTCATGTAGGTCATATAGCCACCATGTAGCACACCGATGCAGTGATTTGTTAAATGGGATCCTTTATAAAAGAGTTATTGACACTCCAAAAATATGTAAGAATGGCCTTAAAAAATGGTTGAATTAACTTGGTAAATATGGTGCATTTCAACAGAAATGCACAAATAAAGATAAATAATTAGGTCATTAAATTTTGGCCATTAATTAGGTCACTAAATTTTGGCTCAAATGATCAATGGTGATGACATATTTTTTTTTTAAGTCTTAATATCTAATTTTACCTAATATGGATGTTGTTACTTTAGCTTTATTTTAATTCATATTTACCTCATATAGCTGCTTCCTTTCCATTACATTCAAATTTTTTGAGTCACTATGTTTTAGGTACGATGCTTATAAATGATATGTAGCTAGAACTTGTATTTTATGAAGTCTGGCAATCTTTGTCTTCAAACTGACAATCTTTGTCTTCAAACTGGAGAGTTTAGTTCATTTATTTTTATTGTAGTTAAATACATATTTGGATCTATTTCAGTTGTCTTATTTTATTGTTATTGTTTTCTACTTGGCCACATTTTTTCCTTGGTATTTTTTCCCCTTCTTTCTTTCTATCTATTATATCAATTGATTGAATTTTCTTTATTCCCCTCCACCAGTTTGGAAGTCATTCTATTTCTATGGAGATTATCCCTAAATTTGTATATCAAATCAAGAAGACAAGGAACAGGGTACCTGGGTGGCTCAGTTGGTTAAGTGTCTGTCTATGGCTCAGGTGGTGATCTCAGAGTCATGGGATCAGGCCCCATGCTTAGCTCCCTCTCTGTGGGGAGTCTGCTTCTCTCTCTGTCTCTGTCCCTCCCCTTGCTTATGCATGCGCGTGCTCTCTCTCTCTCATAAATAAATAAAATATTTTTAAAAAAGAAGACAAGAAACAGCAAATGTTGGTGAGGATGTGGAGAAAAATAGACCCTCACACACTATTAGTGGGAATGTAAATTGGTACCCCCACTGTGGAAAACAGTATGGAGGCTCCTAAAAAATTAAAACTAGAACTATCACATGAGCCAATAATTCTACTATTGGGTATTTATCCAGGGAAAACTAAAACACTAACTTGAAAAGATATATACATCTTATATATTTATTGCAGCATTATTTACAATAGTCAAGACTTGGAAACACGTAAGTGTCCATCAGTAGACAATGGATAAGGAAAATGTGGTTATATTACACAGCCATAAAATCGGATGAGATTGTGTCATTGAAACAACATGGATGGACCTACAGAGTATTATACTAATGGAAATAAATTAGATTGAGAAAGACAAATTCCATACAATTCCACTCATAAATGGAATCTAAAAAAAAAATAAGCAAAAAGCTGAATCAGAACTATAAATTCAGAGAACAAAGAGATGTTTGCTAGAGGGGAGGAGGGTGAGTGGTTAGGTAAAATGAGTCAAGGGGAGAGGGAGATACAGACCTAGCGCCTTTTCATTCAGTTGGCCACATTCTCATCAGGATGAGTCTAAGGGTGGATCTGCTTTTATTTATCCTGTGTAGAACTTAGAGTTTTCCTTTAGTTGTATCTTCATTTCCTCACTGTATGCTAGGTGATATCAGCACCACCTTCAATTTCAGTCACTTTTTCCTTACCTTCTTCTAGTCTACTCTTTCACCACATTTTAACAAAAAAATTTTGGGGGGTTTTATTTTTATTAAATTTATAGTTGTACATAGTTTAAAGTATCAAGTAGTTTTATAAGATTTGTTACAAAATATTACTCTCCATCTCCCCTTCCTAGAGGTAACCTCTCTAAGTTCTTTTATTTACTTATGGAAAAGAAGGCTTTACTTCCATGTTCATCCTAATAACATGATTGCATTACATGACATTTCAGTTTTAGGCAATATGTAATTACTCCCCAATATGGAACATGAGAAGCAGCTCATTTCTCTCTCTTCCCATCACACATGTGTACCCTTCTGGATTAGTTTGGTAATATGCTCCTTCTGTTCATTTTTTATGTTTTCTCTTCTTGATATTTCTTTTATTAAGATGTTGGGATGACTAAATTTGCCTTTTAATTATCTTTTTTTTCTCTTCTCCTATTTACTATTATCATCTTCTCCTTTCTGGGAGATTTTCTCAACTTTACCTTTTGCTTTATTGATTGATATGATTAGGCATAATTCAAGGTACCTCTAATTTAATATCTTTAGGTCTTTTTTTTGTTTTGCTTTGTTTTAATTTATGATAGTCATACAGAGAGAGAGAGAGAGAGAGAGAGAGAGAGGCAGAGACACAGGCAGAGGGAGAAGCAGGTTCCATGCACCGGGAGCCCGACGTGGGATTCGATCCCGGGTCTCCAGGATCGCGCCCTGGGCCAAAGGCAGGCGCCAAACCACTGCGCCACCCAGGGATCCCTCTTTAGGTCTTTTTTAAAAGATGTGTTTATTTATTTATTTGAGAGAAAGACAGGGAGCACACGATGGGGTGGGGAGGGGCGAGGCAGAGGGAAAGGGAAAGAGAATCCCAAGCAGATTCCACACTGAGCACAGAGCCCATCGTAGGGCTCAATCTCATGACCCTGAGATCAAGATATGAGCCAAAACCAAGAGCTGGGTGCTCAACCAACTGCACTACCCAGATGCCCCATTAGGACTTTCCTCTTGAGCTGCTCAGATTTCCCAGGAAAGACCTTTTTCGAACTATTGTCTGCAAAGTAAAGGCCCGGATGTTAGGATTCTAGAAACCCAATTGGGGAAGTGGTTTGGGAGTCACATGTCCTAGTATGCACACTTTTACCTAATTCACACACGTGCACAAATGTGCACACACACACACTCATTCACGACTCTGCCAGGCTGAATACTACTAATTCTACAAAACAGATGAAGCATTACCTCTTCTGGGAAGTTCTCTATTATTCCTACATAGACATCTGATTGAGTACTTTAATAGAAACCCAGATTTCCCCCATCTTAGCAGGTATCGCTTGCCTCTGTAATTGCCTAGTTAGACATCTTCCTCCTTCAGAACCAGCTCCAACCATCTTGAATTTCTGGGCCCCGGCACAGCTATGAGGATGTAATAAGCTCAATAGATTCATGAGTTATTAATAATTCCTGAGGCAGCCCAGTTATGGGAGCTGCTTCTACAGGAAGAAGCTAAATAGGAGCTGGGAAAGCACTTCAAGTAAACTCTACTGTCATAGGCCTTTTGCATCAACAAAAGTCCTATCCCTGGATGTACAACTCCTCAATAAACCAAGACACCCTAGACAAACTTTTTTGCTTTTTATATCTGGTTTTCCTGATCAAATCTCTATATGTATATCAGGGAAAACATCCAAACAACTTTAGAGTAACAAAATAAAAATATCTCTGAAAATAATCACTATTGCTTTAAAATTTAAGGGCTTCAGATACATCTGAAAATCAAAATACATTGTTACTAAGGAAAACTGAGGTATAAGGAAACCAGGCAAGAAATAGCTACTGGATGTAAGAATAAATATTATTAACTTATTTAGAGAAAAGTGTTGAAGAGCAACAGACTATGAACAGGTGTCTGTGCTGCTGAAAAGTGAAGAATGAGTAAAGTATAGAAAATACTTTGGGTAACTTATAATTGCTTTAACACTGACAGACAGAGTCTTTTAGAATCTGCATAAAGCTGAAGTGAGGACAGGAGGAAATAATCGAACAATCTGATGAAGACTGACATTTTCAAATGAATTAAGTCAGTATTTTACAGTTGTAGAATTTTAAAGTCAGAATAGCAGTTAGTCTAGCCTCCTCCTCAAGACTTGGGTACTACCCAGATGGTTCTTATAGGGGGCCATTTGAATTCCAAGAAATACTTTCACAGCTGAAACCCTAGTTCTGTTTCTGTACCCCATAACTGACAGGTAGATTTTAAGACTCTTGAGTCACAGTCTGACACACACACACTAACTTTACCCACTGTTCCTAATTTTCAGTATCACAAAAGTCTACATACCAGACACAAGCCATAAGTTTCACAAGTATATCTCTTTTGACTCTTCAGAACAAACCCATAAGAAAAGGATTATCTCTATTGTAACGATGAAGAGAACTGAGTCACAGTGAAATTGGGGTGTCATTAAGGACTCGTAACTAATTAGGTGGAGAGGAGTCAATAGTAGAGAGACAGTATTACATAGTATTTAAGAACATGGACTCCACACGACTGCCTGGATCTGAGTCCCAGTTTCACCATTTACTAGGTATGTGACCTTAAGAAAGTTGTTTCGCCTCTCTGAACCTACTTTATAAGGTGGTTTGTTATGAGGATTAAATGAGTTAATATGCGTAAAGCATTTGGAACAGTGCCTGGTATTTATGAAGTAGCATATAAGTGTTTGTTAAATATATAAAAGATCAGCAAAATGATGGACCAAATCCAGGTTTATTTGGTTCCAATGTATCACTTTTTTTTTCGACGTATACACTTTTTTTTTACAGATTTTATTCATTTACTCATAGAGACACAGAATGAGAATGAGAGGCAGAGACACAGGCAGAAGGAGAAGCAGGCTCCATGCAGAGAGCCTGACGTGGGACTCGATTCAGGGTCTCCAGGATCACACCCTGGGCTGCAGGCGGCACTAAACCGCTGCGCCACTGGGGCTGCCCTCAACGTATACACTCTTAACCAAGACTCTTCACCATGTTGATCTCTCAAATTTTTGAAGGCAGCTATTGCACCTCTAAAGTTTTGCTCCTTTCCATAAACTCCTTTTCCCTCAATGATCCCTAATACTACATTCTTTCTAGAATTCTTCCCATCCTTCTGGCTTTTGTCCTAACCGGAAAAGCAGGACCCAAAATTGTTTCAATACTTCAGGAGATACAGTCATTTTTCTAGATTTAGCAAGGTTGTTCTTCTAATGTACTAGTTTCCATGGGGGGTGCCCAGAGGAGAGACATTCACATTACCTGGCAACTTGCTCAAGATGTAAATTCTCCAGCTGCAATCTAGACCTCATGAGTCAGAAACACTAGGGATGGATCCTAGCTATCTGTATTTTAACAAGCCCTCCAGGTGAGTATGATTCAGATCAAGTCTGCGAACCACTGTTTCAATGAAACTTAAGACCACAATACTGGTTGAAGTACCTACATTGCTTATTAACTCATGCTAAACTGATGACTGGCATTTTCCTAGAATTTAGACCTTCCCTTCAATGCATATCTAATGTAAGGTTGTGGTTTTAAATCCTCTTTTAGGTCTTCTTGATTTTGACTCACACTGTCCCAGCCCCTCAAAATCTCTCTAAATTCATGCTCTGCTTTGGGACATATCACTTCTCCCCTCCAGCTTTGTGACTCCTGAACATTTGATAAGCATGTCACATTCATTTTTTTCATGGTGTCACTCAAACATCCATACAGAGCTGGGGCAGAAGGCAGAGGTCCTTGGCAGATCACCCTCATTCAGCCTCATGTTAATCCATGAAAACCTCCCATGTATATGATTGTTCAATTTGTGAACTTTCCTATTATCAGACTACATATCCCCATCTTATCCAAGAGGACACTATGAGAAACTTGCTTTGCTCTAAAATCCAGAATAAAATCTCAAAAAACCCCACAAAAAAAACAAAAAAAAACAAGCAAGCAAACAACAACAACAACAAAAAAACAATTCATTATGAGTGGAGAAGTTGTAGATCTTCTTGTAAGTTGCCCTTTATTCCTTTCTTTCTCCTACTCCCTCTAGTCCCTCAACCAGGAGAAAATGGCCTGTAACCAGGCATGCCCTCAAAATCTGGCAGCTCAAAGGCATAGGCTCTGCTGAAACCAGTTCCTTTTAATATTATACTACAACTTATTTTCCAGGTACCTCCAATCTTCACCATATTCTTACATGGCAGACTTTTTTGTTTTCTTTGTTTTTTACATTTTTATAGGGTTGGAAATTGAAGCTCAGAGAAAAAGTTAAGCAACTTTCCCCAACATCACATCGGCTAATTAGTAAGGACACCATACTTATATTGAAGTTTGTCTATCAAGGTCCATATTTCATGCCCTATGTTGTGTTACTACATTAATATTATTAAAGCTGTACAGGACAAGAGAAGAGAAAGAAGATGTTCAGGCAATCTTTGAGACTTCCTTAACCCACCTTTCACTCCAGAGAAAACTTAATTACTGTTGATAAAAACAACACATATCTCAGCTCCCACAATGGTAACATCTTGTAACAAACATCTACAAGGACCTAGCATTTGATCCCCTTTTATAAGAATCCCTGAAGACACATTAAGACACATGTGGCCACAATTCATTTTTTCCTGAAGACTACCAGCCCCTATAAAGGAGAGTCAACTGTGTAAGTGGTGAGAACACAAACCCAATTGCCTCCTACTGCTCTCTCCGCCAGTCTTTACAGAGTCAAGTCCCAGACTTGTTAAAGAGATGACTCAACTCTTTATGGAAAGAATGCCAAAACCAACTGTACAAAAGATTTCTTTCTTTACCTCCTTAATTCCTAAGGACCTTATAGTTCCTTAACGTAATGTAAACAATTATGAGCTTCCAGGTTTGGCTGACACTTGAGTAATAATGAAGGGGAACACTACTCAGGTCTTTCTCAGAGGTAGATTTCAAGGGAATCCAATCAAATTGATTGATAGAAGAGTCCGTTTTACTTGGTAGAATAAGAAAAACATGTTTCATTGATCTTCAAACTGCAGTTTTGCACTGCTATGCCCTCTTTGCCAAATTCTTCTATCTCCCTAGCTTGGTAGATCCAAGAGGTGCTTGCCTGTGATCTTCTATTTGCCTTTTCCTCTCACATACAAGCAATTCCCTTCCTCTGTCCATGTCAAGAGGCTGACCAAAGCTTCCTGTGAGGATTAGTACTGTAACTGAGAAATAACGTACACCATGAAGTCCAAGTGATGAATTACACAAATAAAATTTTATCCACTTTAAATATAATAGAAAATATTGTCTCCAATCTTATTTTAAGAAACTAGCATGTTCTTGAAAGAGTTCCAACTGTTTTGTATTTCAGTTTTTAAAGTACTATTAATTACATATTTATACACATAGTCTCAGGACTCAGAAAACCAAAGACACAATAAAAAATTTCACTCTATGCTTTGTTTTATGTGACATGACACTGAACTTGCCAATAAGGAAACACTTACATAGTCTCCTTGATTTGCTGATGAATTTTCTGATTTGCTATCAAACAGAAAATGAACAAATCTTCAGAACAGGTACAATACCCCTTCAAAAGCACAAAATACAAAGCCTAGAGCAACATAATGGGACAAATCTGGAGGATTTAATCCTTCTTAGGTATGGATACAGGCTAAGAAAACACATGACACTCAGGCTATTGCTTTCTAATTGTTCTTCCAACAATAACAGATATTACTAATCAATCACATTACGCTTTACTGCAGCTAGAGATCCCCATAAAATATTTCTCAAACATACCAGCCACCAAAACCTACTTGAGTTGGCACACAACTATTTGTCATCCTACACTTTGCAGAATTAATGGTTACTGTTTTGCTTCAGGTTTCTTATGTGGGGAAAAAAATTACAATAATTCAAATACACAATACTTCTGGCATGGATTCTGTCTTTGATACTTCATCCAAACAAAATGAAACAAAACAAAACTCTATTTTTTTGACGGATCAGAAGACTGCTGCAGAACATGTGTGCTATGTATAGCTAACTGTGAGACTAGAGGCATGGGGAAAGTTTCAAGCCTCAAACATGTACATATGAGCACAATTAATTCAACTGTGTGGATTCGGATCAGAATGGTACATGTTGGAACTTTTACTTTTCTCGCTAATTTGAAAAGTAGAAATATGAAATATGTCCAAAATGCTATCAATACAAGAATGACTTCATACAATAAACTTCACTTTTTAATAGAAAGAACGTAAAATCTATGATAAATCACAAATGAAAACAAATAAACTAATGTGTGCTTTTTGATATAACTAATGTTCTTAGAACAAAATGTCCTTTTTGGCATGAGGCTCAAAATTTGTTGTGTTCTCATTGGTCTTGAGAATGACAGTGCTACTTTATAAAACTGTAACCATCACAAAACAAGTGGTGGGAGCCTGAAACATAGGATTTTTTTAAAATAAGCCAGAAATTACTAAAAACACATTATGACAAATAATAATATTGCAAGTTGATATTAAACTCAATGTTTTATTTGGTAAAATAAAATTACAATTTATGAAAAAAATCAAACCACAATATTGAGAAAGTAACTCTATTTAGAAATCAATATAAGAAGTTGTTACAACTGCTACCATTTATAATGTCTAATATTCTTTTTCTCATTGACTTTCAAATCACATATACTTAGTATATATTCAACATATGTTCAAATTATATATGCCATGTGTACTCAAATTATGTGTTTGGATATATAGTTTTTTCTCAAAGGGCTGTGTACTAGCAAAAAAATTAGTTTTGGAAGAAAAAAATAGGATAGTTTCAGAAAGTAAGCAAAATCACACACTTTTAACACATCTGAAAGAGAAAACTAGTTATCTGACCTTTTGTAGCATGTAAAATTATTTAAAAATTCCCCCAAAACATAGCTTTCTCAAAGAATATGGACACCATCAGTTTGCTTTAATTTTAGCAAAGCAAAGATTCTTTTTTTTTTCAAAGCAAAGATTCTATACGGTTCACATATCTACCGTAGAATAATAAAAGCATGTTCACTGTTCCTTAAAAGCATATTTGAAATAATTTTAATAAAATACTGCTTAATAGCTCACTCAAGTCTTCCTAAGTAAACACTCAACACTCAAGCCTTCATTTCATCAAAATCAGAGGCTCCACATATCTGGGAAGCTCAGACAGAGCTCTTAGGTTCTCCCAGCTGCTGCTATCGCAGGGCAAAGGCACTTTCAAAGACAACTCATTGTCTGGCACAGATCCTGCCTGCTAGATTGAAAGCACTTCCCTGTAACCGTGTCTCATCCTGGCATTAGCACCCTCCTTCACAAAGCGCCTTGGTTTCACCCCTGAGGACTGGTTCTTTCTCACACGTGGTGAAATCTGACTCTCTAGGTCTCTGCCGCAGCTTCACACAGACTCGTGCTTGAAGAGTGACATGGTTTTCCTTCCTTCTACAGGGTGCTATCTTCAGAAGGATTAACGCTACAAATTTAGACAAGAACACCTTTGCAAGTTGCACTATCTAAATTTCTTTTGCACTCATTTAGCTTGGGGATTTTGAGAAGTAAATTTTTCCTCTTAATTTGTTTTAGTGGTTGCCATCTTCAATCAGAGAGACTGCAACAAAAAAATGGAAAGGAAAAATTTGCTTCTCAATATCCGCAAAGCTAGATGAATGTTGAAAAAAATCTAAGTGACTGAACTTACAAACCATTTTTTTTGTAAGTTTGTAGCCTTTATGCTTCTGAAGATATTTAAACTTAAAACTTTACCACTACTTTTGAGACACCCTGGATCTCCCATAACCTGGAGAATTTCTTATGGGTTCCAAATTATTATTCCCTTCAAACTAACCTATGTGCTATGGCGAGCCTACAGTTGGTCTTTTTTTAAATTTAAAATGAATGTTTCTTTAAAAGTGTCTTTTTCAAGATTTTGAGACAGTCTCTGATAGAACACTGTTTTCTGAAATTGAGTGAGAAGTTAAAATTCTTACTATCATTAACCTACAGTTCAGGTAATTTTGACATACATAAATGCTATATGGACATTTTACTTGTTCAGGGGTCTGAATTAGAGAATATAATCTCAGATAATCTCTTTCTCTCAGGTGAGAGAAAAGTAGCCAAACTTCATCAAATGTGTATTTTGATCTTTTTTTTAAACATGGATCAATATATACAAAGAGATATATTCATTCTTTAGAACAGCGGTTTTCAGGATTCCTTTTTTTAAAAACCGTAATCCCAGTCAGAATTCCATTTTGTAATCATGACCCAGTGCATACATACAAAATTGTGTGTCTGTGTGTGTGTTTGCATTTTTTAATGAAACCCACGTTTCCAAAACATGTGATATACTCTAATACTTCCTAGTGTAGTCCTTTTTACTTAAAATTTTTGTAGTTTGTGACTCATATGTTCATTCAAGAGCCACTAATATGCTGAAAGCCAAGTTTGAAAAACAATAAATTAGGTATACTGGGGTTAGTCAATACACACCAGGGTTACCGCATTAACTCTTTTATACTTTTGGATCCTGCACCTTTTTAGGTAATGAGAAGTAGAAGATGAATAAGAGACAAAAACACGTCTCCAACTCCAAAGCACACAGGAAACCCTGGGGATCCTGTTGAAATGCAGATTCAGGTTTGGCAGGTTTGGGGTGGAGCCAAGATGCTGCCTGTGTAACCAGCTCCAGGTGGTGTGGATGCGCTGCTCTGGAGGCAGCACATTCCCAGAACTGAGGGTGCAGAAGTCAGTACAACGGGACTGAGAGGATCAGAAGTAACTGCTTGGGACACACCACCCCCTCACAGCTAAGGCTGCCAGAACAAGAGCCTTCATTGGTGCTGAGGATACCCCAAGCATTTCCACAGGATGCATAGAGTCCATGCAAGGTGGTGGAACAAGGCGACATCCCTCTGCAGCTCTCCCAGTGACATCAGAATCTTTATAATCCTCTCCCCTGTGAATATTATTCTTTTTGGTTTCTCCATAACCAATTCCCAGACAAAAAAGCAGCAGCAGTGCAACCCTGTTCTTCATTGCTTGAAAGCCCCTTTGAAAGGGATTGCCTAAAAATGTGGACAACTGTTCAATGAGGTAAAGCAGGAAAAGCAGGAGAGATTCTGGCAAACAAGAGTGTGAAAGACTCATTAACATTTCATTTCAGGAACTTGTTAAACTGTGAAACCCGCTTGTCCAGGTGGACTGTACTCACAAAATACTTCTGAATGGAACAGAAATCAATCCTATAGTTCAAAGCAGAATGTCGTAATTCTAAACCATATAGTTAGAATTACCAAATTAGGAAAGACTGTGCCAGTAATTGCAACTGTTCCTAGTACAATACTGGCTTTCTGTGCTTCCAGCTTTCAGAATTTAGGGTATACATGTATTGATAAAATAAAAATCTCTGAGCATTTTGTGTATCTATCTGAAGGGAGCAGGGAATATGTTGTTCCCCACTGTACCCAAGTATATACCTGGCACATATTTGGTGCTAGACAAATGTTTGATGAATGAATGGATCAACATAATTTTTAAAATAGCATGTAACATCTTACTAATGTACTTTATTCACTGATTTGCCACTAGTGTTTGCTTTATTGAACTGAGCAAGAACTTTTACAAAGAAGGCAGAAATGAAAAGTGGCATCTTCCAAATTGCAATTGTCCACAATGCAAATAGGGAGAAGAGAAAGGGGAGGAAAAAAGACAGACCATAGTGATTCTTAATTCCTGGCTAGAGTAGGGCAGAGGAAGGTGGAGTAGTAGGTATATGAAAGTCAACTGAGGAAAATATTCACATTTCCCAGATTTTGGAATGCCTCTCCTGACCGTTAGGACTAGGATTACAATAAATGGGTAATTATAATTGATGAGGATCCTGGGGGAGGGTGGGATTAAGATTTGGAACTAAGGTCCAAGGCAGTGGTTTTCAAGGGGAACAGTTATGCCTCCCAGGGGACACTTGGCAATGTGTGGAGAAATTTTTGTCACAATTGAAGAGTGGAGTGCTAATGGCCTTGAATGGGTAGAGGTCAAGGATGCTGCTAGACATACTATCATACACAGGACAGCTCCCTAAATAAATGAATTATCTGCCCTAAGCTGTCAATCATACACAGGTTGAGAAACCCTGCTGGGGGGGTGGGTAAAAAAGCATGGTGCAGACAGGATCAAAAGCTGTCAGGAGACAGAATGTACTCACTAGGACCACTAGGTAAATGCAGGTGAAGAGTAAGGTCTTAGAATGAAGACCGTGTGAGAGAGAGATGATGGGGCTGAGCAAGAGTGGGGAAATCTGCCTGGGCTTCCTGTTTCAATGGATCCTTCTCTTGTCAATCTTAGACTAAATGCTGGTGGGGTCAGCCCCACTGCATCAGCTAAGGGCAGTTTGTATCTCTTGAGAACCAAGCAGAAGTCCAAAGGAAACCAGCAATCCTAGGGTGGAAATGGAGACAGAGGCTGCCCTGTAAGGTAATATGCCAATGACTAGAAAGGCTTAAGCGTAGTAGAGGCCCCTGGTGCCCTGACCCTATGTCCATGGGCACCACCACATCAGGGCCTACCAGCTTGTCTTCTGACTGCCAAAAACTGCATTCTTTTGCCAGGAGGCGTGCTCGTGGCCACCCAAGTGGCAGTCCTGAAAAACCAGGGAATCAATTGCCTCTGGAGGCAGTCCTCAACTAAAGTCTGACAGGTTTTGGTGAATAAAGACTCATTTGCATCGTGGTGAGGTATCTATGAGACCCATGTTCCACGGTGTCTCCCAGAGTTCACCAATGTGACTAAGCTTCAGGTGTCCACAGTGGTAACTGGTTTGATAATGCCATCTTATTGGCTACTGTCCCTGCTCTGGCTGACTTACCCATCTGCCATTGGTGTTTTCTTGATCTTTCCCCTAATATAATTTGCACATGAATTTCCATCTCAGGGTCTGCTTTTGGGGACAGTACTCTTATGGCAAGTCTTTTGAAGGAATATTCTGCTGGCAGACACTTGCGACCCAGGTTCCTCTGATGGAAGAGCTCTGAGGCTTCTGTTTTAGAGGGACTGATTTTTTCATCCTTAAGGCCTGAGCACAGAATCACTGGGGTCCTCTGAGTCCCATTTCTTTCAGACCATCAGAAACACAGCTCTAGGCACATTCCTTTCTCTCCCATTGAGAGAATAAACAAAACCATGTCTTTTGCTTAAGGATAGCAGGAAATGCAAACATAATCCCTATTAGTTTCAAATGTCCCTCCAGTCAAACTTCTGCAAGAACTCCACTAAGTAGCAACACTTGACTCTGAGAAGAGGTCCTACTCTAGAGCTGGGAAGAGGCAAAGATGAAGAGCAACCACTGTCATGGTTCAAATGAAACTTTAATGAATTACCGGTGGGGATTTACAACCACAAAATAGCAAAAATGAAAAAATTATTTCAAAACACTGCTAGACAAAGAAGAAAAATGAATTGTAAACCCATTCAGGGCAAAGTTAAATGATTTATCTTCCATGTAATGAGAACTCTGAGACACTAAAATCTTAAAAAGTTCACACAAAACCTAGGTGTTGTGAAAGATGCCATGGCAGCAATATGTCCAAGGGTCATGTCTCAGAATGTTGTCTCTGCAGAAACTTGAACCCACTGCCTAAGGAAATCTTTGTTGTTACAAAAGTTGAGGAATCAGGCCACCAAGCTTGGGGTCTATATAGAATAAGCCATTCTTAAGGACGTTTCTTTACAAATCCTTAGAAGCCACTCTTCTTGGATTGTGGGTTTTTGTTGGGTTTCATTTTTGCACAGAGCATCTACTTTCTTGTCAACTTAGTTGAGGAGATGGGAAGATCTTCTATCTCAGTTCTTATGTGTGGATAGCTTTTTTCTTTTTTCTTTTTTTTTTAAGGGAAAAGAACAGCAGAGCTTTTTCCTGCCGGACAACCTATTCCCTTATTTATAATGCAGGACAGCAGGGCCTTGTAAGTGTATATTCTGGTTCATCTGAGGACACACGGTTGTTCATTTTAAAATTAGATTCATCCTGATTATATGAAAACAGCCTACGTGTGGTTGGTCACAACAGCAGGAAAGCATTACTCAGCACCTACTTTCTGGGCCTACTTTTTAGATTCCACTAAACTTGTTCAACACATAGTCCCTGCCCTCTTGGATCTTGAAATCTAGCAAAGAAATATCTATTTCATTGACCAATATGGGGTTTGGACAGTGGACAGTGAGGAAATATATATAGTAAGTGACTAATCATGTAATATTACCTTGGACAAGGGGGTGAGAAAATCTGTCATTGAAATGGCATGTTTCAGCCGGGCAGAACAGGAGAGAATTTGAATTTCAATCCTAACTAATCAGGGCAGGAAGTTGGGTTAAAACTGAAGCAGGGAAAAACAGATGATAGATTTTTAAGTGAAGAAGTATGATTGTGGAGAGTAGAAAAGTATCAGAATAAGAGAGGAAAGCAGCAGCTATGAAAAAAAGGAAGTGAGGTAGTCAGCTTATACATCATATTCACTACAAGCAGGAGATTCAAATTTGTGTTCAAGAGGCTGGAGTCCTGTGTAGGTAACTGAACATCTATAATTTTCCTCAAAAACTGAGGGTTCACCAACTTCAACGATTGACCATAGAACATACCTCTTGAGATTGAAAATGCTAGGTGATCTATAAAAAGGAGACCGTTACTAATAAATGCATCATAAAACTGAATAAGGAATAATTAATGATGCAAAGTGATTACAGAAATTCACTGGGTTGACTCCGATTTCCTGCCTTTGGATAATAATGCTCTAGAACTTCAGGATGCAGGTTTACTGAACCCATTGCTTTTACAATTTTTGCAATAATAAAATGATAACAAAAATTGTTTCCCATGTACTGAGCACTCATCAAGTACTATGTACTGGTTAAGCAGTTAATAATCATGATCTCACATGATCTCTTCCACAATGCTGTGGTGTAAGCACAGATGGGGTGACTGAAGTTCAAAGCAGTTAAGTAGCTTGCAGGAGAGATCATAAGCTAGAAAGGGGTGAAGCCAGATGACCAACTCAACACCTGTATGGATGTCCAGCACCCCACATCCTGATCCCTCTCACCAATACCTCAGCTCACAACAAATCCAGGACTCAGAACCCCCAGCTTTCCCTCGCCACAACCCACTTGGCCAATAAGGGGAGTGGAGGGCAGGGAGGGTTTCTCCTCCCTACCTGTGACAGGATTTTAAAATAAAACATTCATTACTGGCACCCACACTGTGAGTTACCCTGAGCGCCAGAGACCCCAGTGATGGGCTAGTAACAAGTTAGGGATTATTCAGAGAATTATCTCTTCCCTATTTAGGAATATCAAGAATTAATGAGCTGAATTCTGTACCTGAGAGGCATTTATCAGGATTAATTTCTTACTTTTGCAAAATTTAATTTTCAAAAGCATTGCAAAATATTTCATAAAAATAGGCTTGTAGAGTCAAATACAACCCTACCTCGGCTAATTTAAAGGGATACAATTACTTCTTTTTCTTTTACATGTCCTCAGCATGATACTTCTTATCATTGGTGGGCCTTATTTCTTAATAAGTTAAAATGCATGTGTGCTTTGCATTTCCTTACTTCTTAGAATAAGACATTTTAATAATAATTAAATAATAAGGTTTATAAAAAGGTAAAATATGCAGTTAGAAGGAAAAGGCTTCTTTGTTCCTTTCACTTACCTCACTTTTATTATTCATGCCCCTCTTACATTTCCTTCACAGAAGGCATTTCTATAGAACATGCTGAATATTTGATAAAGCATGTTTATAATTTGGGAAGAAAACAAGCAAACACCCTTTCTGGCTAAAAAAGAGAAGGCTCCCCATTGTAGTAAGCAATGATAAGGAGGATAAATACTAGGAAAATTGGTATTTTTAGTCAAGATATTATGTAATGAGTCATTTATTTAAACAGTCTGAGGTTCTGTAAAATGACTCCAGGAAAATGGCTTCAGTACCTCTGTCAACACATCAAGAATCAGCTCTGGCCTCTGCTCACTGATATCTTTACTCTGAATTTTAGTTTCCTTTAAAAAAGCAGCACTCTAATAATGTGCCAGTAATATCAGGATTGATTGGCAAGCTCCCAACACTATGTGCATATTATAATTCACATAAATCTACCAAGGAAATAAAATGATGGTCAAAGACTAAAAGGAAAAATCAGGTCCAGCAAGATTAAAGATGACCCCATATGAGTAAGAAGGATGTAAGGAAAGAGAATTAGGTCAGATGGGAGGGTGGTACTGCACCAAAACACAGAAATGGGTTACCTCACGGCTGTCAAGATGTTTTCATCACTTGTCAATGCCTCCAAAAGTAACAAGACAGTAATGTGATGAAGGCCACATGAAAAATTTAAAAAATAGAATAGCACAGTATGGAAAAGACAGATCTCTGACCCCCAAATAGTTCTTGTTCCCCTTTACCCAGTATAGAGTCATCACTGGAAAGCTGCTGTGAAGTTGGGACTGTGATTCCCATCCCAGTCCATTTAGGTGGGGACATGCAATTTGGAAGCAGAGCAAAATGGCTTTGTGTCACTTTCAAACCAAGGTAGTTAGAAGCCAATGTGCTTCTCCACTCTCTTATTCCCTCCCAATGGTCTGATACAGTGAAGACATCATCTTGGCAGCCATGAGCAGAAGATGGAGAAGCGTAAGACCCAAGGCACTGGGACTCCCTAGAATGGCTATGGAACATAGCCACCAATCAATCAGGAAGAGCAGTTTTTAATTTAACATGAGTGAAAAATAGACAGTTTTAGCCCCTGCACATTTATTTCAAAATGTATTCCTAACCTATATAAGTGGCAGAAAATAATTTCTCAATCACTTGAAATAAGCATATAATTTATTTTTCCATGGAATTTGGTAAAATACATTTTTAAGGCTAAGGTCATATTGCCCAATTACAGCAGCTACTGGCCAACAAGTGGCTATTGAGCACCGGAAATGGGACTAGTCAAAGTAGAAATGTGTTGCAAGTGTAAAATACATACTAGAAGATTTAGTACAAAAAGGTAAAACATCTCATTAATATTTTATATTGATTACAAGTTAATAATATTTTAATATATTGGGTGAAATAAAATATATTATTGAAATAGAATTCACTGGTTGCTTTTTATATATTTATAATATGGCTACAATAAAATTTCAAACTACATATGTGACTTACATTATATTTCTATTGTATTCCTGCTGGCCTAGCAGGGTTTAGCAAACTATAACCCACCTTCTGTTTTCGTAAATACAGTTTTTGCTACACGGCCATGACCATTTACTCACATACCATCTATGGCTGCTTTCACACTACAACAGCAGAGCTGAGTAGTCTCGGTGCAGACTATATGTCCTGAAAAGCTGAAAATACTAAATGGCCTATTAGAGAGAATGCTTGCCAATCTCTGCACTAAGGATGACTGTGAGATTATCTAATTTATCTAGATAAATTTTACTGTTTTTGACTAAGGAAATTAAAACTCAAATAAGTCAAAACACTTGTCCAAAATGTTTTTATTCTCCATTTGGTAGTCTTTCCATAATTTCTTAGCCATTCATTCATTCATGTTCTCCATCTATCTCTAATTTTGATCATTAAAGAAATAAAATCCCTATCAGTCAGAAAATCAATACTTAATACTAAATAATGAATCTGAATGCAACAATGTCGATGATAATTCAATGTAGTTGTGTAGAAGTATGCTTCTGTGTGACTGGGAACTGTAAATATATGTATATAATAGCAGAGAAACCCCTGAGTAATATTCAGCTATGAATAGGCTGTGAGATGGTCTTAAAATTAAGCTTTATTTGAAAACATTCTAAAGAGAATCTATCATGTAATCTGCTTTCAAATTAAACTTGAAATTCCCCCAAATGTAGAGCCATCTTGCTAAAAATATTCATTATTGGAATTAACTTAGAAAAATTTTGTCACATATTGGAAAAAGTGAAATCTGTTCCCAAAGACATCACAGCAACATATAACCGCCTCGGTTCCGAAAGCCTTCATTTCTCAGTGGATTATTCCAAGAGTCTCTAACTGGACTCATCATTTCCAGTCTCTCTCTCATTTAAGACATCCCAAAGAACTCTTCTAAAATAAAAATCTGAATTGCTAAACATTCTTTAGTCTCTTCATGCTACTAAGACAAAGTCTATCTTTCTTACTGTGACCAGAAAAGTCTTTACCATGTGTCTCCTGCCTGTTCCAACAGTCTCATTTATTGTCCACTGAACATCAATCAGATCTGGATCCCTGCAGTTTCCCAAAGGTTTCATGCTTTTTAGCCCACTTCATATATTGGTTTATGGTGTTCTGCCTAGAACTCACCTTACTCCCAATTCTGGGTTTCTATAGTATATTGTACTCACACCATTACAGAACTTATCAATATTTTAATTGCCTGTTTAAGTATTAATTCTACCATCACTATATTAGCTAATATTTAGGAACACTTAACTATGGGTCAAATGCTACATGACCCCATTTAATAAGGAAACTGCAAAAAAGCCAAGTGAGGGGATCCCTGGGGGGCTCAACGGTTTAGCCCCTGCCTTTGGCCCAGGGCATGATCAAGTCCCATATAGGACTCCCTGCATGGAGCCTGTTTCTTCCTCCTCTGCCTGTGTCTCTGCCTCTCTCTCTCTCTCTCTCTCTCTGTGTGTCTCTCATGAATAAATAAATAAAATCTTAAAAAAAAGCCAGGTGAAGCCAGGCTATGATTCCATACCTTGCCACTCCAAAGCCCTGGTGGAGTGGGAAGGAACTCTATACCAGTGGTTTGCAGGAAGGGTGAATTTGCCTCCCACGAGACATTTAGCAATATCTGGAGACATTTTTGGTTGCTGCAAATGGAGTGTGTATGTGGGGGGGAAGCTACTGATATCTAGTGGGTAGAGCCCAGTGATACTACTAAACACCCAACAACACACAGGGCAGCCCTCTATAGCAAAGAATTACCTGGTCCCAAATGACAATGGTTGAGGTGGAGAAACACTGTTATACATTAAATTCTGTAGATTGCCCCAGGAGTCTCTGAGCAAAGATTCTATAGCAAAGATTTTTAAATGTCGACCATGGTGTCTTTGCACCTACCAGAGTTTGGCACCCAGCAGATGTTCAATGCATATGTGATGGATGGATTGATGGATAAGTAGTGGGACAGAGGTACAGATGAAGAGATGGAAAGATGGAGGAATGAAAGTATGGACAGGTTCCAGGATAGAAAAAATTAATTTACTCATTTTAAGGCTTGGTTTTGGTGGTAATCTCAATAAAGATAAATCCAAACACATATTCTTAATTAACAGCAAATGAATGCATATAGAGTACATTGCAGAGGATGCCTTTCCCTGTTTATGAAGCTATAGTGTGTGAGAGCAAACTAATAAGCCAAATGCCTAGATGTTTATTTTTTTATTTTTTTGAGAGGCCTCAATGGAAGAAGATGTTTTCAAATCCCTTCCAACTACCACACTACATGATAAATTGATATGTTCATTATCTACAAAGGTCATAATTGAAATTGTTTTTAAGAAGATTTTTCTGTGCAAGGTTTCCCTGGTTCCTTTTTTTAAATTAAAGGACCAATAATATAAAGATATACAACCTTATACTTCCCCTATTGTAGCTACAATTCAGATCCAGACACATTATTCTAGATCTCTAGATGCTGGAATTGGAATAGAAGTTACAGTGAGGCTTAAGTGAAAATTCAAAAAAGTAAACAAAAATATGGCAGAAATAAAGCATTCTCTGGTTCATGTAAATTAATATATCTAAATATCAGAAATGAAGTCAAGAAAAGATACACTTTATGATTATAATATTTAAAAAGTAACAGCAATTTAGCATGATTTATTTTTGCATCATTGCAAAAACATTTCAACAGTGGTAACATGAATCAGTGTTGAATACAAACTGATAGACTTTTTTGGTGAAAAAGCAACAAGGTTCTGCTGTGGGGAGTGATACTGCTCCTAGGAGTTATCACTTATCATCAGACATACTCATTAAAACAAATGAGACTAATTTTAAGTGTAATGCTATGAACTGTTCTTCACAACCTCTTGCACTGAATTTAAGCCATCTGAGTTTTTATGCGCACGCGCGCGCACACACACACAAACACACAGAATACAGTGATCAAATAGGTTTTGTTATTTGCTCTCCTTCTTGGAATTCATAATGCACCCTAGCATAAACATAATCTCTGAAAAATTCTCACATTAAGTTGTTAAACTCAGGATCTCCCAAACATAATTGACCATAGAGTAACGTAAGTGAATAGTTAAATGAATAAAACATAAAATAAGAGGACGATCTGCCAAAATAATCAGGAGTAGGGAGAAGGACTTAAAGTGATGACAGGGTTTTTAGCATGGGACCTCAGTCTGGCTATGGCATTTCTCACCATGACCTGGAAGCTGGGCATGGGAACCACAATCGAAGCCAGAGACAAGCACTGCCTTTTTTACTATATATAAGAACACGACACACACACTTGTCACAGAGGCAGATTCTGCATGCACGGACACGCAAGTTGCTGTCACATTTATGCATATGAGAGAGAAATACGAAAAAGTTGACCCAAACCCAGGAATGTCATAATCACTATTATTAATCGTTATTTTTTTGAGCACCTATTCTGTGCAAGCTTTGTTGAAATCTGAGAAAACAGAGCCTTAAGGGAAAAAGTATATCTGAACCCTCTCGAGAACCACTGAATAATATGCATCACAAATCAGAATATTCAATGGGTTCCTGAATGTCATGGTCATGCATCATGCCACTAAAATCATGACTATCTTCTCTACTCTTTTCATCATAAACACTCCCAAAGCCTCCAGATGAGTATGTGGAATACACATACACATACTCAAATACACAACAGTGTATTTCCCAAAGCAAGAAGACATACCTGCTGTCAAGTTGCATTCCTTTGTCCAAGCTTTTACTTTAATCAGCTTATCACTCATGACTTTCTGAATCAAGCCACAAAAGAGAAACTATTATGCCTGTTATGGAATTAGGAAGTTGAATGAGGAATTTAGTTTGGATCAATCCTTTCTCAGTTGTTATACGTTACTCTCACTCAGCAGACACACCTGTATAAGCATGTTATTTCACATACAGTTAACACTGTTGTATACACATTACATGTTATAATATGTATTATGTGTTATATGCATATATGTGTATGTATATGTTAGAGTGTCTGACTATCATAATGGAAAGGCTACAGTGAGATTCTGGGGACACGAAGTCAAGGTTCCTGGGTCTTAATTCCAGACTCTCCTAACTTGCCATTTGGAAGAGATACCTAAGTTCACAGCAGAGCTCAGTTTCTCACTCAATAAAAATAGTACTGCACAAGAACAGCTGCCAGCACATAAAGTTTCCAAAGTCCCTTGAAATTAGGACAGTATGGACCAAACAACATGAGCACCATTCTAGCTGTCAGTTGGCCAGACTGCTGAGAGAAGCATAGGAAATACATTATTTGTGACTCAGTGATTTGGGTACTTACCCATCCCCAACTTACTTAAACATCATAATTGACTAACAAATTTGGGAAGTTAAGGTGAGGTGTGAACATCCTTCATAAGAGACTCACTGACCTAAATATATTCAATCCAGCACCACTTGGATACCAAGAAGATCCTGGCTGAATCCCACTGCAATTTATACGAATACACATAGGCTACAGAAACCACAAAACAATCACCTCCTCAGTTGAAAATAACTTTATTTCATCTAGGGGACCATGTGAGGGAGCCCAACAGGCATATCTATTCCATCACGGTGGAGATCATTTCATAATCCCTTTCTATTAATATATAAATATTGTCTTATAGGTCACTAGGCTGCACACTGAGCTGCAAAATGACGAGTGGAACCAGGCACATAGTAGGAACACAAATTTTAGTAGACCAAATGAGAAACCAAATCAAATAACCAAAATGGCTTCAAATAAAGCGAGGACTTGATTTTCCATCCATCGCTCAACCAGTTCAGAAACTAGAACAAGCCCTTGTAGCTGTGATATAGACATCTGATGCAATCCAGGCAGCAAATATTCACTTTGGGCAAAACTAAATCAAAAGATGACAATACCAATATCGGAAGAGAAAGAGAAACACTACCCCTTTCCCTCTCCCATTCAGTCTTCGAACAAGTGTTTCCCTGTGCCCATGTGTCCAAGTCTTTGCTAGGTGCTGGGGAGTCAAGCAGGAATAAACCCACAGTCCTTCATCACAGTTTAGAGAGGGAAGCAAAATGTAAACGAAAATTCAACTGCCCTGAAGGGTGATAAGAGCTATATAGACTAAAGCAAAGGGTCAAGACCACCTGTTCGGAGAGTTTATGGCCATAGGGTCATTTTCAAGTACCTGGCTGTTCTGTCCTCTCAGATTGCTCTAGTCAAAAGCCTGGCTGAGACACTGGATATTTGAGAGAGTCGGCCTAAAGAACATGTTAACCATTCATTCCTCTAGGTTTTCTGAGCTCTATTTTTGCACTGGGGACAATCGCCAGAATCTCCACTGCTGAACCACAGTAGCTCAGGCTCCCAAAGACAAACACCTACTGGGTTCCTTTTCATCATTATGCCTTCTGCATTTTTTATTCTCATAAAAGATGACCAAAAAAAGAACTTCATTTTCTGTAGAATTGAAGTTCAAGTATTGGCCTTTACATGATTTGATATTTCACAGAAGTATATACTAGTTGCCAGACACCATAGTAAACCTTCTACAATGTTATGTGATGTATCCTTACATACCTGCCATCTTCAGACCCTCTTTTTTTTTTTTTTTTCCTGTTAACTTGGCCACTGAGAAGCTCAGAGCTAAAGTAAATACTCCAAGGCAATAAGCATTTAGGATTTCAGTTTCATTATCTTTACTCCTATATAAGATATTGATCTTCCTTCCCTTACCATTTTCACCAATCTCATCATTTTGTGGGATTTTTACTATGTATTTATGCAGACACATTCTGAAAGTCTATACTCTACAAACAAAAACAAATTACTATAATCACCCATTGTAATTCCCTTTTTATCTCAATTGTCAAAAGAGCTTCCAAGAATAGCTAATTTGGAGATGATCCTTTGGATATCACACCTTGGTCACTTGAAAACTCAGATAATGTAATACTTCCCACAATCATCTGGTTCAGAATCTGTTTAAGAAAGTGTGATGAAAAGAGGCAAAGGGGAAAGGTTGAATGACTTAATTTACCATACAGGATAGCCGCCAGGTTATTTCTAAATCTACCCCCCAAGGGCCCTTACAATCTTGTATTATTCCCTCACAGTCCTATTTTGCCCATTTCCCAGCTGCTACTTTTGTAGACCAGCTACACCACCACACACCCTTGGTCCCCTTAGGGCTGCCAAGGCCAGAGGCTATGCCAGAACCTGCTGAGTGAGAAGTCACTGCTATCATCCAGTGATGTCTGTTCCCTGGAATTTCACTCTTAGCACTGACAATGCCTCTGGAACTCATAAAGATTCTGCTGATACCCAGGGAGTTGAAGGTCAATGTCTTCAGGGAATCAAGGTAATGTGTAAGACAAACTACTGCTGAGGACTTCTGTGTACTCACAGGCAAATGCCCCCAGGAAGAACTCGCAGAAATAACTCTCAGCATTGTCCTATATAGAACGGGACTAGCTTTCATCTACAAAAAAGGGGGCGGGGGAGACAGAGATAAAAATTGAACCATGTACACATAGCACACACACAGACACATTGTGCCTTGGTATGGTCTTGCTATACCCAGTTGGTACCCACTTCAGATGCTTAGGTATTTTTAGGAACACAATGTTTGAGCACAACCGTTCATTTATTTAACAAAGATCTCTCCAGTTCCAACTGTGTGCCAAGCACTGAGTAAGATGTTGGAGAATCAAGAGTTAAAGAGTCAGTGAAGCCTTTTTCTCATGGACTCTATACTCTAGACAGGGGAGACAGGTATTCAACAAGTACTAACTGAAATGGCAATTCAGATTGCAAATAAGACCAAGGAAGGAAAAAAAAAAGAAGAAGAAAGAAAGTAAAAACAGTGTAATGGTTCTGAGAAGGAATGAGGGGGGCTGTCTTTGCTCGTGAGCTCATGGAAGGGCTTTTTAAGAAGGTGACACATCATCTTACACTAGAATGACAAAAAGGAGCTAAAGAAACCAGTCATCTTTACTCGGATTTCCATCAAAAAGATGAGCTTACTAAAAAAAAATCCAAAAACAAACTTGCAATCCCATTTGTGGCTTTACACATGCCATGCTTCAAACAACTGCAAAAAAATCCTAGGAAGGGAAAGGAATCCACAACCTTCTCTTCTCTTAAGGACATTTTAAGAAATCACCTCTTCTCAAAAATGTTAGATTAAAAAGAAGTTCTTAATTCATCATGATGGCAAAATAAAGAATCTGAAAGGGGAGAAATGGAATGTTTATTCCTCTTGTAAAGTCAGTTACTCCATAAAAACAATATTCCAATATTAATAAAATTATGCCTTTGCATTATAATCCCAACAGGAATTGCTTCATTAAAAAAATAGTTATATGGCTATATTTAGTTGCACTTCTCTCACTCACTAAATAAGAAAAGCAAATCATATCTACTACCAGATGGTCCCACTTCCAATATATATAAAACTTTGAAATTTATTAAAAATAAGATTTTGATAGTGTCAGTTTAACATACACAAATAATAAATTGTTGTTCATCAATGCTCTCCCGTACAGTACCCCAAACAAATCACTTACTATTGAAGCTCTGTTAGACTCAGTTAAAACCTTTAGCCAACCAGCATGAAAACTTCTAAAAACATCCGCTGCTCAAAATGCTTTTCATCAAAATACTTTCTCTTTAATGTTTCCTAGTCTTTGACTTGTTTCAGAATAAGAAAGGTAAGCAGAAGTGAATTAGGGAGCAGATCAGTCTCCGTGAATTTTCATACTGGATCATAGAATATTTTAACTAAAATGCAATTTCTATCACTTTGTAATCTAGTGCATGCTACATACTATTACAATGTCAATAAGGATGCTAAACTAAAATCAAGCCAAATAATGTAAAGATATTGCTCGATAGGTCTCATGATCCAGTACATTTACCATTAGAAAAAACTGCTGTGTTCTGACGTTAATATGCTGTCCAAGGAGTGCTTAATTTTCTGAACTTCTAAACTGGTCTTTAAAACTGCATCTCACTGGCACCTGAGACCAGTAACAGGCTAAGAGGAAGACTTGGTTTCAAATTTATTTACTGACGATGAGGCACAGCGTTTGAATCTTCACAAATTCTAAATGTGTGTGGAGAGGGGAAGGTGGAGGAGAGTCTGCACTTGTTTGCACAGGTAAACTCTTTTCTCTTTCTTCGACTGTAGTTTATGAATTGTTAAGCTTCTAGACCCTTTCTGTAAAATTTCCTAATTTGGAAAATGATAATTCAACCTTTAATAAGTCAAAAACAAACAAACAAACAACCTTCCATACTTGCCCCCTGCCCCCCCACCCCTCGACCCCCCTACAAATCGGAAGGCTTAAGAATCAGCACTAATAATAATCCTACATGGGCACTGGGAAATCCTCCTCCAAAATGACAACCTCAGCTAAGAAGGACGCGATCCATTAGGGGTAAAAAAAAGACCAAAAAAAAAAAAAACCCCAAAAACAAAAAAACAACTCCCCCCGTTGAGCCGTCCCCCGAGGGAGGTGGGGGGCCGGGCGGGGGAGGGCTCAGCTGGCACAACTCCCGGTTACCGCAACCAACTCGGGGCGACTCCGAGGAAGATGCTGCGTCAAGAGAAGCGCAGGGCGAAGCGGGCGACCCGGGAGGCAGGCGACGGCGACACCGCCACCGAGTGGGGGGGGGGGGGGTCGCCAGGCACCGGCAGCGGCGCACGCCAACATTCGGGATTATTCTCCTTTCCAAACCCCGGAGTTCCGGAGCCGGAGAAAAAAAGGGGGGACGCGGGGACCCACAGTCCCTTTAAACCGCCTCCCCGCTCCCCCCACCCGTGTCTGCCAACCTTTTCCGAACCCCCGTGTCACAGAACTTCCTCATCATGGAAACTTCCACTCGGTTCTGCGCTGAGGATGCCAAACTGCATTTCACAGGGAGCCTGTCAACAGCGGGGCTCGGGGCTCCGAGGAGCAGAGCCGCTGCGACTGGAGGGGCCCCCACCCCCTGCTCGCCGCCGCCGCCGCCGCGCGAGGGGCGCGAGGGGCGCGAGGGGCGCGAGGGGCGCGAGGGGCGCGAGGGGCGCGAGGGGCGCGGCCCCGGCCCCGGGCGCAGGGAGCCCCGCGGCTGCCACCCCGCGCCCCCGCCCGGCCGCCCGCGCGCCCCGCTCCGCCGCCCGCGCCGCTCGGCCTCCGCGGCGCCCCCGCCCCCGCCCCGCCCGCGCCCGCGCCCGCGCCCCCGCCCGCGCCCCCGCCTCCGCGCAGCCCTCCCGCCGCATTACCGGTGCCCTCGCGGGGCCGGGTGGGGCGCGCCTGCCCGGGGAAGCAGCCTGCGGGCGCTCGCCCCGAGCCCGGGCAGCCGGCGGTCTCCTAGCCGAGCGCACTCACATTATTCATGCAAAGTTAATCCCCGCCGCGTCACGGCCGCCCGCCCGGGGCTGTGCGCCTTCCGAGGCCGGCCGAGCCCCGCAGTCTCCACCCTCCTCCGCCCCCTCCTCCCGGCGGCGGGGTCCCGGGGAGCGCCGGCGACGGGACGTCGCGCGAGTCTGCAAAATGTCAACTCCGCGGGCGAGAGGCGGCCGCCGCCAGGGCCGCGCCGGCCCTCCCGGCCGCTCCACTTTTATAGGCGCAGGAAGGACCGCGGCCCGGCCGCCGAGTCCCCGCCTCTCCGGCCCCCGCGCGCCCGCCCGCCCCGGCCCGCTCCCCGCCGCTGCCTTACTCCGGGCCCGGGCGCCGGCTCCGCGCCGCGTCTGCGAACCGGCGACCTGGTTTCCCCTGCGCCCCTCGCGGCGGTCCTGCCCGGGCGGCGGCGGCGGCCAAGCGCCAGCCAACCCCGCTCCGCCAGGGGCGCAGCGAGGAAATGGCCTCCCAGCCGCTCGCCCCGCCGGCCCGACGCCCCTCGCCCGGCTCCCCGCAGGCGCCCGCCGCCCCCTGCCCGCGGCCCACGCGCGCGCCGCCCCGGGCCGGCCGCCTCCGCACCTGCGCGCCCCGGCCCGGGCGCTCCCCGCCCTCCCACGCGGGAGCCCTTCCCGGGGCGGCCGCGCGTCCACCCACCCGGCGGCGTGCGCACCGCGGCTCGGGCTCGGGCGTCATTCCTCGGGCAGGCGGGGACCTCCGCGGAGCACGGGCTTTGCCTGGCGGGGCAGGAGCGGCGCGGCCCCGGCCACCGCGCTCCTCCCTCCTGCAAACCACTTGTGGCGCGTGTCGGGCAGACGGAGCGCACCGGCTCCTCCCGGGGCCTCCCGCGGGCCGGGCCGTCCGGAGTTCCCTGCGCGTCCCCGCCACCCCCCACCCGCCCCCGCACCCGCCCCCGCACCCGCACCCCCGTGGTGGTTTGCAAAATACCTGGCTGGCTTTTGCGGGAGACACCCCTCCGCACAATTACGCACATCCCGGGAGATGTGTGCAGAGTTGAGACGCTCCACAGGTTCCAGAAGGGCTGCCCTATTAATTTGTCTTTGCCCTGGATATGTACAAATAAAACCCGGAAGACGAGTATAATTTAAGCTCTTGGAGAGTTCTGCCCCAGGCCGATACGAATCTCTAAAATGCCCACCCCGCCCCCACCCCCACCCCCACCCCCACCCCCACCCCACCCCCACCCCCACCCACGTCTTCAAAGCCAGGGGTTCAGGTTGAGAGAAAATGAGGCAGGCAGCTGCATCTGCGCTAGAAGAATGCTTGTAAAAATACTGAGTACCCAAAAAGCTAAACTGCAGTCGGTACGAAGCTATGATTGCAACAAAACTATTTTGACGACAGAGTACAGTTATTCTCTTAGAGATGCGATTAAAACGATTTCTACTTCATCATTCAACATCCACATTTTTCGGCACAGCAATGTGATAGAGCTATGACGATTTGGATACTCAACCGTCTGAGCAATGTATAGATGATTTATTGGAGCGTTTTCCGAATTTCCAGCCGGTGACGTGTGATTTATTCCAGTTTCTTGGGAGCATCCCACGGAAAGGGGCGAGGAGCCGCCGTCCCGGCTGACAGCGTTAACAACCACAACTTTCAGGAATTCGGAAACTGACGCCTGCGCCTGGAGGGAGGGTGTTTCAGGTGCTTCAAGAAGTAGTCGCAGACCCCAGGGTTCCCGGGCCAGAGGGAGGGGCCTCCCGGTTAGACTCCTCCGACCTTAAAATCCCCTGGCTTCTCGGCGATAGATCCGTGCTTTATTTCTCACTCGTAGGGAGGCTATACTATATAGGACTTGCAGGTTTTGTAGCTAGAGAGAAGTTGCTCTCCCTTGCAGGGAAGTTCCTGGGCTTTGCTCCAAAGCTGCCCCGGGATGTTTTGGTTGGTTTGGAGGAAAGCTGTGGAGGCTTCACCGCTTGTTCCAAATAGGCGGCCCCCTGGTGGCTAACTGTGGCTGAGATATCTGGCCACTGAGGAAAAAGCTGGACTCTGACAGGCCACAACAGTGGACAGCCTGATCTTGGCAGGGGCCAGGGAACCATGTGAATAACTTTGTGATAAGGGGGCAGAGTGGGAGGAGCGTGATGCCAGCCTTCCTTCACAAAGGTGGATAATAGGCCCCAAACCCTGATGGAACTTTGAATTTTTTTTTTTTTTTTTTTTTTTTTTTTACTTCTTCCTGAGGATGACTTGGAGCTAAAGTCCTTCTTAAGAGGGAAGGAAACATCATACAGAGAATGAAGTATAATAAACACTGTTGCTTCGCTTTGTTCAAATGGCTTTGTTTTTCTGATCTCATTTTGCCTGGAAACTTCTGAAATGAAGAGCAAATTAAAACATTAAATAAATAACATGGCATTATTCAAACAATTCATGAGACTATGATTGTAGCAATGTTATATAACAATGGGGAAATGCAATTTTAATGCACCCTTATTGAAACAACATGAACTACTAAGGATTCCATGAATTGGCCCTTGGAGGGCTGACTCCATGATGGCAAACAAGGGTTGCCAACGCAGTATGCTATTTCTTTTTCTTATTTTTCACAAAAGCGGACAATGGAGGAATAATCTTATGGGGATCTGATGGAGGCAAAAATAATACTCAAACTTTGGAGCATATGGCCTGCTGTTCCAACCTAGCTGCTTTAAGAGGGCACACCAAAGCCACCTGTAAAAATCCTCATTACGAGGATCTACAAATTCCAAGTTGCTGCTTAGTTCAAGGAAGCAATTCTTTCTATATTCATCCTTTCATTCATTCATTCGCTGCTGGGGTAAGAAGGTAAATAAAACCTAAAGTCCAACAGGGTTGGGATTACACTGAAGCCAGTGAGGCCAGGGACTGAGCCTGTCTTTACTTAAACCCTTGATATATTGTTCATCATGGATGATTGTTAATTTTGATTAAAATAATTAATTAATTTTGATTAAAATATAAAAATATTACATTAAAATAAGGTTTTTCTTAATTACTGAGTTTTTAATGCCCCTTAAATTTTGCACTCAAGGCAAGTGCCTCCCTTTCCTCACCCAGGTCCTCATTCTGCTGTGGTTTCAATACTACCAGAGTCTCATCAGAAATGTAAAACTTGAGCGGCATTTGCTCGGTGTCAAAGATAATTAATATACAATAAGGAACTTCAGGTGAGGGAGTTAGAGATGGCAGGGAATTGTGACAGAATAGAAGAAATCAGGAGAAATGTCACTGAATGCAACAGTGGCACTTGATCCAGTCCGTCAAGGATGGACCAGACTTTACTAGGGAGTATTAAAACTAGAAGAAGTACTATTCCAGGGACTGGAACCACTGATATCTTTCATTCATTCAACAGCTCCTTCTCAGGCTAGTTGTACAGCCAAATGACCCAGCCCTGGAGATTCTCATTCTGTTTATTGTTAGTTCCCGGAACTTATTTTGGCTATGAGGGCCCAGGGATTCCTGTCCATGGCTAGACAGATAAGAACGCCAAGCCTGTCCCTGCCCTTCAGGAAAGATAGACTATTAGGGAAGATGACATGTTCAAAATTAACTCTACTTTAAGAGTGAAGATGCAATTAGAAATATGTAAATATAACTTGCTAGGTGATTGCTGGTGAGGAGGCCATGATAGCCTATGAATTGCGGTGGTGGTGGTGGGGAAGCAGTCATTCAAGACTTCCTGCAGAAGATGGCCAGGTGGGACTTGTGAGAGAAGTTATAGAGAGGAAAAGACACAACTGGCTATAGTATTTACAAGACCTAGTACAAAATGAAAATGAGGGGGCTTTGATCAAAAAGCAGTAAAAAAGTGCCACAACAGGACAAAATACGAAGCTATCTCCTTTCTTTCATATTGTCTTTTTGAAATTGTCATGGTATTTTTTAATTCACTATTTAAAATCATTGTAAGTAAAGAAAAAATGAGTTTTAAATTATTAGCGTTAATTTTACTGTTCATCTTTATATTACACAATGCTAATTTTAAATGCAACTATAAGAACATTTAACTAACATATGAAGTCAACAGAATTGCACAATTTGTATTTTTGCAGCTAGTTCATGTATTTTGTAGTTTGTGTATGCATATGTGATTTGTTCTTATGAGAACAGTGGAAACACAGCACAAAACTAAATCAACTGTTATTTTACTTCTTGATATGTGCCCATTCTACCAACATTCTATCTTTGACTTACTTACTGATGAGTAAGGAAGAACTGAAAGGAAAAGGAACTATGTATTGCTCCTTACTTTTATGTCTTCACTTTCAGAATAAATGATTAGCTAGTGCAGGGAAGTAATATGAGTAAGAAAGGAAAGGATAGTTTCTTGGTTGTTGCTTTCTTTCTGCATTCAAAGCAAGAATGGAATGGAATGGAAAGCATGGCCTCTAGAGGTTGTCAGTGCCCCTCACTTACTCAGTTATAGATATAATGTGCTTATCTTGTACTCAATTTGAGTTCTCAAATTTTGTTGACCTCTAACGCATTGTGGAGCCATTGGAATTCTGTGCTCATGCAGCATCAAGAATGCTATATGTGAGTGTTGGTTGACTAGATCCTTGGGAGCTACCCAGGTATAATCTGAAGCTGGTCCCCATATACAGAAGGCAGGGAAAGATCAAAGAGAGAGTCAGACCACTCCAGGTTGGTAGGTGGTAGGTGTAATAAACAAGGGAACTTACACACGAAACTGGTTGTGGGCAGATGCAAGACAAATAGATCTTCACACCCACCTACCAAATATTAAATGTTTCGAGGCCTTAATGGTTTTCAGTCACCTATACCATCCAGATGGTCTCAAGACCATTTCACTCTCTCAGGGGTGTATCCTTGGGATAGCTTCTGGGAGTGGGGAAGGCAAGAGGAACCCTTGCCTTCCAAAAGACAGGAAGAGGGTGAGGAGCCTCTGATTGTCAGGATCTAGCTCATGGGTCAACAGGTGGTCACATCCTCTCAATGACCTCTCCCAACAATGAGTGGAGCAGCAAAGAACTGCAGTGGACACATATATTGTGTGCTTCTCCTCTGTCTATGGATGTGAATTGTCCCATCAGATGTCACTTAGAAAACACAAACTCAAAGATAAAATTAGTGGGAATTTCAAGATGGTGAAAACAGAGCATTAAACCAAGTGCCAGGCTGAAAGCACGGGGACCTTCTGATCTTGGGGCCCTGTGCAACTGTACAGATTGCGTGCCCATGAAGGTGGCCTGGTGAAAGAACTTGATCCTTCATTGTGGTAGAAGCCTAGGGCATGTTGGAGCTGCAGTAGACAGTCTGGTATGGCTGGTGATAGCAAGAAGTATATACTACAGCTAACATTTATTAAATATGTAGTATTTTCAGATATTGTCCTAAATACTTCACACCTTTTAAAGAAATTGTCCATGAATTCTGTGAAGCTGTATCATAATGCACTGCATTTTCCAGATATGGAAGCTAGGAAGACCAAATAATTTGCTTAATCTCAGGCCCAGGCATTGGTGATAGAGGTTGCCAGTAGGCTGCCTTTATGTAGGAGAGGGAGTCATGGGGCAGTCATACTCCTAGCTCCTCGATTAAGGGCCTGCTGTTCACTGGGAGGATCAGAAAAGGCCTAAATAAAAACAAGCATGTGACTAAGCTAGAAACTTCAAAAATTGCTTGATTACATTCTCTTTGTTTTCCAGCTGGAAGTAGAAGGTTCTGAGGCCCCAGAGCAGGAACTAACAAGCCTTGAGCTGGAAGGAGCCTGGGTCCCTTGATCACCATATGGAAGAGAAAGAGCACACTCATATTCAACTATTATGGTGATTGATTAATCAACTTCTGGCATATTAAGCCACTGAAGTGTGCAAGTTTATTTGTTGTGGTAGTTCATGTTATCCCAACACACCCATCAGCCAAACTGAAATTCCACCAGAACATAATTTTTTTCTTTAAATAGATACAGTTAAAATAATAAAATAGGCCCATGTACATTAAAAAGGATATAGCTCCAAAACAAAAGGCTATGTTAAAACAAAAAGTTCAGAGCAAAAACTTTAAAATTGAAATGCAATTTATTTACCTAAAGTTGGCAAATCCTGTGTTTAGCTCGATTAATTTTTACATTTTTATACCTATGTGTTATGACCACCCAGAACAAGATAGACGTTTACAGCAACTCAGAAAGTTTCTCTGTACCTCTTCTTTGTTGATAACTACTTCTTTTCTAGATGTAAATGCTATTTTGACTTCTGTCATCATTTATTAGCTTCACCAGCTCTTGAACATCATATAAATAGCATCACACAATGTATTCTCCCTTCCATCTCATTTCTAATTCAAGTTTTTTTTGTTTTTTTTTTTTATGATAGTCACAGGGAGAGAGAGAGAGAGAGAGAGAGAGGCAGAGATACAGGCGGAGGGAGAAGCAGGTTCCATGCACCGGGAGCCTGATGTGGGATTCGATCCCGGGTCTCCAGGATCGCGCCCTGGGCCAAAGGCAGGCGCCAAACCGCTGCGCCACCCAGGGATCCCTCCATCTCATTTCTTTTACTCAGTTATATTTGTGAGATAAATCCACATTATCCTGTGAATTAGAAAGTTTCCCTACTTTTCATTTCTATTTGATATTTAATCATATAGACTACAGTTTGTTTACTCATTTTCCAACTTATGGATACTTGGGACAATTACAAATAAAGCAGCTATGAGAATTCTTAAAAAATTATTTTTGTGGATACATGCATTCATATCTCTTGGGCATATGCTTAAGAGTGGGATTGGTGGCCATATATATTATTTCTTAATCATTCTGTTAAAGGTCTCTGTGGTGCTAGCACAATTATGAGGTACTAGAAGATGAGCAATAAGCATTTCCTGACTTCTGTTTGTTCTTATAATTATTACAAATAAAATATTCTACAAAGTTATGTGAAGTCTAACTTGAGTGAATAAATATTATCAAAGATTCTAAGTATGAAAATCTTCAAAACAATCAATATTCACATCTATGATGGCCTTATGTAGCAATTACAAGCTCTACTAGCTGCCACAAATTATTTCCTATGAACTAAGTCACAAGCTAAAAGCCTATGCAAAAATGAAGATGCTGATGAATTAAAGTGCATCTGGAAAAAGTGAATGAGGAAAGGACTTTAGGAATACCCAAACCCTTTTAAATTCAATCTTAAATTTCAGTTCTCTGAAGGATAGGTTTAGGATGAGCTGAGTAATTGTTAATTGGACTATAATAAGCTATGTTCATTGTGAGCACACAAAGCATAGCATGCTGCTAAATTCTTCGCCAATCATAGAAGAAATCTAGTGGTTCATGACACACTTCCCCAAAACATATCAATTAAGTGTATTTACTTTTTTTGAATTATGCTCATATGCATCAAAAGTGGAAATGTAATTTTTAAAAATTCTGTAAATATATCCTTTCTGTTTAGAAGGGTAATTAGAGGAATCTTACTCATTTTCATAGAACTAATTCTGATTATCTAGATGCAATAACATTTAATATGATGCTTATGATTATGTGCTATTTTTGGATCCTTAAAAACTCTGAATAAGTCATATCTGGAATAATAGTCATAACTTCAAATTTACTTGTTTTTGTTAGTTTAAATGAGATTCTCAATTTGAGGGCAATATTAATTTATTGACCCTTGCTATTTTCATATATTATGGCTCTCTTTTACAATACATTTGCCTTATCCTAAGTTTACCAGGCACCGCATGAAATATTACAGATCTTCAGATGCAACTGCAGAACATATTTTGAACATCTATAAATGATACATTTGAAGCAATCAAATTTAGAACTGGCAGAAAAAAACAAGAAAGGCCTGAGTTTCCATTTATGCAGATTCAGAGCAAAACCTTCCATTGTGGTTTATATCAAATAATGGACTGGTTAAGGATTTGAGCTTTGTGTCTTCGCTAAAGCGTTTTGTGCACGTCACCTAGCTTCTTTACACCTCCGTTTCCTCATTTGTAAAGATGGACAAAACAATAATGCCTGCTTGACAGTGATATTGTGAGAAATACCTGTGATAATAAACAGATAATGCAGTACATAGTGTTTGGCACATAGCAGATCGTTAATGAATATGATCTGTTGTTCTTGAAAAAATAGTTTATGCTATTTGAAAATCTAAAAATGGCAAAGGTCAACATCTTTTCTTGAAAGATAATTAATCAACTCAACAAATATTTACAAGTATTTGTAACAGTTTTTTCAAACTGCCTATTACAGGCTCTGGAGAGAGAACAGTGAGAAAATCCCCTTTTGGGACTTAAATGTCTTTGAACAGGATATAAATTCTCTGAAAGAAAAGGGATACTCCTATCTTGGCAAAGATTGAGCACAAACTCAGATACATGACTGAATTCAGATTTGTAGAAATAATATCTTTTGGCAACAGACTCCTTTGCTGATCAACAAGTTTCAGCCTTTAATGATGATCTTTTGGGAGAAATGACTCTGTTTTTAGAAAAAAATATTTTCATAAATATTTTCCTGTAGCATTTCCTAACTGCTATGAACCTCTTAAGTTAGAATACCTTTTTCTAACATTCAGTTTCTAGAACGCGTGGAATTTTTTTTTTCTAATACAGGTGAAAGTAAAGTCATCCAGAGAGCTCCAAATGTTGGCTTTGGCAATGAGCTAATCTGATCTGAGCCATGATCTTAATTACTTCTATTTCCTTGGTCTACTCATTTCTTTCCCAGTCCTCCCATTCACATGAATAAATGCAAAGGATTAGTTTAAGTAATTCCTAAAATCACTCTGAGGTCTTACATTTCAAAAGTGTATGCAATATGCAATTTTATCACCATTCAGTGACCAGAGAAATAACCTTTAGTTTGTAGGAGCTCCTTACTTTTCTTAACAATATTTTTGAGTTTATTAAATAAGCTAAGAATCTGAGAAATATAATGTTTTAAAGCTGGATCTAGTATTCTTCTTCACTTCATGAGATAAAAATGCAGTGGGCTCAAGTTCCATACATAATGGCAGCTTCTTTTGGAAAGACAGGAAAGCAGCTTCTTCTTCTTTTTTTTTTTTTTCCTGATCATTTTAATAGCATTTCCCATGAGATACAAAAATCAATGTCAGGAAGCTTTTGCTTGCTTGTTTGGATAAGCTACGGATTAAATTTGCCATCACTTTTGGATTTAATTAATTAATGGCAAGAGAATTGATAAATTCAGGCCATCGAATGTTCTTTTCTGGTGTTTCCTTCAATGATTCCTATTCATTCTTGCACTCATTCATGACATAAAAAAAATGATGAATGAAATCAGAAAAAGAGCTAAATAAATAGATTCCATACTCATGAATAGGAACTGTCAATGTGTCAGTCCTCCCCAGACTGATCTGTAGGTTCAAACATTCCCAGTCAAAATCCCAGTAGCATTTTGCAGATACCAACTAAAGTGTATATGGACAGTCAAAAGACCTAGAATAGACAACACAATATTAAAGGAACACAAAGTTGGAGAACTGACACTATGTGACATCAACGCTTACTATAACACTACAATAATCAGAACAGTGTAATACTGATTTAAAAATATAGCCACATAGATCAGCGGAACAGAATAGAGAGCCCAGAAATAAATAGATCCTCATAAATATAGTCACCTGACCTTTGACAAAGGAGCAAAGATGGTAGAATGGAGCAAAGATAATCCTTTCAACAAATGATGCTGGAATAACTGGACATCCATATACAAAAAAAAAAAAAAATGAACCTAGATATAGACATCACGCCCTTCTCGAAAATGGACTCAAACTGAATCACAGACCTAAATTTAGAATGAATGCCAAATTATCAAACTCTTATGAGATTACATAGGAGAAAACGTAGATGACCTTGGATACAGCAATAACTTTTTAGATACAACACCAGAGGCACAGTCCATGAGAGATAGCATTATTAAGCTGGACTTCATTCAAATGAAAAACTGCTCTGCCAAAGAAAATGTTAAGAGAATGAGAAGCAACAGACTGGGAGAAAATCTCTGCAAAAAACATATCTGATAAAAGACTGTTATTCTCAATACACAAAGAACTCTTAAAGGTCAACAATAAGAAAGAACTCAATTGAAAAATGAGCCAAAGACCTTAACAGACAGCTTGCTGGGGAAGATACATAGATGACAAGTAGTAAGCATATGAAAAGTTGCTCCATGTTTTATGTCATCAAGGAAATGCAAATTAAAACAATGATAAGATACTACTACACTCCAATTAAAATGGATAAAATTCAGAACACTAACAACAGCAAATGCTGACCAGGATGTAGAACAAGAGGACCTCTTGTTCACTTACTGGTGGGAATACAAAATGGGATGGCTGCTTTGAAAGACAGTTTGGCAGTTTTTTTTTTTTTTTACAAAACCAAGCATACTCTTATCATATGATCCAGCAATCATGCTCCCTGGTATTTATGCAAAGGAGTTGAAAACTTATGTCCACACAAAACTCCACCCAAGCTGTTCATAGAAGCTTTATTCATAATTGCCAAAACTTGGAAGCAACCAGAAAGTCCTTCAGTAAGTGAAAGGATAAAAAACTGTGGTACCTCCAGACAATAGAATATTACTCAGCATTGAAAAGAAGTAAGCTCTCAAACTATGAAAAGACATGGTGAAATTACTAAATTTCCCTAAGTTATACGTATTGCTAAGTGAAAGAACCCCACCTGAAAAAGCTACAATACTCTATGATGCTAACTATGTGACATTCTGGAAAAGGCAAAACTATGGAGACAAAAAATAAGATGAGTGTTTGCTGGCAAGTTGGAGTGGGACAGGATGAATAGGCACCAATGATTTCTTATATTTTTTAGATTTGTTTTTTGCGTGTGTGTGTTTTCTATTTTTATTGAAAAGCAATTGAATACATCACTTTTTAACTTTAAGGCTTACAGCATGATGTTCTGACTTACATATATTGTGAAAGGGTTACCACAATACTCTAGATAATGATAAATATATGTCATTAGACATTTGTCCAAATCTATAGAATGTATATCCCCAAGAGTGAATCATAATGTAAACTATGGACTCTGAGTGGTAATGATATGTCAGTGTAGGCTCATGAACGGTAACAAATGTACCACTCTGGTGGAGAGTATTGATAATGAGGGAGGCTGCATGCATGTGTGAGGACAGGAGGTATAGGGGAAATGTCTGTAGCTTCCTCTCAATTTTTCTCTGAAGCTATAACTGCTCTAAAAAATAAAGTCAATCAATGGATGATGATAATGCTGCTGCTGCTGATGAAGAAGAAGAAGAATAAGTGTGGTCCCTCATATGAAGATGTTTGAGTTTTTTAAATGATATGATGGCTATTTCCGGTGGCTTAATTTTTTTAACTCCTTTTATTCTAAGCATTAAAAAAAATGTTGCTGATTCAAACTGCTGGCTTAACTGACATGAAACTGTTCTACCAGGCATTGTCTCATTCCTATGATGTATGTACCCACCTCTAGGTTCTTTCTTCCTCCAGGCTTCCATGCCATATGGGAAAGAAGGCTTTGTGGCCATTGAAGTAGGAAATAAAAGTAGCAAGGAATGACATCAAGTCCCTCACATTATTGCCCTCAAGCCATTAATTAAATCCCCAGAGCTCTACTTATTTCACTGACAAAATGGAGAAAAGCCCCATTGCCAAAAGGGTTAACTAAAATCACACTTTTAAGTACTGCACCAAGTTGTTGAACCATGCCTCGATGTTGGGTGCTAAGTAAAGTTTAGTTTTCCTTTTCTTCTCATAAATGACCTTTCTTCTGACTGAATCTATCATTTTTATGATTGATGGTGATGATAAAATGCACATGAGTGGCAGGCAGAGATAGACCAAATATCCTCAGGAGAGGCAGTGGTGGGAAGCTGATGGGCTTGGCCCCCAAGACCCTGCTCCATTATTTACTGCACATTTGTCACAGCTTGAACAATCAGTTTGCCTTTCAAAAAAAAAAAAAAAAAGACCATATGAAGAGAAAAGAAAGATATGGTTCTTGGTGTTGGCTTATTCTCATCTGCAGCATTGGGAGTAATATTTTCTGTTTCTCCTCAATCATGAAATTAAATTGTAAGGATCTGATGTGATAAGAGTTGTGAAAAATGTCTCCCACGTGTACCGTATTCTAAAAACACAATACATTGTTGTCTGGGGAAATCCATAGATGCATTAGGAGCCATGTTGAAATGATATGCCATGACCTAAGAAATCACAGACCCTCTGCAAGCCAGAGACTTGGAGACTTTATATATTTGAGTGATACCCAGTTCTGGTGTCAGAACTGAACCAGTGAACCTTTACAAATGAAGCATGACACATGAGCAGTTTCCTCTTCTTGTCTTGGCACATAATTTAACCCAAACTCTGCAGCTCCTAAAGTTCCTTTTTTTTTCTTATTAACTGTTTCTAAATCTGAGTATTATCAGGAAGTCATTCAGCTGAAAGCTCAACTCCAGTGGAGCATGCAGGCCATGACCTATGAAGATTTCCACTCATAATTCATGCTGTGATAGGTGACAAGGACCCTGGTCTGCTACCACATCAGTGACTATTAGGAAAATGAGTCTTCACTATTCCTCCAGTAGAACAAGCTTGCTTCTGCCTCGGGGCCTCTGCATGTGCTGTCCTTTGCCCTCTACCTAAGATTCTCCTTCCAGCTGTTTCTATGGCTTCCTCCCTCATTCAGCAAGTTTTCTGATGATCATAGAGGCCATCTAATAGAGCAACTCTCTAGTTCCGATTTTCATTGGGACCTCCCACCAACAGCATCAGCATCACCTGGGAATTTATTAGAAATGAAAATTCTTAGTCTCCACTTGAGTCTCACTGAGTCAGAAACCCTGGGAGACAGGATCTAGAAATCTAGATTTTAACAAACCAGCCAAGTGATTCTGACACAAGCTGAAGTTTAAGAACATTGTTCTAGCCCTTTACTCTGTTTGCTTCACAGTCCTTATTACCATTTGACATTATATTAGCTATTTCTTTGCAGATTTATTGTCCACCACTTCTACTAGAATCAAACTCTCAAGGAGGGACTTGGTAACTAATGTATCACCAGCACTTGGAATAGTACCTGACACACACCAGGCTCTCATAAAAGATTTTGAGGTGAATGAATGATTTGCCACTTCAGGTTTGGCACAATTCATCAAAGCCAGAACACAGTATGGAACATAAAGTATCAATGCATCATCTAAATATCCAACCCAAGTGACATGAATGGGTTGACAATGACCTAGAGAGATTTGGTGCAGGAATAATGTTTCTCATCTTATCTAATTTTACAAAGCTAGATTCGCTAAAGGTCCTACAGTTTATAATGCTGCTGCTTGGACCAGAATCCAGATCTCGCCGTTCTCATCAAGTCAGCTTACCATTACATTTGGACTAGGGTTTTGGCAATGGCAATAATGTCCAGACATTTCCTTGTAATGGCAAGAGGTCATAAAAGTTTAGGAAGTAGGAAGGGCTTTAAACTTTTTTAGCAGCATTGTTTTCTTTTACTGCATGGTTCCTCAAAATCTTCAATGTGTTAATTTGGGTTGCCAGTCTCAAAGTAGAAAGCGGTTTACAATGCAGTGACTCCCAAATTTTGGATCTATAAATCCCTTTTAATACTTCTGACAATCTTAGGGGACTAGTGAGTTTGACAAACTCTGCCAGATTCACAGTTTATGACCATCTTGCATGCTTCCTTGACCAATCACATAGTGATACACTATCTGTGACTCTACTGTGTCAGTAACCTTTTGCTGCCTAACAAGCCACCCCCAAAATTAATGACTTAAAGCAGAAGTCATTTAGTATTTTTCATAGTCTGTAGGTTATCTGGCCAGTTCTTTAATTTGAGGTCGGATAATCCCTGGTCATCTCACTCACACGTCTGGTAGTTGGCAGCCTGGTTGGCCTGGGAGGCCCTTAGCTGATAGATCAGCTTTGCTCCTTATGATCTTCCATCTTCCATCAGGCTAGCCTCACCTTCTTCACATGGTGGTCTCAGAGCCCAAAGACCAGCAAGAGAGCAAGTCCTGAAGCAAAGCACTTTTTAAATCCCACTTACATCACATTTGTTAAAGTTTTATTGGCCAAAGCAAGCCCCATGTTCAAGTCAGATTGGAGGGAGGAAAAACTGGCTCTGTCTCTCAAAGGAAAGGAGGATCAGCAATATCACCTTGCTAAAATGTGACTGATGCACATTTTAGCTGATGTTTAGAGACACAAGGCCAAACATCTGATTTCAGAAATTTTAAATAAGAACAATCATAGGTTCCTTTCATTCTCCCCTTATAATCAAGCAACATCTTAATAGACCCTTACCTATTGTGATGCTTTGCTCAGCTTAAGAGACTCATCATAATTTATCTGAGTCAAGACTAATCAAAGCTTTTCCACAGTGCTCAGAGATTGATACCTAAAGCCAAGAGTAAAGGTCACTGTCTATGTGGGGTATGAACAGATCTTGGCAATAACTATGTCAGATACTGACAAGTTTGAGCTTGCCCTCATTTTATGCCATATATACAGGAAAATATAGACCAAGGCCGAGTAATACAATGCATTTGCACAACATAGTGGGGATAAGAGGTATTCATTCTATCACAGAAAATGGAAGGAGGTATGCTTTGATAATCTCAGTGCTCTTGGCAGTCAATAGACCTTGAGTGGGTAGCTTTTATCTCATTCATATACATTTGTTGAGGACAAAATTGGAATCAGGGCTCTTGAGAGATTATAGTGGACAAAGTCAACCATTTGTGGAACTTTGTCAAGTGAAGTAGAAAGACATTTAAAAATGTAACCAAATGATTAATTGATAGATGGACAGATGGATATATAGATGGATAGATAGATAGATAAATAGATAAAGAAGGGTAAGATGAATGAAGAAGGATGATGAGTGAAGGCACCTAATTTAGATGGGGTGGCCAGGGGAGTCTTCTCTAAAAGGAACATTTCAGCTATATGCTCAGGGATGAGTGTGTGCCAGCCAGGTGAAGGGAAGTGAGGAAAGCATTTCAAGAAAAGGATAACAAAGCATCTATGGCACAAAAGATTTCCAACCAAGAACTCATAGAAAACTCATGTGTTCTTATTTCTTTTTCATATTTTTTTTAGCAATTGTGCTGCACTGTCATCCACTTGATTTGTTTGCAGTCTATCAATTATTTATTTTCATGTTCAAAAGCAATAAATCTTCTGTGGATATATGTCTCCTTCAGTGACTCTTAGAGCTATTAAAATATTACTTAAATAGCCTATTTCCTTCATTCCCACAATTGCCACTGTGTGATTTTCTTTTCAAAGAGACAATCTTTATAATTTTTTTGAAATATACCTTTATTTTCCTCAAAATCTGAAAGAAATGTTACTTAAAAAAAGCATTCCTTAAAAATTCTTAGTTGTTCTTCACTGCGTCATTTTGGCCAATTGGAGGGGTGCTTACCTTCGTTTAAATTCTGGAGTAAGAGAAGAGCTACTAAATGTTTATGTTTTCTTCATCGTGGGTGCATATGTTTCTATCTGTGTGTATTGTTTGCCTTTGCATGTCTGTTGCTGTGCATGTAAGTTCCATGAAGAAGAGTTTGTTTCATCTGTTTTTTTTCCCCTGAGCCATTTCAGCACCTAGAATAGTACCAAACACAGAGATGTCTTATAAATATTTGATGAATATATGGTTTCAAAATCCTACTGTGATTTTTCCTAAAGAAATAATAGCTATTATTAATCAACATCTATTATGTGCCAGACACCTTCTAAGCTTTTGCTTATTATACACAGAAATCCTCTCAGAGAGATAATGGTGGTATTCCCATTTTACAGATGAGTCTCACTGAGTCAGAAACCCTGGGAGACAGGACCTAGAAGGTCAAGATAATTTGCTTAGCCTCTAAGCCACAAGAAGGGGTTTTATAGTACATAGCAATGGTCAGTGAAAAGAAATATATGTCTATATGTAGATATATAATAACAATAATCATATCATTATGAAATATATAACACCCTTTGCCCCCAAACTACATCAAGGTTCACCAGTGTTTTTCTTTTGTCATATTGCTGGATTGGAACAAAAAATAGTTTCAAAGAACATCTGCTTTAAATCATCACCCTGCTTCAAAGGGCGTGTTCTGTAAGTAGAATAAAAAGCAGAAGAAGGAGAGCATATACTTTCACAAGTTAAAGACCACATCATCAGCTTATGCACTATCAGAAAGGGGAAGAACAAGTTTCATTGTGTGTGGTGATGCCATATCCTGAATTTACAGCCCATTTAAATTAGGAATAGCAAATACAACAATTTGGGGGAACTAATGAACAGGTGGGCGTGATTCAATATAATGGAATGGTTCACACACTTGTATTTCTTAACATAAGGAGAGATGGATTCCCTTTCATTTTATACCCTAGGCTGAGTTCCTCTTTTAGGGCTGCTACCTTCTTACCTTTGAAAAAGATCATGATCTAGTATGTAAAGTTCAGGCTGTCTCAATCACTTTCATTTCATTTGTATTTAAAATATGATTCTTGGAGTGCCAGCTTGATTCAGTCTGAAGAACATGTGATTCTTGATCTCAGGGTTGTGAGTTTGAGCCCCATGTTGGGTGTAGAGATTACTAAAAATAAAATCTTAAAAGAATTTTTTAAAAAATAGATAAAATAATATTCTAGACCAGAATTTCTTAGTGTCAGCACTATTGATGTTCTGGGCTGGGTAAATCTTTGTTGTGTTCTGCATAGTAGAAAGTTGAGCAGCATCCCTGGCTTCTACCCACTAGATGCCAGTAGCACCTATATTGACCTAATAATCCTGCCCTTGCCCCTTCCCAGGTTGTGACAACCAAAAATCTCTCCAGACTTTGCCAAATGTCCCCTAGGGGGCAAGCTCATCCTCAGTTGAGATCCACCGTTCTACTTCCCATTGTCAGAAAATTTGAACTTTGCTGCTAAAATGATTTTCTAGATTAAGAAATTGCTTACTGGCATATTTTAGCACCTTATAAAGAATAGAGAAAAATGTGGATATTATTCATAACAAATAATATTTAATTCATTTCTACCCCAAGCAATTTAATTGAATGAAAAATTTGTTTTCTTCAAAATGCAGAAAAAATTTTAAAAACCTTCAAGCATCTCAAGTAATAGACTTCTCACAAACTTCCCAATAGAGACAGAGATGAATTTACCAAGAAATAAAAGGATTTTTATAAAAGTTGCTGCAAAGAAAAAATCAGCACACTTACTAATCTTTAGTTACCTACAATTCTTTTGTTTGGCATAAATCCCCAAAAATGTAGCAAAGGAAAATAATAATCTGGGGAATACACATCACCCTGATAATGTATCTGAATATCTTGTAATATTACTTTGCTCCCTTTCATGGATATCTCTGAGTATAGTCAATGCATTTAGATTTGTAATTTTATACTTTCTCCTGCCTTGCACATATAATATTCTGTTACTCAGTGGAAACCTTACAAGATAAAACAATTCATCTTTCTGGAATATAAATCAGCAGTTAAATAACCTAATCAAGCTGAAAGGACTCTAAAGGAAGGTTTATTTTCCCAGGTTGTGGATGAGATGGAGTAACACATACTTATCGCTACTGCCAACATCATGAATCAGGAAAGCAAAAAGAACCTGGTTTACTTGATGGATTTTAGGTGCTCAGTGATGACAAATTAGCAGGGAGTTGTTAATGTGCCTACATGACCCATGACTAGTTAGCAAAATGTTTACCTCAGAAATAAAAGCCTATGTCAGTGGAACATTTATATTTACAGGTCATTAGGAATGATAAATGAAAAACCTGCCTGACTCCTACGTAGCCTTGACTTAAGACACCACTGACTATGGGAGATAAGTGCATATCAGACAGTCTATCAAACAAAATGGGTGTGTATTTAGAACGTCCTCATTAATATGGTGCTACCCAAGGAAACAAGATATAGAATAAAATAGAGCAGTAAAATGAGAATTAGTCATTTAAGTTTCTTCTGAACACCTTTCTATTTAAAACATTTCCTCACTTGTTATTAGAAGTTTTATCTCCCTGGCAGTAGTGAATGAGAGCTTAGGGATCGAAGGGCATGCATGCATATATGTATACAGAACAGTTGCTTAACATTGAGCTTGCAATCATATTTAGTTGAACAAAAAAACATATTCAGGCAGAATTTATAGCATTATGCTATTTTACCTTTATACATTAATAAGTCATTTAATAAAATGAACACAATTTGCTTTAAAATGTGAATGATAACTGAAAAGATGGTTGAGTCTTATTATTGTAATATACAGCAGCTCTGGAGGCCAAAAGTTAGATAATTTCATTCCTCTGGAACATAAATGTAGAGAAAAACCACCTTCTGGGACCCCAAACCCAAACGCTACAAATGGTCACTTACGTTCTTCACTGGCGAGTATGCTTTTGAAACATTCTTATTTCTTATCAAGTTTGGTTATCTGACTTCACACACCTTTGTAGAATTGAAAGAGCAATCTAGGAACAGTTTGAAAGAAGAAGGCATACATGAAGGGGTAAAAGTTGGGTGAGTAGCAAGAAGTGTATTGTTGGGAATTAGAGTTAATTTGCAGTTGTCCCGGCAACAAAGACCAAAATCTCTAAGGTAGTTGCCTGTCTATACTGGATATTGTGCTACGGTACCATAACAGGTGAGTGTAACTGTCTATAGAATCTTGGATGGGGTGGACCCTCAAAGTCTACCCTGGCCCTCTTTCAAAACTTCTAGCCCCTTTATCTATTATTCCTGTCTAGTGCTTGCCCATGTTTTAACATCCATGGGGAATGGTAATGTGTTATGTTCTGGCTTTGTTTGCCTTCTGTGTTTTAATCTAAATTGAGAAAGATTAAGATAAGCCTATGGATAGAATCTGCTGGCACATTACAAGAAACATCTCCTAGAATGACACCCCTCCATTAGTCAACTCAACACACATTATATTGTCTGATATTCCTGGCTGCATCATTTCTCTAGTGTACCAATCTAGCAATTATAACAATAAAGAAATAAGGTTAGCGTGAGATACTTATTCTCAGGGAACTCATGCTGACTATAAGTTTCCACTATCTCTTTTAAGTATCCATGACTGTCTCTTTAGAGATATGTTCTGGAAATTTCCAGGTTGATTTTAAGTTCATAAATCAGAGGTTACTCTTTTCTTATCTCTTCTCAATCTCTTCTGAAATGAAGATGAACTACTTGATGACCAGTCAAGAAGAAAAGTTAAATTGTGTTTAAAAGCCCCTGCCCACAGAGACAATAAAAATGATACATTTTAGAAAAAATTTCATCAAAAACTGGTTGAAATGAAAAAGTGTCCCATGAGGTCAGCCTCACCTCTGGGGAAAATTCACTTACCAGGGCTGCCTAATCATACCATTCATAGGAAATAATCTTGTAGATCACTGATTTTCAAATATTGGTCCCCAGACCTTAGAAATGTGGAATCTTGGGCCTCACTCAAAACCTCTTTACTAATCAGAGTTTCTGGGGGGTGGAGCCCAGCAATCTGTGTTATAACAGCCCCCTACGTGATGCTGGTGCTCATTGAAATTTGAGAGTCACTGCTATAGAAACTAAAATAGAACTGGTATTATAATGCTTACCTGTCCACGGCTCCTAACTTAATGATAATGATGATGATTATGGTGACAATGATAAATTTAATGAATAAGCATTTGTGAACACTTACTGTGGACTTAAACCCTGTACTTCATATTTTAGGCACTAACTCATTTGATTCACTCTCACAAGAGCCCAAAGGGGTACTGTTATTTCCACTTTATAGATAAGAGAATGAAATTAAACAATTTGCCTAAGGTCAGCCATTAAGTGGTAAGCTGGGGTAACAGCTCATGTCTAGTTGATAACACACACACTTACACAACCCAAACAAAAGCCCTCACTCTTCTCTATTATGCCATGCTGCCTTCCCGAATCAAGAAAAAAGAAATCTCCCAACTTAAATTTCCTCAAGCCTCCCTCTCTTTTTCTTATCTCCATCTCTTAAAATTGCCTCTGTCCCAAGGACCACAACAGGAAATATCTCCAATGGGCCACCTTCTCAGCAGCCCATTATCTTTACTCTTCAGAAGTGTCCTGTCCTCTTCCAAGATCCATTGGATCCTTAGAGACATAATCCCCAGGATAAATGAGACTAGTTTTCTTCTTAAGTATGCTTCAATTCTTTATCCTTATGTGCATAAATAGGCCCCTATCATAATTATAAACTATAGTTTTGAGGCTGGAAGAGACTTTACTGGCTATAGCCTAGATATTTGCAACTCTAGAGTATTTCTTAGACCAGTGGCATCAGCCTCATTCCAGGTGCTTGTTAGAAGTGCAGAATCTCCCTCACCATCCTGAATGCTGAATCAAAATCTGCGTTTTAACAAGATTCTCTGGTGATTCCATGAGCTTTGAATTCGAGAGGCATTACTTTACCTAGACCTACCCCCTCATCTTACTTGACAAAACTGAGACCCAAGGAGGTTGAATGACCTATCCAAGGTTACAAGTCTAGCTATATTGGAACGGAACCCCAGTTGAAAATGCTTTCCTGCATCTTTCAACTATGTGTCATAAAATTAATGCTGACGTTGCTACTGACAGTTGCAACCATCGAGAGTTTCTTACATTGTGGACTTGTGCTAATCTCTTTACATGGATGACATCATCACTCCTTTACTATATCCTATGAGTTCAATAGTATTATTATCTCTATTTTCTTTTCTGACAGGGAACCCGAGGCCTAGAGAGGTTTAAGTACTTGCCCCAAATCATGCAACTTCCAGGTAGTGAATCAGAGATTAGAACCCATGTAGTCTGTCTTTGAAATCAGGCTTGTAACTATTGGCCTGCACCCACACCTTTATCTTCTCCTATGACTCTAAGAGCTTCTGTCATCTATCTATCTATCTATCTATCTATCTATCTATCTATCTATCTATCATCCATCCAACCATATTTGGAGATCAAAGAGTGTATAAGATGGAGTCATTGTGCTTGATATCTCTTTTCCTTTCCTTAATCTTGGTGATAACAGTTCTGTTTTATAGCTCCATAGAAAAGCAAGAAAAAGGTCCCTTACTTTTTACCCCACCTCTTATCCCTTACAACTCAGCTGTCCTACACTTCAGGTTTTTCTTCCCAGTCACTTCTCATCACCTCAGGAGTCTGGCTTAGCAATCACTGCAACTCAGAGGTATGAAGTGCCTGACTATCAAAGTGGAAGAAGAAGGCTGTTGATCTCTCTCCCTTGAAGCACTCAAATGTTAAAGAAAAAAGTGTTTAAAAACAGTTACTACAGGGCCATACCTTTGGTAAATGAGCTGTTTTTGTGCTTTCTTGAAAGCTCAGCATGTAAGAGATTGTTTCCAGTAGAAACTTTCGCATTCTAATCAACGTAACATCTGAAATGCAACCTGAGAGTAAAATGAATATAGCCTTTGTTATGTTCCAATATAACTATAAAAATCTCACTTCTCTATAGCACCTTTAAAAAAAGTCAGTGGTTCGGAATGAAATCTCTCTTGCAATAAGCCAGTATAGTCTCTTCATCCTATGCAAACACATATTGGACAAGCAACAATAATATGAGAAAAGCCTAGATTTATAAAAACACCTAAATTTGGACATGATATAATTTTTAAAAATTTACATTTGAGTTAACCATTAAGTTTTACTAAAGCAGTATTCCATTTACACAAAATCAAACTTTTACACAATTTTTTCAGAATCTGGCTATTATATATAGAAGGATGAACTGCATACACTTTTGTTTTGTAAGGATCACTGTGGCTCTAGACAGTAAGCAAATACTTAGAAATTGTTGCCATGTAAATCATCAGTAATACAATTGCATAGATTTGTAATATCTCCAAAGGAAAATATTCCAGAATTTTATTTATATCTGGAAACAAACTCAGTCTGTTTATCCATGTTCTCCATAAAGAATATTACTTATATATTCACACACACACACACACACACACACACACACACACACACAAGTATTTGATTCCAATATCTTCCATTAGATTTCAAGATCCATAAGGTAAGAGGGCTGCCTTATTTATGCTTTAATTGCTTTTATTATGTTAAGATTTTTTTGTCTAAATAAATGTTTGCTGAGCTGAATACCACACCTTAACTACATATATCTGGAATTTTTGTTGTGAACTTTATTTAATGGGGAATGGAATAGATTTGTGTTTTTTGTAGGACTATAATTTTCAATCTCCTGATTTTTGTGATTTTCAAGAGCTGGCCATAATGCTGTATAGTTCTCTGATTTTATTTCTTTGGTACAAAAAAGCAAAATGAATGAATTGTGATTGAGCCATGGAGCCCAGTTGCTTGCATATGTAATAGGAGTTCTAAATTATCGCATAAACACAGCTGCAGTTTTTCAGTCTGAAGGCTTCGAGAAGCATGCCGACTGGTGAGTGGGGGTATTCGGAGCTCTAAATTTAAGAGCATTATTATGAGCTGCGATAGACAATCATCCCGCCTTATTGAAATCTCTGGGCAACTGTAAAACTAGAGTATGGCTTGCTTAAATATTCAGGTTTCTTATATATGCCCAAATCTGAACAAGCAAGTTTAGCTCCTAGCTTAGAAGCTGACAAATTGTACTCTATGGCATGTCATTGGTTGTTGCATTTATGAAGTTACCAGAAGGTTAATAGTTTGAAATAGCTTATATTTAAATAATCTCATTATAAAAGTTATACAAATTGATATAAACCATACTTTTTTTTTTTTGCAAGAGAGACCCACATGGGAAAATAGATGAAAATCTTTACATCTTCTATTTATATATACACATACATAAATACACACGTGCATTCATATTAAAAACTTTGTGCCTGAATTTTAGATTGAAAAGCAAGGAAGAAATGTATATTTTAAAATGTATCTTCTTGCTAATTTTTGAACCATTCTTATTTAAGGATAAAAGATACTTCTAAAAAATAGGCACCTTGTTTGCTAAATTTGTTATTTAATTTAAAAAGAAACATGTTTCATGATTTAAGCTGTGCTTTCATAAAATTTATATTTTCAAGGCCTTCTCTTTAATATTTTTAGAGGTCTTTAACATAACTAATCACTAATTGATGGAAAACAGGTAGAATCTTTTTGTGCCAACAGTTCCTTGAACTATTCAATTGTAGTAAATCAAATCAGGAAGGTTTTGCAAACTAAATGAAATTGGAAATATCACTGGACTCGAATAATAACTCATTAATTCAATAGAAAATTTAAAGTATAGTCAAAGTTATCATTTGGCCTTTTTTAAAAAATGATGTCTAGTTAGATTTATGAAGAGTTTAAGGACAGAAGTCAGGACTGAATAACCTGCATTATAAATTATCTACTTTGTGGTGTAACCTTGGCAGATTGTAGATTCAAGTTCTTTTCCTGTGAGTAACTGATGCTTTTATAGGCTATCTTCTTACCATCACCTCAAGAAATTCAGCCTAAACATTAGAGTGAACCTGAACAACATTGAACAATAAGTCCTATTATAACCAACAGACAAACAAAACCAGAATAGATGACCTGTCCTTTAACCTCAACTGTCTAAAATTAGATGGATAAGGGGGGAGGTTGAGCATAATACTGAATAGTTCCTGATTGTTCTACTCATCATTCATAATGTTTGTTATGAAGAATTATTTTAAAAAGAATTGTTTTTAATTAAAAAATGTTTTTTGTGTTGTTTTAAAAGAAAAGATACTTAATCACAACATTTTCCAAACCACATGGTTCACTCAAACAACCATAAAAAGTTTACATTTTTCCACTCTTCTAATATTTTTTCCCACAAAACAAATACATCAAGAGGCAGAAAAACATATGTGACTGATTTCGGTTAATCCAATTTTTGCGAAGAGAATCACTGTAGGAAAGAACTGTATGTGTCTAGCAAAATGGAATTTTTTTGTAGCAAATCAAATATAATCAATAGTTTGACGAATAGTTAGAAAAACCCTCCTTGTAAAGGAAGGAATGCATTGAATGGTAGTACTCTAAAACTAGAAGACATTATAGAGGTTACCTGGGAGAAACCCTCTTGTTTGACCGATGAGGGAAATTGAGATTTGAAAGGTTGAAACCACTGACCTCAAACTGTTTGCAAGCCTTCAAAAGTGCAAAACTAGACCTGTGTCTAATTTGTGTTTGTGGAATTGTGGGCTGATCCTCAAATATCCTTTTCCCCTTACTCTAAGTCCTAGAATTTCTACCTGCATGCACAACTATCTGGAATGGAAACTATGTTTCCTAGCACCCCTTAGCACCTTCTCTAGGACAGGTGAATAAATCTGGGTAATGGACATAAACAGAACTGTTGTGTGGTTGCATTTGGGAAATTTGCTTGTGCTTTGTGCCTTGTTTTTCATTCTTTTCCTCTTCCTTCTGGTCACAAGTATAATACTAGGATAGAATAACGGCCAGAGCTAGAGCAGCAGCCACCTTGGGAAACCTTGGGAATGGAAGACCTGTGCTGGAGCAGCAATTAGGTCAAAGGATCTTGAATCCTAAGGATTTCATGGAGGAGAATCTTGAGCTTCAAGTTTCTAGGCTTTTCAATGAGAAAAGACAAAAAAGGAAAAACAAGAAATCCTGTGTCTTATCTAAGCAATGCTTTGTTTTTATTTATCTGTTACTCCTAGTCAAGCCCAATCCTAATTCCTATTCTGCTGTCTCATAAGAGCCTGTGCAGGTAGGTGGCATTCTGTAGACGTTTGCAGCAACGTGGGAGGCATTTCTGACATCTACTTCTCTTTCCCTCACATCCAAACCAGCATTGGATCCTTCCAGTTTCACCTGGAACATCTCTCCAATCCATGCACTTGTCTTCACCAACCCCCACCCAAAGGAGTTGAAGCTCTTACGTTGTTTTATCTAGACTGCTCTAAATTCTTCTGAATGGTCTCACCCACAACACATCTCTTTCCACTTAAAACTTGGCCTTCTGTTTCTTTTAGGAGAAAGACCCAAATCTTTGGCTTGGCCAATGGGCCTCATTTCTCTGGACCAGTTTCACACACTTTCAGCCTTGCTATCTGTGCTCCCCATCCCATTCCTCTTTTCCTAAATTAACAGCTAGGACTCCTTCAGACACACACACACACACACACACACACACACACACACACAGAGAGAGAGAGAGAGAGAGAGAGAGAGAATATTTGGAATGCCACAATAGCTTTTATATTGACTTTAGAGTATGGCTGTTTAACTCATCAGATTAATCAAATTCTAAAATAATTATATTTATATAATTGGATGGACTAAGGATTTGTAGCCCATTATTTCCTGATCACCATTCTGAGCCTGAAATGTAATAATTAGAACAGCAGTTCTCGAAGTGATCCAAAGACCCCTGGGGGTACCTGAGAACATTTCTAGGGCTCCATGAGGTCCTCCTGGTCCCTTTGTAGGTACGGCCAGAATTTCTTCATACTCTTCAACCCTAACAACATAATGTAGCAGATTGGATGCAGAAACAGTTATGAGACTCCAGCTGTCTTCCATTAAACTAGACATTAAAGAAAAGTACAAATGTAAGATAATGATATGCTTTTCACTAAATATTTTCTTGTTTTGGAAAATACAGTTATTTTTAATAAAAATGTGTTCTTTACATTAACATGTAATGGTTTGCCATTATTATTTTAAATGAATATTTAAAAGGTTTAAACATTTCTCAGTTTCAATTCTAATACTATAAATATTGATAGATATAAATCACAGAACCAAAAACTCTTTGGGGTCCCCAATATATTTGAGAATGTTAAAAGATCCTCAAATCAAAATGTATATTGGGCAGCCTGGGTGGCTCAGTGGTTTAGTGCCGCCTTCAGCCCAGGGACTGATGCTGGAGACCCCGGATCAAGTCCCATGTCAGACTCCCTGCATGGAGCCTGCTTCTCCCTCTGCCTGTGTCTCTGCCTCTCTCTGTCTCTGTGTGTGTTTCTCATGAATAAATAAATAAAATCTTAAAAAAATGTTTATGAACTGTTGCATGAAACAACCATTTCTTTGTTTTGAGATTTGATCTTCTTTCAAAGTGCAAGTAAGTAGGACTACAGTAGAAGAAAGGGCTTAGGCTTTGGAGGTTGGTAGATATGGGCTGGTAAGCCAGCGGCTACCTCTTTTTATATGAACTTGGGCAAGTCAGTTCGTTTGTGAGAATCAGCTTTCCCTATTGTCAGGATGAAAACACTTCGATGGGTTATTTGGAGAATTAAGAAAAACACGGGAAAACACTCAGCATAGTGTGGCACATAACAGGTAGTGTTTGACAGACATAAATATTAACTTTTATTGTCAACTATATATTGTATGAGATTTCAAATCTTTTTTCACACAGCTTTTGAAGGTGAGGAGGGGGAGATGCAGTGGTGTGTGGTAAAAGCTTAAGAACTTAACTCTCTGGGGTGGGGAGGAAGCCCTGCTTTTTAGCACTTGCTGAATTACATGCCAGTTGGGTAGAGGCAGGCTCAAATCAGCTCTTGTGAGTAGGTATGAGCCAGCTTCATCGTAAAATGTTCTGGGGCTTTTAGGGGAATATGAAGTTGATGTATAAGGCAGAAAGGGAGTCTGGGAGCCTGAGGGCAAAATTTGTGCTAATCCAATATTATGCCTTGAGTCAATCCAGAATTCTGAATTCTCTTTTTGAATGGATTAAATGCTGGGGGTCACCGAGAGGGTGCCATGAAGATTTGCATATCCAAACTATCTGCCACAGACTTTCATAATTCTATGAGAAAAACTATTAGGGGAGACATATTGCCTATGGAGAGCCTGGTTAAAATGGTTAAAATGATGGATCATTGAGTATTTTAGATGGTAATTGGTGTAATGCCCTGAAATGATATTGCAGACCGTGGATCTCAAAGGTGATCCCAGACCAGCAGCATCATATCTTCTGGGAACATGTTAGAAATGCAAATTGTCAGACCACATCCAACCCACTCTGAGAGTGGGGCCTAACAATGTGATTTTACAAACTCTTCAGGAAATTCTATGTGTGCTTTAAAGTTTGAGATCCCCTGATGTCGGCAAGCAAAGTTCAAGGGCCAAGGGAGCTAGGAAGACTGTAGTATTTGGAGCATGGTGATTCCTGAACATCCTGGATGTCCCACATGATGTCGGTGGCGAAGGCAAACTGCTCCTGGGCGTAGGGGATGATGTTGGTTCCCCAGCCAGAGCCCCTTCACTGCGCTGGTGCATCCATCTTTTGGGCACTGTTGTCTTGGCTGGTAATGACTCATAGATGTCCACTTTGCTGGACTAATACCAAGAACTTGCTGACAGTTGGGTACTAAAGCCTCTCCCTTTATTTTAAAGTGGGACTAGCACTGTGAAGAATTTATGTTCTTCAAGGGAGAGACTGAAGCCAGTGTCCAGCCGGGACCACATTCTAGTTCACCTTTCCCACCTGCTCTATCCTGCATCCCTCCTCTTCTCACATCTTCTCATGAAAGCACTTTGTACAAAAATGGTTCCAACAAGAATCTTGGTTATAGGCTCTACTTCTAGGAAACTTGACCCGAGACACTTAATTTTAAAGTCAGACCATGGTGAATCTGTATCTGAATTCCCCTGAATTAACCATGTGATTGACCATGTGTTGAAGGGAGCTAATGATGCCCACTTGGAGTGTTTATTATAGGAATTAAAAGGACACTGTTTAAAAGCCCTCAGCACAGCGCCTAGAGGAGGGTAGTGTGAACTGTCCAGAGCTGCTTCTGATCTTTTCCTGACTTGCCCTTTGGCCTTGAGCATGTGAATGTTTTCATGCTGTCTGTTTCCTCTGTGGGAACTCTGTGTGTGTCTAACACCAGGCTACCTCATCAATAACTGGAAGTCAGAAATATTTTTTCAAATGGTAATGTACTTGGCAAAATGTGGAGTACAGACAAAGCATAACGAGTACTAATTATACAACTGAGGGTGGAAATGCCCTGGGATAGAAGTGTCTAGATCAGAGGCCAGGAGAGATGGGTGGTCCAGCCAGAAGCCTTTCCGGAACTTTCTCACCTAAGCAGCAGCACTATGAATGTGAGTACTTGGATTTACAAATCTGGTCTCGTAAGGTCCAGAGAGCCCACAAAACTGTGAGGCAGAAAAAGGTGGGAGAGAGTTGGATCAGCTTCATGTCCCTGGCCTGTCTTCATCCAGAATTCCTTCTTGTCTTTGAGGTCTGGACTCCACTGTTACCTCCTCACAGAGGCCTTCTTTAAATGCCCTCGCCCACCTCATGGCCCTTGTATTCATTCCCCAATACTTAGCACCTTCAATGCATTAGCTTGCCTAGGTATTTGTCAGTGGGCATACTGTTTGTCAGTTCTGCTAGAACTCCTAGAGCATAGAAGCTCAGTGTATCCTGTTCACTGCACATAGTAGGTCCTCAAACTTGTTTTTGGAGCCATGGGGATTCTCATAAATTGCTAGTGAGAGGTAAATGAGTACAGCACTTTGGAAATCTCTCTGGCCATATCCAGTAAAGCTGCACATAGGCCTTCCTATGACCCAGTGTAGTTATTTTTCCACAGTAACACAAAGGCGTCCATCAGAAGACATGTACTAGAATGTTCAAACAGCACTGTCTGTAATAACTACAAAACTGAAAGCTACCTAAATTTCCACAAAAACAGAACAATTTGTGGCCTACCCCTACAAGGAAATATTCTATAGAAATGAGAACCTCCTACCAGAGGCCAAAACATGAATGAATCTCACTAACACGATGACATGATATCGAGTGAAAGAAACCAGACACACAATAAAACACATTCTCTGTGATCATATTTATCTGAAGTACAAAGACAGGCAAACCCAATCTTGGTATGAGAAATCAGAAATTATGCTGAGTGGGTGGATGGGGGTAGTGGCTGGAAGGAGCGGAAGGGGGAGGTGTTGGCCAACATTGAAGTTGTTGGTCATGGTCTGTTTCCCGGTTGGGCCTGGTTACACAGGTACCTGCAGGTTGTGAACATTCATCCAGCCCCGCACTGTGCACCTTTTATGTTACTTCATACTGCAATTAAACTGACATTAAAACAACTGCATGGGGTTTTGCCCAGAAGAGTGTAGCTCTCAATAACATTTACTTTGAAAATGCAAACGTACTGGGGGCTTGGAGCCCGGGAGTTAGGCTTTCCCTTAGGGCAGGTCGGTCGCACCTGCCCGCCCGGTCGCCCCGCGCAGTGCCAGGTCAGCGAAGGTGTTAGGGGCCGCCTGATGTTCCACCGAGGAGGGTCAAGTTCGAGACCCGGGAGGGGCCTCAGAGCTCTAAGTTGGTCTGCAGGGCCAGAGGAGGGCTCCGAGAGCTTTGCGCTGGAGACAGCCGCGGGGCCAAGACCCAGGAGGGGCGCGGCTCTGGGTGCTGGGGCCTCTGCACCCCGCGGAGCCCGCGGGCGCGGGTCGGAGTTCAGGGCTCCAGCTCCGCAGCGGCCGCGGCCTCCCGGGTCGGCTGTCGCCGGGGCGGGCCCGGGGCAGGGGCAGGGGCAGGGGTGGGGTCCCGGGCGCGGGGCTTCGGGGAGGATTCCAGAGTCGCGAGCGAGTTCAAGGCTCGGCCCCGGCCCAGAGCTCCGCCACCGCCGCCGCCAGAGGCCTGGGCTCCCGCCGCGGGAGGGCGGGGGAGGGCGCCTGTCCCCGAGTGACCCCGCGGGGAGGAAGGGCGGGCCGCGGGCAGCCTGCCCCGGGGACGGCGGCGGAGGGAGGGCGCGCGGGGGGTGCGGGGCGGCCCCGAGCGAAGAGAGGGGCAGATTGCCCCGAGAGCACAGAATCTGGGACAGGGAAAAAGAGTGGGGGTCCCTGAGAGCCCGAGCCTAGAAGAGGGCTAGAGCGTGGGGATGTCTAAAGCCAAAGTCTGACATGGTTGGAAAAGGAGAGAGAGAGAGAGAGAGAGAGAGGGAGAGACCCTTTTCCCCATCCCAGGATCCGGGGAGGTCAGGGGATGGGGGACCCCGCGAGCTCTGGAACCCGGGGGGAGGGGCGGAGACGGCGGGGAGGGGGCAGTGGGGAGCAGTGTTGGGAAGATGCGGCCACGGCACGCGAGCACCTTCCGAGTCGCCAGGTTTCTCTTGATGCCCCTGGGCTCTGAAAAGCAGCACCTGCGTGTGCTCGAGTGGCATCTACCCTGGCGCAGGCGATTTGACATTTTCCATAGGCCTGACTTGACCCACGCCTGGACTGGCTGGCAGCTCCTACCCCCAAGAACTCCCCTGTACCTGCGGGGCAGGAGAGGAGAGGCTGAGGGCTCCAGGATGGGAGCGCTCTGCCCTGGTTCACCCCTCAGCGGGCTCCTGAGTCAGGGGCGGAGGTTGGTAGAGATGGGGAAGGAGTTGCCTGAACAAGTGGCTGAACAGTAGCTCACCCTAAGTTTCTTTGGAAACTTAAAGTTTTCTCTTTCTTTGGCCAAGTCCACTGCCGCCCTCCCTCCCCAAAAATAGCCGCCCCCCCACCCCCATCTGTGTGAGGGGAGAAAGTAGGCCGATTGTCAACAAGGGTAGCTGATTCTGCTTGGCAGCTTAATTCTGGAAGTATCAGATGGCCGCTTAATTTCCCAATCATCACAAAGGAGGCAATCCTATTTTGAGTTTTTTCTGAAGTGATTGTAATTTTTATCTGGGCAGCCAGGGATAACTCCTGAAAACACCTAAAAACAAAGGAAGCTGCAGGAACTGGAAGGACACAGAAAAAGCAGCTCACAGCTTCTTCTCAGGGGCTTGTCTCCGTTTTCAAAGACCTGTAACCTATAGGGATTGTTTGCTCTGGGGAGGGAGGGGGGATTTTACCAACACATCTCTCCCCTATTTTTACCCATCTCCTTTACTGGATCCTATTTTTACTTGGCCAAAGAAAAGTAATCATCTGCTTGTATTATATACTCAGATTTTCCCCTTAATTACAAGTTTCAAAAAGAAAAAAAAATACAAAAATGGAAAGTATTGGAAACTAGAAACTGTGTATAAACTATACAATAATAGTATAAAAGAAGGATACTGGACTGACTTTTGGGAGACCTGGGACCTGTCTCTGCCACTCATATGCTAGTCTGGTGACTCTAATTTTCTGCCTGTTTTTTCAATAAAATATAGGTGTTAGAAGTGACCTCAGATCTCAAAGTCTGCTACTCTTAAGTTTCTTGAGAGAAGACAAAAAAATTGTTTTAAATAAATTCCCATTATGAGCATGGTTTAATATTGAATTCCCTCCCCGTTTAAAGCTGAGAGAAGGGGTGGGGGGTTGGGGTGACTGGGTGATGGGCACTGAGGGGGGCACTTGGAGGGATGAGCACTGGGTTTTATGCTATATGTTGGCAAATTGAACTCCAACAAAAAATTTTTTTAAAATAAGCCGAGAGAATATGTCTGAACATACATTTTCTCATCCAAATCCCTTTTATCCTCTCATAATGCCCAAAGTGCAATGGTGATGTCTGGGAGGCTTTGTGTTAAGTTTGTACCATTTGCAAACACAGGATTATGGTGGAGTAGAAGGAAGAATGGCTACAGGATTTCTTGGACCTGATGATCTCACACTTCTCTTTCCATTTTCACTCCAATTAGCACACAACTTTTAAAAGTTGGCCTAGGCACAGCAACACTTTCACACATCCATACTAAAATCCATGCTAATCTTTCCCATGGGATGCAATTCAATTGAATTGACATTCTAATAAAATACTGGCGAGGACACAATCACAGTTTGCCTGCAATGCATAATTAACATAGCACTATGCAGTTGCTTAAACCTCCGATTATGGCTTCTTATATATTGTTAGTTATGTGACATCAGAGTTTTCATTCCTGGATGTTAATGGAACATCGTAAAGCTACTCTGTTTAGCAAAGCAGGTTGTGATCTTAGTTTGTCATTGCTAGGAATAAACTAAAACTTAAATCTGCTTTCAGGTTGGTATTGAGAAATTACTTAATCATCCAAACCTATCTTCAAAATTGCGTTTTCTGGTCATAGCTGACCAAGTCTCCTCTGCTACTTACAAATCAGTGGCACAGATATACACTGGCATGGATGTGGTTTGAATCTACTATAAGTGACATTTAGGAAATCATAACTATTTTTTAAAAGACTAAAGACAAGAGAGGTTGCTTTGGATAAAGAAACTCAAATTTGCTGTTGTTTTTGTTCCAAAGTGGTTTTTAGGGATCCCTGGGTGGCGCAGCGGTTTGGTGCCTGCCTTTGGCCCGGGGCGTGATCCTGGAGACCCGGGATCGAATCCCATGTCGGGCTCCCTGCATGGAGCCTGCTTCTCCCTCTGCCTGTGTCTCTGTCTCTCTGTCTCTGTGTGTGACTATCATGAATAAAGAAAAAATTTTTAAAAAAGTGGTTTTTACTGATAAAACCCTGATTTAGCATTGCCATTGATAACAGGCTACAGAAATAGTACACAGTTCGAGTTCCTATATTTTATTTAAAGCTGATTTTATTTTATTTAAAGTTGATACTTCTTAGGTTATTAATTAATCTGTAGTAAACTGAATAATTCCACCACTGGTAGTTTTTGTTTTATGGCCAGAAAGTTCTGAAATTTTCATGGAGAGGAGAGACAAAGAGTAGGTTTCTTTATGGATTCCTGTATGTTTTAGGTGAAGCTTGGGTAGTTGTATCCTACCTATAATGTGAGGGCATTTTTAGCTGTGCCTTTAGCTGGGTAGACTCACTCATGAAGCACAACCTTTTTTTAAGATTTTATTTATTTATTCATAAGAGACACAGAGACAGAGGCAGAGACAGAGATAGAGGGAGAAGCAAGTTCCCTGCAGGAAGCCTGATGTGGGACTCGATCCCAGGACCCCAGTATCAGGACCTGAGCCAGAGGGAGATACTCAATCACTGAGCCCCCCAGGAGTCCTAAGGCAGGAGCTTTTTAACACTACATTTGTGGTATTAATAATCTCTGACTTCATGAATAAAGCACCTCAGAAAATAGACAAAGCTTATTATTGGAGCTGGAAATGGTCATATCATTTATTGGGGCTCAAGGCATTCATTCACTGTTGACTCACACATGGACTACAAACTAGGTCTCTCCTGCAAAGTGGAAACAGGTCCTAGGTACCCAGACCAGCAAGGTGGCGGAGGATTGAATCAGGAAGTGTATCCCACCAGAAACAGGAAGTGTGTATTTTTCTGTGTACTTAGTTATCATCTGCTGTCTGGCAGGTGAAATAAGATGTCAGTCACCACTCAAGACCAGATATCAAACAGGAAATAATCCAGGTTCAGTATATATAGGACTTTTATGCTTAATAAAATCATATGTATTTTTATTGAAATTCTTAGGATTAGAAAACTATACTCCTTATTTTGCATTTTTTTTCTTCTTATTTTGCTTTCCTTTGAGCTTTGGTTTTAGATAAAGCACACAAAAAAAATGGTGGCTTGTTTTGACTGAGTTAAGGAGAATTAGGTCCCGGAGACAGAATGGGAGCACATACATCTGGGAGCTGTGCAGAGTGAACAGTAATGGAAGAAAATTCAGCTCAAGGGAAAAACTTCATAGAGATGTGAAGGAATAAGTCTAAGCTAGACTGAAAATATCTCATTTGTTTTATAGTGAGATCTCCTGACCTACCAGACCGAGAGTACTTTAAATGTCAATTTTGGTTCTCTATAGCTGTTTTAATTAGTGAAGGTAGGTTTTAGTATTACATAGACCCCCCCAAATAAATCATGACACAAAGCACAATCCAGGGAAGTTAGTCTTGGCTAGGGTATAACAATGGTTATCTTCCTTCATGCTGTGGTTATTCTGGGATTCTGGTTTTCCTATCTGTGGCTCCTCCATTCCATAGGGACTTGTCATCCTTTGCATCTAAATGTAAGGAGAGGGGCACCTGGATGGCTCAGGAGTTGAGCTTCTTTCTGCCTTTGGCTCAGGTTATGATCCCAGTGTTCTGGGATCAAGTCCGGCATCAGATTCTCTGCGGGGAGTCTGCTTCTCCCTCTGTCTGTCTCCCTCTTTCTTTGTGTCTCTCATGAATAAATAAATAAAATCTTTAAAAAATAAAATAAAGGTAAGGAGAAAAACAAGGTGGTGGGCGGGGACAAACTTCTTAAAAGTTCTGAGCCACAAGTGGCATACATAACTTCTATCTATGTCCTGTGGGCTAGAACTCAGCCATACACCTTCCTGCAAGAGAACCTATACAGTCTAGCTGTGTGCAGAGAACAAAGACAATGGATCTGTGGTGGGCAGTCCATCCTGTTGTCCCAAAGGCTCTAGTCGGAATAGTTAATATTTATTAGAGCATTTATGTGCTGAGGGCTCCGTTTACATTTTTCACCTAATTCTTGAAACAACCCTGGGAGATAAAAAGCATTCTCATTTTACACATGATGAAACTGTTGGAGAGGTTAAAAAAAAAAAACACTTGCGCAAAACTGCACAGCAAATGGAAAGCCAGGATTCACACTTTAAATGCTGTTTGTCTAGAGGGTCAGGATTCCTCTCCAAGCTCAAGAATTGGCATGGATGGGGGAGCAGAAGCAACAGCTCCCAAGAACCTTCACCAATTTCTTGTAAAGAATTGCTACCTCTTCCTCCTTTGCCAAGCCTCTCTTCCAAGCTGCTAAGAGGTGAGAGGCTGTGGAGGCCTTGGAGGAGGCAGGTGATTAAATCACCTTAAATCTCTTTTAAAATCTCCATTTTCAAAAGGTTTTTGTTTCTAACAATGCTTGACTCTGTGAGAGACACTAGCCCCTTTTCGGAGCCAGCTGAGTAACAGAATGCAACTTCTAACAGACTGGCAGGCTTGCTAAGGTAGCAATTGTATTTAAATTTCAGTATCAGTAACACTAGCTGGAACCACCTAAAGCAAAAGGAAGGAAGGGGTAGCAGGGCACATTTCCACTCCTTCAACTGCCCTGGGGGCTAGAAGTGGAAAGTTTTGTGTGATGGAGCTTATTTTTTGCAACCTGAAATTTTCCTCTCTCTTGAAAATGAAGGCAGCCTAACTAAGCCTTATATTTGGGCCAATACAGCAGTAAATTTATGAAGTGAAAAAGTGGAGGTTTTCGTGGTGTCATAAGCTCTCCCACACTGAACATAAATTTATTACTTAGACTACTCCAGATTTAAGTTTTATTATAGAACAAGTATGGTATGAACAAATTAACTTTAGAGTTTTTGCCATTAAACAGCAGCTTGTAGCGTCCATGTAATTTCTCCTTATATAGCAATGATATGTCCTGAAAACAAATAAAAATCATGGACTGAATATTGGCTGCAAATTTTGTACGTACCTGGGTGCAGAAAGTTAGAAAACATCCATTTTTAATGAAGCCAACATTTTGAAATTTAGAATTTAGAAATCTTTTCAAACAAAGCATATATTTTTGATTATTATTTTTAATATCTAATGATGTGTATGTATCCATAAACTATGAAATTCAATTGGTAAAGATGCAGGCATGAGACCAAAAGTGTTCTTTAAGGCGATTTTCTGAACTTCCCCATGGAGCTTTGTTTATCCGGACCTGGCCAGGCTGTTTCTTTTCAATGCAGGCCTTCTTCTGCATACAGAAGTACAGACTTGCTGAGCTGAGCCAAATCTGTCTATCCAATTACTGGGTAAGAGAGCTGACTGTAGCTTTAGGCAAAACCTGTAATCTGTAAAACTCTATAGTATCAGTGACAGCCTAATGAAAGGGAAGGACCAATAGAGTGTGTATATGTTACTTGAGTGATACACAGATGCTCCGTTCTCTCTACAAATAGGCAGCTTCAAATCTAACACCAAAGAGCAATGAAGTATTCAGGACCCTGAAAAAAATATCATTCAATATGCCCACAATCATTTTTAGAGAGAATGATTTACAAACAGAAACAAAGTCAGCAATGTATTGCAGGTCATTGAGCTGAGCTGAGCTTTAGCTTGGACGCTTTTATTACCTTTCGTAAAATCTGATTTAGTCTCAATATCTATTTTAGTGACTTTATAATGTTTGGCAAAATTATATTTTGCTGAAATTTATGTTTGTAAAAAGAATGAGTTCAAGGATGATATTTGATTATGTTTTATCACATAAAATTCAATACGGATTTCAATTTAAGATAAAAAGTTAATCTCTACAAAAATATAATATTGAGTGAAAGAAGCCAAATACCAAAATTATATATACTCTATGATACCATTTATATGAAATACAAGGGCAGGCACAAATTTATCTATCTTCTTTGAGGTCAGGAAAGGGAATATGTTTGGGGAGAGAGGCAGGCCAAGTGGTTGGGAGACCATGTTATCCTTTGAGATGCTAATAACGTTTTATTCCTTGACTTGGGTTCTGGTTACACAGCTGTGTCCATTGTTCATTTTGTGCTAATTCATTGAGCTGTGCATTTATGATTTGTGTCCCTTTTGGTATGTGTGTAATAAGCCAATTTAAAGTGTTAAAAACTGTTCATTTCTACAATGTTGTCTTAAGAAGGAAGGGATTAATAAAGATGAGCATGGGTGAGGCATTTTTGAGCTAAATATTAGTTTTGCAGTCACAAAATACAAAGTAGTTGAAGATTTTTTTAAAAGAAATTGAGATTATGTCCCAATTTTTAGTTTTTAAAAATAATTTAATTTTCTACGGAAAAAGAAAATTGGTTTAATCTATATTGGATTGCAATGAGAAAGTGAATTCTTTTTTTCTCATGCACGGAAGTACAGGCAAGAATAAAATCAGGGCAGGGGATACTTAAAAGGATATTTTAATTCACATTATCAGTATATCTTATAAGAAACCTAAAACCTTATAAGCAACATTTTGCTGGGCCTAGCATTTTTAGTGCTAATGAAGTTTCATGCCATTATCATGACCATCTGGTAATCAATACCTAGGATATCTGCTCCAGTAGAAATAAAAACCCTGGTAAAATGTTTCCATTTATAGTTTTTTTTTTTTTTTTTTTTTTTGGTAGAGGTGGGAGCAGATAATAGATAAGTTAGTAAATGTATGTCTCCATAGTCCAGCAGCCATTCAGTGTTTAATAGATAATGGCTTAACTTAATTTTTTACTTGTTTTAATCTTTTTTTCAGATAACAGCAAGAAATTCCATGTGAATTTTGCCTCATTTCATGGTGGCAAGGCAAATGCCTTTGTTCTTAACCTTTTTTAGTTCATTCTACTGTTTATTGAAGGCTTTCTAACTGCAAGGCCAACGGGAACCAGTGATGTAGGAAATATGGGTCCTGCCTTAAGCTTGTGGTCTAAAAGGAATATTTAATTGTCCATTCAACAAACATTTTTGAAGTGGCTACTGTGTGCTAAGCTCTGTTCTAAGTCCTAAGGATCCTGAGAAAGAGAGAAGAACATTATGAAAATCCTTGTTTTTATGAGATTGACACTCTTCTGGGGGAAGACAAACAATGAACATAATATTGAAGAGGTTCTCTATAAAAGTGTGTTTCTAGTAGACAGCATATACTAGGATCTTGGTTTTTATCTGGTCTGACAATATCTGCCTTTTCATTGGAGTTTTTAATATATATTATTTTTTAAAAATATTTTGTTTATTTATTAGAGCAAGAGTACAAGTGGGAGAGGGAGAAGCACAGAGGGAGAGGGAGAAACTGGCTTCTCCCTGAGCAGGGAACCCGATACGGGGCTCCATCTGAGGACCCTGAGATCATGACCTGAGCCGAAGGCAGATGTTTAACCGACTGAGCCCTCTATATTTTATATTATCCTCTCCATCAATGAACATTCCCTACAAACCAAGACATTCTCCTACACACTCACAATATCACCATCAAAATCAGGAAATTACCATTGATTTATTATTACCACCTAATCTGCATACCTCAATCAAGTTTTCTTGGTTGTCCCCAAAATATCCTTTATATAGAGCAAAAGTGTCCACTTCAGTATCACTTGTTGCTTTTAGTTTTTGTCTCTTCTGTCTGGAAGAGTTCTTTAGTCCTTCCTTGATTTCCATAACGCTGACACTTTTGAAAGGTAAAGGTCATTATTTTGTGGAATTGTCCTTTGTTTTTTTTTTTCTCCTGATATTTTCTCTTATGATTCATTGGCAGCAATTTCATAGCAGTGATGCTGTGTTCTTCTTATTGTATTATATCCAGTGACACAATTTCAATTTGTCCTGTGACTGATGATGTTCACATTGGTCACCTGGTTAAAAAGGGTCTACCAGGCTACTGTAAAGTTGTTTTTTCTTCTTCAAAATTAATAAGTATTTTATACTTTGGAGTTAAGCAAATCTCCAGTTCCTCATAAAGTTTGAATTTCATTTATTTCTACCAGTATAGACACATGGTTTCTCATTTTAATCAACGGTTTATAATCAATGATTGTCATTATTCATTTTGCTACTCAAAATTATTTTGCTGGCTTTCAAGTTAGCTTCTGAATCCTATTCCTTTGACCACTTCCTTGCTTTCTGGAACAACAAAAGCTCTAGGTTCATCTATTATTATCTCTGGTCCAGTCCTTCATCCCTGGACCTATCTCTGGTCCAGGGATGAAGGACTCTATCCCTCTATCCCAGGACCCCGGGATCACACCCTGAGCCAAAAGCACATGCTCAACCACTGAGCCACCCAGGTGCCACTCTGGTCCAGTCTTGGAATTACTCATTTCTCTTGTTTCCTGTTGTACATGCCTTCTTTGCTCCTCTCAGCCTCTGATTTCAGGCTGCGCCCTTCTCCTGTGAGGACTTCTCCTCACCTGACTTTTGGAGTTACATATTTTCCATTTCTAGTGTTCTTCATCCCTTCATGTAGGTCTGACTTTCCAAACAGTATCATTTCCCCACAGCCTGAAACTCTTAACATTTCTTGTAGAGCAGATCTGATTGTGGTGAATTCTCTCAGCATCTGTTCATCTGGAAATATTTTTAGCCTGCATTCATTTTTGAAGGATATTTTTTGCTATAATTCATGGGTGATGGCTTTTCCTTTCAGCACTTTCTAGATGTAGCATTGTCTTCTGTCTTGCATTGTTTCTGGTGAGAAGTCATTGGTTATTCTTACCACTGTGTTCCCCTGAAATGTGTCTTGTATTTTCTTTACTGTTTTTTCTTTTGACTTCTTCTTAGAATTTTTTTTTGGTATTGGTTTTAGCATTGGATTAGAATATGCTTAGATGTAATCTTTTTTTTTTTTCATTTGTTTCTTCTTGATTTTTAAAATATTGCTTAAGGTTAATTGAGCCTTTTCGATTGGCTTTGTATTTTTTTCTCAGCCATTCTTTTTCTTTTTTAATATATATATATATATATATATATATATATATATATATATATATTTGTCCCTCTCTCTCCCTCCTTCTGCTATCCTATTTGTAGGTGTACTAGCCTGCTTGATATTTTCCCACAAGTCACTGATTGGTCAGAACTGCAGTGAGCTCCCAGGTGTGTGCCACTGTGGAATCTATGTTCAGCTCATTGTTCTCCGGCCCTTGTTTTCTTCCAGGCTTTGTGGAGTCTTGTCCTCAGTGTGTAGCATAAATTTCAGTTAATGACTAATGGGAACCACTGCGAACATGTCTGGAGCTTTTTCTCTGTGCAACTTTCTCTGCTCCATTCCTCTTTCCTGTAAATTCCAGTCACCTGGAAATCTAGCAGCCCTGAAATCTAATCTCTCTCCTCAGTTCAGCAAGACCACCATACTCTGCTTGGGCTGCACCTCCTGGTACTACTGTCTGGAGGGTGCCTCTGGGCAGAAAGCCAGGGCTACTGTGGAGCTCACCTTGAAATTTCCCTTCGCTTAGGGATCATAATGCTGTGTTGCATGTTGTCAAATTTATTAAAATGTTTGTTTCATATATATTTTTTCTAGTTTTGTAGGTGTTTATATCAGTAGTGCTAAGTTGATACCAGTTACTCTGTTATGGCCAGGAGTAAACCTTGAGTAAATTATATCATATGTCAGAAAGTGACAAATGTGGAAAAAAAAAAAAAAGCCAAACCAACAGATATGAAGTAAAGAGGATGGATAATGCTGACTGAGAGAGGTATGATTTGAAATTCCAGATGAGGAAATAGGTGTTAATAATTCAGCATGATAAGTTGAAGTAGAGTATTTTAGATGCTTGAAGAAGGGATATCTACACAATTGAGGGTGTCTGGGAAGTTTGAGCATAGGAGGTTATAGCTAGTCTAAGACCTGAAGAATTAGTAGGAGCTCAGTGTACAATGGGATAGAATATGAGAGTGCCAACCTGTTTTCCAAGATACTGGAAATGCAGTATTTTAAAGATTCAGGAAGAGGTGTCAGAGCACAGAGTAAGTTTGGCAGAATATAAGTAGCTTTTTATAGCTGGGGTAATATTGTATGATAAAGCAGTGAACAAGTTGCAGAGGCCCTTGCAAGCCATATTGAGAAGTTTACATTTTGTCCTATGAGCCTCAGAGAACCATTACAGGATTTGAAGCAAGTATGAAACTTGATCATAACCTCTGGCTCTCCATGTCCCCATGACTATGAAATGAACATGTTAGAAATAATGGTATCAGTTGTTTCATTTATTTATTTATTTATTTATTTATTTATTTATTTATTTATGATAGTCACAGAGAGAGAGAGAGGCAGAGACATAGGCAGAGGAAGAAGCAGGCTCCATACACTGGGAGCCTGACATGGGATTCGATCCCGGGTCTCCAGGATCGCACCCTGGGCCAAAGGCAGGCGCTAAACCGCTGTGCCACCCAGGGATCCCTGTTTCTTTTATTAATGAGTCCACTTTTCACATGGAGTGTTCAAGTGTTGTATCCATATCAAAAGCCAATGCCAAATGCCTAATATAGGAAGTCCTTTAAAAAAAATAAGAAGTCCTTGAAAAGATAATGCTTTTCTTTCTTTTTTTTTTTTTTTAAGATAATGCTTTTCAAACAAATCTGTGGTTCACATATTTTCTGAGAAGTAAAGTGACCTCAATATAATAAAGAATATTAATTGGGAAACTCTAAAAACAGAACACAAAGTTTTTCTTTCTTTCTTTCTTCCTTTCTTTCTTTCTTTCTTTCTTCCTTTCTTTCTTTCTTCCTTTCTTTCTTTCTTTCTTTTTTCTTTTTTTTTTTTTTAGGATTTTATTTATTTATTCATGAGAGGCACACACAGAGAGAGGGAAAGACACAGCCTGAGGGAGAAGTAGGCTCCATGCAGGGAGCCTGACCTGGGACTCCACCGGGTCTCCAGGATCACACCCTGAGCCAAAGGCAGACGCTCAACCACTGAGCCACCCAGGTGTCCTGAAGTTTTTGTTCTTAATCATCACTATTAAAAGACACAAAAGATTGAGTTATAATAGAAGATAGTCAATTGAATCACGATATTTGTTAGTACATAAAAAACGACCTGAACAGAGTGAATAAAATGTTATACTGAAGGATTAGCAGAATCACAAAAGAGAGAGAGGAATAGACTAAAAAAGAAAGGCTGGGATCCCTGGGTGGCGCAACGGTTTGGCGCCTGCCTTTGGCCCAGGGCGTGATCCTGGAGACCCGGGATCGAATCCCACATCAGGCTCCCGGTGCATGGAGCCTGCTTCTTCCTCAGCCTGTGTCTCTGCCTCTCTCTCTCTCTCTCTGTGACTATCATAAATAATTTAAAAAAAAAAAAGAATGTTAAAAAAAAAAAAAAGGCAGCAAATGAGAAATCAGAAGTTTTTTTTTAAATTTCCATGCCAGATGGGCCAGATAGAAAAACAGTTGCTTTTTATTTATTTATTTTTTAGCTTTTTATTTTTTTGATATTATACTTGATTTAACTCAATTCAACAAACAATGATTGGGCTTCATGCTAGGCACTAAGGGAATGAAAGATGGTGACTAAGATTCCATTTTCACACCAAAGGCATTTATAAACTTTTGAGGAAGCCCAAGCTTCTAATTATTTGTTACAAAGAGCAAACTGAAATGAATGACCTCCATCTTGATTTGGGAGAAAGAAAATGTGAACTTTTAACTGTATTAAAAAGCACACAAAATAAATGGACAAGAGAAGTATAAAGAAACTCCGATGGGAGACATAAAGCTGATAGATTCTGAAATGAAGGACAGAACTTTCGGATGTAAAATGGTTTGGGCTATATCAAAGGTTGAGTGGGACTTGGGTAGCTGGCTAGGGTAGAAAAGCTATTTCAGGAAAGGCATGAAATAATGGATTTGCCAGGCATATTTAAAAAGCATCAAGTGTTCCTGAGTGGTTGAAGCTCACGACAAGGTGAGATGATTTTGGTGATGGCAGGAGATGCTGTTGCTGCCTTGCCCACATCCTGTTAGTAGGGCATGCACCCTCCTCCCAGTGGCAGTGAGTTTTAGCTGCAATGAGGTAACAACTGTACCTTTTTTCAGAGAACTGCCTAGAGTGAACAGGAGCCATCTCAATAGATAGCTTACCCACTCTAGATCTTCATTCTCTGGTCAGTGACTGACTGGCATGGGACTAAAAAAGAACAACACCCTTTGTCTCAAGGTGAGGTGACTGTGGTGCAAGTCATGTGTCACAACAACCTGTGGGGCCAGGCTGAAACCAGACTCCAAATGAGACCACATCCTTGCTTAGTTCCTTTCCCTTCTCTATCCCTAAAGACTGCTCAGAAATATCGATGGCCAATAAACCAATGGAAAGAAAATTGACTTCTTTTATAATCACAGAACTGAAAATTAAAACAAAGATAGCACATCTTCCTAAGAGATTGGCACTTTGTCAATATATTACACATTTAGAATTAGCACTTAGTCACGTGTATTCCATATACACACACTTTTACTCTTCTGTCATTTTGCTTTGTTTAGTGCATCTTCACTTGAAAAAGTGATAAAGTGTATTATTCTATCAAGTAGAACAAATTTTGCCTTTGTGCATCCTAAATCCTCACTTGCTTTCTTCTAGATATTTTAGAGTCTCATTTAAACAAATTTAAGGCTTTTATTGTTCTGGAATTAATTTTGTTGTAAGTAATTAAGTAGTAATCCAGCTAACATTTCCAACTGTTACTCTACTTCCAAATACCTTTTATTAAATAATCCATCTTTACTCCATTATTTAAAAATTCCATCCTTATTACAGACTAAATCCCCATAGGCATTTGGATCCATTTCTGAATTCTGTTTCATTGCTGTCTGTTCATTCTCCCACCAATATGATACTATTTTAGATACTATAATGCTAAATATTTTAAAATGCTGACAGTATTTATTACTTCTCTCTTTGCAGATTCTCTTAGCTGTTGTCATGTGTACATTTTTCCAGGTGAACTTCAGAGTTATCAGGTATTTTAATTTTTATTAAAAATCTCTCTCCTTTAATCCAGCTTTTTTGAAGTATGTTGACAAAGAAGATAATATAATTTAAATGTGATGATTTTATATACATATTAAGTTGTAAATTATTTACCACAATTAAGTTAACCTACCCATCATCATAATTACATAATTAACTTTTACTTATTTTTGCTATGTTGAGAGCTTATTAGATTCGCTCAGAAGATTTCAAGTATACAATTTATTTCTTAAATTTAATTTATTTATTGAAAGAGAGAGAGAGCATGAGCAGGAGGAGGGGTAGAAGGAGAAGCAAACTCCTCTCTGATCAGGGGACCCAATGTAGGGCTTGGTTCCAGGACCCTGAGATCGTGACCTGAGCCAAAGGCAGAACATGTAACCAATGGAGCCACCCAGGCACCCCTCAAGTGTAAAAAATTTAATATTCTTAATTATAGTTATTATTTTGTATGTTATATCCTCAGGACTTATTCATCTTATAACTGAGAGTTTGTACTCTGAGCAACATCTCCTCATTTCCCTGGTAAGCACCATCCTATTCTGTTTCTATAAATTAATCTTTTTTTTCCACAAACAAGTGAGATCAAACAGTACTTGTCTTTCTGTGTCTGGCTTATTTAATTTAGGATAATGCCCTTGGGGTTCAGCCATGTTGTCACAGATGGCAGGATTTCCTTCCTTTTTGAAGCCAAATAATATTCCATTGTATGTATACTGTATTTTCTTTATTCATCCATCAGTGGGCACATAAATTGTTTCTATACCTTGTAGAAATGCTGCAATGAACATTGGAAGGAAGGTATCTCTTCAAGATAACTTTTTGTTCCCTTTGGATATATACCCAGAAGTGGAATTGCTGGATCATATAGTAGTACTATCTTTAATTTTTTTGAGAACTCTTTATTATATTTTCTATAGTGGCTGCACCAGTGTACATTCCCACTAACAGTGTATAAGGATGACTTTGTTTCTACATCTTCACCAACATTTGTTCTCTCTAGTCTTTTCAATAAATAGCCATACTAATAGTTGTGAGATGATATCTCATTGTGGCTTTGACTTGCATTTCCCTGATGATGAGTGATGTTCAGCAACTTTCTATGTACTTGTTGGCCATGTATATGCCATCTTTGGAAAAATGTCTATTCAGATCCATTGCCAATTTCTTAATTGAATTATTTGGCTTTTTTTGCTCTTAAGTTGTGTGATATACATAAGATACATCTATATCTATATACTTTATTTTTAATGCTCTTCATATATTGTAGATATTAACCTATTATGCTTTGAAAATCCTTCAAAATCCTTATCCTTTAAAATAACTTTAAAAATCCTTTAAGATCCTTATCCTTTAAAAATAATGGCTATGCAAACGATGTATCTGATATATATATATATATATATACACACACACATATATATATAATGATATATGGTTTGCATAGCCATTATTTTTAACGCCCTGCTTCCCTTAATCTTAAACTTCGTTGTTTTTCATTAAATTTAGAATTTCATCCACTAATATTCTTTTTATTGACATTTTCTATAAAATATCATGACATGTCTATTTATTTATCACCACTATGGCCCTCAGCAGAAGTTTGAAGTTTTTTTTTCTTCTCTTTTTTGGGGTGTGTATGTGTTCTGCCTATGTCTCTTGAGATTTATCCTTAGACTTTTGCTATTATAGATAGTACTTTTAAATCCATTGTATTGTGTACTTGGTTATTGTTTGTATACAAAAAATGTTGACTATATATAATTATTGTGTAATTGTTTTACTGGGCTCCTACTAGGTTTTCTTTAGGCATAAAGTTTTGTGGGTTTTTTGTTTGTTTGTTTGTCTCTTCAACATGTGAATTGTTTAACCTTCAAAAATCAGATATATTCCCTTTATTTAAATAGTTTAAAAGCAAAAAAAAGAAATACTATCAAAGTCTGTTTGTGAAGCTAGAAAACACTATTCCATAGATGGTTGCTCCAAAGGAAATCACAGATCAGTCTTTTTTTGTGAAAATTGTGTAAAACTACTGAATAAAATCTTATTGTTTCTAGGTTTTTCCTTCTGTTGATAATCTCAAATTTTTGTACGTATGTGGGCATATCGTCTGAAAATAACTGTTAAGTTTACCTTATTTCTTATGCTGATACTCTATATTTCTTTTTATCTACATACATTATTTGGTGTTTTCAAATGATAGTAAACTGGAATTTCTTTTTTTGTTCCTGATATCAAGGGAAACTTTTCTCATTTTTCATTATTAAGCATGGTGATCAGATAAATATTAGTGTCAGGGCAAGGAAGTATCATTCACTGCTATTTTTGCTCAGAGTTCTTTTTTAGGTAGGAAAGTAATTTGAACTGTATCAAAGGTCCTATTTGGCATTATTTGAGTCAATGATTAGAATATCTCTTTGTCCTATTTAAAATCAATAAAGGTCTGAATATGAAACAATTTTTGCATTATTTTTTGGCATTTTTAAATTACATTTGCTCATATTTATTTACTGCTTTCACAGTTTCCATGAGTAAGATTCATATATTGTTCTTTTGTGTTTTGTTTTATTTTATGTGGGTTATCTGTATTGGGTTTCTTATTAGAATTTTGCTGATTTCAAAAAAGGTATTTGAAAGATTTCTTCTTTATGTTTTGGAAGAGTTTAAATAGATGGGATTTATCTGATTTTTGAAGGTTGAAAAAGTTCAGTTCCCCTGACTCCTTTTTAAACAGCCTATACCTGGAAAAATTGTGGCAGAAAGCCCACTAAAGGTAAGATGATTGACCTTGGGTGTTGGCCTAACAATTTTTTTTTTCTTTGTAGTTTTCTAAATTTGGGGGATTTTTGAAACACATTTTAAATTAGACAGAGAGAAATAAAGGAGAGAAAGGAAGGGAGAGAGGGAAAGGGGAAGACAACTTTCTATGAGATGAAGGTAGTTAGTGAAACTGTCAGCAGGAAGCTTATTGAAGAAGCTATTGCTTCTTCATTCTTCAAATGCTAAGGATATATGGATTAAAGCAGTAGCCAAAAAGGAGCAGATGAACTGAGTTGGTGATTAAAGCCTTGAGTCTGGATGAAATAGCAAAGGGAGAAATCATAGAGGTAAGAGAGAAAAGAAGGTGAAGTCAGAACCTAGGGCAGTGCCAAGCACTTAAAAGGCACTCACGAGAAAATAAACATAAGTAATATGTGCCTAGAAACTCAGCTCTGAGCACAGTACACTAGGGGAAATCATCAGAGATGAAGTTGGAAGAAAAGTGTGAGGTCACATTGATCTAAGCCAGGAAAGAAGGGAGCTTCCAGAAAAAAAGGAGATCTGTCATCAAGGTGAAAGGCTGGAATGGAGATCTTTCAGGATCAGCAGATCATTGGCATCTTTGAAGAGAGCCATGATATGGTAGGGAATCAAGTCATGAATAGAAGGAAAGGGGTACATAGAGCAAATGAAGAGAATAGGAGACTTACATGGTAACTTAAGTAGCATCAGTAGAGAGAAGATTTTTCAGACTAGGGAGGGATGGTACAATAAAGTGTGGCCCTGTCATTTTGGCTAAGTAGACCAGCTTGCTGTTGCTTTGGGTTACTTTGAACCCCAGCATTACCAATTAAAAATAAATTATTTCACTTATTACATTGGATCCAGTTGAATTAGTAAACACCTACCTGAATAACTCAGGAATACTTCTTTTTCTTCCCATGATAAGGAAAGATCTCCATATTGGTCTGAAATATCAGGGAAACAGCTATTTATGAACTTTGTAGAATTCTGATTGTAGGCAGTCTATTTACTGGTGAATTCTTTATTTTTGTTTTCCTGTTTCTTCTTGGAAGTACCAACCATGGAAAGTTTACACTACTCTAAAACAACTAGAATACAATGTGTATACCTTGAAGTTGAGAATTCACTCTCCTTATTGAGAAGGGAAAACAAAGAGAGGCACAACTGTTTGTTTTTGGAGAGCCAAGCTCCTCGGCAACTGTGCCAAGGTTCATTTTGCTAATTCCTCATAAAATGGCAGGCCTCATCTTGGCTTCTAATTTTGAAAGTGTTCTGCCTTTAGAAGTGACATGGGTGTCATTTGGGGAAGTACAGCCTTGGTCATTGACCTTGCATTTCTAAAAATGTTTTCCAGGGAAAGTGATTATGTTATTTTGAAATAGAAAAGGCTACAAGTATATATGTTTTGTGTCTGAGACTTACTGGAGATAAGAAATGTAGTACACGCATAATATGTTCAGAGTGATTATATAGAGCTTCAGGATAACCTTGTTGTGGGAGGGGCAGGGGAATAGCAACTTAAAACTATGAATGCAATCATCTACAGAACATAATTGGCATTATCCAGAGAACAGCTGTTGGTGTTTGTGAAGGTCTGCAACGGCTCCAGTGAAGAGTCATTCTTTCCCAGTTGTCAAAGCAAGTCAATGGCTTCTGGGAAGACAGTTTGGCAGATTCTTACAAAACTAAGCCTATTATTACCATCTGATCCAGCAATCACATTCCAGTACTTACTCAAAGCAGTTGAGAACTTATATCTACACAAAAACCAGCACTTAATTGTTTAGAACAACTTTATTCATAATTGCCAAAATTCCAAGGCAATCCAATATCCTTCAGGAGGTGAAGGGATAAAAATACACTGCAGTACATCCAGACAATGAATATTACTCAGTGCTAAAAAGAAATGAACTATCAAGCCATGAAAAGACATGCAGGAAACTTAAATGCATATTTCAATTTGAAAGGTGATATACTATTCAATTCTAACTATATGATATTCCAGAAAAGGCACAACTATGGAGACACTGAAAAGGTCAGTGGTTGCCAGGGTTTGGAGAGCAGGGACAGGTATGAACAGGCAAAGCACCAGGGATTTCTAGGGTGGAAAATAGCTTGCATGATACCATTATGACAGATACATGTAACTGTCTACATTCATCCAAAGTCATAGAATTACACCACCATGAGTGAACCATAATGTAAACCATGGACTTTGATTATGCCATGTCATTGTAGATCCAACTATAAAAAATGTACCACTCCATGAAGGATGTTGATTATAGGGGATGCTGTGCATGTGTGCATGCAAAGGTTGCATGGGGAATGTCTGTACCTTCCACCAAATTTTGCAATGACCTTGAACTGCTCTAAAAAATAGTCTTAATGAAAAAACAATGAATTGTAATATTTTACCAGTGATCTCAAGCTTCAGAATAAATAGAGTGTCACTCTTCATTTTCCCTCACGCAGGGTTTTGTGCTACTTCAAGAGTCTTGAAAACATGTACTGACATATTCACAGGGAATGAGTTGAGGGGAAATGGATAAGGGTGCTCAATGTCTACTCCTTTTTAAGAAGTTGGTTGAAGGAAATATATATGTCAGATGCTCCTTTCTCATGGGATGTTTGCAAAGATAATGGATGCACTTTGGCACTTTGCCTTTTCAGACTCGTTCCTCATTGAATATATATCTTCATCTTACATTTTGGGTGTTTCCTTTTCTGAAAGAGTAGACTGGAGTTTCTCAGAGATCAATAAATATTTGTAGAATGTTGGTGATGGTGAAGGGTGAAATACAAATTTTATTTTTGTTCATAAATGTCCCTTCTCTTCTGGGATGTGGGAGCTCTTCTTTAGACTTTCTAAAGTCCATTCTAAACCTCTGTCAAAAATAAGAATCTATGGGGACATTTTTTATCTTTGGGATTAAAGAGAATTGATTGGAGAACATGAAACTAATTCATAATGGCTATAAGACCTTTTTATTCCCTCACATATATAGTGGATAGTAGTTGGATTTTATGTCTATGGGATAATTAGGATTTAAAAAATAATATGAAAAGTATCTTTTACAGATATTGCAGACTGTATTAGATATGTAGTATCTATAGATATGTAATTAGATATGACAAATAACTTAAATATATATTTTTGACAAAATGTAGTAGTAGATATGTAGTTAGATATGACAAATAACTTAAATATATATTTTTGAAAATCATATATTTAAAATGTGAAAGCATTTTCCAATCCCTTGGAAACAGAATGTCAGCATATCTATAAATAATGGTTCAGGGTACACACACTGGGAGGGAAAACATCCCCTAAAATTTCATGTCCTTCCAGGAACATTATATGGAAATAAGGTTATTGCAGATTTATACTAAGTTGGAGGGTATACTGGGGTAGAGTGGATCCTTAGTTCACATGATTGGTGTCCTTATAAAGAGAAAAGAAGAGACTCAGACAGATGATGGCCTTGTGAGGACACAAATGGAGATTGCAGTTATGCTGCCGTAACCCCATAATGCCGGGGGATACTAGAAGCTGGAAGAGGCTAGAAAGGATCCTCCCCTTCAGGGTTTAAGAGTGTGGCTCTGTCAACAACTTTATTTTAGACTTCTACTCTTCAGAACTGTGAAAGAATCAATTTGTATTGTTTGAAGTTCTCCCAGTTTTTGGTATTTTGTTATGACAGCCCTAGGAAACTACTACATGAAAAAAATCATAATGCATTTATTTTAAAAGCCAGGAAAAATATCCAAATATGGGGAAATGAGTTAGTTCATTGTGGTATATGAATAAAATACTTTATTGCCTATAAATCTGACAAATGTGTGAACTTTGGAGATACAAAGAAAACTCTGCTAAAAAATAAATAACAATCATATGGTATGTATACAATGATTACAATCATATAAGAATCACATATGTATAACAATAGTGGTTTAGAAAAAGATCTTTATTCTTATATAATTGGTAGAATACAGTAAAAGACCTTTGTTTCTTTTAGTAAAGGGAATAGACATTTGATATCAATTTAAAAAAATAAGTCACAAAAAGAGTTTAAAAGTCCACTTTAACTAGGTCGAATTGAGATTTGAACCAAATATGATTCATGCATTGGCTTAATGAATTTTTCCTCTTTGTTGTTTTTAAACCTGAGCTAGCAGCATATATTTTTAAATGAGGCAAGCAGTCCTTTAAGGATTTAGGATTTGTGGAAGATCTCAAGATCTATAGATTATACTCACTCTAAAATGCTGAACATCCTGCTAACTGAGGCTAACAGAGTTCAAAAAAAAAAGTCATGGCCAAGCAGTGTAGGAAGCAACAGGCATAGAAGCTTACAGCTCTTTCTGCTTGTTTTTGTAGAATTTAAGCTATAATTAATACTTCAAGCCCACAAAATGAGTGGGATTGGAGGGCTTGGCTTCTGGAGAAATATTTGCAGTGAAAGTTAAGAAGCTGGTGAAACATTTATTAAGCTAGCCGATCCATATAAATACCATAGTCTGTGTTGTGATGAAATCTGTTGGAAGCTTCCAAGTGAGCTTTCAGAGCTAGGGTCAATTTTCATTATACAACTGGGGTTGGCTTTTTTTCAGGCCTTCTGACGCTTTGTGCAGGAGTATGGCCTTTTGGCTTTTCTAAAAAAATTAAAAATACACATATATACACTAAATATACATATACATATATATACTAAAAGCTGTTTTTGGAAATCAGCTTGTCATTTTGGTGAGTCACAGAGGTATCAAGGAGTGGCAAATATGGAATAATTAAAATATAATAATGCCAGAAAGAGTCCTTGCCTTAATGACCATGCTGACAATAAAATGTAGTTATTTGTTTGTATAGCAAACAAGAAATCATTCTTTAAGTGAATCACGTATTAAGAGTTTACATAATGATTTACATCTTTTTCATCAAACCACCAGTATGTAAAGCAACAAATGCCTTTTGAGTTTTCTTTTTTAAAAAATTATTTTTAAAGATTTTATTTATCTATTCATTAAGAGACACAGAGAGAAGGTAGAGACATAGGAAGAGGGAGAAGCAAGCTCCTTGCAGGGAGCCCAACATGGCACTTGATCCTGGAACTCTGGGATCACACCCTGAGCCAAAGGCAGACAGACGCTCAACAGCTGAGCCACCCAGGTGTCCCAGCATCTGATTTTTCTAATAAGATTTTTCTTTTTGACACACAATTAGAATACTGTGGGTGTTTGGTACACCCATGGTACAAAGAGTCAAATTATCTATTTAAACATTTTCCAAGAAAAATGTGATTGATGAGAGAAGCAGTGCAAACAAAGGGTATTGTCCTTGTAGCTTTGGTCTTTTTTCCCCACTTGGGAGGGAATCTTTTAAATGTCAGTGCTTTGTATAATCAGGGCAACCATCTCATGGGTTCATCTTGGTAAAATCTCTCTTAGATATTGTCTTAGGAAGGGTGGGGCACCTGGGTGGCTCAGTGGTTGAGCATCTGCCTTTGGCTCAGGGCATGATCCTGGGTCCTGAGATCAAGTCCTGTGTTGGTCTCCCTAGGGGGAGCCTGCTTCTCCCTCTGCCTATGTCTCTGTCTCTCTCTGTGTCTTTCATGAATAAATAAATAAAATCTAAAAAAAAAAAAAAAGATATTATCTTAGGAAATGCAAGCTAAGTAAGAATAAGTAAAGCATCATAATGATGTAGGAAATGTTGGTGTTTGGATCTGATGGCCAAGTAAGAATTCTTGAGCTGTCTTTGGTGCTAAAAAGTAGTAATATTAAGCAGGAGGACAGGACCCGTGGGAAGAAAAAGCAGCACTGGGGTTGTGACTGGTGACTGGTTATATACTTTCAAGTTGGGAACGGATGAGGAATAACCTAATTCTCTATGGAACTTTGGAAACAAGGTTTTCAGGACCTTGAGGGGGCTAGCTATTATTAGGAAAAAGTCATTTATTACTGTGGTAAACCCTAGTCATGAGACCCTTTGAAAGTATAACAATGGACCATATGCTTGGAGTGAGTGAGAGACAGGCAGAGCTACATAGGGAGAGATAGGTAGGGGGCCATGGATGGGATCAACCTCATAAAATTCCAAAAATGTAGAGGTAAAAGGAAACCAGAGATAAGGAAACAAATCAGACCATCCTGTCCTAGGTGTCAGAGGTGGAATCTTGTTATAATAGCTACTTGTTACCAACAAAAAATTACTGGACCCTAAAACGGTAGCAAACCATTAAACGTATTATCACTGATCCTTGCTCAGTGGTGATATCAATAGAGATATTATTATTATTTTTTAAAAGATAAATTACTTTTAAATTTTAAAATTTAAAATTACTTTTTAGATTTTATTTATTTATTCACGAGAGACACAAGGGAGAGAGGCAGAGACATAGAGGGAGAAGCAGACTTCTCACAAGGAGTCTGATGAGGCACTTGATCTCTGGACCTGGGATCATGCCTGGAGCCAAAGGCAGATGCTCAACCACTGAGCCACCCAGGCATCCTTCATTAGAGATCATAAAGGGATTTAAGTTCCTTGGTTAAGCTTTCAATAAATGACCTACAAGCTCCCAGGGGCAACCCTGTTGGGACCCCTCTCACTCCGAAGAGCTTTTTCTGTAACCTTGCTTAAAAAAACCTTATCACTTTTCTCACCTTTGTTCTCAAGATTCATTCTTCAACTCCATGAGACAAGAACCTGGCTCTCCTGCTTATGGAGGATGATTGCTTACATGTATCTTGGGAGGCGGATAGAGATAAAGGAAGTTTCCAAAGGAACTTTTGTATGTTCAAGTAGATTCATGGGATCCTGGAAGTTGGGATAATGTTAAACTAAGATTGCTTTTGCCCTTAGCAAAAAGTATTAACATCCAGGCAGCTGAGCTCCTAGAGGCAAGATCACTTTACCCATTTCAAGGACTTGTCAATGAGTTGTAGGCATTAAGGAAATTTGTTTTCTTTTGCGTTTGTTCTCCACATCAATAGGAGTAGAAGAGGGAAATCTTCACATATATTTGAAAAAACTGTCAAATGTTTTCAGAGTTATGGGTGAAAGCAATGGTTCCTGACATTCCAGTATGAAGTTCCCAACTGGATACTAGTCGTACATTGGGTAATAAAGACTTTGGTCAATTCCTGGTGGGCATATAGCTTCTGGGAGCCTTTGTAGGAATAATTTATCTCCACAGGCAGCTGAGCGAGATCCATGAGTGAAAAGTTTTAGATCTTAAAGTTAGGGGATCCCTGGGTGGCTCCACGGTTTAGCGCCTGCCTTTGGCCCAGGGCGTGATCCTGGAGACCTGGGATCGAGTCCCGCATTGGGCTCCTTGCATGGAGCCTGCTTCTCCCTCTGCCTCTCTCTCTCTCTCTCCACACCCCTCTCTGTGCTTCTAACGAATAAATACATTTTTTAAAAAAATAAATAAAAGTTAATAAGCCCTCCTCATACAAAGAAGAATCTGAATCATGGACTAATTCTGAGATTACATCCTGAGATTACATTCTGAGATTACATAGAAAATGTCTATGTAGGAATGTAATCTCAGAATTAGGGTTCTTGATATGAGCATGTACAATTGTGTTTTTCTTTTGAATGGCCCTAAAAATAAATAGTTTCAGGCCTTTTTCCTTTAGTTTTTACTTTCTCTAAGTAGGCCAGATGTTCCTAAGACTATAAAGATAAATAAAAGGAGAAAATTGCCTGCACTTGCCCAGATGCCTGTAGTGTAATGACCTCACTGATTTTTTTTTTCCCCATTTAAAGATGCTGCTGCTAACGCGGTGCTCCCTTCTGCAAATGACACTAACTGGAACTTAAGGAATAGGTCTTGGTATGAGGGATGCTTTTATTTGATTGTGGTGGAGCTTTTTTTGGAGCAGAAAATTCCTGGACTTTTCATATTCTCCCAGGTAATACAGCATGAGTAGTGGACCATATCCTTTTGGTATTTTGTGACTTACAGACTTTTATTATTTCCTTTTAGTGGTAATTCCTGGAAAGGTGATTCTGAAACACATTTTGTTGATCATCTAAACACTATTTTTTTTTTCATCTAAACACTATTAACTTCAGGCCTGACAAATCCAAATAAAGCTTATTGACAGCTAAGACACATGCAATTTGTAGTCGCTGTCTGAGACTTAGGGAGCTTTATTGCTGCCTACTTTGCCCAACAGCCCATGAAAGGGTAAAAGGCAATATGTATACTCCTGATGCAGGTCAGTTTAAGTGAGATGGTACTGCTGATGGCACACAGACCTCCCTCACAGGATACAATTCTCTTCATTTTGTGTTTAAATAGATAAGAACTACCCAGGAAATGGCATCTTGCCATCTAAGTCAAAATTTAAGAATGTTCCTGTTCTCTTAGACTAATTAACTCTTAACAAGCTATTTTCACATTTTTGGCTAGGTCTACATTATGGTAAGTAACAAATGGAGCTGGCCAGATGGCTCTGACCAAAAACTCTGTGTATCTTTAGTATTAATAAATATTACCGATAGTCTACCAGCAGAATACATCTGAAAATAAACAACTGTTGAATCCCAAATACCTATTTTAAGTGGACTTTTTGAGATAAGGGATACAGAGCTATTCCAGGCTAACATTCTCATATTTCGTGTGAAGAATTTCAAGTTCATCATTAGCTTGTTTTGCCCTGAATCATAATAATTATGATGATGTCAATGAACATATACCAAGTCATGTGCTTTCCAGGTATTATAATTCCTCCCTTCAGCCTTGAAAAGTCTGAATAATCTGCAGCAGCAATAGAGAATTGTAGGTTTATTTATTTATTTATTTATTTATTTATTTATTTATTTATTTATGAGAGATAGTGACAGAGAGAGATAGCATGAGCAGGGGGGAGAGGCAGAAGGAGAAGCAGACTCCCCGCTGAGTGGGAAGCCCAATGCTGGGCTCTATCACAGGACCCTGAGATCATGACCTGAGCCAAAGGCAGAGGCTTAACTGACAGAGCCATCCGTGTAGCCCGAGAACTGTAGATTTATTTGTCACTTATTTTTCTCTTTATTGAATTTGAGAATCTTGAAACTAGATTAAAGCTTAAGAAATATATAATGAACCATCACCCATAGAAACAGTCTTCTGGTTTGTTCTGTGATTTTTATATGGATGCTGTTGAGTGTCCAGGCTTCTGTGGCAAATTTGAACTGGTACTGAATACTGAGGAAATGTGAGCAAGCAACTTCCAAGCTAATTTTTATAATAAATGAGGACACATTTTAGAAGCAAATTATCCCTACATTAAACTGATTTTAATTTACACCCTTTCCCCTGTTCCACCATCCTCCATCAATGCATTGGTGCTTTTCAGATTTGGATAGTAATTTCACCAGTTAGCTTATTTAATTTAATGCTGCTGAGGGCATTTTTCTTACTTGATTCAATATAACAAGTCACATGCATGGAGTTTCAGCTAGAGTGACTGCTACATATCACTAATTAATACATTGTGGCAGGCACTCTCCTAACTGCTTTCCAAGTGTTGTCTCAATATTCACAGCAACTCAAGAGGTGATTCTATTATTATTACTGTTTTGTAGGTGAGGAAACAGTTTCAAAGAACTTAAGTAATTAGCTCAAGGTCACAAAACCAGGAAAATGTGGAGTATTCACTATTTGAAATCAGTATTGCTTAACTTCTGAGTCATAACATCTGTTCTTTCCTTCATGGTCTCAGTATCTTCTCTGTTGTCTTTAAAAAGAGGATATCAATAGTATGTTTTTTTTTAGAGTTGTCACATGCTTGCCTAGTCTCTGTTTCTTCCAGTTTGCTCTTTTCTGAAAGTTTTTGTCTCTAGCTCTCATCTTACAGGAGAGGTTCTCTACTCTAAGTATGATTAAAACAACCTAGGAGGCTTACAAAAAAATAATGCTCAGGAACATCACAGGCCAATCAAATCCAAACTTCTGCTCTTGGGGCATATTTCTTCAAAGCTTGCTTTAGTTGATTTTTTGTTTTTGTTTTTTTTTTTTAAGTTTTTATTTATCTATTCATAAGAGACACACAGAGAGAGGCAGAGACACAAGCAGAGGGAGAAGCAGACTCCATGCAGGAAGCCCCATGTGGGACTAGATCCTGGGACCCTAGGATCACACCCTGAGCTGAAGGCAGACACTCAACTGCTGAGCCACCCAGACGCCACACTTTAGTTGATTCTGATGTCAAATTAGGGGCAATCTTTAGATGTCTGGATGTTTGTGTTTAAATGTGGAAGACTAAAAAGCTGATTGGAAAACTCAGGCCATGATGGTTCAAATGGTTCTATTGAACAATTAAGGAACAAGAATACCAATATTATGCAAAATCTTTCAGAAATAGAAGACAATAGCCCTAATCAACTCATTTTATGAGGTGAATAACACTCTGATACCCAAGCCAGAAAGAAAGCATTAAAATTACCCAAAGAAGGAAAGATACCTACACACACACACACACACACACACACATACACACACACACACCAGTATGATTCACAAACATAAATGCAAAGATTCTTAACAAAATATTGATGAACAATTGATGAACAAACTCCAGGAATGCAAAATTGATTTAATGTTTGAGAATAAGTCAGTTCACCATATTAACAGAAAAAATATGCCTCTCACTCTGTGTCTCTCATGAATAAATAAATAAAATCTTTAAAAACAGAGACAAGTAGAAAAGATCATTTTGATAGATTAGAAAAGTATTTGAAAAAATTCAATATCCATTCATGATAACATGTTTAATCAAATTAGAAACAAAGGAAATTTCTTCAGTCTGGTAGAGGCTTATATGAAAAACCTACTGCTCACACCATATTTAATGTTAAACCATTAAATACTTGCTCCCTAAGGTCAGGAACAAGGCAAAAATGCTGACTTCCACCCCCCACATTCAACATTGAACTGGACAGCCTAGCCCTCAGGAGTAGGCAAGAAAGGAAATAAAAGGCACAGAGATAAGTAAAGGAGTAAAATAATCTCTATTCAAAGATGACATGATTGATTAGGTGGAATATTTAAAGGAATCAACAAACCACTATTATCTACAATTATTAAGCTAATTTAGAAAGGTTACAGGGTAAAAGGTCAATATACAACAATCAGTTGCATTTTTCCATTCTAAAAGCTAACTGTAAGCTCTTGACACAGGAGTGAGGCTAGTTGACATTTAACTTCCCGATAGATAGGGTGATCTGTTTGTTTTTTTAATTGGGACACTAATGTAAACATTTTATATCTCTGTTCTTGGACTAGCTGGATTCCCGGAGGAGAGTTTTCTGATTTTCTGCCTGGAAGATAATGTCCTGGCTGCCACTGCTCCAGAGGTTGAGAAGATCAGCATTCAGTAAGCATATTTTCCCTTAGTCCTCAGTTTTGGTTCAGAGGTTATACTTTCTTTCTTTTTCTTTTTCATTTTTTTTAAGATTTTATTTATTTATTCATGACACACACACACACACACACACACAGGGAGAGAGAGAGAGAGAGAGAGAGAGAGAGAGAGGCAGAGACACAGGCAGAGGGAGAAGCAGGCTCCATGCAGGGAGCCTGATGTGGGATCACACCCTGAGCCCTGATGCTCAAACCCTGGGCCACCCCGGTGCCCCAGAGGTTATACTCTCAACAATGCCTGGCATTCCTGGTACAAAAGCTTTCCATTTGCCTCAAAGCTTTCCATTTGCCCCCTGTGGAGAAAAAGATTATCTTCTGCTAAGGTGAGATCCTAGGAGTTTTCATTCAGTGGCCTGCAGTGGTGGAGTGTGTGGGAGAGTAACGACTTCTTACAAGACTTTTACGCAATCATTTTTATTTTAAGCCTCTCCCTCCTTCACCCTATTCCAGAAGTGTCTGTTGTTGCCAGTTTCTGAGTCCTTTGAGAATTCTGTGGTGTAGATTAGGTTGGTTCTCAGTGTTCCCTGTTGCTAGCTCAGGCTTCAGTTCCTGCTAACTTGATTACACTCATCCATCTGCTTCCTAACTTATAGTATTTTATTGCTGTTCTCTGTTCTTCTGTTCTACCCAATCTTAAATATCTTTTTAAGAAGTCCCTTTACCATCATTCCTATTAAGTACAGCATACGTGCTTCATGTGCAATTGAAATAACAAGATCACTGTCTGATTTAAAGGGATGACTTATTTTAATCAGAAAATAAGTTGTATATTACTTTATAGTAAAACTTTATACTTATGTGAGAGAAGAAGAATTGAGCATCTGACTTATAGAATTTAGAGTAGCAAGCATTTCACATGGAAAATCCCATATTGAATTCATGTCATTTCCACTGAAAAAAACCTTCCATTAAAAAAAAAAAAAAGACAAAACTGCTCAATATCAATGAGGCACTTTTCATTTGACTCTGCCTCTCACATAAAGCCTGTATACACACCTGATATTTTCATGTAAGAAATTTAGTATAATTGTAGCCACAACTTTGAGGAAGTGAAAAAACTATTTTATAGACTATACTAATTAATTCAACAAATGCCAATTAAGTGTGTACCATGAGGCAGGCACTGCTCCTGCAACTGGGGTTAGAGAATTATAAACAAAATGTACAAAATCCCCAGCCCTCTGAGGATTCCATTCTGGTTAGTAGAGTTCTGGTATTAAAATGAGCATAAAATACACCAAAAATGCTCCAGTAAATTTTGTGAAATTTGGCACCTGTGTCTATATCTATGGATATTTCTTGAGCTGCTGTGTGTTTGACTTCTGTAGTGGAGATGATTAACAGATTGGATTCTGATTTAACTAAGTGGTTTCGTTGCTGCTGTTATTTGCTTATTATAAACTCCCTTTCTAAAGATGACTTGAAATGGACCTTTAAGATATATCCAATATGATAAAACAAAGTTGGAGTAAGTCAGAGAACTGAAGCAGAGAGAGAATTAGAAGCAGAATAAAGCAAACAGTGACAACTAGGTCCAAGACACATGTAGACAAGTCCCATTTCTTGCTAGGTACAGGCCACACATGTTTTGTGGGGTTTTTTTGTTTGTTTGTTTTGTTTTTGCAGGCATCTCAAAAAAATCAGTTTCTATAAATCAAAGAACAAATAAGTGATCAAGTGATATAAAAATACAGAATTTCTCCCATGAGTCTTCATGAAGGGATCTTCATTTGGAAATGAAGCAAAGAACATCCTTACAAAAAATACAGCAATGAGTTCCACTGGACTATTTCTTTTACATCTACTACATTTAATCCAAACATATTAGCACTAGGCATAATTTAGTAAGAGTTGTTATACTAGGAGTCTAAGTTAAGAAAATTCTAGACCATCTTTATACATATTTATTTGAAAATACATGAATTTTGCATTCTCCATGAAGTTCTAATAAATCTCAGATTTGCAGTTCAAAAAATACTTTCATATGCAATCTCTACCAAAGCAACTTTCAGGCAAATAGTATCATTATCTTCATTTTAACACTGAGAGAATCATACATATTAAATAACTTACAGAAGATCTTCTATCTGGAGGATGGGGAACAATATTTGAGGAAAGGATTTTCAGCTCTACATCTCCTCTTCTTAACAGCACATCAATCTACTGTTTTACTATGTCTGGTTGACCAAGAAAGTGCTAACATACACAGCTATTTTTATTTCTTTCAACTTTTTAATTGAGGTACAACTTACAAACTATGAAGAACATAAATTGCACTAAGATTAATATTAATATACATGTATGCCTATGTAACAATCATTCAAATCAAGATATAGAACATTTTTAGCAGCCCAGAAGTTTTTCTTATGCCTTTCCTTGGTCAACACTTATTCTCCCACAGGTAAGCAATATTCTAGCTTTTATTATTATTTGATTAGTTTTATCAGTTCTCGAATTTCATGTAAATGGATTCACTTAAGGAAGTGTCAAACTGCTTTCCAATATTGCTGCACCGTTGTACATGCCCACTAGCAACATGTGGCAGTTCTGACTGGCTTTTTTTTTTTTTCATTTACCATAATGCTTTCAAGGTTCACTCCTCTTTTAGCATATATCAGTATTTCTTCCATTTATTGCTGAGTAAGATTCCACTTTATGATAATACCACATTATGTTTGTTATCAGTGTGTCCATTTTTTTGCTATTTTAAATAATGCTTGAAGAAACTTATACAAGTTTTTGTGTGGACATACATTCTCATTTCTTAGGGTCTATATCTAGGGATGCAATTGCTTGGTTATTATCAATGTTTAGCATTTTAAGGAAGTGTCAAACTGCTTTCCAATATGGCTGCACCATTGTACATGTCCACCAGCAACATGTGACAATTCTGACTTTTCCACGTCCTTGCCAACACTAATTATTGTCCATGTTTTTTATTGTAGCAGTTCTAGTGGGCGTGAGGTAGTATTTCATTGTGGTTTTGATTTACATTTTCCTAGAGATTAATGACGCTGAACATCTTTCCTGCCCTTATTGGCCATTTATATATCTTCAGAAAATGTTTATTTGGCTCACTTTCCTATTTTAAAAATTGAGTTATTTGCCTTTTTACTGTTGAGTTATAAGTTTTCTTATGTATCCAAGATACAAGACCCTTTTTGGTATATGGTTTGGAAATATTTTCTCCCATTCTGTGGGTTGTCTTTCCACTTTCTTGATAGTATCTTCACTGAGCAAAATTCTTAAATTTTAAATTTAAATTAAATTAAATTTAAGTTAAATTTTAATGAAGTCCAATTTATCTATTTTCTTTTGCTGCTGTACTTTTTGTATTGCATCTAAGAAATCATTGCTTAATTCATAGTCACAAATATTTACTCTGATGTTTTCTTCCAGGAATTTTATAGTTCCAGCTATTTCATTAGGGCATATAATCTATATTGAGTTATTTTTGGTATATGGTATGAGGGAGAGGTCCAGATTTTCTTTTGTATGTAGATATCAAAATTCTCAGGCAACATTGTTGGAAAGACAAATCTTTTCCCATTGAATTGTCTTAATATCTTTATCAAAAATCAACTGACTATAAACATGAAGATTTATTCCTAGACTCTCAGTTCTGTTCCTTTGTCCTTTTTGTCCTTTTTAATGTCAGTATGTATTATCTGTACCAGAAAGTGTAAGTACCTCAATTTTGTTATTTTTCAAGATCATTAGAGCTATTCTGAGTCCAGGTTGTTAATATTTCCCCCCAAAACACAGCTAGCATTTTAATAGGGTTGACAATGAATCTGTAGAACAACTTGGGGAGTATTTCCATCTTAACAACGTTAAGTTTTCTGAACCATGAACATGGGGTATCTTTCCATTTGTTTGGATCTTACCTCATTTCTCTTCACAATGTTTTATAGATTTTACTGTATGTGTCCTGTAACTCATTTGTTAAGTTTTATTCTTGGTATTTTATTCCTATATTGTTGTTGTTATAAATGAGATTATTTCTTAATTTCATTATTGCATTGATCACTGCTATTGTATGGAAGTACTGAGTTTTAAAAATCTTTGTATTGTATCCTGCCACATTGCTGAGCTTGTTTATCTTTTTTACAGCAGCATAATATTTCACTGTTAGTCTTTAGCCTGTTGAGATACATTTAGATTCATCTCAGTTTTTGGATATTCTGAATAACATTTTTTTAAGATTTTATTTATTTATTCATGAGAGACAGAGAGAGAGAGAGAGAGAGAGAGGGAGAGAGAGGCAGAGACTCAGGCAGAGAGAGAAGCAGGCTCCATGCAGGGAGCCCAATGTGGGACCCAATCCGGGTCTCTGGGATCATGCCCAGGGTGGAAGGCAGTGCTAAACCGCTGAGCCACCTGGGCTGCCCTCTGAATAACATTTATATGAATATTTTTGAACATGCTTTTTGGTGGAAGTAAGAATATATAAATATGGAATTTCTGAGTCATGCTGAAGGCAACTGATTAGCTTTAGTAAACATTGCAAGTCAGTTTAGAAGACTTGCTTTTGTTTCCATACTTTGAGTATAGCAACAGTCAGTTCAAGTTAATTTATAATGATTTCATTTATTAGTGGTTAATTAGTATTTATCAAAATTGAAGAAATGGAAAAGACTGCAAAAGACTGGATTTAGTGCGATGAGTGTTGATGTATGAGATCGATAGGAAGATTTGGAATAAGGGGAGGAGAATACATAGCTTAAAAAGGTATATTCAATAGATTTTGTTTTTCTAAAACAAACCACATAAAAGTAAAAATTGAAAATATTTCTCAAAGGTGAGAAAGATTGATTTGGTGGTCCCTTATAGATATGATTTAAATAGGAAGAACATGAGCCTTTACTATCTGTTTAGTTTTAGAGGTCAGTCTTTTCCTATAGCTAAGTCTCATCTGTAATTCTAGTCTTCAGATGTTGCATGACAAGTAGTTAAAAAACAAAGTAATTTGATTTAAATGTAAAAAAAGTTTAAAGCATTGATTTAAAGTCTATTTTTTCCCCCACTTTGCACCTCTTCTCTGATAAAAGGGATTGGAAAAATGGTAAAAAATAATCTTTACTAGAAAGATTAACTAAAGAATGGTGGTGAGGTGAAATTTGTCATGCTTGAACAAAATCCTTGCCTATTTGGGGGAAACTTGAACAAGTTTCCTAAAATGTTTTTGCTTAAGGAGATAATGAAAAAGATAATAAAATGTCTTTTAAACTTTAACTAAAAATAGGTAAAACTATATACTTCAACATTGGCAGGATTTCAGCTCTTAATGAGAAATGAAAAGGAAGCCAAATTTGAAGAAAAATTGTTAAGTATATTTAAAGTTAATTTATTTTGTGTGCACTTCATAGAACATTTTGATTTAGAAGTTTTGGATACAGATGATGGTTTAAGTCATCATAGTTTTAAAAGTCAGCAACTTTTAAAAGTTAGCATAATTATTAGAAAGTTTAAAAGTTTCTTGATTTAAGGGCTTGTTTTAATTTTTATTAGTTTTTAAAAATTTATTGATTTTATCTTTTTTTTAAAGATTTATTTATTTATTTCAGAGAGAGAGAAAACAGGACAAATGGGGAGAGGGGCGGGTGTGTGTGTGTGTGTGTGTGTGTGTGTGTAGACTCCTCACTGCGTGTGGAGCTAGATGTGCGGCTGATCTCCCAATGGGGAGATCATGACCTGAGTGGAAACCAAAAGTCCCACACTTACTGACTGAGCCACCCAGGTGCCCCTGGATTTATTTATTTATTTATTTGAGAGAAAGAGAGAGAGAGAGAGAGAGAGAGAGAGAGAGAGAGAACGTGCACAGGAGTTAGTGGTGGGGGCAGAGGGAGAGAGAGAATCCTGAAGCAGACTCCCTGGCTGAGGGCAGAGCCCAACAACAATGCAGGGCCTGATTCCATGACTGAGATCAAGACCTGAGCTGAAAGGAAGAATCTGCTGCTTAACTGACTGAGCCACCCAGCTGCCCCAAGGAGATTGTTTTAATTAACATTATTTATATTTTTGTTTCCTCTCTCTCTCTCTTTCTTTCTTTCTTTCTCTCTCTCTAAATTTCTTCTCTAAAAGAGAGAGAAAGAAAGAGAGAGAGAGAGAGAGAGAGAGGATGAGCAGGAGAGGGGCAGGGGAAGAAGAGAGAATGTTAAGCAGGCTTCATAGTCAGGCAGGGCCTCACATGCAGCTCAATCTCATTACCCTGAGATCATGACCTGAGCTGAAATCAAGAGTCCGATGCTTAACTCACTGAACTGCCCAGGTGCCCCTATATTCCTGTTTTCTTGCTGTATTTTTCTATCCTTCTTTTTTACCCTTTTCTTCATTATTTCAGTATCTGTGCTTATGATTTTTCCAATATATTGACTCTATAATTTTGTCATCCTCCTCATTTTCAACAACTTCTCTGGCTCTTCATTTCATCTGGAGCTAGTATGGATTTCTAGCTCTGAAATTCTGCTCTTGGACCACAACTTCCATTCATCTCTGTCATTGTTAATCTTATAGAACCTTTTCTTCTCTCTCACTGAAAAGCCTTCCTTCCCTTATTTCTCATTTTGCTGCTTCTCTGATGAATTATTATAATTAATGCTTTTGATAGCTACACAAAAATACTCCCTCATTTGTCTTTCTGCCTGTGGGCCTTGCTAATTCCCAATTTTTGGTGAATAACAAAATCAGTTCTTTCAGCTATCACTTCTGGAAGCTGAGCTTTCCTGGAGAAGGTAAGATGACAATTATGATTGGCTGAATATTCCAGGAGGCAGTCAGTTGGCTTTTCTGATTGACCTCTTCTGTACATAAAGCCTCAGTGTCCTCATAGAAACATGGCCCATTTGACAATTAGTTTACCCCCTACTTATTTCCATTGGGGACTATTCCAGCCTGAACTCCTATTTCTCACCTGAGTTCCCTTTGTCTACTTTTCTCAAATAAAGAATTTTATTCTTGCCTCCTTTCCTTCCTAATACCTCTTCATCTATTCTCCCATTCTTTCCCTTCTATTGTTGTTTCTTTTTTTCCTCTCCAATATGAGCTCCTACATAGGTGCCTTTGATTCCATCTGCAAGTTTAAAACCCTACTGCATCACTTACCTTTCTTACATGGTCAATTTCTCAAACTCACCTACTCCTGTCTCTAAGGAAATATTGCTTTTTCCAAACCAGAGGTTCTCAATTGGGAACAATTTATTCTCCCAGAGGATATTTAGCAATGTCTGGAGATATTTTTGGTTGTTGCAACTGGTGAGAGAGGATCTATTGTCTTTTATTGAATAGAGGCCAGGTTTGCTGCTCAACGTACTACAGTGCACAAGGCATGCTCCCATAATGAAAAAAAAAATTATCTAGCCCCAGATGTCATTAGTGCCATCATGGAAGAACCCCATTCTAAGCCTAATTCAAACCCAAATTTTGTTTCTCCAGGAAATTTAGATAATATGTTCTTATGACTATGTTTACCACTTTGAGTTCTTCCTTTGTCTCCCACTTTTTCAGTAGCAATCTTCTAGAATAGAAGTCAATACTTGCTGGCTTAATTCCCTTAATTTCCACTCATATTTCTAAAAGACACATGATAATGATGAAAATTACTAATCACTAGAAATTATTAAGGTCTTTAACAGACTCAGCTTCAGCTTTGCCACGCGCCCCCCCCCTGCACCCTGCAAGCTTCTCAAAATGACCCTGGGAATGAAGAAAGCACATGGGAATACTTCTCTTATCTTTACTTGTTAATTGATTATTAGCCACAGAAGCATATGATGTTGAACTTAGATACTTATTTAATTATTTGGCTTATTATGAGGGGATAAAAAAAATTATCCCTGCTGACTTTTCTGTTGAGAAACACTAGGAAACAGCTTTGTGAAACAAATATTGTTAAATATGTATTTAAAATTCAATTGTGTAATATTAATTTTCTACAATATATGAGACTTGCAGCAATTATAGAATTAATGAAAAATTGTCAGTTTGCTTATACAGATGGGGCCAGATCTGTAAGGCTCTACTGTGGGTGTGATTCCCTGCAATGAGGCTTTGATGTTTCTTAAAAACATCAACAAGAGGTAGAACCATTCATGGACATACCTTGCTCCAAATATTTGCTTTTCTGTCTTTTTAGAGCATTTAATAGGATATTCTACACACAATAAAACTAACAAGTTTCTAGTAAAATGGGAAATAACCCTAAATTCTTCCTCTATCCTAGAACTAGCACAGCCAGTTGAAGGAATTGCTTGGAATCCTTGAACTCAAATTAGAATTCTTATTTTCCTTCCTAGAGGAAAAATGATGAAACATCCTAAGACACAACTCTGGATTATCATTATTAATCCTAAAGATAAATAGTAGCTTTCAAGGTTGAATTCTTTCACAGATTTTTTTTTTAATGTTTAGCTCTGTTAATTACTCCCATACAAATCAAACTGCCATGAAAATACAGCTTGTGATAAAGAGAAGGCTCTGAGTTTAGATATTTTTAAAGTATGCAATATAGATTGTTGCATTAGGTGGTTTTTAATCACCCACTTTCTCTTTTTCACTATAAAAGGGCTTCAAGAGTATTCTTTCAGGGAAATTAGAGACCTCTCAGGGACCCAGGGAGCTTTCCTGTCTCTTTTATGACCAAGAGGCTTGAAATCTCACCAAGAAGAGAAACAGTGAAATTTCTACTCAAAGTAGCCTGAACATATACCTCCAATCTTTATGGAATTCATTTCATTTTTATAAATTGACAGTCAGTATAGCAGCATTTTATTTATTAGCCAATGAGAGAGGGAGGAAAAACTGTTTCAGAAAAGAGGCTCTGATTAGATTGGTGGCAGGGTCTTGAGAGCAAAGGTAGAGGTATTTGAAGAATAGAAAGTAAAACTGTATTCTTAAAAGTGATACATGCCTTTAGTATTGGTGGGTTTGGATTATTTTTCCTACATATAAAATGTTTAATTCACAACCTCTTTTTCTAAGAAATTAACACATAACTCTTTTTACTCTTCCAAGGAATTTGTTCAGAAATTGAAAATATCTATAATGAATGAGGATATTTAATATGAATGCGTTTAAGTCATAATACCATAGTTATCCAAAGAAGGAATGATAAAATTCATAGATGACAATTTCAGTTCTCTCTAAATTATTCATTTTTAAAAGTTCAAAATCAAAGAATATAAAAAAAAGAAGAAAATAGCTAAAGAAGTTAAACAGGACTCCTGTTCGACAGTTATTGGAAATGAGTGATTAGAAGCACTTGTACGATATGTTCTACAAAGGACAAAAATTTTATTTTTTGGTTGCTTTCAGAGTTCTTTGACCTTTCCTTAAGGAAACAGGTGTCAAACTGGTGTTGAAGTACTTTCCTGACTGGAGGAAGAAGTTTTGAAAAGAGAGTTGTGTGTTTAATAAACTGAATTACATCTTATTTCAAATTTTAGGAAAGAATCTTCTTATTAATCTACAGTCTGAAATTTTGCTTTTCTGACAATGGAAGATGACTCCAGAAGAAAACACAGTTTGTGAACATAGTTCAGTGAATTTCTGGTTGTTTTTGTTTTGTTTTGTTTTTTGTTTGTTTCGGTCCTGTTGTATGTGACAACAGTTAACATTTCTCACTTGGTATTTATAAGTCAGGAAGCCAATGGAGCCTCAGAAGATTTAACTGAAAAGTTCAATGAAGGGACTATTTATAGACTCATAGGAAGGGTAAGGGAAATGAAAGATGTGAAGAGTTAGGTATGAACAATAGCTATTAGCCTATAATGTCCCTAGGCCTGATGAATCCATCAGAGGAAGTTTTTAGTAAAACCGGGAAGCAAGTGTTGTGGAAGTGGATCCACCTGAAGGAGCCGCAATCTTAAATAGATAAACTGTGCTTTTCCCCATACTTCCATGTCAGCTGCTTCCTGCTTGGTTGGTTTAATTGAAACCAGTTGTGGGAGATTAGAGGGCAGCAAGAAGAGAAAGGCCACAGGGATTTCCTCTCTGTCTCCTTCACAGCTTCAGTTCCTGTTAGGCCCACCATGGTTCCAGCTACTCCTTGGTAAGCCTAGCTCCTGGGCTCCAGCCATAACACTTTTTCCTACTCAGCGGTGGGAATGGGTTCTTTCTGTTGCTAATCTCTGGGTTGGCTCACTAGCCTATCTTGCTTTTTAGCTTTTCTTTCACTTTTGAAACTAATTCACAGCTTTTTTTTTTTTTTTTTTTTTTTTTTATTTATGATAGTCACAGAGAGAGAGGCAGAGACACAGGCAGAGGGAGAAGCAGGCTCCATGCACCGGGAGCCCGATGTGGGATTCGATCCCGGGTCTCCAGGATCCCGCCCTGGGCCAAAGGTAGGCGCCAAACCACTGCGCCACCCAGGGATCCCTAATTCACAGCTTTAATTCCATTTTAAAAACTAAAAATGGTTTATAGTCCCCTGTTTGGTCCTGATATTTTATATTTTTAATTGATACTTTGAGTGGCATCTTATTTTTCCTTATATTCCTATAATCAATATCTTTTTATCTATTTGGTTATTGCTGAAGTAGAGGAATGACTATATATGCCAACTGGCTATGCTGTGTTATTAATTTTAATCTTTATTGATTCTTTTGTGTTTTTATTGGAGATAATTATATCTGGAAAGAAATGCTTATACCTCATTTCTTTTGCCTAGCATATAACACCGGAAAAGACTTTAAGTCTTAAGTTTGATGATGGTGGCAATAGTAGCATTCTTTTTTTTATTACAATTTTAATTGGAATGTGTCTGAGGTTTTTCCATTTTGGTACAATGTTTGTTACAGTTCTTTTAGATCTATAGTTGTTTACAAATTTAGGCAATTTTTATTTCTAGTTTTTGGAGTGTGTGTGTGTGTTTTAAAGATTTTATTATTTGACAGAGAGATAGAGCCATAGCACAAGTGGGGAGAATGGCAGAAGGAAAGGGATATCAGGCTGGCCACCGAGCAGGGAGCCCAGTGCAGGCTTGATCCTAGGACCCTGGGACCATGACCTGAACTGAAGGCAGACACTTAACTGACTGAGCCACCCAGGTGCTCCTTCTGAGTGTTTTAGTAAAAAGTTGACGATGTACTCTTACCATTATTTTTGCAGCATGTGTTGAAGTTATCATACACTTTTCCTTCTTTAATTTCTTAAGATGGTATATTGTGTGGATAGATTTCCTGATATTTCTTGAATTACTGGGATTAATCTTGCTCATACTTTATTTTTTTATAACATTGTTGATTATATTAGCTAGAAGATTCTGTTGTATCATCTATTATCTCTTTAATTAACTTTGTATCATAAATGAAGTCATTTGATTATCTTTTGTCAGCATTTTGTCTCATTAAGGTTTTCAAAATTCTAGATTTTGATTTTATTAATCTTTATTGTTTCTCTGTGTTTTATTTATTTATTTTATTTATCTTTAGTATTACCTTCCTTTCTTTTGTCTCTTTGGATTTTCTCTATTACTCTTTACCCATCTTCCTTCATTGTCCATTTTATTCCAATTTTTTTTGGTTTTTTGTTGTATGCATTTAAATCTATAAATTTCCTACTGAGTATCATTTAGCTCTGGCCTAAATTTTTTAATAAAATGTTTACACAGTTTTTCTTCTCTTAATGTTTTTAGATTTCCCTTATGTTTTTTTCCTCCTTTGGTAGAGAGGTTACTCAGTAATAAGTAATTTAGTTTCTATACGTATACAGCTTTTAAACTTATTGTTATTGATTTTCTATTTTTCTTAACAGATAATATAATAAGTATGATGTAATTTTTAAAAATTTATTGAAATTCTCAGGGCACCTCAGTGACTCAGTGGTTGTGTGTCTGCCTTTGGCTGAGGTCGTGATCTTGGAGTCCTGGGATGGAGTCCCACATCAGGCTCACTGCGGGGAGCCTGCTTCTCCCTCTGTCTACATCTGTATCTCTCTCTCTCTCTGTCTCTCATGAATAGTAATCATGAAAAATTATTGAGAGTCTCATTGTGGAACTCCAGGCAATTAATTTTCTTTATTCCAAGAAAATATATGTTCTCTTATTGGGTGCCAATTTCCATATAGATCCACATGTTAGTTTTGATATTTTAACTTTTTAAAATTTTTGCTATGCTTAACTGATTTGATTCTGAAAGAGATATGTTGAAAACTTCAATTCTAATTGTTAATGTATCTGTTTTTTACTGTATTCCTCTCAGTTCTGCATTTTTTGATTCCATATTCTTAGGTGCCTTTTTCCATGAACATCTTTTACATCTTTTGATATGCTTTTCCTTTTCCCATAATATATTGTTGCTATTTATCTTTTACATCTTGATATTTATTTTGTTTGATATTAATGTATCTACTTAGGCCTACATTTAATTTGTTTTATGATTTATTAATCTTGGATGTCATAAAGGTACTCTCCTATATTGACTCTATACATTTTGAAATTTTGCCTTTTACGTAAAAATCATGAATCTATCTGGAATTGATTTTTATGTATGGTGTGAGATAGGGATCAAATTTTATATTTTTCCTCCACAGAATCAATCTCTATTTTTCCCCCTTCTGAGCTGAAATGTCAACTATTACATAACAAGTTTCCATACATGTTATATTCATTCTGGCCTTCCTACTTAGGTCTATTTGCCTATCTTTGCATGACATACTTTGGTCTTACTTACAAGTTCTATACCAAATCTTAGTGTTGTGAGAGCAAGTTCTCCTAATTTTTTTCCCCTCCTAATCTTTTTCCCTTCCAAATGTTCTTTGTGAGTATCTTCTTTTGCTATGCTTCATAAGTTTTCAAAAAAGCTTGTTGAACTATAGAAAATCTTATTGTCCCATGTGGAAGGCCTTGAACTGATATCCTGACAATATTGCATTTCATATCATGAACATGGCTGTACTCCTTATTTGTTGTGGTGTTCTTTTAAGTGATTAATCAAGTTTTTTATAATTCTTAACATAAAGGAGATTTACTTAGAGCAATCAGCTGGAGTCAGTTCCTGCCATCACTGCCTGGTTCTCTGTAGGGCTAAAGTGACAGACACATGACAAAAGGCAGTCCCTTTTATAATAGTGTGTCTAGTCTTCTTCAGCTGCCATAACAGGAAACTATAGGCTGGGTGCCATAAGAACAAAAGTTTGTTTTCTTACAGTTCTGGAGGCTATAAGTTCAAGACCAAGGTACTCACTGATTGAATTTCTGATGAAAGCTCTCTTCTTGGCCTGCAAACAGCTACCTTCTCAGTGTGTCCTCATATGGTAGGGAGAAAGATTGAACAAGAACAAGCAAGGGAGGCTGAGCTCTATGCTGTTTCTTCTAACACTAATCCCATTAGATCACAGCTCTACTTTTAGGACCTCAGAAAACCTTAATAACCTCCATAAAGACCCTATCTCCAAATACAGTGACAGTGGAGATTAGGGCTTCAACATAGGAATTTTGGGATATACCATTCAGTCCATAACACAGTGCTTCCAGGATCTTCCTCATGTAGCCCTTTGTTTTTCAAGACTAGAGGTAAAAGTCACCACTACCAGTCTAGCCAGAACTCTCCACTAAGCTGAACACCTTCTTCTCATCCTACTATATTCTGGCAGTTATAGTTTTGATATGCTTGTAAAAAGATGCTTGAGGAGTATTCCTTTGGAAACCCAGAAAGGTAGAATCATGCAGGAGAAAGTTGCTCATTTTCTTTATTGCCCAGGTCCAGTTGGGGAAAGTAGAAAAGGAATGGAATATTTACTCCATTCTTTTAAGCAAGAAGGGATGTTATTTTTCATGGGGCAAAGCATCAGTAGGTCCCACTCTGGTTTTTCTCCATCTGGTTTCATCAGCTTAATAGAAACTCCTTCTAGATTCTGACCTTAAATCATTTGTGTTGATTTTCAGCATTATTGTGAGCTTTCCTAACATCAAAGATATTTTAGTTGGAAGTCCAAGGGGATAGCTCAACACCCTTTAAATGGGAACGCCCAACTTTACCAGTTTTCACATTAAATAAATTTATGTTTTTTGGCCACCAAAAAATAAAAAAGAAACACCCAGAATGCTGGGTGTTGCAATTGGAATTTTTATGTGTTTAAATAAGATCCATATTTTCAATCATGGCTATTTTTCCCATTTTTGTGGGCATATTATCAATATTGTGAAAACCCTTAAGGCCAAATAAATGAAGACAAGCCTGCCAGAATCACACATGACATGGGTTGGATGTTTTTCAAGACTTTACTGTTTTTCTCACACTTATTTCAAGAGTATAATAGTTCAGTTAATGCTTTCCTGAGGGTGAACTCTTCTGTGGCTTTGATTGCTAGCAATTCTTTTTCAATTACATATGGGATTATATGATGGTAATCTAATGCCAAATTAATACTTCCATGGTTTTCCAGTGTTGATGATAAACAAATCGTACAAATGTGTTCTTTTATATTTTGAAGACTGAGATGAAGTTTTAAAGTAAAAGAGAATTTATCCTCTTAGAAGCCAAAGTTTATCTTTATAAACTCTTGCAGGCAGGTCTAGCCTTATTATAACCATGTATAATATAATGTTTTAGAAACACCTAGCAATCAGGCACTTCTGCCTGAGTAAATTATTTAAAACTTTCTAAATTTAGCTAATACATAAAATGTAAATTATAATAATATCTACCTCACGGTGTTTATATGACATTCATAAGACTTATTTAGTATAGTACTTACCATAAATGAACAGTCCTTAAAAGTTGGCTATTGTTAACTATTACTGTTCTCATGAATTATACCAAAGACTGAATGAATTTCTTTAGTTATAAGTATTCGAAAACAGTATTTTCCAAGCTAAATGATACTACACACTAATAGGCTATCTATATACTGAATTCCATAAGTGAGAATAAAGTGAAGCCTAACTAGTTTTGCTGAGGAGTGTCTTGAAGGGGGCTTAGAAAATCATAAAATAAGCCTTCTCCTTGAAATATTAGAGGATAGTGGTCAAATAACATCATATAGTGTTATTTTTCCCTCATTAAGAATGGAAGTACATAAAGTTTTAAGAAACATGGTAATAACAGCCATGGCTTGGTATTTTCCATCCTGAGCCAATCAGGAAAACACAATATAAGCCTTTGTTAAAAAGAAGTTGAAATTTTGTCCTTTGAGGAATTTCAAACATCTAGTTTCCATCTCTAACATCTAGTTTGTATTTCAAATAACAAAATTGAAGAATTATTGCAATAAGGATATCTGCTCTCTGGGTGTCAATCAATTTTTCAAAGAGCAACATTCTGATATATGATTTGTTTTTCTTCCAAATGGGTCTCCTGACTAGAGAAGCAGTGGCCAATGCCCCAGATTAGACTCACACATGTGGGCTCCTTGTGCTCTGTAAGAAGGATGGACAGAGACCACTGGTAGCAATGTCTCTTCTCTGCTCTCAACAACTAAAATGTCTTGGTCCAAGGATGTGTACCATACCCCTATGTAACTGCAACTCTTATTAATGCTTAATAATCCTCAGTGACTATTTGGTTAAGCCTCATAGGAATATATTGCTTCTATACAAGTGGTTTATTAAGTTGTTGCTGCCAATCACATACACACTATTGTTCTGGTTAACTGGTGTTGTATAACAAACTACCTCAAAACTTAGTGGCTTAAAAGAGCAACCACTTTTTTTTTTCCATGATTTTTGCAGGTCAGGAATTTAGGCAGGATTTGATAGAGTGATTCTCATCTAGAGTCACTTGGTGGTATTCAGCTAGTAGCTAGTCTGGTTTAGAAAGTCCAAAATAAGCCTCCTGCCTTGAAGGAGTGTCTGTAAAGCCCCTCCACATGTTTTCTAAGCAGGGGAGATGGATTTTTTACACAGTTGATGGCTTCCCCAGAATGCATGTTTCAAGAGAAGATGGCAAATAGATGTCTTCTGACCTGGCTCCCGAAGTCATTCAGTGTCACTTCCACCGCATCTATTGGTAAGATATAAGTTATAGGACCAGCCCAGATACAAAGAGAGAGTAGTTGATTACACAAGACTATGAATCTTGAGGACATTGTTCTTTTGAGATATCTTTTGAGGCTAGTGTTTCTGAGAGGATTCTAGATAAAAACAGTTCTTTCAATCTTGATATAATTATAGTAATGCTTTTTGTAGCCTTTATAAATTGGCACGTTGGAGGCCATCTGGTTGGCCTACCCCTTTATCAGGTCTGTTGATGCCAATAACCTGTATTGTTTTGTAGCATATGTCTATAGTCTTCTCTGTGGGAATTTAGTTGACATAAGTTCAAGAGACTGATTACCATGTGTGAACTGATCAAAAGAATCTAGGTTTATAACACTGAAGCTCGGATCATCAGCTATACTCTGATTCCCATGAAAATGTAGTTGGAATACACAGCTAGCCCTAGTTCATTACCATATAGCTTAGTTTGACACCATGCTTAATGTATAACATCCCACCAGTTTTATACATTCCTGTAATTCAAACCTTAATTGTTGTGCAGAGTCTGCTGATTCTATGTCAAATGTTGTTTATTATTGAAATAGCCTTCTTCCGGTTCTTCATGCTCAGGCCTTCCTACCTGTAGTCTTATCTATTGTAAATCTAGTGATCCTTTAAAGATCCAAAAAAGATCATAATATTTCTCTGCTTGGAGACCTTCAATGGCTGCTGTTCTTACAACAAAAAATCCAAAGTTGTGACAGTGACTTATAAGGCTCTATGTGATCTATACCCCTTTCTTTTTCTCTGTTCTTACACATTTGTTTATTAATCCTTTCATTCCACAAATACTTATTTGGTACCTACTATGTGCTAGACAGTGTCTCATATGCAAAGGATCCATTATTGAACAAAACAGAAAAAAAACTTGTCTTTATGGAGTACCTCCCCCCCCCTTCTCCATTCACATTGATCTCCTTGCTGTTCTGGAACATTCCTAGCACATCTCTGGGCCTTTTTGTTTGCCATTCTCTGTTTTATCCATGTGGCTTATTTTCTCATACACTTAGTTCTTTATGTTCAAATATCACCTCTACAGTTTATTTCTTGACCATCCATTAAAAGTAGTCATTATTGCTATATCATAGTCCCTTCCCCCGGTTATCTTATTATCACCATATGGTAAACTAGATATTTAGTTTCTATCTGGGAAAGGTCTGTGAAGACTAGACTGGGAGGTCTGTGAAGGTAAGGCTTATCTGTTACTTAATGTTACAGCCTGTCCAAATCACATTAGGCTTTCAATAAGTGCTTGTCGAATGAATTTTGAATTCAGTCATATGAATTCTGTTAACAAAAGCCAAGTAGCTCCTCAACAATTAGAAGCTCCCTACTTATCTGTCTTTGTTATTTATCTAGATCATTTAATGCAGTGAGATTACATTTGGTGGTTTGAGTCCCTTCCCTCAAAGTGAAATATTATAACCTAAATTTACCTACACTGGCATAAAGAGAGAGGCAGCAGAAGCCCTACACTGTAGTTTAACAGAACAATTAAGGAACCCTATTTGTACTTCATTAAGAGAAAATAAATGGGAGAAGTTATCTTGAATAATCATCTCTAGATTATCCATATTTTCATATTCATGCATTATCCTCATTCCTAACTATGCCTATACCATTAGGCAATGAGGCAGAAAATGTTGGTTTGCTTTAATTAAAAAGCTACTCAAATTAAACCAACACCATTTAGAGTTACATTACATTAAATGGACCATCATATATCATGCAGTAACTACAACTACACAAATAAAATGGAGAGCTGGACAGAATTCTCTTTTAATTTTGTCACTGATGAGTCTCAAACTAATTAACTTAGGTACAAAACACCACTTATTTGTAATGCAAAGAATTCCGATAATGCCGTGATATGCCATGCTGCTTATGTAAACAGATCGATTTCAATCTTTCCTATCCTCAACTTTCAAGTTACATAGGCTTTTGAGCTATTTAAACCATATTAACTCAAAAAAGGAAAGAAAAATCATAATCAATTCTTAGTTCTTCCAGCACGTCTGAAGCAATATAAACTAAGCTATAATCATTACTCATGAAGGAAATATTGACGCCGTTGGTAATTTCACATAGGGTTCAGCAAATCAGGACAAATCCTGCCTCCCACTTATTTTTGTTCAGCCTGAGAGCTAAGAATGGATTTTATATTTTTAAATGGCTGAGAAATCAAATGGAGAATATTTCATGATATGTGAAAGTTAGATGAAATTTAAATTGCAGTGTCCATAAATAAAGTTTCACTGGAACACAGCCACAACTGTTTGTTTACATATTGTCTAGGCCTGCTTTCATGCTGGAGTTGAATAGTTTCAAGAGAGATCATTAGGCTCCCAAAGTCTAAAATATCAACTATGTGGACCTCTTCAGAAAACCTTTGCTAATGGTTTGGTACACTGATTTCTCCAAATTTTGTCAGTAGGTCATGCATCAGAATTAAGTGAAGAAAAAGAGTACAGATTCTCCATCTCTATTAGATATTCTTATCCCATGGCTCCAGAGTAGTTTCAAGGTTCCAGCCTCTGGGCTTATACGACTTTTTTGGGGAGGAAATAGCATCAGAAAGTCTTGGGACTCACTCACTACACATGGACTGCTACATATTTTCCTTCCAGTAAATCAACTGTGGTATTATTTCCTTGTTCATCATACTTCACTCATTCTGTGCATTGTTGTAAATAACCTCTTCAGAAGGCAGATGCTTTGGTTCATAATGACAGCACATATTTTTCTCAGGGATTATTTTGTTTACATCCTTAGAGTATCTTTAGTTACACACTTATGTTAATATAGTAATTTAACTAGGGTAATATAAAAAGACAAAAACCGTAAAGTGATATTACAGATTAAACTATTTGCCATGTAGAACAGATTAAGTACCGATATTCATAAGCAAAGCTATCACTAGTTTCACATTAATTTAGGCTGGAAGAGAAGATGGTGCTCAATCATGAATTATGCCTGGAGAAAAAAGGGGATTGGACTCATTTATTGAATAAAACATGGAAAGCTGTATTCCAGTGTATTACACAGAGGCAGAAATAATTAATCCACGCGTGGCATCTATCATTCCATATAGAGTCTAGGTAAGAATTTAGGACCTGAATCCTTTAAAAAAAGAGATGTTCCTGGCTGAGTAGACACTATGAGCAAAGTTTACCTTCTTGAGTTGAAAAAAATTTATGAACAAGAAATTATTATTGAAATTAAATGGTGGCAGACATGTCCAAGGAATATTGTGGGAGTTCGATCTATGAATCTTTTGATAGATGAATGTGTAGAGATAGCAACTAGTAGGCAACAAAACAATATTGGAATGGTGGTAATACAAGGAAATAGTATCATCACGTTAGAAGCCTTGCTTTTTTTTTTTTTTAAGATTTTATTTATTCATGAGAGACACAGAGAATGGCAGAGACACAGGTAGAGGGAGAAACTGGCTCCCCACCAGGAGCCTGATGTGGGACTCAATCCCAGGACCCTGGGATCACGACCTGAGGCAAAGGCAGATGCTCAACCACTGGGCCACCCAGGCATCCCTAGAAGCCTTTGGAATGAGTAAAAACAATAGGGGTGTTCATAGAAGAAATGAATTGCTTCAACATATCCCCTCTCCATAGCTCCTGTTTCACTAAAATATAAAAATCAGGTCATGTGTATTTTCATATTGAATTTTTCTGTTAAATAAAAGTCAAAAAATGCCAATTTTTTACTTTTTTTGTAATAGTAAAAAAAAAAAATTTTCCTGGATTCCTAGAAAACTACATCAAACAATCTTTAGATCTCTCTTTTTGGCCCTATTTGATAATGTGATTTATTTATCCTATGAAAATATTTGTAATTTATAGTATCATTGTTATTTTCTTCAGAGGTTAACTATCAGAAGGCTTATTTTTTAAATCTTTTTTTTAGTATGGGTTATAAAAATAAATGTTAAATAACTAAATGTGATTTGCATGGTATTTTAAACAAAAGAGGAGAAAGTCAGTACTAACTCTGTTCTTGCTATCTTAGTCTAAAATGGAACTAGAAGAATACTCATTTCAGTTTGGTAGACAGGCAGAGGCAGAGCAAGAGACAGAGAGAGAGACAGAGACAGAGAGACAGAAAGATAGAGACAGGAAAACATACAGAGAAAAACACACAGAGACAGAGAAAGAGCAAGCAGAAAGACACCTATACACACAGAGATGGAAACAGAGAAAGATGGAGACAGAGAGAAAGAGAAATGGAGGGAGAGAGAGAGATGAAGACAGGGAGACAGAGACAGAAAGACAGATAGAGACACAGACAGAGACAGAGAGGGAGACAGAGACAGGGAGAGATAGAGACATGGAGAGACATAAGGGGAGAGAGATAGACACAAGGGGAGAGAAAGAGACAGAGACACAGAGAGAGAGGGAGAGAGAGAGAGAGACCTGAGACAGAGTGGGAGAGACAGAGACTGAGAAAGAAACACACTGCCACAGAGACTGAGATCCTGAGACACTGAGAGAGAAAGACTGAGACATTGGAGAGGTCTTATTGCAGATAGAGGAAGAGACTGGAGTTAAGCAGCCACAAGTCAAGGAGTACCTGGAACCATCAACTGGGAGAAGGAAAGAATGAATTCATTCTCAAGCCCAGAGAGAGTACAATCCTACTGATATCTTGATTTTGGACCTTGGTGCTCCACAACTGTGAGAGAATAAATTTCTGTTGTTGCACACCACTCAATTTGTGGTAATTCATTGCCGGAGCCCTAGAAAACTAATACAACCAGATATAAAATTTGTGGTAGACAGTTCTTTTCTTTTTTTCAATATAAGAAAATTCTTATGTCACTTCCCTCTAGGTTCCATGGGCTCATATGAGAATCTGTCATCATTCACATCGGCATTTCTTGAGGGTAATATGTTTTTCCCCCTGGCTGCTTGTAAGATGTTTTTCTTTGCCTTTAGTTTTCAGAAGTTTAATTAGATACATGTTGGCATAGATCTCTTTGGGTTTATCGTTTTTCAGGTTCTCTCAGCTTCTGGAATCTATAGGTTTGTGCCTTTCACCAAATTAGTCATTATGTCTTTGAATATTTTTTTAGTCTCACTATCTCTTTTCCTTTTGGAACTTTAATGATGTAAATGTTGGATCTTTTGTTTTTGCCCCAGAGATTCCTAAGTTCTTTCCATCTTTTCTTTTTTATGTTGTCAGATTGCAAAAATTCCATTTTTATGTCCTCAAATTCACCAATTTTTTGCCTTTTGTCATCTCCACTCTATTATTAAGCCCATGCAGTGATTTTCTTAATTTCTCTTATTGTACTTTTCAGTTCTGTAATTTCCACTTGGTGTTTTTAAAATAACTTCTCTTCCTTTGTGGAGATTTTCTATTTTTTCATTTATTTCAAGGAAATTTGTACTTGATCGTGGAAGCATTTTTATGACAGCTGCTTTAAAATCCTTGTCAGATAATTCCAACATTTAATTCATCTCAGTATTGGCATCATTTGATTGTCTTTTCTCATTCAAGTTGTAATTTTCTTGGTTCTCGGTCTGACAGGTGATTTTTAAATTTTTTAAATTTAATTTCTTACTGTACCCTGGACATTTTGTCTATTATGTTAAGAGACTCCAGGTCCTATTTAAATCCTTTATTTTAGCATGCAGTCATTCTGTTTAGGTTTATCTTGCAGGTCCTGGACTACATTTGTGGACTGTGGTCCCAATGACAGTTTAATTTTAAAAGTGTTTGTGGAATTTTTTTGGTCTGCTTACTTGGTCCTGCTGGGACCCTCTTGGTCCCCACTGAAACTAAGATGTGAGGGGGTTTCTACATACTCAGTCAGTAGGTTTCTTCCACTAGAGGGGGGAATCTCAGGCTTATAAGGTGAAAGAGGCTTCCCTGGCCAGGCCCCTGCTTGCTGGGAGATGGAGAGCATCTCTTGGGCCAGAACCTTCTTGTGGCAAGATCTCTCACAAAGGTGCCCATGAGCCCTCACATGATTCTAGTGGGGGAGGGGAGTCTCAGGGCTAGGGAAACAAACAATGAGACTTGTGGACCAGGCTTGTTTTGGTGAGATCAGTTTTGGTGCTGCTGGCCCCCTCAGTGTCTTTTAATCGGAGAGGGGAGTCTCAGGCCCATGAAAGAAAAGTGCTTCTCCTCGCTATTAACTGGTAGTGGAGCTCCCAAATGATTCCCCTGTTAAATGGTATTGGACAGTCACCTGGTGTTGTAAGAGGGTCTTTTTGATTTGCAGAACGAGTGAGCCTGTATAGACTGTCTTCCTTTGCTAGTTTGGGGTCAGAAAATGTAAGGTGGGAAAATGTAAGAAAATGAAAATGATGGGTGGGAAAATGTAAGACATCCTGCTGCTGTGGTTTTACTCCAGTTCTGGGTCCCAAAACACTTTGCCATCTTCCTAACACATTTTAGAGTTCTTTTCTTCCTTTGTTATTTCCAGGGTTTAACCTATAAGACCTATAGGTTTACTAGGCAGGGAGGAGTGGGGAGAAATAGGTTTTTGGCATCTTCTTTGAACCCAAAGCCTTAGGTAAATTTTCTATTCAAATATAATGCATGCACAGAGAAGGAACATCCTGTTATGGTTGAATTGTATCTTCCAAAAAGATATGTTGAAATCCTAACCCCAGAACCTGACAGTGTGATCTTATTTGGAAAGAGGGTTATTGTGGTTGTAATTATTTAAGATGAGGTCCTATTGGAATAGGGTGAGCTCTTTCTCCAGTAGGACTGTTGTGGTGATGAGAAGAGGGGAAGAGACATGGAGACACAGACATATGAGAGGGGGAACATCAGATGATCATACAGGCAGTGATTGAAGTGCTACCTCTACGAATCAAGAAATGCGGAGAATTGCCACTAAACCAGGAGAAGCTGAAAAGAGGCAAGGAAAAATTCTTGCCTGCAGGTTTTGGAAGGAACATGGCCCTGTTGATACCTTGATCTCAGAATTCTAGCCTCCAGATTTGTGAGACAATACATTTTGGTTGTTTTAAGCTACCCAGTTTGTGGTGCTTTGTTACACCAGCCCTAGTAAAATATTATGCCTTATATTTTCAAAATTTCTTCCAGCCAGAGGAAAGATGTTCTGGTTACGAATCGAACAACTGGTGGATCACAGAAGTGTCATTACCTTTTTCTAGTCTGTAACCAAATTAAATGCTACTAGCCTCTATCGGTTATATCTAAAGGAGGGAACACAGGACAATAAGGCTTCTACATGTTTCTTTTCATAACATTTTCTATTTGGACACCTACAACTTACTATGATGTGTGTTTAGAAACAAAACCTTTACTGCTGCTTGGAAAACTTTTATTCATTTCTTGTTGAATCCCTTTCCATCTTCCCATATTTTCCCCCATCTTCCCATATTTTCCCCCTTAAAACTCTCCCACACTCTATAAGTGATTAGTATCTCCTCTTCTAAACAAACTCCCTCCAGATGAACCAGAAGCTTCATAAAACAAATTCCTCAACTCTTCTCCCATCATCTCCAAGGAAGTGTTCAAATTGCTTTATACCTCCTCCTCCATCTTTGTGTGGCCTCTTGTCTCTAAAGACAAAACTCTCTATTGTCTCTAAAGACAAAACCGGACCTATCTGGAGGAAAAGTGTTAGTGGAAAAAACATAATTTAGGTGAACTTTCTGACATTTCTGGACCTCTGGATTTTTTATTCATAAACTAAGGGTACAGGATTAGATTATACTGAAGATTCCATCCAACTCTAATCTCCTTGACCCAGTTTCAGGAAATCACTTATGGTGACAGACAAATTGAAGAACAGGCTGTACTGGAAGAGGCCAGAAGATCTGCTCAAGAAAATTTGGCAAAGCATGGACCATCTCCTTCCTTTACTTATACTACTTCCTGGTGGAAAGCGATGAGCAAAGAAGAAAATCAAGATGGAACTGGAAAACCTTGGCAAGCCAGTCCACGTAACTATGGTGATGGTGTGTGCAAGATGAGAAGCAAGAACCAATGGACTCAATACCGGTTTTCATAGTCATGCTCTATTCCAGTACTGTTAAGTAGAAATATAATGTGGGTCACAAATGTCTCTGCCTCCATCTTTGTGTCTCTCATGAAGAAATAAATAAAATCCTTTAAAAATAAACAACACAAAATATAAAAAACATACAGAGGAAAAAAGTCTAAAAGTTGCTTAAAATACTATTACATGTATTTGTATAGTGTTTTATGATTTGCCATGTATTTTTGCCTTATTTCATTTTCACAATGATGCTGTGAAGTTTTCTAACCAGAAATTTCCACTTGCTTCCTAGCACACCTCAGGTGTGAACATGTGAAAAGCTAAAATGATCATTTTTCCTTTCTGTACTTGTATTTTTTTCCTGTATTTTTATGAATAAAGAGGGTCATACCATCATTCACTATTTCAAACTGCCTGGGAGACAGTCTACGTACCTACCTACCTATCTTACTTCACTCCTCTCGTCTCTAAACCCCATATCTAATTAGTTAACCAAGTCCTGTTGATTCTACCTTTTATTTTATTTTATTTTTTTCTACCTTTTAAATATATCTTAAATCTAGATGTTTTCTTTTTTCCCCTCCCATCACATCGTGATGGTCAGTCCCACATCATTTCATGACTAAACTATTGTAATATCCTTATAACTGCTCACTACCTCTGTACTAGTACCCTAATCCATTCTCTGTAATCCCCCTTCCAGAACAAAATGAGTTTGACACTTCCCCATATGAAACCTTAATGATTCTATATTTCTTAGACAAGTCCTTCTCTAAGTTTACTGTAGATTCAAATAATCTAAGCATCCCATCAAAGACAAGATTTGGATTCTGATTTAGGATGTCCCAGGTTCTGTATTTTGAAGGGAGACGTTGCTGCTGCTCCTGCTTGTCCATGAACAAGTTGAGTGGTAATATACCTGGAGGATGAAGTGTACACTTTGAGAATAGCATTCACTAGGCTCTTAGGATCTAGCTCTATCTCAATCTAGCTCTCGGCCTTAAAAATTATTTTCCTTCATCTCCAATCAGCTTATGCTGCTTCTCTACTCTCTAGACTCTCTAATCTAAGTAATTAATTTTTGGCATGTGAGAAAAAAAATCCACCTGAGTTGAAACCCCAAATTTAAAATTCCAGTAACTTTTTATGTAACTTTACAACTTCATCACTAAAAGGCAAATGAGAGAGGACAAGCAACAGATTCCAACCTCAGAGTTTATTCTGTCCTCTTGTAGCTTTTGCTTTCCAATGCATCCAAGGAGAATATTTTGTGAAGTCTTCACAATTCTGTTTGTTACCTGGTCCAATTCAGCATACAGAGGGTTAGAGGTCAGAGATAAGAGAACAACTCAAGCTCCCTAAGGCTGGGGGTTTTATTGAAGCAGTATGATGGCCTGGATCCTTTGGAGCTGTTCCAGATAGTGTTGTAAAGTATGGGATACCTCTCTGAGCAACTTTCTCATCTCTTTTTTCAAGACCACTGTCCTTTGTGCTCAGGCAGCCAATATTGTCACATTGTCTGGGGTTTTCCTCTGTTTTACTCATTGCAAAGATCTTCTTCCTTCCCCTTTACAGTCCAGGTACCTGGGTCAAGTTCCATATCCACTTCCCCCATCTTCCCTATCTACATACCATTCTCCTCAGACTTTTGTTTTTGTTCATATGTTCATTTGCTTTCATTCTGGCAATATTTACTGAGCAGAGAATATAGTGATGAAGGGGATGACATAACTCCTATACTCAACATTGCTTAAAGGCTACGAGAGAGGCAGACACTGAAACAATTTAGGGTGTTTTCTTAAAAAAGAAAAGGTGCTTTGGGAGCCTGCACCTGGAGTTCTAATAATTTAATTCACTCCAAGATGTTAATATCTGGCATTACTGGGTTACAGCTCCCACTGGCACTTCTGTTTTAAAAGTTACTCTTTCTTGGGATGCCTGGGTGGCTCAGTCACTTAAGCCTCTGACTCTTGATTTTGGCTCAGGTCATGATCTCAGGGTTGTGAGATCAAGCTCCCTTTCAGGCACCATGATCATCAGGGAATCTGCTGGAGATTTTTTCTCTCTCTCTGTCTCTGCCTTTCCCTCCCTCGTCTCAAATAAGCAAATCTTTTTAAAAAGTACTTTTTTAAATTATTGTTACTGTTATGTTTCCAAATTCCAGATATATATTAATAGTGAGAATAAGAAATCAGAATTCTTGGGAATTTCTAAAATTATAAGTCATTCTGAAAATATATCCAATGTTCTTCACACTCTTAAAACTCATCATTATAGATTTCTAGAAATACTTGATTGATAAATAAGAAATAATAAGTTTGGAAGTTACTAAATACCATAGCCTACAGTGAAAACTTAAACACTGAAAAATTCTAGTGAACATTATTAGGTTGTATTAGGTTGTATTCAAATAAAGTAACATTTGTATCTTCTGGCAAGATTAGCAGCACCCCACCAAATCATATGCCTAAATTGCCATTTTAAGGGTATTTTCTCTCTCAAATTTGTTCAATGGAACATGTTTCATAGGATTTTTGTAAGATATACTGTTCAAGTAGGCTATGAACACACAATATGGCAACAATTGCAAGCCTGAGTGACTGACTAGATGAATCATTTCTCTTATGTAACCTTGTCCTTGTTCCTGAGAAAGTTGGTCTTGACCTTCAACTTCACATGTCCACTTTTACTTCTTGCTTTTGATTTGGCATTGGTATATTCCTTAGAACCAATAAGGTCTTTATGTTGATTGTTAGGTTTAATTCTTGCAGGGGAATTTAGATTATTTTCCCTGATTTCTCAATTGATTTTTCTTAGTATTTGGAATTTGGAAATCATTTTTCACGAAGTTCTGGGGAGGAATTCCTAGAAGAAAACTCTGCTATTTATGTATCACTCCTATAGGGAAATGTGTTTCAAGTTCCAAATGACTGGTTTACCATTTTGAATACTCTTACAAACATCCTTTATGGAATAAGGAAATTTATACTAAGACTTATGATTATTCTTTCCTGGGAGCAGAGATGGGATCATTATATTTTTACCTGTTGCTAATACGCTGGAAATGCCTCTTCTTAAAAGAATTTTATACATAATTCAGCCAAGTAAGGGGAATTGCTTTGCGTTGTGAGTTTCCTATGTAAGCTCTGTCCAGAAATCATGCTTGGTTACAGTTTTAACATTGGCATTAGAGAGTAAGAGGGGAAAAAAGAAGCCTTTTCCTCAGTTTTTTGGATAAGTTAAATGTGCTTCAGTATTAGTACATCCCATCTATGTACCAGAGAAGTTTATAAAAGGAGCAACTCCTTTCTTTCAAGCATTTATCTCTCTGTACTGCCAGAGCTTAGGTGTGGACTATGAAAAGATTCCTCTGGGGCTGACCATTAATCTCAGGAATCCAAAAATGCTATGATATTTGAAAGAAGAAAATAATCCCTCTAGTAGAGGGCAGAAAGACAATTTGGGCAATATTTGGACTTGAGAAGATTTTCCTGCGAACTGTAAATAAAAGAGAAACAAAGTGACAAGTTACGGACACCAAAAGGATGGTTCTAATAGTCCTCTTGTGGGTCTGCCAGGACAGGTACTGAGAGATCCCTAAGGCATTAAACCCTGTAGGATGGGAGGGCAGAAAAGAAATGAAGTCAAGTGCCTGGCATGCAAACATTTGCTGCATTGAATTAAAGTCAGGGCCTTGCCTTTGAATCCTTTACAGTATAATCTGATCAATGAACCAAAGCAAGATTGAAAAACTCTTAAAATCACATTTAAAGAAATTCATACACAGGGACAAATGAATATGGGGTAAATTTACCATAGCAAACCCTCAATTCATCATAACCTCACTAATATCACCCATAATTACCTAGAATTTTAAAGAAAGAACAAACCATGAGAAAATGAACTCACATTAGTGTCTATTCGGGATCTAACATTTTATTGCCCTCTCTAATTGTACCAAAAATAGTATATGGTGAAAACTAGGTTCAGAATGATCAATTTTAAATGCAGAAATAGCAGAAATAATAAAATATGCCTTTTTAAAAATTTTTTTATGGAAGACAGATAAAAACATATAAAGTTTTGAAACAAAATGAAGGTTTTATAACCACAAAAATTAAATGCAGCAGAATAACCAAATACCCACAAACTCTAGTTAATTCAGGCTGCTTTATACCTGAGTACCCATGAGGAAACTTGGAGTCATTATGTCACAGCAGCTTTTAAACCTTCTGGATTTGCAGGGAGTTATGGGGATTACTATGATCTAACTTTTGCAACATGGTTAACCATTCCTCTAAAATTCAGCCTTCCAAGTGATATGTCCTTCTACCAAGACCCTCAGTCTTTTGGGGAATTTCCATTCAAACCAAGCAATTAATGGTAAATGGAGTCCTTCAGGAAATTTCCACTTGCAAGATCTGATACCCGACTTCTTCCCCCCAGTGCGTCCTCTAGGATACTCTCAAGTACAGTTTAGGATTATTTGAGCCATCTTCTCAGACTTATCTCCTTATTCTATTTGTCTCCACTCCAAGCTTCCCTGGCAGGTAGTTCCATAATACAAGCTTAGAGTTGAAGCAGCAAGGGAATAGGCCGTTCCAGAGTCCACACAAAACTCTAGGTGGTCACCAAAGGAACTGCAGAGTAGCCAACCTTCCCCTCCTCAGCACCTCACACACATCTCCTGGAAATAGATATTACCATCATCAGGTAGTGCAAATGTAATCAGTAAAAGCCTCTGGAGAAGGCTGGAAGCTTGGAATAATCTCCATCCCAAACCTAGATTGAAACTGAAAACTCTGAGAAACCCAAAGATGGTTTTCAATTCTCTAACTCCTTTAGCCTAAAAACAAATAAAAATAAATAAAGGAAGGAAAGAAGGAAGAAACTAAAAGAGTTTATTTCCCAGGCTACAATTACAAAACTGTGGAAGAAAGAAAGCCTAAAAATGATAACTAGGCAGCCTTTATAGGAAGAAGCAATGCCTCACCCCTAGGAAACTACTCAGCAAATACTCTTAGGTATGTTTTTAGCCAAACTTGTTATTAAATAATAATCCAATTGTTATTAAATATTAGTATCATCAACATAATTTTTAAGGTGATGGTGGTAGTAGAGGAGCTATTAGGTGAAAAACAGAATAATTTGGCTTCTATTTTCTACCATAGCTGTTTATGAAATATATTACATATTGTGTTATATCATAGTATATATTATATGTAGCTGACTATAGGGTTTTTCCATGGGGAAAAGCACAGAACAGACCAACTACAGAAAATATATGCTCTAAATTGAGATATAACTGACATATATAACATTATATTAGTCAGATGTACAACATAGGGATTCTGTATTTGTATACCCTGAAATGATCATCACAATAAGACTAGTGATCATCTGTCTCCATACAGTTATAAAATGTTTTCTTATCGTGAAAACTTAAGATTTATTCCTAGCAACTTTAAAATATACAATATAGTACCATGCTGTGTGTTACGTGCTCTATAGTATGCTTTTAGAAAGCACATTATTTAAACAGAGAAACATAAGAAACTGAATTTAAGACAAACACTTATTCTCAACAGAAGACATTCTTTGGTCCTTTATGTGCAAATAGAATTTCCTATCTGGATATGCCCAATCTTTGACTCATTTATAACCCACTCTGTGTCTTCGACTGTGGTTATTACTGTTGGTACCTCACCCGTATTGCCCCAGCTCCCACATTTCTGGGCACCCCAGCCACTAAGTTCCTGTGACTCTTTCCTTGAGGGTTTTCTCTGACTGTGGAAGTCCACCTAACACATATGTGGGGCAAACCAGAAATACCTAGAGGTAACATTTTTCTGGGAACCATCTTCAACCAATAACTGAGGGAAGTTGGTAGGAAAATAACCCAACTGCCTCCCACCTCAATTGGAACAATGCTGAAGTGTATTCTGCATAATTAGAGTTCTTGGGAGATACTAGTCCCCTGATCTCTCATGCTACCTGAAATCACCTTCTAAATCACCTATGCCACATCCTTTTCTCAGGGCATGTTTTGGGGGAATTTATCCTAAGGTATCCATCACAGGCTTAATCTCACCCATTCTATCACCTTTATACTGACAACACCAATCACTTAGGGAGAAATAAGTCTCAGAAAAACTTGGGCTGAGATAGAAATGGAGCACTTAACTGCCTTCTTTCCTCTAGTCTGTGCTTGCTACAGCCCCACCTGTAACCCCATGCCCACCTCTACTCCTTCCCTCACCCTGATCCAACTCCTCCTACCCTCCCACTAATAAGCCACCACTCCTCCTAGAAACAATAGCCATTGCTGATTCTTGTTCAAAAAAAAAAAAAAAAAGCTGCACTGATGAAATAGCAGATGGCAAGGATAGGTACATATCAACTTCCTGCATACAACCTTTCTTAATTCACTAAGACCAGAATTTCTGGGGAACATCCGGAAATCCAGACATTTCCTTTGATTGTTGCAGCTATGATAAAAGTAAGCAGAGCAAATCTCTGATTCTACACCTACCACCCACTCTTCCCCCACGCCAAGATAATAAATTGTTTAAAATACTTTGCTTTTAACTCTTATGATATATTGCCTCTGTTATTGCTTTCTATTTATACCTCTAGTCCAACAGTTCCTGGAACTGTTGATGCGTAAAGCTTAAACCAACTGCTCCAATTTTGAACAAAACTGACAGCTCTCTTTGGATTTGCTAATTAGGAAAATCTTTAAGGCAAAGAACTGGGTAAAAAGAGTGTATTATTCATTTCTAAGCAGTCCTTTTTGATCTAAATCAATAAAAGCTATTTCCTCCTCTGATTCGTCCTATATGTTGTTCATATTCCCAGATGATCATTCTTTAAACTCTTTGTTCAGTGGAGACCATAGCTTTGTGATGAGCTGCATGTACTGTCTTTTCCAGCCACTTGTTTCCCTAACATGTGATTTTGGACAGACCAGTGACTGCAGAGTTTTCCAAAGCAAGGTCCCAGACCACCTGCATCAGCACCGTATGGGGCAGTGGTTGAGATTCATCAGACTACCTTCAGCTGACTCAATGCCACTTTAAGGAGAAGCCCAATAATTGTTAGGTGTGGATTCAGTTTGGGAACAGATTTGGGTGTTCAAATTTGACCAGACAGTTTAGACTGTGAAGTTCAAACTATGTTCTTCTCTTGTCTCCCAGACTGAATTCATGGCTTTGGCCTCATTAGTTGGCTGTAGCTAACTAAGCTAACAAGTTTTTATGCTAATGCCATTCCTAGGAATGACAGATAAATGCTAATCCTTTCTGCTGGAAAGTGAAAAAAAAAAAAAAGAAAACAATGAAAAAGATTGTTTTCAAAGGGTAAAAATATACCCTTGTTTTCTAATGGGAAAAATATGACTTGTATAAGCATCACATTTTACAGGGTAGAAGCAGGGCTCATATTTTGATGATTTTGATAGACTATCCCTCTGGGAACAGATCTTTGAGGAAAGAAGTTCTAGTTTCCTGACTTAGATGTTGGAGAAAAATGAAGGAGATTGTTTTGCATTTGTATTGGGGAAGAAATGTTCTTATTTTAATTTTTTTTCTAAAATCAGTGTTTTGGGGACATCCACAGTTCAAATCTCGTGCAATCTGATGTTCTTGGTTTTTCTGTCTGTCAAGATGCTATTAAGTAAATTCAGTCTCTTTAGAAGTAATCATCGTTTCCTGGCCCTGCGTTTGGAAGGATTTCCAAAGAAGATGACAGAAGTTTGGAACAGAATCACACTTGGCAGTGTCATGACAGTATTCATTATGGGCATATAGAGTATAGTTTGGCTTAAAGAGGAGGGGGATTTTACTCTGAAATCCCATAGCGAATGTGTTTGTAGATGTCAACAAACCATTGTGAGAAAACATGCCTGACTCTGGTGAGTAAATAAAAACTTTCTTCCTAGAGTAGAGAAGCCATTGTGGGATCAGTTGATCTATGTAAGAACAGAACAATAGTGATGTCTTTTAGAAACTCTTAGCTTCCAGAGCAGTGTGCAAAATACACATATTTTGATGAAGTTCACATTTACCACTGATGGGAGTTGGCAGCATGTGGCATTTTCCCAAAAATGTTTGCATTGTTCTTTGGATATTGTAGCATGTCCTTATATCCGTGTAAGGACATCACAAAATAATATTGTTTGTGGCTCACTATTGCTGACTAAAGTCTTTATGTCAGCACTGGTTCCATATGAGAGATGTTTATAGTAGGAGTTAATTCATAGAAATGTGCCTGATGAAAGAAGTATGAGCTCTTGTGTTCAGAATGGGCTTACAAGCTCCTCTGTCTTTCCAACCTGATAAGTTATACAGCTCCCTATCTCTTTATGTCTAGCCAAGAATTTTCCAAGGCAAAAGATCTAGAAGTATTTCTTAATCACTTGAATACCTGGCAACATAAATGAAAATATTTTGCACAGCTTTTCTGTTTATGAGTCATTGGCCCAAGGAGCATAAACCAATTTTTCAGTTTTAAAATTATTTGAACCTTTTGTTACTCTCCTCCTAATTAGTGTCCATTGTGTTTCAAAACCCATTTTTATGTATTTATTAATAGCAAAAGTATTAAATGAAACCATAGAAACCTCTGGAGGAGAAAGAGTTCTATTTCCTTTTTAAAAAACAAGTAATTTACTGAACTTCTTTTCTACTGAAATCAAAAGCTTTAACTTTAATGGTTGGAAATTAACATTCAGTTAACATTTTTTCAGCTTCTTAGTCTCTTTGAACTTCTACCTCGACACATAGTCTGCCAAATTCATGAAAAGAATTATTTAAATCAATCAATCAAAAGTGCTTTTTAACAGGTTTATATATCATATACATGTTTTAAATTTTCTGCCTTACTTAATATTTGATTTTCTGAAGTGTTATGTCGAAATACCATTTTTGGAAAGCAGTTTTTATTTCTCTATCATGGACATCCTAATTGAAATTATTTTTGTTTTGGTTTGATTTTCTTGGCTTGAATTTTTAAAAGATTGACTTAGAGCTTTTGTGCTTCAATTTTATCCTAAACCCAACCTGAAAACCCCAGTTGAATTTAATATGATCTATGTAAATCCTAGTCACCAAAGAGGGTGTATGGATCAGCATCATCAGCCTCATTTGGGGGCTTGTGAGAGTCATAGTTTCAGGCCCCACCCTAGACCTCTTGATTCAAAATTTGTACTTTTGTTTTTAAGATTTATTTACTTATTTTAGAGAGGAAGAGACAGAGAGAGAAAGTGCATGAGCAGGGGGAAGGGCAGACAGAAAGGTAGAGAAAGAATCCTCCAGCAGACTCCCTGATGATTGTGGAACCTGATGCAGGAGCTAGGCACTTAATTGGCTAAACCACCCAAGCACCCCCAGAATCTGTAACAAGATTTCTAGGTGATTCTTGTACACATTAAAGTTGAGAAGCTCTATTCTGACCTAATCCTTTTTTTTAATAATGTTTTTTAAGATTTTATTTATTTATTCAGATATAGAGAGAGGAGAAGCAGGCTCCATGCCGGGAGCCCGACGTAGGACTCGATCCTGGGACTCCAGGATCGTGCCCTGGGCCAAAGGCAGGCGCCAAACCGCTGAGCCACCCAGGGATCCCCCTAATCCTTCTATATTATAGTGGCAATTTCAAATTAAAGTCAGTGGCTTGGTTTTATAAATTTAAAAGATACCATAATAACCAGAAGATAGTAAATCTTTAAGGTAGAAGGCACTGTGATAACAATGTCTACTGCTGAGCATCCTGTTAACAGCTCAATCTGTGCTTAAGGTTTTTGGTGCTATGGTGTTGATATGATGACCCACTGGCCCTGTACTGGCACTAGAGAAAGGGACAAAGTATGGCGAGGGAGCTCACAGCCAAGAGGAGAGACACACTACTGACTGTAGAGATCTAGAAGTAGCACAGGGAGTGCTTAATTCTGTGGCTAGAAGGCAGGCCAGAGAACAGAACAGGAAGGCTTCTCAAAGAAGATGACTCCATGTCAAGCATTTCACTGCATGGGCAAGCTGGAGAATGTTCCAGGCAGACAGGCATGAAGAGAGTGAGACAATAAACATTGCTAAGGAAATTCACATGGTTTGGTTTGGATGAACATGAGGTCTGTGTATGTATGCATGGGGGACGGCAGGTGGGAGAACACCTGAGGAAACAGTGGGTAATGAGGCTGCTGAAGAGTCACAGATGCCCTCCAGTGCTAAGGAGCTTGGTTTGGGTTAAAGGGAGCCTGCGGAATTTTTGAAGAGGGAGGGCCCAGCCAGCTTGGTGTTTTTCAAAGGTCATTCTGGATGCAGTATGGAGAATGGACTGGAGGTAGGTGGAACAAGAGAAGAGTCAGGGAGACCAGCATGGAGGAGGCGGCAGTGGCCTGAGTGAGAGACAGTGATTGCCTGGCATGAGGTGGTAGCCATGGATGGACAGCTCAGGATAGAATCCAAAAATAAAGAGGAGAGAGAGAGACAGAAAGAGAGAGAGACAGAGGGAGAGAGGCAGAGACACAGGGAGAGGGAGAAGCAGGCCCCCAGCAGGCGACCCGACACAGGACTCAATCCAGGGTCTCCAGGATCATGCCCCGGGCACTAAACCACTGGGCCACCAGGGCTGACCACATTTTCTGATTTTTGAACTGCTACTTTTCAGACTTGGTTTTGCATCCCTCTACAAAGCCCTCAGTTTATTTATATCCCAGACGCATTGTAGTGCCAAGAGTCAAGAAAAGGTAAAGTTAAGTGGGGAAAGGGAACTAAAAATTACTGGGTACCTAAACAAGCCAGTGCACCATAAACATTCCCTCAATTACTTCCCACAATGCTCAAAGTAAGTATTATTACCTGTTTTAGACATGAAAAGAATAAGGATTTCCCTATGATTATTGGCTTCTACTAGTAGAATCTGAATTTGTACCCAGAGATCTGTGATTCACATATTAAAGTATCTGCACTGCCTTAGAGGAGCTTAAACTACCACTGCTCCCATGCTTTGCTGAATGCATAGGTGACAATCAGGCTTCTCTGGCTACACAACTTCCCTACTGAACAAGTTAACTGGAACCAGAAGATAAGCAGAGAAGATACCCCGAGTGGCCAGGTAGATGACACAAAATCCAAAATCTTTATGAAAGGACCTCACATGCACAGCTTGTTTACTTTGCTTGTACATAATGCTCTCAAGCTGGGCCATATGTTTTTGCAGCCCACAGACGATTAGAAACAGCAAATTAAGAATGAGTGGGAAGCAAGTGAGATCTACTAGCTGACAAATCGACATCAAGGGAGGAGATAGAAAAATGTAAAGAGCCATAGATATAAAAAGTCAAGAAGCCTAGGTAATAGTTTTGGTCACTGATATTGAGGCAGACAGTCCCACAGATTTTACTAATCCTTCAGGACATGATGGTATTATAGCACAAGGTATAAACCCAAAGAGTTAACGTAAACCTTATCTCCCACCCAAAGGAGAAAGTCTCAATATAACATCTGGCATCAGAGTATCATTTTTGCCTCTAGCTGAGCCATTCCAGTAGTATGACAGTGTGGATCTCTTTTCTGGTTAGCAGTTATTAGCAATTCTAGAAGATCCTTATAGTCCACTAAGAAAAATCTCTCTTAGTAATGTCCACCAATTGTCCAGTAGTCAGTGTGTGTGTGTGTGTGTGTGTGTGTGTTTTACATGATAATCATCCAAACCTTAGGAAATGGGTGTTACCAGTGTGGATTGGTAACATGAAACTCCAGGACTATAGTCTTCAAAGAGCTGCTCTTTCTTTGTCTCTCACTTTCTTTCAAGTCTGCTCTGAGAGGATGCTCTGCCCCCAGCTAGGACAATCTCATGACATCAGTGGTAAATCTCAGGAAATAAAATATTCTATAGTCACTTTAAGTTGTAAACACAGCCCCGATCCTGTGGTTTAGTGTCTAATCAAATATATTTATCGATCCTTCAGTATTCGCTGGAAGTGACTCTTCTTCCCATCCTCCGCCCTTCCTGCCTTGAATGGCAGGCTTTTCCACTCTGTTCACTGCTCATCTTCCCAATTCTGTAACTGCTGTTTCCAAACATGGAACTCTAAGCAGGGAGAGGAGGAAAAGTTGAGAGGGAACAGGAAAGCTCCTACTTGACTGGTGTGGCCCTGCCCTGGCTCTTCAGTCTCATAGGTTTAATGTGCAATGAATCACACGGAGATCTCATTAACATGAAGATTCTGATTAGGTGGCCTGGAGTGAAATCTGTGATTATGCATTTCTAATAAGTTCCTAGCTTATACAGATTGTGCTAGGCTATGGATCTTGCTTGCTTTGAGTAATAAGCATTTAGAGATTCCCCTTTGGGTCCACTCGTTGCAATACTTTTAATGGAACTAGTTAATGGAATTTCATTACTTCAGCAAACTCTTTCAACTATAGTTCCCGGTGGTGCAAATCATTATACTTTATTGTTGGTGACCCTCACCCTGATGGGCTACCCCCTTGGTCACAGTAACTTTCACTATAACTTCAGGTTCCGTTTCCAAAGGTAATTTATCTAATCCCCAGGTTTCACATAACTTTGACTTTCATATTTACATGGATAAAGACAGACATCTAGACACCCATTTGCTGAGTAGCTATAGAGCACTGTAACTTTCCAAATGACAGGCACAAGCCCCTCTGTCCTCTAGATGTAGGAAATGCATATGGAACCCTCCTGACAGAGCTATGCAAGTCCATATACTGGACTTGGGTTTGGAAGGAGGGAAATGAAACTGGCAGAACAGCTCTTTCCAAAGAAATTGCTTCACATCTTCTCTCTCCTTATCCAACAATCTTGTTTTTTAAAATTCACAGTCTGGGTGAAAGGCCATGTATGCCATAACCAATTCAGATATTTCTTTTAAAAATTTATATCTTGGTCATTAATGTCATGGCTAAATTTTGTATCTCATAAACTACAATATACCCCTATGTTTTCTCCTGTGACAAAGATCTTGTTTTCACATATGGTTTCTGAATTATTCACCATTTTATAGATCCCTTTTCATTTGTCAATATTCTACCTAAAATAAGGTAGCTAGAATCAGACCTATTATTGCACATAGAGTCTGACCAGCCCAGTGTTGACTGGAGAGGTGTTTTTCTGTCTTTTACTTGTTTGACTTCATTAACACTCTTGTCATTTGAATGTATATGGAAGAGAAAAGGGAAAAAGGGAAAAATCAATGATAAGTATATGATCTTGAGTGGGACTATCTGTAAAATTGAACACCATTAGTAGAAAGCAAAGAAATTAAGATGATATGGAGAGTAGAGTAGCTCCATTTTAGACCTGTTGGGCTTGAGATGCCAGCAGGAAACCTATGTGGAAATATTCAGTAGGTATTAAGAAATTGGATACTGGAACATACTATAAGTTAAATCTAGAAATAGAGATTTAGGGATTATCCTTATAAAGATAATATCTGAAGTCTAGAGAATAGAAGATATAGGAAGAAGGTAGCCAGTTCAAGCCTGGAAATGATGAAAGTTCACACAGATTCCAAGAGAAGACAACATATTCTCCAAAACTGGATAGTTACCTATGTGACTCAAAATATTTCTACCTATCACATTGTTTGAAAGTTGTATCAGCTTTATTTCTTAGAATTTTCCCAATAGAGAAGAGTATATGATGCCACTTAGGAGGGAGTTACATGCTAGTTGCCTGATAATTCATAAGGAATATAATTTACCTGATTAATAACCATTGCCACCCACTACTTGTCAGGCCGGAATCTTATGAGAATGACACATGAAACTTTTGATGTGTAGGAGGAATTGGAGATGAGACCTGGTCATTTGGGGAAAAAGTAGGGATGGGCAGCCAGAAGTTGTGTGGACTAAGGTGTAGGAGAGTATTTGCAAACATGACAGGGGTACTTCAAAATTCATTGCTTCATGGAACTAACATCTACTCAAAATGAGTTATTTTGTTGAAGAATCCTCACCTAGCCAATGATTTTATTTTAAAAAGCATGCATTCCAGTTAAAAATCACTTTAGGTTTACTTTTTTCCTTTTGCTTTTAAAAATTGGATTATATTATATTATTCTTCATTATATAATATATTTGTTATCTATAGTCAAAGGAGTGGGAATCTCTGTTTTACAGTAAAGCATGAAGAAATGATACTATATAAATTTGTTTGAAAGGATATCCACAAATCTTTATGTATTTTCCTATTTCAAAAATGTAACTTTTTATTCGAATCTGGCATTAAACCTCTAAATTTCAGAATACAAATACCCCATATAAGGTTTGATTATTGTTTTACTTTCTATAAATACATACTAGGATAATAGTAATTTAATAGTTGCATGAAATAATAAGTTTAATAATTGTATAGCTAAAGAGATATACTGTTAAGTGTATGGTGTGTGTGTGTCTGTATATATGTGTACATAAATATATATATATATATATATATTTAGAGAGAGAGAGTGTACAGTATTACCCATTTAGTTTAAACTCTCACAAGCTGTCATCTTGACTGTATAAGCAGACTAGTGATATATGAATTATACATACATGATCTTTACATTATCATAATACATTCTGAAAAATCTTTGTTCAGACTTGTTACATCATTTAAAGATAACGTGTTCAGTGGCAAAATTTCTGGTGGAAACATTTTAGCATTATATAAGCTTCATTAATTGGTAATGCTTGCTAGCTTTTGACATTGACTAAAATTGCAAAGATGGAAATCAGAATTCTAAGGATTCTTTAGGAGGGTGTGGGGATATGCTAGAGATCACAACACATACCACAAACTTGGCTTTAAACAGCCACGTTTCTAATTTTCCAAAGTTAGTCATTCCCAAATACCACAGTCAGCATTAAAAACACATATGGTAAGGGCTGGATGATCCAGCATTTAGTCAACTAGAACTCTCAGCCAGTTTGAAAAATTATAACATAATAGTTAATATCTGTAATCATGACTCTTGGGATAAAAGTCTTAGCTATATTTCTTATATGCTCATTGCATAAAAGTTTTAATATAGTTTCTAATGTAACGTATTATTTTATTTAAGTAACAGAAGAATTCTATGAGTGGCCACCTGGATGGCTCAATCAGTTAAGCATCTGACTTTTTTTTTTTTTTAAAGATTTTATTTATTTATTCATGAGAGACACAGAGAGACAGAAGCAGAGACACAGGCAGAGGGAGAAGCAGGCTCCCTGCAGGGAGCCTGATGCTGGACTCAATCCTGGAACTCCAGGATCATGCCTTAAGCCAAAGGCAGACACTCAACCGCTGAGCCACCCCAGTGTCCCAAGCATCTGACTTTTGATTTCAGTTCAGATTCTGATCTCAGGGTTGGGGGATGGGGGCTCTGTGCTGGGCATGGAGTCTGCTTAAGATTCTCTCTCTCCCTCTGCTCCTCTTAAGAAAAAAATTCTTTAAAATGGATGGTATCATCCCCATGTTATGGATGAAACAAATGAAGTTCAGAGAGGTTAAATTAATTTTTCCAAGGTTGAATGGTGAGAAATAGATATCACTGTGTTCTCTTATCTCCCAGGAACACTTAAGTTCCAAAATGTTGTCATGTACTCATTTTTGGCAAGCTAGTAATCTATATTTGATCTGTCTTTGATAAGATAGTGTACTTCATTTTCAATCATGTTAGATAAGAATATTGCATTTATGTATACCGGTTGCTCCTTTTATAAAAATATAATGAATGCCACCATGGGCAGTAGAATACATGCTTCACATTATTTTTTTCCCAGTGTTAGTAACAGAGTTGAATGTAGTTATCCACTAAGTATCTAGACATCGTCCCGTCAGAGTCCCCTAGTAATCAATAAGCTTCTTAAGATGTACGTCTAGAGCTAATATTGGAGGTTGTGGCCATGGCTTACAGCAAAGTTAATTACCTCATTGACTGCACGTGCCCACTCTCCCTCTTGCCCTCTCTCAGATGCGCGCGCGCACACACACACACACACACACACACACACATACACACACACAACATACACACGTGAAAAGACAGGATTTATGTATAGATTTGGGATCTATTTAGAAAGTGGAATTGGTAGAATCAACCGTTTGTCATCAGCAAGTGTTTCCTTTTTTAAAAAGATTTTATTTATGTATTTATACATGAGAGACAGAGAGAGAGAGAGAGAGAGAGAGAGAGAGGTAGAGACTCAGGCAGAGGGAGAAGCAGGCTCCATACAAGGAGCCCAATGTGGGACTCGATCCCAGGTCTCCAGGATCACACCCTGGGCTGAAGGCAGCACTAAACCACTGAGCCACCCAGGGATCCCCTAGCAAGTGTTTCCTAATTAGATGCCTGATACCATTTCCTAGATACATCTCAAATCCTCCTACTTCTGTTTGTTTCCACACTCACCACCCTAATCTGATTCATTATTGCCTTCCTGGACTTCAATAGCCTCCTAACCAGTCTCCTTGTTTTTACTCTTGCCCTTGGCCACTGCCAATCCATTCTCCCCAGGGCAACCAGAGTGTTACTAAACTTCAAGTCTTATCATGTCACTACTCTACCTAAAATCCTACCTTGGCTACCCACTTAGGGGCTGTCAGAGTTGACCCCTGTCTAGCTCCACAATTGGTGTCATCTTGAGCTTTCTTTACTCTAGGTTCTCTGACTTTCTTGTGATATCTCTTATTTACTGCATTCCACTAAGCCTCAGCATCTTGAGACTTGCTATTCCCTTGGTTTGAAAAACTTCTTTTCTCCCTTTTCACTTTGATTAACCATCCTTTAGGACTTAGCCTAAATGTTGATTTCTCATGGTGACTTTGCATGATATCCAGGCTAGCCTATCCAATTACTCTTCGTAGCATCCTGTTGCTTTTGTAGTACCCCCCATAATTGTACAATTTAACTAAACAATCCTATATTATGCCTTATTAAAGTTTCTCTCTCTTTTTTTTAAAGACTTTTATTTATTTGTTAATGAGAGACACAGAGAGAGGCAGAGACGTAGGTAGAGGGAGAAGTAGGCTCCCCACAAGGAGCCCGATGTGGGACTTGATCCCAGACCCCAGGATCACATCCTGAGCCAAAGGCAGACGTTTAACTGCTGATCCACCCAGGTGTCCCTAAAGTTCATCTCTCTCTTTTTTTTAAGAGTTTTTATTTATTCATGAGAGACACAGAAGAAGAGAGAGAGAAGCAGAGACACGGGCAGAGGGAGAAGCAGTCTCCATGCAAGGAGCCCGACGTGGGACTCGATCCTGGGACTCCAGGATCATGCCCCTGGCCAAAGGCAGGCGCCAAAATGCTGAGCCACCCATGGATCCCTAAAGTTCGTCTCTTATACTTAGTTGTGAACTTTATAAGAGTAGGTTTTCTTCATCCATTCCTATTTCCCTATCTCCTTAGTACAGTGCCTGACCTTTGTCAGCCACAATATATTTTCCTAAAAAAATTTTGCTTGTATTTACAAATACTAAGCTTCTTAGCCTTTAATGATACAAGATGATTATGGTCTATGTCTTAGAAATGGCCACAAGCTACTGTGGGTTTGAATATTTTAATAGCCAGAATTTGGCCAAACTCAGGAATTCATCACTAAGGTTGATATACCATTGCCAACTGGATCTTGAATTTATATTTGATTGTCTACCAATTATGTCACTCGCTGATAGTTAAATAATGGAGCTCAGAGGACTTCTTAATGGGAGGTGTTGAAGAAAAGTCAGGAAGCTTTGAATATAGGATGGTGGTAAGTATAAAACTTTGAGAGATGCTATGAGGTAGAGGCTAATGAGAGAGAAGTTACATGGATAAAGGTATAAAGAAGAAAACTATTTTCTGAAAGAGGTCCATTAAGTAGACTACAGGTTTAGAGATACATTGGCAAGTTTAGATTTGAAGAGGTTATCGAGAAAATTCAGCAATTTTTTTGTTTCTCTGTCTTTCTGTCTGTTTTTGTCTTCCTGTCTCTCCCTCTCTTCTTCCCCTTCGTTCTTCCTTTCCTCTTCCTTACCCCTCTTGAGCAATTAATATTTGCTCATGAGAGTGGAATCATTTGACAAGCACTGGAATAAAGGTCAAGACACACAGACAATGTTTATAGAGTAACCGGGATTTCCATTAGGTAATTTTCTGGTAACACCTTTGTAAACAAATGTGAGAATAGTACAAAGTGTTTATCATGACAGTTTTTAATCAAATCCATTCACTAAGAAAGCTGTAAAATAATTTGCAAAGTGCTTTGGGATAATGAACTACTATATAAACACAGTTTTATCCTAGCAACTGAAATTATAAGACTATTTGTTTTAGAAAATTTCAACTCTGGTATTTTATTTCCCTTGAGTGATTACAGTAGATCGATTTATGAAACTGAATGTTCTTCACTTGGATTAAATGATTCTATGTGTATTTGTGCTGATTAGCTGTTAGTAGGGGATGAATACTGTTAGCAATAACTTTTGCTTTTGAATTTCATTTAAAAATTTTTGAGATTCAGAAAAGCATTTTGGGAATCACATCTGGTGTGCAGGACACGGGTGAGTTTTAAGCCTGTGCTTTGCTCTTGGAATCATGCTTGTGCCAAAGCACATGCAGAAACTCAATATTCCTGGAGTGACTGTGCTTTTTTTTTTTTTTTTTCTTTTTTATGGTGTTAAAAAGAAAGAGCTATTGGCTTGGTAAAAATGAGGAAGAAGGAGAGAAGGAAAAAGAACACCAACAAAACCTCAGCAATACCTAAAACATGATACTCTCAATGCATTATATATTGGAGGCAAGTAGAGATTTCTAACAGGCTGCATTTAATTTTAATTATTTTCCATAGCCAGAAGAAGAGCTACTCTTTTAAGACTCACAGTTCAATTCCCTTTTGTGTAACTTGTCTATTAAGGGCACCTTGCTAACTGGAAGTCTCCAAGGTTCAGAGAACTCATAAACCCAGACTGCAGTTCTCGCTATAGTTACTCTGCCCAAAGCCCAAGGCAGCCCATCTCAGGTTCATGATGAGTTTATCTGCTAGTTTACAGTACACCAAGACTCTAGTAAAGGAGAAGATGCATCAAACTTTTATTGGATGTCTAATGTGGGCTGTGGCTATTTTCAACATAGTTCACAGAATCAGAGATCCATCTATGCTGAAGTTGCACAAGGGTTTTTTGTTTGGTTTGGTTTTGGTTTTCCAAGAGTTTTTGGAAAGATTTATTTATTTATTTGAGAGAGGGAGAGAGAAAGAGAGAGAGCTTACACAAGGGGGAGGGGCAGAGAGAGGAGAGAGAATCTCGAGCAGACTCTTTGCTGAGACCAGAGCTGGTCTCCATCTCACAACCCTGAGATCAGGACTTGAGCCAAAACCAAAAGTCGGATGCTTGCCAATGGATCCAACCAGGTGCCCCAAGTTGCAGGAGGTTTTAAACTGGCTGTCACGGTCTGTCAAGAGGATTCCACATTTAGTAAAGAAACATGCCCCATGATCTCAGCGAAATGAAATATCCGTAGAAGTTTAATCCCAACTCATGTTCTTGAATCAAGAATATGTTGGGCAGCCCGGGTGGCTCAGCGGTTTAGCACCGACTTCAGCCCAGGGTGTGATCCTAGAGACTGGGGATTGAGTGCCACATTGGGCTCCCCGCATGGAGCCTCTTCTCCCTCTGCCTGTGTCTCTGCCTCTCTCTCTCTCTCTGTCTCTCATGAGTAAATAAATAAAATCTTTAAAAAAAAGAAGAATCTGTCATAATATCCCAATTTCCTGATGTAGGAGAATTAAACAGGAATTATTAATCATATTCAGTGTCAATTGAAATTACTAAATGCAAATCTGACTGAACAGTCTCATTGGTTGGTAGGCCCTACAACCAATTCCTCACTATCGGTTAGCTAATTAAGAAGTCCACACACACACACACACACACACACACACACACATTTTCGCCCCTCCTAAAAACTCAAGTTAACAGTGATTTAAAGACCATGCTTTTTTCCTCTTGCTTTGTGCTGAGTGCTTAAAGTTTTTAATACTTGAAGCATTTAAAAAAATATTTATGCCCAGGCCCCACTCTCACAGAGTCCAAGTCAGCTGGGCTCGAAAAAGACCTGGGCATTCCTATATTTTAAAAGGTGGCTGTTGGGGTGTCTGGGTGGCTCAGTGGGTTAAGCATTTCCTTTGGCTCAGGTCATGACCCCAGGTCCTGGGATGGAGCCCTGCTTCTCCCTCTCCCTCTGCCCTAGCTCTACTCCCCTCCCCCTGCTCATGTGATCTCTCTCTATCAAATGAATAAAGGAACTCTGTTTTTTTTCTTTTTTTGGAACTCTGTTTTTTTTTTTTAAAGAGTAGTTGTTACTAGAGCCCAAGGTTGAGAACAGACAAATGCTATTGCATTTCTTCTTCCTGCTCACATTCATAAGGAGACCTGCCATGATAATTTTGCATATCCAGAAATTGACATTCAGTTTAAGGCTAAGATTTGAACCCATGTCTTCAGGATTTTTAAGTCTTTCCTTTTCTCATCAATCACAATTCTTAAGACTTCCAGTGAGATCAAAGCATTTTCATAGAAAGATGCTCAAAGCTATTGCACGAGAAAGGGAAAAGAAAATTCAATTATAGCAGTTAGGCTAAAAATAGAAGATTTATTTAAGGCTTAGCAAATTCTCTGAAGTTTTACACGTTTGCGGTGATGGAAAGCTTAATGTATCTTACTTGGTTACATAATGTCACATTGAAGAGTCTGGCACTAAAGTATCAAGCCATCTTCCCCCCAGCTTGTCTAATATGTGAACTTTGAAAACAGGGCAAAAAAGGTGACATTCAAGTTTTCTCCACATGTATCTTAACTTCGTAGAAAACAAAATATTTTTTACCATTTTTCTCTGACATTCAATCCCTTCCATAAAACATGGATAATATAAACTGTTTTGTACCTACCATTACTGTGGTTGACTATTTCCTTTGAATCTCTCTTCTTCTGGGGGGAGAAGAGGATGTTGAACATGCAAAATATTATCATGGGCCAACTTATCCCTATTGTATTCTCAAAATACAAATAATTACCCAAATGTAAACATCTGAATCTGAGCCTCAGGTAGGTCAGTTTCATCTAAGATTGAGCACTATTCTATTTTTCTGTCCTTCCCATTTTCATTTTCTGTCTTTGGCAGAGCCTCCTATAGCAGATGTAGTAAGAATGTGCAGAGCCGCCAAGATGCTTAATCAAGTTCCTGTGATTGTTGTGGCTGTCACCTCAAATTTCAGATTCAGAAACACAACTTTATCAACTCATCCACAGATGATGAGGCTCTTGAGGGGAAGTATAATTTGTATTGACAAAACTCACAAGCAATTAATTTATAAATCATGATGCCAATTTGTTAAATTACAATGGGCCAGGAACAGTTTGCTCATTGGATTTTTTCCCTTTTTTTTTTGTTTGTTTGTTCTTTCAATAACAATTAATTGAATGCCTCTTTCTTATAAGATGTTCTTCATACTGGGCTTGTCTTTACAAGTTAACAGATGATAAACCAGAAATGTTTTTGGTTGTTTGTTGGTTAAAAAGGACAAAATCCTACTCAAGCTTGTTTGAATTAAAAGGAGTTTATAGTAAAATAATAGATACATTCAAAAACAAAGTACAGGAAGGGAATAAAGTGAAAAGCTATTAGGTATCTCTCTAACTCTTGCTCTCACTGTCTCGCCTTCTCTATCATTCAGACACTCTCAGACTGAGTGGTCTCATTGTATCTCAGCCCTGGTTTGGGCAACCTTCCTTTGCTTGCACACAGCCCACCATGGCTGTCACCCAACATGATCACCAATTCAGAATGTGTAAGACCTCATAGCCAGCAGGAGCGCCCACACATCTCTACCCAATCTGCACACTCTCCAGGCTTCTTAGCTTTATTTCCTTGGAAAGACTCTGACTCATCCTCATCTATGGATATTTCTCCAGGCCAAGTATCTAAATCCTGCCCAGTCATGATCTATATGTACCTGACCCAGACCTATCCCTCTTCTAGGCTGGAGATTCAGTTTTAATGGAGAGCTTGCAGGTGGGAGACAATGGGAGAACATCTAATATATTGGTAATGTGAGGCAGCCTTTAGGCATTCTCCTGTTGGGTATAGGAGCAATCTGAGTGAGGACTGTAGGACTGGGACCAAACTGATAGGACAATTGAAGATGTCCTTCCTACAAGCCATAGAAAGTTAAATCATAGAGGCAAGGCCAGGAGAAAAGGGACAGCACCCCAGAGGTTTTCATGCCTCCAGGGCACATAGCTAAAGTGAAGCCCTATCATTCAGAGTACTTTCAGGGACTCTTCCTCCCCTGCTTCAAGGAATAAGCTTTGTTGAGCCCCTGTAGGATGTTTGGAAGACAAGTAGAACAATGCCAGGAGAGGAAGACACTGAAACTTAAAGAAAGGCACTGAGCCTTTCTGGAAAGAAACCTGGAAATAGGATATAGTGGATTGAATAGTGGCCCCCAAAAGACATGTCCAAATCCTAAACTCTGGTACTTGTGAGTATGCTCTTATTTGGAAATAGGGTCATTGCAGATGTAAGTAAGGAAAAGATCTCAAGATGAGACCATATTGGATTAGGGTGGGTCTTAAAAACAATGACAATAGATGTCCTTTAAGTGATGGAAAAGAAGAAAACCCAGAGGAACAAAGGGAAGAAGGCAGAGATTGGAGTTATGTTGTCACAAGTCAGGGAATACCAGGAGCCAGCGGAAGCTGGGTGAGGCAAGGGAGGTTTCCCCTTTGAGACTTCAGGAGGAGCACAGGCTTTCACTTCAGACTTTTGGCCTCCAGAACCACAAGAGAATACATTTTTGTTGTTTTAAGCCAAGAGGTTTGTGATAATTTGTTAAGTAAGCCCTAGTAAATGAATATATTAGGCTGATGGCAGGCAGAGCTCTTCTGGGAAATGACATTTTAGCCAAGAGAGATAAGAATCAGGCACCTCAGAGCATGCCCCAGCTTTCTTCAGTAGCAGCTTCCAGACCATGAGCATAAGGGATGAGCTCTGGGCAGTGGAGAGAAAGTGTAAGTCACGATCTCACTCTCAGGGAGGACATAAACTCTGAGCCAGTTTGGGCAGAGAGGGCGCCCTGTCTTCAGTTGGAAACACTGCCTTGTGAGATTGTACAAAGATGAGAGGTCCACCCTTCACTTTGCCATTGACTACCTGCACACCCTTGTGTAACTTCCTCACCCTGTAAGGTCCTCAGCTATAATGCATAAGACTATTGCAGAAGATGGCCTCTAAATATCATTGTGGTTGGGGCCCCCTGGCTGTGTGGTTTGGATAAGAGGAGAGTCAGGCCTGAACCTATAAGAGTTTGACTGTGGCCTAGCTCTCTCAGTTGGATACACCCACTTGATAGACGTATTGCCTCACCCCCCTCCTAGGATCGATCCTTAGACCCAATCCTCCCCATGTCTCAGCTATACCTGGGACCAACAGTTACCTTGGGAGGATTTGGCCCTTGAGTTACCACTCATAGTCAATGTCCCTCCCTATCTCAAGCTTTTGAGGACATATAGCTCTCTAGCCATATAACCCCATAGGGATCCTGCTGGATGTCCCATAAGGTATATTGTTTTCCAGGTTCAGACCAATGTTGGAATGCCCCAGGTGACTTTGGAAGCTTATGGGAGTGAACTGTAAGTGTCCCATCTGGGATTTTTTTTTTTCTGAAAGCACAATTTAGACCTGTACTCTAAAATATGTAGCCCAGAAGCTGAATGTGACTTTATAAACTTTAATTAAAATTAAATTAAATTAAAAATTGAATCTGAATTGCATTAGCCACAATTGCTTGATATCCATATTCACATGTGGTGGCTAGTAGCTATATATTGGACTTTGCAGAGGGGGAACATTTCCATTATTCTAGAAAGCTCTATTGGATAGCACTAATCTAGAGATCAGTGTTTCAATTCATCTGAGGATCTTGTTAAAATACAGATTCTGATTCAGTTGGTCTGGGTTGTGGCCTGAGATTCTGTAATTCTAGCAAACATCCGGCTGATGTCCATCTGTGTGAACGCACACTGTCAAAAGCAAGGATTTTACATCACTATGAATCATTTAGGGCCACTTTACTAACTATATTCTGGGGCTGGGGAAAGGTAGGAGTGGGAACATTTTATCTGCAAGAAGTAGAAAAGAGACTGGACTATCTTGGTTGGAATAGAGGCTTCATGGAAGAGTAAAATGGAAAGTCCCTTGTTTAGGTAAGTCAGGCCCTAAATGTCAGCCAAAAGGATACAGACTTCTCTCTGTAAAGCTGACCTTCCAACTAAGATGAGAGACCCATTAGTACAGGGATTGGCAAACTTTTTTGGTAAAGGGCCCTATAGTAACTATTTTAGGCTTAGTGGGCTCTGGCTCAATTATTCAAGTTTGTTGATTATGCCTAAGTGCAGCTATAAACAATATGTAAGGAAATGAATGTGGCTGTGTTCCAATAAAACTTTGTTTACAAAATTAGGTGGCATAGTTTATGGACCCCTGCACTAGTGGGTCACATTGGATGGTGGGAGCATCAAAAGAGGTTACAATTTGTCAGTTAGAATGTCTATCTAACCTAAATCCTGTTTTAGCTATCCTCATTGTTAATCATTACTAATAAGAGTAAATGTCAATCATTATTATAATTGGTTTAATTTCAGTTTTCAAGCAATAATTTCCTAACACAGACAATACCTAATTACGTTTCAGTGATACTATAATATGCATAAATTGCAAGTTGCTCAGAAAGAAAAAGTGAAACTAGACAATCAACTTAAAAGTAAAAATTCATCCAGCAGCTGGTACCTTCTATTATCATATTACAGAAAAAGATAATGATCTAAATTCAGGGTGTAGAATTGCCTTATTTACCATAAGGGTAAGCAAAGACCTACAGACAATCACTGGTCTGATGACCACAGCTAATGGTTGGCCAGTTTAGGATAAAATCAGGGTTCATATTTCCTAGCCAACATATAAACCTTCCTTGACATCATCACTACAGAGCAAACAAAGCACTCTTCAAATACAGTCAGTACCAGGTACCCATAGCCCAGAAAATGCTCACTGAGACCAGGGAAATTGTACTGAATTATGGCTATAAACACAACCATTGATATTACAGACATTCATTGAACATTTCATAAATCATTTGTTTTCTTAGACTTTACAGAGAAGAATTAAATGATAAACATCTCTCTAAAGAGCTATCCAAGAAATTTTAAATGAAGTCTTCAGTAATTTTGCAAGAATTTCTATGTGGCAAGCAAAAAAAAAATCAAGATCATTTTATTTATATTTTTTTCTTTTTTAAGAATAAGACATTCCTTGCAGCAGTTTTGTTGGAGGAAGCATTGACCTAGATAATAAGAAATTTTAGTGCTAGAGAAGGTCTGTTGAGACTTCTCATGACTTAATATTCTGATACCTGAATTCCAAATTACCCCTATCTTCTTTCTCCTTCATATCTGTCCAATTCTCAAAAAACTCTTAATTGTAAATATGTTATCCTCTCAAAGACCTGTTTTTCTTCTTCTAACAGTCCATTTGGCAAGTCATTTAACCAAATCCTAGATCACTATGGGCTTCAGAGTGGGTCATTTTTAACAAGCTCATGAAGGTACCAGGCTTTGAGTTAAAAAGCAGTGATCTTGGGATCTTGGGGCCCCCTGGGTGGCTCAGTTGGTTAGATGTCTACTTTCAGCTCAGGTTGTAATCTCAGGGTCCTGGGATAGAGTCCCACATCAGCCCCCCTGCTCAGTTGGGAGTCTGCTTCTCCCTCACACTCTCCCTCTGTGCTCTATCTACCCCCTTCTCAAATAAATAAATAAAATCTTTTTTTTTTTAAAGTAGTGATCCCATGACACTTCTGTGAGCCATGAAGGACAAATGATATCAATCCTATTTTATAGATGAGGAAACCAAAGTTCAAAGAGTTGCATCAACACGCCCAAGGTGATCTTCTGTCTTCAAGTTCAGGTCTCCTTTCCCACACTTACAGTTCTGGCAGACCTGTTATTTTCCAGGTGTCTGATGAGACAGATGGAGATAGGGCTCGATTATCACAGATCTAGAATGCTTCAACAGGGATCCCTGGGTGGCGCAGCGGTTTGGCGCCTGCCTTTGGCCCAGGGCGCGATCCTGGAGATCGGGGATCGAATCCCACGTTGGGCTCCCGGTGCATGGAGCCTGCTTCTCCCTCTGCCTGTGTCTCTGCCTCTCTCTCTCTCTCTCTCTCTGTGACTATCATAAATAAATAAAAATAAAAATAAAAAAAAAGAATGCTTCAACAGCATGTGATAGAAGAACTCAGGATCAAAATTACTTTGGTTTGAAAGAGAATAGGTAATATTTCTTGAATCTCAGCTTGTAGACTGATATATAGCTTTGGTATAAACAAACAAGAATTTACTATCTGAAAACATTCAGGGGAAATGTCTTTATCTCAATGAATGGCATAACATAGTTGATCAACTGGCCAGACCAGAGTCTGGAGTTTTTTCTAGAGTCCTTATTTGTCATAATCCATCACAATAGTCAATCACCCATTAAATTTTAAGTTAGTGCTTCATTGTTAGATTTTTTTTAATCCAAAAATTAATAATTTCTCATCAGGGTAAATAAAATACCACAAAGATATATGAAAAGAGAAAATAAATTTCTTTTCTTTTGACTCAGTATCTTTCTCTAGCCCTGAAGTAATTAAACGTTTTGATGTATATCTTCTAAAACACATATATATGCCTATAAGTAGGTCCTTCCTTTCTTTCTTGAAAATATCTAATACTACAAATACAGTTTTTTTTAAAAAAAGCCATAACTTTCTTTATTTCCTTGTGAAAGTTGTACTTGTTTTAATTTTCCAAATTGGAGTGAGATTGAGCATTTTCTCATAGGTTTCATCACTATTTGTATTGCATATATTTTACTAATTTTTGTATTTTATTTATTAGTATGTTATAGCTTTTAATGTACCAGAGATATTGATCATATGGATGGCAAGTAATTTCTCCCAATTTTAAAAAAAGGCTTGTTTTTTGCATCTTTGCTACACAATTTTTCATTTTGATGTACATTGGTCAACTTCTTCTATATCTAGTTTTTTGTGTTAATTAAGATGTTCCTCAAGCACCCTTAAATTACTCATGTAGTCTTCTTTACTTTCCTCTTATACTTTTATATTAAAAACATCAGATCTTCAGTCTGTCTGTTTACATTTACATTTTACATTTACATATTCAAATTTACATTTACACTTTGTTTACATATGGTGTAAGGAAGGGGTATACTTTTATTTCTTCCATATGGATAAGTCAACTGAATTAACTAAAACATCCATTATTTCCCAATGAATTGGAATGGTGGCTTTATCATATATAAAATTCCCAGGATATATATATATTACAGGATCTATTTTTGAACTCTTCACATTCTACTCATCAATTTATTAGTTCATTTGGTAGCTGCATCCCCTTAAAATTGTCCAGAGCAGAAGCTTCTACTAACTCCCAACTCCTATTTCATGGATAATTTCTTTAGGTAACACATTTTCTCATTTCTCTTTGGAACCTGTATGACTCAATGCATTTTTTGAGAACATAAGGGGGAGGTAGTTCTGATGTTTTAATGAAGTCTTCTACTTCCTGTGACATGCAATAAACACTGACTAACATTCCATCTCAATGTTCTGAAAAGAGGAGAGGGAGAGATTGTCTCAGGAAAATGAGCAGCAGGGTATCTCCATATGTGCTTTCAACACTAGCTCCATCAGCCTGTATCCCTTACTGTATCGAGCCATTCATTAATCTCCATCCCAGTGCTATAGCCTGCATCTGAAGTCTTGTCCATCCCATAAGTACCCTCAACCATCCATTTAAGCTTACCTTGACCCAACCACTATAAATCAGATACTACAGAGTGTCAGGCACTAACAAAACTCAAAGCTTTTTCATTAAGTGCTTTAAAAGTTAAAGTAGAAAATAAAGCAATATTTGTCCCATGTAGTTCAAGCTCTATTATGAAAACATTTTTAAAACTTCGATTGATGGATAACCTCTGAGCTGCAACTTCTAAGGTAAAAAAGTAATGGAGTAATAATATACCAAGTGGAGAAATTGCTTTAAGTTGTTCAAAGTAGAAAAAAAAAAAAAAGAAAATCCCAGCAAATAATTTCTCCTCCCTTCCTTCTGCCTCTGACCTCCCCCTTGCTCCCACCAGGTAGCTTTGATTCCTATGTAAAAATGGATCATGCAGAGATGGTGTCCTCTGAAGCCAAAAATCCCAGTGTAGAAAGCAAATGTCTCAAATTACAAACTGGAATAGAAAAAAAAAAAAGGAGTTTGTCTTTTACACTCTTAAATCCCTCTCCAACAAGGCAGAAATTCTTGCAAGATAGCTTCAAAACACAGCAGCTTGTGAGGGAGCGGTGTGGCTGCTAGCCATGAAGTTGGCATCTAATCCAGCCTGAGACCATTCTCTACCAGCACTCACCTCGAGCCTCCAGGATTTCAGAACCTCCTCAAGGTGGATTCTCACCACTGCAAGGCTCTTATTCTTATATGCTGATTACTTCCTTCCAAAGGGTTCAACTGAACATTGCTGGTTACTCAACCCCTTCTGGGTAATACGGAAAAGTATATAAAGTATGTGTACAGACTCAGAAAAAGACCCCACCTCTGTCTCCTCTGAATCATGGGGACTCTGGAAAATTTATTGCCCACAAGGGACAAAAGAGCAAAACAGATGGTGAAATTTCATGCTTTTTCTGGATAGTTAAAAATATCATCAATCATGTACTTAGAAATTGGCAGTAACTGAATTTTTGTTATTCCATAAGTTATACCAGACAGAAAGTTTTTTAAGCAAAAGAGCATGGATGTCTACCACCAAGTAGACATCGTTCATGATTTCTGGCTGCCCTGTACATTGGTAGAATCTAGAAAATTCCTTCTCAGCTCCTCTTGTACCTAGAACTAGTGACCTAAATTCTATTGGTCAGACACATTGAATAGGAAACCTCAATTTGGGGTTGAGCAACCTGAGAAGGAAGTGCCATATGGACCCCACTATGTTAAGAGCAGAGGCCTCCAGCTTTTGCAGCAGCTACAATTGCAAGCCTGAAATTCTGTCCTGCAAATGGCATTGACAGGAGGCAACAGCAGTGGCCCTCAATTCCTCATCAGACCAGCTGTGCTGCAGGGTTTGGGACATTGATCCTGGAAACTCAGCTTTGATATGGTCTCCATTTCTCTCATATGGTCTCATATGGTCTCAATCTCAAGGATTCTGGGAGATGCTCAGTACTTTTTCATAAACTCCTTTTCTGTTTTATAAACCAGAGGCAGTTTCTGTTGCTTGCGATTGAGAAATCTCAAGTAAGATAACATATCTTTTATTCATGTATATCGGAAGTGAAAAATATTTGGGATTATTCTATCTGGTTGAAGCCATGAATAAATTTACCTGACAGAAGATGTTTAAGATGTGAAATTTGCCTCTGGAGGAAGCAGATTTTTGAACTCTCAGAGATCTTCTTTGGGTCCCTGAGGGCACCCCCAGAAGCTATACAATGGAGTGACTGATTTACCTGAATCTAGAGCCCTCACAACCGTTACACTGAGAGGGAGTAATCCTACTTACAGTATCTTGTGTGCCCCAAATCTGGGGAATTTATGGGCTGAGGAGATCATTTCTTTGGGGGGGTTGAGCCCCCTTCCCACTGACTTTCTTTGAATCATACATGCACTACCCAAGGAATTTTGCATTAATTATTTTTGGTATTGTTCCTTCTTTTATATAAGATTGAAAAGTCTGACTCCATGTGTGAAGAAGAAGGTGGATGGAACAGATGCCTCACATCTGATGAGCTGCTTGGGGAAGACTGTGGTGGGTTGGATACTTTCATTTTCTCAGTAAAAACTGTGAAATCTAACACATGTACAGGAAAGCATATAAAATATATATGACCTTTAAAGAATAATAATGAATACACATATTGCCATCGCTAAAAGTGAGAATATTACCAATAATCTACCAGCTCTGAGACTGTCCTTGAGTGCATTTCCCTTTCTGCCCTAAGAATAACCATTATGTTACCTTTTGTGATATTCGTTCTTTTGCTTTTCTTTGTTATCACCTATATATATATTCCTAAAAATACTATTAAGTTTTTCATGTTTTAAAACTTTATCTCAATTTGCCATATGTATTCCTTTCTCTTTTCTTTTGTACAACATTATGGTAGTGAAATGTGTTCATATTATTGCACATGGTTGTAGTTCATTCATTTTCATTGCTGGGGAATATTCTATTGTGTGAATATACTACTATTTACTTATCTATTCTAGATAAGTGAACATATGGATAGTTTCCAGTATTTGGCTATTGCAAATAATGCTGCCATTGATATTTTGAGTACATCTCCTGATTTAGACATGCAAGCGTCTTTGTACATACATGCCTATGCTGGATTGCAGGGTTATGGGATGTGGATATTTTTACTTTTCTGAGTAATGCTAAACTCTTTTCTCAAACGGTTGTATCAATGTTCAACGTTACTGACTACACATTGAGAGAGAGAGAGTTCCCACCTTTTTATACTTACTGGTGTTCATCATCTAGTGGCTTTATAATGATAACTCAGAGTGGTTTTAAGTTGCATTTCCCTTTAACAGTAGTGAAGTATAGTATATATTTTTGTTTATTGAGTTATTGGTCACTGACTGGTTACTGTCAATTTGAAGTTTATGTACTATTAAGTACCTTTTCAACTCCTTAACTCTTTCTCCATGGGGGAAGTTACTGGCTAGGTCTGGGTTGCCCAGAAGCAGAGCTTGCTGAGAATGAATGTATGCTAGAGATTTGTCATGGAAAGCACTCAGAGAAAAGGAGACTGAAGCCTGGGGGTGGGGAGAGCACATTTCACACATGTGAGAATATTTTGCCCACCACCACTTCCCTATTCTACTTAAATAATAAATATATAATCATGGTGACTTTTAAATAACTGCTTATAATATTTAGATAGAAGCATTGTTTAAGAAAACTCATTACTGTAAAGATAGTAATTTCCCATTAAATTTATCAAAATATGAACTTTTAAGAGAAATCAGTGGAAGGTCTTTGGTTTGTTTGGCTTTGCTTTTGGTTTTCAGGAAAGATACTTGGAGAAAATGAAATATATGAAGTAATGAAAAAGAAGAGTAATGAAGAAAGACTTGCCTATCATATGACATGCTAGCTGGCACAGTATTTAGACCCATCAAGTGGTAGAGAAATGGTCATTTAGAATAAATGAGGAAAATCAAAGTGTTCCAAAAACTATACAGAGACAAATGGCAGTCATAAAAACGAGGAATGAGAAACACCCCCAACAAAACAGGCAAGACAAACCAAAGACAAACAAAACCAAAAGGTTAAAGCTATACCTAAACTCTATATCACCCCCCATTCCCAAAAATTTACAGGTGAAATTGGGAGAGTAGGAACACTCTAATTATTATACAAAGTCTAGAAACTATAAAATATTGGTAGATTATTGGTAGATAATGAAAAAACATACCATAAAATAAAATTTAAAAATAATTTCTATAAAATATTTGCAGTATCTATTTCTAGGTAAGGCAAAGTCTTATAAATCAAAAATTAAATACCAACTTGGAAAAAAATGTAAAACTTCACAAAAAATACAAATGGTCACGAACATTGAAACTATGCACATCCATCCACACTAGCAATCAAATAATTTTTTTCACCTAATAGATTTGTGAAGATTTAAGCAGTAGATGAAACTCAAGAGTAGGGGAGGCCATGGGGAAGGAAGAACTTTTACACAAGTTAGATGGGTCTGTATATTGTTAAACTGTCAATATATTCTTATAATTACACTGTACATTATATAACTATGCTGTGTATTGTCGCAACTATAATTAAAAATGGGCAAAACATTTGAATCAGTAATTCCACTTTAGAAACTTATCACAGAGAAGTAATCAGACATTACATAAAGGTATGATGACAGAGATGCTTGTCAAAATGTCACTTATAACAATGAAAAGACTGAATGTCTAGTATCTTTACTAATAAGGGACTTATATATTTTAATCCAAATGTATAATGGAATTCTACTTTGCCATTAACATTGATGAGGAATATCATGTAATAACAACAAACTAATGGCCTCTCAGAAATAAGAGGACTCAAATGAAAAAACAATTTTGCATTTAATAAAAAGAGTTAAACTGATACATTCTATCAGCTAAAGCAATAATGACAAGTAAACTTGTTAATTCTTTGCAAAGTTTGGGTCCCAGGGTATAGTGTGAAGAAAGAAAGAAAGTGTTCGGAAGAAAACCACCTTGAAATTCAGGGTTATCACTGAAAAATGACAGCCCATGGAAGGAATTCTAGGACTTCAGCCCTTCTTGGCACACCGTGGTCGTACAAGAAAGTGGGTCTTCACACATCCTTGGAGCTCAGAAATCGATGGGACGAATGAGTTGTACAGAAACAAAGACTGGGTGAAATCCTGAGTGGAATCAAAATGGGAAACAATAATAGAAGGGTTTTTAGTGTCAGCAATGTTTGTCAATGTGAGAGCATCAATGTTTGAGAACATCTCAGAAGCTGCAGACCTGTTGGTCCTTCCAGAAATTCACATACTTCTCACTGTAAATAAACCTGTGCTATAGAGATTTTGGAGGCTTTGCCACCTCCACCCTACAGCATCCCTGCAAAGTTTGCTCTTTGATTGGAAGAAAGGATACTTGGCAGTGTTTTCAAGATGGGTTGGAATTATAAGGATCCTGTTTGTCACTGTAACTGAAATATTCCTAAAATATTAGACCCTCGGAGAGAGGAGACCAAGGAGAATAGGGCAGGGTTTTTAAACCCTAGCATTATGTTCACTTCGTGTGAGTGATTCTTTTTATGTTATGGAGGCAGGATTACCCTGTGCATTGCAGGATGTTGAGCAACATCCTTGGCCTCTATCCTTGCCCCCATTTGTGACATCAAAAAAAAAAATCTGAAATATTGCCAAATGTCTTCTGAGCAAAATTTCCTCTGGTTGAAAACAATTGGCATCAAAATGGAATAATATTTTATAAAGTGAGATAGTATCTTTAAGTGGGAAAAGCAGATTACAAAGCAGAATATGCTATAATCCTATTTTTACTTGAGAAAGCATATCTATATACAGGTATGCATTAAGTGATTATGAGTGCTATTTTATTCTATATGTGTTTTGGTATATTCAAATTTTTTGACAACAGACATGCAATTGTTACACTGAAAGATGAACATAGATATTTAAAATCTTAATATATGCATAGAAAAAAATCTTGAAAGGATACACAGCAAAATGGTAAGGATAGTTACTTCTTGGTTTTAAGATTTTTCTTTTTTCCCCTGTTTTTGTCTGCACTTTCTAAATTTCTTAGAGTGAACACATACTAATTTTGTAATCAGAAACAAAGTAAACAGAAATTATTTCAAACACAAATCCCAGATTTTAACTAACCACTAGATGCCTACAGATAATTAGGCCCATTAAAATGTATGCTTCTAAATTTAGTTGTTCAATCCATCTTAACTCTTAGACATGGTTTAATGACTTTTCCTAGTTGAAAACAGTAAGTTTCACAAATTTTCTCCACTCACCTCATCATATCTCCATTCCAACTGAAGATTCACTTCTTATTTTAATGTGGAAATGGATACAATCTAGTGTTGACATCCTCAACAGTTCTCCCCTCCAAATTTTTCTGCATGTTAACATTCTTCTGTCTTAGCCTCTGTGTTCTGTAAAGAAAGCTCTTAAGTATTTTTTCTGAAATCCCCAAATAAAGTTTTCCTCTTTTGCTTTTCCTACCAAAATTAAGAATCCATGAAGGAAATAAGAACTTTCTCCAGTTAAGACTATGGCTCATAACTAAGATTTGGGATCTTGAATTGCCCAGGAGGGTTTTCTTTACAGAGGCATGCTTGTCTCTTGTCTCATGTTAAACAGAGAAACTGAGGATAGGAAATGAGCATGTGAAGCTTGACAGACCATCTCCACCTTATCCCAGGTCAAGTAACAGAGCCTCCCTAACCCCCTGTAATTCCTGCAGAGCTGCTCTCCCTAGTCCTACACCTCTGTCACCACGTCATTGACCATGTGACCCCAGCTACATATCCTCTGCCTGGAATGTGAATCATGAGTGGAGACACACAGGACAGAAGGTAATCAGGAATGGATTATATGGTGCCAGAGATCCCCAAAGTTGCCATGGTTCTTGAGGGGTCATTAGCTATACATTCCTGAGTATTCACCCATTCCCTACCCAGTCCAGTTCCCTAGAGAAACTTTTCAAGTCCTAGTTTTCCATATCTAGGTTGTGAGAAAAAACTCCTGAACCTACTGTTAATCTAAGGCTTAGTTCCATTGTAGCAGAGAGTAAACCGTAGTGTGAGTGCTTAGGAAAGTCTCACGCCTACCTAGTGAAAACCCACAGATAGCTGCACCATCAAATGGACACTTTAACCTGAAATAGAGAGAGTAATTAAATTATTAAAGGCTGAAAACATGGCAGTGGTGAAAACGAGGCAGGAGCAGACCAATGAGATTTTAATTTTGTGAAATTCTCCCACATATACCACAGTCTCATTAAATTAGAGTGCAAAGTTTGACATCTCCTGGGTCAAACTATAGGCACTGCCTTGGAGAAGAATTGAAGAATGGACCAACCAATCAACTAACCAGCCAAACCAAAAAAACAATGAACCAAAATGGAGTGGATGGACACCAGCAGCAGTGTTTTTCCTTTCTATCTAGAAGAGAGAGTGTCGGTCTAAGTTGTCAATATAACTTCATTGCTGTAGGAATGATTTTGAAAGGAGAGTCAATTAACTAAACTTTGGAATATCCATCAAATATTACATTTGTTTGCCTTCTGAAAGATCAGGACTTCTATATTCCTAAAAGCAATACAAAAGAATCTTAATTTCATTGCTTTGAATCATTCTAAGTTTTGATAATTTCCCAGTGTTATACAGTTGCTATTATATATACTGCCTTCAGCCCATATTTAATATCCAGGTACAAAAGCAAAGATTAATTTCACCATTTTATATATGATAGGCTGAAACACAGAGAGGTGAAATGACTTGCCAATGTCAACTAGCTAAATGACCTGAAAAATCACAAAAACTCAGATCCTCTGAACTAAATGTCATTTCTACCATGTTGGTTATCAGTTATCATGCCAAGTTTAAATCAGATGATTCATCAAATTATCATAACTGAAGCAGTACCTCACTAAAAATATTCCACATTTGATATAGTGCTATGAGGAAATGCAGCTTGTAAAGAAATTACCCACTCTCAGGATTTCCTCTAGCTATTCACAAAGCTATATAATGATCCTATTGGTTTAAAAGGTTTAATTATTAGGGTTGAATATAGTCTCTGAAGATTATGAATAATTAAAAATTGAATGTATGAAGTTATTTATATGGTCAGAGTATATGGAAAAGAAATATATACTCACTTTTAGAAACTACCAAAAGTAGAGATAAATATGCTACCATGTGCCAAGATAAAACCTATGAATGGACAGTTGACTGTGATAATATGGTCACCCTCACCTAAGGGAATTGAAAATTTTGCTGCTGAGGTCAGTGTTTGGAGCATCTGGGTATCAGTAGCTCAGTTAAGAAATAAAAACTTCAAGTAGGCCATCCAAGATGCACTGGTCCAAGTACCACCTCTACTTCTGAGAGCTGTGTTTCCCTCATCTCCCTCCCCTGACAGCAAACTCCCCCAGTGCATGAGGCCAAGCTGCTGGGATGTTCTGCAGGCAGGTCTGTCTCTCTTCCTTTCTCCCTGGGTGTTACTTTCTGATTGAAATCAAAGACTATGAGCAAGAAGAATTACAAAACCAGTCCTTAGAGTCACAGTGTTTTAAATTTCCATTCTATGTTGTCTAAAGTCTACTAAACCAAGGGACAAATTAATGAACCCACTTAGCCAATTGGAATTTTTTTTAAAAAAAATAGAAGAGGACTTTTAATTATAAACCTTAGGGGATCCCTGGGTGGCGCAGCGGTTTGGCGCCTGCCTTTGGCCCAGGGCGCGATCCTGGAGACCCGGGATCGAATCCCATATCAGGCTCCCGGTGCATGGAGCCTGCTTCTCCCTCCGCCTGTGTCTCTGCCTCTCTCTCTCTCTGTGACTATCATAAATAAAAAATTAAAAAAAATTATAAACCTTAGGATCATGTAACTCATTAGTCATACATACTGGTAGGATGACCACCTATCCTAAGACTCAGGACTTCTGGGAAAGTGGGAGCAAATCAGGATGTGGATCATTCTAATACCTGTATGTCACCATAGAAGATGCAATAAATTTTCAAATACTGGTGAAGGTAGTCAGAATAAAGTCACTTTGCTGTTACCAAACCTAACTATGATTTTGTTAGATTTAGGTTTATATATTGAAACTTAAAGGATCAATGCTGGATGGTCCTTAATTCTAATTCAACCTATAGCCTAAAAAAATAATCAAAAAAAAAAAAAACTCCCTTTAAAATTGAAGTCCTGGGCACCCTGGGTGGCTCAGCGGTTTAGCACAGCCTTCAGTCCAGGGCCTGATCCTGGAGACCCAGGATCCAGTCCCACATCAGGCTCCCTGCATGGAGCCTGCTTCTTTTCTGCCTGTGTCTCTGATGAATAAATTCTTAAAAAAAATTTTTTAAAGGATATAATTTGTGGAAAACTAAAGGTCACTCAGTACTTGGACTTTCATTTTACAGATGAGGAAATCCAGGCCTGTAGAGGTGGTCATGCAGGGTCATCTCATTTTATAACATCAAATTCACACTTAAAGTCTGTGCAGAGCACTTGACTGCCAATCCAGACAATTCTCTTCTGCACCTTGTCTTCCTCTCTTCCAAGACTAAAAATACTGATTAAATCAAGGTGTGGTAGAAAGGGTATCTTCCCTTGATTTAATGCTAAATGTGTGGAAGGCTTAGGGGATCTCTACATAATCCTTTGTTGTTAATGCATCTCTGTTTTTATTTTTTTTTTATATTTATTTATTCATGAGAGACATACACAGAGAGAGGCAGAGACATAGAGGGAGAAGCAGACTCCATGCAGAAAGCCCAATGCAGGACTCGATCCCGGGACTCTGGGATCATGCTTTGAGCCAAAGGTAGACGCTCAGCTGCTGAGCCACCCAGGCATCCCAACACATCTCTGTTTTTGATTTATACATCCTGTGGTTTTGAGGGGTGGATGGGAACAGCCAGTGAAGTGCATTGTGTTATAGTCAGTGGAACTGCTGAATCTCACTCTGCAAAAGAGAAGCTACCGGCCCTGATTAGTCACAGAAGTGATGATAAAAGGTTGACAGTAATGAGAGATACCATATCTCACTGGCTTTTAAACTTCAGTGCCTTAGAATCACCTTGCTTGTTGGGACCAGACTGCGCAGCTCTTCCCTCAAAGACACATTGGCTTTGAAACATACTGGAAATTTTGCATTTTCTACAAATTCCCAAGTGAGGCTGCTTGCTAATGCTCTGGGGCCATGCTTTGAAGACACCTGCTGTTTCCCAGTGCTTTACACACACACACACACACACACATAGCAGAATTGTCATGTTAGGGGATTTTGCATCAGAAAAATCCACAAAAAAAAAAAATACAGCAACACTTAATATAAAAAACTGCTAAGATTTATAAATCTTAATTTTTCCACATCTTACGCCTATATCAAATCTCAGTTTTTGTGAAAAGAAAAGATTTTAGAAATCACCTTACTTGAATATATCTGCTGTAGTAGGAGGATAAGTATAGGAGAGCTCTTTTAATGACTTATTTACAAATTGTGTCTTTATAGCCTTGGAGTGTAACATACCTTTAGGAAAAGCTTACTAAGCTTACTTGTGAATCAATTTACAACCATAGTTAAAGCTTTTAACCCATCATTAATTTTCACAATGGTTGTTGCCTTTATGACTCAAGTAATTAAACAATGTTTCACAAACATTTTAAACAACTAGTTACATCAAGGGCTCAACGTGTGTAATAAGAAAGTAAATCAACAGGTTTATTGGCACTGGGAAAATTCTTACCTTGTTCTTGGGTGTCAGGAGCTTAAGAAGAGTTAGTTTAGTCAAATCAGACCTGTTGGTGCTTTGAACCTCTCGGCTTTCAAAATCTAGTTATCAAGCTATTTAAACTGATTTTTTTTTTCAAGTAGGGAGGGCAAAGGGAGAGAATCTTGAGTAGGCTCCACATCCAGCACAGAACCCGATGTAGGGCTCATCGCATGACCCCGAGATGGTGACCTGAGGTGACTTAACTGACTGAGCCACCCAGGCCACCCCTGACTTCCATTTTTAATTAAAAAAACATATTTCTGATCTTATATTTTTCTAAAGAGAAAAGTATATGCTTTCCTTTATATCCTCTCAATATGCAGCTTATTTCAACACCATCTCTTCCTCAAAACTAAACCCCTCATATTGCTTTTAAAGCTTGTTCACCAAGCTACTCCTATGCATCCTATAGGGCTTAGTTGAAGGCACATTTCCTCAGTGAAGCCTTCGGTGATTCTGCTATTTTACTTGCCTATAGCAGCATGAGTTCATTCTTTCAGACAAGCTTTATAATAATAGAAATAAAATTATTTGTTTAAAGTCAGTTTTGCTTTCAAAATGGAAGCTTCTTAAAGAAAGGATTCACGTATGTTTTCCCCCTAGTGCACTCCTTACCCACTAGAAGGTACTTGTGTAAGCCATTCTCCAAGGTGGATCCCACCGATCCCTGCCTCCTGCATCCTCACCCTTGTTAGTCCTCTTCTACGGGTAGCAGAGTTGATTTGTGTGACCAGTAGAATACAGAAGTGATGATAATATCACTTCTGAGATTAGGTTATAAAATACTGTGACTGCTGCCTTAGGGTGCTCTCTTGTTCTTTCTTTCCTAGCTGTGGAAAGCCAACTGCCATGTTGTGAGAACCCTTAGGGAGAGTCTTATGTGGCAAAGAACAGCCACAACTGTGTGAGTGAGCTGAAGAGTTGAATTTTCTACCCTAAACTGAGTTTTGAGTAGACTGCTGACCAGGCTCGCAGCTTGATTGCGACTTCCTGAAAGACTCTGAGTCAGAACTAGCCAGCTAAGGTGTTCCTGTATCCTGTATCCTGATCCTCAGAAGCTGTGTGTGGGAATAGATGCTTGTTGATTCAAGCTGCTAATTTGGGGAACAATTTATTATGTAGCAATAGATACCTAATACAATACTGACTAAATACACAATAATTCAATGACTAGAAGATCTAGAGATACTATGATTCATATAGCAAGAATCCATTACAAATAATCTGTCTCAATTTTGTGGCGTTACCTTACTTCTATCAGAATAAAGTCTGATACAGATCTAAAATTGAAGACTGGGAGTTGTAGTAATGAGTGGAAAATATTTTTTTATTGTTATAGATTTAACCAATTTAAAAACTTGGTTCAGCATAGAATTTCTGGTTAGCCCCTTAAGATTTCTCAGATACAATAATTTAGCAGGGCCATCACTGGCCCAAAGATACCACAAAAGTTGGGACATTATTTATTAATAATAACTAAAACAATGTTATTACATATGAATTACACAGATCCAATAATTACACACGAGCTTATTCTAGTCATAGTAATTAGGTGTTCAAAGCCTTGGGATTTAACAATTTGTTATAAAATAGTTGCATATGTTGCTTTCATGGAAATAAAATTCCTTATGATAGTTTCAGAGTTTACTTGCTCTGATATTTAAAGTGACAGTCACTAGATTTAACAGCTTTCTTGTGAAGTTATAGAACTTGTATAATTTTGAATGCATTTTGATTTGAGTATCTACATCTGCTGATTAAGTTAAACATCCTGACAGTTGCAAAGTACTCAATGTCAGATAAATTCTTGCCTTAAATACAATGTAGGACTTCACAGACATCAGTTTAGGTTTTAGAAAAACACAGGTTGTTTATTACATATTTTCTATCATAAGTATACATTCCTTAGTATGTTTATCAATTTCAATTGTACATTTTATATAGTTATAATAGTTCACATTCACTAATTCTTCAAATTTCTCATGTCATCTGGAATATAAAAAAGGTCATGACATTTTTTCAGTTTCATAAACTTTTCTTTTAAAATAAAACATTGGGGGCACCTGGGTGGCTCAGTTAGCTGAACGTCTGCCTTTGATTCAGGTTATGATCTCAGGGTCCTGGATTGGGGCCCTGTGCTGAGCATCCTGCTCTGCCCCTCCCCCTACTCGTGCTCTTTCTCTCTTTCTCTCTCTCTCTCTCAAATAAATAAATGATATTGTATTTCATGTAGGTTGAAAATCAGATCTGCAGGAGAATCAAATTCCCTTTCTCGTTTTTTCCCCTAGTGTTTTCTATATTGGAAGTTGTTGTGAATGTCAGCGGGTGACAACTTGTTTAGCATCTGTTGTAGGTTGGAGTCCCTAGAAAGCAGAGTCTGAGAGACAGATTCACATGCAGAAAGTGTTATTGGTAAGCACTCTCAAGATTAATGCCTTCGGAAGAATGGAAGGAAAAACAGGAAAGGAAAGGGAAGGATGCAGGATTGGGCAATAAGGCCTCAGCTGACCACACATCAGGATCTGGAGCTGGAGTGGATCTTCATAGTTGTTTGGAGTTGGGGTGGGAGACCAGCCATTATGCCCCCATGTTGATCAGAGGTTGGAGTGTTGGCTGCCACAGGGAGGACGTATACCCTCAGATGAGGAAAGTCTCTTCAGCAAAAGCAATTCAGGAAGGCGGCTGACAGACAGCTCCCACCCCTAGCAGATGGGGGACTCTTGGCAGCACAACCTGGAATCTACTACATCATCAATAATATATTTTTATGAATCTATCTTTATTTTTCCTTGAATAATTTTTATATTTTTTAATACATGCAAGAGGATTAGGCACGCTGAATTCTTATTCTTATACCACTTGTATATAATTTGTCATTGTGCCAAATTAGTCCTGACCAAATGAATATACAAAGAAATATGGGAGTGTTTTCTAAACTACTCATTCTCTAGTGTATACTGCTCATTGCTATCTCTGATTGAAATTTTTATGACAGGACAGCATCATCTCTAGTTTCCTTTCCAGTTGTGTATTTGGTAACAGTTTCAAATTTATGCTTGGTAAATATGGTTTTTTTTCCAAAGATTTTGTTTACTTATTCATGAGAGACACAGAGAGAGGCAGACATAGGCAGAGGGAGAAGCAGGCTCCCCATGGGGAGCCTAAAGCAAGACTCAATCCCAGGTCCCCAGGATCATGACCTGAGCCAAAGGCAGATGCTCAACCACTGAGCCACCCAGGTGCTCTGATATGTTTTAAATCAATATTTTACTTCAGTAGACTTCCACTGAAGTCCATACTTGATTGTGTAGTGTTTGGAAGCTATAAAAAAAAGAATGGTATGGAGATTTTTAAATTTATTGTTCATGTATTGTTTTAAAATGTATAGAAAAGAATAAAGAATTTCTTATAAGTTTTACTTTTAAAATATTTTTAAATAAGTTCTTATGTTTTTCCCATATACTTGTGGCATTGTTGTATCCCTGGACCCACAGATTATTTTTGTCTAGATTTGATTATGGAAATTATCTACACACACGTGTGTGTGTGTGTGTGTGTGTGTGGTCATGTTACTCTACTGAAAAAAAATTCCCAAAATATTAAAAAAATATTTATATTTTGGAAAAGCCATAATGCTGTGTCAGTAATCCTGGTCTTCCTTACATTGTTTATGATAGATGTTTTAGTATATGTGCTGCTGAAGCGAGCATATGTTTATGATAGATGTTAAGAATAACTTAGATATTTGTAATTCCTTAACTTATTCTAAAAGATTTTGCTCACTTCATATGCTATAATTTTATGTGTTTTTTTTTTTTACTTTATACACTTAACTATTACAATATTTTGGTTTCATAGTTGGTATTCTAAATCAATATTCTGATAAAATAGTAAAATGTTTTACAGTTTCTGCTAACTAAAGGAAATTGTCATTATCATGCCCCTGTAATTTTGTTGTTGATCCCCTACTAGAAGTTTAATGTGCAAAAATGGAGTCAGCCCATTTTAAAATTCATATAGAAATTCAAGGGATGCTAGATAATCAAAACAATCTTTAAAAAGAACAAAGTTGGACGGACGTCTCATGCTTTCTGATTTTGAAACTTACTGCAAAGCTACAACAATCAAAATATGTGGTACTGGCACAAAAACAGACACAGAAACCAATGAAATAGAATAAAAAACTCAGGTATAAACCCTTATAAATAGGGTCAAATAATTTTTGACGAAGGTCTCAAGACCATTCAGTGAGGAAAGAACAGTGTTTTCAACAAACAATGCTAGGAAAACCAAATATTTTCAGGCAAAAAAGAAAAGAAATAAAGCTGGACACCATGTACAAAAATTAACTCAAAATGGATCAAAGATGTAAATGCAAGAGATAAAACTATAAACCTTTTAGAATAAAACATAGTGGAAAATCTTCATGTTCTTGCATTTGGCAATGACTTCTTAAATATGACACCAAAACCATGAGCAACAAAAGAAAAAATAAATTGTAATACACCAAAATTAAATACCTCTCTTCCTCAAAGGACACAACTGACAGTGAAAACGCAACCTATGATATGGAAGAAAATACTTGCAAATCTTACATCTGATAAGGGGTTAATATCCAGAATACATAAAGAACTACCAGGCAGCAACAACAAAAACTCCAAACAGCCAATTAAAAAATGGGCAAAGGACATGAATGGATATTTTTCCAAAGAAATGGCCAATAAGCACATTAAGAAATGTTTAGCTCCACTAAATATTAGGGAGATGGAAATCAAAACCACAATGAGATACTATCTCACACCCATTAGACTGGCTACTAGGAAAAAAAAAACCCAAATGATAACAAGTGTTAGTAAGGATATGGAGAAATTGGAACCTTTGTGGATTATTGATGAGAATGTAAAATATTAGAGCAACTGTGGAAATTAAATGTAGAATGACCATATAGTTCAGCAATTCCATTTCTAGGTGTATTTCTAAAAGAATTGAAAGAATTATCTTAAAAAGATGTCTGTAAAAAAAAAAAAAAAGATGTCTGTAGATCCATGTTCATAGCAGCATTACTCACAATAGCTAAAAGGTAGAAGCAACTCAAGTGTTCATCCATGGATAAATAGCTAAATAAAACGTGATATACGCATACAGTGGAATATTGTTCAGCCTTAGGATGGAGATTCTGACACCTGCTACAATGTGGATGAACCTTGAGAACATTAGCCTTGAGAAATTAGCCAGTCATTAAAAGACAAGTATTGTATGATTCCACTTTTATGAGGTACCCAGAGTAGTCGAATTCATAGAGACAGAAAGTAGAATGGTGGTTGTCAGGGCTGGTGGGAGTAGGGAACTATTGTTTAATGTGTACAGAGTTTCAGCTTTCCAAGATGGTAAGAATTCTGAAGATGGATGGTGGTGATGGTTATAAAACAATATGAATATACTTAATACCGTTGAACTATGCACCTAAAAATTACTAAGATGGTAAAATTTGTTATTTGCATCATAAAAAACAACTCAGAATTAACGCCAACACACCTGTATGATTTTTACCTTTCTTATGCTACAGCATTAATAGCTAGATATTTTAAATTTCAATTTTGAATATTACCATTATTTTTTGATGGATATTTGGATATCTTTTTTTAAGATTTTATTTATTTATTCATGATAGACATAGAGAGAGACAGAGAGAGGCAGAGACACAGGCAGAGGGAGAAGCAGGCTCCATGCAGGGAGCCTGACGCAAGACTCGATCCCAGGACTCCAGGATCCTGCCCTGGGCTAAAGGCAAGCGCTGAACCACTGAGCCACCCAGGGATTCTGATATTTGTGTATCATATCTATGTTTTACCAGGAAAATGTGATAAATTTTCTGCCGATACTTGAGCCTATTCTCTCTTTTAATCTCCAAAGAGTTTATTGATTTGTGTTTAATATGTTGCTGAAACTTACCTACTCTAACTTTTGGAAAATTAAAATTTCATGCTTGAAATGGATAATAGCCAATGAGAGGGTCTGCTGTTTAATATTTGAGCTACACTGCCATGTAGCTCTATGAGCAGAAAGAATATTGATTTTTGTCTTTTTTTCTTATCTAGTTTTCCTTGAAATTCAACTACTATGATTAAGAAATTCATACTCTACTCCATTTGTGAGGTAGTTCTTTTTTTTAAATACTTTTTAAAAAAATTTTTATTTATGATAGTCACACAGAGAGAGAGAGAGGCAGAGACACAGGCAGAGGGAGAAGCGGGCTCCATGCACCGGGAGCCCAACGTGGGATTCGATCCCGGGTCTCCAGGATCGCGCCCTCGGCCAAAGGCAAGCGCTAAACCACTGCGCCACCCAGGGATCCCTGTGAGGTAGTTCTAAGTTATTAGCTCTAAAAGTAGAAACATTAAAAATTACCTAATAGAAATTAACTAAAATATTTTTCTTACTTTCAACCTATTTTCCCCAAATTTATTTAGTAATACAAATATTTTTCATTTTCCTCTTTAATATCTTGTCATTTTCTGTTTTTCTGGTCCTGATTTTCTATATAAAATTTTCTATTTTACATCAGGAAAAATATTTTATCTTAGAATCTATAAAATTGTAACTGGCTTGATCCTAACAGTGATTAATTTTTATACCAGTGGAATTTTCATTAAAAACAAATAATTAGAAGTAATTGGCAGAATTTTATATATATATATATATATATATATATATATATATATAAAATGTTCACTTATGATTATCAAAGTTAAACATATTCAATTGTTACATGTTTAATGGCATAATTAAAATACTTTTAAATTTTATTTTCAAGCTCAACAACTCCATTTAGGAATATATGAGTAAAAAAAAAAAAAGAATATATGTGAGTGGCTGAATATATAAATAGCAATCTGAAATGGCAGATTGAGCCTAAGCACTAATAGCAACATTAAGAACAGCAGCTCTTTATTAAGTGGCACAGGACAGGTGACATATTGGATCAGCAAGGTATTTTTTTCCTTTTTTTATTGTGATGAATTATGCATAAGAAAGTTTACCATCTCAACCATTTTGAGCCTACAGTTCAGTAGTGTTAAATATGTTTGCAATGTTGTGCAACCATCACTACCATCCATCTCTAGAACTCTTCATCTTGTAAAACTGAAACTCTAAGACCATTAAACAATAAATCCCTTTCCGCTTCTCTTCCAGCCCCTGGTACTACCATTCTACTTTGTGTTTCCATGTTGTGGATGATGTATTTTAATTGCTGCACTTGTTCCTACTTTGTAAGTTTTCATATTCTCAATATGAAGCTTTCAAAAAATGTAACTCTTCTAAATTTTTTAATATTTATTTTTAGAGATGAAGAGAGATAGAGAAAGAGAGAGGGGTAGGGGAAGGGCAGAAGGAGAGGTTCCAAGCCCAGGGTGGAGCCCAACTTGGGGCTCAATCTCACAACCCTGAGCTGAAATCAATAGTTGAATCACTTAACCAAATGAGACACCCAGGTGCCCCAAAATTTAACCCTTTTAGAGTTAAGACTTAATATCCATCAATATTATAGTATATATTTTGTGTATTTAGTATATATAATATTTTTCTTGATTATTATTGAGAAAACTGACAGAATATACTTACTTGGCTGGAAGAGGAGAGTTTATTGCCATCTGTCAGAAGTGTTCAAAATTCTCACATAAAATTGTTAAATTATAATAAAAACTTTTCAGAAACAATGAAGATATTGATACAAATGGTGTCCAGTTAGATGTGGCATCTTTTTGCAGTTCACAACCTGAACAACCAAAGGTTTCACCTTTGCAAAGAAGTTGGAGGAATAAATAATGCAAACATGTTCCTAAAAAAGATATCAGTAAAGAGCTATTTTGTATATAAAACCCTTGTTTATAGTATGAAATTGGAAACCCTTTCTTCTTTCTGTAGATATGTTGAATATACCTTAGGTTCAGTATTCACAGCGAGGTCTGGCTTTATATTAAATACTTAAAAATGCTAATAAATCTTCCTATGCTTCTAAGTAAAATAATTTAAAGCTTTCCAAAGTAGGATATATTATACATATATGAGTATATGTATTTTTTGTATCTACATAGTGTACATATTTTAAATGTTAATATTAATGTTGGTATTAATAATTTTAAATCTAAATTAAGAAATATCTCAAGATCTTTTTTTTAAATTTTTATTTATTTATTCATGAGAGACAGAGAGAGAGAGAGAGAGAGAGAGAGAGAGAGAGAGAGAGAGGCAGAGACACAGGCAGAGGGAGAAGCAGGCTCCATGCAGAGAGCCCCACACAGGACTCAATCCCCAGTCTCCAGGATCACGCCCTGGACTGAAGGCGGTGCTAAACCGCTGAGCCACCAGGGCTGCCCTATCTCAAGATTCTTAAGAAGCTTTTATTTACTATATAGAAATTGTGCAGAAGCACATTCACATATACAGAGAATCCAGTGTGTTTACCTTAAAGAGAAAGGAAAATGAAAGGAAGTAGTGGGACAAGTTGGCACATAGGAGGTGTTCTGGAAATACTTATTAAACATGATCTAAAGGGAAGGTACCATTATACATCTATTTCTTCTCTTCATAGTTCCCACTCTTGCAATTTTGAGAGAAATCCATAATTTATTTCTCTCTGTATCCTCTGGTATTTTCTGCCATAGGTGTCTCTAGAACTGCCAAAAGATTTTGGAATTTTAAAATTCCATACCATATGTCTACACTTTTTATTCATTCCTTGATTCCTTTAACTTCTTGCCACCAAAAACAACAATGAGACTACCATCCTTTTGGGTTTTCTGGAATCCCTGTCTTCTTGTTGATTTATAGGAATTCTTTGTAATATTTTCTTATATACCTAAGCTTTTTTTTTTTTTCTGATGTACCTATTTTGTTCTATTGGCTGATTTCTTGTTCTTGAGACATTATATTATTTTTATAATTTTGACCTTGTATGCTTAATATGTGGTAGGACAAATTTACTTTCTCTTTCAAAGTTAACTTAGCTATTGTCTTTTCTCCTTTCATTTATAGTTTAGTTTGTTGAATTCCTAAAAAAAAAATTCAAGAAATTTTAATATAAACTACATTGGATTTCTATTATTTTTCAATTGACTATTATAATATGAAGTTATTCAATCTAATATCAAGGGATACATTTCCATTTCAGATAATTTTTTATGTCTCTTATTAGTTTTTTAAAAATATTCTTCTTAGGTTACATTTTGTGTTATCCATGGATATTTTACAATTTTTGTTCTTATTGGGACTGGTTTTTAATTTTTATTTATAATTTCCACTTGGTTATATATGGAGTAAGATTTTTCTTTTTCTTGTTTTGGAGTAGATTTTTCTAACGTGATCTTGTATCCACAACTTTTTCTGAAGTCTATCATTATTTATGAAGTTAAAAAAATTTGGGTCCCTGGGTGGCTCAGCGGTTTGGCGCCTGCCCTGGGCCCAGGGTGTGATCCTGGAGACCCTGGATCGAGTCCCACATCGGACTCTCTGCATGGAGCCTGCTTCTCCCTCCGCCTGTGTCTCTGCCCCCCTCCCGCGCTCTCTGTGTCTCTCATGAGTAAATAAATAAAATATTTTAAAAAGATCTATAGAATTTTCTAGATGCATCATCACTATCATCTCCAAGCAATGACAGTATTATCTCTAAAGTCCAATTCTTAAGCTGCTTGATTTTTATTCACAGTATTGGTTGGGACTTAAGCAGGTGTCTTTTACATCATAAAGAGAAGACATCTAAAATTTCTTCATTAACTATTATATTCTATTTGTTTTTTGGTTACATCATTATGAAGTAAGTGAAAGTTTTGGATTTACTAATCATAAGCAGATGTTAAACTTTATTAAATGCTTTTTTCCTAAAATTTTTGAGATAATCATAGTTTTCTCCTTTAATCTATTAATGTGGAGAACCACTGTGATGGTATTCTGAAGATGAACTATTCTTTTAGTCTCAGGATAAATCCTATTTGACCCTGGTTAATTATTTTCAATACACTTTTCGAGGGGTCCCTGGGTGGCGCAGTGGTTTGGCGCCTGCCTTTGGCCCAGGGCGCGATCCTGGAGACCCGGGATCGAGTCCCGCGTCGGGCTCCCGGTGCATGGAGCCTGCTTCTCCCTCCGCCTGTGTCTCTGCCTCTCTCTCTCTCTCTCTGTGACTATCATAGATGAATAAAAATTAAAAAAAATATATATATATTTAAAAAAAATACACTTTTTGATTTATTTAGTTTCCATTTTATTTGAACTTTTCAATTCTTACATTTATTGAATGAATAAAATGGTTTATGCTTTTTCTGTTCCAACTTTGATTTTTTAATGATTTTTTTTATTTTTTAATGATTTTAAATAATAGTTTTATCTGTATAGGTTTTCATATATATTAGCATATAATTTTTCACAAATTCCATTTATCATTTGAAATATTTCTGTTTTATCTGTGATTATTTCTCATTTTTCCATACTATTTTATTTTCATATACTCCCATATTATTGACTAATTTTTTCATACGTCTTATTAATCTTTTTAAAAACAACCTTTTAATTTTCTTAATGCTTCTATTGATTTTTAAAAATAGGATAAATTTTCTATTTTTGTCTTTATTATTTCTTTCAATCATGTTTCTTTGGATTTCCATGTTGCTATTTATCTAACTTCTTGAGTTGAATTTTTAGCTTGTGGTTTTTAACTTGTCTTATTTCCTGGTCAATGAAATTTAAAGCCATATTTATCTCTTTATGTGTTGTCTTAGCTGTGTCAAATAAATTTGGACAGCAGTTGTTTAATTGCCATTTAGTTTTAAGCATTTCATTGTTCGCTTTTTAGTCCAAGATTTATTTAGCAATATATAATTTGGAATTTTGAAAATCTGGTCCTTTATTAATTTCATTTTGACCAGAGAATATAGTCAATATTATAGCCAGTCTATGGAATTTATCTTGTGGTCTAGTGACCTTATCTGTAGTTTGTTTATGAAAATATCTCTCATGTGCTTGAAAAGAATGTTTTCCCACTTTGTTGATAGTTGTGAGTTTTTCATTTTTGTTATTTTGTGTGTGTTAGAGTTCCACATATATATGTGTGTGTACATGAGTCAGAGTTATATATATACATATATATATATGTATATGTTATGTATATATATATATATATACATATACATACCTGGAACTTATTAATTGAAATATTCTGATTTTTCATATATCTGCTTAGTTTTTGTCTGAACTCCAAGTTTCTGAGATGGGTATATAAAAATCATTAACTACAGTTATTGATAAACATATTTCTCACTAAACTTCTGCAAATGGCAGCTAAAATTCTTGTTCTATTATGTCTTTCACCAGTACATAATGTTTACTCTTTATTCCTTATGCTATTTTTTGCCTTAAATGAAATTTTGCCAGATATTAAGATTTTTAATCTAAATTTACATTGGTTAATATTTCTTATATCTTTCTTTCATCTTTTTATTTTTAGTCTTTCTGATCTTTTATTTTAAATGTGTGTCTTGTAAACAGCTTGTTAGATCTAATGTTTTTAAAAATCCCCTGGCTGACTTGCCTTATCTCCAATGCCTTCAGATAGCTACATTGTATTGTTTTGTTTTGTTTGCATGTTACACAAGTTTTTACAGATGTTCTCGGCGGGAGGGTTGGTTTGATATTAGTTACTCTGTCATATCCAGAAACAAAAGAAACACATTTTTAAGTTAGAAAAAAGATCGAATTTGGTTCAACTAAATGAGATTAAGACCATGTTTGAAAAAAATGTATACTTTACAAATAAGGGTTTTGTTAGCAGTTAGATACAGAGAGGAAAAACCAATACTTAATTTAGAATTCTTTAAATATATTTACAATTTCACAGGTTATTCTTGTTTTCCATGTAGTTTTGAACTTCAGAATGATCTCTACTTAATAAAAATATCAAACACTATTTCTGAAAATTTATATTGTGAAGATAATGTTAAAATCTATCACATGCCCCATACTGATTCACTGTGCACAGGGCATTACATATGTGGCATAAATGACCTTCATGGACACAAATGCAAACTAGAAGCTTCTAAGTACACAAATATCAAACTAATCATTTTACCCTTAATTCAAGGATAGGTCCATGAGTTTCAAGACTCATTTTTACAAATTGTTAATGTCTCTAATATTATGACCAAGGCTGATAGATCAATTCCCATGCAAATATTTAGGCATGATTCTGGTGAAAATGGCTTGGTAAATTTTATCTTCTATAAACTAATTTCATTGGCCTAGAGCAGTCACTACATACTAAATGTATAAAGTTACTTTAAAAAATCTTCTCATACAAGATTTTTTCCTTAAAAATGCATTTAATCTCTTTAAAAATATCTTTCAAATACACAGTATTGCTAAAAAAGAATACTGAGAAAACAAGGTAAATATAGATAGTTCATGCTTGGGTCTACGCCCACACTCTCTCTCAATTCCCCAGGAAGATGGTGAGAGAGCAGTAAAAGACACTGCTATAATCTCCAGCCAATTTTTGCAGAAACCCAAGAATTAACCTCGAGTTTCTCAATCCAATTTCATGCAGTGATAACACGAGACAAAATCGGTGGGACAAATGTATATTTGAGACTGCATGATTTGTTTGCTCTGGCTGCAGCAAAGATGTGGGAAACCCAGAAGCACAGCTAGTATCCAGGGCTTCTCTGCACACAGGTCCAGTTTAACCACTTTTATGCAGAAACCCAACCCAACCCCTAATAATCATTCCCTTTGTCTACTGTACAAACTTCTCTCCATCTCTTCTCTAGTCTTTGCCACAAGATAGAGTTGACCCCTTGTCTATGCTTGGTTAACTTCCCATGTTATTTACATAAAAATTTTATTATTTCAATAGCATTAAGTGCAGAAGGTGACCTTTTACTAAGTAATCAGGATTGAGGTAATTTACTATGGTGACTAGTGTGTGGAAGTTCAGTCTTTGCTGAGACCTTGGCTCTGTTTGGTTGAGTTCCAACGGTGATCTTGACTCATCTCTCACTTACAGGCATGAGTGTGGAAAAATTACAGACTTGATCTCTTTTCTATGTAATTTGTTGACTGGGAAAGCATTTTGCAATAGTCTACCCAGCACATTCTATTTTTTATTAATTAAAAGTACTCACAGCCATTGTCTTCTTAAATATATATATGTGTATGTATATATACACACACATAAAACTATAATGCTAACAATGTAGAATAATATATTTTCCAAAATGATATTATTCCTTTCCTAAAACAATAAAATCTGATATAATAAAATTCTTTCTTCTATCATGTCCCATCATAATTCTTTTGTTCTTTTTGATTAAAATGGATAAAATACAGGATAAATGCCATTTCCTGAGGTTAAAAAATGAATTTATATGTATATATTATTATTTCACTCAGGCATTATGATAAATAAATAAATAATTTCATCTCTGTGGTTTGTATATTAGAATAACCATTTTTTCTTTATTATCTCTGGTAGAAATTTTCTGGTCCTAAGCACTTTTCATAAAACTATGAGATACTGTATTAGATTCTCATTTAGCACAATACTAATTTGACCAAGTTACAGATACTATTTGAAAAGAAAGTCATAGCTACAGTAGGATTATCATATTTAAATCTGAAGACAATGCAGAATGTTTTTCACTTAGATTCAGAAAATATGCATGACTGAAATTGTTAGTGTCTGAAAATGATCATTAAGTTTACCAAGTTCATTCACATATATATATTACCATTTAGAAAAACAAAGATGAAAAGAGAGGTTATAGAAATGAAGGATTTTTAAAAACCAAGAAGTAGGAGCATATTTGTAAATTTTCAAATTGTAATGTAAATTTTCAAATTGAGGGGACTTTCTAAAGAGGATATTCACCATAAAATGACAAGAATAAAAGAGTATGAAATTCCATATAATTTAGGTTTACTTGAAAGAATTATTTTTTAAGAATATGGCTTACTAAAATATGTGACTGAAATGAGTTAAAGATCCATGATCAAAAGCTTATTTTTTGGTTCTGTTTTATTTTTATTTATTTATTTTTAAAGATTTTATTTATTTATTCATGAGAGACACAGAGAGAGGCAGAGACATAGGCAGAGGGAGAAGCAGGCTCCCTGTGGGAGCCTCACATGAAAACTCAATCCCAGGATCCCAGGACCCCAGGATCGGGACCTAAGCCAAAGGCAGATGCTCAACCATTGGGCCACCCAGGCATCCCTTCTGGTTCTGTTTTAAAGTAGGATTAGATCAAGCAGGCTTAACCTAGAGTCTCTGTTCTGAGAGCTTTCCTCACAGGCTTCGGGGTCTTTGACTTTCCTGAAATTATATGGAAAGTCTATCCAAAGAGGAAAAGTTTTCTGTGAAGAGGGCTTATGGCTTGCTTTAGATTCTCAAAAGGGTCTGGGCATAACTTCTTCTCTCCCCACAATGCTACAAACTAATGGAGAAAATGAGTTTGTAGAGCTCCTGTTAACAGCACCAAGAGTAACGACATCCTTCAATGTCTTATACAATGACTGAAAATTATCCTATATGTTAATATGAAAGGCAAAAAGAATAAATTATAAAGAAGGTTCACCTTCAGTTTAAAAACATTTATACCTCAATAAATTGCCGCTTTTATATAATTGTTACTTGACAAGTAATGTACAGCCAGGAATATGACCAAACTTTTACTCACATGGAGGTCATACACTCTCATTTCCTCGGGGATAATTTCAATTTTAAATCACTAATCAAGAAAAAAAAATTCCAATTTTTATCTTGTGAATTTAAATATTTGGATTTGCAAACAAAGTTGAACTTAATCAATGACATTTAAAACTAAATTTTCTTTATCTTGCGAAAGCACCTGCAGAGGCCTACTGTTGTACTGTAGTAATGTTGAAAGATTAAGACTCATAGTTAGATTTCATTATTGGAAAAACAAAAGCTATGGTTATTGCTGCTTAGTTTTTATGTTACATATATTTCTTACAAGAAAGCAGGCCATAAAATAAACAGATGAGTCCCTTATCAAGATATGTTTATGATCCCTTTCAAACCCAGAAAACACTGCTGTCAGTTGTTTTTTTGTTTTTTGTTTTTCATTTTTTTGCAGGAATCCTAAATCAACATGTGTTTACGACTTGAGTAATCCTTGGCAGGGTACAGGGCACTAAATCAAGTTTTATTGTTATTGCAAGATAGCAGAAGGTACAGGGTTATCTGAAAGTTATCACTTCTTTTAATAATGTTCCACTAGCAAGTCTATGATCTAGTAATTCTGATAAAATTTTAGAGTTAAGTCTTTTCTGGTAGTCATCAATTAAAAAAATGGTTGGTCCTCCCTTACACCACACCCTCCACCTCCCCTTCCCTACCACATTCCCCCACTCACTCTAATTTTCATATTCAAAACTCTGCTTCTAGTCTTTTCTCTTAAAGCACAGTCTGGTTGGATGCAACGATGGTTGGCGTGCATATTTTTTCCCTGCTGGTATTTTGTAGTTGTTGGGTCATCATGCTCAGATATTAAAAGTTGCAGTGGCAAGGTCTCCTGCTTAACTCTCTTTCTTTTAGAAATGAATTGACCTCATCTTGCTGCCCAAAAGGTTCTTTCTTCAGTTTTAAATTTTAATAATTTTAATAGTATATATCTTAACATCACCTGTCCTGGGTTAATTTTATCTGTATTATTATGGTGTTCTTTTTTTAATATGTCTTTTGATTTAATATCAGAAAAGTTTTACTGCATTATATTTTTTCCACATTTGTTCTAGTCTATTGTTTCAGTTTTCTTCTCCAGAAATGCCACTTGCAGGTATGTGTTGTTTCCTTGGCTGTCTTTCATAGCCAGCTTTTTCTTTCTTTTTTTCTTTTTATCTTTTATGTGTCACTTCATTGGCATGTTCCACTTCCCTGCTCTATGTTCTGTGTGTTCTATGGTATGGTATGTATTTTCTTGTGTGTCCTTGTATTAATTCAGAAATGATTTCATCTCTTCCTTCTGTATCTTCCCTGAATTTACTAGTTGCTGTTTCACCTTCTCTTGTTATCTGGTCCCATTTTTCCTGACTTTTTCATCTGTTTTGTGGTCATCATAGCTATACTTGCCTCATTCAATTTGTTTTAAATTTCCTGTTGGAATATTAATATCATTTTCATAGGGAGATTTGCTGACTTTGTTTCCTAAGAGCTCATTGATATGAATGGTGTGCCTATCTTTTTTTTTTTAACTGTTCTGATCCTTGTGTTTTTATTTATTGATTTTTAAAAATATTTGTCTATTTTAGAGGGAAAAAAGAGAAAGTGAGAGAGAGAGAGAGAGAGAGAGCAAAGGGATCAGCAGAGGGAGAGAGACAGAAAATCCAAGCAGACTCCCCACCGAGCATTGGACTTGAACTCATGACTCTGAGATCATGATCTGAGCTGAAATCAAGATTTGGAGACTTAACAGACTGAGCCTCTCAGGCACCCCACATTCTTGGTGTTTTTTTAAAAAAAATATGCTTCTCTTTTAGTACAATTTTAGATTTGCAGAAACATTGTAAAGCTAGTAGAGAGAGTTCCTATATACCCACTCTTCCAATTTCCCCTATTATTAACATCTTACATTAGCACAGTACATTTGTCACAATTAATGAACCAATATTAACACACTATCTGTACCTTATTCAGATTTCTTCAGTTTTTATCTAATGTGTTTTTTTCTGTGCCAGGAGCCCATCCAGGATCCCATATTACATTTCATTGTCATTCTCCTTGGGCTTCTCTTGGCTGTGACACTTTTTCAGACTTTTCCTGTTTTTGTTGACCTAAGTGGTTTTGGACAGCCCTGACCAGATATTTTGTTGACTGTTCCTCAACTGGGATTTGTAAAAAAAAAAAAAAAAATTGGGATTTGTCTGATATTTTTCTCAGGATTAGACTAGGGTTATGGGTTTTTAGGAGGAAGACTAAAGAGGTATAAGTTTCATTTCCATTATGTCATATCAAAAGAATATACTATCAACATGCCTTATTGTTGATGTTGACCTGATCACTTGATTAAGGTAGTGTTTGCTAGGTTATACACTTCCCTCTTTTTCCCTGCTGTATTCTTTGGAAGGAAGTCATTTTGGGCAGCCCACCTTAAGGAGGAAAGGTTATGTTTATCTGCTTGAAGGCAGAGAATAGCTATATAAATTATTAGGAATTTTTCTTCATGGGAGATTTATCTGTTCTCTCCCATCCATTTATTTATTCAACCATTTATTTATATCAGTTTTTGGTGATTATAAATAAAGCTGCTACATTCATGTGCAGATTTGGTGTAGACATATGTTTTCAAATCAACATGATTGCTGGATCATATGGTAAAAGTATGTTTAGCTTGTAAGAATCTGCCAAACTGTTTCCAAAGAAGCTGTGCAATTCTCCTTTCCCAATAGCAATAAATGGAAATTCCATTGCATCAAATCCTCAACAGTAATTGTTATTGTCAGGTCATTTTTGGATTTTAGCTATTCTAGTAGCTATTTAGTAGCATGTTGTTTGACTTTGCAATTCCCTGATGATAAGGGATTTGAGTATATTTTTATGTACTTACACATCATATGCATATCTTCTTTGATAAGATGTCTGTTCAGGTCTTCCTCCCCCCACCCTTTTTTAAAAGATTTTATTTATTTATTTGAGGGAGAGAGTGTACACACAAGCTCAGGCACACATAAGCAGTGGGGGAGGGGGCAGAGAGAGAGAGAGAGAAAGAAGTAGACTCCCTGCTGGGAAGGGAGCCCTATTCAGACTCTATTCCAGGACCCTGGGATCATGACTTCAACTGAAGGCAAATGCTGAACTGACAGAGCCACCCATGCACCCTTCTTTTGTCCTTTTTAAAAGTGAGTTGTTGGCAAATTGAACACCAATAAAAAATAAATTTATTATTTAAAAAAGTGAGTTGTTTGTTTTTTTCTTGCTGTTTTTAGAGTTCTTGTATATATTAGACACAAGTCCTTTATCAGATATGTGTTTTGCAAATATTTTATTCAAGCTTATGGCATTGTTTTTATGATAAATGATCCAACTTACCTTTTTTTTTTTTTCTTTCTTTCTTTCCTGGATCATGCTTTGGTGTTTCATCTAAAAAATCATTAACAAACTCAAGGTTGCCTGAATTTTCTCCTATGTTTTTTTTCTAGGTAAACACGTAGAATAGCTTTGTGTTTTGTGTGTATTTTTATAATTCATTTTGAATTCATTTTGTGAAAGGTGTAAAGTCTAAATTCTCTTTTAAATTTAAACTTTTTTGCATATAGACATCACTATTTGCTGAAAAGTCTATTCTTTCTCTTCAATATGTTATTATTATTACTTTGAACAAACATTTATTATGTCAGTTAAGAAGAAGAAAAACAAAAGATTTTTACCTTCATTTATTTGTTCTCTGATGATTTGTCGTCTTATATAAAGATCCAAGTGTCTGACCAATATCATTTTCCTTCTCTCTGAAGAATTTCTTTTAATATTTCTTTTAGAGCAGGCCAGCTTTTATTTGTCTGAGAAGGTCTTTATTTCTCCTTCTCCTTTTTTTTTAAGTTTATTTGTTTATTTATATCTTTTAGTAATCTCTACACCCAAAATGGGGCTCAAACTCATGACCCTAAAATCAAGAGTTTCATGCTCTTCCAACTTGCCTATCAGGTACCTCTCTCCTTCTCTTTTGAAGGACAATTTTACTGGTTATGGTATTCTAAGTTGTTGGATTTTTCTTTCATCACTAATATTTCACTCTCTTCTGGTTTGTATGATTATTTATTTATTTATTTATTTATTTATTTATTTATTTATTTATGATAGTCACACAGAGAGAGAGAGAGAGGAAGAGACATAGGCAGAGGGAGAAGCAGGCTCCATGCACCGGGAGCCCGACGTGGGACTCGATCCCGGGTCTCCAGGATCGCGCCCTGGGCCAAAGGCAGGCACTAAACCGCTGTGCCACCCAGGGATCCCCAGTTTGTATGATTTCTGATAAGCAGTCTTAACCTTTTTTTCCATAGGTAAATTGTTTCATTTACTTGGCTTTTTTCAAAATTTTCTCCCTCTCTTTCTCGTTCTCTCATTTTTCTCTCTCTCTTTTTTACTTTGAATATCATATATATGATATATATAGGTAAAAATATTTTGCTGTTCATCCTACATGAGAGTCTCTGAGTTTCCTGAATCTGTGGTTTAGTGTCTGTTATTAATTTTGGGAATTTTTCATCCATTATTCCTTCAAATATTTTTTTTTGTCCACTTCTCACTTCTTCCAGTAGTCCAATCACAATTATTCTTAGATGTTTGGGGCTTTCGTTCTTTCTTCTTATTCTTTTTTCCTAACACTTGCATCTCTCTGATTACATTATCTATCTGGCCTTGCATATTGTCAACTTTTTCCATTTAGAGTCCATAATATATTAATCATATTTATTTTAAATTCTCTGTTAATTCTAAAATCAAGACATATCTAATTCTTGTTCTCACAATTGCTTTGTCTCTGTAGATTGTTTTTTTTGCTGTTTAGCATGCTTTGTAATTTTTTTGTTGCAAGCCATATACAATGTATTAGTAGGAACAGAGGTAAGTTGGTTTTTAGTGCGAAGTTTTATGTTAACCTGGCTAGGAGCTGGGTTATTTTCATGTCTACTGTAGTTGTACCTGCCAAAGTTGTCAAATTCCTCTAGTGTCCTTGTTTTTGTTTCTCTGTTGTCTTTGGATTTCTCTAGGAACTCTTCCTTGGAGTGCATCTTGTAGCTGTTTTAATTGTAATCCATACTGGCATCCTGTTGGTGTTGTGGTAAGGTGCAGGTGGAGAGAAGCATTCTATAATCGTTTGATTATATCTTTTAGTGAACTGTGTCCATTGACTTTGAACTTCTCAACTGTTTTTTAGCTCCTCAATCCCCCATACCAGTTGATACAGTTAAGCTAGAAGGGGATGGAGTCAAAGAATGCTCTTCCCCAAGGTGAGATAAAGATGGTAATATATTTTCTCCTGGAGAATAGGCCTTTGTTACGGTGAATGCTTTGGTATATTTCACAATGATTACTCTTCCACCAGCCCCTTCCTCCTTCCTTTTACAAGAGTCATGAGTGGTTCCTTTTTGGATCTTCAAGTAAGAACTTGATGGAGTTCCTAGAGGCAAAACTTACAAAAAGGCAAGGGTCCCCTAAGACAGGGTCTCCAGGACTTTCTCATTCTCTCTAGCCTCAAGCTACTCAGCCTACAGCTATTCATCAAATACAGCTATTATTATTTATGTGTTCCTACCAGATATAGCTCTAGCAGCTTCTGTTCCTGGTAAGAAGATCTTGGCTATGATCCTTTAAATTCACCTGTCTCCTCAGATTTCTTGGTGGTAGCTTGCCCTGTAATTTCAGTTCTCTGATAGAGCCAAGATAAGTCTTTGATTTTCAGTTTGTTCAGCTTTTTTCTTGTTATAAAGACGGAGTTATGATTTCTGAATTCTTTATGTGTCAGAGCTGAAATCAAAAGTCTGTTTATTCTTTTTGTTATTATCAAATTTAAATAGCTCAAATTGTCTTATACTAGCTATTATGCAGAAGGTACCTCAACATGTGGAGTGTGTGGGGGTGGGCAGTAGGACAATGAGTTCCAAGGTTTCTCTGCTTTCTCCTTTGTTGCTACCATGATGGACCATTTCTTGATAATACAATTCTCTCTGTAGTCTAACTTCCTCTGACTCTCAGAACCTGACTGGATTCCAGAATCCTTCTGGAATCCTTCATTAACCCTGAGCTTCCTAGGATCCTTCACTGGCTGCAGATACCAGAAGACATAGTCTGTCTTCTAAAATATGCCTCTTCTTTTTCAAAGGAGGGTTTTTTTTAGATTTGCCTCTTCTGAGTTCCTCTCATAATTTTCATGCCTTTCTCTACCTTCTCCAGCAATTATGCCCTGATATATTTAATTTCTGTTCAAATTGGTTTTACTCATGATGGGATATTTGTTGATTTTTAACATTTGATACCTAAAGCCTTCCTCTATACTCCCTATTCTTCCCCACTGCATTCTGGCAGTTTCCTGCACAGGACTTGCTGATCTCAGTTTCTTTTGGCCACATTTACACATAATTTGGAGTTTGTGGATTTTTCTCTGTCTTCTACTTTTACCAAAGATGTATTTCATGGCTTTATTTTTGTTCTCCTTTTTGCTCTATTTGGTTTCCAGGAGAAGTGGGAAGATTCAAAAATGAACAGTCACCATGTTCCTAACCTCTGTTACAAAATTGGAAATAATGAAAAAAAATTAAGAAACAACAGGAAAGTGAGTGCCAGAGTCACTGCATTGCCTGATGCAGAGTGCAAAGTAAATAGTGCCCTCTGGAGTGGCCTAATGCAACAGCCTTTATAAACACAACTTTTTGCCAATGGTCCTTATTCTTATGATCTAAAAATTGTGTTTTCCTTTTCTTATCGAGGTGATATGCTCCCAGGTGGGATTTTGATAAGGAAACAAGTACTGCTGTAAATGTAAAATAATTTGCTCTTCTTTGGAAGAGTCAGACTGGGAGAATTTGACTTTGGTGAAATAATATAGGAGAGAAAGGCAATTAAACTGGTTTTCATGTTGCCAGGCTTTCCCCCTCCCCCTCCATCTTTGAACCATGACTTTATAAGCAAATGATTGTAAATTATTTTAAAGGTCCTTCCATCCACCTAAACACACATATATTCACATGGAGGAATTTTCTTTTTTAATCTGCATAAGCACTCCAATAAAGTTTTTAAGAGAGAAATGTTTCTTCAGTAGTTTATGCCAGTTTCCTTCCTCAAGGCAGAAAATCTTAAAATAAAAATATCTCCAGCCTATGAAATTACATATGGTTTTCACATTGCCTCTGAGTAATTACTTAGACGGTAATAAAAAAATATTTTAAATACATTTGCATTTAAGCATATAATTAACTGTGTCCATGTAATTTATGTTTAAAAGAAATCTGGCACCTTATTGAGGAAGCTAAAAGAAATATCAAAATCTGTTCTTCTCAATAAAAATGATTTTATTGAGTTTTTATAAGAACGTGTGTTGGAGAAGAAATGGAATTTATGTGGTGCCAGTCATATTTTATTACAAAATTAGAGATAAATATCAATTTTCAATGCCTCATAAAACCAGCTTACTCTGACCCACACAGATCTATTTAACCATAATGCATCAGCCTTGAAGAGCAAAATGCCTTAAAGAGACTTCCAGAGTCTTCTCACACTTGAAGGACTTAACTCTTTCTAGTCCTAAGAAGTACAGCCTGACTAGCAACTTTGCAACTGGAAACAAAATCTTGAGGACCCCAGACTCTAGTGAAAAATCTGGGTTAAGCTTAGCAATGTTTGTCAGTCACTTACCTAGAGAGTAGGTAAGAGCAGACATACTTAGAAAGGAAGTGAGAATCCAGAAAACACAGAGAAGATTCCAAGAAGCTTTGCAGTGGCCATCCTGGAAATGAATGAGGAATAGGGGTAGGAACAAAGGCATAAGAAGCCTGTGTGTTTCTTAGGACTGTGCAGATGGCCTAAGGTCATAGGGGAATGGAGAGGATTTGGGGCATAGACACAAGGTTTAGGAAAAAATAAAGGGGTAAGATTTGCTTCTATCTCCAAAACTAGATAAAGACTTCTTTAGATTAGGGAAATAAGAAGTAATGAAATACAGGGTCCTTAGGTCCAACATTCTGGACAGAAATATGAGTGAGAATGTGAGTCCAGAGAGGAAATAGCTTCTCAGTAGGGCCACGTGCTTGGCTTAATGTGCTGCTACCTTCTTGAAAACCTTAGTGATTTTATCTTTGAATTTGTGTTTTATAAGTGAAGTCTGATGGGAAAAGGGAGCATATACATGAGAAGAAGACCATTTTGCAATACTGGCTGAATTCAGCATTCCAGTGAACTCAAAGCAAGTGAGCATGTTACTGAGTGATCAGGGACACTGACAGTTCTTGGGAGTCTGTGCTCCCCATCAGAGAACTCAGTTCAAATGCAGAAAGAAGGCAATGGTACTATAAGAAACAGAAATGATCTCAAGCAAGAAACCTGACATAACCTTTCTTACTTGTATACTTTCCTATATTAGCCAACAACCTATGCTAAGAATGATGACCTAGACAGAAAGGAAATGACCAGGAAACTCATAGCTCCTTTTCCTGTCAATCCTTCCTTACCAGTAACCTGAAGGTACAATGTGTTGATAGAATGTGCATATATCAAGAAGTGAAAGAAAAACAATAGTGTGGTTTTATGCCAAGTTTCCACACTTCTGGAAAAAACAAAATACATATAATATATATATATATATATATATACACACTCTAGCTACAAATGATGTCATTTAGGGATTGTGCATAGGTGTTAAATGCTCCTATATTTGCAGTCAAGACTAGCATTGCACACTGTAAAGAGGAACAGTGAAATTCATTGTAATTACTTAATTTTAATTTTTCTTTATTTAGACTAGCATTAAATAGCAAAATACGACAAGGTATGAGACAGCAGAAAAAAGGGAAAAGATTTGTATTTCGGACCTTCAGTAATACTTGTTTTCTGCTTTTCCTACAAGTTGTATAGCTGCCTCTGGAATTATTAGAGTGGTTATCTATGCGGATTCTTCCAGATTCTGTCCTTTGAGGCTGTAGAGGGACATGCAGGGCTGAAGGAGCACACGGACAGAAAGGGCACTTGGTCAGCAACCACAAGTATACTGCTGATGGGAGACAAGGTGGTCTCTCTGCCAACATCTTAGCACTATGACAGATGCCCAGGATCTTGACATATGCATATGGAAGGGGAGGATTCCTTTATAAGACTGAATTTACAGAATTATATATATTTCCTATTTCTTCTTTAACAAATTACCACACTTAAAATAATGCAAATACAATTGACCCCTGAACAATGTGAGGGTTAGGGGCACTGATGCCTCCACACACAGTTGAAAATCCCATGTAACTTTTGACTTTCTAAAACTTAACTACTACTAATAGCCTACTGTTGACTGGAAGTCTTACCAACAGCACACTCAATTAACACACATTTTGTATATGTATTATACAATGTGTTCCGGTAGTAAAGTAAGCTAGAGAAAGAAACTGTTCAGAAAATCATAAGGAAAAGGAAATACATTTACAGTATTTACTGTACCGTATTTATCAAAAAGATCATGTAAGTGAACCCGTATAATTCAAGACCATGTTGTTCAAGGGTCAATTGTACATTGTCATACAGTTGTAGAGGTCAAAGGTTTTAAACATGCCTGCAGGAGCACCTGGCTGTCCGAGTCTATGGAGCATGTGACTTCTGATCTTGGGGTTGTGAGTTTGAGCCCCACGTTGGATGTAGAGATTATCTAAAAATAAAATCTTAAAAAAAATAAGAATAAATAAATGGAAAGGTACTGTGTTCCAACAGAGGCTCTGGAGGAGACTCTGTGTCCTAGCTTTTTCCAGTTTCTAGAGACTACCTATATTACTTGGCTCCAAGTTCTTTTATCATTAAAGCTACATAGCATTTTTCCTCTCTGCTTCCATCTTCACATTGACTTCTCCCTTAGAAGGACACATGTGATTACATTTAAACCCACTTTGGATACCCTAGATTATCTCCTTCTCAAGGTTCTTAATTTAATCCCATCTGCAGACATCTGTATCGAAGGTAAAATATTGCCATATAAGATAAAATATTCATAGTTCAGACAATGTGAGATTAGGATTTGAGGGGCCTGTATTCAGATTGCCACACCTCCGTTCCAGTGGGTAGAGTGCTCAACATGCAAATTAAGCTTAGCTCTAACAAAATAAAACTATTTTATAAACTTGTGGGCTGAGACTCATACCTTCTACATTAAGTTCAAACTGGGCCAAGGAAGCATATAAAGCAATCACCATGAATACTTCTATCAATGCTCGTAGCAAAAAGGGAATTTGTATTTAATAGCAGAGGATTTCTCTCCCAGGTTATTATTATTAAAAGCACAGGCCAGGAGGCAAAATGTGCATCTTAAAAAGTGGTTGTGCCTGGGTGGCTGAGTTGGTTAACCTCAGACTCTTGGTTTCAGCTCAGGTAGTGATTTCAGGGCCTTGATCTCACGGTGCTGAGATTGAGCCCCTTGTCAGACTCTACACTCAGTATGAAGTCTGCTTAAGACTCTTACTGCCCCTGCTCCTAATATAAGTAAGTAAATGTTTAAAAGAAACCCCACACATTTCTTTAAAATACAATTCATCCTCATATCATCAATGCTATTTACTCTGTAGACAAAATAATCACCATCATTTTTATTTTCCACAATTATTCATTAATCCTATGTTGTATTAAGTCTTGTAAATATCATCTCAACATCATTTCTACTACAAATTTTGTAGGTACAGTTATTTAGATAAAGGTAGATACAGATAGATATAGATCGAGAGAGAGCAAGAGATCCAAACATTTCCATAATCATGCTGGGATAATGCACCTGGTATCCATATTCCTATGGTACATAAATTTCCTCTTCAGAAAGAATTGCTTTATTGTTCTGCATTACACTGTTTAATATTCAGCACTGAGAATGGTGATGGCCATACAAAGGACTCAAAAGTGTTTGTAGAGTTGGAATGAAGCAAATTTTATGCTAATGGGGAAAGAATCATCAAAATAACCAATTGGGAAAAAAACATAATTATCCTTCAGTTCATTTATTATGCTGTCAAATATACTGCTGGCCTCAGTTATTACCATACAGGATGAAAAGTCACCAATATTAAGGAAAAAGCAAAAATACCCTTGGTCCTGAAAGATTGGAGAGTTTATTAAGTCCATACATCTTAGAAATTTATCTTAGTTTGGCCTGCTGCAACAAAATACGATAGACTGGGTGGCTTATGAAGAGCAGAAATTTGTTTCTCATAGTTCTGGAAACTGGAAATCCAGTATCAGAGCGCCAGGATGGTTGGGTTTTTGGTGAAGGCCCTTTTCCTTGTTTGTGAGTGGCAGTCTTACTGTGTTCCTTACCTGGCAGAAAGAGAGGAAAAGAGTTCTGTAAAGTCCCTTTGATAAGGGCACTAATTCTATTCATGAAGGTTCCTTCCTCATATCTGAATTACCTTCCCCGGAGGCCCTGCATCCTAATGCTATCATACTGGGGGTTAGGAATTCAACATGAATTTTGGGAAAACACAAACATTCTATTTCAAAGTTCATACTCAATCAGAGCACCATTACTGTATGTGAATGGTATGGTAGACAGTTTGGGACTGACCAGTGGCTACTTCCTCCAACTACTTTTTCTACCATCAAACCCTGTTCATATTTTTCCTATGTATCTATTTTCCACTGTTCTTGAGGACAGCACTTCTCAATGTTCAGTGTGCATATGAATTATCTGAGGATATAGGATATATATCAGAATGTAGATTCTGATTCAGCAGGTATGGGGAAGGGCCTGAGAATCCACATTTCTAACAAGCTCCCGGGTGATGTCAGTTTGTCCCTCTGTGAACTGGGATTTTGGGAATAGTGACCTCATTTCCAGTTCCAGAGGTGGATCCTGAGTGTCTAACACCAAACACGGTAACCTCAGTCTCCTGCCAGTGAGGATTAGAAATGGGAGGGTGACCCAGTTGAAGCAATTTGATGCAAGGGTCATCCCCAGGGTGGATTTTGAGAAGTATTTTCTAAGGAAGCAATGAAGAGACATTCTCTCCTTCCTCTTCACCTGCTGAGTCTGTTTGTAAATCCAAGAGTTCTGTGGCCATCCTAGGACCCCACAGTGAGCTAGCCTGAGTGCATCGCTGCTCCATGGAAGAAGGCATAGTGGAGTTAGAAGCTCTCATTGGAGTAAATGTTGGCTATAAAAAAATCAGGTATGATAAAATCCATGCATTTTCTTGTGAAGAAGATTTACATTCCAATGACAAAAAAATTCATTGCCAACTTCAGAATCTTGCAGCAACTGGAAAACACTTATGTAACTTCATACATTGAGATTTCTTTCAGTTTATGTTCAAAAATATACTACATATGTAAAGTACATAGTTTGGAAATGTCCAGACTAGAGGAAACAATTTCTATAAGTGACCCATGCTATCAAAACATTAAAAATGTGATTGCTCTAAAATCTAATGAGAAAAGTATTGTTGATTTGTATTTAAAGAAATGAAATCCCAGTGGGTTAAGAGTGGATTAAGCTGATAATTTAAGGGATTGTGCCTGGTAGGATGGGAGTGAGGGTAAGAGGTATTCTTATTCACCATTGTAACAAGGCATACTCCATTCTACTAACATGAGTGATTGTGATTGACTTTAAAAACGTTATTTGTCAAGTAACTGTCATTTATCATCATTGCTGGGAATAAATCCAGGAGATGCTGGTAGAAAATCAGCTTTCAAAAGAAAATAACTTATAATCTCTCTCTGAACTTGAACTGCTCAACTGGTTCACCCCAATCTCCCAGTCTCCCTATCACTCTCCCTCCGTGGGTCCTTCCATTGGTAGGTTTGGGGCCATGTTTCTCAATTCCAATTGCATATTGGAATTGCCTACAACATATAAAATTACTGATGCATGGGCCTTTCCCCAGAGAGTCTGATTAGATAGACTTGGTGAGCCCCATGAGTCTTGTTTGCTTTTTATAATTTTAAATTTTGATATAATTTCAGACTTACACAAGAGTTGCAATCGTATAAAGAATTCCCAGGTACACTTACCCAGATACCTCCCTCTTTTTCCCTCCCTCCTTCTCTCTCTCTCTCTCTCTCTCTCTATATATATATATATATATATATATATATATATATATATATACACACACACACATATATACACATATTTATATATATAATTATTCTGAACCTCCTTTTTTTAAAAGATTTTATTCATTTATTTATGAGAGACATAGAGAGAGAGAGAGAGAGAGGCAGAGACACAGGCAGAGGGAGAAGCAGGCTCCATGCACCGGGAGCCCGACGTGGGATTCGATTCCGGGTCTCCAGGATCGCGCCCTGGGCCAAAGGCAGGCGCCAAACAGCTGCGCCACCCAGGGATCCCCTATTCTGAACCTCCTTAAGAGCAAGCTGAAGACACGATGCTTTTTATCCCTAAATACATTTGTGTGTATTTCCCAAACACAAGGAATTCCCAAACATAACCATATAACAATTATTAAACATCAGAAAGTTACAACACTGCTATTTAATCTGTAGACTTTATTGAGATGTTGTCAATTGTTCCAATAATACCCCCATAGCAAAAGGAACTACCCCCTCTATCAGTAGATTAGTAGTTACTTTTTAACATCTTGAAGGTGACACCAGTGAGCTGTTGAGAAACAGAAAACGAAGATGCGCTCAACAGAAGCTGGGAGCCGAAGGAAAAGGGAGGAGGTTACAAATCTTCCTGGAAGATTCCTGGTACTCAGGGAGCAGGCGGGTATTTGCAGAGCAGCGCATGAGAGGCAGCGGCAAGGAGTAGAGCCTGGGAGGGCTTAGATGAAACCCACAGCAGGCCCAGGTGAGGAAACTCCACTGGCCTTGGATTTTGGGGTGGGTATGGTGACCCTGAACTTCACCATTGACCCTGCCTGCCCTTCCTTCTCTGAAGGTATGGAAGAGGGATTTTGAAAGTGTTGCAATCTTGGGTTTCTCCCCACAAGTACCCTACAGCCCCCAGGATGGAAGCAGGTGGGCTCACACAACTGAAACAGCTGTTCTCAGCAGTTGTCCAGAATGAAGGTGGCTCAGCAGGAGGTGGGGATGCAGCCTGCAGTGGCATGACAGCCAGGGGACCCTCATCCTGAAGGGGAGATGTGCATCTGGCTGGGAGCGAGGACAGCTAACACACCTGCCAGGGCGCCCCAGCCAGGTGACTGGCAGGGCAGCTTCACCAACAGTAACCTTGAGCCTTTGTGCCCAAACTGTGTTCTAGGGGCTGCACAGGAGGTGAGGATCTGCAGCCCCAAAAACTGCCCAGGAGGGAGCCAGGAGAAAACCTGGGGAGGGAGTAGCGAGCCTGACCACAGCGACTTGTTTCTGGTGGAGCTGCAAGTGAGGGAATAGCAGGGAATGTGCACCATGGCGGTATGCTCTAGTAGTATTTGGTAAGCAATCGAATAACAGTTAAAGTGGGTGAGGAATCAATGAAAGCAGTATTTGTTAACCCTTAAGTATTTGGTGCAAGATGGCAGATGTCTTTTCTCTATTTGTTTTGTTTATCTGTTACCAGGTAACAAGCCTCTCCAAAAGTTTGAGCTTGAAATGACCATTTTGTTATTTCTCGTTATTTATTTTAATTTTTTTATTTTTTGTTGAAGTCTAGTTGACATACAATAATATTATATTAGTTTCAGATATACAACATAGTGTTTTGACAACTATATATGTTTCAAAGTGCTCACCACAGTAAAATGTAGTTGCCATCAGTTACCATACAAGTTATCACAATATTTTTAAGTACATTCCCTATGCTCTACTTTTCATCCCCATGTTGTATTTATTTTTATAGTTGGAAGGTTGTAGAATTTATTAATTATTGTCATGTGCCATCATTTCTGGGGGGCAAATACAGGAGATGCTGGTAGAAAATCAACTTTGATAACTGACTACCTCTCTTTGAATTTGAACTGCACGATTCGTTCACTATTACTTCCTGACCTTCCTATTGTCTATTCTCCTTATTGTCTACTCTGTGTGTTGACTGGGGCTTAAACAAATAGATTTTTATTTTGTTTATTTTTTTAAGATTTTATTTATTTATTCATGAGATACGCAGAGAAAGGGAGAGAGAGGCAGAGACACAGGCAGAGGGAGAAGCAGGCTCCATGCTGGGAGCCTGACATGGGACTTGATCCCGGGTCTCCAGGATCACACCCTGGGCTGAAGGCAATGCTAAACTGCTGAGCCACCGGGGCTGCCCATGTTATACCCTTATGATTTAAGCTCAGGCTCTACTAATCCACCTTAATATTCAGGATCTTTTGGGCAGCCAACATTAAAACTTTCATCATGTTTCCAAATATGATTTAAATAGCCATAATTGCTCTAGTTGAGTTGCTTTCTGAAACTGCCTTGTAAAAAATTTAAAAAGGTCAGAGTTTTCCATTTGAGAATTCTGACTAATGATCATCTGTCTTGAAGGGGGGATCTATGCAATCAGTTAAGTGAAGAAGCAGCAGAAGCAGCCTGTCCCCCTGCCTCCTGCTGACACCCACTTGGAGGCATTGCCAGTCCACATTGATGCCATTTCTAAGCAATCTGGTGCTATTGCTTTTGTGGGAAAATTATCTTCAACAGTAACATCTTCTGGCTTCTCAGTTCAAGCTGCTAAAGAATAACGGACTTTACTGTATCGGGCATCTTTATGTGTACCAAATAGGGCTCTTTTCTTTCCCCTGGGAAACTATGTTGTATTGCTCTGTTCTCAGTAATAAACAGTATTATGAGTCTTGTTACATAGGAAGTACATAAAACCTGCTTTGGATGATGGATTTTATATCTCCAAAGAGGGTTAAACAGTTATTTAAAGCTCTTATTATCCTGCTTGAATTCTATGTTGAATTTTACAGTTTAAAAAATGACATAGTACAAAAAATAGAAAAAGGAAGATAATTTCAGTTTCCCAGGGTCAAGGCAGAAATACACAAATCAGAGTGGGAAAGAAAATCACATTAAAATATATAATCTACTAAGAGAGTTATTTTACCTTTATTTCAAGCTTTCTGTAGTGATTAAATTATAGTTCTGCTAGGCAGATATACATGATATAATTTTCTACATAAAAGATAAAACAAACTTGAGAGATCTGTACAAAACAAAATTTGTAAAATAAGGAATATGGGTTAATTAACTTGCCATGTGAATAAAATATGTGGCTTCCTTTAGAAAGTAAGGACTTCATATAATTTGCAAATTGCTCCCATAATGAGTCCATTTACAATGAATATAAATTGCTACTCCATTTTCATAATGAAGGAATGAGGTTTTAATGAATCACACTTACTTTAACATTCTACAGAAAAATGGACAATATAGAGCTGAAATATTATGATATAATTAAACTGAAATATTCTTTAAGAAAACATTAAGGTTGTAACTTGTAGATTTTTAAGATCCATTTTTAATCATTCTTTAAGATATATCTTTTATCAAATTGGTTTGAAGCTTGGTTAACCATCACGTGAAAGTAAATTAATGTCCAATGAAAAAAGCAAGTAGATTTGGTGGTGTTGCAAATTATAAGAAAAAATATATTGCTTTAATCACAGAGCAAGATCAAACAATTTCTGTAGACAATAGCAAAATTTTAGTATCACATTGCTCTTACATTTTATATAATATGATTCATCCATTCATTAAACAAAGATTTACTGATTGTTTACTATGTACCACCCCTAGACTAGGTACTGTGCTTCCATAATTGCATTTGAGGAATTTGAGGACAGTTTGTCAGGCGATCCTCAGGGCATTCTCATGACTTAGGGAGGTTAGGTGTATAACATGATGCTCTAGTGAGAATTACATTTGTGCTTGTTTTATTTAACTCTATAGAGAGTGCCAGGAAGTTTTCTCCTTGAAAGGAGAGTGAGATTCACCTTGGATAGACTAAAGATATATATATATTTTAACATTAGAGAATTTATGGTGGGGGGAGAAGAACACAAGCAGGGAGAAGGGCAGAGGGAAAGAGAGAGGTAGACTCCCTGCTGAGAAGCTAGGGACTCCATCCCAGGACCCTGAGATCATGACTTGAGCAGCAGGTATATACTTAACTGACTTAGTCACCCAGGTTGAGGATAACTTTTGACATCATTCTCCAAGCCCCTCTAGCCACATCTGTATTCTGTCCTCCAGAAGTATAGGGCATTTGGAAAAGAATAGCTTTATCATCTGGAAATGCACTGTAATGATATATTTTTTCTTTTTATGATTCCAGAAGGAGAAGTTTCTAGATACTAGAGAAAAAGTGGTTAGGGAGGTGGTCTTTGGATCCTTTTTTTTTCTTAAAGATTTTGTTTATTCATTCATGAGAGACACAGAGATAGAAAGAGAGGCAGAGACACAGGCAGAGGGAGAAGCAGGCTCCGTGCAGGGAGCCTGATGTGGGACTCGATCCCAGGTCTCCAGGATCATGCCCTGGGCTGAAGGCAGGTGCTAAACTGCTGAGCCACTCGGGCTACCCAGGTCTTTGGATACTTAAAGTTCCAGTAGCCTAAGTCCTTATCTTATGGGGTAGTGTGTGTCCTCAAAGGAGGACTACTATACACAGGCCTCGGGCCACTGCCCCACATAGAGGTCACAACCTCCTTGTGGCCCAGAGGACATGTGGTTTCCTGGAGACATTTTTTATTGTGACAACTGGAGGGAGTAGTATTATAGACAAGAAGCAAATAGTCTGGGGATGCTGCTAAACATCTTACAATTCACAAAATAATCCCTACAACAAAGGGTTGTCCTGTTCAATATGTCAACAGAGCAGAGACTGGAAAATCCTGTTGTACCTGGAGGGCCTAAGCATAGTGCCTTGTGCCTAGGATATATTCAGTAAATGTTTACTGATTGCATTGATGAATGCATAAGTGAGTAAATAACAAACCACCTAACTTTGGAAAGTGATCACTTTAACAAGTCTATATTGTGTTCAACTCTATATCTAGTTTGATTGGAGGGTCTAACTCCACACTGACATAGGAAGGCCAGAGAAAGTGGTTTTCTACAGGGTACTACTACTGTTCTGCTATTTGCCAGAACTTATGGTTTAATCAATCTATTATTAAGGATTATATTCATTTAACATATATTTCTTGAGTACCTACTAGGTGTCGGATGTAACTCTAGATGCTGTGTATAGAGCTGAAAAATACAATGATGGTTCTTGTCTTCATAGAGTTTGTAACCTACTTAAGAGAAGGAAAGACTGCCATATTTTCTTAGATACACATATATGGATGAATTTGGAACATACTAATGGATTTTATAGCGAGGCTAAGTTCCAGAGAGTGATCTAGGATTTGGGGTGATTGTCAAGGGAGATTTTATCCATATTGTGTGAATATTTTTTATAAGAATGTACCTGTGCATATTTGTGTAATGAAAAATTAAACCATTCCAGAAAAGCAGTAATGCATTTTTTTTAAAAAAGCATTTCTTTACTTTTTGATTAACATTTTTGTACCTCATGTTTTCCCAACATTTTATTGTAAAAATTTTCAAACATACAGAGAAGTTGAAAGACTTATACAGCCAACACCCAGACATTCACCATCTGGATTCTACAAATAACATTTTACTATACTAGCTTTATCCCATATCCATCCTTCTATCCCTGTCTCTATCCATCCATCAATATGTATTTTTTAAATTTACTTCAAAGTAAGTTGCAATGCATCAGTGCGCTTCTTTCAGTATGTATATCATTAACTAGAATTTTGTATTTGTTCACAATTCAAACATACTTTTTATTAACACTACCTTGTTATCCAACACAAAATGCATGAAATGTCAATTCCATTCTGCCACTGGTTTCCTTATGTAACTTCTTTAAGTAGGATCAAGATAGAAGTCTGACCTATAAAACAGTGATTTTTTATAACACTTCCTTAAGGGACATGCCCTTTTAGTCACTTTTACATTTAACTCTTATTAATGAAAAGATCTGTTGGTAGAGCCATTATTCTGTCTAATGATACATTCCTACCACAAACTAAGAAATCTAACAGACTCTGTGCATCAGCAGTAGGCCAGTTAGGTTATTAGCTGAGAGAAAGATGGTTTACACTTCCGAAAGGACTGTTGGTAGTATTCCCCATGCCTTTGAAAATCCTGCCACACTTGGATTTGGTAGCTTTGTACACAAAGCCCATCTGGAATGAGGACATGAAACTTGTTTCTTCTGTTTACAGTTTTATCTTCAGGGTACAGTCAGTGACCAGCACGTGGTAGGTCCTCAATAAATATATATTGAGTGAATAAATGAGAACCTTGTACACAGATGGTATGCAGTCAGGTTTTTGTGAAATTTGTTAATAAAACTAAAGGTCTGTAGAACGTTTAGGACAATGAAGACCTACTGGCATTGGCACTTTTAGAGTCCTTGTCTACCCTTGCCTGTTTCCAAGACATCAATGTAATTACAAGTAAATTCTGGAAATATTTAATTCAACAACTTCATAATAAAGACAGAACTACAAAATCTCACATTAATTAATTGGACAAACATTGGTGAGTTGCCTGCAAATGCCAGAATAAATATTTATTCCTTGGCTGTTACAATAAAAATAGTATATAAACTTGTCAATTTCTCTAAGCGTGGTATTGAAAAGCATTATGGTAACATGATTCGATACTTTGCAATATCATATTAAAATGTTGAAAAGAGAGGATCCCTGGGTGGCTCAGCGGTTTGGCGCCGGCCTTTGGCCCAGGGTGCGGTCCTGGAGACCCAGGATCGAGTCCCACGTTGGGCTCCCTGCGTGGAGCCTGCTTCTCCCTCTGCCTGTGTCTCTGCCAATCTCTCTCTCTCTCTCTCTCTCTCTATCATGAATAAATAAATTTTAAAAATCTTTAAAAAAAATGTTGAAAAGACACTTGGAGTAAAGGTGAGCAATTACATAAATGGGGACTGTCCATTCTTTTTTAAAAAGATTTTTATTTATTTATTTGAGAGAGAGAGGGCAAGCAGGGGGAGGAGCAGAGGGAGAATATTTTCTGGAAATACACAGTAATGGTATATTTTTTCTGAGCACAGAGCCTGATAGGAAGGTGATCCCAAGACTCCAAGATCATGACCTGAGCTTAAGCCAGGAGTCAGATGCTTAACCAACTGAGCCACCCAGGAGCCCTGGAAAATGTCCCTTCTTAAAGTAGATTAGCAAGAAAAGATAAATAGGGTGAAAAGTGTGGGCTTTGAAATCAGAAAGACTGGAGTTCCAGCCATGGTACCCACACTGCCACATTTCCTAATCTACATAGGAAGATGATGCTCGTATTGCTTTGTTGTTTCAAGAAGTAGATAAAAAATATTGCTTAGCAGAATTCTGGAGGTAAATACTCCATAGTTGATAGTTTTTTTTGTTAAGAAAAAAAAATTTGAAAAATTACATTGCAACAGTAACAAAAATTATTGAGCACCTCTTTAGAGTGATTATTTGGTAAATTTTTCTTTATAATTTTTATAAAAATTATGTATATAAATAGGTTAAAAATTTAAATGTATTATAAAGTTTAGTGCTATAACAAATATGTATTTAAGATTTCATTTTCTGCTTAACCTTAACATATGACTATAATTGATTTTTATGTATTGACGTATCAGTAGCCTTGTTAAACTCACTTATTAATGTTAATAATTTATCTTTAGGTCCATTTGGGCAGTCTATAACCATATCGTATTATTAGCAAATGATGCCTGCTTGATTTATTTTTTAATTTTTTAAAAAATATTTTATTTATTTATTAATGAGAGACACAGAGAAAGAGAGAGAGGCAGAGACACAGACAGAGGGAGAAGCAGGTTCCACACAGGGACCCCGATGTGGGACTCGATCCCGGGACCCTAGGATCATGCCCTGGGCTGAAGGCAGACGCTCAACCGCTGAGCCACCCAGGCGTCCCTATTTTTTAATTTTTTTTAATCTTTTCTTTAATTGTATTGCCTCTTGGCTTTGAAAAGCCTCTCCCATGTGATGTTGAAGAGAAGTGTCAGCTTTGTCATGTTTCCTATTTCAGAGGAAAACCTTTCAATGTTTTAACTTTATGATGTTAGCTATAGGATTATTGGAGGAGAAATAGCCATTGCCATATTAAAATTTATACTATATTCTAAGAGTGCTAAACACATTTGCCATAATTGTTAAATTCTATCAAATATTTTTTTGCATCTATTGAGAAATACTCGTATATTTCTTTTTTTCATTTCTGAATATAGCAAATTTTGATGTTTCAAATAATCTTGCATTTCCATAACAAATGCAATTTGGTCATGATATTTTTATCTTTTTTATATATTGCTGTATTCTGTTAGGCAATATTAAGTCTAGACATTTTGCTTTTATGATCATGGATGAGATTGGCCTGTGATTTTCCTTTCTCATTCCATCTGTGTTGGTTTGTGCTATCAAGGTTTTGCTATTATCATGGAAAGAATTGGTGAACATTATTTCCTTTCTATTTTCTCAGGTATGTGTTATTTCTTCCTTAAATGTTTGGTAACATTTTCTGGGATTTAAATAGCTATCAGGGGACTGGAGTAGTTTTTGTTTTATTTTGTTTTGTGTTTGTTGTCTTGTATGTGTGGTTTAGGAGTCATTTAATTATAGGTTCATTTTAGTGGTTATAGGATTAATCAGATTTTTTATTTCTCTTTTTAGTTTTTGATAAAATGTAATTTTCTAAAGATTGTTTCATTTCATCTAAGTTTTTCAATTTATCAGCATAAAAGTTGTTATTAATATCATCTTATCTCTTTGGTGGTTGAAGGATCTATAATTATTTTTCATTACTGTTATGGGCTATTTGTTTTACTCCTGTTCTTGATTAGTTTTGTCCCAAATATAGAAATTTTGTCAATCTTTTCAGAGAGAAAATTTTGACTTCATTGATTCTCTTTATTCTGCATTTATTCTCTATTTTGTTACTTTCTGCTCTTATATTTATCAATTTCTCTTCCCTCCGTTCATACACTTTAATAGGATAGTTTTTCTCACATTCCTTGAAGTTGGTAAATGGGTGTGTCCTCAGCTTATGATCAGCCCTTTTGTTTCTTTTCCTCTAGATATCACTTTAGATTAGTGTTTCTAAACCTGGGACAGTTCTGGCCTCCACCAGGGTCATATCTATAGATATTTCTGATTGGCACAAAGAGGGGAAAAATCTATAGGTTTTTAGTGTGGAGAAGCCAGGAATACTGCTAAACATCTTGCAATGTACAGGACAGCCTCCGACAGCAAGAAATCATCCAGCCCTAAATGTCACTGGTACTGAGGTTGAGAAAACCTGCTTTAAAGCATTCTGCAAGTTTAGAAATGTAACATTTTGTTATAATTCAGTTAAAAATACTTTCTAATTTCCATTTTGATTACTTCTTTAACCATGTGTGATTTATAAATTTTAAGCTTTAATTTATAACCATATGGGAAATTGCTTCTTCTCTTTTTTGACTGACTGAAGCTTTTAATTTCCTGCTTTAATGAATTGCGATTAGAAAACATACTCTCTATGTTTTCAGCCCTTTGAAATTTCTTGAGACATGCTCCATGGCCCAGTAAATGATTAATTTTGTAAATGTTCAGTCTGTCTTTGAAAAGAAATTACTTCTGCAGTTGTTAGGTGAAATGCTGTTTATATATTAGATTAGTTTTTAAGATCAAATTATTGATATTTTGGGTGCGTATTTGAAAAGTCATTTAAAAATGGTTTTAGGAACACCTGGGTGGTTCAGCTTGTTAAGTGTCTGACTTGATTTCAGCTCAGGTCGTGATCAGGGTCATGAGATGGACTTGTATGGTCTCCATGCTCATCATAGAGTCTGCTTAAGACTCTCCCTCTGCCCTTCCACCCTCCCCTGCTTTCTCTCTTTCTCTAAAATAAATAAATCTTTTTTAAAAATGGTTTTAGAATCTTCCACTAGGATTGTAATTATTTACGTTTTCATTGTATTTCTCTCAGATTTTGCTTTATATACTTTGAAGTTGAGTTTAGGTACATAAAAATATAAAATTCACTCCTTCCTGGTGAATAATCATTACGAAGAGACCATGAAGAATCTTTGATCCTGAATAATGTATTTTTTTTTTTGCTTTTAAGTTTACTTTGATATTAATGAAGCTATACAATCTTTCTTTTGTTAAGTGTTGATCTATCTTTTGCCACTGTTTTATTTTTAACCCTTATGAATCTTTATGTGTTTTAGGTATGTCTTGCAAATAATGTATATGTATAGATGTATATATAAATCTACTGTGACAAGCTTTGTCTATATTCCATTTGTATTTAGTATAATTAGTAAAAATATTTGGTATTATATCTACTGTTTTACTATCTGCTTTCTATTGTCACACTAGATTTCTATATTTTGTGTTCTATGTCCTGTTCTAACTTCTTTTATTTTTCCCCCTATTTTTGGATTGGTTATTTAAAATTTTTCATTTAAATTCAATTAGCCAACATATAGTACATCCTTAGTTTTAGATGCAGAGTTCAATAATTCATCAGTTGTGTATAACACCCAGTGCTCATCACGTGCCGAGCTTAATGCCCATCACCCAATTACCCATTCCCCCACCTACCTCCTCTCTAGCAGCCCTCAGTTTGTTTCCTATATTTAGGAGTCTCATGGTTTTTCTCCCTCACTGAGACTTCCAATCAGTTTTCCCTCCCTTCCCCTATGATTCTCTGTGCTGTTTCTTACGTTCCATATATGAAGAAACCATATGATAATTGTCTTTCTCTGATAATTTTCCTTAGCATAATACCTTCCAACTCCATCCATGTCAATGCAAATGGTAAGTATTCATCTTTTCTGATGGCTGAATAGTATTCCATTGTATACATTCCATTGTATGTATGTATATATATATATATATATATATATATATATATATATATAAATTATCTTCTTTATCCATTCATCTGTTGAAGGACATCTTGGCTCTTTCCACAGTTTGGCTATTGTGGACATTGCTGCTATAAACATTGGAGTGCAGGTGCCCCTTTGGATCATTACATTCATATCTTTGGGATAAATACCTTGTAGTACAATTGCTGGGTCATAGGGTAGCTCTATTTTAAATTTAAAAAAATCTTCTCCTTTACTAGTTTGGAAGTTAAATACTTTTTAGTTGTTATTCAAAAAAAAAAATCCCCACAATTTGTATCCTTTACTAATCAACCTAATGTTAATCTGCTCTTTGCTCCAGACAATAAAAGAGCCAACTTTTTATTTTAATTTCATTTTTTTCTCTTGACTCTATGCTATCAGTTTTGTGTATTTTTTAAATTCATTTTTTATTTTATATTACATAGTACCATTTTTATGTTTATATCATCAAATTTTACTTTTACTGATGTATTCATTATTTTGTTTCTTCATTCTTCCTTATATTTCCTATATTCAACATGTAATCATTTTTCCTTCTTTAATTTTTGTTATTATTTTTAAATTTTAATTATTGTCATTTTCCACCTATTTTCACTTTTTCTTTTTTTGTCTTTCTTTTTCTTTTCGTTTTTTTTTTTTTTTTTTTTTTTTTACTGTTGGTCTACTGATAGTAAATTCCCTTACCTTTTGTTTGACTAAAATTAAAAATATTTCACCTTAAATATTGAAGGACATTTTTGCTGGGTTTAAAATTCTTTTTTCGGGGAAAGTTTAAAATTCTTGACTGACAGATTTGGTGGGGGTAAACACTCTGAAAATATTATTCTACTATTTTCTAGTTTCATTGTTGCCATCACTCTATCCACTATTTGTTTGGTGGTAAATTATCCTTTTTCTCAGCCTGATTTTTATATATTTTTTTCTTTATCTTTGAACATTCTGGAGTTTTGATATGATCTCTCTCTAAGTGTGGATTTTGTCTTTTTTTTTTAAGATTTTATTTATTTATTCATGACAGGCACAGAGAGAGAGAGGCAGAGACACAAGCAGAGGGAGAAGCAGGTTCCACCCAGGGAGCCTGAGGTGGGACTCCATCCTGGGTCTCCAGGATCACACCCTGGGCTGAAGGCAGCGCTAAACCACTGAGCCACCTGGGCTGCCCTGGATTTGTCTTTTAATTTATCTTGTTTGTTATCTGTTGGTATTCTTGAATTTGTATATTGGTGTCTTTCAATGGTTTGGCAAGTTCTCAGCCATCATTTTTGTCAAGTATTGTTTCTGCCTAATTCTTTCTTTTGCCTCTGGAATTCTAACTGAATGTGTAACTTTTTGTGGCAACCTCTATGTTTCTCACCTTCTCTATATTTCTTATGCTTTTGTGTCTGTACTTCATTCAGAATAATTTCTTTTGGCCTATCCTCCATTTTACTAATTTTATCCTTGGCTTTATCTAATCTTCTGTTGAACCATTCATTGAGTTCCTAGATATTTTTCAATTCTAGAATTTTTATTTAGGCTTTTTTTTTTTTTCAAAATTTACATGATATTTTATATATTCTCGTTTCTTTGGAAAAACTTTTTAAATTCGTCTTTTATCTTTTACTTATTAAGCAGGTGGTTTAAAGTCTGGGTCTGATAGTTTCAATGTCTGAAATCTTTATGTGTCTATGTTGTCTTTTTTTTAAGATTGATTTATTTATTAGAGAGAGCACAAAAATGAAGGAGAGGGGTAGTTGTTTTATTTTTTTTTTTTTTGGGGGTAGTTGTTTTAAATGAATACAAGTTTAGAACATATTTCAATCTTTCAAAAGTGTTGAGGTTATATCATGTGTCTCAATTTTTTTTTCTTGCTACTTTCCATTATTTGTCTTATACTTTTCTCTCTGTGAAATTTTCTGTGGCATTATAAATTACAAACATGTCCCCAAAACAAATAAGTAGATTTGGTATTTTAATCCAGTCTAATGATTGTTATCATTTAACTAAGTATTTCATTAATTTAAATTGATTGTGAATACTTGTGTGTTTGCCTCTACTTCTGCCATGTTATTTTGTGCTTTCTATGTGCTTTCCTTTTTTTTTTTTTTTAAGATTTTATCTATTTATTCATGAGACACACACACACACACACAGAGAGAGAGAGAGAGAGAGAGAGAGGCAGAGACACAGTCAGAGGGAGAAGCAGGCTCTAGGCAGGGAGCCCCCCAAGTGGGACTCGATCCTGGGTCTCCAGGATCACACCCTGGGCTGAAGATGGTGCTAAACCGCTGAGTCACCTGAGCTGCCCTCTGTGCTTTCCTTATTCTATTTTTCTCCTTTTTTCAATTTTGAATGTTTTTTCTCTTTTAAAATTCCATTTTCTCCTTAATTATTTTGAAGACTATATTCTGTATATCCATATTTTCACTGTTTACCCTATATCTTAAAGTGTATCCTTAACTAAGTCTGTTGTTAATATCTGTGCCCCCTCCTGAAAGAATACAAAGAGGAATCTTAGGATATTTTAGACCACACCTTGCCAATTTAAATGCTATTGTGTTGTTGTATTTCAATTTTATCATTTCTTTTTTTACTTTACAAATCATCATTATTATCATTATCACTTCATATATCAATACTTGTTTAAATTTGCCCACATGCTTACTGATATGTTTGTCTACTATTCCTTCTTGCATTTGAAAATAATTGCAGTCATTTTCTTACCCTTAAACTACATGATTTAGATATTTGACTTCAGTGATCATCTATTGCTGTAATTGGTAAACTCAGTTTTTTGTTTTGTCTAAAAGTGTTTTTATTTTATCATCATTTTTGAAAAGTAATTTTGCTGGATATTTAATTATTGATTAATAGTTGTTTTTTCTCAGGATTCTGAAGACATAACTTCACTTTTTTTCTGGTCTCTATTGTTGTAGTGAACTTAGCCATCAACTTGTTCATTGTTCATTTTTTAGGTAACATGTCTTTCTTTTTCCTGGCTATTTAAAACTTTTTTCCTTTTTATTTTTTGTTCTGCATTTTGACTATGCTATGTATATGTACACATGTCTTCTTTAATTTATCCTTTTTGGAATTCATTGGACTTTATAAATATAAATATTTTTGCCTATCAACACATCTAGAAGGTTCTCAGCCATTATGCTTTCAATAGTGCTACTTCAACATTCTCCCCAAAAACCCTTTCTAAAATATTTAATTGACATATAGCACCCATTTAAAATCAGCCTGTGCCTCTACTATTTTCCTTCTCCTAGACTTTTTGTGCTACATTTTTGAAGTTTCTTTAAGTGTTTTTTTTTTTTTTTTGGAATTTAATCTTTATTTACAGGACACTGTAAGATAGAAGATTCCACATAGAAATAAGCAACCCACTGAGAGGAGGAGCTTCATACAGTTTATACAGTTCAGAACTGGTCAAGTATAGTTTCATTGTAAAAAGTGCTACAATAACAAAACACATTTAAAAAGAGTTCTTAGTAGAGAAACAGTAAGACAAACTTCTACGAAACAGTACACAACAAACAACTTTCTGTCTCAGCTGTACAACCTAAAAGTTAAAGGTCCCAGGAGTGCCATCCTGAACTTGGAATGTATAGCCTTCAGAGGTAGTTTCGGGCACAACATTCTGATCTTCCTCTTCCTCTACAGAGAAATACTTCTCAATCAAGTTTAATGAAGCTTTGTACACAGACTCATTTTCATGGTTTTGTAGAGCTTCAATTTTGTCCAAACCCCCACATTCTTCAATCATTATGCTAAGTTTCTCAGTTTCACCTAGTTTCTCAGCAGCCTGAAAGATGTTTGAAATGGCATCTAGAATAACCAGAATAATTTTGGTATCTTTTGCAGTTAAGAGGTTCATCAATGGTTCCATTATGCCACAATGAACGAGGTATACAATTTGTTCAACTGTTCCACCACTTGTATAGTTGGTCACAGCCCATACAGCTTCCTTTTGTGTCTTAAAGTCTGCCTTAGAGAGAACACCAACGAGGAATGGGACTAATCCATGATTCACAACTTGCTGTATCTGGTCCTGGCGACCAGCTGTGATGTTTGACATTGTCCATGTAGCTTCCTTCTGAATATTAGTTTTGGGGTTCGTTAGCAGGCTGGGAAAGACAGCAAGTGCTCCTGCATCTATTACAACCTGAGTCTGTTCATCTGTCCCAGTGACAATATTTCCTATGGCTCTTAGTGCAGGAGTCACAATGGGTAATTCAGTAGCTCCTAGAAGCTTCACAAGTTGGGGCACAACTCCTGTTTTCACAACCATTTCAATCCGTTCATTTGGACCATCAGTAAGGTAGGAAATGGCCCAGCAGGTATCTGCTAATACTTCTGGATCATCGTGATGCAGGAGACGAACTAAGGTAGGAAGAATCTGCTCAACAGCATCTAACGGGGGTGCTGGATTCTTGTTGCGACAAAGGTTTGAGAGTGTCCAAGTAAGGTTACGTAAGTAACCACATGCTAAAGATGACATATCAGGAACTGCAAGGAGAGCCAACAGTGGGTCAACTGCACCATACTTGATAACCAAGTCTCGAAAAACTGAACCATCACCTGCAATGTTTCCTAGAGCCCATACAGCTTGTTCACTGATGTGGGCATGGGAAGATGCCAAAAGAGAAATGAATGCTGGGATAGCACCTCCATCGACCACAGCCTTGGTCTGTTCTGATGTCCCAGAAGCAATGTTAGTGAGGGCCCAAGCAGATTCAAACTGAATAGGACTACAATCAGTTCTGCCCAAGAAGGACACAAATTTTGGAATCAAACCAGCCCGGATTATGTTGTCTATGGGGGGCTGTTTTTCCCTAGAAAGTAGTTTCCTAGCAGCTTGAGTAGCCTGGAGCTGGCTTTCCAAATTGTTGCTATTTATGCCTTTGACAATGTCATCAACAGACCAATTTACAGTGCCCTGGTTGTTGCGGTTTTCCTGCAGTGGAGAGGTAGCGTCATCAGGAAATGAGCTTACATTTCTCCTTTTCAGCATCTGGTCATCCTTCTTCGCTTTCCTCAGCTCCACATTAACTTCTATTCGGCGCCGCCTCATTTCCGTACTGTCTTTCCCCTTGTTCTTGAATCTGTTAAGGCGGGCAGCTGGTGAATTAGCATTCTCGTTGGTGGACATGGTTATGAGACAAAGGGAGAAAGCTCCACGGCCGGCTCAGGCTTCCACGGGAGGCGGTGCGGGGCGCGCAGGCTGCGGGTCAGCGGCCCTCAAAACGTCCACCGCGGACCAGCCCAGAGACGGTGTGCATTTTAAGTGTTTTTTGATTCACTAATATCTTCTTCATATTTGCTTTATTTGCTGTTTAACATATCAAGTTTTAAATTTGCTTTAATTTTTTAAAAGTTCTATTTGCTTCATTTTCAAACATGTTTTTTTAAAAAAGTCCTATTCTTTGCTCAAGTTGCTCTACCTATCTTCGATGCTTTTAAATGTATTTGATATATTTACTTTATATTCCATATTTGTAATTCCAATATTTAGTGTTTCATAGGTTTCATCCTGATGCTGATGCGTGTAGATTTCTTCAGGCACTCATTCACAGTAGAGTGGAAATATTCTGAGATAAGAAATAAAAATTAATCCCTCCAATGGAGATTTTGATGTGCTTTTAGCTAGTTGCCTGAGAGCACTAGCAATTGAAGAATAAATTAAATTTGTTCTTGATGCTTTTTGTACTACATGTGTAGTAGGAATTCCAGCTTTTGACTGATAAGAGAATTGAGTTGAATAGAGGATTTTCCAGGAAAATAATAAAGTTTAGCAATGGGCCCCTGTGGGACTTGTTATTCTCAAGGGACTCTTCCATTGCCCGAAGGAGGCCCAGTAGTGTGCTTATGAGGACATATGTTTTATCAGTATTGTCAAAGTATATTTAAACCATAGTCGCTTGGAACCACTGCCTACTTAAATTCCAGTGTTTCTCCTCTGTCACACTTCCCTTTGTATTGGATGCTGTTGCAGTAGCCTCAGGTCTTTTGGGGATCTGAACAAAAACTGAATTGGGAATATAACATTTTTACTGCGATTTGGAAGGACATTTTAGAACACTTTAATAAAATAGTCATTAATTGTAGATTTCTACTTAGTTGTATTTTTCATCTTCAAATTTATTTCTTAGATACCTGAGAGGTAATTAAGATTAAAAAATGGAATTTGAAACAAAAGCAATAAAAATGATCAATTAAATCAGAAGAAATCATCCTGACATTAAGAAGTAAACTGTATAGAGAGGAGGGGAGTAGAAGGATGGGGTAACTGGGTGATGAACATTAAGGAGGGCATGTGATGTAATGAGCACTGGGTGTTACATAAGACTGATGAATCACTGACCTCTGAAACCAATAATATATTATATGTTAATTATTTGAATGTAAATAAAAATTTTTTAAAAAATAAAAAAGAAGAATTGTAACAATTTTTTAAAAATCTTATACCAAAAACAGTATTTCAGGAAGAGGAAAAAATAACTTTCAAATAGAAGTAGCAGGTAGACTCTTGGATTGTTTCATAATCCAAGTGATAAAAGGACATGAGACATATAAACACATTGGAAAAAGATTTGAATTCCATTATGTTTTGACAGGAGCTATTAACGTTGAAGATGAAAGCATAAAACTCATGCTATGTCAGTATGAGGACATATATGACAAAGTACTCACTGAGTATAATCAATTCAAAGCATTTAAGATATATCACTGCATAATAAATGTAAAATGTGCTTAAATTTTCTACCTCACTAACAAAGAAACAATAGTTTTTACCATAGTTCATAATAATCTTTAAAAATCATGTTACCAATAACAAATTGTAAAGTAGAAACTTTATAAGTGTTGATTTTAAAAAATTGTTTTTCATCAAATATGCTAGAAAAGACTAATTTATCTTTTTATCCTCCCAGTTGAATTGATATGACAAAAGTTCTGTCATAGAAAAAGCTGATCAAGGAATTGGCAGCCAAAAAATGTAGGAAAACACTATTAAAGTGGTGTGTCAGGCTATTATTTAATAGAACATATTATGCTTTCCTTCTGGATTTTCTGATCATTGTGATATTGGTCAGCTTTTTAAAATTTATATTTTGTTGTGATTTCTTTTCTTATTCTAATAAGTGTTATACGTACTTAACATTATATTCTTTTTTCTTCTTTCTTTCTTTCTTTCTTTCTTTCTTTCTTTCTTTCTTTCTCTTTCTTTCTTTCTTTCTTCTTCCTTTCTTCTTCCTTTTTTTTTTTTTTCAAGATAGGGAGAAGAATAGGGTCAGAGGAAGAGGAAGAGAGAATCTTAAGCAGGCTCCACATCCAGTATAGCCTGACACAAGGCTGGATCTCACAGCCCTGAGATCATGACCTGAGCTGAAATTAAGAGTTGAATGCCTAACTGACAGAGCCACCAGATATGCCAAACCTTATATTCTTTTTTTTTTTTCAAACCTTATATTCTTTTTTTTTTTATAAATTTTTTAATTTTTTTTTTATTTTTATTTATGATAGTCACAGAGAGAGAGAGAGAGGCAGAGAGACATAGGCAGAGGGAGAAGCAGGCTCCATGCCCCGGGAGCCCGACGTGGGATTCGATCCTGGGTCTCCAGGATCGCGCCCTGGGCCAAAGGCAGGCGCCAAACCGCTGCGCCACCCAGGGATCCCTCAAACCTTATATTCTTTCTGTTTTAAGAGGCTTCCTTCCATAACTTGCTGAAACTTTGCTGAATTTCTGGGTCCACACCTGGTTTGTTAGAAATCCTCAGGGAAGAATTATTTTTCTGTGTACATGGGACCAAGATGAGACAGGCAAGCAAGGATCCTTGTCCTCTGTGTTGTAAATTTATTTCTCACCGAGATGAGCCTTTTGGTGTCCCTGCTTATGCCTCTGTCTCCTATACCATCATCAAACACCAGAGCTCCAAGGTCACTAGGATTCTGCAAACCCCAAGATCAACCTGGGTGCTTACTTATACCCCAGATTTCCCAATTTCTTTCTTCCTTTATTTCTTATGGGTGTGTGTGTAGGGGTGTGTGTGTGTGTGTGTGTGTGTGTGTGTGTGTGTATTCCTATCTTTCTTATCAGTTCCGCAATACACTTAAAACAGATTTTTAACACATTTTTCCCCAGAGTTTTTGTTCTTTTTAATAAAAGGAACTCTTAGGTATTTAATTCATAGACTTCCTGAAATGAAAATACCCAAAAATCTAATGTTCAAAATTATATAAGATATTTACTTGATTTTTACCTGAATTGGCAGAAATTTTTTTGATACATCACATTCTTTTTTTCTATAAGGTTATTATATTTACAACATGCACTAAACATTTTCCTTCCTTCCGAGACAATACTTAATATCATTTATCATTTATTTCCTGATTCTTATATAATAGTGATCATCAACCATTGTAATATGCCAAAATTATGGCTTTCTATCAATCCTCAGCCGCTGGCAACCTGCTAGAGTTAAATAGGTCAGGCCCTTGATCTAATTTAAGATATGATTCACTAAAAATATTAAAGATGACAAATAATAATGCCATTCATTTTCACACTGAGAAAGCCTTGAGGAAGCTGATTCATTCCCACCAGCCATTCTGGAAGGAGACCAAGGCCAGGGTATTGCTCTCCCTCCAGCCCCAGCCTCCACCCCCAGAGCTGTGACAGAGGTTGCTGCTATAGTTGGAGCATTTAGGATTGCACACATACACACACACAGAGACATGGAAGCACAAACAGAATGTGAAGGTAGGTGAAAAGAGTGAGATCCAAGGAAGGATTAATATTTCCCTTTCTTCCCTCTCAAAGATGAGCTGTAGAAGGAATAGAATCTTTATACTACTTTATGGGTTGGGACAGGTACTTATATTGTGTTTAGCACCCAAATTAAAGAAGATAGTTTCCCATAAGGGGTTGCTTCAGAGGTCAGAAAAATTACTGTTTCTACTTCTTTTTATTTTCCTTGCTTCTGTGTCATCTGAGACACAGCTCTGCTTTTATTTCCTGCCCAGCACAAAAGATCACGGACACCTGCCTGTCAGCTTGCATCCACTCTTTTGCCTTACTTGCCTTTTTGCTTGCAAATTGTGAAGAATAAGTGTACCAGACTGGAAATTCATTTCTGGAATCTGTGTATAGACTCTTTATCCTCAGAGGAGGCATTTCTACCCTTTTAACTCCAGGCTGAAGCTCACCGTAGGTCTAGCAGTGGACTGAGTCCTGGGAGCACACAGTATTAAAAGTTGCTGCCAGAGCTGACACTGAAATCACCCCAGTTGCCTTTGTGATGAATGCATTTTTCATTAAGTCTCCTTCCACAGTCATAGTCCAGACATGCCCCAAAGCCATGCCTTCAAAGTCTGCTGAAAGGGAAGTCTTTCATTCATGACCACTGGTAGCCAATCACAGCACTATTCCCATTTCAAAATGGCTCATTGATCATTGGTTCTACTAACTGTGACATTTATTTTGTATTCTAGAGTCTGTGGATGTAGAGATGATAGGGAGCACTTCCTGCCCTGCAAGAGTTTCTGGTCTTGTTCTAATAGAAAGAGAAAGAAACCAACATTTATTGAGGGCCTGTTGTGTTCTGGTACTTTGTTCATGAGCTAACAAGATATTATTTAAATTTCATGGTAACTCTGTAAAGGAAAATAATTTAGAATTCAAACCCAGTCTGATTATAGGGCTGATATTCTTGATACTACATCCTTGTGCATTGGTGAGTTTCATACTTTGATTGCCAGGTTCTAAATTTTGGTTAAAAAGACATTTTTTTTCTCTTTTTCTTCTGGGCCCTTCAGAAGCTTGAAAATGCATATGTATAATATATATTTGTAAATGAAGATCAGATACACCCATGTATGTATGCATACACATACATGGGAACATATGGTAATCATGGACTCAAGTGAAATTATTCATATGTTCAGTTAATTATTTGTAATTGTTATAGCAAAATATATAAGTAGTAGAATTATTTTATTGTTCAACATATAAATTGGGGCATCTGGGTGGCTCAGTCAGTTGGTGCCTGCGTTGGGCTCAGATCATGATCTTGGAGTCCTGGGAGATCAAGCCCCACATGGGGTTCCCTGCTTAGCAGGGAGTCTGCTTCTCCATTTCCCTCTGCCCCCCCCCTACTGCTCATGCACTCTCTCTCTCAAATAGGTAAAATATTTAAAATATGTATACTAATAAAGATTAATATATATATTAATGATGTCATGTAAAGCTCTCTCTGTGTTGTTTTTATTTTTTTGTATCTTTTTTAATTGGAGTTCGATTTGCCAACATATAGCATATCACTCAGTGCTCATCCTATCAAGTGCCCCCCCTCAGTGTCCATCACCCAGTCACCCCAACCCCCCGCCCACCTCCCCTTCCACTACCCCTTGTTCATTTCCCAGAATTAGGAGTCTCTCATGTTCTGTCATCCTCACTGATATTTCGACTCATTTTTCCTCCTTTCCCCTTTATTCCCTTTCACTATTTTTTATATTCCCCAAATGAAGGAGACCATATAATGTTTGTCCTTCTCCGATTGACTTACTTCACTCAGCATAATACCCTCCAGTTCCATCCACATAGAAGCAAATGGTGGGTATTCGTCGTTTCTAATGGCTGAGTAATATTCCATTGTATACATAGACCACATCTTCTTTATCTTTATCTTTCGATGGACACCAAGGCTCCTTCCACAGTTTGGCTATTGTGGCCATTGCTGCTATAAACATTGGGGTGCAGGTGTCCTGCCATTTCCCTGCATCTGTATCTTTGGGGTAAATCCCCAGTAGTGCAATTGCTGGGTCGTAGGGCAGTTCTATTTTGAACTCTTTGAGGAACCACCACACAGTTTTCCAGAGTGGCTGTACCAGTTCACATTCCCACCAACAGTGCAAGAGGGTTCCCCTTCTCCACATCCTCTCCAGCATTTGTTGTTTCCTGTCTTGTTAATTTTCACCATTCTCACTGGTGTGAGGTGGCATAAGTTTTTAATTCCAGTACAGTTAACATATAATGTTATATTGGTTTCAGATGTACAATATAGTGATTCAATACTTCCATACATGACCCGGTGCTCATCACAAGTGCCCCCCTTAATCCCTAGCAACTACTTCATCCACCTCCCCTCTCTGGTACCATCAATTTGTTCTCTATAGTTAAGAGTCTGTTTCTTGGTTTGTCTCCCTCTCTCATGCAGGCACTCTTTTTTTTCCCTTTCTTTAGTTTCTTAAATTCCACACATAAGTAAAATCATATGGTGTTTGTTTTTCTCTGACTGACTTATTTCATTTAGCATTATACTCTCTAGCTCGATCTATGTGTTTGCAAATGGCAAGATTTCATTCTTTTTTATGACTAATATTCCAGTGTGTGTGTGTGTGTATCACTTCTTTATCCATTCATCTATTGATGGACATTTGGCTGTTTCTATAATTTAGCTATTATAAATACTTCTGCTATAAACACAAGGGTGCATACATGCCTTTGAATTAGTGTTTTTATATTTTTGGGGTAAATACCCAGAAGTGGGATTACAGGATCTTAGAATTCTATTTTTAATTTTCTTAGGAACTTCCATACTGTTTTTCACAGTGCCTGCACCAGTTTTCAATCCCACTAACAGTGCATAGGGTTCCTTTTTCTTCATATCCTCATCAATACTTGTTGCTTCTTGAGTTTTTAACTTTAGCCATCTGACATGTGTGAGGTGATAGCTCATTTTAGTTTTGATTTGCATTTCCCTGATGATGAGTGATGTTGAGCACATTTTCATGTGTTTGTTGGTCATCTGTATGTCTTCTTTGAAGAAATGTCTATTCATGTCTTCCGCCCATTTTTAATGTGATTATTTGTTTTTTGGGGTTGTTGAGTTATATCAGTTCTTTATATATTTGGATACTAGCCCTTTATCAGATATATCATTTGCAAATATCTTCTCCTATTCCATAGGTTGCCTTTTAGTTTTGTTGCTTGTTTCTTTTGCTGTGCAGAAGCTTTTTATTTTGATATTGTCCCAATAGTTTATTTTTATTTCCCTCACCTCAGGAGATCTAGAAAAATATTCCTATAGCCAAAGTCAGAGGAATTATTGCCTGTGCTCTCTTCTAAGATTCTTATGGTTTCAGGTCTCACATTTAGGTCTTTAATCCAGTTAGAATTTATTTTTGTGTATGATGTAAGAAAGTGGTCCAATTTCATTTGTTTGAATGTAGCTGTCAAGTTTTCGCAACACTATCTGTTAAAGACATTACTGTCTTTTTCCCATTACATATTCTTTCAACCTTTGTCAAAGAATAATTGATGATAATTGTGGGTTTATCTCTGGACTTTCTATTCTGTTCCATTGATCTATGTATCTATTTTTGTGTCAGTACTATACTACTTTGATTACTATAGCTTTGTAATACAACTTAAAATCTGAAATTGTGATACTCCGATTTTGTCTTCTTTTTTCAAGATTGCTTTGGCTATACAAGTTGTTTTGTGGCTCCATACAAATTTTAGGATCATTTGTTCTAGTTCTGTGAAAAATAATGTTGGTATTTTGATAGGGACTGCATTAAATGTGTAGATTGCTTTGGGTAGCATAGACATTTTACCAATATTTCCTTTTCCAATCCATAAGCATAGACTTTCTATTTCTTTGAGGCATCTTTAATTTCTTTCATGATTGTTTTATAGTTTTCAGAGTGCAGATCTGTTACCTCTTTCATTAAGTTTATTCCGGTACTTTATCATTTTTGGTGCAATTATATATGGGATTATTTTCTTGATTTCTCTTTCTACCACTTCATTATTAGTATATAGGAAAGCAACAGATTTCTGTACATTGATTTTGTATCCTGAGACATTACTGGATTTATTTATCAGTTTTAGTAGTTTTTTTGGTGGAGTCTCTGGGTTTACTATATATAGTATCATGTCATCAGCAAATAGTGAAAGTTTTACCTCTTCCTTACCAATTTGAAGGTGGTTTTTATCCTTTCTTTTATTGTGTGTTGTATCATATTGATTGATTTGCAAATATTCAACCTATGGAAACCTTTTTCTGTTATGTGGTTGTTATATTTGGGGGAACTATTTGGATCTGTGTGATTATGGAAGCAGTGAAGTTGTCAGCTGTATGGGCTTATTGTACTTAATGCTACTTGAAATGTCATAAGGGAGACAAGTTTTATGCTTAAAACATCTGCTAACTGATTAAAATGAAGGTTAAAATTAACTGCTAAGCCACTAGATGAAGGCTATATATAAGTTTTATATTATTTGATTGGTTGCTAGAAGCTGTCTGGAATAGGGACATTTTAAATGTATTTTATTTTATGTTTTCAGAAGGAATTTGAAGCCTTCTCTTGCTCAGAAGGAGAAAGTATACTGGAAGATTAGTCAAATATTTTCCCTCACTGACCTTGGTAAAATTACTAGTTAAAAAAATCTATAAATGTTTCCTTAAGAACTTTTTTTTTTCCTTAAGAACTTTTTAACTATTTAGAATGAGCAAGCCAATCCATATATCTAAATTTCAAGTGCCATTATAGAAGGAAAATATCTAAAGCAAAAATTACATTCCTAAATATGAAGAAAGATTGGGATAATAATCTTGTTGATAAAATGTACCCTTATGATTGAAAAGCCAAAATTTTATGTTTATTTTATAAATTTTATATTTATTTTTAAATTTTATATTTATTTTATATTTATATGATAATCCTGCAACAAAAGAACAGTTAAAGCAAATAAGTGTCTTTGTATCAGACCTTGATTTTAAAAAATCACCAGTAGGGATCCCTGGGTGGCGCAGCGGTTTGGCGCCTGCCTTTGGCCCAGGGCGCGATCCTGGAGACCCGGGATTGAATCCCACATCAGGCTCCCAGTGCATGGAGCCTGCTTCTCCCTCTGCCTGTGTCTCCGCCTCTCTCTCTCTCTCTCTCTGTGACTATCATAAATAAATAAAAAATTAAAAAAAAATAAAAAAAAATAAAAAATCACCAGTATTGCAAACCATTTGATACTGATATAAATGCTTTAAATTTTTTCTTAAGATTTCATTTATTTATTTAAGAGTGAGAGAGAACACTAGAGAGAGAGAAGGAGAAGCAGGCTCCCCACTGAACAGGGAACCCAATGTGGGACTTGATCCCAGGATCCCGGGATCATGACCTGAGCCAAAGGCAGACGCTTAACTGACTGAGCCACTCAGGTGCCCCATAAATGCTTTAAAATTTAAATGCTAAGGTAATAAATTAATTGCTGTGTTATTTTCTTACTAACACATCTCCTCCACAAGTCTTCTTTGAATATCAATTACGAGTGCACTCAGTATCTCAGAACAAAAATCTGATTTTTTTTTTTTTTTTGGTGGCTTGAATAAGCAAAAGTTAATTTTATTCATTTAGTGGAAAGCTGGTAAGTAAGGGTTGCCCCAGTCTGTTCTGCTACTCAACAGTGCTCTCAAGGACCTTGTTCTTCCTAGTGTTATGCTCTGTAATCCAGAATATATTGGCTTTTACTCTCATGATAGTCCCCAGATGGCTGTGACAAACCAAGACATCATCTCCACATTCCAAAGAATGATTAAAAGGGCAACTTCTCCTAAGAAGGTTTAGTCTTCTTATTTAGGATGAGCTGCCTCTTCTACAGAGATATCAGGAACTGGGTCACTTGTCCATTCTGGGCCCATTATTGGCAAAGGAATTATCATAGTTTTATTTCCTGAGGCTACAGAGGCTTCCATTTCCTAGCAATCAAGAACTCTCCACCTACTCCATCAACATAAAAGTGGCACAGTGGCTGTGAGCAATAGACATAGTCATCCACAAAGGGCAAAAATATTTTAGAGCATTCAGAATAATAACTTTTGAGTCAGAGCATAATTTTCCTATTGAAATTGCTTGAGATAAATATTGCCAAGTTCCTGAAGTTTGAATATAGGTGTATGTGTTTCTTGCAAACAAAAAAACCCCACAGTGTCTTATTAAGCTATTGTTAAAAAAGATATATCATTAGCCTCTATCATCTAAGAAATCCTGAACTAAGTCTAAATAAAGCCAAACTAAAGCAAAATTGGTCAGTTTCCACATAAAAAATCTGAAATAAACTCTTGGTTATTTTTGATAAGTATATTTTTCTCATAGTACAAGACACTGTTTAAAAATTCAGACTATATTTCACTTCAGTGCATAACACAAAGGGGTACTTGGCAGTGCCGTGTTTGTGGGAGAATGCGCCAGAATGTTCCCTAATCACTTTCTTAGAATTTTGAAAACTCAGTGTTAAGTCTGAAACTGTGAAACATCTGAGATTTTACCCTAATTGCAAACTAACAAGTTAGCGTGCCACGATTTTATGTACATATACTGCAGAAGACACCAGACTCTTGGTTAGTCAGAGGCAAAGATGGTTTATCATTCTCATGTAGCCAGGGCAGCATCTTGTGTCAGTTCCCCATGCCCTAGTTCATGAGAGATGATGTGATCTCTACATGCAGTGATGGAAGAGGTGATAAGCCCACAAACTAGGAGACTTGAAACTTTTATGGACTGTGGGCACATCTACCTGTCTTCCCTTTTGGAGAGAAAGATTACTAATTACCATGGAACTTAAGCAAATATCTCCAGGGAGGGAAGTAAAGCAATAAATCTCTACTATCCTTGGATGTCTTCAAATCTCTCCAGAAGAACACATTATCTCTGGCTTCCCAGGCTATTTGATGTACAAACATATCCTTCTAACCAAAGGATATGTTTGGCTCAGACCACAAAGGAATATAAGAAATCAGTGGAGAATTGTTTGGTAACACTGAGCTGATATTCTGGAATCTCATTCTTAACAGATGTCAGTAACTACCACAGACTAATGGGATTTAATATTGAAACCAAATAATAAAAAAGTAAACAGTTTGTTAGTCATTGTATATAGTAAGATACATTAAATTTCTATCAAAAGTTTTTCTTGAATCAATGGGGAATTCCCTTCTACATCTCTGCCAACCCATTTTAGAGCCAGTGCCACTGAGGTGACCCTGAAGAAAGGAAGGAAAGCAGAGAGGAGAACAAATTATGTAGCTCAGATTTATCTTACACGATGGACATTCAGTTAATGACTTTTTAAAAATCTGAGTAGCACTTGAGAATTTTAGACTTGTATTAGTTAGGCTGCTATTATAAAATATCATAGATTAGCTGGCAACAACATTTATTTCCTCACAGTTCTAGAGGTTGGGAAGTCCAAGATCAAGGTCATGACAGATTTGCTGTTGGGTGTGTACTCTCCTCTCAGTTTACAGACAGCTACCTACTTGCTGTATCACCACATTGAGGCTGGAGTATGTGAGCCAGTGAGTTTATTAGGCTCTTCTTCTTCTTATAAGGGCACTGATCCCATCATAGCAGCTCCACCCTCACGACCTCACCAAACCTACTCACCTCCCAAAGGCCCCACCTCCACATACCATCATATCACATTAGGGCTACAACTAATTTGGGGAGGGCACATCTAGTCCATAGCGCTGTTCTTTGAATAATGACTACTATTTTATTTTATTTTATTATTTTATTTTATATATAAATTATTTTCAACCAAAGTGACACCAAATGGGTATGATATATCAAATAATATTTCAACATTAGAGTTTCTGACACAGAAAGTCTCACCAATTTCCTAGACTGAACAATTTCATGACAGAAACTATCAAATGAAGCTAACTGAATTATCTATTATCTTTGGACCCCAAATATTCTGATTTATATTTAAATTTATATGCCAGGCAAGAAGGATGAAGGGGTAGCATCTTCTATTCCTCTTCAAGATCTTGTCCATTAGTGCCATTTCCCCAGAAGTCAAAGCTTTCTTGTGTTTAGCCTACATTTGACTGCAAAGGTGATTTTCTGTGATGGAACATTATTTTTAAATTATTTTGAGTTCAGGATTAATATGAGCAAGCAAAAAGCTGAAAACTTCATGAAGAAACCATTGCCAAAAAAGAGGCAATAAACTTTTATCATATCACTTTTTTGTACAAAATTTATTTGCTTATTTTTGACCTATATTGTCTTGTTTTCATTGTTTAATTTTCATATTTTACTCTCTCTGAAATTACTTGGGTATCTTGGATTATAATGGAACATGTCATGTTTGTCTCCTATGAAAATTTAACATTTTTTAATATAAGGGCAAGGTTATCAGAAATGAATTAAAGCAATTAAGCAGAAAATGGGCTTATTTATCAGTTTGTGAAACTGTAGCTCTATGAAATCTCCCCCATCTCTTTCTCTCCCAGCCAGATCTGAGGGTGTAAGGGAGATGGTCCCCAACTCTAGAATTATTTTTGGGTTATCTCTTTAACACCCCTCCCTGATAAAAATTCTTTCAAGACACTGCAATTGTCCTGCCATCAGTGGGCATGATTTTGATGATGATACCAGCAGTGGAAAATTCAGGACCTAAATTACAAGGAGGACTAGTCTGTTATAGCAAAGGCTTTTCTGTTTTATTTTAGAAAAAAAAAAACTCATTCAGGTCTAAAAGATATGTGGGATCTCTGGATAGACTAATAGCTTTGATGCCTAATTATCACATTCATGCTATTTATTTTTCAAGTTTTATTAAAGATTGCAAGGGGAGGAGAAGGTTGGGGGTTGCGGGAAAGGCCCCCTGGTGGCTACCCTCTTCATCTCTTCCATTGGCCAAAGCCATTCAGCTCTGGCCTCCAACTTGGACTTAGCAGTATTAGAGTCCTGCCATTCACCAGACCCAGTCTCCCAAAAAGGGAGTTTGGGGCTCATCCATTGTTAACTGAGTCTGACATTTAAAGATATCAGCTCTCACCATAGCCTCTTATCCAAACATCTCTTTCAATCACTCACAGTGTTCTCCCTGAGAGGATTCTGTAAATGAGATTTTCTCTATCTTGTCATGTTTTGAGCATCTTATAAAGATTGGCTCTTCATGCAAATACCAAGTTGACCCACCGCTTAATCTATCACTGGAGTCACTCAACAAACTCTTTTAAAGTCCCAGCTCTATGCCACACATTCTGATAGGTACCAAGGTGTAGCCATAGCCCATCTTCCCACAGAACATAAAATCTTGTAAGGAAGGCCCTTGGGGCATGTTTCACTCTAGACATAGGCAGGTTTCACTATGACATATTAGACATAAGGCAGGTTTCACTCTATGATGTCTAGGAGCACATGACCTGGCCTGAGGAAGGTAGAGACAAGCTTGTCTCTCTCCAAAGGCTGAGAACCTGCAGAAGTTATGGTCCAGTTACAGAGACTAAAGAGGGTGAGATTGATTCAGACGGAGGAAATAGCTTCTTTGAAGAACCAGAGACCAGAGAGAGCCTGGGGAGGGAGTACCCAGAGAACTGAAAAGTCCAAGAGGACTGAGATGTGGAAAGAAATAAAAGTGAAGGGTTATGTAGGGCAAGATCATAAAGGAACTCATGCTCAGGATTAAAGTGTTAGGGGGCACGTGGCAGGGCTCAGTCTGTTAAGCATCTGACTCTTGATTTCTGCTCAGGTCATGATCTCAGGATCATGAGATTGACTCCTGCATCATCAGCTCCACACTGGGCATGGAGCCTGCTTAAGATTTTCTCTTTCAGTCTGCCCCCCTCCTCCCATACCCCACTCTCCCCTCTTAAAAAAAAAAAAGATTAAAGTGTCAGAATGTCTATAAGAACAATGGAGCATCCTTAAAAGGTTTGAAGCAGATCCATGTCGTGAGCAGATTTGGATTTTTGAAGGGTTACTTTTGTTACAGGCATAGTTACTCTTGTTCCCTTGAACAAGGAAACCTGAAGGGTAATATTAGAGAGATGGAAACCTTTTTGATGGTGTCTTAGGTCTCCCTCACCCCCCGAAGCTGGCTCAAAGATGAGGATTTTTGTATAAATGGTGAAGTAAGTGCTTCCCAAGGATTCCTCTGAGGAGGTGGGAGAAGTAAGCCCTGGGGGGGAGGAGGCCATGCAAGGGTACAGCCTCTGCCGGAGTCCCAGTGGCAGCCTGATCCTGATGGGAGCCTTTAAGAGGAAATTGCACTTAGGCCTTTGACGAGCCTCAAAGCAAGGCAGCTGGGTTTTAATGCTTCCACTGGCTGGTCATTGGCTGTGGCTCCTTGCCCAGGGAAGTGTAGCCCCCAGGCCCTGCCGACTCTCCTCCTTTGTGGGTGACACTGCTCCAGGAGGCCAACTGCAGTCCTCTGAAGACAGCTCACAAGCGGAAGCCATAAGAAAGCACGCAAAAGCTGGAGAGAGATAGCCAGAGTGGAAGTAAGTGTGAGCAAGGGGGTGGGGGGAATGGCAGTGGGGAGAAAGAGAAAACAGTATGTGTGGGGGGAGAGAAACAGGCACATTTAAAAGATAAGATGTGTGGGAGACATCAGAACATAGGGGTTCTGTTAGTAATCAAATACTTCATACATTTTTAAACTTTTATTAACAAGTATTACATACTCTTCTAAATGGTAATAAGATTGTAAAATAATAAATATGTAACAATTTATGTTTAAATACTTGAGAACAATATTTATGAGAGAATTGGCTGTAGTCATCAGAATCTGAGGTCTCTTTATAAAAATTTAAAAAAATACTGGTAGCACTAGCCAGTTTTTTGAGGGTGATGTACAGACCAGATATAAATTCTTACCAGTTCAAAGAAAGGGAGGAAACCAAGGCTGTAAACCTTACTGAGAGCAAATCAGTGCTAAAGAGAGGAACATATAAATTGCCATCTTCCCCAGGATTCTGCATGTATCCTCATCAGGCTGCTGCTTTTTTGATGAGCCCTAAACAGTGGATTCATGCCGAAATGCCCAGAAGGATTTAAATGGTGGAGCTGGACATCTCTTCCACATGCATTTGGCCATTATCTGAGTTGATTTAATAAAAGGAAGACAACATACTAATTTTTTTCTGAAAGGTTTGGTTGGATGCCCTTGGAAAAAGCAAACAGTTGAATTGAGAAATTAGTTTCATTAGCTGATATTAAAACTCTGCTATCTCATTGAAATATTTCATTGGCTTTCAAGTCAATTTCACTAATGGAGAGACCGGCTAGCAAAATATGCAGGAAAACACAGTGTACTGATATAATTCAGTAATTTCCTCTACAACTCCTTAGAGAAATCCATATATAGAAAATGGAAGTCTTATTTAACAATCTTAAAATAGCATTCAAATAACTTCAAAAACAGTTTTTTTTTAAAGATTTATTTATTTATTCATGATAGACATAGAGAGAGGCAGAGACACAGGAGGAGGGAGAAGCAGGCTCCATGCCAGGAGCCCAATGTGGGACTCGATCCCGGGACTCTAGGATTGCACCCTGGGCCAAAGGCAGGCGTCAAACCGCTGAACCACCCAGGGATCTCTCAAAAAAGAGTTTTATCAATTAACTCTTTGCCTAATGTATATTTTACAAACATAGGCAGCATTGTCATTCTGGGAAAAAAAAAATCCTATATTTTTAGGAACTGGTAGCATTCCTCTAAAAAGAGGAAATCAAGTTCCAGGAGGAGCTAGTTTGATAATTAGGTACTTAGGAGGAAGTCCATGTTGCCTAGTAAAAGGACATATAGGTTTGAATGAGATCTTTCTATTTATCCATGACACGCAGACATATCATTAATTTCTTTTAGGCTTAACTTCACTTGTGGGGCAAAAAGCACTAACAAAATCTAACATCCTAAGTTTTGGTTAACCTTCCTTGGGAACGGGGAGACACTCCCTGGTGTAGGATATAATTGGGCTGTTGCTTACAGCTGTGTAGGCTCTCTTAACAGACCCTGCATGAGTGGCCTTGAGTCTCCTCGTGAACAATGGCTGGATTTAAAATTTTATAGTTTAGCCAATGACCTGAGCTGTGAAGTGGAGGTAGGTGGTGGTGGTGGTGGTGGTGGGGTGTGTTTGTGTGGGCGAGGGGGTTAAGGGGTAGTAGCCCCTTGGAATAAATTCAATGGTACAGGGGAAGAAAGGACAAAAGAGGGTAAACAATTGTTAACAGCAGTCTTAGCTCGTATGGCAGGCTTTTGTTTTGTTTTCTTTCCCAGCCTCTCTCTGGTTCTCTACGATTTATTTAGAGAAGATCCATGAATAGAACATTAATTTGCTTTAGTTCCCTGAGAAAAAAATTAGGTGTATCTGTACCATGAAAACCCACTGGCTCTGGAATGTAAAAAATCAGCTACCTAATACTTTTGTCTACTAGACACTAAACACTCTGTTTTTTAAAAAATAAATAGCTGATTGTTTGGGTGTCAACTACCATAGGCTCAAGATGCTACCATTCGAAAGGCAGTTTTATCTTAAATTTGTAGTAAACAACCTTATGTAAAAATTCTAGGTGATTTACCTGAACAGAAACTTTATTGACACCTGTACATCCCCCTTATTTGTTCTCTGCCAGCCACTTGTTCCATTTCCCTTAATTATCAAATGACAAAATTAACTCATTCCTTTTAAGCCACTGATTTAACCATCACTCACCTGTGCATCAGGATTTGCTACGAGTCACAGGCCATCACATGTGACCTTCTCTTCCTGCCCTGTGCTACTTATTTTTCTATATACACACTCACCTTTACCTCCTTTAATCCAGGTTCAAAAGATGAAAGACTAGCTCCTTCTTCTCAAGCACTTCTATATATCATCAACCCTCTGCCCCATAGGATTGGAGGAAAATGTGGTTAGAAAGTCTTACACAAGGGCACCTGGGTGGTTCAGTGATTGAGTATCGACCTTTAACTCAGGACTTGATTCCGGGGTCCTGAGATTGAGTCCTACATAGGTCTCCCTGCAGGGAGCCTGCTTCTCCCTCTGCCTCTCTGTCTCTGCCTTTCTGTGTCTTTCATGAATAAGTAAATAAAATCTTAAAAAAAAAAAAGGCTTACACATCATTTCTTTTAAATATTTTAAATTCATACACTGCTCCATTTTAGGCAAAAAATTTCTCTAAATCAAAATTAATCTCTTCTTGGATAGTCCTGGAGACCTCCAGAATCATTCTAACCCTAATTTTTCTATGTGCCACGTTTCTGCATTGGTCATTCTAAGAATTCTCTTTGTGTCATTTTTTCCATAGCGGATTACATTTTCCATGTTACAAGTGAGGTTTCATTTGCTATATTTCATTTAATTTAGATGTTCCCCAGGGACACAGAGATAACAGAAGTCTATTAATCTCATTGGCTGTTGGGTATCCTCAAGGTTTAGGACTAGAATGTCTCCTTTTCTTGCCTACATCTGCTTCTGAGGCCCCCTCATTGACATTCACTGACTCAGTTACTGTCTGCCCATTGCCCAGAGATTTTTATCTCCAGCCTCAGACTCTCTTCTGAACTCCTCTTTATATACCCAATGGTTATTTACATATGCACTGGCTTATTCGATACCTAATTTGTTATCCATAAGTGTTCGAATAAATGAACGAATCAGTTGGATGTTTCTAAATTTCACCGGAGGAGGTGGGGCAAGAGAAAGAACATTCTACGTACTCAAAATCCAGGGCCTAGCTCATCTTCTGACTGAAGTTATATCATTTTTATTTTTATTTTGAGGTTTGTTATTTCCACAGATTCAAAAATGTTTCCCTCCAAAATAGTTTTTCACTGTAGATTTTATGTGCTATGTTTTTCACTGTTGAGCCCTTTCTGCTATGAAGTGAAACAAAATCTCATTGTGGCTTTAGATTTGCCTTTCCTCCTGCCATACTTCCAGCATCACTATCCATGGACTCTCTGAATACTTATAGACTCATGATATTCCACAACCTTCCAAATGAGAAATTGCCATACAGTGAGACATATAAAGCAATGAGTAGATGTACATAGGATTCACTAGTCTGACTATGCACTCTAATTTCCATATGGAAAATGTACCCTTTATAGATGGTGGCATAGTTTATTGAGAACTTTGATACAGCATCAGCTAGGAGAGACCATACATTAATGAGATTTGGGTGCTGTCTTGTAAGATGTGTATGTATGAGGGGTTTTTTTCTTTCCTAGCTACATGTGGTCTTGAGAACCAAGTAATGAGAGGATGTGCCTGTTATTATTTTTTTTTAGTCAATTGGAAAAATGTGCTTTCTTTCCCTATGACCAGCAGCTGCTGGTTTAGAAGTGAAGGCTTTTACCTACAAATTGCTTTCCTTGAATTGTAAGCTGAGACTGCCACTGGGCTGTTTTGGGCATCTGTGGCCTTTGGGTGAAGAGGTCAAAGTGGGTTTCAGTGTTGGCTTTCACAATTGATGGTGTCAAGGAGATAGGGCTGCCAGTAGACTGTGGAGAAGAAGTGAGTGTGGTACTGGAGTGTTCCCTGTGATGGTCAGAGCCCTCAGAGATAGACCATCTCACCAGGTAAGGAACCCTGATCAGCTGACATCATAATAATTTGGAATGAGGACCAGCAGAAAGGAGTCATAAGTAGCAACCATTGCCAAGGGACTAGTGGTAAAAATGAGGATCACAACCCTATGATTTGTACCACACTCCCTTCCTTGCAGTAATTTGTGTATTTACTTAGGCTAACTTTTAAATTCATCTATTAAGTTAATTCTCTCCTTTTCCTATATGCTATTGTGCTGTATACGGTGTGTTGGAAATGGTTAACTATTTAGTTGAGTCCAAAGGAGAATATGGAGACAGGATCATGATAAAACTACAATAATTGATCTCAACTAGATTGGGATGTAGTAAATAATGATTTAATTATTAATGATTTAATAATTTTATTTTAATAAAATAAGATTTTAACCTTTCTTCCTTTGGGAAGTGTACATTTTTATAAATGAGGGGTGATTCTGTTGTACCACCTAGTAGCAATGGTTTGGGATGGGAAGTAGGGTGTTAAACAGCTAAAGTAGTGGAGTGTGGAAGATATCTGTACTTTTTATTTGTTATTCAGCATCCAAACCCATGCTTCTATGTTTGGGATGTCTCCTTTTATGAGTCTTGGTAGGAGGCAGAGTCTATTTCTACTTAGAATCTTTTTCAAGTTTTTATTTAAATTCCATCTAGTTTACACTCAGTTTAGCATTAGTTTCAGGTATAGAATTTAGTGATTTATCACTTACAACATCCAGTGCTCAACACAAGTGCCCTCTTTAACCCCATCACCCATTCAACCCACCTCCCCACCCACATCCCCTTTACTAACCCTTATCTTAATTTCTATGGTTTAGGGTCTGTTTTCTGGTTTGCCTCTCTCTTCCCCCCCCCCTTATGTTCATCTGTTTTGTTTTTGAAATTCCACATATGAAACTGGACCACTTTCTTATACACAAAAAATAAATTCCAAATGAATGAAAGACCTAAATGTGAAACCATCAAAATCCTAGAGGAGAATATAGGCAGTAACTTTTTTGACATTGGTCATAGCTACTTCTTGCTAGACACATCTTCAGAGGTAAGAGAAACAAAAGCAAAACTATTGGGACTTTATCAAGATAAAAAGCTTCTGCACAGCAAAGGAAATAATGAACAAACTAAAAGGCAACCGTTGGAATGGAATGGGAAGATCTTTGCAAACAACATATATGATAAAGGGTTAGTATCCAAAATCTATAAAGAACTTATCAAACTCAATACCCAAAAAACAACTTATTTTTCCTTAGAATTAAAAAAGGCCCGATGCTCAGTTACACAGCATTCTTGGCAGGTGAAAAGCATTTACCTCACTTAGGCCAATCACACTTGTTTGGTGTACATTCGAGTCTGGTGGTAGAGATGTAAAGCCACTACCGTCTGCAAAGAATACATTTTGCAACCTGAGTAGTGTTCCATCTTTAAAGGCTGCCATAGTACTTTTAGTGGAAGTAAAAGTGCTATTCCTTCTAGATGGATCTGTGCCAAGGTGTGGCACTGCCTGCCCTCATTTTCTGCTGTTTTCTGAGCTCACTTCCCTGGCCCTCATGACAATTCTGGAAGCTATCTAATATAGTTTTTTCAATAAATTGTTTTTCTGCTTACATCATTCAGGGTCACTTTCTGTTTCTTCCAGCTGAGAAGCCTGTGTTGTGTACTGAGGGTACCCACAAGCAGTGCATGAAAGAAACCTTCTCTGAGAGTTGAACATTCTAAACCCACACGGGTGTGGGATGTAGGTTATGTCTCCAAAGGATCCCTGGGATCCAACTCACTAAAAAACCTCCAGCAAGACTCCCTTAGTTGCGTATAAATACCATCTATAAACAGCTGTTTATCCTCCTTGGTGGAGTGAGGTTAATCCTGTGGTCATCTTGACTACATGATTCACAAGGACTGTCTCAATGTTCTGAATCATAGGAAACCTCAGGTGGTCTGGGAAGGCCCAGGAAATGTTTGTGGTATTTTCATCCTGATTTTGCAATAGGGTTATGATCTACAAATTTTGCCTGCTGGCCTCAAAATGCTGAAAAGGCATTAATAAAAAGTTTTTAAAAAACAAATGAGTGAACTAAAGAGGGGGTCAGTAGAAGGAAGTGGGATCCAAAAATATGTGGTTGTTATTTCATTGACAAAGGTAAAAATGATTGAAAGGTGGGTAGGAGTTTTTTGATAGCTTAGAGTGGAAATCAACAAGGAACTTATACAAAAAAGAAGAGAAAAGGCAAGTTTCCAAAACAACAACAAAAAAAATGGATGATTTTTTTTTTCTGAGCAGTTTGTGAGATCATTAGCTAATCACAGGGCATAGCTAAAATGGACAATTTAAATTATCTAGTTGCTTATTAGAAAAAGAAAATGTAGTATGCTTATCTTTTTTTCACTTAATAGGAAAATCATGTGACTATTCAGAATTCTCATGAGTAGGGAAGAACTACCAGAAAAATGTAACCATGGGAGGCAAATCAGATAACAGAGGTGAAAATGAGGAGTGTTTATGATCTGAAGAAGATGAACGAAAGCAATTTTAGGTTGAATTGAACCTTGAGGTTACAGAAGTTCTAGCATTGAAAGGAGAATTTTGTAGCATAGCCAGAGAAAAACCCAGAACTTTATATGTAAAGATATATTGTTAAATACTATATAAAGGTATTTTCACCAAAGCAAGACTCTTTTTGGCTGCGGAAATGCAGAAGGTAATTACTATGGATGAGCATAATACTTTATGAGAGTGCTTTATAATACTTTCAAAATCACTTATAAAATAATTTACAGTTTCCAGGATTAAGGTTGTTCTGTGATTCAGTAAGCAAAGGTTTGAAATTTTCCAGGTCTAGATTCAAATCCTGACTCTGTCCCTGTATATTTGCTGGGGCTACCAGAACAAAGTGCCACAGACAAGGTGGCAAACAACAGAAATCCACTTCTCACAGCTCTGGAGGCTGGGAATCTGAGATTAAAGAGTTGGTTGACAGGGTTGGGTCAATCTGAGGGCCACAAGAGAGGTTCTGTTCCAGGCCTTTCTCCTTGGCTTGTAGATGGCTGTGTCCCCCCCATGTCTTCACATCATCTTCTGTTTGCATGAGTGTCCAAATTTCCTCTTCTTATTAGGACACCAGTCTGATTGGATTAGGACTCCCATAATGACTTCATTTTAATTGAATTACCTTTTTAAAACCCTACCTCTAAATAGCAGTCACATTCTGAGATAGAATTAGGGAGTTAGGACTTTGACATACAAATTTTAGAGGAGACACAATTCAGCCTGTAACAGCCACTTACTATCTTACTATGCTTTCTTAGATAAGTCAATTTCTGAGACATTTTCCTTATCTTTAAAATGGGGGCAATTGTAAGATGAGAGGTGAAGCAGTAACAGCCAAAGCTGGCACATAACAAGGATTAAGTAAGGATTTTTTTTTAAGTCAACAAATATTATTGCTATTGTTGTGATAAAGTACAGCATGAACACAGAAAAAGAAACCCTCAAAATTAAAAAATTCCATTACTCCAGCCTGTCAGTGAGTTCAGAAAGATCTCTGGCTCCACATAACTCTTCTCTGACCCTCCCAGTCAGGGGTGTCTCTGAACACACGTCAGCATCTTTCTCCTCTTTCCTGACCCACACAGTTTGTCAGTATCTCTTACTTAGCCAAGAAAATAGGCAGCTGGCTAGGAAAAAAAAAATCTAGTTTCCTGCTCAGATACTATTTCAGGTGAAAAAACAAACAAAAAAAAAGGAACTGAAAAAGGAGAGTTAGAATATATTAGATTTTTTGGATACCTGCAACCTACTTTTCTAATCGCTTTTAAACCAGCTTTCAGATGGTCTGGCCTGTTGGAGGTGAAGCTGAGAGAGGCCAGCAGAGGGCAGCAAAGTGCCAGGTAATCAGGCCTGTAGAGGCACTCTAAGGTACAGGAGGGGTGGGAGCCATCCTGGCAGGTGGGTGTCCCTCTAGGGTAGTGGTTCACAAATTTTGTTGTATTAGAGCCACCCAGGGAGCTTTAACACATTCTGATATCTCAGGTAAGTCCAGACTGACCAATTTAATCAGAATTTCTGGGGCCTGAAATCAAGCATTGGTATTCTTTGAAGGACTTTAGTTGTCCTAAGGTGTAGCCAAGTGTAGCTAAGTTTCAGAATTACCCATTAGCTTTGGTAGAGCTAAAGAGGTAGAGCTAGAAATTGTACTGAAAGGAATGTTGGGGCATAGGTGCCAGTCCATTAGAAGGCCAAAGGGCCAAATTTGGGATTTGAGAAAAGATGGGGACAGAGATGAGTAAAAACCAGCCAGCGTCATTACTCAGATTATAGTCCTCATCCTAGGGAAGTGGGTTTTGACAGTTTCTAAATTGTGGCCAAATCACAAGGTATTAGTAGTGCTTTGAAGGTAGACATTCAAATACATTGGAATTGTTGGAGTTGCTAATAACGAGATGACAGTCAATAGGGTTACTTGATGAAATATGGCAAATGCAAAATGGAAACAGACCAAGTTAATAAGAATACGTTGAAAGAAACAGAGGTGAATGTTACCCACCAAACAGGAGAAGGCAGGAAGTAGTAAGAAATTCCTACCTGGAGCCCTACATGAGTGACCAAGGAACCCTCCCTGCTGACTAGGTCCAGGCTCACGTTTGGCATGTAAATCACTTGTATGAAGGAGAAATGTAATGTAAAGAAGGTTCAAAGCAGTACTGTGAACCCTGAGGTCTAAAGAAAGTACGAAGGGAAATTGATAGAGTTTTTGTGGGAGGAGAATTTATACATCATAGAATTAATAGAATACAGAGGGAGGAAAAACCCTGACTTTATTCACACATGTCTGCTCTTGATATGAGTCAGAATATGGACCAGGGTAGTTTAACATGTATATGAGGAAAGACAATTGTGACAATGACATCTCTTTGTTCAAAGTGTGATTGCTATTTGAGTAGGTAGTTTGAGGTGGAGGTGGTGAGAACCTGTTTGTCAACCACTTGAAGAAAATGATTTTTGTGTGTGTGTGTGTGTGTGTGTGTGTGTATGCTATGACTTAAATAACATCAGCCTTTTCAAACTGTGTTATCCTAGAATTTTAATAATAAGTTTTGAAATCCTGACAGAACACAAACGTGTTTCCTTAAACAGTGACTCTCAAAATCAGTGTGCATCAGGATTGTCAGAAAACAGCTGGGGGCAACCCCAGGTGGCTCAGCGGTTTAGCGCTGCCTCCAGCCCAGGGCATGATCCTGGAGACCTGGATCAAGTCTCACATCGGCCTCCCTGCATGGAGCCTGCTTCTCCCTCTGCCTGTGTCTCTGCCTCTCTCTCTCTCTGTGTCTCTCATGAATAAATAAATAAAATCTTAAAAAAAAAAAAAAAAGAATGCTCACCTTTACTTAGCTCTGTGATTTCAACTTTGTATAATGGAGTCATCTTGGAGAGTGTTAAAAATACTCCACCCCAGAGAGTATGTTATGCTTGACCTGGCAAGTGGTCTGGGCATCAGCATTTTTAAATCCACAGGCGTTCAAATTGGCAGGATTGAGAGCCATGAGCTAGTGCGTCAGCATCCCCCTCTAGTTGGTCTTGTGTCTCTGGATAGTCTCAGAATTTAGGCAGTCAAGACAATGAATAATCCCAGTTGACATTTTGTCAAGTGCTTTGTATGGGTCTGCATAGTTGGAAGCTTTTCATGTGGATTATCTCATTTAAACCTCACAACAAAAAATGTATTATCTGTTACCCCTACAGGAACAGTGTTTAGGGCTTATGGCTCTGCAACAAATTATAAAAATGGTTGAGACTTGGCAAAAATATATTGGTCCAAAACACAAAAGGAAAACTGCAAAAGTGAAATTAATATTAACCATTTTTAAAAGGTTTTATTTATTTATTCATGAGAGACACAGAGAGAGAGGCAGAGACACAGGCAGAGGGAGAAGCAGGCTCCCTGCAGGGAGCCTGATGCAGGACTTGATCCCAGGGCTCCAGGATCACGACCTGAGCCAAAGGCAGATGCTCAACCACTGAGCCGCATAGGTACCCCAATATTAACCATTTTTTAGTAAAAGAGTAAAATTGTCTTAAATATTTTTAAAACTGTCTTGTATTTAATAAGGTGTATAAGTGTCTTCTAAATATGCTTATTATTTTGTAAGGTAAGACTTGTAAAAATACCTAGTGCCTATGAATGTCTGCAAATGGCCCTGCTCACCATAACTTGACACAATAGATATTAACTCTATAGATGGGAAATTTGAGGCACAGAGGATTTAAATGGCTGACTTAAGTCACACAGTCAAGTAAGGGATTAAAAAAAATAGTTTAAAGCAGAGTCTCTGACTTTGTGAGTCATTGAAATGACATGTAATGTATATATACACACATCTCCCATACACACATGACTTTTGAAAAAATTCCCCAAGGGAGTTGTAAAGAAATTTCAATTTGAGCCTTTTAAATCCCTTTCAGAGAATCTAGGGATCCCTAATCCATTTAGTCTGAGTTCAACAGGGCAGCCACTTAGGGGGTTCCTTGGAGACTGTGTGGGAAAGGCACCCCAGGCATAGACACCACTGCAGTCCTGCATCAGGGCCACTAATTCATGCATCTTGATTAGAGCACAGGTCTCATTAAATATTGCCCATTATTGCCCTTTTTAATTGCTCATTAAAAAGAAGAGAAAGTTGAAAAAGTACTCAGAAGACATTCTTGGTTCACTTTAAAACCGTGTACTCTTGTCATTAGGTAGTACTTGATGCCTTCCATTTTAAAATAGAAGTGGGGTGCCTAAGTGGGTCACTCAGTTAAGTGTCTGACTCGTGATCTCAGCGTAGGTCTTGATCTCATAGTCTTGAGTTCAAGCTCCATGGTGGGCTCCACACCCAGTGTGGAGCCTGCCTACTTACTTAATTAATAAAAAATAAAGATAGAAATAAATAGAAATAAAAAATATATGGAGACTGAAACCCAGTGACTGTCCCTCACTGCACCAGTTAATGGTGGAACCAAGGCTGGAGTGCAGACACCAAAAGTCCCCAGGACTAGCAGGTATTTTACTGGCATTTTCCACAAGCCAAATTTCAGTTAAGAGATGTGTCATGTTTCCACTATAAAGGCCTTTGCAAAATGCCCTGAACTCTTGACTTACTGTCAGAGACTTCCTATGTCTTCACAATAGGTAGAGAGAGGGAGATATTAGGCTGACAGCTTGGCAGACAAATATTTATTAAAAAATTGTCACACTCTAGCATGGAAGCTGATCGGCTCTTAGAGTTTGGAATTTTTTCTCCTCTCCTGCCATCTGCTGGTGCTTCTGAGACACATTTTCATTCATCTGTCTTTGATCCCAAGTCATTCCTATAATACTTGTTTAGTTGTCGAGGTCATTACTGCTCAAATCATCAAGTCACATTCTTAGGAAATTCAAAAATGTTTATTTGATGTTCAGGACAAAGCTATGACTTATGATTCATTTTTACACCAGAATATTTTATTTCTGCTAAATATTTTGTTCTTCAAATTTGAGCTGATTATGTGACAATGTCAAATCATGTGTGAATATATATACATCTACACTTTAAAGAGAAGGGAAAATAAAGACATGCAATTCTATTACATTGGGTATTAAACATATTAAGCACTAGTTGCCGTGGTATCAAATATTGATGGAAAAAAATGCTGTTTAAAAAATTTCCTTTTGATATTGTAGGGGCCCTAAGGCAGGCTGCCCAAGCCATACCACTTTGTCATGAAGATCATTTCAGAAGAAGACAAACCATGAGAGACTCCTTTTTTTTTTTTTTTTTTTTTTTTTTTTAATTTTTATTTATTTATGATAGTCACAGAGAGAGAGAGAGAGAGAGAGAGAGAGGCAGAGACACAGGCAGAGGGAGAAGCAGGCTTCATGCACCGGGAGCCCGACATGGGATTCGATCCCGGGTCTCCAGGATCGCGCCCTGGGCCAAAGGCAGGCACCAAACCGCTGCGCCACCCAGGGATCCCGAGACTCCTAACTCTGAGAAACAAAGGCTTGCGGAAGGGGAGGAGCACGGGAGGTTGGGGTAACTAGGTGATGGGCACTAAAGGGGGCACTTGATGGGATGAGTACTGGGTGTTATATGTTGGCAAATTAAGTTTAAATAAACATTTTTTTTAAAAGATTTCAAGCTAAAATAACAAGGCCCAAAACACTGAGAAGAAACTTTCATCTTCCCCCTAATGGTTTAGAATAATTTAGATAGAGCACCTGCTCCAGAAAATGATCACCACAGATAACTACAATATAAGGTGAACTTGGTGTGGTAGGCCTGGAGGAATTTAGCAAAGTGTTTGTTAAAATTCCTCTCTCTGTCCCATTGTTTCTGAATGGCCTTGGCAAACATTTGTTGGCCAATCATTTCGTCTTTTTCATCTTCCTGAATTGCTTTCCTTTCTTTTGAAGTAGTAGACTCCTACTCCCTTCTCCTTAGTTCGCGATGACATATAAACCTCATTTTGCCTGTCTTTGAAATCTCATGTCTGTGTGGTTTCCTGGTAAGTATGTAATTAAATTTGATTTTCTCCTGTTAATCTTTTTCATGTCAATTTAATTCTTAGACCAGCCAGAAGAATCTTGAAGGGTAGAGTAAAAATTTTCCTTCCCAACAAAATGAATCCTTGACCCTAGCTATTGTTGCTGGATTTCTGGCATTAGGTTGTTGCCACTCTTATACCTGGAGTTAATGAAAACCTATTCGGGTTCACTCACATTGTTAAAAATTAAATCCATTTCTCAAGTTATCTGAGATTTTTTTTGCCCTTCCAACAGTCATGGAGATTTTATATAAAATCCCAGATCTCCAACATCTCTGAGGAAATTAAAAAATCTGGCTAACTTTGGCCTACTCCTGCAGTTGCCAACTTTTCTGTAACCTGCTGTATCTATCTATTGGGCTTCCATTTTAGGATTTTGGAGAGGGGTCATCAGTATTCCTCATTAAACTCCAGATTAACAAATGCTTCCCCTCTGGCATCCCAATCAAGTCCACCAAGTAGTAGAGAAAATCTTCATCATAGAAAAATCAAACCCCAAATTATAATGAATGAATAAAAAGGCTGAAAGAGACTCCAAATCATCATAGCCAATCTTCAAGTGAAACCAACAATTAAAAAAAATAAAGAACAGAAAAATAAAATGCATACTTTGGAAGAATTAACTGAATATTTTTATTTACCAAATGTCAACATGTAATTAATTTGTGTTTTTTCTCGATTCACAGTGGCAACCAATACACACAAGAAGCCTGAACATGATTTGTTTATTAAGGAATATGATGAACATTAAATGCTTGAAAATTAGGTTGAAAATTCTTAGTTGAAAAAATATTTTGAAATATTGATACCATTAGTTAAAAATTTGTTGAAATGCTTGACAATTATTTGTCTGCTAAAATAAAACTAAACGTGATTTGTTGATTAAATGACAATACTAAATGCTTGAAAATGATTGGTTTTACATTATATGTACTATTTTAATCTACTCTAAATTTCCAGCTTGCTCTCTCAGTCCCATTTATATAGATAGAATGAAAAAATGAAATATCTGAAAGTCTTTTGTGAAATTGTATTAATTAATTGGTACCAGTATGCTCGTTGTGCTAATGTACAATATACTTTTTGTAATGCCTTATTCCAAAGCTTCTTGTTTCTTAAAGAAAAGATATTTCTTCACATTTACAGCCAGGCTACTATTGTTCTCCTTCTCACTGTAATATAATTTTAGAATGAGAAACACCACATAGAAAAAAAAAAAAGAGTGAGAGAGAAAGAAAATTCATTTACCCTATGACACGACAGCAGGAACAGAACATGGACTTGATTTGCTCAAGGAAAATGAATGAGATGAAGTCCCAGATTTCTGGCCTCTATGTCCTGTACCCTGCCCTTTGTAATTTAAAAGAACTCCAGGCATAATCAACAAATTGTAAATATAAAATGAAATCAACGTTTTATAATAGTACTTCCCAAACTGGTCAGTTTTCTCATGAAGTCCCTTGAGTGGACACATTTTGCTGTGATTCATAAACTGGTTCAGTGACATAACAGCATTGGCAGGTTAGGAAAATGGCAGAAACACAGCTCCACATGAATTCTCCTCTATAAGGGTGATTACAAAATTGCATACCCTTGATGTCTTTGTCAGTACTCTACCAGATGCAGAAATCCACAGATACCTACCTGATAAATTCCCAAAGGGGTTGTAGCCTCTTAGATCACCCAGAGAAGGCACCAGACTGAAAGCATATACTAAGTGGAACATTCTTGAACCCATGGCAAGGAGTCTGGGACAGGGAACTTACGTGGCTCTGAGACCCCAATGTGATCCATGGCTTTGCAGACAAAAGATGATACGGTACATGAGGTATTTTTTCAGTTTTTAATTTTTTTTTATTTTAGAATTGTGGGGTTTTTTGTTTGTTTTTTGTCTTTTGGCTGGAACAGTTTCAGGCAAGGATGTTCCAAGTTTTTGGGCTGTGGATGAGATCAAGGACAGTGTAAGCTTCACCAAAGCTTCCTATGCTCGGTTCCTATAGGTATTTTTGACACCATGTTCAGAAATCATGTTTTAAAAAATAAAACACCAAGTCAGTTGCCCGCTTTCTAATCAGCTTATTGTTTTTCAGCAGATAACTTTAGCTTTTAGATGTGAATTCAATGTATTTGAGAATATAAAGTAATCCTTTAGAAAATACACATAGCTCAGTCAAGAGTACATTTGCTCATAAAAACTTCTGGCTCTTCAATAGGCACTGAACCAGAGATAGGTATATTCTCAGTGCATGTCACTAAAAATACTCATATAAAACCCCCTCCAGCCATTCAAGTTTAGACCTGTGTACAATATGGCTTTTGTTCAGCAGTTTTATTTTAATCTGAATGTGCAAAGACTTTCAGCAATTGTTCTTTATGGGCCTACATGCCACATAATGTTGACAAGCGAGCATTTTATTGATGTGTAAAAGCCTTTCTCGTCAAACGAGTAGGCATAGCTATCTATTTTTCCTCTTAATATGAATATGAATCTTATGCTTCCTGGTTCAGGTGTTTTGGAGCCCTAGAGAGGGGTGGATTATCTTGTGTCTTACTAGAAAATGTACCCAGTTTGATGCTGTAGCTAACCTTCTGCAGAGTCCCACATTTGTTGCAAGATTACATTCATCCTCATGCCTTTTAATTCCCCACCTCTACCCTCTCCCTTCCTTTTTTATCAAAACCATCTCTTGTTTAGGGACAATTGGGTTTTACTGCCCTAGATCTAGACATACTCAAAGGACTCTGGTGGCAGCTCACTGTGACCAACTAGCATACTAGAGAGGACATGTGTAGGTACTCTAGTTAACAACCCAGCTCAATACCAGCCAACAGCCAGAATAAACTTCCAGTCCTGTGAGTGTGCCATCTTGGATTTCCAGCTTAATCAAGCCCTAAAGTCTCCAGTTTCAGCAGTTATCTGACTGCAATCTCAAGTGAGATTTGCTCAACTCAGCATTTTGCCCAGAAAGAATTTTGTAGGGCTCCCAGAGAGAATTTTGGACAGGATAGTTATTAAAAAAAAATTGGAGAAGGACCCAGGGAGAGCTTCTGTTAGTGGTAGGAATATTTGTATCATATAAACCTGTAGTGATCTCAAACATAGCTTTTACATTTCTGTCTTTCTAGATAAAATCAGTGGGACTCTCTCATCCCTCTATCTTTTCTCTCTACCTCTTTTTTCTTCGCATGTAATCTCTATCGGTGTGTCTGTTGCCATTTTGTGACAGGTTTGTGTGTGTGTGTGTGTGTGTGTGTTTTGTTTTAGTTTTTTTTTAAAGAGGCCTCACTCTCACTGAATTGTCATGTGAATGTTTGCAGTTTCTCTCTCTGTCCCTGAACAACCTTGGAACTGATGCCATTTTTTCTCTCTGCAATTCTCTTTCGTTTGTCTTCTTTCCTGAGTTCAAATCTATCCCATTTCTTCTTGCTGTTCAGTGATCTTTTTTCTTCTCCTAATTCTTTGCCAAGCTTATTTTTCTTTCTTCTAAATGCTACCAGTCCCCATCCACCCCCTGGTATAAGCCACATTATAAGCAATTATGAACATTTTCTTTAGAACAAATTTACAGAATGATAATTATGGAGAAAAATCTGAGAAAAGAGAAAGAACTTATAGTTATTTAGTCTGGAGAAAGTATTGTTTAGAGAGTTTCACATATGTGAACTAGAAAAGCAATAGACTTTAGTTATGTAATGAGAGGATGTGGCTTAGCATGGATAAGACATGGGAGGTGATTAATCCCACCAGGAAGGCTTCTTCAGGTTCCCTACAGTTGGATGGAAGTCTTCTCTTTGTTCTTCATATGTCTTATAATGTGTCTTGTTTATCCTCACTTTGGAAATCTCAATTTAAAGTTACTGTGTCTACAGTAGGCCTTCTTCCTTTAAAAAAAAAAATCTTTGCAATCTGTTTCCCTCATAGCACTGATTGCAATTTTGTAAGTACTGCAATTTAAAAACTTCTGTGGTTTCATAATTACTGTTGTTTATTTGGTTACGTATGGGCTTTTTCTCCCACTGGAATGCAAGCTCCTTGCAGAGGTGGGACACCTCTGCTATCATTGATGCTGATTCACACACATCAAGGATAGTATCAGGCATACATACTAGGTGCTCAATGAAGATTCGTCAACCAAATGTTAAACCATTGTAACATCCTCAAAGCTGCAGTAATGGTACATGCTACTGCTGCAGAAATTGAAGGTATAATAATGCCAGACCACTAGAGTTATATCGCTGGTATTATTTAGATAAACATGGAAAAGATTATCGTAGGTAAGTTTATCAAGAATACAGAGCTTGGCTATGATGATTTCCCCCATTGGGTTTCTTCTTTCTCATTTATAGACACACTAGAAATATTGGAAATTTAATAAAGATAACTTTTTAAAATAAAGATAACTCTCAAAGCCTCCCTCTTGCCCCCACAAAAAGCCTTTATGATCCCAAGAAATGGATTGAGTTTGCATGTATTTGGGTGTATTTAGGATGTCATGATAGGCAGGGGGTGGCAAGGAGTTGGGAGGAACAATTTTTACATGATGCAACTTTCTAGCATCCATCATTTACCGCACATTGAATACTAACTTCTCTGTCAATTCATATTATCATCTTGAGGAAGTGATTTGGGTTTCAAAAGGAGGAAGGGTGAGTGTTTTAAGCAAGTATGCCTGACTCCATTTTTTACTCTCATTTTACTGGAAGTGGGATCAATGCCATGTGAATGGATTCCAAAAATGCAAAACTATGGAGTAGAGAGAGCAGGAGAATAAATGACCTGGAGGCTGTCAGTCTGGAGTTCATTTGCTCTTGTGCCACTGACCAAATCAGTGACCTCATTCAACCTTTATAAGGCTCATTTTTTTACCTTTATTTTTTAAATTAATTTTTTAAAATAATACATCTTAATTGAAAGGTTTTTTGGTGCAAAATACCACCACACTGTACAAAGCTGATATATGCCATTTGCCTGATGAATAACCCAAGAAATCCTGAAATCCTAAGATTCTGTGATTATTATGAACCAAATACAAGCATTTACCCTAGAGTTTTACATACAGCTTGTTATTTCCCTTAAATTAGTAAGCTATGGACAGCATGAAATATAAGGATAGATGAACTCCCCTATTATTTTATTCCCTTTTTACTTTCATTTGAGGTGTAGTTTACATGCATTAAAAGTGCACAGATCTTAGGTTTATAGCTTGATGAATTATTTTCTAATGTGTAAACCCAGGTAACCATGACACATATCAAAATAATTTCCTGCACCACAGATGGCTCCCTCAAGCCCCTCTCAGTCAATACTTCCCTCCAAAAATAACCACTATTGAGGCTCCTGGGGGGCTCAGTCTGTTAAATATCTAACTCTTAATTTCAGCTCAGGTCATGATCTCAGGGGGTTGTGTGACTGAGCCCTGTGTTGGGCTCCACACTTAGTGTGGAGTCTGCTTAAGATTCTCTTTATCCTCTCCCTCAGCCCCTCCCTACTCAAACTCTCTAAAAAAAATAGAAAAGAAAAAGCACATCTACTCCACTGAAATATTTTATTAGATTTTAAATTTCACATAAATGGAGTAATACTGCCTATTCTATTTCATCGCAACATATCTATGAAATTTATCCATGTTTTTATATGATTAATGACATTATTTTAAAGAGCAGTCTTGAACTCAAGGAAAGAGTCGTTTTCAGAAATACAAATTATTCTCATCTTCCCTCAAAATTATTTATCCATTTAGTTTTCCCCAAATATACGCTACATGAATTCACTGTCCTTCATGTCCTCTCTGAATAATCTAATTCTTTCTTTACATCTGTGCTCCACTCCTCTTCATCTCTGCCATTTGGATAACCTGCCCATCATATCTAATTACATAATCGAAGTCTGACTCCATTTTGTGGATTGCTATCAGATAAACAGTGATGCTTTAGATTTTAGCAGTCAAGCATAAAAGATACAGTGGACTGATATTTTCACAAGTCCAGTGGCAAGGGCTTCCTGGTATCCCGAGGGTGATTCATTTATTTCTGCATTGCTGGTTTCATCATTCGGTTTGGTTTATCTAGGAGGAACAGTGTATTAAATATCCCTCAGGATCAGATTTTGGAGTATTTTTACTTTAATTACTTACAATTAAGTAATTGTAAGAAGAAAGGTATGAGAAAGCCAAAAATACAGGAGAACTAAATTTAACTGCTTTATAACATATTGAATATGAATATGACTTTTATTATATTAAAGACCTGGCACTAATCTGGGCCTGGGTATTGGGCTTGATGTATTAAATATGTAACATCAGGGCTTGATGTTATTAATTATTCAAATTATACTACCAGTTGTTATTTCAATACTAAGCAAGACCTTCTGATTATATATTAGCAGCTTACAAGTTTTACATTGACAGATATACAGCTCATTGCAAATTAATATATCAGTATGGCAATTGTAAATAATAATCTTTCAGAGCCTTGCCAAGTTGAGTCCATATCCTTGGTCAGCACAAACCTTGTTGCACTGGAGTTTCCAAGTCTGGTAGGCTGAAGATCTATCACCAAGATATGGGTGTGCAGTTAACTTTTTTCCAGGTAACATTTTGAGGATGCTGTGCTGCATTGCCTATCAGAACTGAAAGATTTATTCACCCAGCTGTTGGGGGCAGAGGGATTGTCGCTGTTACTTTTCTTTCTTTTGGAATTGTCTCTGCTGAGGAGTCAACTTGTCTAAGACCTTGTTCTTTCCTAGGGCAGCTCACATGCAGTGACTGGCCATTGTAGGACAATGTTGTCTTGTCCTATTTGGGGGTAGCTCTGAAGAGCCATCTATTTACAGAGTTCCCCATGGAGTCAGCTGTGGGCTTTCTTGAGACTGCATTACAGCTCAGTTTCTCTGGCACAATCCTTCTTCTGCTTTCCATACTTGTTGGTCCCAAGAGCACTTCCTAACAAATGTCTTGTATACCATATCAGATCTATTCTGGAGAATTTTAAACTTCAACTCATCCCTTCTACAATGGACTGAATTGTGTCTCCTCCAAAATTCATCTGTTGAAGCCCTAACCTTCAATGTGACTATAGTTGGAGATAGGGCTTTTAGCAAATATTATGGTTAAATGAGGTCACAAGAGTGGGATCCCAATGCTATATGATTTGACCTTCTAAGAAGAGGAAGAGAGAAAGAGAGAAATCCCAAGAAAGGCCATAAGTATCAACAAAAAAGCAGCTATCTACAATCCAGAATAAGGGTTCTTCCCAGAACCCAACCATGCTGGCGCCCTGATCTCACACTTTCAGTCTCCAGAATTGTAAGAAAATAAATTTCTGTTCAAGACCCCCTAGTGCATGGTATTTGTTACAGTAGTCCAAGCTAACAAATATACCCTCTGTCTGATTTCATGTCTTCTAACTTTGAGAGCAATTAAAAATCATTTTCTTAGAGCTTTGTTACTTGTTAATAAGCAAGCTATTTATTGAAACTTAATATACATACAGAAAAGCACACAAATCATTAGAATACACTTCAATGATTTTTTTTAAAAAGGAACACAGCCATAAAACTAGCACATAGACCAAGAGATACATCATTCTTTCATTCCTAATACTGGTAATTTGTATTCTCCTTATTCCTAGGTAGTGGCTTATTAATTTTTTTCCCATTTCTTAGAAGAACCAAGTCTTGACTCTTAATTTGTCCTGTTGTCTCTTTTTTATTTCATTTAATTATACTATTTTCTTTACTATTTTCTTCTACTTTAGGTATACTTCACTCTTCTTTTTTTGTAGCTCCTTAAGGTAGAACTTCACATCATTGATTTTAGATTTAAAATAAACATTCATGGGGATCCCTGGGTGGCTCAGGGGCTCAGCACCTGCCTTTGGCCCCGGGGGGGTGGTCCTGGAGTCCCGTGATCGAGTCCTGCATCGGGCTCCCTGCATGGAACCTACTTCTCACTCTGCCTGTGTCTCTGCCTCTCTCTCTCTCTCTCCCTGTGTGTTTCTCATGAATAAATAAATAAATAAAATATTTTAAAAATAAAAATAATAAAATAAACATTCACTGGGGTACCTGGGTGGCTCAGTTAGTTGAGCGTACAACTCTTGATTTCAGCTCAGGTCATGATCTCAGGGTGGTGGGATCATGCCCCGTATAGGCTCTGCACTCAGTGTGGAGTCTGCATGTCCGTTTATCTCTGCTTCTCCCCATCCCTCTCCCCCCCCCAAAGTAAAAAAATAAAATCTTTTAAAAAATAAGTATTGACTGCTATAAATTTCCCTCTAAGCACTGAAATGCATTCCTCTTATTTGATATGTATTATTTTAATTATATCCAATTTGAAGTATTTCTAATTTCCCTCATATTTTTTGACCCAAGAATTATTTAGAAATATGTGGTCTAATTTTCAAATATTTGGAATTTTTGTATATATCTTGTTATTCATTTCTAGTTTATTATTTGTTTTGACTTTAGCAGTTTGTTGCTTTGTCAGAAAACACAATCATTATGATTTTGGTCTTCTGAAATTCATTGAGATATTTTAGCGGTATAGAAGGTGATCAATCTCGCTAAATTTTATATTGTATATTTTATGGATTCTACAATTTTTGGATGTGGTGTTTTGTCAATACCAATTAGGACAAAGTGGTTAGCAGAATTTTTCAGATCTTCTCTCTTTTTTTCTAATATTTTTATCTGGTTCTATTAATTTTTGAGAGGGGTATTATAATCTCATGACAATAGAATTGTCTATTTCTCACTTTTATTCTGTCAGTTTTTCTTCATGGATTTTAAAACAGTTCTGTTGGGAATGTACATACTTAGGATTGTTATGTCTTTCTTATTAATAACATTTTTATCATTATTTCTCTTCTTTGTCATGAAGTTTTATTTATCTGATATTAACACAATCACTTTACCTTCTTAAGCTTACTGTATTTGTGGTATTTGTTTTTCTATCTTTTTTACTTTTTACCTGTTTTAAGAAGGGTACATAACTGGTGCTATTTAAATTTATTTGAATTTTCTCTCTTTAAATGTTTATTCTGTTAATATATTAAGCTAATTATTAACATGGCTAAATTTAAGTCTGCTAACTTATAACAAAATTTTTATCTTCTCTACTTTTTGTTTCTATTTCTCCTTTTGTGTTTTCATTTACATTCATTGAATATTTTTATAACTTCCTTTTAATTTAGTCATTGATTTTAACTATAGCTATCTGAATTTTATTTTATTTTATTTTTTTTTTGAATTTTATTTTATTGGTTGTTCTTAGGATTATATACCCATCTTTAATTTGTCACAATTTTGGGTTGATATTGTACCAGTTTATTTGAAATTCTAAAAACCTTATAATCATTTATATCCATTTACTTTCCCCCCCATTAGTTATGGTATGATTTGTATGTATCACATCAGATTATGCCAAAAGCCCACTATAGAGATAGAGATGTTTTTAAACTGTCATATGCATTTATTGTGTATTTATCTAGTTATTAAGAGGGAATTGTTTTTGTAATCAGTCATATGTTTACTACTTACAGTGCTCTTCATTCTTTTCTGAAAATCTACATTTGTATTTGGTACCATTTGCATTCTGCCTGAAGAACTTTCACTAGATTTGCTAGTGAAAAAGCTTAGTTTTCTTTCATTTGGAGATATCTTTAGTTTACATTCATTCTTGAAGGATATTTTTGCTGGATATAGGGTTCTGGATTGACAGTTTATATATTCTTCTAGTGTTTAAAGAGTTTATTCCACTCTTTTCTGACTTCAGTTGTTTCTGATAAAAAGGCAACAATATTTTGAATTGTTCTTTGTATGTAATGCCACTTTTCTCTGGCTAGTTTTAAGATTTTCTCTTTACCTTTAGAATTTGACAGTTTGACCAAGATGTACTCTGGTGGGTTTTTTGTTTTTGTTTTTGTTTTTTGTTTACTTTTTGTATTCTTCTTGTTTGACCTTGCTAAACTTCTTGAATCTATATGTTTATGTGTTTCACCAAATTTGGAAATATGTTGGCTATCTTTCTTCAATTATACTTTTTTCTGCTTTAATTTTCTGTTCTCTGGGGTCCAACTATAAGAAACTACATATTTGATGTGTAGCCTTGAAATGTAATTTTTTAAAAAATTGTTTCTCTAATATAATATTACTTAAAATGCTGACATTTGAGTCAGTATACAATTAATTTATTATTTTTTCAGAGTTAATGTTCTTAAGCATTGTAAACTGAGTGACTATAATATCTATTTTTATGCATATTGTTAATTCTTTTAACGGGGTTTTCTGTCTTCTTCACAAATAATTATCTTACCTTTGGGCATTTTCCATGTGATTATAAGATTTTCAGTTCTTCTGGGAATCCTCATATATAGGCAGATGTGTTAGCAAAAGTCATTACCAGGAGATGAAACAGGTGTAATCTGAAACCAGTAGCAGATTTTGATGACACTTTTGTTGTTTAACTCACTCATAAAACTGGTGAAAGCTGCTTAGACTAGAGGAAATTCTACTGTTTATTTGTTTAGGGAGGTGGGGCATCTGATAGTTCGTTCATCTCTTCTTCATAAGGTAATGCTATCCTATTTCAGTGTAATATTTTCATTTCTGGTCAAGGTTAAATAAATCAGCAGCTGACTGCAGTACCATTAGGTTTATGGTGATATTATTAAACCAAATGAACACAGAAAGATTCATAGAATTTTGGAACTGTTAGGCATTCTGTATTATCCTACTGCTTGAGTATCAAACCATGAAGAAATATATGGACCTAACTAATTTTATTATTTTTTTAGAGGAAGTTTCATTCATCAGTATTTTTTAGGATGTTTTTCTCAGGATTTAACAGGATGTCTCCAGCTGCTGTATATATGTATACATAAAATCTATTTTGCCCCAAAGATGACAAATATCAGCTTTTTTTTCCTTTTCAATTTATTATTATTATTTATTTATGATAGTCATACAGAGAGAGAGAGAGGCAGAGATAAGGCAGAGATACAGGCAGAGGGAGAAGCAGACCCCATGCACCGGGAGCCCGACGTGGGATTCAACCCCGGGTATCCAGGATCACGCCCTGGGCCAAAGGCAGGCGCCAAACCGCTGCGCCACCCAGGGATCCCCAACAAATATCAGCTTTTGATGATGTGGGAAAGATTATGTTTACAATTTAGCGTAGGTTTTATTTTTAAATAAGCAGTTTCTTAGGGAAAAAATTAATACTGGTACAAATCATCAATAAATAAAAATGCCGTATTGCAAAATACTGATGATTGGAACTTCAGAGTAATCAGTACCATAAAGTATGCACTGTAATTTGGGAATGCACAGTTGCCTCCATAATCGGGCAGTATGCCCCTTCCTTTTTTTGGTCATAGCCTCTCCTGAGACCAAAGCAGAGGCTAGACACAGAGAGACAAAAAGGAGGAAAATATGGTTAATATTATACTCCTATGACATCAGACCTACAGCTCCATCTGGCAGTGGAGGAATTAGGCGAAGAAGGAAAGGAGCAAGTAATTAGGATTGGATTTCTGACCTATTTCTGATTCCTTTGAAATATTTGAAGGTAGGATGGAGTTGAAATAGCTTAAGAAATAGGCAATAACAGGAGAGCCTGAGTGGCTCAGTCAGTTAAGCAGCTGCCTTCAGCTCAGGTCATGACTCTGGGTCCTGGGACTGACCCCAACATAGTTGTTCTCGTCTCTCAGCAGGCAATCAGCTTCTCCCTCTCCTTTTCCCTCTCCCCCTGCTTGTGGTCTCTCTCTCTTTCATAAATAAATAAATAAATAAATAAATAAATAAATAAATAAATAAATAAAATTCTTTAAAAAAATAAAGAAATAGGCAATAACATATTGCTTTAATATATATAGTAATTTGGGGGTGATTTTTCACCAAATAATTTATATTTACTGTTTCTTAATTACTACACACTATTGATTACTTTTACCATATGAGCATATTAAAATGGTGAGTACACTTTAAATTACTGGATATGACTTTACATTTATATAAAATCCATCAAAGCACACTTTGACTCATATTTTGCAACCATGATTTTGTATACTCTACACCTTTTAACTCTTATTATGCTATTTGAGAATTAGCTGTGCTACTTTTGGTCTGTTCTCACCAAATCCTAGAGAATTATTAACCATCATCTTGTTACAAAGACATAGTAACTGTGGTCCCTCATTCATAGGGTTTGTAATCCAGTTGAATAGACAGATAAAGTAGAGTATTCTATACATCATATACAAGAATCATTTGTTTTATTAGTTTTGATTCTAAGGAACTCCTACCAAGGATAGGCTCTTGTACCTTTAATATTCTACGTGGTCTAGGGCAGGGTTTCTTAACCTCTACACTATTTATCTTTTGGATCAGGTAATTCTTTGTTGGGGGTTGATGTTCTGTGAAGGATGTTTAATAGCAGCTCTGTCTTCTACCCAGTAGATGCCAACAGAACCCATCCCCCTTTGTGACAACAAAAAAAATGTTTATAGATATCCTTTGTGGGGCAACATTGACAGATATCCTCTGGAGCCAATACTGGTCCTAGTTGAGATCTACTTCTCTAGGGCCTCAGCAACTATCAGAAAATACTTTGATTTATAACCATATGTCAAGATAAAACAAGTGTTTTCAATCCAAAGGCAAGCAATGGCAGCATTCTTTTGAATAAGAGGACATATCATATTTTTAAGTTTCTGAAGTCAAATGATAATAACCCTTTCAAGAAACCATTTTATTAGGCTCTCAATGAAATAAATACCGTACCATTAATAGTGAACAGCAAAAAGATCTTTCACCTGCCTGTACCCACAGGTATCTGTTTCAGTTTGGCAAACACTTTTGCTGTTCCTCCAAAAGTTTTGGATTATTCACTCAGAAGTTTGAGCCCTCTAATTCAATCCAATCCTGTCCTATTAAGGCCAAGCTCTATTGCCAGATGAATGTTGCCAGATTGGTAACATTCCAAAAGCCCTTTCTAGTTCTAATGAAATTGTATAACCTTTTAAAAGAATAACAAGTTGAATGTGGCTATCACAAGAGAAGAATTTTATGGAATAAACACAGAAGAGACATTTCCAATGTTCAGAAGTCATCAGCAAAGGGGAGAACAAATAATTGGTAGGGGAGAATGGAACTATATATAAGTGGTATTTCTTGGTATTTAAAGAGGCTTAAATTCCACCATCATCATCTAACTGCATCAGTATCATCTAAATAAAATTGCTCAAAGGGCCAGAAGCTGTCTTTGGAGGCTCTAGCTTTCCACTTTTCATGTTTTTTCCTGAATTTTAAATGATACCCCATGGTCTTAAGCAGTCTTCTACAACCAATGAGTCAAAAGATCTTTTTAGATCCTTATTTAACCTTTCATTTGCATCAAAGAGACAGCACATGCTACTAAGGTATTTGTATTAAGCCAAAGTCAAAGTTTCTGCACTCAATTCTACCAACGGAGGAGGAGTACAGGGGTGGTGGAGTCTTCCCACACCAACAAGCTGTTCTCAGACACCAGCAGGGTTTAAAATTCGACTTAATTCTGATACTATCTACCCAGAGATAGCGTCAGGTTTCACAGGTTAGGGACCCACCCCCTACCAGCAAAGACAGGCCATTCAAAGGCCCAGGTTGTTGGAAGCCCAGGTTGTCACCTGTGCTTCTGACTAATCCATTATGGACTAGAAGTTCCAATGACCACATCCTTAGGTTTGATTAATTTGCTACAGTAGCACACAGAACTCAGAGAAATACTTAATTTTCTAGGTTAATAGTTTATTTTTATTATTCTTTTGTATTTTTATTGGAGTTCGATTTGCCAACATATAGCATAACACCCAGTGCTCATCCCATCAAGTGCCCCCCTCAGTGCCCGTCACTGAGTCACCCCATCCCCCCGCCAACCTCCCATTCCACTAACCCTTGTTCCTTTCCCAGAGTTAGAGGTCTCTCATGTTCTGTCACCCTCTCTGATTTTTGCCACTCATTTTCTCTCATTTTCCTTTTAATCCCTTTACTATTTTTTATATTCCCTGAATGAGTGAAACCATATAATGATTGTCCTTCTCTGACTTACTTCACTCAGCATAATACCCTCCAGTTCCAACCATGTCGAAGCAAATGGTGGGTATTCATCCTTTCTGATGGCTGAGTAATATTCCATTGTATATATAGACCACATCTTCTTTATCCATTCTCCTTTTGATGAACACCAAGGCTCCTTCCACAGTTTGGCTATTGTGGACATTGCTGCTACGAACCTTGGGGTGCAGGTGCCCTACCATTTCCCTGCATCTGTATCTTTGGGGTAAATCCCCAGCAGTGCAATTGCTGGGTCATAGGGTAGTTCTATTTTTAACTCTTTGAGGAACCTCCACACAGTTTTCCAGAGTGGCTGTACCAGTTCACATTCCTGCCAACTTGCAAGAGGGCTCCCCTTTCTCCGCATCCTCTCCAACATTTGTTGTTTCTTGTCTTGTTAATTTTCCCCATTCTCACTGGTGTGAGGTGGTATCTCATTGTGGTTTTGATGTGTATTTCCCTGATGGAAAGTGATGCAGAGCATTTTCTCATGTGTTTGTTGGCCATGTGTATGTCTTCTTTGGTGAAATTTCTGTTCATGTCTTTTGCCCATTTCATGATTGGATTATTGGTTTCTTTGCTGTTAGTTTAATACGTTCTTTATAGATCTTGGATACTAGCCCTTTATATGATGTCATTTGCAAATTCTGTAGGTTGTCTTTTAGTTTTGTTGACTGTTTCTTTTGCTGTGCAGAAACTTTTTATCTTTTTTTTTTTTTAGAAACTTTTTATCTTGATTAAGTCCTAATAGTTCATTTTTGCTTTTGTTTCCCTTGCCTTCATAGATATATCTTGCAAGAAGTTGCTGTGGCCAAGTTCAAAAAGGGTGTTGCCTGTGTTCTTCTCTAGGATTTTGATGAATTCTTGTCTCACATTTAGATCTCTCATCCATTTTGAGTTTATCTTTGTGTATGATGTAAGAGAATGGTATAGTTTCATTCTTCTGGACATGGTTGTCCAATTTTCCCAGCACCATTTATTGAAGAGACTGTCCTTGTTCCAGTGGATAGTCTTTCCTGCTTTGTCAAATATTAGTTGACCATAGAGTTGACAGCACACTTCTGGGTTCTCGATTCTGTTCCATTGATCTATTTGTCTGTTTTTGTGCCAGTACCACACTGTCTTGATGACCATAGCTTTGTAGTACAACCTGAAATCTGGCATTGTGATACCCCAGCTCTGGTTTTCTTTTTCAATATTCCCCTGGCTATTCGGGGTCTTTTCTGATTCCACACAAATCTTAAGATGATTTGTTCCAACTCTCTGAAGAAAGTCCATGGTATTTTGATGGGATTGCATTAAATGTATAAATTGCCCTGGGTAGCATTGACATTTTCACAATATTAATTCTTCCAATCCATGAGCATGGAATATTTTTCCATGTCTTTGTGTCTTCCTTAATTTCTTTTAGAAGTGTTCTGTAGTTTTTAGGGTATAGATCCTTTACCTCTTTGGTTAGGTTTATTCCTAGGTATATTATGCTTTTGGGTGCAATTGTAAATGGGATTGACTCCTTAATTTCTCTTTCTTCAGTCTCATTGTTAGTGTATAGAAATGCCATTGATTTCTGGGCATTGATTTTGTATCCTGCCACACTGCCGAATTGCTGTATGAGTTCTAGTAATCTTGGGGTGGAGTCTTTTGGGTTTTCTACGTACAGTATCATGTCATTGGCAAAGAGGGAGAGTTTGACTTCTTTGCCAATTAGAATGCCTTTTATTTTTTTTTTTTGTTGCCTGATTGCTGAGGCTAGGACTTCTAGTACTATATTGAATAGCAGTGGTGAGAGTGGACATCCCTATTGTGTTTCTGATCTTAGGGGAAAGGCTCCCAGTGTTTCCCCATTGAGAATGATATTTGCTGTGGGCTTTTAATAGATAGCTTTTAAGATGCCAAGGAATGTTCCCTCTATTCCTACACTCTGAAAAGTTTTGATCCGGAATGGATGCTGTATTTTGCCAAATGCTTTCTTTGTGTCTATTGAGAGGATCATATGGTTCTTGTTTTTTCTCTTTTTGATATGATCTATCATGTTGATTGCTTTAAGAGTGTTGAACCAGCCTTGCATCCCAGGGATAAATCCCACTTGGTCATGGTGAAAATTTTTTTCAATTTTTTCAAAGATCAATTGTTGGATCCTATTGGCTAGTATCTTGTTGAGAATTTCTGCATCCATGTTCGTCAGGGATATTGGTCTATAATTATCCTTTTTGGTGGGGTCTTTGACTGGTTTTGGAATTAAGGTGATGCTGGCCTTTTAAAATGAGTTTGGAAGTATTCCTTCCCTTTCTATCTTTTGGGACAGCTTTAGTAGAATAGGTATTGTTTCTTCTTTAAATGTTTGATAAAATTCCCATGGGAAGTGATCTGGCCCTGGACTTTTGTGTCTTGGGAGGTTTTTTTCTCTCTTTTTTTTTTTAACAAATAACTATTTTATTTGTTTGCAACTAAGCTTGTTAACACTATATAATGAAAATGTACAAAGAATAATGTTGCAGTTTTTGGTTAGATTTAAGTCAAAGACATTCATGAATAAGGAATCTTCGAATATGAATATTCCAAAACTTCTTTAAGCCATCTGATCAGAACTGTCTCTGAATATTACCTTACTTTGGAAGGTACTGTTATACATTTGAATTAAACTCAGAATTTTTCAAAATAAGCCCTAATTAATAAAACTATTCTATATTCAAACTAAAACAATTTTAATAGAATTTTCCTTTCCAGAAACAAAGGAAACAAGGAATTTTGTAAAATGTGGTCCTGAACAGGTCACAGTAAAAAATAAATGTATACTTAAACTTCCACCTCCTCAAAACAGAGACTACTTTCTGTTCCACAGCCTTGGAACATTTGGTATCCAGATATGCAAGAACGAAACAGTCTGTAAGCAACTTTGGGCAGGGTGTTGCCAAAACAAAGCTCAAGCAGTTGAACATGGTCACTTTTTAAAAAGAATTTGGGGGAGCCTGACCAAAGGATCCAAATTCTGTTTTTAATAACCCATACAAAGGTGAAGAGGCTCCTCACAAGTAGCAGTGCCACCACTGGCCCCGCCCCTTGCTCACCTATGTTGTGCTCCCAAGCAAACCCTGATGCTCCTGCTCCAGGGGAGACTTTTTCTTTTTAGAGGTTCAGTGTCCAGGGAGCTCTCTGTGTGAATGAGGGGAGAACAGACTCCACATGGGTATTTTAAAGCTTGGAGTCAAAGTAGTTTTCAACACGGCTAGGCAGTTCATGTGTCAAACGGCCCGTCTCCAGTTTGTCCTAATTCCTCACCACGCATTTGTAGACCTAGGACCACAGACCTTTGCTATGTCATCATAATCACATCTAATGTCCTTTCTAACTTATGATTCATATTCTGCGCCTGGAAACAGTCCCTGTATTTAACAATAATACCTACACATAAAACAATCCACCGTCGCAACTTATATGGTCACAAAACATTAATGATCTTCTGTAGAGCAAGCAAATGTTTTTTTTTTCAAGCAAATGTTTTTAACCATAATTGTTGTGCATCAAATTCACAGCCAGAATCCCCAAGATCAAAAAAATTTGCACAATACAAATAATAACTTAAAACACACACACACATATACACACACTCTCACACACGCTTCTTACAGAACTGTGCTTGGGGAAACTCCATTTGTTGAGTGCCACTGAGGGCATATTTTACTAAACTGCTGCTCCAGGTATTTTTGTTTGGAAAATTTATCACAGTAGGGTACAGCCGTTTATTGGATGAGCAGAAAAGAAAGATATGCTTGTGGCAACCAGAAAGTTTTAAGGTCTTTCAAGTTGTATAAAATGGACCTGCAGAAACGTTTAAGTGTTCTCAGGATGCAAAGTTGGAGCTGAAATGTGATATCAAACCAGTTGCAGAAAGTGTACAGCAGCCATCTCTTGAGGTCAAACCTGGTATCCAGATATGCAAGAAAGCTTCAGGACACATAGCTTGTTGGCCTTGTCCCATATTGTCGCATAATCTGATCATGTGTGAATTTCACAAAAGATTCATATTGTTCGGCTAGTTTGGTATTGAATATTTGCTCATACTCCTCCGGAATTTTATCTTCATAGTCTTTTAAGAGACGCCTACATATTATTCCAACTTGTGGGTAAAGGTGGGCTGGTCCTTCTTCATCCAGGAGGAACCTGGAGAACTAGGTGCTGTGAGTGCTGAGGAATGAGGCTGACTTTTTCTGAAGTACAAGCTTCACTCTGATTAAGAACAACTTCTAAATGTCTCCACCTCTGATAACAACTATATTCTTGTTTTATGTTCTGAAAGATTTGTTCTGGGGGTCAGAAGGCGCCGCTCACTGCCGGGCAGGGCCGGCCAGACGCGGAGGCAGCCCCGGCCCAGTCTCTGGCCCTCAGCGGTGAGCACGAGCCAAGCCCTCTTGGGAGGTTTTTGGTGACTGCTTCAATTTCCTCCCTGGTTATTGGCCTGTTCAAGTTTTCTGTTTCTTCCTGTTCCCGTTTTGGTAGTTTGTGGTTTTCCAGATATGTGTGCATTTCTTCTAGATTGCCTAATTCATTAGCATATAGCTGCTCATAATATGTTTTTTAAATCGTTTGTATTTCCTTGGTATTGGTTGTGATCGCTCCTTTTTCATTCGTGATTTTATTAACTTGAGTCTTTTTTGTTTTTAATAAGGCTGGCTAATGGTTCATCTATCTTATTAATCTTTCAAAGAACCAACTCCTGTCCTTAGGTCTAAAATGAGTCTCTTGTAGACAGCAAATAGATGGGTCTTGCTCTTTTATCCAGTCTGAAACCCTGCACCTTTTGATGGGATCATTTAGCCCATTCACATTCAGAGTTACTATTAAAATATATGAATTTAGTGTCATCGTAATACCTAATCAGACCCTGTTTTTGTGGATTATTTCTCTGGGCTTCCTCTTTCTTTTACAGAGTCCCCCTTAATATTTCTTGCAGAGCTGGTTTGGTGGTCACATATTCTTTCAGTTTCTGCTATCTTGGAAGCTCTTTGGCTCTCCTAATCTGAATGAGAGCCTTGTTGGATAAAGTATTCTTGGTTGCATGTTCTTCTCATTTAGGACCCTGACTATATCCTGCCAGCCCTTTCTGGCCTGCCAGGTCTCTGTGGAGAGGTCTGCTGTTAATCTAATATTTCTCCCCATATGAGTTAGGGATCTTTTGTCTCTTGCTGCTTTAAGGATTTTCTCTTTATCTTTGGAATTTGCAAGTTTCACTATTAAATGTTGAGGTGTTGAACAGCTTTTATGGATTTTGCAGGGAGGAACCTCTCTATCTCCTGGATCTGAATGCCTGTTTTCCTCCCCAAATTAGGGAAGTTTTCAGCAATGATTTGTTCAAATATGCTTTCTGTCCTGCTGTCCCTCTGGGTGCCTCTGGCCCAGGGTGTGATCCTGGAGTCCCGAAGGCATCAGGGCGCAGCCCCCTCCGCCCGGAGCCCCCGCCTGACCCACCGGCTTCTCCCGAGGCCCCGCCGGGTGCTCCAGCCCTTTACCGAGCTCCCACCGGGTGTGTGGGGCGCTCTCCCCGGCGCCCTCCTCTGCCAGTGACCCCGGGATCCTGGAGGCCCCGCTGCCCTCCTGCGGCTCTGCCCGGTTCCCTGCTTAGCGCCTTTTCCAGAAGAATCGGTTGCGGATTCTCAAAGTTCCTGCTGCTCCCGGCGGGGGCTCTCCTGTCCCCAGGCTCTCGTCGCCTCCTCGCGGGGCCCCTCCCCCACTTGATTCTTTTTTTATTTTTATTTTTATTTTTCTCTACCTTCCTACCTTGTTAGAAGCAAAAACCCTTGTCTCTGTACCGTTCTCTCTTGAAATCTCAGGTCGAATTCATAGGTTTTCAGGATGATCTGAAAGTAATCTAGGTAAGTTGGTGGGGCCAGGTGAGGTGAGGCCCCTACTCCTCTACCATCTTGCTCTACAGCCAGTTAAAAGTTAATTATAAAAAGGATATAACCCAGGAACAGCCTAATGGAAGAGATGCATGGGATAGGATGAGGAGATTCTATGCCCTTTCCAGGCATGCCAGCTCTCTTTAATCTCCATGTGTTCACTAACCCTGAAGCTCTCAGAACACTGCCCCTCCCCCACCTTGGAGTTTTTTTTTTTTTTTTTAATTTTTATTTATTTATGATAGTCACGCAGAGAGAGAGAGAGGCAGAGACACAGGCAGAGGGAGAAGCAGGCTCCATGCACCGGGAGCCTGACATGGGATTCGATCCCGGGTCTCCAGGATCGCGCCCTGGGCCAAAGACAGGCGCCAAACCGCTGCGCCACCCAGGGATCCCCCTTGGAGGTTTTATATGGAGGCTTTTTATGTTGGCTTCATCATGGAGGCACGATTGATGAAATCATTGGTTATTGGCCATGGATTCAACTAACCTCCAGCCTCTCTCCCCTCCATGAATGTCAGGGGAGGACTGAAAGTTCCAGCTTTCTAATCAAGTGGTTGGTTCCCCTGGCAAGAAGCCCCAATCTTTAGGTGGGGCATAAAAGTCACCTCATTAACATAACAAAAGATGCCTTTGTTGCTGTGCTCACTTAGGAGATTCCAAGGGTTTTAGGAGCTAGTGCCAGAAATGGGAAGAAAGCCAAATACATATTTCTTATTATAAATCAGACTATCACACAGGTTGGAGAAAGAATTGGGGATAGGAGGGCCTCCCTGAAAACTACAGCATCTTAGGTACACGGGAGTTATAAAAACTTAAAAACACAAGCATTAGCATGAAAGACGTCCAGATGAATATGAGGAAAGTTTAAAATTTGTGCAGAATGGAAGAAGGCAAACAGACAATGCCTAACTAGCATTCTAAGGCTAGCTGAACATGTAAACACAGTGGTATTAAGCCAGGCCTTAAAGCAGCCAGTGCAATTAGGATGTGTTTGAACGTTAAAGAAAGGGTGAAGTAACCAGAAAACGGATGCCTGACAGATTTTGAAGATTGGATCTACAGAGGCGAAGTCTCTAGTAAACAAGGTCAAAATATGGAGTGTTACTAAAATGTTCAGATATTTCAGGAAACAGTGGTCTCTTGAATATCAATAACTCAGACGCTTCTTTTGTTGCCTTTCAGTTGAAATCCATGTGCAATAGTTGCACATAATGATAATGGTTCATCTGTGTTACATCCTTATTATATGCTATAAAATTATACAATCCTTGCAATCATACTCTAAGGTAGGTGCTTTTATCACCTTCATTTCACAGATGAGGAAGTTGAGACTGAGAGGTGAAGTAACTTGCCAGAGGTCACACAGCAACAGCCTGACAAGACTCCACTACTTAAGTATTTATCTACTCAAAATTGTGGTTCTTTAGCAGCAGTGAATTAGGTACTTCCAGGACCAAATGAGGAGCCCAACCACACAGGGTTCTTCTGGGTAGACCCACTTCACCTTCTTTCTGTACACCCAGGACCACAGATGGCTCTCATAAGATTTGTCTTGAATATATGGAAATCATTGAACTTGATGGCTGCTAAATTCGTGCTAGTTGTCTCGTTGAAGCCAGAGCATGGCAGGAGTTGCAATGGGAGCAGTGGAGATAAGGCAGAGAGAACTTGTACCTAAGTGTGCTTGGTACAATTCTGACCATCATTGGGTGGTGGAGATATCTTAGAAATTCTGTCAGTGTGGGTAGAACCAGTCTATCCAACAGGGATCCTGAATGATAGTGGGAACAGCCCTAGGCAGCTGGCTAGGAGGGTGGAGAATTCCAGACCTCCTTCCTTTTTTTCTCTACCTTGTGGCCTCTAACAGCCAATTTTATTTTCCTTCTCTAGGTCCCCTCATGGCATATGAAGTGACTGGGTAAGGATATAACCTCTAAAAGCCTCCAAGAAATTCCTGATTCTGTGAAAGTACAAGTAGGATGAGAAGTTATTGAGAGAGGAGCTGTGTTATTCAAAGTGAATGTTCACGGGTCAGTGTCAGCAAATGGTGTCTGTAACATGTTGCTAATGCAGGTAAGGAAACATACTGATTCCCTTCCCATCTTTGTCCCCCTACATCTTGCATGTGGAACTGCATGGCTCCAGAATTAAGAGTCTCCTTATAAACTGTGTGTTCTAACAGTTTTCATGGATTGACTTGCCTTTCTTATTTTTTTTCCCCATGTGGGTGTCAGTGTTGGGTAATGGCTAGAACATGACATCTGTAGCCATGTGAACTGAGTTCTAGTTCTTGGTTCTGTGTGACCTTGGGAGAGTTCATATAGTGGGAGATAGTCCCTTTGTGCCAATTGAGAAATCTCTAAATCAGAAAGTCGATATCTGTTACTTGAAAATGTTAATTAAAGATGATATTGTACACTGCATTAATTAGGATATTTCAGTTGAAAATGGCAGAAGCTGAGCTCAAACCGATTTAAGCAAGAAAGAGAATTTTATTGCCTTTTGTAAATTAAATGTTTAAGACCAGTCTCAATTCAAGCATAGATGGATCCAGGTGCTCAATGGGTTTCATCAGAATCTTTTCCCAGTTTCAGGCTTGCTTTTTTACTCATAATTTCCAGATAAGCTCTTCCCAAGAGGAAGCAAGGATGGCCAGTGGGTTTCTTGATGTCTTGCCTTAGGTCTCATTTCCATTCCTGATCCACTTATCGTGGTTAGGATTGGGCTCAACAATTGGCCAAGCGTGCCAGGACATTCTTAGGCAATTTTGCTGAAGGGACCTTAAAGATGATTCTTCTTGGGCAAAAATTGGAAAGTCTTCTGTTGAAAAATCCCTTTGAGCTATTTCAGAGTTCTGATTTCTCACTTAGCTATTTCATGAGGAACAGTTTCATTAATTAGAGCAGGCAGAAATTTTATTCTGAATCTTGATCAAAGAGCTTAAAATACCAGGCTTTGGTTACGTGCTGCTCCTAGGAGCCTGGTGTGAGGTCTGACCTCAAAGGACATTAAATAAAGGTATGGGAAAAGTGATTTCACCAAAGGAATACCAGAGTGCATTTACCAGAAGAAGACACACCAAACCACCAGACACACAGAATATGATAAACTGTATATCTACACAATGTTTGAGAAATGTTTTTGAATACCTACAGCAGATAAGGCATTGTCCTAGGTACCAGAGATATAATAACAGAGAGTACTCAAGAAGTTTAGGGTTTAGTAGAGAGAATACAGAAAGTAGACAGGTAATTTTACTTTTGTTAAGCAGTCTGTAATTGGAGCAGAAGCAGTTGCTATGGGAACTATGGTAGGGTAGTAATGTTAGTGTTGAGACAATAACTAACTTCCCGGAAGAGGAGCCATCTATACTGAGACCCCAGGGGGATGGTACGAGTTAGTCAGATGAAAGTGGGTACTCCTCTAAGTCTGTGTCCACAATCTACCTGAGGTTGAAGTTTATCATCTTGTAAGACTAGCAAAGATTAGACATCTTCAACCCAACTTGAGGGCTGTTGAATTCAAAAGAGAAAAATAGAATAGCTGACTGAAGTATCTTCTCAAATTTTCAAAAATCTTGTCCCAGTAGGATAGAGAAATGTCCTGGGTATGAGTATTCATTTCAGGGACACCATGCAAAGAACATTTTTAAGACCATCATCATAGTTTAGTATCCCAAATAATATTTACTTTGGATGTTAAACAAAATAAAGATTTAAATAAATAAGCAGAAATAAGAAAACATAAAACTTCCTGGAACAATGGGTATAGCTAAGGCTCTTACCATCTATGTGGAACCCGGTGTTGGTGATTATGAAAGTAGGACCTGGCTCAGTTAGCAGGTATTTGGAGCAGGAGAAATTTAGACAGACCTGGTGTGGAGTGTGAGGACCACGGACAACTCCTGAGCCTAAGCCAGGGCAGGTGGGAAGTCAGAAAGGGAAGAGTGAACATCAGAGTTCATCCATGCTTCTATGGACCTTAGCAGAAATAAGTATTGGATTAGCCAAGAGAATTGAAACCAATGTGTCCTAGCATGCTTTAGAAAATCCACCCGTGATTCCAAAAATTTATTATAAGTTATAGAATCTGACTCAATGTGTCTACTAGAACTTAAACAGGAAAACTGATTCCTGTTAGAGGGATTCCAGATAGTTTCAGATCGAGGAACACACCGGAAAACCAGACCTCAACAAAAGAAAAGATCCAGGATGGTACTGGAAGTTAGTGGTTCTCAAAGTGAAGTTTATAAATCAGTAACATCAATATCACTTTGGAACTTGTTAGAATTGCAAATTCTCTTCCTTACAACAAATCTCCTGAACCAGATGCTCTAGGGGCAGGGCCCAGAGATCCATGTTATAGTAAGTCTCTATGTGATTCTGACATAAGTTCAAACTGGAAAACCACTGTCTGGAATATTAGAACTGGAACATCCTTAGATACCTCTCTAGTACTGCCCTTGGATGAATCATCTCTAAACCATTTCTGTCTTTCGATGTCTCTAAGGAGCAAACCTTAAAAAGTAGAATGTCCAAAGAATATTTTTAAGGCCACCATAATAATTTAACATCCCAAATAATATTTATTTGGGATAAATAAAACATAATTTAACATCCCAAATAAATAATAAATTAATTAATAAATAAATATTATTTGTGATGTTAAGCAAAATAAAGATTTAAATAAATAAGCAGAGGTAAGAAAACATGAAACTTCTGGTTTTGTGTCCACTCCTATGTCTGGTAGTGCACCTTGGTGATATGCTTGGCAACTCCCCTCCCCAAACTAGTAGAATCACATGAAATGAGAAAGGGAAATTTCCACAAAGAAGCATGAGAAGAGGTGTTTTAACAAGAAAAGGATCCACATTCATAAAAATACATAATCCAATTAAAATGAGAAGACAGGAACAGACATTTTCTATTTTTTAAATTTTATTTTATTAATTTTTCATTTATTTATGATAGTCACACACAGAGAGAGAGGCAGAGACATAGGCAGAGGGAGAAACAGGCTCCATGCACCGGGAGCCCAACGTGGGATTCAATCCTGAGTCTCCAGGATCACGCCCTGGGCCAAAGGCAGGTGCCAAACCTCTGCGCCACCCAGGGATCCCTGGAACAGACATTTTCTAAGAAGACATACAGATGGCCAACAGAGAAATGAAAAGATGCTCAATATCACTCATTATCAAGGAAATACAAATCAAAACTACAATGAGATATCACTTCACACCTGTCAGAATGGCTAAAATCAAAACACAAGAAACAAGTGTTGGAAAGAATAGAGAAAAAGGAACCCTTATGCACTATTTGTGAGAATGAAACTGGTACAACCACTGTGGAAAATAGCATGGCGTTTTCTCAAACACTTAAAAATAGGATTGTCATATGATCCAGTGATTCCACTACTGGATATCTACCTAAAGAATATGAAAAAGTAATTTGAAAAGATATATCCACTTCTATGTTTATTGCAACATATTTACAATAGTTAAGATACGGAAGCAATTCAAGTGTCCATTGCTAGATGAAAGGATAAAAAAGAGGCAGTATGCATATACAATGGAATATTACTCAGCCATAAAAATGAATGAAATATTGCCATTTGAAATAAGTCGGTCAGAGAAAGACAAATACCATATGATATCACTCATATGTAGAGTTTAAGAAACAAATAAACAAAGGGAAAAAAAAGAAATAAACAGATTCTTAACTATAGAGAACAAATTGATGGTTGCCAGAAGGAATGAGTGAGGGTGGGGAGGGGTGAAATAGATGAAGGAGATTAAAAGTACACTTACCATGATGAGCACTGAGTAATGTATAGAATTGTTGATTCACTATATTGTATACCTGCAACTAATATAGCACCATATATTAACTATACTGGAATTAAATTTTTAAAAAATAAACAAGAAATTCTGGCCAATGAATAGATACATCAGAAGAGGAATTTTGAGGGGTGGAATATGGGGTAGAATTAGTTTCTTGCCAAAGAGATTTTTCAGCTATATAACAAGATAAATTATAAAATGAAGAACTTCACAGAGAACAGGGATTTAGCACTTCTTTTTTTCTCTCACTATAAATATTCCATGTGCTTAATGTGACTAATTTAATATTTTTGGCAATATTAATAAGTCAGGTTTTCCAAGCATTTTTTTTTTCCAAGTTGAAAAAAGAAAATAGTAGAAAGAGCCACTGCCCACAGACTGAGCTTTGAAATGTATTTCTCATCATCAAGGATGGTCTTGTACTTAGAAGTGCATATCATAAAAAAAAAAAAAAAAGAAGTGCGTATCATAGAACCCTATGGTGTAAGAGATGGACAAAAACTAGGAACCACCTAGAGCAGCTGTCCCATTTTTGGGATGAAAATGTTGATGCCAAGGGGTTTGATAGACTTTTAGGATGCTGTGAATATTTGTTTGGAAGTGAATCCAATGTCTATTTTCCTAACTATGGCCAACTAAGAGAAAACTAATCATCTATTGGCAATGTCTCTTAAGGGACCTGGCTTTGGGGAATCTTGCCCTTTTTCCTCCTTTCAGTATCCTTCATTTATCCAGCCAGCCAGCCAGCCAGCTAGTAGGCCAACCTGCCAGCAAATAGTCAGCCATCTATCTGTTTAGTATTAAATTAATGCTTCCTTAGGAGCTAATCATACAAAGACGAACAAGACATAGACCTTGCTCTTTGGCTTGGATCTAGGCTTAGAACCCATGTTTTCTGGTTTCTAATATAGGGACCACATTTCTTATTCATTAAACAAATAGACACTGACTGTAGAAATATCATGAGGACATGAGCCAAAAGCCTGACTTTGCCTTGATCTGGCCTTCTGCCTCTTGCAGTTTCTGTTTCAATTTTAATTGTGCCTACTGCAATGAGCTAGGATTTTTTTGTACTTTGAGTTACTGGAATGAAAATTTTTGTGAAGACAGATCAAAAAATAATAAAATGAAACTACTTAGGAAAATTCTACAGTTCTGGCCTAGAAAGAAAACCCTGTGGTAATTGGGGAAAGGATGGAAGTGATCTATTTTAGAAATACTGCTTAATGTTTTCTGCAATAACAAATGTTCTATCTTATATTACATCTGAAAATCCAACCCTGAATGTCTCTATAGATTTTGTGAGATGGGAAACCTTGGGAGTTCTTTGTGGAAGCAGTTGTATTATTTTTGATCATAGCAAAAGGATAGACTGAGTTTTGGTCTCTAAACTCTTAGATCTATAGCTGTTGTACTTCCACTCTCAAGTTCTTCATCCTGATCTCCTCCACCAGACAGATCTATGGAAGTGGATCTTGCTCTATGGAGGAAGACAGAACAGCCACACTGGTCTTTTGTCCATTCTTTGAAAATAATAAAGTCATAGTTCCTGCTTCAGTGACTTTGCATGTGCTATTCTCTCTGCCTGCTAGACTCTTAAGTCTGCACAAGGCCAGCTCATTTTTAACTCAAAGGACACCCACTCAAAGAGGATTCTCTGATTGCTGCCATTAAAGTGGCCATTAAACTCACTGGCATGGATTGATTTCAAATATGAAAGCAATTTTTCATACCTTTCTGTGTCCAAACCCCTTAACTTTTCAACTCCTCCCATTAAGAGGTGGAATCTTACAGATTTAATTTGGCCAATTGAATGAAAGTGAAGTCCTGCTGAAGGGTGCCAGCCCATATGGAATAGACTCAAGTTGTCTCAGTGTAGATCTCTATACATGTAAGAGACTCAAGCCAAGATCTGTAGAGCCATTGAGCCAACATGCAGGTGACCACTGATAAATGAGTGAGACTGGCTGAGTCTAGAAGAACTATATAACTAGTTTGCAGCAATAATAAAGTCTTGTCTTTTTAAGTCACTGAATTTTGAAATAATTAGTTACATAGTAACAGCTAACTGGTATATTCACTTTTTAGTTCTTATCACTATCTAAATGATCTCATATATTTATTCATTTTTTGACTTCACCACTAAAAAGTAAACTCTTGGCTGGCCCCAATAACCTAACAAATTAATATGTAATAATTGTTCAATATTCATTAACTGGGTAAATAAAAGAGAAGTAACATTCAAGCACCACTGTATATAAAGCTCTTTATTTCTCACTCTTATTTTAATATTCCCAGGAGCCCTGTGAAGAAGGTATTATTATTCCTAGTTTTCAAATGAAAAGTGAAAAAGTTATGTAACATGTATGAATTGAATAGTTATTTAAAAAAATCAGAGTTTACTACATGTATGTATAACATCCATGGACTGATCAAATGGTTATTGGCACTAGAAAACATACATCGTTCAGGGACACTCTAATATTTTCTGTTGCTATTAAGTAGTATATAAATATAATAAATATCTTGTTCTGAAAGATACTTAAGAACTAAATGCTGCAAACTAAAAAAGAGTCATAAATGCAAATTATTTGTATGAACCAACACTTTACATTTACTGACTCAATTAACAAGTGCATATTTTGACATGTTAACTGTGTCCACTAACAAGCAGTACAACCCATAGTGGGCCCCAGGAGCACTGCGTTTTCTATTAGAAGACACCATCACAGGGGAAGCTCTCAGAGTCCTTGTGTCCTGCTGCAGGCTGGAACTTAGGCCCTCTCTGTGTCAGGCAAAATGCAGCTTTTCTACTCTTATAGATATGAACCAGGAGGGTCAGGTCAATCCTTAAGAGAAAGAATAATCTCCATAACACTTAAAGACCAGTTTTCTCTAGCCTCATCAGGTATTAGAATTGTGTGGGGTATTTTAGAGACAGAAATGTACCAAGTTATGGAGTCTTTTTTTTTTTTTTTTTTTACAATGGTCTATAATTTACACACTAAATGGAAGGCCCTTGAGAGGTAGTTGCTACAATAAGCAAGGAACTAAGTTGCTATGCGCCAGAGAACTGGGTGCTTGAATTTGGGGATCATGTTTAACCTCCACTAAGTCCCTGTCAACCCTGCCACTGTAACTGTACATTTTACACTGCAGTAAATGGAGGCTCAGAGAGTTTCTTGGCCCAAGGTTATATAGCCTTGCCAACATCAACCTGATAATTCCTTCTTCCTTATCTCAAATGGGTACTGCAGGATTTGCAACACTTTTATATGGTTCTCCAAAATACTCAAATTCTTTGACATTGTACGTGTAGTTTTTTTTAAATGCCCATCTGCAACAATAAGGCATTTTCACTTTATGATGGCTACTTACCATATGAATAATAGAATTTATACTAATTTTGAGTTAGAATGTGTGTCTAGCAATATAGAATACAAAATGTGATGCTAATAAAATAAATATTCATCAAAAGTAGCACCTTCAGACATGTTGTCTACTAGAAAATGTCCCCTCTGGGGCAAAAATAATGCCCTCATTGGCTCTCATATGATTCTCATATTCAAATAAATCTGACTTTGCTATATAGGTTTTATTTAAAGTTGCTTTATCCTATTTAAAAACATAGCCATTGATTTCTCAGTTTGCCCAGGAGGAAATAGAAAGAAGAGACAAATATCAAATCAAACAAACATTTTTGGGGGGCCATATGGTTATTTTAAATAAATATTTGGTTTGAGGAATGGGTAGCATTTGAATCCATTCCTATTTTTCCTCTAACTGCTTTTCCTTGCCAAGAGAGTAGAATTAAACTTGACTTGCTCATATTTATCCTCCAGCCCTGATAATTTCCTGGAGTATTTGCTGTTTGTGCCTTTGATGGCATAGTCTGCAGCCCCAGGATGTACTGTTGCAGAGAAGAGAGCTAGGGTTTAAGTAAGTTTGATGTGAGGTTTCTGTTTGTCTAATTCAGTGAGTCATTAGCCAAGAGTTTTTCCCTGAGTAATTAGCTATTCTTTCAGTTTCTCTCTTGGTGATCACTACTGTTTTCCAGTGGCCATAGACCAAAGGGTCATTTAATGTAAAATAACTAGGGAGAAGAATGAGTGTGTCTGCTTGTATCAGCTTCAAGAATGACCCTTTCTTGTCAGTGGAATGTGGGTTGGAATGAGTAAGATTGAATCCAATTTTTCCTTTAATTCTGATAAAATCAAGCAAACTTTAAACCAAAGAAATGGTTTAAAGGATTGAGGTTTAAAGGTTTAAGGTTTACAGGATGGAGAGAAATACATTATGTGCTTTTGTAAAATCAGGTCAAAATACAGCATTGTTGCAAACAAAGAGAGCAAATATGGACAAGTTGGCCTCACACGTCTCCATGAGATTGTAAACATCAGTAACAGGGAGTCAGACAAACAGAGCAATTGGAACTCTGGAAACATTACCGTTCCCAAACAAACTCTGTGAAATTACAAGCCCAGAGAACACCCACGGAGCTCTCAAACAGGGTACCAAAGAAGAGGAGACTACTAACTTCTAAGGAAGCAACAATAGGAAAGGAAAAACCCAGCTGGGCTGAGCTTGCCCTTCTCAGCTGGCACTAGAATAATACTGCTTGAAGAAAACAACGTGAAGTCTGGGAGTCAGAGAGCCACAATAAAAGCTGTATTATAGCAAGGAGTGGGGAAAAGGTATAGTCTTTATTTCCTAAAGTAATTACTGTGTTTAGAATGTTGTTAATGGTATGTATTATGTCAAAACAATCTCTGGCTAGTGGGTGCAAAAGTAGATGCTGTATCTGGGCAAATGGTAAGATATTCTCTAAAGCACTGGCATTTATTGGAAGGCTAATACCTGCAGCTGAGGATTTACATGTAGGCTTAGATGTATGAGGCCATTTCAAGATGTTGCTGATATCCTGAATCCTAGAGCAGAGCTTCTCAAACTTTATACTGTGCATGATACAATCACCTGGGGACATGTTAAAATGCAAGGTCTGTGTGCCCTCTGCTGTTTTGTCTTGGCTGCTCTATCCTTTAGGCCAGTCATCTGCAGAGGCACTCCTCCTGCTGTGGGCAGTGTTTGGTCCCTGGCCTCAATGTGGTGAGTTTTAACTAGATGTGCTCTGGTCTGCTTGTGAAATGAGACCTGACACCAACTCTACCAGAACTGAGGCCCTGAAACACTCTGTTCTGGAGACATGGTGGGAGCAGGGGTTGTGCTGGTCTTCTGGGGGAGGGTCTCACTACACTGGGACTGAGACAACTTGACTGAGAAGGGCAGGCCTGCCAGAGCACAAGGGTGTGGGATTTGGTGTAAGCAAGTTAGGCAGCCAATGTCTGCACTGTGCTGCTTCCCTCAGGTGGCTCTGTGTTTATGCTGAGGGGAGGGTGCCAGCCAGATCCTTTGTTCCCAGAGAGGCATCACTATGAATGCTGCCTCTCAGGGAAGCTCTCCAAAAAAAGTGAATAATCTCACCATGTGCCCCAGGTGTTCTTCAAATTGCTGTTTCCACACTGTCTGTCCCCAGGTTGTTTGACAGCTTGTCTTCAGTAGCAGTGCAGTGCCCTACAGGCTCTATCCCAGCCAAGCCTAGTGACCTTTAAAACTCCAAGCATTAAGCCGCATTGGTTGCGAGAACTCATGAAATTTAGCCTTTCTCATTTTCTAAGCCAATAGCTTTGGGGAAATGTTCCCCTTGTGCGTTCCCCTGTGTGCTGTTCTGTGACCACAGAACTTGCCTCTGCAGCATCTGCAATCCCTTTCTCCCCTAAATTACATCTCTACACTTCCTACCTTCTTTGAGGTGGCTTTTTCTCTTCCTTTAGTTGTATAGTGTTTTCTATCTTCAGGTCTATTTAGGATGATCCGATAGTTATCTAGTTGTATTCATGTGATGAGACCAGCCTAGGGTCCTCCTACTCCATTGTATGCAGCACACCCAGAGACACTCCCTGAAGCATCAGGCCCTGGGCACTAGTTCTAAAGCTATTACGTTCAAAAGCAGGAGACATAATTAGCTTTTCTATAAAGAAGAAGGCAGACACTTAGACAAAATGCCAAGATGGATGGATTTCTCCCAAATGAAAAAATAAGATAAGATCCCTACCAGACAAAAAAATAAATAAATAAATAAATAAAAAAACAAAAAAACAAAAAAATAAAAATAAAAAAAAAACCAAAACAAAACAAAACAAAAAGATCCCTACCAGACAACTAAATGAAACAGAGATAAGTAGCATACCTGATGGAGAATTTAAAGCAGCAATCAAAAGGGTACTCATTGGAGTCACCTGGGTGGTTCAGTGGTTGAGTATCTGCCTTTGGCTCAGGTCATGGTCCCAGGATCCTGGAATCAAGTCCTACACTAGGCTCTGCATGAGGAACCTGCTTCTCCCTCTGCCTATGTCTCTGCCTGTCTGTGTCTATCATGAATAAATAAATAAAATATTTTTTAAAAAGGGTACTCATTGGGCTTTAGAAAAGAATAAAAGACATCAGTGGGACCATTATCCTGGAAATAAAAGAGTTTAAAAAGAATCAGACATGCAGAATGCAATAAAGAAGATCGGAAACAGGCTTGATGCAATGAACAGCTACAGCTTGCTGAAAGAACAAGAGGAATGAATTAGTGACCTAGAAGACAAAATAATGGAAAATAAGCTGAATGCAAGAGAGAAAGAAGAATTATGTAACATGAGAAAGGACTTAGGAAGCTCAGTGACAACATCAAACATAATAACATTCATATGGTAGGAATCTTAGAAGAAGAGAGAGTAAAGGGGGCAGAAAATTTATTTCAAGAAATAATAGCAGAAAATTTCCCTAATCTGGGGAAGAAAAAACAACATTTAAATTCCAGAGGCACAGAGAATTTGCATCAAAATCAAGAAAAACAAGCCAACACCAAAGCAGGACAACACTAAGACACGTTGTAATTAAATTTGCTAGAAATAGTGATAAAGAAAAAATCTTAAAAGCAAGACAAAAAGAAGACTTTAACTTACAAGGAAAACCCATAAATCTAGCTGGATATTTCTCAACAGAAACTTGGCAAGCCAGAAGAGAGTGGCATGATATGTTCAAAGTGCAAAGTGCTGAATGAAAAATCTGCAGCTAAGAATACTCTATCCAGCAAGGCTATCATTCAGAATAGGAGAGGTAGTTTTAGACTAGTAAAAACTAAAGGAATTTGTGACCACTAAACTAGTCCTGCAAGAAATATTAAAGGAGACTCTGATTACAAAGGAGAGACCAAAAGTGACAAAGACAAGAAGGGATCAGAGGAAATCTCCAGAAACAATGACAAAATACGTAATAAAAAGGCACTAAGTACATATCTATCAATAATTACTTTGAGTGTAAATGGATTAACTGTTCCAATCAAAACATAGTATCAGAATGGATTTAAAAAAAAAGACCCATCTATATGCTGCCTACAAAAGACTCATTTTTAGACTTGAAGATGACTGTAGATTAAAAGTGAGGGGTTGAGAAATATTTATCACTCCAATGAATATCAAAGGAAAGCTGGAGTAGCAATACTTATATTGGACAAATTAGACTTTAAAATAAAGACTGCAACAAGAGACACAAAAGGGAATTATAATCATAAAGAGGACAATCCAAGAAGAAAATGTAACAATTTTAAATATTTATGCACCCAACATAAGAGCACCAAATCTATAAAACACTTACTAACAAACATAGAGGAACTGATCAATAATAATACAATAATATTAGAGGACTTTAACACCCCATTTACATCAATGGACAGATCTACTAAACATAATGTAAACAAGGAAACAATATCTTTGAATGACACACTGGACCAGATGGATTTAACAGATATATTCAGAACATTCCATCCTCAAAAACAGACTACAGCAGCAGAATTCTTGACAAGTGCACATAGAACATTCTCCAGAATAGACCACTTATTAGGTCACAAAACAGGCTTTAACAAATATGAAAAGATTAAAATTGTACCATGCACCTGTTCTGACCACAACAGTACAAAACTAGAAATCAACCGCAAGAAAAAATTGGGAAAGATAAAAAATGCATGGAGGTTAAGCAGCATGCTACTGAACAATGAATGGGTCAACCAGGAAATCAAAGAAGAAATTAAAAAAGTATATGGAATTAAATGAAAATGAAAGCACAATAGTACAAAATCTTTGGGGTGCAGCAAATGCAGTCCTAAGAGGGAAGCAGATAGCAATACAAGCCTACCTTAAGAAGCAAGAAAAATCTCAGATATACAACCTAATCTTATAGGACTTTATAACAAAGTCTAAAGCCAGCAGAAGGAAGGAAATAAAGATTAGAACAGAAAAAAAATGATAAATAAAGTCTAAAAAAATAAAATGGGTCAATGAAACCAGTTCTTTTAAAAAATTAATACAATTTGATAAACTTCTATCCAGACTTATCAAAAAGAGAAAGGACCCAATCACAAATGAGAGAAGAGAAAATCCAACATCATAGAAATTCAAACAATTATAAGAGAATATTATTTTAAAAATATGCCAGCAAATTAGATAACCTGAAAGAAATGGATAAATTCTTAGGCACATATAAACCACCAAAACTGAAATAGGAAGAAATAGAAAATTTGGACAGACCCAAAAACCAGCAAAGAAATTGTATCAGTAATCGAAAATTTCCCAACAAACAAAAGTCCAGGGCCAGATGGCTTCACAGGTAAATTCTACCAAACATTTAAAAAAGAGTTAATACCTATTCTTCTCCAACTATTCTAAAAAAATAGAAAAGGAAGGAAAACTTGCAAATTCATTCTATGAGGTTAGCATTACTGTGATACCAAAACCAGATAAAGACTCCTCTAAGGGGCACCTGGATGGCTCAGTGGTTGAGCATCTGCCTTTGGCTCAGGTCATGATCCTGGGGTCCTGGGATCAAGTCTCACATCAGGATCCCTGCGGGGAGCCCATGTCTCTGCCTCTCTCTGGGTGTCTCTCGTGAATAAATAAATAAAATCTTAAAAAAAGAGAGACTCCTCTAAAAAAGAGAACTAACTGCAGGTCAATATCCCTGATGAACATGTATGCAAAAATTCTCAATAATATACTAGCAAACTGAATCTAACAATACATGAAAAAAATCATTCACCACAATTAAGTGGAATTTATTCCTGGGCGGCAAGGGTGGTTTAATACTCACAAACCAATCAATGTGTGTGATACATCACATTAATAAAAGAAAGGATAAAGTTTATATGATCATTTCAATAGATGTAGAGAGAGCATTTGACAAAGTACACCATCCATTCATGATAAAAACCCTCACCAAAGTAAATTTAGAGGGTACATACCTTGACATAATAAAGGCCATATATGAAAAGCCCATAGCTAATATCATTCTATATGATAGAATAAGCTGAGGGACCTTAATTATCATTGAATGTGCCTATTGTAATATGAGATAGAAAAGCCATGGGCTTACTTGTAGAAAATATTTTTTTCATTGAGCATATAAATTACACAAAAGCAGAGTTTGGTTATATGCTGGTATCTTTATGTCAGCAGAGACCTCAGAAATTGAGTAAGCCTTCTCATCTAGTGCTGCTTCTGCAGAGCCCAAAGGGTCTCCACTTCATGTTCAGGATTGATTAGCAAACTTTCTCCCATCACATGTATTAGTTTCCTGTGGCTGCTATAACAAATGATCACAAACATGTTGGTTTAAAACAACAAAAATGTATCCTCTTACAGTATGTAGGCCAGAATTCCAAAATCCTTATTTCTGGACTGAAATCAAAATTTCTACTTTGACAGTGGAGGGCCATACTCTCTCCAGAGGCTCTAGGGGAGAATCCATTCCTTGCCTCTTCCAGCCTCTGGTACCAGCCATCATTCCTTGGTTTGTACACACAAACAACTGGAGTACACACTCCAGTCTTCAAAGCCAGTGTCTTCAAATTTCTCTCTGCCCTATCTTCATATTGCCTTTTCTGTGTGACTGTGTGGCATCTGCTTCTGCCATTCTCTTATGAAGACACTTGCTTTTAGGGATTCCCTAGTTATTCACAATGGTCTCCTCACCTGAAGACCCTTAATCTATCTGCAAAGACCCTTTTTTCCAAACAGGGTAATGTTTACAAGTTCCAGGGATTAGGACCCAATATCTTTGGGGGCATTTACTCAGTCTGTCACACACACCCAACTACTGCATGACTCATCAGGTGTGCTTAGAAAGATTTAGTGACATGGCAAGGGCAGGATTAAAACAAGTGATCCCAAGACAATTGTCAGTTGAAATACTGAGCCATGTCATTCACGCACTGGGTATCAGTGCAGATCAATTTCTTAGATACACACGAAGACTCTCTCCATTTGTAAGACATTTATAGATGGCATCATGTGCAATGGAATTTAGGTTGTTGGGCACTAATGTCTACACAGCTTGCCTCTTAGATCCCAGCTGAAGAGCAGCATCCTATCTTGCAAACTAAAAGCTTTTCCTATAGGACAGGAAAAACCTTTGTTGTTGTTGTTGTTTAAACTTTTAAAAAATGCTTATTTTGAAAAATCATAGGTACACATGAAATTGAAAAGTACACAAAGATCTCTAGTACTCAGCCTGCCTCAGTGTTAACATCTTGCATCATTATAGTCCAATATTAAAACTAGGAAATTGACATTGATATACTTTATGTAGTTTATTTAGAAGCTCCCTACTTTTAACTGACTAAATAATAGCAGATAATTATTATAATTATCTATATAATCTACCTATAATTATTTAATAATTATTAAATAATATTTGAATATTAAATAATTAATAATCATTAATAATATGATTAAATATGATTATTTAATCATAGCAGATGACTTTTAAATTTTTTGTTCACCTTAGAAATAAGTGGCCAAATGTCATTATTACAGCCTGTTCCAGCAACACATTCAAAGATGAAATGCATGCTCCAGTTTAGAGGTATGGAAAAGCTCTCGCCAGGAGATGGCACCTTAAATGTATGTTATAAAGCTCATGAGCTAGGAACCTAGTACACTTGCTTCTCATTCCTGCTTCCCAGCATCTCATTTGCTACAATATAGCAAGTAATGAAATAAATTTAAAGCCATGAATCCAATATTATATTCCACTTAGAGTTGTTTAGTTGTTTACACATGCAGTTAGAACTGTAACGTGACAGGGTTGTGATTTTCGTAGTTGGAGCTTCATGAATTGTAATGAATTGTAAAATATTTTTAGGGCAGGTTATTATTTTCTCTGAAAGGAATATTATGCTTTCAGTGTTAAGGTCTATGCACTTTTCTTTGTGTCACATTTTCTACCTGTGGCGTTGTCAGCCTGAGGACAGGAGAAGGTGTCCAGGTAGAAGGTCAAAATGAGGCAGCCCAGTAGGCGAGGGCTCTGGAGTCAGCACACTCTCCATGAGGGGTCAAAAACTGTGGGGATTTCTGGGGGCTGTTATGGCAGCTAAGGTCAAATCTCTCCAAGCATCCTCATAATTTTACAGACCAACAAGAAAAATAAGATTACATAAATCTAATGCCTCTGACAGAATAAAGTCCACATTACCTGAAGGTGGAAAAACAGAAACTTTTCCTGAAGCCAGATCAGAGGGTGGCTGGGTGTCCTACTGCGTGAAAGGAATAAGAGGAGATTGAACTAAAATCAGCACTAGAAGAAAGGCAGACTATAGGAAGTACAATAGTAAAAAATAAATAAATTCTTTAGTCTTGGCAGATCAGCATACTGATGGAAGGAAAAGTGCTGGGAGTGAGATGTGCCTCAGAAGACAGTCCCTCTAGAAAGGTGACATTTTGGAGGGTTGTCCTGTGGAGACTGTGGGAATGGGAAAACAAGGTGTGTGGCAGGTGAGATGGGAGAGATGTAAATCCTGTGAGGAAAAAGAAAACCCCCCAAATCGAAAAGACAGAGGAGTCCTTCTCCCAACGCGTTAGGCCCCAGAGAGAGGGGAAACATCTAGAGGGGAGCTTTGGGGCAATGTGGAAAACATACTGGAACCTGAGGCAATTTCAGTAATATCGATGTCTATAATTTTGATATTTTGATCATCATGGATTTTTGTGTTCATTCTGATTTTTTTTTAAATATTGCATTGAAATATTTATTTTGATTACCAAATTTTTGGTGTCTCCTTAGATTATATTCTTCCCTCACCTTCCCCTTGCTCTGGTCCTGACGCTGGTGTGGGGGCTGGAGCTGTTATCAAGTGCTGCCCTGGGGTGAGGCACGTTTCCAGACTCCCAGCTCTCTGCAAATGCTAGTGAAGCAGTTCTGGGGGCCCCCAAAATCATCTGAGAAAGAACTGTAGGTACCGGCTTTTGGACGGGAGAGCCCACCAACAGTCTGGGAGGGAGGTGCCCAAAAATAGTAAAAAGGGATCAGTGGAGATCTGGGGCAGCACATGATTTGCTAGAGAGGTTCTCAAAAGCTCCTTAGCTCAGTGCCTGCACCAACCTCACTGTCCTCATCCTCCAGTAGTTCTTTTGACTCAGTGGCCTGTTATTCTAGTCATAGTGATAAATATTTACTGTCAACACACTCACCCATAGGGTCCCCTGACTGGAAGGAACAGGTTATTCACATGCAGGGCTGACAAGGTGAGCTTTGGAGAGCTGAACTCTGGTCTGTTCGTCACTGACTTCATTGGAATCACTGACCTAGATGAGTTATAGATTCTTCTCTCTGTTCAGTGTTTATATAGAGAATCTGGCAGGGTCAAGAGGATGAATCAGCACAAATATAGGGCCATTATTGGAAAACACATTCAAAGTAAATAACAGACTGGAAGTAGATAAAAGGCATAATCTTTGCATTTGGAAATTGTCATGTATTTTCTATACAAACTCTCTATAGCTCTTCTCTGTAGGATAGAAGACTATGAATCAGTGAAGAAAACCAGCAAAAAATCCCCTACCCTATGAACAACCATAGAATTTGAGGAGAAACACAGTCAGATTTTTTTTTTTTCTAGGAGTAAATGGTGCTCTGGTATATGGCAAACCTTCAGAAATGTTTAAAAATTTTAAATGTTAACCTTAATACATTTTCACAAAATTACCCATGTGGCCAGCATGTAGATCAAGAACTAGCACCAGAAACCCCCTCTTACCCCCACCCAGTAAGCAGCCTCCCCAGGCTATCATTCTCCTGACATCTAAGCTCATAGATTGTTAGCTTGGTTTTGTATTTTATATAAATGAAATTGGGCAATAGGTACTCTATTATATCTGGCTTCTTTTGCTCAAATATTATGATTGTGATATTCATGTTGTTTGTGGCAATAATTTGTTTTTTGTTATTGCTGTAGAATATTCCCCTTTGTGAATATGCTCCAATTTTACAACTGTTTTACAGTTGTTGGACATTTGTTTGTTTTAGTTTGGGGCTGTTAGTTTCATATGGCTGCTGTGACCTTCTTGTGCATGTACATTCTTGCCGTCTAGGACATGTCTGGAAACATATAGAGACATTCCTCAGAGTTATGCATAGGAATACAACTGATATGTTTCATAGGGCTTTTTCAAAGTTTGTATGCTTAGGAGTAGAATTGTATATGTACAACTCAGGAGACTGTTACTTGAGACAGGCAGGATGCCTCCTTCCATGGCATAAATGCATGACCATCACTGAATTTAAATTCCATTTTGAGGAGAACACTTTCTAACATGGTAACCCCTCCTCCTAACCCAATTACAGGTATCCACTGTATCTACTATATCTAACATTTCTCTTTTGGGTAGCTTAAAACTATTACTTCTCCCATACATGGACACATTAGGAACCCATTTTCAAAACTGAAGATAGCAGCATAATAGAGTAGCTTCTAATCTGTTTCTAACAGGCATGCAGGTGATCCCCAAATCTTATCTTCCTGCATTAAATACTACATACTAGAAATTGTGCTAACCTATTGAGACCTCTCTACTCTTCATATTTTTAATCTAGTGTGAGGTCTGATATGTTGCACATCTTTTTTGAGTAGTTTTAACTTTTTTTTTTTGCCTGATTATAAGACTCATCTGCAAAATAAATTAAGAATAGATTCCTAATCCAACTAGATCAAGGAGAAACCTGAGAATGGCTATTTTCCCAAACTGATTTTATGATCAGGTGCAAAAGAATAATACAAATTATTGCATGATTGGTATGTTCAAACAAATTGTGTGTATACAGTCATGGTTTCTGAGGCTTCCTATAAAAAAAGAGAGACTTGGACATCCAATAAATTGTGTGCATGTGTTTGTGTGTAATATATTATTAATTCTTTTATTTTATTCTGCTCTTTGATATTACTGGTCATTCAAGTAGTGTTTTCATTCATTTAACAGATATTTATTGAGTGTGCACAAATAACCCTATTTTTTTTAGTTATGTGTCATATGATTTCCACCTGAAAGAATTCTAGCTATGACACTCAGAGAAATGACTTAATCATAAAGCATGGTGATGTTGTACAAAGTGCTATTGGAGTGTTCAGAAGGAGAAAATAATTCCTAACCACTTTTTGCCTTTTCTGCTTCACTTCCGCCACTCCCCCATACACAGCAGAGCAACGATTGCTAGAGTTCACTGTGAACCATGTTTGTCATTACTGCTTATTAAAAATGTAGATCTAAATGGTGAGGTTAACATTTTATTTTATTCTTATTTTTTTAAAAGATTTTATTTATTATGAGAGACAGAGAGAGAGAGAGGCAGAGACACAGGCAGAGACACAGGCAGAGGGAGAAGCAAGGCCCATGCAGGGAGCCTGACGTGGGACTTGATCCTGGGACTCCAGGATCAGGCCCTGGGCCAAAGGTGGGCGCTAAACCACTGAGCCACCCAGGGATCCCTGAGGTTAATATTTTATACAGTTCAAAAATAGAAAACAGGAGTAAGAATAACAGCTTATTATTCTTAGGTGATTTCTCAGCTTCCTACTTAATTTTAAGCTTCTGCGAAACAACAAAGTGGTCTATTTATCCACTGTTCTTTCTCCAAATCCTGGAACAGTGCTTGGAACATAGTGGTTGATCAGTAAATATTTTCTGAATGAAGAGTGAAAAGATGTAGTAGAACTTAATTACATTATTGATGGGAAAGTACATTTATATGACTCAACAAATGAAAGTACTATATGACCCTGTAATTGCACCTTTGAGGAAGGAATCTGCAAGAAGAAAGTCATTATTTAGCATGTAGATAATGTGTGGCAATGCAGACATCTTTGGTCATCAAAGTCAGTCTAATATAGAGTTTATCAGTTGTTTGGATTTAGACTCAGAGTCTGAAAGAACTTAAAATAACTCACCCTCCCACTTGCTAACTGAGTGAATTAAGGTTTTAGTTTCCTAATCTGTAAATAAGGTTGACAATAATTATTTCTATACTCATGGGGATTGTTGAGAGGATTACATGAGGTTATGTGGGAAAACCTCATTGAACAGAGCCTGATGCATGTTAGATTGAAGAAATAGGAGCAGCTCACCATTAGCCTAAATCCTATGAGTTAGGGAAAGCCAGTCCTTATGCAGATACGTTCCTGGAGTTTGTGGAATGCTGGCATATATCATATGGTGACTAAAATGTCAGCAGTGGCCTCTAGAGCCATGTCACATTCAACCTACACAACCATATATGGCAGCACAGACTGAGCCACCGTTGTCACTATCATTATTATTATTAATGTTGTTCTGTTTCTTCAAATAGTTTCTTCAGAAGAAGAAAGTATCCCAATATACCAGAAAGCTAGTTAAGCTCTTTTTCACCTAAGACACGATTATCAATAAATTTTATTGAGAGAAACTTACCATAGAAATATTTATACTATACTATATGAAATAGAACTCCAAATTGTACTTAAACTAGGTTGTAACTATTTATAAATAAATAACATGGCTTGGAAAATAATCTTTGGATTGATGACATGAAAATATAGACACTTGTTTCTAATTGAAAACTGTACAGTGATTCTTGTTATAATATTTATGTAATAAACACACAAACTTAAATATTTATATCCATCAGCTATGAAGGAACTTTCAGCAGAAAGTCATTTAAAAATATGGGAGAGGGGGGCACCTGGGTGGCTCAGTGATTGAGCATCTGTCTTTGACTCAGGTCATGATCCCAGGGTTCTGGGATCTAGTTCCACATCAGGCTTCCCACAGGGAGCCTGCTTCTCCCTCTGCCTAAGTCTCTGCCTCTCTCTGTCATGAATGAATAAACAAAATATTTTTAAAAATATGGGAGAGAGCCTTTTTTGGAGAAAGGCTCTAGGAGAAAAGCAAGAAGGACATGGGGATATAATGGAAGGAAAATGGGAATTTAGGAGCAGTGGAGATGAATACACAAATAATAATGTGTTAAAAAGATTATTCTCTTTCAAGCCACTATTTTTTAATGTTCAAGTAATTATACGGTATAGAATCTTTCCACTGAATTTTCATATGCTTTTATATTGCTAATCATCAATTTCTAATTTTCCAGGAAGGCCCAGTGGCTCTACAGACTACATGTGAGCTTAAGGAGATAGAAATAACCCATTTTCAGCTGCATGTTTTTACTGTCTTGACATGCTTCCTTGTAGTGCTAGAAGGAAGACAGGTGTCTTCCTCCATTCTTCCAATCAAGCCAGAGTTTGTGCTTGATTAACATAGTACTTCAATTCTATCTTTTTTTCCCCATTGCCATCATCTTTTTTTTTTTCCATTGCCATCATCTAATAGTGTTTCTTGCATTTCAAAACAATTAAGCTTGTTTTACTAACATTTTGAGAAAAGCTTGCTATAGTTAATGTTCTCCATCATTAGATCTATTAATTCTTCTTAGTCACTGATGAAGGATTAATTTGGTTAGCCAGGAATGGACTCTGTGTTGTTTCCAAATTAGTGAACTCATTTTTATCCAGATGATGGAAAGCCACAGTGGTCCTGCTTTAAGAGGAGAACCATTGGTTCTAATAATTTTGTTTTGGAAGTCTGTGGCCATAAGAACCAAATGATCCTGATCCTCGGCTCTTGGCTTGAGCTATTTGTAAAATTTGTCATCTGTATTAAATTATTCAGATGGAAGAAATATTAGTAATACAAAAATGGTTCACCTTGTTCACATTAATGATGAAACAAACACGGTTACATCATTTGTGGCCTGTGGAATCCTCAGAGGACTTCTGCACATATTATACCCATGAGAACCCCCAACATGGTGAGGTTGGTATGTGATCCCCATTTTAATGGTGAGAAAGATGAAACTCAGAGACGTCAGATGCCTTTTCAAGGATTGTTGTGCTAGTGAGCATTAGAAACTGGACTGGAGCCCAGATTTCCAGATTCTAAGCCTATAATGCCAAGGTCAGATGCTAAGTGATAGGAAATTAACAGATATAAGTAAACTATATTTTGGCCTATTTGGTTGAGACCTTGAACCATGACTTAATTTACCTTCTTTCTCTATGAGGCATTTCCATCTCTCCCTGTCCCACTTTCTTGAGAATGTAAATTAATCTCTGCTAATCTTTCTCAATCAGCAGGCAGACTAAAATAATACCACTGGGAAGAAAGAACTTTCTTCATTTATCTTAATGGAGAATTAATTTTGAGACTTAATTATCAGAAACACTGTCCCTTTGCACTTGTGGTAACCTATGCAGAACTACTAAACATTATCAGTTGGTGTGATTTCATTCCATTTTTGTGCAGATATGGGATTTGCTACCTGGGAGAAAGTGCCCAGGGAAAGAAGTTTAGGCACTAGCTATTGCTCTCTGGAGAACTTTTCTGGATGTTCTCTGGATGAAGAGAACTTTTCTTCAGTTGCTTTTCTACATCCAGGGGTTGTAGAAAAGTTGATCCCCGACTCCTTACCCTCCTGACTACAGGAATAAAATTCTTCCAGATGTGCACACCTGATGTAAGTTGTTTGCACTGGGTCTCTTCAAAGCCTATCACAGAAAGTGTGTGAAGGTGGTAAGGGGATGTCATGTTCCTGAACAATCTTAAATCTTTGATGCTTTCTCCAAATGAGGATAACCAGATCATTTTATGTACAGTCGTAGAAAGTGTGGGTTTTAGAGTCGGACTGCCTCTTTCTGATTCTGGTTCTACCTCTTAGCACTGTGTGAGCTTTGGCAGGTCACAGAATCTTTGTTTGACACCGCATCCTTATCTGTGTAAGGGGGGTGACGATAACAAGTACCTGTGGATAACAAGTACCTTATTGTTGACGGTGTGGTGAAAACCTATCTTTTAAGCACTAGAAACAATAAGCACTGGCTATTACTATTTATATGTTAGAGTAAAGCGCACCGCAATTTTTATAAATGTGATAGGGCATTTCGTCAAAACTTTCATATGTAGAAACCCTCAAGAAATGGAAATAGTCCCACTGTCTTGCTAAATAATTCCCTCTTTGAAACTTACTTGTGGACTCATGTCTAAGTCTTTGCAATGAGCATATAGATCTTCCAATTTAAAATCAAGTAACACTCACAAAAGTGATGTAAGCATGGGAAATTTTAGTCATGGAGCTTATTCTAATACTCATGGTTAGGTCCTCGTCCTCATTCTACCAATGCCCTTTTGTGGAGCCATTGATTCCCAAAGTAAAAAAAAAAAAAAATCCTGAGGTTCATTTCAGGTACCTCATTGTCATGTTTTTCTCCACCATTCAGTTCACAGAGATGTTCTCCTTCCTCTGAATACCCACTGAGGTCCCCGACTTTTCCACCACTAATTTGGTATTTAGATATTTCACTATGCCTTTGGGCTTATGGTTATATACCTTTCCCCTTCATGAGATTTTAAGCTCTTTTAAGCTAAGAATTCTTTTGCAATCCCTGAATCAACTTATAACTCTGACTCCTGAGCCCAGAGGTGTAGTCTCTTTTTCACCCTGTCGCTCCAGGGACAAAGTTCAGAAGCCCTGTGATATCCTAGGAGATCCATCTACAAAAGGCATTTCATGCGTTTCAGATGGATCATCTGGGGGAGGGATGATTGTGAATGGCCACACTACTGAGAATGCATACGCTGCATATCTCCTTTCTATTTTGCTGCCCTCCCCTCTGCCCTTACTAGAGTGCCCATCCAGAGTTCCAGATTCTGTTTTCTATAGTATTTTCGGTCTTTTCCACATTCTTTCAGTGTCTTCAGGACAGCCAGTTCCTAATAAATAATTTGGGTAAAAACATTCTCTCCAGCTACTTACTCGTTTGCTTTTCCCAGAACAGCAGCTAGCATTTTTGTAATGCATTTACAATAAGCACTCAATAAATGTTGCCTGGTAAGCCAAATGCTTGATTATGATAGAAGCAACTGTGGTAACTGGGGGCATGTGGTGAGGATTTCTTGGATTATCTGGGAAGGGATTCTCTTGGGTATGATATCATACCCCCCTTGTATGGATTCAATGTCTGTGTCCCCTTCAAATTTCATCTACTGAAATTCTAGCCATCAAGGTGTAATACACCTTGAGGTGGGACCTTTGAGAGGGGATTAGGTCATGAGGGAAGAGCCCTCACAAAAGGGATGAGTGCCCTTATAAAAGAGACCTTAGAGAGCTTCCTGGCCCCTTCTATCATGTGAGGTTATAGCAAGAATATGGCCATCTGTGAGGCAGTGGGCTCTTATAGACATGGAATCTGCTGGTGCCTTACTCTTAGACTTCCAGCCTCCAGGAACTGTGAGAAATAAATTTCTGTTGTTTATAAGCCAAGCCAAGCAGACTAAGACACCTCCCTAGTAGGATTACACAAGAAAGGGATCTGTTTAAAAAAAAAAAAAAAAAGGCATCTGTTCTTATTAATAGTGCAAGCATTTTAGGGAGAGGTCTGTTCTTAAACTGGCCATGACCACTTCTTTTTTTGTTTTTTAAATTTGATTAATTAACATATAGTATATTATTAGATTCAGAGGTAGAGTTCAGTGATTCATCAGTTGTATATACAACCAGTGCTCATTACATCATACCCTCCTTAATGCCCATCACCCAGTTACCCCATCCCCCACCCACCTCCCCTCCAGTGACCCCTCAGTTTGTTTCCTATGATTGAGAGTCTCTTGTGGTTTGTCTCCCTCTCTGAGTTCATCTTGTTTTATTTTTCCTTCCCTTCCCGTATGCTCCTGTTTTGCTTTAGATTCCACATATAAGTGAGATCGTATGTGGAGAAAGATCATTGTCTTTCTCTGATTGGCTTACTTAGCATAATACCCTCTAGTTCCATCCATGTTGTTGCAAATGGCAAGATTTATTTTTTTGATGGCTGAGTAATATTCCATTATATATATGTATATACCACATCTTCTTTACCCATTCATCTGTCAATGGACATCTGGGCTCTTTCCATAGTTTGGTTATTGTGGACATTGCTGCTATAAACATTGGAGAGCAGGTGGCCCTTTGGATCACTATGTTTGTATCCTTTGGGGTAAATCCCTAGTAGTGCAATTGCTGAGGTGTAGGGTAGCTCTGTTTTCAACTTTTTGAGGAACCTCCATACTGTTTTCCAGAGTGGCTGCACCAGCTTGCATTTCTACTAACAGTGTAAGGGGGTTCCTTTTCCTCTGCATCCTTTATCTAATAACCTCAGTTAGAACTAGTAATCACTGGAAACCTTATTACTCTAATTTCAAGCCTGAGAAATACCTGGAAGAGTGTGTTTCTCTTAACTCTTACTGACTGTGTGGAAGGGTCATGGGTGTCAAAAGAATACTGATGGTACACTCATATCCAAGCAGTCTGACTGCAGAATCAGGGATACGCAAGCAGCTAGCTAATACTTCCTGTATGTGGGAATCAGGTCATGTTTCTCCATCTTTTCCCCTGTGACAGGGCAAAGCATTGAAGGTTTCCAGAACCCATACGGCAAAGAGGGCCCATGTCCTTCACAAGAACAGCTGGTCAGAGATAAGTGCTTGCTGACTTCTAGAGAAGAAAGCCTAGAAAAGGAGGCTAGACCTCCAGGAAACAAACCTGGAGAGGAGATGTTGTCTATTTATGGCTCAAGAGATTTAGGAGGTAAAACACGGTTGAGCTGGAGGGAGGACACACTGGCTCCTCCTACAAGAAACCGACTTCAGGCTCAGGTTTGGACATGAACTCTGCTTTAGCACATTGTAAGCAGAATTAAGAATGCATATATAGGCCTTCCAGTTAAGAGTTCAATACATTTTTTAAGTTGACATAAAAACCACATCATGGATGACAGAGAATAGAATAGACCAATATTACCCAAAGTGTGGACTACAATGTATTTTAGGTCATATGTAGCTCATCTTTTAATTTTTTAATACACTTTCTATTACCAAAATATATGGAAAATAAAGAATTAGTACATCAAACTAACAATTTCACACACAGGTAACAATCCTCTTTAGCAAATAGCAGTAACAATAGATGATGTGTTCAAGCATGTCCAGAATTGTTTTGGGACTTTGATAACTGAAATTTTCACCCAAACCTTCTGTAATATAGACAGTACAGATGATATAGACTGCTAGTATGAATTTGTGTAGACTGAATTTCCATATTTACTATCACACGCTTTTCAGGGATACAAGAAAGGAAAGGGCTTGGACTATTTAAATAATGTGATGGTGGTATGTGAATAGCCCAATTTAGGACAGTAGGTTAGACAACCACTTGGTGGAGATGTTGCAGAAGAGATTCAAGCAGTAAATGGGTAAAATGGACTTTGAGGTCCCTTTCCTGCTGGATAGTGTGTAACTCTTTTGGGACCCCAAGAAAGGAAGGAAGGAAGAGATAACGTAGCAGGCGTCAAAGGATACAGGACCTTCTTAACATTTTCGTAATGACAAGGACTGACACTTGCTGGGCAGGGATTAGTTTTCTTTAGACATCTTGTACTGTGCAAGACGCCCCCACAATGAACAACTGTGCCACATCCACACAACTTTTGAATGTTTTGCCGGGTATTCCTTTGGGTGAAAATGCTCTTGATAATTATATAAACCTAAAAATTAACTGTGTTTGCTGTATTAACAGCATTTTTTCACAATTATAATATACACCCATTTTTCCAGATATACAACTATTGTCATAATTCACTGGGCCATTATTTTAACAGTGAAAATCCATTTTAGTTTATTATAAATTACCTTTATTCCTCTTAAAATCAGGACATTTGATTACTTTTTAAGACACTGTGTGTTTATTTGGGTTATATTATCTATCCATTTTTGTATCTGGTTCTGCTTAAAAATTGTTGAAGTTGTAGCTCCCTACACATATTAATTTGTTATTAATAGGGCACCCATTTGCCAAAGATCAGGCCCTGTGATTTGGTGAGAGAATTGAATTCAGTACTTGTGTTATCGAAATTCTAAACACTGGGATTTCTAGGACGCTTTTAATTAGAAGTTCCACAACAAACCCTGAAGATATCTGGATTTCTACACTATTTCAATCCCAGTAGACCTTACTTATTAGATAAGTTTTTTTTAAGTTATATTAAAGAAATATCTCTATTCCACAAAAATATCTAGTCCAACTATTCATCTTTTTAGCTTAGCTATCCTCAGAACTCATTCAGTACACATTGAATCACCTTGGCCACTTGTAGAAAATGCAGGTTCCTGGGTCCCATCATTATAAACCGGCAATGTAAAGAAATGTCCCCATATTTCTGATATAGGATGTTCTTGAGTCACAAATTTCAGAACACTGCTTGAAATTATATGGTTCCTACTGAAGTTGAAGAGAAACAAACCAGATCTTGATATCTCACCTCTCAAAATACTTTCCTACAGGACCCACAAGTATAATAGACGCTGTTACTCCTGTGGGTAGATTTTTTAAAGCAAGTATTTCTAATGTTTTCCCTGCCTAAAAGGAATTATCCTAGTTTCAGGAAATATATATCTTATTGTAAATATAAATGCATTACAATAAAAACAGCATTTTGATGCTAAATGATGTACTTCATTAGGTCACTTAAGTTCAAGGCTATCATACACATCCTGGTTTATAAAATTGGTTAAGAGAAAAACAGATAAAATGAACTTTGGTTGATATTTATTTGAATCCATTAGGAAAGCTGTTCTGAACCTCCTACTTTAAAGGAAATCACTTTTAGGCTATTGAATCTTAGATTCGGCAAAGGATGCACCAATGTTCACATGGCACTTCAGCTGCTACCTTTGCAAATAAACCTCTAAATGGTTTTGAAAATCAACATTAGAAAGGCTGAAAAATAATTAGCTGAATTTAGTTCAAATGTTGGTTACTGAGTGCCTTCAGTAGGGATCTTCAGAGAAACAGAAACACTCTTTCTCTCATATATATATATACATATACACACATATATATATGACACAGAGAGAGAGGCAGAGACATAGGCAGAGGGAGAAGCAGCTCCCTACAGGGAGCCTGATTCGGGACTTGATCCCAGGACCCTGGGATTACAACTTGAGCCGAAGGCAGATGCTCAACCACTGAGCCACCCAGGTGCCCCTAGAGAGAAATTTTAAATAATTTTTTCATGTAATCATAGGAGCTGGCAGGTATAAAATGTACATGGCAGGCTGGCAGACTGAAAATTCCAGCAGGAATTGCTAGTTCAGTCCTTACCTCAAAGGCAGTCTACAGACAGAATTCTTTCTTTTCCAGGGGACCTCAGTCTTTTCTTTTAAGGCCTCCAACTGAATGGATGAGACCACCCACATACATTGTGGAGGGTAATGCTTACTCAGTCTAATGATTTAATGATTTAGCTATTCATAAAATCTAAAACAAAAACAAAAACCCACCTTTCCAGCAGCGCCTAAACTGGTGCCTGACTAAACAACTAGGCACTAAACAACTAGTCTAGCCAAGTTGACACATAAAATTAACCACCACAGTAAGCTAAATAAAAAACCAAAATGAATCATAATGGAAACCTTAAACATGAAATAATGGTGTCATCTTTGAAAGCTATGCCACAGTATTACCTAACCTAAGTGGTTTTCCTTCCCTCCATACCACCATAACATTGAAAATGCCTGTTTTAGGGGAAATCTTGGCCACTTTCTATGTCAAAAATTAATGAATAGGTTATATTTATAAAATGATGAAGAAAGGTTTAAACCTCCAGGAGGCTTAAAATCAGACAGAAGGGTTTTTCTGCAGTCTTCCATACTCCCTCTCACCATTTTAATTATTTATTTATTTATTTATGGTAGTCACACACACACACACACAGAGAGAGAGAGAGAGAGGCAGAGACATAGGCAGAGGGAGAAGCAGGCTCCATGCACCGGGAGCCTGACGTGGGATTCAATCCCGGGTCTCCAGGATCGCGCCCTGGGCCAAAGGCAGGCGCTAAACCGCTGCGCCACCCAGGGATCCCCCTCTCACCATTTTAGCAGGAGTGGATAGAGTTTATCTAATGGTCCAACTCCGTGAACACAAAATGGGCATCTCTCCCTCCCCTCCAGTGAAAAGACCCCCTGGCATTGTTTGTACCAATAATAATTGACCATCATGCCACACAATTACAAACTTTTTTCTTATCTCTTTGTAACATATAAGCTTATAATTTAGTTATCACCCTCATCTTATAATATTAAGACCAAATTTCTAGTCATTAATTCAACTGCTGCTTTCTGTATCCTGCGGTTTATGACTCTAACTCTGAACCAAAACATCACTTTTCTACCTACAGGGGTATAGTTAGAAAAGAAAATACGTGGGACACTTGGGTGGCTCAGTTGGTTAAGTGTCTGCCTTTGGCTCAAATCATGAAACCAGGGTCCTGGGATTGAGTCCTACATTGGGCTCCCTGCTCAGTGTGGAACCTGCTCCTCCCTCTCCCTTTGCAGCTCTCCCCCTTGTTCTCTCTCTCTCTCTCTCTCTCTTTCTCTCTCTCTTCCTCCGTCAAATAAATAAATAAAATCTTTAAAAAAAAAGAAAAGGAAATATGTGGTTTATGTTTCCAAATAACTCCATATTGGCCTTTCTACCTGGACTGGAGTGATCCCCAGGTAGAAATCTCTTCTTTGAGGAAGACCTTAGGAAATAGTAGATTCCAGCTTTCCAATTTCCAAAATTTCTGATCCATCCTCAGAATATTTGGGTGTCCTGAAATTCCCTTTTATTTGTCAGCCCAACCCCACCCATTTAGCTGTGGCCTTTGAATGACTGCCCAGAAAGGCATGCAGACAGGTTTCTGTTTGGTCAAGGCTGATGCTTCTCTCATTTCTTCATTGCTGTCTTTTTTTTTTTTTTTTTTAAAGAAATACCAGTCACACTTGAGTTGGATTTTTTTGAAGCTAAAAGCCAACATTTCACCCCTTATTCCAAGAGGACCCTCTTTCCCCAGGCTCTGACACAAGCTCCTTGCCTTTTTGTCTCTGCCCCCTCCCCTGTGCCTTAGGAAGTCCTGCTGTTTGTTCTCTCACCTCCACCTGCCAATCAGCAGCGTGTGGGGCAATGTCTGATGAGGTCCCCACTGATACCATTTTGCTGCCAGTCACAAACAAACACATTCCTTCTTGAGGAAACAACCTACGGCTTAGCTTTCACAATCTCAGCTTGCAGAAAGAAATCCAAGGGTAGTAGTGTTATATTTGTGTCAAAGGCATTATTTATGTTCATTAGACATGGTGTGAAAACACAATGGCTTATATACATGCTGGTGCTTTGGCTATTATGCTTGCCACTTCATTGCTTTCTTGTTAGCTTTGCTTTCTTGTTAACCCATACCTACACAGTAATTGATTATTAAATATATATATATATATCCAATTTTCTAATTAATGGAAAGATAGACAGGGTTTACATATTTATCAGGCTCTGAATGTGCTTTTACAGAAAGTGGACTGATAAATAAATAAATAAATAAAGGTTTAGTAGGTTCATTATCTATCTGTCTATCTATCTATTTAAGTGGGGAGCAATAGGGAGGGACAGAGGAATAGAGATGATCTCAAGAAGGCTCCATGCTCAGCATGGAGTAGAACACAAGGCTTGATCTCATAACCCTGAGATCATGACCTGAGCCAAAATCAAGAGTCAAATGCTTAACTGACTGAGCAACCCAGACACCCCTAAAAACTAATTTATTGAACCAAATTAGAACTCACTATATTTTACTGAGAAATGGCATCCATGGTTTTGGTATTTAAGATTGATTTTCTAAGAAAGCAGAAGAAAGATTCACATATGCATGAGAATGAGGAACCACAATGATTTTTTTTCATTCAATAGCAATCACAGAATTAAATTGTTTCTTTATTCCAGATATGTTTATTGAGGTCCATCTAATTGCCAGGCACTGAAGTAGGCTTTATAAATAGTGGGAAGTAAGCACGCAAGGTTGTAATTACTACAGAACTTCAATTACCATTTGTGGTATTAGTGGGATGAGAAATATTGAACAAATGAATCCTCCAAAAAGTCTATATACAGAAAGACTTCCACATAATGATAAAGAAGAACATAAAGGAGAAGATCAAGGTTTGTAGAAGAGAAAATTGAAGGGGCCATTGTCATATCTGTAAGTATGCCAGACCCTGGAATAATAGAGGTACTATTCAAGACTGTGAAACACCAGATTTTCGCTCCAATTGGGGATACAACAGATGAACTAATGGGTAAAAATCCAGGTTGGTAAGTTCTGTGCTAACCCTCACGAATGAGGTCCTCTTGGGGCTCTAGAAAGCTTCAGTCTTTTTTGGAAGACTCAGAGAAGCCTCTTGAAAAAGGTAACATATCACCTTGAAAGAACTCAGATATTTTTTTGGTGCCTGGGTGGCTCAGTTGGCTAAGTGTCTGTCCCCAGACATTTGGCTCAGGTCATGGCCCCAGGATCCTGGGATAGAGCCTCATCTGGGGGTGGGGGATGGTCTCTGCTCAGCAGGGAGCCTTCTTCTCCCTCTTCCTGCTGCCCCACCTGCTTATGCTCTCTCTGTGTGTCAAGTAAATTGATAAAACCTTTTTTTAAAAAAGGATCTCGGGTGTTTCATTAATGACCACAATTCACTAAGCGCTTTTCTTGAGGTATAAATAACTTCTTTACACAAGCTGTGAAAGGGAATGAAGCGCACATGGGTCTCAGCTGAGGGGAAAGCACTGGAAGAAAGAATTAAAGAGTGTCTGAATGTGGAAGTGAAGGCTTCTTGTTCCATTGCTTGTGCTAGAGTTTTGTGTAGTTGAACATTTCTTTGACTTTACAGAAAGGCAGTTATGTCAGAAAAAGGCCATTTACTGAAGGTATAAATCAAGGGGAAACAAATCCCTTTCTCTACAGCCACGGGTAGTGCAGTTGGGGCCTTCTGATCTGCATACTGCAGCTCCATCTGTCTTTGTACCTGCTGTTCATTCTTCATCCTGATGTCTCCTGTCTTTTCTCTACTTCACATTGGTAACTACTACCTGACCTTTGGGAATGTCTTTAAACATCCCCTCCCTTAGGACAGTTCTTCTCAAATCTTCAAGATAGAATTAACTTCTCCCTCAAGCAAGGGCTCCCACAATTTTGTCTATGTAATTCCTTGTTACAATTTTTTGCCACATTATGCCATGTTTGTTTGTTTATTTAGTTGTCTCCACCAGTACACTTGATGAGATCTCTTAAGGAAATATATTTAATTGACTCTTCTCTCATTATCAATTGCAGAGTCTAAGATCCAGCAGATGGTTAATAAATACTTGGTGAATTAAAGGAGGAATGAATAAATAAATGAACGAATCATCAGTAGGCTCGTGGCCTTCTGGGAACACTCACAATATCTAGCCTAATCAGTCTCTGAAAGATGACACTAGTTTCAAGGTAGATTCTTCAGTAGAATGATATCAGGACCATCCTATCCCAATCTACTATAGGTACATGAGTTGCACTGATACATAATATATAACTCCATAAGTTAGGGCTTAAAACAACAAAAACAATACATTATGTTGCAGTTTCTGTGAGTCAGGATTTTATGAGTCGCTCAGTTGAGGACAAGTTCTAGCTCAGGTTTCTTATGAACTTGTAGTCAGATACTAACTGAGGCTGCTGTCATCTGAAGGTTTGACTCTGGCCAGACAATACATTTCCCAAGTCACTCACTCAGGTTGCTAGTAAGTTGGTTCCTCTTAACTTGGGCCTCTTCCTGAAACTTGCTGAATACCCTAACCACATGGTAGCTAACTTCCTCAGAGTAAGCAATCCAAGAGACTAAAGTAGAAACTGCAATGCCTTCTATAACCTTACCTTGGAAGTCACACACTTTTGCCATATTCCGTTGGGTAAATAAGCTAGCTGTGATTCAGTATGGGAGGAAACAACACAAAGGAGTGTATACAAGGAGGTGAGGGTCAATGGGGCCATATTGGAAGCTTGTTATCACATTTGGCTATGTGAATCATCTTGGAATTCTAAGAGAGGAATCAAGGAATCTTCTTTACTAAGCCTTACCCCAGAAAGGTATTTGGGAAGTTCATGAAGAGAAGCTTAAATCCATGGGGAAGTACACATGAACCATACATGAATTGTTGACAAAGAGTCCTTGACTTATCTTCAACCTTTCACCTATGGTCCCCCATGCCCTTTGGTAACATAAATATATTCCCACAACATCCCTCTTCTGTGGGTGTTATTTTTCTTATTATACATGAATTAGGGTCAAAATACAGTCACAGGAATTGCCCAAGGGTACACCATGTCACCATATGCCAAAATAGGGATTACTACTCAAGGTACCTGAATTCCATGCTTATGTTTAGACTAGACCCCCTCTGGTACTGATGAGTTGTGGCATATGCTAACTTCTCTGAATTTCCTTTAAGTCTGCCTAACCCCAGATGAATCCATTTCTTTACCACCACTACACTCACTACCACCACCAACCCATACATTTATTTTAAACATAGCACACATGAACACATACAGACATACTTACTACACACACATACACACACACAAACAAATCTTACTCTTTCCCCATATCTTCTGAAAACCCAAACATGACATCCTCTCTCTTGTGCCAATAGGGGGCCTCTAGGGGGTACTTTCAGAGTAAGAGCTGAGGCTCCCATGTTCAAAATGAGAAAGCTATAATTTTCATATTGTATCTCCTTGCCAATTGTAAATCAGTCATTTTAAGGATGCTTCCCATTCTTGTTTCCCTTCAGGCAGCTCTTATTCCTCTCCGGAAGAAGAAAAGATTTGCTTTATAGCTAACTGCAGGACTGAAATGACATATAAAATAGCAACAGCAGGGAACAAATGTGTCCCTAAAGTGGCAATATGGTGCCTTTTTGTGTGTTTTAAAGCTTTGGAGTGAGAGGCAATTTTTCTTTTCAGGCTTCTATTTGAATAGGTGTTGAAAATTTAGAAAACAACATTAGGTGTGTTCAGTAATGGGGCCTGACCTTAGTTGTTCTGTACTATCAGTGGTAGGGATATATATATATATATATATATATATATATATATATATATATATATATTAATATATTCTATTACTGTGGCCAGCTGCTCTGATGATATTTGCAGGGCAAAGCTATCAAGCTAATAACAAAGATTGTTCCATTATTAGGTTGGAGTTTTTGTTTATTATGTAATACTTTTCCCACCAAAATCATTGGTGTTCTGTACCATTAATTGAAGAACCACAGAATAAAAACCTATTTTATTTTATTCCCTCCTTCATCTTTCCTTTTCTTTCCTTTCAATGTAAGAAATAGCCATTGTAACTGCCAAGCCTGTTTTCTTTTTTTTTCTTTTTGTCAAATAGGACAATTCCAGCATTTCTTTTGAAACAAAGAGCCCAAAAGCCAAAGTAATGCCTATATTTCTCCAAACTCTCGGTAGTATCAATAAATCCAAAGGGCTGACAGCACAGGGAAAGTTCTATGCTGAGAAAAAGAGCAAATTGGATCAACAGTGTTGTTCATTATCCTCCATATTAGAAAACAATGCTGCTGAAGGTTATTTCCTGGAGGGGAGACCCCTGTGTGACCTGCCCTCCTCATACACTGCCTGTGCAAGGTCTCCGTCACAGCTGAGACTTGCAAGCATCACTGCAAACAAAGGAAGAACAGCCTGTTCTTTTTTCTTTTGCTTTGTGCCCCCTCTCCTTTTCTCATTTCACGTTGCTAAACCAGGGTCCTCCTCTGTCCCTTTAAACATTCATCACACGTAAGATTATGAATGACTTACTCCCCGAAGGTCACCGTTTTGCAACAATCGTTGGAAGAAGAGGGATGGCCGCACACTGAGCACTGCCCTATCCCCACACACGAGGTGGGGGAATTTCCCACAGCACCCAGCAACATGGCCATTGACTCCCATCTGATTCTTCATTTGCCACTGACAACCTGGGCAACCTTGGGCTTCTCTGCCTCACGTTCACATCTGGAAGATGGTTTGCCAATTCCTTTCCATCTCTAACAGCTTTTCTAACTGTAGGATGCCGAGCCCATGGGTGGCATTTCCAGACTGTGGGCTTGAGGCGTGGAGCCTCCTGGGATTGGTCACAACTCATGTGCACAATGGGCATGGGATTGGAAAGAGGCAAAACGACTGGCCTGTGTCGTAGCATAATCATGCGATTTCCTCTTACAGGTTCTAAACCATATGAGAAGTAGATACAGGGCCCAGGAATCAAAACATCAGTCTGATTATTGGCAACATTGGGTTGGAAAACCTGGCTTGGACCTGAGGCTCAGCTGGGCTGTTCCTCCCCACTCCCCTCCCTGATTGCCCTCTGATGATCCCCATTTCGTAGGTGAGAACATGGAGCTGCAGGGAGGATAAGCAGGATGCGCCAGGTCCTATAGCTCTTGTGTGGCAAGATCAGCATACACAGCCTGCACTACCACTACACTGCTCTCAAGCAGACAAAGCCGCTGAAGAGGAGAACCAGCTTCTATACCAAACTGCTCAAGGCTTGCTGAGCAGGGAGGCGAATGCATGAGCATCTGGATGGGGGTCTAAGCAGGTGCCCTGAAGACCTTTCTGTACTCTCTAATTAGGTAAGTCTCTCTTCCTCTCTTGGGAAAAATGAGTGAGCAGGCAGGGATGTTCTTCCAAGAGGACAGATGTTTTTATTTTATGTGCTAAGGCAAGAATACAGGGAGAGGAGGAAATAGTTTGCTCTTCAGGGGCAGCATCACTTCAGAATGATAAGAAAAGGTGGGCTAACATTGCACACTAGAGGCCAAGATGTAACCATTTGATTGCTTTTGAGGGAATCCAGCCCCAGGATGAGGGCAAGCAGGACAGGCTACATGATCTCAGGAGCCCAGGACAAACTGAAAATACAGGGCTCCCTGCTTAAAATTATTAAGATTTTCAAGATGGTGACAACAGAGCATTAAACCAAGAAAAGGTTCCTTCTAAGCATGGGGTGTTTGTTGTGTGGTTGCACAGGTCACATGCTGAGGAAGCCAGCCCCCATGGTAAAACTAGAACTCTAGGATCTAGGACATGCTGAATGTGGAGATATCTCCTGGAATCGAAGACAGCAAGATCATTATACCACATTGATTAATGAGAAGCAGTAGCAGCTGCACAGTAGAATCACCTGGAGAGCTCTTAAAAAATACCGATGCCATGCAGACCCCACCTAACACCAACTCAACCAGAATTTCTGGGCATAGGATCTTTTAAAATTTCCCCATGAGGGCCCAATGTGCAACAGAGTGAGAGATAGTGGTTTATTCCATTTCTAACCAACTCAAGGGTCTTCAGGAAGACACCTTGGCCATGGTTCTAGAATTCTCCTTTTTGAGATCTTCAGGTCGGAGGCGCTACAAGGCAAATGCCTACACCTGGGCCTGGCAGGTTACAAATGAGTGGAGACTGCGGAGAACAAAAAATATATACATATATCCTTGGCATTTGTCTCAGGAGGCAGCAGGGAGCAATGGAGACCATGGAAAACTCTAGAGCCCAGGTGGCATCTAAAGAGACTGAAGCTCCTCATCTTTGATCTATTGTTGTCTTGAGGTAAGTGCCCCTGAGTGGCCAGATCTCATTATCCGTCAGAAGATGGACATCCAGATTGTTAAATGAAGCATCTCAATTTTCACATGTGCTGAGTGCTGATAGGCACTCAGATGGGAAAACACTCTCCTTTCATGGATGGGGAAATGAGGGCTCAGAGAAGGGGAGGGGACCCATGCAGCCACACTTTGAGCTTGCGGACAGGCCACGTGTGCAGCACAGGATTCCTGATCTGACTCCTCACTTCTCTGACATGGAGTCTTAACTGGAGAAGAAATGCAGACAGAAGCCAAGTGCAAGGCTTTCTCACAGAGTATTTGAACTTACATGATTAACTAGAAGTTCATCTCACATTAGATTCCTCGTTCTCCTGATCATCAGAATTACTGGACATGATTTGAATGAACACAGATCTCATATTTTTTGCTCCTTTATTAACAGTTGTATCCGTAGCACCTCCGGCAGATGCCCTTCTCATGGCAGATGCTTAGTAAATATTTGTTGAATGAAGGAGTGACTAAATCAGTGAATGTCACAAAGGGTACAGACTCTCTGGGTATTGGTGGTCTTTTTTTTTTTTTTTTAACCCAGGAATTCCCTAATAATCATAATTACATTATTAGGTTACATTTTAAGCTGCTTGGTTGAATTCACAAAGGAAATAAATCAATGCTGTTTTTCCTGAGCCAAAAGGAATCACTCTTTGTAGAAATAGAAATATTGCTCTAATTTAAAGTAGTCAATAACTATAACTTCCTTTTTTCTTAAAAGTTTTCATGAGCCAAACAGTGTAGCAACAGAAAGGCTGCCTGGCTGAGAAGGGGTATCCGGACTCCCAGACTTTTCTCAAAACCTAGGTAGTTCCAGGACACTATCAAATGTGTGCTACCCTGACTTCTCGTCCTGCTTCAATGCTCGTTTGCTTTATATGTAAAGGACTTCTAAATTGGCATGCTAAAAATAAATCAGATTTCAAAGGTAATTTGAATCAAATGAATGAGGGCACAGGTTTCTCTAACATCTTATTTACTTGCACTGGGAGGGGTAATAATAAACTTTGCAGAGTGATTGACTGTTTTCCAAAGCATTTTGCCTGTCACGTGGGATCTGAACCTCACGACAGCTTTGTGAGGTCAGAATGCAGCATGCAGTATTATTTCAGTGTCTCAGATAGGAGACCTGAGGCTCCAGGGATTTTCGATTGACTCAGGGTCACAATGCTGAAAAGTAGTGTTGTTAATTCCTGAAGTCTAGGCTGTATGATTTGAAAAGAATGACTAAATGCCACAAAGGAGAAAGAATCTGTATGCACCCTCTACCCGGATGGGCTAGTAAGGCAGGCCCAGCGTGCGTGGTCCTTCAGGGACACAGAGTAGGGGGCACATACATGCCAGGGAGGGTTTGTGTTTGGAGGAAGGGGCTTGCCTGCTGAGGTCTTTCTTCCTCCTGGGCTTTGTGATTCTCTGGAGGGAGTGTGATAACAGAAGGGAAACGTGATAGCCCAGAGACGTGGCTTGTGGGAGGTCCTGGGGGCTGAAGGGGGTGTTAGGCAAATCCAGGCTGCACAGTTCATGGCTAATACAAAAGGAACTTCTGAAAGAGGAATACTAAAACAAACAAGTAATTTAAAAATAACAAACTTTTACTGACTTCCCCTGACTTCCCTGGTCTGGTGAGCCACAGGGCTCTGTTGGATTATTTTGTTAGTTCGGAAAATAGTCAAATATTGACCTCTCAAAATAGCAACTTCATAGTTTCCCTAATATTTTTAGCATACTGTGAATTTCATTATGGAGAACTGAAGTTGTTTTATGTTGTTGCTTTCTTTTTGAGCCCCTCTCTGGGAAAAAATAGTGAAGGGATTTATAGGTATTGGAGGGGAACCACTAGGCAGTAGCTTGAGGTAGGGGTGAGCCAGAAACCTTTGCCTGTAGGTAAGAGCCTGGGAAAGGAAGGCCTTTTTGTAGGAATTGAAAACTTCTTTACTGTATGCTGTGATCCCCTACCTGGGTGAATAAACACACTGTCTGCTGGAGGACTCTCTGGGAGGCCTCGACAGCATTCACTGGAACAATAATTATAGTGTGTGTGGACCCCGTGGAGTACCAGACACTCCACTAAGAGGGCTACATTCCTTATCTCATAGGCTCCTTCCAAAAACCCATAAAGTGGTTATTATCCCCGTTTTACAGACAAAGCAGGCTCTGATAGGTTTAGTAACTTGCCCAAGGTCGCACAGTTCGTAAGTAAAAGGGTGGCATCTATTCAAATCTAGACAAGCTGCTTTTTCTTTTTTTTAAGATTTTTATTTACTTATTCATGAGAGACAGACAGAAGCAGAGACATAGGCAGAGAGAAGCAGGCTTCCCATGGAGAGCCTATTGCAGGACTTGATCCCAGAACCCTGGGATCACAACCTGAGGTGAAGGCAGATGCTGAACCACTGAGCCAGCCAGGTGCCCCTAGACAGCCTGCTCTTCACCATTATACTATACAGACATCCAAAGGCAGCATTCGCTCACACACTAAATGAGCCCCTCTGTGGACCAAACACTGTATTAGGTGCTAGAATGAGGCTGTTGTATTGATTTAAACCACTTGATTTTTTTTTTTTTTTATCCTGTCGGTCAGTTAGTAAATGTGCCGTCGGTGGTGTATACATTCTGCTGTGTGCTTTTTGCTAAAGGGCATTGCATAGTGGGTAAACTTAGGCTTTTCAACCCAAACAGGGAGGCAATGGTTAGGAAGCAAGACTTGTAGAGAAATGGGGAATATGAGAGAGGAAGTTCAGAGGCTTGCATTTTCCTGGGACTGCTACTTCTTTTGGGGGGGGGAGAAGTTTGAAGAGACCCCCTGCCCACCCTCCCATCAGAGGATGTTGAAGGGGTCAGACGGATGGCACCCATGTGCAAATCATTAAGACCATAAGTGCAAGACCTGAGGCCTTTTCCAGAGTTGGATGTGGATTGGGAAATTAACAGGGCTTTTTACTAATTGAGCCATTTAATCCCTGGTGAAGTTCAATGCCAGTGTCATATTTAGACTTATGAGTGTCATAAGGCTGGTTGCCTTTTGATGATAATGATAATGAGTCAACATTAGATGCACACACACATTCCATTACTGAATCTCCAGTGGTCATCATAAAAGCCGACATTTACTGAGTGTCCACTCATTTGCAAACGCTTTTGTTGCATGTCCCTGTGCCTCTGCCTGAAAAGAGGTATCACTATCCCTTTTTTAACCTGAAAAAAATGAAGTCACAGAAGTTTAGAAAAATGAAATGATTTGTTCATGGGGCAGGGTAGGCCTTTAAACCCATGTCCACCCAGCTCTCAGGCCTGTGTGTTTGCCCTACCACATCTGTGTCAAGGACTAACAGGGGTGGAAACAACAAACTGCTGCTCCAACTCCCCTTAATATTGGGCACATTCTGGGTATGCTAGCCCTCATGGTCCTTGAATTAGCCCTGTTCCCTCTTGCCTCAGGGCATTTGTAAGTAGGACTTCATTGGCCTGAGATGCTCTTTCTTTCTCTCTCTCTCTCTCTCAAATAGTTTTTTCAAGACAAAAAAAATCTTACTTTCTTGATCTCTAAGTTAGATAAATTCCCTTTCTAAGCTCTACTCCTAATAGTTTTTCTTCATAGCCTTTATCACAGTTTTTAAACATTTGTAAGATGATTTAATGCACATCTTTTCCCAACCAGACTGGGGCTTTTCTCAGCTAGACCAAATTTCTAATGTCCGGGCCTCTGTTTTTTCATGACTACATCCCTAACAACAATATGTGGCAGTGTTAGATATGTGTTTGTTGAATGAATGACTGAATGAATGGATGAATAAGGAACACTGTGTGTGGCACATAGAAAGAATCCAATAAATTAAGGTATTATTACTATTATTATATGAAGTATCAAGAATCAAATCAAGAGTTATATAAAAATACTAGTTGACAATACAAATGGTAGCATAAGGTACTGTATTAGTTATCTATTGCCACAGTAATGGTGAGTGACAAACAACTACAAAATGCAGTGGCTCAAAACCATAGGCATTTAGTAAAAATCTGTGGTTTTTCTGGTCCCACTGAATTGGCTCATAGTTTTGTTGACCTTGGCTGAGATTTCCCACATGCAGAGGAGTTGGCTGTCAGGGGTGGCACAGCTGAGACAACTGGGCAGCCTTTGTGTGTTCATCCTCCTGCTTGCTGTCCTGCACGTGTTCTCGTGGTGAAATCAAACTGTCCTGTGTTCCAGCACTGAAACGCATTGTGTTGACCTTAGAGAAAGGTTAGTGAAAAGGAAGAGGAGGAAATCTGATTGCAAACGCAAGCTTTCTTCCTTTACATTTGCATTTTAGGCCGTCGTTTCCTGCTGCTGATAATTGTAAACTCCTAATGATAAATGGCAATAAATTCTGACATACTGAAGAAGTGAAGATTTATTTTCTGATTTTCCTGGTAGCATTTTCCAACTGGTTAGCAACCCATCCACCACCCCTCACCCCCTGACCTTTTTTTTGAAAAGTTTATTTATTTGTTTGTTTATTTGTTTATTATTTATTTGTTTTTTTATTTTTTTAGAGAGTGCATGTATGTGCATGCATACTCACAGCAGGGTGAGGGAGGGGCAGAGAGGGGGGGTAGAGAGAGAATCTTAAGTAGGCTCCATGCCCAGAATAGAGCCCACAGTGTTCAATCTCAAGATCTTGAGGGGATCCCTGGGTGGCGTAGCGGTTTAGCACTTGCCTTTGGCCCAGGGCGTGATCCTGGAGACCCGGGATTGAATCCCACGTCGGGCTCCCGGTGCATGGAACCTGCTTCTCCCTCTGCCTGTGTCTCTGCCTCTCTCTCTCTCTCTGTGTGACTATCATAAATAAATAAAAATAAAAATAAAAAAAGATCTTGAGATCATGACCTGAGCTGAAATCAAGAATTGGTGGCTTAATTGACTGAGCCACCCAGGCGCCCCTATTTATTTAAATAATCTCTACATTCAGTGTGGGGGTTGACCCCAAGACCAAGAGTGGCATGCTCCTCCAACTGAGCCAGCCAGGTACCCTGCAAACCCCTGTCTGAATTAACTGGGAGCTACTGAGTAGAGAGCAGAAACAGGTCTTTTCAAGCTTCTGACACAGTCTGAGATATGATGGATACTTGGGTTTTAATGAAAACACTGAGGGTCAAATGGTCAGGGCTGTGTCAATGGGCAGTGGCCTCTTGGAGTCCACACTCAAGTTCAGCTGCTGTGTTGCCCTTGACAGATTATAAGCTCTTTGTGATAGGCTTGTTGTCGTTTCACTTTGATTTTCTTTCTTTCTCTCTGTTTCCCTTCCTTTCTTCCTCCTTTCTTCCCCTCTTTCCTTCTTTGAATAATCATTCCTCAGACAATAGTTAAGAAGTTTCTGTTTCTTTTTATTGCTAAGACAGTGGTTATTATTTGCCCCTTTCCTTTCTGTGCAAGTAGTTTCTCTCCACAGCATTCCTTAATGAATTCTTGTGTTCTGGAAATATTTACTCCATAGCTTTGGACATATTTCACTAAGGCAAGGTGGAAAATCATTGATCCCTGTTATCAGTTAATGACCCTGAGCTGGTTTTTGTGAGAATAAGCATTAAATAGAACAATCTGCTGTCTTTCCCTTTGCAACTCTATTCCCATATTTAAATGTTTAAGAGATTCTTAGTCCCAAAAATTACAATGAAATTTACAAAATATCCAACTTTAAAGAACTCATATTTTACAAATGGAGGAAACTGAAGTTCCAAAAGACAGTAAGTGGTTAAAAGTGGATAAAAGATTTGCGTAGTTCATTACTATGTAGTTTCATACCAAGGAGTCAGGCTCAACAATACTTTCATGTTCTTGCCACTTCTCATTGGGGTCAGTCTGTTTCAGGGTCAGTAATGACGAGGGTAATCAGAGTCCTGTTTCTCCCTCAGCCTAGCTGGTGGTGACTGAGGCAAGTGACCTCTTATCTCAGCCATCCTGGTCACTTCTTTTTCCCAAATCCAGCTCTTTCCACTTTATTGATCAAATATGCAAACACTGATACTTTTAGTCCTCAAAGAAGCAACTAGACCATGAAGCGCACATTGTATTACAGAAATATCTGGATTGACAAACTCCACTGGAAGAACCTTCTACACACTCAGAGGAAAAATATAATCTAGTGGTTACAGAAATCATTAAATTAATATAAGTGTATCTAAGCTTACAACAAACATCTTTTGACCTACAAATTTAAAATTGTGAATATAATTTCTAGATTAGACTTTGCTAAAATTCTTTAAAAATGTAGAGTAGAATCACCTAGAAAGTAGTTAAAATATACTTCTTAACTGAGGCCTCAGGGACTGTGAATTCATTAACTAAAGATTTCTTTTCTATCAAATATCCAAAGTAGTGTTCCCTACAAAGTAAAGGTTGCATTTATTTTGAAGCATAAAAATGAAGCTACTACCACAATAGCATCAATTAACTGAGATAACTCTTGGGTTATTGGATAAAGCCAGGCATTTCTAATTTAAAAAGAAAAGGAGACCTCCCACCACACACAAAGTTCAGAATAATTTTTTTTGTAAGGTCCCAATTCATCTGCTCTCACGATACACAAATATCCTGATCATACTGCACCTTTTATTGCACTATTACTATTTTTGCACTAATTAGATTAATGATAATTGGCATAATGGTAAATGGGCAAAGATTTATTAAATAACCAAATGGCTGAACAATTAAGCTTTTAAGACAATTGAATTAAGTGACCTGATTCTTTATTTATGTTCAGCTGACTGATTCTATTCAGCCAAATAGCCCACCCTAGAAACACCTATATCAGACATTGAGGAATAGGAAATATTGTCTGACACAGGTCCCCACTTCTGGGGCCCATGACCCATTCCTGGAACCCTGGTTTTTAGAATCTTCTAAAGCCCAATTTTACTTTTTCTTTTACATTCATCCATTTTTTTCTTCCTGGTCTCCTTTCCAATAATCTTTGTTGCTACCCCCAGCCTCCTTGGGCCTGTCCCATGCAGTAATGCATATCACTGTCCAGTCCCATCCAAAAGGGTAGTCGCATGTATAGCTTTTCTTTGCCTTATTGGTTCTTCCTCTTTTTACTTGGTGACTGTAGGGCTGTTTGAGGCCTTAATACCTAAAGAAGTCTGTAGCAATGGCAACTAGTCAAGAGCTTGGAACTGCAATTCAGGTCCCTCTCTCAGATTCCCTAGCACTGTTCAGTTATTGGAACAGCCTGCTATTGCTCTCAGAAGAACTCTCTGAAGACGCTATTTCCAATTACCACCTAATGGAAAAAAACTGAATCCTATTCCTCGTGACTGATATGTCTGAATATATTCTTCTGCCTCTACTAGCTGAGCCTTCATCTAGCATCCTTTCCTAATAAGAGATCAAGATGCCTCTCACTTTGGCCAAATGACTATGATGAACAGGCTCTTTCCAGGACACTTTGTGGATCATGTTCATAAAGGCCATTAGTTTAGAGAATTGCAGATATCCTTTAAATGGCAAAGACATCTGTGTTATTAATTATACCAAACTAACCTTTATCCTTTGAAAGCTAATATAGTCCCCATGACACAGCTGTTCTGCAAACAGATGTTCAATCCGGATATTTGCTTGATTTCTTAAATTAACTGTGCATTGATCTGATAAATTGTTAAAATCACAGTTTTATGATTTTTTTTGGTTAGTTCATGAGTATGTAGATGTGAAGGAAAAATTAATGGAAAACATGCTATTTAAAAACCATTCTAATGAATATATTTTCTTCTTCTCCCCTCCTCCTCCTCTTCCTTCTTCTTTTTTTGAGATATACTACATGATTACAAAAGAACTGTGAAACCCAAACAAGATCGCAGGTTACTACATATAAACTATCAAAATGAGATTTTGAGAAATTAAATTTCTAAGTTCGTCTACTTTCTGTTAGTTGCAGAGCTGGCATCAGACACTAACAACTGTTTGACCATGGCATATAAATACATTTCAAATTTAACTGGCTAGTGATCTTTACTGTTTTAGAGTCATCCATCTGATTGTAGAGCTTCATGATGATATGCCTTGCAGTATATTCTTTTTTTAAAGATTTTATTTATTTAATCATGGGAGACACAAAGAGAGAGGCAGAGACACAGGCACAGGAAGAAGCAGGCTCCTCACAGGGAGTCCAGTACAGGACTCGATCCCCAGACCCAGGATCACACCCTGAGCCGAAGGCAGACACTCAACTGCTGAGCCACCCAGGTGTCCCGCCTTTCAGTATATTCTAGATGAGAGTAAAAGCCAATAGTACTATGCTAAAACCCAAAAACTGGGAATGCCAAGGTGTAAGGCACATGCGTTATTTGCCAATGCCATCATAGAATGTGTCTGTGCAGAACAGAGGCAAAATTTTAGATCTCTTGTCCTCTGGCACAATCCTTTGCGATAAATGCATTTCGAGAAAGCGTGCTTAAAGCATTGGTTTGATTTATTTTCAAAAAGATAAATTAATAACCCATATCCCCACCTAAGGATGCTCAGTGATTTGATATGCATATACCTCTATCCCACCCGTTTACATAAAGAATCATCCACACATTAAGGTACACATGTCATCTGCCCATTAGTGAATCCTCACTGCATTAAGAAGCTTTCAATACCCAATCTTTCTAATGTCATTAGACAACCTTGACCTTCGATTTCTTGCAGTGTGAATAATATTGCATCATATCTACACAGAGCAGTGTAATCATCTTTTCTATTTGTGGCACTAAGACAGTCAACAGTATTTGATACAATCAGCATGTGTCTTGATACGGAAGGCACATGGTGACAAGCCTAACTGAATGTAGTTATTCGGCTGTCATGAAATGCACCTTATGGTGATAAACTTCCACCATAAAATTGGAAGACTATCACATAAACATGTTTCACAAAGAAATACACTAGCAGAATTCACTGCTGGGTTATTGTTGGAAAACAGTGTTCTATTTATTGTGCTGCGATTTTTACAGTATGTGTCAGTGTTTGGGTGCTCGTTACGTTTTACAATGAAGTAATTACTGGGTGGTGATTTCTTTATTCTGGACAACAATTCTATCTAATTAGTGAACAATAAATCGAAGTGGTTGGATTAGGGAAATCTGAATGGACATAGCAGAACAGGCTGATTTTCAGTATCTTGGAAGCATTGTGTTGTTTTAAATTTAGACTCTCAAACTACACGCACATTTTTTAACTTCATGGGAAATTATTTCTTTCCAATCTGCCAGCTCTTTTTACCTCGATCTCTGCTTTTTCTGTTTCTTTCTCTTTGTCTAATATCACCTCATTATTAATAAAATAACATATTAATGGATTGATGAAGTATGTGAGATATGCCGTTGAGGCTGGGGATATAATCATCATATATACCCACATAACTCCTAAACTGATAATATGCAATTTTTTAAAAGACATCTGTCCTTTAAAAAACAAAAACAACAACAACAACAAAATTTTATTATGACCCTGGGAGTGACACTCATGTTCCACTGCCAGCTCTCTGGGTAAGAAGGCTAGAGAAGGAGCTACTCACGGAACCTGCATGGTAGGAAACCAGCTTCACTGATTTTGCTGAGGAAAGGTCTTAAGAACTCATTTTCCCCTCACAGAGCTACAAACTGTCTATATTTATCTGGCACAAGCTTTATCCCATATCCTGGATGTTCAGTCTATATGTTTTATAGACTCCATGCCTTGAAAAATAGTCACAACCAACTTTGAATTTTATGTTCCATAAGGACAGATAAATGTTTGTTTTTAACGAGAAAACTTAAAAATAGAGAAAACCATAGCCAGATACAAATGAAGACCCATAGGAATCAGACCCAGCCATTCCTCTGATGCTAGCCCAACCTGCCTGCTGGCAACATAACTGGGTCTTCTGAATTCCCACTAGCCTGTCAGATGGTAGCCCAAGATGCTAACGTAAGATCTGCTTCTTTGGGTGTGAGGGAGCAAGTGAAGGGATTTTCAAAAAACTGCTGCTCAGGTAGGAGTAAAGGCTGAAATAGAGGTGAGGGGTAAAGAAAATAGGAATAAAAGAAAAAAATACAATAGGCAAGTAATAATTGAAAGAATACCATTGTAGCAATACTAACTCAGACAAAAATAGATTTTAAAGCAAAAACAATTGCTAGGAACAAAAAAGGGACACTAAGCAATAATAAAAAGAGCAATCTGAGAATATATTACAGTCATGTATATGAATATCACAACACAGCCTTAAATATTTTTAAAACAAACACTGACGTGGTTATATGGAGAAAATGAAAAAGTTACAATCATTGTAGATTTTAATATTTGCCTATTGGAAAAGAGGATAGAAAGAAATTGTAAGTATATAAGCAAACTCACAATTAATAAAATCTGGAGAGTTGACTTAAAGGGGGCAACCACTATTCAGCTTCAGAGTTCAGTTGCCAGAAGGAAATGCAGGTCTAGTGTTGCTTGGCCATCCAATCTTCCAAGAGACATTGGAACCAGGATTTTTAGGTAAGATCTTCTTGAAAATGTGACATTTTAGGACTTCAGCATCTTCATGACACAATGCAGGCAACACAAACCAGGTCCCTCGCCAGGGTCAGTATCTGAGTGAACTAATGTCTGCCTTTCCTTTCATACAGTTTTTGAGGTTCAAATCCCTGTTTCTCCACAGCTGTGTCTTCAATGGTGTTTGAGGATTAAATGAGGAAAAAAATTAAATGTAATAATGATTTCATGAATTAAGGATTTATTTTTATAACTTATTTCACAGAATGCTTTATATAGATGCATGTAGTAGAAATTTCTGGTAATCCAGGGGAGAAAAGTGATACTGAATACACCCTCTCCCCCTACTAGTCCCAGGCTGTCCTAAAGCATGGAGTAAATCTTATTCATTTGTGCTTCTCCAGTGCCTAGCTCATGAGTACATGAATAATGAATGATAAAATGAATAATTGGAATGACTATGTTTATAATTCTTTATAAATATTATAATTCTATTGACATTTACTCAGCACTTCCCAGTGTGTCAGACATTGCTTGCTTTTTACATTTAATTTATTAATTCCCATAACTACTACAATTATGTCCATCTTACAGATGAGGACATCTAGTTTTAGAACAGAAGCAAAGTTAAATAACTCACTGAAGCTCCCCCAGCTTGTAAGTAATGAAGCCAGGATGGGACCATTTCTCATAAAAGCTTTACAATACATTATGTATTTCATAAATACATGAAAAAGAAAGTGCTGACTGCAGCAAATGTGAGAATTATAATCCTCTTTTTATAATCTCAACTACTTAACTGACATTCTCAGCAAGACTCACTTAAAATTTGGCAAATATTTATTAAGCACAAACTAAGTCTGGTGCTGTGGATCTAGCAGTGGACAAAGCAGAAAGAATCCCTGCCTTCATGGAGCTCATATTCTAGAGAAGAAAGAAAAAGTAAACAAATATGAATGATGAGTATGAAACATAGATAAATATATACAAATGCATGTATAATATGATTTTAAGTACTTCTAGGAGCTATGAATAACATAACCCCAAGTCAAAACGAAGAGAATAACAGAGTGCTTCTTCAGCTAAGATAGTAAGGAAAATCTTTCATGGGAGTAGCAGGGGAAAGTGTTCCAGAGAAAGAGACAAGCGATTACAAAAGCATAAGAAGGAGCATGCTTATTGGTTCAAGAACCAGGAGCCAATGTGGGCAAGGGAAGTGGGCAGGAGCCAGATCCTGGAAGAACTTCTAGGTCAGAGAAATGATTTAGAATTGTTAATTTCGTGTGATGGTAAACCCCTGGAAGGTGGAGGGCAGGGAAGTGACAGGATCTGATACAGGTTTTTGAAATTAACACTCTGGTTGCTATGTGGAGATGTGGAGTAGGGGGTTAACATGGAGTTCTTTGCAAAATTTGGGCTCATGTATATGAGTATATATTTTTTTCTTTACCTATTAGCAAATCTGGGGAAAGAGTAGAAGCCAGAACAATAATAAGAAGTCTTGGGTAAATCCCTTAAGCACTCTGAACTTCTGTTTTTTTCATCTATTATGTGGAGATAATGCTTACTCAGCCTTCTTACACAATAATAGTGTAAATTAAAGTAGGCAGGTACTACACACATATAAGAGGTAATGCTTATTAAGATCATAGTGCTAGAGATTATAATAGCAAAAAAGATAAAAATCTGACATTAAAGTAGGCTGTTTTTGGTTTCTCTGTGCACTCTATTTAGGTGTATAGAATGAATGCTGTACAATTAATAGTAGTAACTCCTTCTCTTATTGGAGAAGACAATACTTCTGATATCACATTACTCAGAAATACCTGCTTGGATTTTACTGACATAGTCCAAATATATGGGATATATTGTTAAATGTTAAGAAAATATTTTTTTTAAAAAAAACCTTCCATTCCTAAACTCTGAACACTTAGGAAAAGATTCATCAGATCACCTACATTTTTTCTCTACCAGTGGCCAATTCTTTTTTTTGTTTGTTTATTTCCTCCAACTGCTATTTTAACAGACATCTTATGTGAATGCTCTTGGTGTCAGGTAGACAAAAGCAGAGGCTGTAGTAGCTGAATTAGTGTTATGGCTACTGTTCCTGTACACTACCAGTTCAATCTGAGATGCTGTTTCCTGCCAGAAACTTGGCATGAGGGTCTGACATAGCCTAAGGAGTCCAGGTGGTATTTCCGAATAAGACCCAAAATTTAGAGGTGAACAGGACAAACGAGTTTAAATCCAAGTCAGTTTTGCTATATTTGTGACCTTGAACAAAATTTGGAAACTTCTTGAATCTCAATTTGCTTCTACATAAAATGGAAATAATAATGCTTGGCCTGAGCCTTAAATAAAATTAGTCCATAGAGCACCTGGCATATAGTAGACACACAAATCATAGCTTCTGCTCTTCTCTTTGGGGCAAATCTATTTCTCATAGTAGTGGGCTAGGGTGAGGGTGGAAGGTAACTGTGCTACTAGAATTAGCTCTGGGTTGGTTCTATAAGAGTAGAACAAGGATTACAAGCCTGCTCCACATTATCTCTCTCACTAGCCAGTTTGGATTCCCTTTCCACCCATGAAATGAATATCTTTAGAGCACTTTCAGAGGTTTAAAAATTAAGGCTAAACAATTATTTCTGGAACACTACTGAAATGAAGGTAGACCTCTGTCATTAACTCATAAATATGAATTTCTTTTTTTTTTTTTTTTAAAGATTTGTTTTAGAGAGAGAGAGAGAATAAGCATGCACTCTCTGGGAATCCTCAAGCAGATTCCCTGCTGAACACCAAGCCAGACACAGGGCTCGAGCACAGGATCCTGAGATCATAACCTGAGCTGAAATCAGGAGCCAGCCACTTAACTGACTGAGCCACCCAGGAGTCCCCAAATTGACATTTATAGTGGCAAGTTAGGAGCACACAGAGCATCCCTTCGAAGACCCCATCTTATGCCCTATGAAATCCTGGAATATTGCAATTAAAGCGCTTCTAAGAGGTCATCTCTTATCAATGGCTCCTAACTTGGTAGGGTGAAAAGCACTTGAAGCAATCTGTCAAGGTCAACTCATCTCTCCAGGAAATGTCTCCTTTACACTTACACACAAAACTTCATGTACGGTTTCAGGGTGTCCATAGTCCTTCTCATCCATGCATGAACCTCATGTTAAAAGCTCATGGCTCAGGGATCCCTGGGTGGCGCAGTGGTTTGGCGCCTGCCTTTGGCCCAGGGCGCGATCATGGAGACCCAGGATCAAATCCCACATCGGGCTCCCAGTGCATGGAGCCTGCTTCTCCCTCTGCCTGTGTCTCTGCCCCTCTCTCTCTCTCTCTCTCTGTGACTATCATAAATAAATAAAAGTCAAAAAAATTATATATATAAAAAAAAGCTCATGGCTCTCTCAGTATTGTTTTTATTTATTTTTGCCCCCTGATTGGAACATGAAACTGAGTCCTAGATTCACAGACTCCAGTTGGAGGTATAATTGCAGATTAGATTTCCCAGGAAAGAGACTGAGGTGGAGACTAGGAGAGGATGTTTATCAGGGAATGCTCTTGGGATCAACACCTGTGTGAGGGAGAGGAAAGAAGCAGAACTGGGCAAAGGGAGAAGTTGAGATGAAATGCATTTTTTAAAGATTTTATTTATTTATTCATGAGAGACAGACAGAGAGAGAGGCAGAGGCATAGGCAGTGGAAGAAGTAGGCTCCCTGCAGGATCTGGGACTCAATCTGATATGAGACTCGATCCTAGGACCCCAGGATCATGTCCTGAGCTGAAGGCAGATGCTCAACCACTAAGCCACCCAGGCATCCCAGAAGTTGAGATGCAATGCATTCTTAACAAAGGCCCCAGGTGACTTTTGAGGACCTCTGGAGGTAAAATGGCCTTTCTGAGCCATCTTAAGTTGGGGCAAGTGGTCCAGCTAGGCTTCTTCATAGATTAGTCATTAGATGTGGACTTCCCTGAGAGAAACTGCACCCTTCTACTGAAGCAATCCTTGAAAGTGTTGACGACTGAGGCTTTCTGCCTGGATTACTCCCCACAGTGAGGGAAATGGGTCCTTCAACCCTGAAGGGACAATCTGGGTAGTACATCACAGCACCCACCACATGAAGTGATTTGCCCACATTATTTATCAGAGCAGCTGGCACATGGACCCAACCTCCAGGGTCTTAGCCAGTCATCTTACCATTCCCACTTTGCCTCTTTGTCCACTGCTTCTCGTGCATTTCATCCCCCCTGTCAAAACTTCTAAGCTCTTTGCCATTCTCCTTTGAAACAACTTTACTGCAGCCTGTTAGGAAGGAACATTTCCTTGAATATTATCTAAGCCTCTTTGTGTAGATTGTTAAGTGTCCTGCTACTCTTGTGTAAGACCAAATAACACCTGCACTTGGGGGGGAAAAAGAATCTAATATTAAATTCCATTACTCAGCTCAGGAGCACAAGAGACACAGAAAAGGTTCAAAAAGGGGCAATGAAAAAGAATTGAGTCATAACAGGAGTATATAGAGTAATGAGTTTAATTTCCCAAATTCTCAATTTCCACCCTCAGCTCCAGACATGTTTCTTCTTATTCAATTTAGCCATAATTTCAGAGTAGCCTTACAGTGTATTGACTAAGAACTAATTAGTGTGCTCAAGCCTTTAATGTGTCTGATTTGTGAATTGCAAACTTTTGGAGTTTTCCTTTTTTTTTCAGTGTACTTAGACCAAAGCTAAATCATCTTTTAAAATGCTACCCTTGAGAGTAAAGTCTTTTGCTGCCAAAGGAAGTCCCACAGATATCTGATGGCAGCCAGGAAGCAAAACAAATGCATCTCTCTTCCTGATAATTTATTTTGTCTCTAAGAGTTAGTTCTCAAGAGGCACCCACTAACTAGAATGGAGATTGGACTAGGCCATATCCATGCCTCTCCTATGAGCATCTGGTCTATTTTCCTACCTGGTTTTCTTTGGCATCCTTAAGAAAAGATCTTCCATGTCACAATCAGAGACATCACAAATAGTCTCTGCATTATAGAAGACTTTATTATCAAAGACACTATGCATTTGCTGTTAAGTACTACAATAGATGTTAGTAGGGTTCCCCAATTATGTTTTTTTCTTTTTCTCAGAATACTTATAGGTGAATGGGTCCATGTAACTATTTCTGACCAATAAATTCTTAGCAGAAGTAATGCATTTCATTTCCAGTCTGTCAAGAAAAATGCCATGTATTATTCTATTTTCCTCTATTCTGGCAATAGCAAAGGAGGCCTTGTGTTGGAATAATGAAAGCCTCTCCCATCCTCCAAGAAGAGGAAGCCATCTTGATCTTTGAGTTATCATTTGGAGAATGGCTTCTCCTGAGAATCATCACAGTGGACTTTGAATTCATAAAAAAAAAAAAAAATCATCACTTTGTAAAACCACTGAGATTATTGTTACTGCATCATAACAAAGCTTAGCAACTAATATAAGCACATCCTCTTTTGCCTTATCTTTATCCAGCGCCAAATTTATTTAAGAAGTATTCATATTCCTAAACCCATTCTCTTTGGTCTATAACAGCCTAACAAACTTAGCTGTTGAATTCTCAAGAGTACACACATGGATCAGAGCCTTCATCACTGCCAGCCTATGAAGCAAGGCAATATTTCTTTACCCTTGTAATATCTGAACTAAGTATAAGCCCAGGCTAGAGTAAACATTCAATAGAAGTTTGCTGGACAAGAATTGATAAATGAATATTTCTTTTGGTTGGGGACAGTGCATATATGTTTTGCCTTCAGGCCTTTTCTAGTTGTTGGTTTGTTGTTTTAATCCTCTACCAGTTCTAACTCAACCTTCTTTAAAAATCTTACAGAGAGGGATCCCTGGGTGGCGCAGCGGTTTGGCGCCTGCCTTTGGCCCAGGGCGCGATCCTGGAGACCCGGGATCGAATCCCACGTCGGGCTCCCGGTGCATGGAGCCTGCTTCTCCCTCTGCCTGTGTCTCTGCCTCTCTCTCTATCTCTCTGTGACTATCATAAATAAATAAAAATTAAAAAAAATTTAAAAAAAAATCTTACAGAGAGGGCAAGAAAGGATGGGAACCTCAGAGGAAGTGAGGCAGGGGATGTGGAATCCATATTCTTTCTCATCATCTACTAGATCTGTGACCTTAAGCAAGTTTCCTGAGCTTCCTTTAAACCTTCCTTAAACCTTAATCTGGAAAAGTGCAGGCTAGTAAGGCTTCCTTCACAGGGTTGATATAAAAATTACATGAGACAATGCATGGAGACAGCTTAGCATGATGCTGTGCACAAAATATGTGACATATAACAAATACAATCTACTGAATCTATTCAATACCTTTCCTTCCCTTTAGATTTCTTTCTCTCCCGTACCTCTGACCCTGACTTCCAGCTGCTACTTCATGTCCCTTCACTACCCAGAAATTTCCTATTTGGTGATACCTCATCTTAGCCTGTCTTCTTCAGACAGTGGCCTATGCAACAAGTCCACTTTCTTCACTTTAAAAATTATAGAGGGCAGCCCGGGTGGCTTAGTGGTTTAACGCCTGCCTTCATCCCGGGGTGTGATCCTGGAGGCCCAGGATCGAGTCCCACGTCAGGCTCCCTACATGGAGCCTGCTTCTCCCTCTGCCTGTGTCTCTGCCTCTCTCTCTCTCTCTCTCTCTCTGTCTGTCTGTCTGTCTGTCTCTCTCTCTGTGTGTGTCTTTCATGAATAAATAAAATCTTTTTAAAAAATTTAAAAAAATTATAGGTAGTTGCTTGGTTAAATAGGGTTAATAATCTAATTCCTATTACTCCTAATTAACTCAGTATGTTAATAACTACTCTGATATTGCTTTAAGAGAACACAAATTTTAAGAGGGGATACCAGCAAATCCAGGGCACCTGACACGCAAGATGGTTCTATTATGGCAGAATTCTAGCTAAGAGTGACTGGCTTTGGGGAAACTGGGGCCAATTGGCACTGAGGATGCTCATTCCTTGATTGAGTCACACCATGTAGTTTGTCATTGATTTGGTTTATGGCTAGAGTTGGTCCTGAGATCAGCATGTCCCACCATAACCATTTCTAGGTATAAATGATGTAGAGGGACAATTGTTGTTTTTACATACATTTTTTACATACATTTTTAAAATTGTATTTGCATAATTGGCATATAGATCAACAGTGTCCATTCTTAGATAGTTTCCAAGTTAAGCATTTGTTATTGCTACCTTTCAGCATGTCATTAAAAAAAATCCTTTCACGGTATCTACCTATTATCATTGATCCAGATTCTCAAAACCTTAATAGAACCTAAAGCAGAGAAGGTATAAGTCACTGGAGTCTTTATGGTCAGTAAATCTTTATTACATTGTACATGTACCCAATAAAGCCGATATCAATTCCTTCAGCAGAAACAAAAGAAATTCTACTGTTCCATGCTCATTTCCAGCCTCCATGTGACCCTCTACGCTGGATGTCTTCTGTGTGCCTCATGAAGCTCATCTCTTCCATCGTGCATTGTAGTCCATGAGGCAGACCCACATGGCACACAGTGGATTTCCTTGCCCTTTGGCCACAAGTTGAAGCGATGGGAAATACAGGCAGGATTTGGAAGATGGGGAGTGAGTCAGGACCATTTACTTCCATAGATGCCTCCTTGCTAAGCGGCAATCGAGTGATTATGTCCCTCAGTGGAAGGCCAGAGCTGCTTAATGGTCAGTTCCTTTTAATTGCCTCTTGGGTTTCTGTAACCACTCTCTTTTCCTCACCCCTTCAGGTGTGAAGTACTAATGGTTCCCCTGTAGATAGTTCCAGGATATTACACTACCCTGACTTGATTTCCCTAAATACCTTTGTAAATTGTAAGTTTTAATTAAATTCTTCTGAAATACCCCGTTCTTTCCTTTCAAGACATTGACATACATCCACCAACCTACTTTGTGTTTGGGTCCTGGTACTACATTGCACAGAGAAACATCTCAGATGAACTTAATCCTTTCCTTCTGAAATCATGAAAATTATGCAAATATTGAAAATTCCTGGACCAAATGGAGTGATTTTTCCTAATTTTATGACATTATGCCATCTTTCTCCTCCCCCTCCCCCTTTAGGAGAGTGTTATCTGTAGAAGCTTTTGGCTTAGCCCAGGTCCAGAATTGGAGGCAGGCTTCCAGAAGGTATGACAAATGCTCAAGCGTGTCAAGCTGTGACAGTCTCAATGGGCTGAGATTTCAAAAATCTTATGAAAAGGAGACTTTGAAGTGCTTTATTCAAAGGCAGCCAAAGCTTTTATCATCAGAGGAGGAGATTCTAATGTGGCCTGATAATTAGCGTAGGGTGGGGGCATCCACTCTCTCCTAAGGAATGAGATTCCATGGCTGGAATGTTCCCTGAAGTGAAATCTGGCTGCACAAAGAAACTACGTCTCATTCCTGAAATTTATAACCATATTCACCATAGTTTTATGAGCCACAGCATCATTTTTTAAAAAGTCTTGAACCCTTATAGAGCTATTCAAATAGCCATTGAGCCATTGGGACTGAAATAGGAGTTAGTTCAAAGTGGCAGTTCATAAATTAGAGGTGCTGTTGTTTCAAGGAGAGTACATACGTGCCAAGCAAAGAGGCTGATGGACTAGTTGACTAAGTTATTGTTATGCTCATGACTGCATAGGAGTGTGGGGGTGCTGAACAAGCCAATTTTGACTTTTCATTTGACTTTGCATATAATTAGAGACCATGAGCCATCAGACACATAGAGAACACATTTCATGTTGTTTATTCATGTGTTTAACATACACATTTTTAGCTTAAACTATGTACATGAGGGGGGAATTGGTAAATAACTAGGTGGACTATAAGGAATTTCTAGTTTAATAGAGAAGGCCTAAAAACCCAGAATTATGATGTAATGTACTAGCTAAGAGCTTTGCGGCAGAATGAGCAGAAAGGGAAATGTTGTGAAGATGGGCTGAGGGAGTGTGACTTGGGCATAACCAGGGAAGACTTTGTTGGAAGAGGGTATGTATGAATTATTTCTTACTAGACCAGTAGTATTGTCTCAGATGGGTGAGGTCAGGTTGAACTTCTCAGCAGAGAGTTCAGGAAACTCAGCTGCTTAAGGAAGCAGAAAAAATTCAGAGAACTTCAGGTGATTCCATACCACTTTAGAACATCTTATTTGTGGGATGGCATGCCAGAAAGTAGTGACTGAATCCAGGGATTATTAAGTATTAAAGGATCTGGCTTTTTTTTAAGTTTGTTTGTTTGTTTGTTTATGAGAGAGAGAGAGAGAGAGAGCACGCGAACATGTGCACCAGTGGTGAGACGGGTAGAGGGAGACGGAGAGGGAGAAGCAGACTCCCTGGAGGGAGTCTGATGCAGGGCTGAATCCTTGGACCCTGAGATCATGACTTGAGCCAAAGGCAGATGTTTAACCCACTGAGCCACTCAGGCACCCCAAGGGATCTGGCTTTAATCCAAAGGCTAGCAACCCATGTTTCAAAAGGCATTCATGTCACCTGGAGAACCTGTGAACATGTAAATTACTGGGGCCCTGTTCTTTGACATTCTGATTCAGTAGGTCTGGGATCTGCATTTGTAAAAGCAGCCTAGGGGCCATATTTTCAGAAATACTGCTACAGGAGATGGAAAGCCCTAGAAGAGTTAAATGGAGGATGCCCCACATAAGCATATCTATATGGACAATCATTCCTTTGCATTCATTTGACCCTTTTTCTTCTGATTTGACCCTTTTTTGTGTATGTGAGACTGAAGGAAAGTCTAAGGATACTACTGAAATGATCCATGGATGAATGTTTCCCTGGGTATGTGACACTCTCTAGTTGGTCACCTAAGAGCCACTTCATTTATCATTTTGCTATTTATAAAATTGATGTAGATCCCAAGCAACTCCAAAGTATAATTGAAGAGATTAGTAATATCAAACACAGTATGCAGTGGGGGAGTAAAATGGTTCATCTAAAGAACATGCACCAACGGAAGGAGAGTAGCTGATACCTGGGGTCTCAGATGCCTAGCTAGAAGAGACAAGCTTTAAGCAGCTTTGGCTTTTCTGGTATCATAAGGAAAAGTAGGAAATATGTTGAATTACATGTTTTGCATTGTTTAAGAAAAATGGTATTCTGGGGCACCAGGGTGGCTCAGTGCTTGAGCACCTGCCTTTGGCTCAAGGCATGACCCTGGGGTCCTAGGATAAAGTTTTATATTGGGCTCCCCAAGGGCAGCCTGCTTCTCCCTCTGCCTATGTCTCTGCCTCTCTCTGTGTCTCTCATAAATAAATAAATAAAATCTTCAAAAAAAAGAAATATGGTATTCATTTGTTGGAGACAAATACTTTCCTGTTGAAGATTCAAGGGGTGATTTGTATACAGTGATCAAGATCATTTATTGTTCCATAAAAACTAGACAATGTATCCTGGTAATAAGAATGTGACTTTTTTTTTTTTTAAATGCCAGATACCTGACTGAAGAAAGATCAGGAAGTTTGTAATTGCACCTAAGTAATTTTTGATGACAGTACAAGTAAAAGCCCAGAGAACATAGAATGTATAAGATTGCATACATATTGGGCTTCCTATTTGTTCTTACAAACAATATTATATCTTTGTTGTTGTTATAAATGAAGTTATTCAGAACCTTAGTTCTGAAAAAGCAACAGAGGCAGTTGATAGGAGTAAGGATCAGTGTCTCAGTATCTTTGGCCTGATAAAATTCAATATCTAATACATAACACAAGTGACTCTTGAGAGCAGGGGATATGGAATAAAAACATGAATTTCAGCATGAAAAATTAACAAAAAGAAAAAGGAAAATGCAATGAAGATAGTAAAGAGACAAAAAAGTAGAGAATTTTTTATGAATTAGCCTCTTATAACAAGCAAACATTGGGTATTACTATATTCTATCTGTCAAACAGTCACAAGTCCTGGCCCACAGTCAAGAGGGTAAAAAAAAGGAGTCCACCCCTTGGTGCAGGTATAGAAATAATAAAATTGTGGCTACTTTTTAAATTTTTTAATCTTTGTGGTAAAATACACTTAACAAAATTTGCCACCTATTTTAAGTGTGCAGTTCAGTGGTATTAAGTACATTTACGTTGTTACACAATCACTCTCCAGAACTTTTTCATCTTCCAAAACTGAAACTCTATACCTGTTAATTGACATCTCTCTATATCCTTTTCCCTCTGACATTCTACCTTCTGTTTCTAAGTTTGGCTGCTCTGCATACCTTGTATAAGTGGAATCATATAGTATTTGTCTTTTTTTTTTTAAGATTTTATTTGAGAGAGATAGTGACAAAGATAACAGCAGCTACAGCAACAGAGGTAGTGACAGAGCACAAGCAGGGAGGAGAGGGAGAAGCAGACTTCCTGTTGAGCAGAGACCCCGATGTGGCTCTTGATCCCAGAAGCCTGGGATCATGACCTAGGCTGAAGGTAGACGCTTAACCAACTGAGCCACCCAGGTGCCCCAGTATTTGTCTTTTTGTAACTGGTTTATTCCACTTAGCATAGTGTCTTCAAGGTTCACCCACATTGTAGTGTGTGTGTCAGAATTTCCCTACTTATTAAGACTGGATAATATTCCATTATATGAATGGATTACATTTCATTTGTCCATTTATTGATGGATATTTGGACTGCTTCCACCTTTTGGGTGCTGTGAATAATGCTTCTATGAGCATGAGTATATGAATATCTCTTTATGATCTTGCTTTCAGGTCTTTTGAGTATATACCCAGAGTTGGGATTGCTGGCTCATATTATATTAATTTATTTTTCATATGAATTTTCCACCTAACCTATTCTATTCTCTAGCCTGATTTTTTGTTTGTTTGTTTAACGGTATAACTAGAATAGCTTTCTATAGAAGTGCTGCCATATACTTGTGGCTCTTTTTAATTCACCAAGAAGTGTATAGATCATCAGTTTGTTGTAAACATACATGCTTTGATAATTCTTTCTGTGGGTTGGGGTTTAGAATTCAGAGGACATTCCCCCAAAAAATCATTTTGCAAACGATATTTATAAATACAATTTTTCTATAAAGGGCGGAACATAAAAAGATCATGAGAAGAGGCTTTGACATCAGATAGTGTGACTTTGAGTCTCAAGTTGCATTTGAGTAAGTTAGTTGACCAGTCCAAGCCCTGATTTTATCATCTATACAACAGGAATGATAATAGTACTCATGACAGAGTTTTGAGGATTAAATGAGATGATATACCTAAAAAACTACGCATAGAGCCTAACAACATAATAAATGCCCAATAAATGTAGCTCTTATTGTTTTCACCCATTGAAGATTTCTAGTACTGGTAGGCATAACCCTCAAGCCTTAAACTTGTCTTAAATTGTAGCCCTCATCTCCTCAGAGCCCTACACTCAGGATCTAGTGAAGCAAGGTTAAAAGGGTAAGAGATTTGGCTGATGATAATCCTTCCCACAACTGAGGAGAAACAGTGGACATCGTATATAATGGGTGTACACAAATGGATTGTGTGTGAACAGTAAACACCAGTCAGATCAGTGTTTCACAATCTCCTTTTCATTATCATCTCCTCCAAGGGGCCTATTTAGAAATTTTTTCCTAATTGTTCTCCCAAGAAATTTTAATATTTCAGGTGTATATCTGGTTATGTTCTGTGTGTGTGAATATATGTGTGTGTGTGTGTGTGTGTGTGTGTGTGTGGTGTGTGCGTACGCTCATGCTTTATATATTAAAAGAATAAGATTATTTTATCTCCAATCAAACTAAGTTTCACCCCCATGAGGGCAATATTGCCTGCACATTGAGTACGTGCCCTAGACTGTGCCACCTTAGAACATCTAAGGAGGATGAATAAGATCAACCTATCAGTCAATGCCCATTGTTGTCTTTATAACAGATAAAATTAATTAAATAACTCACTGCTATAATTATTGTCTATTATCTTTCTTACTCAGTTGCAAGCCTCTGTGATGGCCGAAGCATAGATCTCTTAGTCATTGTTGAATCGATTCTTTTTTTTTAAAGATTTTATTTATTCATGAGAGATGATACAGAGAAAGAGGCAGAGACACAGGCAGAGGGAGAAGCAGGCTCATTGCAGGGAGCCTGATGTGGGTCTCGATCCCAGGATCCCAGAATCATGCCCTGAACCAAAGGCAGATGCTCAACCACTGAGCCACCCAGACATCCCTTTTGAATGGATTCTAATACAAAATAGGCAACTGATACTTCTTAAATATATTGGTAAGGATTTTAATGTCTAGGAGGGAAATGAGAACAAGACATGTAAAAGTGAAAGTATTCATGAGCTCGTTTAGGGTCTTGTATGAGGAGTAGCAAGAGACAGAAGGAACTGAGGTAATTTTCCTTTACCCAGTGCAGATTTAATCCTTCTCGTGAGGAGCTTCCCAGATGAAAGCTTGAGTATGGAACCATGTCTCATTCATTGTTAAACACTTTAGAGGTCTTTACACAATGTCTGCTAAATGGTGGTTGAATGTTGTTTCAATTATGAATTAATAGCTAAGATGGAAAGTCTTGAGAAGAAAGAGAGATATAAGGTCGCTTCCTTTTCTCTTTCCTATTTCATTTATTTAAAGATACATTTAGAATTGCCTGTATTTAGATCTTTTAAAAGAAGTTTTTCCAAAAGAAACATTTTATATTTGAAGATAAAGAATCTTTGACACTAATATTTTTTTAATATAATATGCTAAATTGAACCTCAGTATTTTTTTCTCTTTTCAGTTCATCTAAAATATTACAATTCTTTTCCCTTTTTACTATAAAATAGATTCTAAAGAACCAATTATAACCCCCTTAAAAAGTAAAAGGACTGTAGGGAGATTAAAAAAAAAACTAGAATGAGTTGTATATGTCAGTTCTCTTTTTTGCTACATTTTTGTGACTACCATGGGAAGACTATAAAATCTTTAAGTCTGATTTTGGTGGAAAAATTCCCAACAAACTCCCCCCTCAAGGAGTGATCAGTATTATGGACAAAAGAGGGTATTTCTTCAATATGTCTATTTGATTTTATTTTGTGAGGCAACTACCTTTGTAAACCACACTAACATGTCAGAAATATGAAACTGTCTTCAGTTCACTGCCCTGTAAAAGATGTCTGGCAAAGAATAAAAATAAATAAATAAATAAATAAATAAAGCCAGGAATGCCTGAGTAAGTCATTTTATTTTTTATGATTCAAGCCCCCAAAAGGTCTTGAACTGTCAGATTTATTGTCTCTCCAATTTTATGACTTTTAGTTGTATTTATTCTTTGATGTTTACCATCAACTGTGCCTACGTGTGCCGTGGTCTGTGGGATTTCATATTGCTAAATCATTTTTTAAGCTTTAGTTGTAGCTTCTATTTAGCATCAATCCCCAGAGACATGCCATTAACATGAATCATTTTTGAAAGTATTTGGTGCAATATGAACTCCTTGTTGAGCCAATCACTCATTGCGATGGAAAGAAATGATGTGACCTTCTTAGAAATACCCATCACAGTTAAATAACCCAGGACAGGACTCAAGTCAGGGACTTCTGATTGGGGTACCCCTATCGGCTTAATATCACCCCCCAAAGCAGGAGATGGGAGATCAGTGCAGCTTCAGGAGGGAAAAAGCAAAAGAAGGGGACAGGGAGAGAGACAAATGCTGACCCAAACCACAGCCACTTTTTTCCTATTTCTTTGAAGGTTATTCTCACAGCAGGTACTTCAGTGACTATCATTAACACTATCTGAACGTATTTTTTCCTAACATTCCATTTGAAACCTCCAACCATCTTTTCTTTTTCAACACAAGAGTTTACCTCTCTGATTTCTCTTCTCTGCTATGCCCGCCCTCCCTACTTGTTTGTTTGTTTTCCTCAGTCCAGACTCTATATTTAGCTGCTCAACTCATTCAAGATCTGGAGAGTCTTATGATGGGCTAAAAATTTTTTCAAAGAATGGAGTTAATTAACATGAGCAGTAAATTTTTTCCTTGGTTTATACCAAGTATTTAGATACTTTCAAATCATAAGCCAGTGTAATGACTTCTAGATTATTCCTATAGGTGGCCATTCTTTCTCTGTTTCTATTTAGTTAACTCTGGCCTCCAGACTTTCCCCTCACCTCAGGTTTTCTAGCTTCTTCCTTGGATGAATAAATACAAATACACTACATGCTATGATTAAGAAAAGACATATAGGTAATATCCTAAAGGAGGCGGCAGAAAATTACAGCCTACAGCCACAGCCTTGCCCATTAATTTATGTATTGTCTGTGGCAGCTTTCACTCTATGGCAACCATTGAGTAGTTGCAACAGACTTTATGGCTCTCAAAGACTAAAACATTTGCTATCTGGCCCTCTATAGAAAAATCTGCAATTTTAGGTTGTACCTATTCACTAATCCTATTTACTAAACAAACAGTAATGATGGTTTTATTTCCTGGGCTCATCTCAAACTCAAAGTTTAAACTGTTAACAAAAATATCAGAAAATGTTAGGAGAAAACTGAAGGAGATAATTTCTAATTTCATTTTGATTATCTGGCTCTATGCTTTTTTATATCTTTTTAGTTGTAATTTTGTTTTCTATTTAAATAGATTGTCACTAAATTGTAAAGGAGATAATTTCTAACTTCATTTTGATTATCTGGCTCTATACTTTTTAGTATCCTTTTAGTTGTAATTTTGTTTTCTATTTAAATAGATTGTCACTAAATTGCAAAATATGAAATTTTGTCATGTATATAAAATTTGGGGGATAGTCCCAATTTCTTAGTTTTTGTCTAATTGTTCCTGTATGAATTGACAACATTCAATATTATTTAAAGTTTGTTGGTTAAGTAAAATGTCTGTTTTTGTTTTAATCTGCATTTTTTGATAAATTGTGAGGCTGAACAGTTTTTCCTGTTTATTAGTTACCTGTACTTATACTTTCTGAATTTTCCTTACATCCTCCATTTACTTTTCAAAATAGGCTTTTGCTGAAATTCTTGACTAAATTCATTATGCCCTTTATTTCTAGTATGAATATTTCCAGTCATAATCTGTACTCCCACTAGCTTTACTTCTCATGGAAGAGGACACATAGAATGCCCTAAGCATATAGTTTAGTATCTTCTATGTACTTTATGATGTTAAAACATAAAGATGCACCTAAGACAATGGAAATTATCAAAGAGTAAGCATATTTAGGAAAGAAATGCTTGCTAAAAATTTGGATTTTATATACTAAAAGTGAATGTTTCTAATCACTGAAATTATAGCAAATTGTATTTCCTCTCAACCAAACAAGGAACTTATTATAGTATTTCCCATGGTTTGAACTTTCTTTCTTTTTTCTTAAGCTTAAACATTCTTTAGGGCTCATGTGATTATTTGGCATGATGCAGTATAATTGAATGAGATACTTACTTCCAGATGATAGATGCCTATGATTGAGAAGAAAGTGCTTTCTTTAAACTATATCTGACTTATGAAGATAAAAGGCTTGTTAGTGTAAGTAGCTTTAGATCTAGTCAATTCTAAAAAAAGGAAGAGTAAAATATCTAGCCATTCTAGAATATTTGCATGACAAGTATGTGTGTATGTTTGTGTGGCATGGGAAAAGGAGAGACTGTATAACATACATGGTCAAGTACATGCACACACATACATACACACAAACGCACACATACACACTGTAGAGAATGCAATGCTCCATGGTAGAAATGCATACAGATACCCTACTGATATAATAGAGATTTTAGTTTTTAATAACCAAAAATAAAGCTAATGGGCAAAGGTAAAGTTCACTTTCTTTGCAGGAGAAAAGCAGTAGTTAATAGTTTTAATTTATGGGAGTCACATAGAGAGTTATTTCATGTTTATGTGTCAGAGAACAGGGATATGTATAGCTAGTTTCCAATGGTGACCACCATCAATTGCTTCCTTCCCTGTATGTGCTTACTGTTCTGCTTGAATCCAAGCTGGCCTAAATGATTTTCTTGATCAATCAAATCCAGTGGGGATGACATTCTGAAACTTCCCAGGCTACATTATAATAGCCCTGTTAGCTTCCTCCTAAGTTCCCTGGAATGTTGATCCTTGGAATACTTTCTTCCAGAACCCATTTGTCATTTTGTGAGAAATGCAAGCTACATAGAGAAGCTATGTGTAGGTAGTGCTGGTTGGTAATCCCAGCCAACAGCCAACATCAACGCCAATCACGTGAAAGAGTCATAATGGATATCGTGTCTACTTCCGCCCTCTGTTCCTACTCAGCCTCCATCTAATTGTAGGTTCCTGAGAGCCTCCTAGCTAAGTCAAGTCAACACATAGAATTAAAATACTAAATTGTTGTTTTAAGCCACTGTTCATTGGAGTGCTTTGTTACAGTGGCAAAAGATAACTGATACAGTACAAAACATTTTATGGTAACGATTTTATAGAAAATATGTCAGTAGGATAAGTAGGCTTAATATATCCCAGAGAGAAAATTTTTCTACTTTCCCAACCTCTACCAAAAAATACCTCCCAGACTTGAGGAACATCTTTCTAACTTTCTTAGTGAGTGAGGTCTGGGCCAGACACTATACGATAGAGCCTAGAATCTGGATTTCAGTGCCTCTCTAGGCATGCAATATTAGTCAAGTTTGTAAATAGTAAATGGAATATAAACTTCCAGGGTAATTCAGACATTTGAGGAACACAGCACTATAAAAGAGTAGTAAATTGAACAATTAGAAAAGATAAAACAAGGAACCAGTTTAAAATATATTTAAAACAAACATAATACTTAAAGAGAACAATAAAATGCCTAATTGAATATAAAAAGGATCCCCCAAATAGAGAAATGATATAAAGAGGGAGAAATGCATGCACAAAAATCATTGAAGTTTTCCCAAAAGTAAAGGAAGATACTGAGCAGAAATGAACAGAATTCACAGGAACAATTAAAAATAAGTAACAAAATAATAAGACCCATATTATTAAAGGCAAAAAACAAAACAAAACAAAACAAAAAACCGGGCACAATATATACATGAAACAAGTGTCAGACTAATATTAGAGTTCTCCATGGCAATCCTGGATTAAAAAAAAGAATGAAATTAGCAGAATGACAACGGAGAAGACTATTTTATCTAGAGCTCGTATCCAGATGATATTTCTTTTAAATGTAAAGTCTAAATAAAAATAGTCTTATTTGTAAAATGCCTCACAGAGTTTTCTCTTCAAAGACCTCCATTGAAGCGTTCTTTGAGGAAGCTTTCCAGAATATAGAGAAAAAGATTCAGGCAGATACTATGGAATATATGCAAAGTAAGAATAATAAAATAATTCAGAAAAGTTTACCATTTTCTAAAGAGTAAGCAACCGACAAAAATATATTCAAAACAATGCAGAATAAAAGTCTAGATCAGCACTATCCAAAAAAAGTCTCTGAGATGATGAAATGTTCTATTTTTGTGCTCTATATATCTATGGAACACTTGAAAAGTAATTCATATGACTGGGAAACAATGTTTTTAATCTTATTTTAATTAACTTTATAACTAAATAGCCACATGTGGCTAATAGCTACTATATTAGTGAAGTTCTAGATGATATCAACATAGTGAGATTGGTAAAAATAGAGAGGGTGTTAGGTAAAAGAGACCCGAGGGGCTTAGAGCACACAAAAACACTTACCTAGTTTAGAAGAAAAATTAGAATCTGCTAAGATTAAGAAATGTATAAGAAAGAGTAAAATATAGGTATATCTTAATAAATCTTAATATCTTAACAGAAAACAGATGAAAACTAAAAAGATGTAATTTTCTAACCAGCAGTTTGAAGTTCAATCAGTTTATATAGAAGATAAAAAAGTAGAAACATAACAGCATAATAGAAATACAGAATGTCAAAAAAAAGTCCCACTATATCAAATTCCTATGAATATAATGTTATCATGAATATAAAGTTTAAACTCACCATTTAAAGAAATTTTCAGACTACATTAAAAAATTCACCAACATGTTACCTACAAGAGGCATATTTAAAACAATAATATTCAGAAAGTTTGAAACTAGAATGATAGAGAATGCTAGATAAGTATAAATCTAATATAATCTAGCTTAGCATTTTCTATATCACACAATATGGGATTTAAGACTAAAACCATGTAAGTAAAAGAATAATATTATATTAGGGGAAAACTGGTGTTTTTCATATATATATATATGAAATAAATATATATACTATATATAGTATACTACATATACTATATATAAATTGTATATATAAATATATATATTATATAGTATATATAGTATATATATAGTTTTATATATATATAAACTAGTGTATCAAATGTTACAAATATATATAGTTTATATACATATAGTTTACATTATGTATGTATATAAACTAGTGTATCAAGATGTTATAAATAGTGTCAAGAGTCAGAAAGAGGAAAGGATTGTCTCTTCAACAAAAGGTGCTGGAAATACTAAATATCAAAAGAATGAAATTGAACTTTTTCCTTAAATCATATACAAAAAATCAACTCAAATGGTTTGAGACTTCAACATAAGACCCAAAAGTAAAACTTCCAGAAGATAACATAGGGGAAAAGCTTCATGACATTGGTGTTGGGAATGAATTAATAGCTATAACACTAAAAGCACAACAACAATAGCAAAACTAGACAAGTGGGACTACATCAAATTAAATAACTTCTGCCTGGAGAAAGAAATAATCAACAGAGTAAAAAGGCAACATTCAGAACGGGAAGATATATTTGAAAAACTATATATTGGAAAGGGGGTTAATTTCCAAAATATATAGGAATTCAAAAGTAAAAATACAAACAACCTCATTTTTAAAATGGGCAAATGACTTGAACAGACATTTCTCCAAAGAAGACATACAAACAGCCAATAGGTTTATTAAAAGATGCTCAAGGAGCACCTGGGTGGCTCAGTCATTTAAGCATCTGACTCTTGATTTTAGTTCAGGTCATGATCTCAAGCTCCTGGGATCAGGCCCTAGGAAAAAGCCCTCTGTTGGGCTCCATGCTCAGCAGGTAGTCTCCCTTTGCCACCGCCCTGCTTGTGAGTGCTCTCTTTCTCAAATAAATAAATAAAATCTTTAAAAAAAGATGCTCAATGTCACTAATCACCAGGGAAATGCAAATTGAAGCCACATGAAATGTCATCTCACACTTGTTTCAATGGCTCATATCAAAAAAAGGCAACAAGTATCCATGAGGATGTGGAGAAAAGGGAACCCTTGTACACTGTGCATGTAAATGCAAAATGGTGCAGCCACTATGGATACCAGAATGAAAATTTGCCCAAAACTTGAAAATAGAATTATCATATGACTCACCAATCCCACTTCTGGGTATTATCCAAAGGATTGAAAAAAATATCTTTAAGAGATATTAGCACTCCCATGTTAATGGCAGCACTATTCATAATAACCAAGATGTTGAAACAACCTAAATGTCAAGGACAGAGAAATGAATAAAGAAAATGTGATAGACATACAGTGGAATATTATTCAGCTTTAAAAAAGAAAAAAAAATCCTGGGACACCTGGCTGGCTCAATCAGTAGAGCACACAATTCTTAATTTATGGTCATGAGTTGGAGCCCCACATTGGATTGTAGAGATTACTTAAAAATAAAATCTTCAAAAAGAGAAATCCTGCAATATGTGAAAACATGGGTAAACATTTACAACATTGTATTAAGTGAGGTAAGGCAGTCACATATAGATAAATACTGCATGACTCCTCTTATGAAGTATCTAAAATAGTCAAATTCATAGAAACAGAGACAGAGAAGAGGTTGCCAGGGAGAGGGTGAAATGGGGAGTTTCTAATTGATGAGCATAAAATTTCAGTAATAAAAGATGAATTACTTCTAGGGATTTTCTGTACAACTTTGCCTATAGTTAACAAAACTATATTGTACACTTAATAATCTGTTAAGAGAGTAGATCTTATGTTAAGTGTTCCCACCACAATAAAGTAAAAATAAAGTTGTGACAATCAACATAACCATATATATAACTAAACTACAGCCTCAAAATACAAAAAGCAACAAATGATACAGCCCAGTAATAACCACAACTAAAGTGATCGTATCTTGGTTTCTTTTTTTTTTTTTTTTTTTTTTTAAGAATTTATTTATTCATTAGAGAGCACAAGCAGGGGGCAGAGACAGAGAGAGAAGTAGACTCCCTGTTAAGCAGGGAGCCTGACACAGGGTGGATCCCAGGACCCTAGGATCACGACTTGAGCCAAAGGCAGACGCTTAACCAACTGACCCACCCAGGTGCCCCCATATCTTGGCTTTTAATATCATTGTTCAATAAAAGGAGCCATGGCCTTTATAGAAATGATTTATTGTAGGGCTGGGGAAGGAAATATATAAGATGAGCCTAGAGCATGTTGGAGAGCCACAAAATAAGAAAATGTTTTAAAATTTCCCCAAACGAAACAAACAAAACCCAACCCCCAACTGATGTGGGTTTATCAGGAGGCACAGGAGCCAACTGAAAGAGTATCTAATGGCCAAAGCTGGAACAACTAGAGCAACAGAAATAAAGTAATATTGGATTACTATGCAAAGTATAAAATAAATATCCATGAGTTTATACTGCGATAACTAAGTGATTGAATAAATAACAAAAGAAGAAGAGACACATTGTCCATGCAAAACAATCTCAAATAATTCCAAATAATTTATGTAGAAATTATGTAATGGTACAGTGGAGAAACCTGACAAACTCTTCTTCAGCCAGGTGATCAAGGTCAATATCAGCAGTCATGAATCATGTTGATATGATGTGATGAAAATGTCACTTTATGCCATGATCTTCCTCCAAAAACTTCATAATGTCTGACTAATGAGACAAAATCCAACAGAGGGACACCAAAACTATCAAGGTCATCAAAAAACAAGGAAGGCTAAGAAACTCTTAGTCTGGAGAAGCCTAAGGAAACCTGACAAAGAAATGCAATGTGGTGAGACAGGAAAAAAGACATTAAGTAAAAACTAAGGAAAGCTATATGATTTAGTTAATAAATGTATCAATATTAGCTCATTAATTGTAACAAATGTACCATGTTACTATACAGTGTTATAGTAGGGGAAACCATATGCAGGGGTATATAGGAGCTCTCTGTACTTTCTTCTCAATTTTTCTGTGAATCTAAAACTTTCCAAAATGTAAGTTTATTAAGGAATGCAGCAAAAAACAGTTCGAATTGGGCAAATATGTCAAAAATTTACTTTGGAAAAAAATTACTTTGAATACTTTAACACATTCAAGGAACTTGTAGATCAAACAGACAGATATTAACCAACATGCACATTCAGAATAAAAAGAGAATGTGCATTTTTGTGCATAAAGGAAATATTCATAAAAACTTGACCATATGCAAGGCCACAAGACTCAGTCTCTAAATCTGGCATAGCAGAACACTCACTTCCAGATCACCTCTTTCTTTGTGCTTACTCCTCTCTCATGTGACTGAGTTCTCGCTGTTTTTGTTTTTGTGTTAAGATTTTATTTATTTATTTGACAGACCGAGAGAGAGAGAGACAGAGAGAGAGAGAGAGAGAGAGAACAAGCAGGGAGAGTGGCAGACAAAGAGGGAGAAGCAGGCTCCCCATTGAATGAGGAGCTAGATTTGCAGCTGGATCCCAGGGTCCTGGAATCACGACCTGAGCCAAAGGCAGACACTTGACCAACTGAGCCATCTAGTCACCCCTCTCATTGTCTTTCAGTACCAGCCATGTGCTGATGCTGTGCAAGAGTCTCTCCCCTAAACTCCAGATTTGTGTATCTGCAACAGATATAGCATCCACTTTTATTTTTCTAACAGACTCTTGAAATTGGCATATCCCCAAATCAAACATATACTTTTCCTCCACAAGTTCATAAATGACACCATCTATCCAGGTGTTCAGGCAAAAAGCAAAACAAAATAAAGTACATGTAGGAATGAAAACCTCTTTACCTTATGCCACATAATACTGTTGGCCCTAATTTCAAATTATTAATGGCACACTGAAGATTGACAACCAAAGTAGATTATTTTTTAATATCCCCTATCTGTCTGACAAAATCATTTTCAATAATAGTCATTAAATAAAAAGATAATAACACTGAAGTAAAAAGAATAGTAGTAATGGTAAAAAAAGAAATGCACTGATTTCTTTTTCTTTCATTGAACTTCACATATAAACTTATGCCAAAAATAAATATTACAATTAAGAAGTAAAGAATAAAATACAAATTACATTACACAAAGGAAAAAATGGATTAATATTATTTGATTTACTAAAAAAAAAAAAAAGACAGAACTAGGGGCACCTGAGTGGCTCATTCAGTTAAGTGCTGACTCTTGGTTTCCTTCCAAGGTCATGATCTCAGGGTTGTGAGATCCAGCCATGAGTTGGTTCTGGGCTCAGCAGGGAGTCTGCTTTCCCTCTTCCTCTCCCTCTGCCCCTTCCCACTCTTGAGCACAGGAAGGTACTCTCTTCTCTCTCTCTCTAATCTTTAAAAAAGTTAAAAAGACAACTATATATATATATTTCTTGCATTAATGAAGTTTTGTCTCCACTTTGGCAAATTTATCAGTGACTTCAACAAAGTTGATTTTCTTCATCCATTCATGGTTAGTATAGTAGAGCCAGATTTGTCAATCTTTATAGTTTAACAAAGAGCACTATAAATTTAAATTACAGGAATTAATAAGTGCATATATGGCCACAAAAGTCTTAAAGATAGAATCCCATTTCACAATGAAACACAGACTTTTAAATGCAAAAACTTCACATGCACACTGAATCGCAGAATTGAAGTCATTCAAGTTCTGCTCTTTCATCTGTTTTTTAAGATTTTAATTATTCATTTGAGAGAGAGCACGAGAGCACGCACAAGCAGGGGGGGCAGCAGGCAAAGGGAGAGGGAGAAGCCAACTCCTTGCTGAGCAGAGAACCCTGATGCAGGGCTCAGTCCTAGGACCCTGGGATCATGACCTGAGCCAACAGCGGATGTTTCACTGACTGAGCCACCTTGGTGGCTGCTTTTTCATCTTTATAATCATTGCACTTTTGCTTATTTCAAATCTGTTGTTGAACTGCAGGAACAGGTGGTGCCTCTGCCCCACCCAGGGATGGAGACAGGAAGTGCTCCGAAGACAGCACAGGTGGTTCCCAAATCCTGTGTGCAACCGTGCTTTCAAAACCAGTGCAGGCGGCTGGGTCTATCCAAGTGTGTTGAAACCCAATTGTGTAACAGAGTTCTCTGAAATAACTTCCATCTGGCATATGATGTTTATTAAAGGATAAGAAATAAAAATATACTCAACTGGAGCTCCCAGGTATATTATTAAGGCTCCACTGAACTGCAGCAGTTGTTTAGAATTTGAAGTAATAAAAAATCCTTTCTCCAAAGAGTATTTTATCACTGCCATTGTTTAAAGTTGCAGGGATATAGTGACAATAAAAAGCAGACCGAATTTTGGTCAGTTTTAAAGTCATTTCTGAGTTCTCAATAGATAATCCCCCACTTTATCATCTGTATCTGGAGCAGATGGCTTCCACCACACCAGTCTTGGGATGCCAGTACAGATTACGTCTAGAATCCAACTATTCTCTACTCCTCGTGCTACTGGCTCAGCCCAGGAAGCCATCATTTTTTGCCTGGATGATTGCAGCTGCATCCTAACTTTATAAATGGACTTGCTGAGGGATCCCTGGATGGCTCAGCAGTTTAGTGTCTGCCTTCGGCCCAGGGCATGGTCCTGGAGACCCAGGATTGAGTCCCACGTTGGGCTCCCTGCATGGAGCCTGCTTCTCTCTATGTCTCTGCCCCTCTCTGTGTGTGTGTCTCATGAATAAATAAATAAAATCTTAAAAAAAGAACTCTTATATAAATGAACTTGCTAATTAAGCTTTTCACTCTCTTATCCATTGAACACAGTTGCTGAGGTGATCTTCTAAATGGAAGTTAGATCAGCTACCCCTCTACTCAGAGCTAAAGTGGGATTGCATCTCATTCAGAGTAAAATCCAGTGAAAAGACAAGCCACAAACTAGGAGGACATGTTTGCATATCATATGTCAGATAAATGTATCCAGAATACATAAAGAATTCTCTGAATTTTGTCATAAGAAAAACAATCCAGTAAAAAGAGGCAAAAGGCTTGGACAGTTCACCAAAGAAGATATAGAGATAGCAATAAGCATATGAAAAGAAGCTCAAGATCATTCATCATTATAGAAATGAGAATTAAAACTGCAATATGATACCACTCAATACCCCTCAAAAATCTGGGTGACCATCCACAGTGTCAGCAAAGATATGGAGCAATTGGAACTCTCATACACTGCTGGTAAGGGTGTAAACAGATACAGATTTTGAGAAATCACTGGGCAGTTTCTCCAAAAATTAAACTTGTATCTATGCTTTGACTCAGGCATTCCACTTTTAGTGGAATAACTTTTAATAACTTTTAATTATTATTAATTATTATTAATAACTTTTAGTTATTACCCAAGAGAAATAAAAATGCATGCCTACATGAAAACTTGTACATGAATGTTTATAGCAGCTTTATTTGTACTTGTGAAAACCTGGAAACCTGGAGGCAACAAAATGTCTACCAAGAAGAGGATGGATAAACCAATTGCAGGTTACTCATGTGATAGATGCTACTTAGTATCAACAAAAAATAAACTATTGAAAGATATATAACAATATGGCTGAAATGCAAGATAGTAATGTTGCGGAAAAAAAACATACAAAAAAGAGATTGCATTGTATGATTTTATTTGTACTAATTATCAAAAGTACAAATTAATCTATAGTGGCAAAAGGTAAATCAATTGTTGCCTGGCTATGGAACAGGGCTCCCATACAGATCTCTTCTCTCTTCTGGGGCCCCAGAACCTGCCAGAACCACTGCCATGTGGTTGTTGCTGCTGCTGCCACCCATCTGGACCCAGCTGACTCTTGGGCTCTGCCACCCATCTGGACCCAGATGACTCTTGGGCCACCAAACAGCCCACACCGTCCCACTCAAACTGCTAGGTTCATGCCATGAACATGGGCCTGAGTGCACACTTGTATGAGCTACTACTCCACCACTACTGAATGTCTCCAGTGCCGACTGCTGTTGGGTGTATCTCCTCTGCTCATATGCATGCTATGTTATCCCATCTGACTTCTCTTACAAAACACAAGTTCAATGATAAAATGTTTTCAAGATGGTGATAGGAGAGCATTAAATCCAGGATGGAGCCCTTCTTGACTATAGAAGTTGCACACCAACAAAGCCATTCTGGATTTTGTGATGTGAGGAAAATAGACTAATCATGCACTCTTGTATAAGAATCAACTAATGCACACATCCCAGAGCAAACCTGATATTGTTTAGTCAGATGTACAGATTTAACTACCCAGTAGTTCTCCACTGCATATATAATCCAGAAAACATCTACTCTAGGTCCATAACAAAATGTGTGTGAGGATGCTTATTAAAACATTACATATAGAAGTAGAGAATGGAAAGACAGTGAGGCATCCATATCCAATGAATGAATGAATGAATGAATGGCAGTGGAAGCATGCTATGGAGCGATGAAAGGAAATGAGCTAGATCAATGGTTCTTATCCTGGCTGCTCATTTGAGGAACTTTTAAACATTCCTAATGCCTAAGCCCCTGTACCTAAATTAATTAGTCTCGGGTGGAGTTTGATATTTAAAAACTCCCCAGTTGATTTTAGAGTTGAAAACCATTGAATAAGATGGTCATAGACCTATTTTAAAAATTAAAATACATCTTATTTATTTTACATTCTTTAAAAATTTAATGCAGGGTATTTTTTTTAATGCAGGGTATTATAAATCAAGGACACAGACACAGATACAGACACAAACATATATATGTATATGTTTATGTGTGTGTATACACACACACTCACACACACATGCACACACATCCCAAAAGATGTTTCTTTAGGATATACATATTAAGCAAGGTAGCATGATTGTCAGAGAGAGTGAGGATAATAAGGACATGTCTAGTATCAACGAAGGGAGTAAATGAGAAAGTAGATTTCTCCAAATTGATGATAATGGAATTTAATTCTCTGAATCTAGGTATAAAATAGGTAATAATAGTTACTAAGGACTGGCCATGCTCAAGGAATTTTGCTCTCTAAATACCTTAATCATATTATTTCATTTACTCCTCATGTGACTCTGTAACATAGGTGCTGTTTTATCTCCATTTCACCGATGAGGAAATGCAAGGCCAGGAAATGAAATAATGCACGCGGCATCACCAGGCTTCATGGCTGAGCTATGTGTGACCCCAGGCAGAGGGCGCTAGAGCTCTGCTCTTGACCATTGTGATTTACGCGTTTCCTATGAAAGAAGGGAAAGAGAGGAAAGAGATTCCTCATTTTTTATTTACTGTCAAGTAAATCTTGAACAAACCAAGGTTAGGAAGTTAGCAACTCAAGGGTGAAAGTTGAAAAGTACGTGTTTAGGACAAAGGAAAAATGATGAGAAAATGGCACTAATCTGAGCATAGAATTATGACTAGAAAGACTAAAAATCAAAGAAGGATAAAAAAGGTAGAAAGTAGGGCAGCCTGGGTGGCTCAGTGGTTCAGCGCTGTCTTCAGCCCAGGGCGTGATCCTGGAGACCAGGGATTGAGTTCCACGTTGGGCTCCCTGCATGGAGCCTGCTTCTCCCTCTGCCTGTGTCTCTGCCTCTCTCTCTCCGTCTCTCATGAATAAATAAATAAATTAATTAATTTTAAGAGAGGTAGAAAGTAGACAAACTTGTTTGATAAGAATACCACAGAGATGATATGCCCTTCTCGGGTTATCATATAATGAAATGCACAATGTCAGTATGTTTTATTACTGGTGATGTGAGCCTTCCTCACTGGGGTTTGAGTAGTATCTGCTAGGTATCCCCAGGGTAAAGTTTCTGTTTTGCCCTCTGTCTTTAATACTATTACTATTCCGAGGGAGACACATTACGATTTATGGAGATACCCTGCTTCTGATCAAATGTTCACCTGCTAATTTTAGTATTTGTCAGTGGACCTTGTCTATTACAATATTTTCAGCTTTCTTGATTCCTTCTAAACTTAGTGATTGGAATTCTTCTGCAAAGAAGAGCTATTCCATTTATTTATTTATGTACGTACTTACTAGCTTACCTTCTGACATCAGTGTGGCCTTGTTGATATTTATTTTATTCTATAGGTTATATTACAATACTATCATTTCTTGTTGTTGAACTTTGCTCAAATTATTTCAGCCATGGCCTATGAGAGTTCTTGCTGTTGCTTCCTGGGCCTTTTCTACATGCCATATCTTTTTATAAGCAGTTCCTTAATTTCTGACAAAGGTATGCCAGGCTCTTCTAGTATTTTCTGAACTCCACACCTGGAATCAGCTACATACTAAGGTGTTCTTGGATCATTTTATTTAGAAACCAAGATCTGAGAGCTATATATCTTCATTACTACTGTGGTGTAGCTAGTCCTAGGTCCTCTCAGCAGACAGACCTAGAACACGTGTGTGTGTACATACTAATCCATGAGTACACACACATGTATATTAATTTCAGTACCAATCTGCATATATAATAATAATAATAATAAACATGAATTTATATGGATACTGCCCATTCTAATCCAGCAACACTGAGTTCACTTCAGCTTTCCCTGTTGCTAGTTTTAACTTCTTTCTCCAACAATAAGAAGCCTACAGAATTTTTAGTGATTTGTTCAACTCTGATATATTCATAAAGTAGTTCCAGAATTCTCAGCCCATATCCTAGTTAGGAAGAAAAAAAATACTTCCTTGAATACAATAATCATTTTCAGTTCTTTTTGCATTTTACATTATAACATCTAGTTTGGCTTTTTTCACTTAGCACAATAGATTCAAGATTCATTCAGGCTGTTTCATGTATCAATAATTTATTACCTCTTATCGCTGTATATTGCTTATTCATTTTATGGATATACCATTCTGTTTTCCATTCATCACTTAAAGGATGTCAGGATTGTTTCTACTTTATGGCAATTATGAATAAAACTCCTATAAACATTCACATATAAGTTTTTATGGAAAAGTATGTTTTTCTTTCTTTGGAGGAAATATCTAGAAGTAGATCTATTGGACTATTGGTAAGTACATGCTTAACATTTTAAGATATGGCCAAATTGTTCTCCAAAGTAGCTGTGACAATTTGCTTTCTCATCAATAGTACATCAGGGTCTGACTTATTCTACTTTCTCGCCAGCATTTGGTTTCATAATTATTTAAAATTCTAGCTACTTTAATATATATGTATCTCATTGTGATTTTTAATTTGCACTTCCCTAACATGATTAATGATATTAAGTATATTTTCATGTGTTTATGGCCCATTGTATATCTGAAGTCTGTCCAGACCTTTTGTCCATTTTAAGTAGATTGTTTGATTTCTTCTTGTTGAGTTAAAAAAAAATTCTAGATGGAAGTTATTTGTCAGCAATGTGATTTGATTTGCAAATATTTTCTCTGTGATTTCTTTCTTCATTCTTTTAACAGTGCCTTTTGCTCAGCAAAACTATTGTTGATAAGTACAAATTATTGGTTTTCAAAAAAATTTTTGACTCATGCTTTTGGTGCTCTATCTAAAGATCTTTTTGGATAGCTCAATATCAAAATTATTTTCTTATATGTATTCTTTAAGAAGTTTTTATAATTTTACTTTTCATATTTAGATCTATGACCTATTTTGAGTTAATGTTTTTTTAAGGAAAAAGGTATGGGTATAGGTTCATTTATTTGCATATGCATATCTACTTGATCCCATAATATTTGTTACAGAGATTATTTTCCCTACATTGAATTATCTTTGCACCTTTATAAAAAAAAACCAGTTGACTACATGGATATGGATTTATTTCTGGGCTCTCTGTTCTTTTATATTGATCTCATGTCTATTCCTCCTGCCAATACCACACTGTCTTGAACATTGTATATTTGTAAGTCTTAAATCAGATAGTGTGAGTCCTCCAAATTTCTTTTTCAGAATTGTTTTGACTATTCCATTATTGTCCAAGGACTTAATTTTGTATGAGTTTAATTCCTTTAAATTTGTTAAGACTTGCTTATGACACAGAATATGGTCTTTCTTGAAGAATTGTTCATGTACACTTGAAAATAATGTACCTTCTGTTGTTGGATCAAGTGTTCTGTAAATATCAATTAGGTCAGATTGGCTTGTAGAGTTTTTTGGCTCTTTACATCATTAAGTTTCTGTCTACTTGTACTAAAAGAAGAGGGTTACAATATTTAATTATTATCATGGGCTTGTATATTTTTACAAACCAGAAATTAAGAAATATTTTGCTTTATGCATGTTGAACTCTGTTGTTAAGGAATTGTTATGCTTCTTGGAGAACTGACTTCTTTATCCTTTTATAACATTTGCCCTGGATAATCTTACTTGTTTTGAAGTATACTTAGTCTAATAGTAATGTAGCCACTGCAGCTTTCTTGTGATTAGCATTTGCATGTTTTATCTTTGCCCATACTTTTACTTTTAACTTATCTGTATCTTTATAGTGGATTTCTTGAGACAGCATGCAGTTGGAACTTGCTTTTCTACCAATCTGACAATATCTTTTATTTAATGTATGTGTTTAGACTATTAACATTTAATGTAATCATTAATGTGATTGGTTTAAAATCGATCTTCTTGATATCTGTTATTGATTTATTCCATCTGTTCTTTGTTTCTCTTTTTTCTCCTATTTCTCTGACTTTTCTTGGGTTAGGTAAGCATTTATTATTATTCTATCTCATCCTAACTCTTAACTTACTATTTATACATTATGTTAAATATTTCAGGGGTTTCTGAAGGGTTTGCAAGGTACAACTTTAATCAATATCTACCTTGAAATACCATTATACTACCTAATGCTTAATTAAGGACTTTAAGATCCTTAAATAGTAGATTCCAAATTCCTCCGTCTCAAACTAAGACTTATGTTTGCTATAAACATGCAATACATTGCTATTTTGTTCATTTCATATTTTAAATGAGTGGACAAATTTAACAGAAGGCAAGTTCATTACATATTTCTAATCCTAAAATTCTTTTTTACTGGAGCAAATAACAACTAGTAAAATGGCTTACTATTAATGAAAACATTAGCAAACATTGTAAAATTGTAAATGGGAATCATATCTATTAATGATAATGGATTGCAGTAGGGTTAGAAAATATAAAATATAGAAGTTTTAGAAATTTTTAAAATTTATTTATGAATGCACATATTTTATAAATTTTATGTCAGTTATCTATATTATTACCTGAAGCTAATACATAAATTATATATGAAAGAACCTGTTGAAAAATGGCCCTTTTTGACTTTTAATGATTATAAGACAGAAAATAAATTCCTAGACCCTTGTTTTTAATTTTTTTTAACAATTTTATTTTTTTATTCATGAGAGACAGAGAGAAGCAGAGACATAGGCAGAGAGAGAAGCAGACTCCCTGCAGGGAACCCAATATGGGACTCGATCTCAGAGTCCTAGGATCATGACCTGAGCCAAAGGTGGACACTCAACCACTGAGCCACCCAGGAGCTCTAGACCCTTGTTTTGAACTGAAGCATTAAGACCTAGTGATGCATTAAGAATTCTCCATTCTTGGGAAGTTAAATTTTCTATTGGGCAACATTCTCAATAGAAAATAGAATGAAGAGTAATAGAATGAAGTAGGGAGGGACAAGATTGAGAACAGCCCAAGGCTGGCTATAATTATGGAAATAAGTAAATGATGGGAAATATTTTCATTTTTTAGTTCTTATCAGAGATTCATTGTATTTGGATATAAAACATGGTAACTATCCCATCATAAATTCAAAGCTACAGTTAGATCAACATATAAAAAACTACTTCAAAAAAATAAAAAAATAAAAACTATGTAAAATGAAATTGTTTTATCATTTTGAGTTCTTTATTTCCTTTATAGAAAAATAAATGCCAGTTGGGCTGCAAAATATAGAGGATTATCTTTTCTCTTTATAAGAGGTAGCAATGTGATTATTATTTTATGGGGCATTTGATTTGGGGATTGAGAGAGTGGTCTTATTAATACCAGACTTCCCTGGCCAATAATCTTATGACTATGGAATATATGTGGGTTTTTTTTAAGATTTTATTTATTTATTTGAGAGAGAGAGAAAATGAGCATGAGTGGGCGAGGAGCAGAGGGAGAAGGAGAAGCGGACTCCCCACTAAGCAGGGAGCCCAACATGGGGCTTGATCCAGTGACTCCAGGATCATGATCTGAGCCAAAGGTAGCTGCCTAACCCACTGGACCACCCAAGTGTCCCTGGAATATATGTTTTATGTAGAATTTACATTTCAAAAGGATTTTATATATATTTTATATATTTATTTTTATATATTTATTCATTTATATACATATATATGCATAAAATCCTTTTTTATTCATATTATTGAATGTTCTGTTCTTTTTCAAATTTTTTATTCTATTTTTATCTTTGTATTTTTTTCAGTTTCAAAAGCTTGGATAATTTGTAATGACATGTCTTCCACTGATTCTTTCACAGCCTATGTTAAGACTGCTCATGAACCTATTAGTTTCATTCTTCATCTCTGTTACTGTGCTTTTCATTACTAGTATTTCCATTTAATAATATATTATAGTTTTTGAATCTCTACTGAAATTCCTCATCTGATCATGTATGTAGGTGTTCTTCCTATTCCATTATATCCCTCAGCAGGCTAATCATAATTAATATTAATCATATTATTTAACATATTAATCATAAAGCCCACCTCTCAGTTTCAACATTAGTGTCATTTCTAAGTCTGGTTCTGTTGATTGCTTTGTCTCTTGGCAATGTGCTGTTTTGTCCTGCCCTCCCCCCCTTTTTCTTTGCTTTGAAAATAGCACATCCTGTGCTGGACAGTGGAGAAAGAGATAAGTAGTTTTTATACCTGCAATTGGGCATGATGCCTTTCCTTCTGCAAGGCCTTTTTTATTTACCCTTCTAGTCTTTCATATCCATATTCAAATTAATCCAGCCAAGAGTTGAAATGTATTCCAGGTTTGTTACTATGGTTACTCACAGGGCTTCAAATTCCTGTAGTGATACTTTGTTTTAGGTAGGGACTGGCTGGCCAGTAGGTTTTACTTAATACCTGCTTCATCCTCAGCTTCAGTTCTTCCTTTTGCATTGTGCCTCAGACAATGTCTGTCTCCATAATCTTTGAACTACTCCAACAGTATTCTTTTGTTGCTTTTAAACATATATTCGCTAGTCTCTGTTCTGGCTGAGTCTTGGTCATAGCAGGTGCTGTGTCTGCTGATCTCAGGTGGAGCCCTTGACTGTAGTTCTAGGTCCAGCTCCTATTTCTGATTATTCCCTAAGGGTAGATATGTTTTGTTTTCTTTTCCTTTCCTAGGCTACAGTGGGTTTTCACCATTGCCCTCAGGGTGAGAGTGTTGGCTTTCCTTCACCTCATAGATTATAGGTTTTTTTTTTTTTTCACAGGAGATACAAGGAGAGGGTTTGGGCTAGACATGTGCTTCTTCCACAGTGACTGTTGTTTCCTCTCCTAGGCCTCTCTTGGGATTCTCCCAAGTCCTTCTTGTAAAATCAAGATAGAGTCTACAGACGAAATCTTGAAAAAAGGAGAAACTCTTCTCCTTTATATCTCCATATTCTATGGCTCCACAGTTTCTCACCAGCCTACTTAGCCTCTACCAATCCATAAATTATTCTAGATTAATCATTCTTACCACTATCCACACACATCTGTCCAGGTAAACAAGTACTGATGTCCCACCTCTCCCTCCATGCATCTGTCTCTCATTAGATTTCATCTAATTGGCTTCCAGAAACATTGGCTTTCTGATATGTTCAATAAAAGTCATGAACTTGCAGTTTGTTTGACTTTTTAATTTTACTGTTGTTGTGAGTTTGGGAGTATAGATATTACCAGATTTCTACACCTAAGTGGACACTGGAAGTTTCTTGACTCCTTTGAGATAATTTCTAAAGTTAGGTTCAGAGTAGGATAGGTGGAGACACTGGGAAGATAGCATTTTTAACTTTGGAGAATGAGTTTCTACAGAGCTAGAAGAATAGGGCCACAGCTCTACTTTTTTTTTTTTTAATTATAAGGTTACACAGGCAAGTGGGGGTTTTTTTGTCCTTTGAATATAAATGGTTGTAAGACATATTCCACTGCACCATTGTGAAAAGAAGAGAATAAAACTAACCAAAAATTTTGCTTAATATAGGAAAGCAGAGAAAAAGTTCTTGAAAAAGTGAATCCCTCTCTTTATCTAAAAGATACCAAATGTTGAGATGTCCCTGGTTTTGCCTTGTACCTACCATTATTTATATTTTACTTGGGTGACCCAATCACAGCAAAATTATTACTGAGTAATGTAAAGTTTCATGTTGATTTCAAAAAGGAGAAAGGATTTTCCTTGTATATTAAAATTATATTTACATTACATTGCTCAGTCTGCACAAATCCCAAGAGACAGCTGTCTTTCATGGTTCCTCTTGTTTCCTAAATTTTCTTTAAACAATGTTTATTACCTTCCCTATTAAGTGGAATGATTCTGTTCTGCTTTCATATGTGTGAAGCCCACTGACCACAGTGCTCAACAGTTAAAAGCCCTTCTCTCCACTTTTGGAGACATTTTCTTGACCATATATTGCCTCCAGTATGACTTTTGGGTTTTCTTTCCACTTTAGGTGATTCATTAAAGGATCTCTTCCAAATACACACGGCATTTTCCCTGAGAAAGGTTCTGAATAATAGTCCTATCCATATTATTACAGATATGTGCCAAGAATTGAGAATTTTAAAAGAAATAAAATAGACTGATTTTATTATCCACAGGGTCTGGCTTACATAAATGGGGGAAATATCCTCTCCTACATGGTATACATATATGAACATCTGGCTCAATATCAAGGCCACCTGTTGGAAGTATAAGGAACTGATCTGTGTGTGCTGGTTTGATGAGTATCACAGATTCAGATTCACACATGACGTGTAGGACCTAACAGATGGAAGAGATTAGTTTAAAATTTGTCTTCATTGCCATCATCTTCCTAGGAGATGATTTCCTTTCAAAAACTTTCATATCAATGCACAGCTATCAGAACCACCCACACATGCACACACATCCCACCTTTTCTCAACAGTTTTCAGTTTTGAGGGTCCTTTGTACTCTTTTGTACAAAGTTCTTTGTGCTCTAAGGAAGAAAATTGTTACAAATACACAAGGTAAAAGTATCTTAGTAAAATGTAAGGATTGACATTCAAAATTTAACAGCCTTTCCTTCCTCTAGCATCTTGCAAAAAATATAACACTGCATCATTGGCCCAATGACATACCCCAAAGCATTTGAATTTTTTAAAGAAGATTTTAGAATAAAAGAAAGTCATTCTGTATCATCACTTGGGATTGTGGTATTTAAAGGTCATCAGAAAAGCATCTTCCTGACACATAACATCAATGGCAACCTCTTGGTATATGAGCTGAGGATAATATGTTGTTAAAAGCATTGTGTGACAAATGGAAATAAGAATGTTTGTCGTCAAATATTTTCTGCTGCTTGTACAAATAGAAAAGATAAGGTTCATGGTATTTATTCTTCTGTCTCCTAGTATATATGAACATTCCTATCAGAATTTTATCTTTATAGAGGTATTTCCTGTAAAGATATAATAACCTTGAGTGGAGTTTTTAACCACTGGTTAGGTAAATTTTCATGTTTGTGACTGTCAGAAATAATAATGAACTATACTTCTGGCACTAGGGTGGCAAAGAAAAAGATTTAAAAATAAAAAAAATAAAGAAGCTGTATGGCATCACATGTCATTAGATAGGCCTTTCCATAGGCTTCTGGATGATATGACATTACCTTTACAAAATAATCTGTAAGCAGTTTTATTTTTGTGAAATGATAAATGATAGAAATATTTAGATGATCTTTAAATATGAATCTATGCACTTTAGAAATGTATCAAAGGCGCAGTTGCTATAGAAATTAGGATAAATTAAATGAAAAATAGTTTCAGTGTATCTTCCTTGAGTAAATTTTTAAATTTTGTAAGTTCTGTTTTATTTATAATGTAGTTTATTTCTCCAGGTAAAATTAGGTTGGAGCGAGAAGATTGTGAAATCTCATGTTCCACAAGGGTCCGCTGAGCAAGTCAAAATAGAGTTCGATCTCCATGATTCAAAATCTCCCAATGGGTAAGTCATTTAGCATGTCTGTATTGAGAAAAAATATTTGCAGTATGAAGCATTTACATTGGGTGTTGATTGCTAAGGACAGTTTTAGTTGTGAAAACTGTGGTTTAATTAGAATCCCAAATATTGTTTAACATCTCATTATTTGATATTAAGTTTCAAAATATTTAGTACTTTCCCTAATATACCTTTTTTTAAATTATTCACTACTCTATAAATATACGTTGTAAAAGTGACTGACATGGTCTAGGTCCTGGGGGAAGATACGGAACACACTCAAAAATTTAATTGAAGAAAGTTAAATGAAGGGCACATCTTAAGGGGTGTGAGCTGGGATAAGAGAACATATATGCAATGGTTACAAACCCTGCAGGAAACCATTGCTACATAGGATGGAAGGCGCAATGATGAGGGAGAAGCATTTAAGGAAACTGGAGGGAGCTTGGAGCTAGGGAAGAGGCACATCCTCTTCCAATGGGGCTGTAACCCTGCTACTCAGCCCTGGCCAGAACCTCTGTAAGGAAGAGATGGTAAAAGGTATAAATACTCCAACTTTAGTTTCCCCTCCACCTTAACTTTGGTCAATCCAACTGAACACCACAGAACTAGGAAATATGACTGATGTACTCCATAGAGATCCACCACCACAAGGGCAGAAAACAAGGCAGAGAATGGTAGAAAATGGTTATGAGGGAGGATGATTGATGGATGTTTCAACATAGTATCCATATATGAATGAGATCATTTATATGAGTGTGCATGTGGGCGTGTGTGTGTGTGTGTGTGTGTGTGTCTCTGTGTGTGTGGAGAGGGGAATTCTCTTTGATGTCAATTTGATCTCTTTGGGTTTTGACCTCTACATTTCCACATTCCTTTGCTCTGCCTCACTTAGCCACCATTCTCAGTCCTACCCAAGGGTTTTTCATTATCAATAATGCCCCTACTTCTAATTCTAATTTCCAGCATCCCAGAGTTTAACCATCCTCTCCTATATTTCCAGTATGTTTATTCTAATGTGCCCACTGCAAGAGTTCTCTAGTCTCATTAAGACCTACTATGAAAAAAAAAAAAGAAAAAAAAAAGACCTACTATGACTTCGTATGACCTTCCTCTCAGGTTCACTTCCTCTTCATCTTGCTTAGATTCCAAAATTCTCATTATAATATTTTCTTTAACATCCTGAACTCCCCTATTCCCTCCTCTCTTTATTGTAGTTAACTGGTAATACCTCAGCCTTTGTTAAACCCAAGCTCACATCCAAACGGACTGACTCATCTGAATACTGGTATAAAAAAAAAAAAAAAAGTACGCAACTCATCTGACTGATTCTGACTTATGTCAATGACCATAAAGTTTTAATAGGCACTCAAATAAAAAAAATAACAGAAAAACAAAACTATCAATAATGTGTAAAATAAAAAAAACTCATACTTTTCTCATATACTAAGAAATCTGGAGGCAAGTAGCTGCAGGTTAATTCCAGACCCAGCAATGTTGATCATTGCTAGGTTGATCATTGTCCAGAACTGGATTCGTGCACATTCTTGACCAGGGACTAGGTGCACCTTCCCTGAAATCAAGTATTCTCTTTCTAATTCCTGAACATAAGGGAGTGTTCTGTTAGCAAAGATGAAGTATATAGCAATAACTTACATAGAGAAACATCATCAGAGAAAACAGTTTCTGGTGTAAATACATTATAGTTCTTTCTTTGTAGGACATACAGACATATACACTCTCATTTTCAGACTCACAGTAACTAAGTTTGGGCAGTGTATAATAGCCATAGCAGGAAATAAGAATAAGGAATGCTGAGAAATCATAACAATCTGTACTAATCAGCATCTACTTGTGCTAGATGCTATAGGAAATGTGGAGAAATTCTTTCATAGAATTTGAATCTAGAGACTCATCTTTAAAAGTAATATTATAGTTCATAGATTTAAATATTACCTTAGCTATTTTTCCTTTAAAATGTGTGAAATTCATTTATGATAAAATCTATTGATTTTTAATCAAGTTTAACTAGTTGATTTAAAGTGTAATTAATAGACAAATATATAAAAGTTCCAGTTAAACCTCCGTGAATGCATTTACTAATTATTAGTGCCTTTTGTAGACAATAGCTAACATCTAACCACTTGCTATAATGTATATATTGTTTTATCTATCTAATGTAATATTAAGACTATACGATCCTTCGTTAAAATTGATGATAGCTGGAAAAGACAGCAGACTCTCATTTCAGTGATGAGAATTACTCACCCATGTTTAGTGGCAAGTGAATTTTCACTGGCACCAGTCTTTGCTAAGTATCTCCCATGTTACCACCTGTTATCAAATTAAAGCTATGTCTAAAGCAAATGCTAATTTTATAAAAGGAACCTCAGGTAAAGGGAACAGAATAGGTACAAGCGTGATATCAAAGTGCATTGCTTGTTCTGAATTTTTACAGTAAGTGAATATCAAATAAATGTTACTCCCTCTCTTGACAAAGATTTGTAACCCATAATTATATTGATACATGTGCTATGTCAGGGGCAGCAGTGAAATTCATAGTATTTTTATGTGAAATGCACTGTTTTATTACATTAATTCACATTTAATGTGTACACAGTAATAACCATAAAGTATGATAACCAAAGTTATATATTTTCTTCAGAACATTCATTTAGAGAGCTTTCAAAAGAGTCTGAGGAAATTAAAATATCAGTCAGTTTACCTGCAGGATATAGAGCAAAAGCAGAAAGCAGTATAATATCTTTTATAAGCCACCTGTTCCTCCCCATATAATGTTCTTACTTCTGGCTGATAAAATACAATAGTCATAACTCTGTACATATTTTTTTAACTATGGTACACAAAACAAAGGTTTCTGGAGTGAAGGAAAATATACTTCCATCAGTAAAATTGCATTACTCACATGATTATAAGCAGGAGGCTTGGAAGTAAGAGAAAACAGTGAAAGCAGAAATCCCAAAGCCCTTTCTTGGTAATGGGCCACAGAAAGATGACGTCCATAAAAACATGAAATCTCTTATAAGAGGTAGTAGAAACCCAGGGAGTGTTGAGAAATAACAAATGAGCAAGCATCCAGAAAACAGAACAAGAATGAAAAATCTTGGGGCCATATCGAGGGCCAGAAAAATAAAACAACACAGCAGGATATAATGTTCTAAAATCTGTGAAAGAAGAAACCAAGTAAAGCCAATTTAAACTGGGTGAACACAAAATGGTTTCAGAAATACAGGAGGCTGCCTCTGCCTTTTTTTTTTCTTAATCTTCTAATACTTGAATATTCTTGCTGTCTATTACTCTGCTCTGGTATACACAAGGTTGATTATTCCAAATTAAGGCATACTTTAAGACCCAGTTTATATCCTATGTCCTTCAAGTCATGACAACTACAACGCCTATGGATTCTTCCCATAGTTGAATTCCTAGTATGTTCATATTATTTATACAGTCTGTTCATTAATTCATTCTTTCAATCACTCAACATTTTTAAAAGATTTTATTTATTTATTTATTTGAGAGAGAGAGAGAGAGAGAGAGTGAGTGAGAACAGAACATGAGCAGGGTGAGGATCAGAGGGAGAAGCAGACTCCCCATTGAGCAGGGAGCCTGATGTAATGCTTGATCCCAGGACTCCAGGATTATGACCTGAGCTAAAGGCAGACACCCAACCACTTAGCCACCCAGGTGCCCCTCAGTCATTCAACATTTTAAGAAGCATTTTCCATGAGTCAAATGTGGCTTCAGTTTATCACCAAATCATGTTTTATCTAAGACATGGATAGTAGTAAAATACATGCAGTTGGATATTTTTGTCATTGCTTAAAGTAGTCTTTAAAACACAAATCATGTACACATAATTTTTTAAAATTTAACCAAAAAGAAGGAGTAAATCCTCTTTCTTCACTGCAACCTTAGTCTCTCTCATCAAAATAATCAGTTATTATTTTCCTGAGTGTCCATTTAGAAAACAGAATATACATACTGGTTTATGCTTTTCTAAGACTATATTTAAAAATCTAAAGAAATGGGAAATAAATATATATTCATACACACACATGCACATTCATATGCTGTTCTGCATACTGCATTTTTCTCTTACTCTCTGTGTATGATTTGACTGACTTTAAGCCATCATGCACATCTTATGAGTTGGTCTTCATCATCAAACCCATCTCCTCTCCTTCCTGGAGTCACAGCCAGACTACATTTCCAAAACTCCCTAGGGGTTAAGAGTGGCCATCTGAGTGAGTTCTGGCCAGTGGAATGTGAGTTGAAGTGATGTGTGTCACTTCTGTATCCATTCCGTAAAAATATCCATGCATGAGACTCCCCTCATTTCCTATGTGCTAACTGGATGTTACTGACCGTGAAAACCAGGTATTGATGATGGCAGAGCCTCCATCAGCCTGATGTGCGAAGGACTGCAAGGAGTCCATCCCCTTGACCCCTTCCCCTGCTCCTGTCTTGGGCACTCTCACTGGGCTATAATATGAGCAAGAAATCAATTTCATTGTTTTAAGACACTGAAATTCTAGAATCAGTGTCAGCAGTTAATATTATCACAAACCTATACACACAGGCAGAGATAAATAATTGTTTTTGAATGTCTGAGGAAAACATAGTTCGTTGTTTGCAAGAACCATTATTTAAGCTCTCCCTTGTTGATAGGCATTTAAATTGCTGGCAGCATTTGTTATCAATTATATTATGAATAAACTTGTACATATGTCTTCATTTCTGAGTATCTCCATAAGATAAATTTGTAGCAGTAGAATTGTGAATCAAAGGTACATAATTTTTAAAAATCTGGTCCTGTATAGCTATGCTAACTTTTCCTTTACATTATTTGTTTCTTTCACTATTGTTTAGACATGGCTCCTTCTTCAGATCTTCTTCTTGGACACTTAGGTATTATAAAATTATTAACACTCTTTCAATCTATTTGGTGAAAAATAGATTTCTTTAGATTTGCCTTTTTACAATTTTGAGTGAGATTGGGTATCTTTTCCTAGTGGTTTTGGCCATTTGTATATTTTATATAGCCTGATTGCTCATACCCTTTGCAGATTTCCCTACAGAGCTATTTGTCTTTCTTATGTTGATTTATGACAGAACTAGAAGCTCCTTAAGAGAGATCTTGTCATATATTTCTTGTTTTAACTTTTAGCACAGGAGCTAAATACATTTGAGCACTATTTGCATAATTAAAAATATTTACAGTGTAGCAATTCTTACCATCACTGCATAAACAGTTATCTTCCACATTCTCTGGAAGTGGAAGCAGAGCTGGAGAGAGTTAAATGGTTTACAATGGTGAAATAAGCACAGATGGGAAGAGAGGAGTAAGGACCTGAATCGCTAGAATGAGATCCTGTGCTTTTTCTAGTACATCACTAATTCTTATGGAATGATTTTTCTGTGCACACCTACTAGTTTGCTAAACCAAAAGTATCCAATATCATCATCATCATTATCCATCATCTACCATTTATTATCAATTATTGAACATCTATAGATGAATGGCGCTAGCAACTAAATAAAATGGCTTATAAAGGAGGTTCTCTAGAGATACCTGCAAAAGACCTTTAAAAATACAATTCTTTCTAAGACTATGCCCAGCAGTGAGATCTAGGTAAATTGTTAACAATGGTCACTGGTTGATTCCAGAGGTTATAAAAATGGAAGGAACTGGTGAATCCTATTTCAGTCATTCGTAATCCATATGAAAGCACATTTTATATACACTTTATGATAGGTGCTGAGAATACAGTGAAGAACTGTTAAGTTTCTACTCTAGAGGAGCTTATATGTTTCTGAGGAAAATTTTGAGGCAAAATTATCACTAACATACAATCCAGGATTCCTTTTCTATAATTCTCTATAGAATATAATGGGGACACTCAGAAAGGAGTTAGTTATTGCAATTGAAATTTCTGGGAGCAGGTTCAGTAAAGAGATGGCACTTGATCCAAGTATTGGAGATGAGTAGATTTCCTACATAGGAGATTTTAGATACTTTGCTGAAAATTGAGCTATTGTCTTGATCATTAGTTATCACCTATGTCAGACACAATGTCCTGAGACACATGAAGCTAAATATAGTATGACAGCAATGTCAGACACCACTTGGCATTATTAGTTACCAGCATTAGAATTTAAAAGGTGACAGAGTATTCTATTTATAATTTTCATGGTCTACAACAAAGAAGGAACTCAATAAATATTTGTTGGATTTAATGGATTTCTGAGATTCATATAGACTTTTCTTGGAGCTAACTAGAACTTAGGGCAATAAGTGCTGTGTCATTAGTTATATCTCCTCATGAAACAGAATCAATTTAGAAGGGAAAAACTAATAGCAAGGAAGACATCACAAGCCTCCTAGTGGCACTTGTTCTTGTTAGTGGCTCTCAGGAGGTAAAAACAGAAATCACAAGTGGCAGAAGGTAGATGTTCACCAATGATTTACATTTTCCTTACTGCCTATTGCTCAGGATATGAAATTGTCAGGGGAAAGTGACTCCCCAGCCAGAGGCTACATATCCCAGGCTCTTTTGCATTCATGTGAGACCAAATGGTTCATTCCCAGCAATAGAATGTGCTTTGAAGTGATATGTGTCACTGCTGATGCCCCTTGTACTTAAGAATGTATCCATCCAACTTCTAGCTGCTAGCACCGCATTTCTTTTCCTGAAGGCTTTGTCCTCCAGGGCCTGCTTTGCCCACTCATGTAACCACATTAAAAGTGCATGGAAATTAGCATCCCTTGGAAATAGCTGTTAGTAAAAGCCTGGCAAGATGGGTATAAACCTATTAAACCTATCTCCTTCATTCTTCAAGAGGGATAATTCTGGGTCATGTGATTCACACTGTGTCTCAGAATTTCCCCAGAAGGATCAAGCTCTGATGGCCCCCAATGGCACCTTGTTTGCTAACATGCCCCATATCAGTTACTTTTTCTTTCCTGTCTCACTTCCTTCCTTCATTCCCCTATCTGCCCTTAATCCCTGTCTCAGAGCCAACTTCTGGACAGTACAAACTAAGAGAATATATTTCCCCTAGATCCCATGTTTCTTTCTCTTGTTTTACTCACTTGATTAGTTGGACTACAACCTCTAGTAGCTTTCTAGAAAGGAGCAATAGAAAGAATAATTTTTGAGATCTTGTGTGCCAAAAAAAGTCATATATTGGATTTATAATTTAGCTATCTGCATGAAGTAATAAATATTGTCATATTTAATATTTATTATATAAAATTATAATAAGTTCCAAAATTATTATCACTTCAACTTTCAAGTGTTTTATTCCATTGTTTTCTAGCTTTGAGTATTGTTCTTGAGAATCTCACTATCATTATAATTCCTCACTTTTGTATGTGATTTGCTCTCTTCATGTAAGATTTCAGAATATTCTCTTTAACTGGATTTCCTACAGTTGAATGATTATATGCCTTGATGTTGTTTATATGATTGTTTCTTCATTCTTTGATCTGGGCTCTCAAGGGACTCATAAACTAGAAACTGTTATCCTTCAGATCTGCCAATTTTTCTTATGTTATTTCTTTTTAATTTCCTCCCTTTTTTTCTTGTTTTCTCTCCCTGAAATTCATTATTTGTATTTTTGAGTTCTTGAGTAGTTCTAAAATTCCATTTAAGATTTTTTATTCCTTCATTAATTTTTGAGACACTTTCTCAACTCTGTCAATCCTTCTATTAATTTAAATCTAGCATTATATGTTTGATTTCAAATGTCTATCATTAAAATGAGAAGTCCTGGAATTACAGTATCTAAATATGTGTGTTAAGGGAAGGTCATTGAAGAGGAAACAAGAATGTGTTTAAGGTGCATACTTCCTATTGACAAAGATTCAGTAGCCATTGCAACTCCCCTTGCTTACCTCACTCCCAAAATTGCTACTGTTAATAATAATGATAATGATAGCTGTCAGTCTAGTCAGGAAGATGGAACTCATTCTAGTTATTTCAAACAGAAGGAATTTAACAAAGGGAATTATACATAAAATTGTTGGAAGGACTGGGAAATCAAAGAGGGAAAAGGCGAGATGTTATTCAGAGATTAGTAGCCTACAGGTACTACTATCTAGTTTAGTATATCTCCAGAGCTAGAGGGACAATAGGGTCAGTGCTGTTTTATGGAACCCACATGGGCTGTGCTGCTAAGGGTGCCAGGGTGTCATTAGCATCATAGATATTATCAAAACCACCACTGTTGCTCTGCAGGAAGCCAGGAGTTTGCACTCCTGCTGACTCTGCAGGAGCCCTGGAGCCCAGTCTTGCTGATGCTGTTGGAATTGCTGCTGAGACTTCTGGAACCCATAGTTGTTTATATCTGCTGTTACAGCTGCCATAAACATGCCACAAATGTAGCACCTGGCAGTCACCTAGAGTTGCTTGCCATGTTACAGCTGTTGCAATCAGAATCAATGAGCCCATGTTTCTGAGGCTTTGGGGATTCTGCTACTGCCACTTCCAGAGACAGAAGCAAAGGAAGAATGGCTTATCCTTTTTCCTACCTTTTATTCTTTCACCAATATCTCCCAATGGTGAGCAGAGGCTAACCACAAACTAGCTGGCAAGGGAGTCTGGGTGATACTGCTTTGAGGCGGGAAAGTTGGGAATGGAGCTGAGAGTCCAAAGATAAGTAACCAACATCTAAATTTTCTGTGCACTAAGTAGATCCAGACTATACTTATATTATCTCATTAAACCTCACAACATCCATTTGAAAGTAGATACTTATTGCCAATGTTTTACAGATGAGAAAATAGTCTCAGAGATGTTGAACAGCTTGCCTAGGATTGCATAGCTAGGAAAATGGTAGATTCAGAACTCTAACTCAGGTCAGTCTCATACAAAGTCTTGAGGTTGTGACCATTTTGCTTCCTACAGACCTTCAATGAACTACCCTTGGCAGTGCAGTCATCCTCTGCATTGGTGACCCCTGTTGGGTTAATGGTTCCCTATGGCCCTTCAGTCCAAGGAAGGTCCCTTATGCTCTTTATTAGCAGCCTTTCACACATTACAGCTATTATCCTAAGTGACACAAAAAGTCACTTGACCCTTACTATTCCAAGTGGAATCCATGTATCAGTACCTGAGAGGTGTTAAAAATGCTGAATCTCAGCTTCCCTCTACTCTATCTCAGACCATTGAATCGAAACCTATGTTTTAACAAAATCTCCAATTGATTCTTATGTTCTCTAGAGTTTGAGGAAGACTGCTCTATGCATCATTTTTCTCCTGCCCACAGTATACTCCTATACCAACGAATAGAGATAGTGGGGTGGGAGTCATAGTCTTACATCATACTTGAAATCACTGTCTCCTTGTAAATTCTGCCTTGACTCTTAAATTGGTCCATTCTGCCAGAGTTTTTCTTCATCTTACCAGTCTTTTTTTCAGTGACCACACTGTCTCCGCTGTGAATCTGGAATGTTTGGGGAATCCCATTCCATCAGATGGTCTTCCCTCAAGTGTGTGCTACTCCAAGGTCTCTTTGTAAGTCTCTGAACCTCATATAGACCTGTCCAATTGTCTAAAGATATGATTTAATGCTTCTGAATATGGTACAATAGGAGAGAATCCCGCCCTCCAGCATCTAACATAGCAGGAAGCTTATTCTAACTAGAACACACTAGATCACACAAGGTATTCCCTTTGCCCACCTAATTCCCATTCTAATTACACTATTCATTCCCTATAGACAGGAAACAGATGGTGTGAGCCAGCAAGCAAAGAGAAATGAGAGAACATGTCCTCAACAGCTTTCATTCTCCTCTGTTTCTTGTTCTTTTGTCTGCTCTTCATGTAACACCAGTCTTCAAGTCCTGACTGCCCCTCCACCGTGGGTGATGAAATTACTACATTCTGCTTATGTGATTACCTCCACTTGGTTTCTGGGAGCTGCTGCCAAAATCTAGACATCTAAAGAGCATGATATGAATAGACTTTTCAGGAAAGCAAGAGTCATATTCTCAAGCAATACATCAATGTTTATTCTGTTTCTTGAACAGCTTCTTAATTCTCATTGGAGTTTATTAGTCACCCTTGTTCTCAGTTGATTAAATTTGTTTGTAGTTGCCTCCAAGATTATATTGACAGATATTCCTCCTTACAATTTAATAGCAACGTTTTTTGCAGAGTATGAGCTGACATGATAAGACAAATGGAGAAAGTGAATGCATCACACTGTATAGATCTGATTCATTTTTCCTCCTGTCTCCTTATTTATTTCTGCCATGATTGGGAACCAAATGAACAGGACGACAACTGGTTTTTGTAAGATAACTATTATTTTTGATTTATGGTTTCATATTTTTTAAAGTAAACACAATAAATATAAAAATAAAAGTTACTTGGTATAATTTGTAGAGTGACTATATTTTACGAGTTAATTGTGTTAGGCTATGTTATGACTGGCACAAATTAAAAGGATATGGAAGAAAAATATAAGATTCTTTTAAAAGTATTTCTGGTTATATGTAGTTGTCTCCCCTTAAATCTGAACATTTCTGAGAAGGAAGAAGAGTATAAGATATGCAGCAAAAGAAGGCTCCTGAGCAATTCTGATTTAATTTGAATAACACAGTAGATATATTACATTGATAACCTTTGTAAGGTTGTAAGGAAGAGAAAAATCAAATAACTTTCAGAAGGATAGAAGAAAAAGTTTGGCTGTTCTTGTGGTCTCACAGTCACTTTGAATTACACTGTACTTCAAGAGTAGGTTGCATATTGCTCCATGTGGAGAACTGAGCAACACTCCAAGTCAACCACGACTGTCTTTGTTTTCTAGCAGCTAGAGCCACAAAAGATGTATGAATGGTTGATTCACTGCTAAACACCATGAACAGCCTGAAGGTTGGAGCCTATAACATGGTTCACTTAGCTCAGCATTTTGCCTTTCTCTAGGATGGTTGATCTGATGTCTGTTAGCAGACTTGGTGTCTTTGCTTGGCCCAGGTCACCAGCCATGGCAGCTTTGCATGGAAAGCACCACAACCTGTGATCATGAGTATGGTTTTGTAGATTCTTCTATGGATTCTTCTCTATGGAAGCACATATGATTTTACAGATTCGTCTCTGTCCAGGGATCAATGAATCCTTTTTTCTCCAAAATAGAAGAATTCTAATTAATTTGACTTTTTAAAAAACTGCCATTTGGGTGTCACATAGATCATCTATATCCAAATACAATGTTATTCCTATAAGAACAAGGATTTGTCAGTTTTGGTCACTGTTGTATCCTCAGTGCCGAGAGCAGAGGTTGGCATATGATGGGTACTCGATAAATATCTGTGAAAGGAGTCAGTAAAAATGAAGCAATGGTTATTTAATACTTTCAGCTAAAGCCAGGAACAGGATGTACAAGGTAGCCTCAGTAAATAGAAGATCTGTGTGTTCTGCTTCTGCCTTTTTTAGTTCCTAGGATGAGGAACGTTTATAATTGCCTGCCTTGTAGGTGTGCTGAGAGGATTATTTAGGTGCTTTAAGTACTACAGAGTTAGAGAATGCTCCACTCAATTGAATTCTGTTTAATTGGTTTATTGTGTTTGTGAAGTTCTTAGGGGTATGAAGAAATACAAGACTCTTATAAGGCCCTTAAGGAGATTATAATCACCTTATTACTCTGATGTATTTACCCCTATAATCACTCTTTCTCCATTGTCTCACTCTTTATCTGTTCTCCCTTGTGAGGCTGGAACAAGATGGATAAGAGTGCCATCCCAGTTAGCTTGTGTGTGATGGGGATTCTAATGGGAAAGTGGGGATAGTGAGTCCTAGCTGCATCAAATAGGCTTATCTTATTGTAGTAGTAGTAGTAGTAGTAGTAGTAGTAGTAGTAGCAGACGACAAAATAGCACTTGGAAATAAGGTGCATTTTGCTATATACTGTGCAAAAATAAAAATAGAAAAACAATCTTAAGATCAATATCTGGAAGGTCTAATGAAAGATAGAGGCAATACCTAGAAATGACTCAAAGAGAAATGTCAGAAGTCAGGTTTTCAATGAAAAGTTTCCATTCATGGGTGGACACCATTAACTCATCATACACTTAAAAATTTGGATTTTACTCTCATCAATACAAACTATCCTCCATGGGTTTCCAACAACATTCCCAATGCAATGGCAGTTTCACTATTGCTCCAGTCCCTTCTTTCGAAAAATCTTTCCTTTTCAGTTATTCTCACCACCACATGACAGTCCTATCTAAGATGACAGCCAAATTTTCTTTGCTCAAAAATTAGTTCTTTGGTTTCCAGGTAAAGATGATTCATTGAGAAAGTACACTTACCTTCCACCCCTTCACATTAAAGTCACAGTAAGGATATAAAGCTCATAAGAGTGAAGAGAATGAAAGGAGTGATATAGCGGATAAAAACATCTGTTCATCACGGTAATTCAAAAATGAGTCAAGAGTGATGACAAGTGAAACCAAGTGGAGGAAACTACTGCCTTGAATGCACACTGAGGAGCTCCAATATCGTGGAAAGGACAACCTTCCCAGCAGAATCCCACTGAGCCACCCACGTTCCCCTAGACATACACATTGTAAATGGGTGAAAGTGACTTGGATGAAAACTCTTACCACTCTGGCATATGGAATGGACACCAGGATCATAATAGATGCCTCCCTACCTGCTCCCTCTGAGAAGCCTGCCAATGACAAGCTCCACCCAAGTCCCCACAGCTAACAGCCAAGCTTCCATCATTTACACTTGTGATTGGATTGCCAAGGCCACTTGAGGAAAGCCTGGATTACAATAAACAGACTGACAACCTGACCCAAGAAAACATTTGTATAATATTAATTAGCATTCTCAAAGAATGCAACCAAAGAAATTGCTGGTTCCAAGACACCCAGGTGTGTCTCAGCAGTTGAGCCTGGGTGACTCAGCAGTTGAGCACATCAACTCAGGGAGTGATCCCCGGATCTGGGATCCAGTCCCACGTTGGGCTCCCTGTGGGGAGCCTGCTTCTCCCTCTACCTATGTCTGTGCCTCTTTCTCTGTGTCTCTCATGAATAAATAAATATATCTTTAAAAAGATAAAGTTAAACATGAACCTACACTATCCCACTGTACATTATACATTGTGCATTCTATAGCTATTCCATACCTATTAATCAAAAATAAATAAAAATAAAAAATAAATAAATAAAAATCTATTACCACACAAAACTCATATGCAAATGTTCATGATATATCTATTCACAATCTGCAATCCTTTGATCTGCAATCAAAGAATTCTCAAAGAATTAAATCAAAGAAGACTTAGTAAGGCAATATATTCATAAAGCGAGAATAAAATGATCTTTAAAAAACAGAAAAAAGAGCTTCTAAAAATTAAAAAAGAGATTCAAGAAATATTTTAAAAATTAAAATCCAGGGACGCCTGGGTGGCTCAGCGGTTTAGCGCCTGCCTTCAGGCTAGGGCGTGGTCCTGGAGTCTGGGTATCCAGTCCCATGTCAGGGTCTCTGAATGGGGCCTGCTCCTCCCTCTGCCTGTCTCTGTCTCTGTCTCTCTCTCTTTCTCTCTCAGGAATAAATAAATAAAATCTTTTTTAAAAAAAAATTAAAATTCAGGGACACCTGGGTGGCTCAGTGGTTGAGCATCTGCCATTGGCTCAGTCATGATCCCGGGGTCCTGGGATCGAGTTCCGCATCAAGCTCCCCGCAGGTAGCCTTCTTCTCCCTCTGCCTATGTCTCTTCCTCTCTCTATGTCTCTCATTGATAAATAAATAAAATCTTTTTAAAAAATTAAAATTCAGTAGAAATTTTGAGTGACAAAAATATAACATCCCGAATATAGTTATGCATATAAAATTGAATCCCTCCTTGCTAGCATATACAATAATAAATTACATATGGGTTAACATCTTAAAACTAAAAAGTATTCAAATCATTTGAAGACAGTTTAGGAATAAAACTTTGTGACTTGGAATATAGGTTGATTTATTAATCCAGAACCCCTCTCCTATTGTCAGTAGTACCATTGTTGCAAAATATCCACAAAGGTCAGTTTGCATGTCTAGAAGATTACATGCAGTATATTTGTATGCATATATGTCCACTCACACATCCACTCCCCGACATATATAGATCTCTTTCGGTTTACTCAAATTATATCATACTGTATGCATTTTGTGGGCTTTGTTTTTGCTTTTTACTTAACATAGTTTAGTAATCTATTCATTTTAACATATATTAATGAACCACATTTTAAAAATGTAGTTAAATGGAATTCCATCACTTATATGTCATACCTTATATAGCTAGTCTCTTTTTTGACTTGCATTTATGTTGTTTTTACATTTGTGATGTTACAAACTCTTCAGTTAACATCTTTGTAAATGTATAATGGTAAAATCTTAAAAGTATATTCCTAGCTGTAGAATTGCTGGGTTAAAGGATCTGTTCATTTTCAGTTTGTATAGCTACTGCCAATTTGTCATTCAGAAAGCCTGCACTCATTTATGATGTATGGGAGATTGGTTCTCACGATTTCTGGACCATCATCAACCTTTAATTTTGCCAATTCAGTGGATGTAGGGTTGTATTTCATTGTTTAGATTTGAATTTTTTAAAGAAAATTGAGTGGAAAAGGACATTTAAAAATGCCATTCATATTATATTTTCTATAAACCATCATGCATATATTTTGCTAATTTCCTTTTTGAGTCACTTATTTTTTTCTTATGCACTTGTAGAAACTTAAAAATATAAGAAATAGAACATTGTGCTCTATTGTGATAAATATCTCCTCTAGCTTGTCTCTTGTCTTATCAACATTTTTAGGGAATAATTACATAGAATAGACTATCCATTTAAAGTGCACAATTTGATAAAGTTTAATGATGTAAGGTCATAAAACCATCATAATAAAAATAGAGAATATTTTCATCATTAAAAAAATGTCTTTTTACCTCTTTGCTGACTATCTCTCCTCCCTTCCCAATTCCAAGCAACCACTAATATTTTTGTCAATGTAGATTAGTTTTCATTTTCCAAAATTATATAATGGAATCATGGAGTATGCATTCTTGTAACTGTCCTCTTTCTCTCAGTATAAGAGTTTTGATATTTGTACATATTGTTGGAGGAAAAAGGAGTCTTTTTTTTTAAGATTATTTATTTATTTGAGAGAGCAAGCACAAGGAGGGGAGGGGAAGAGGAAGAAGCAGACACCCCAGCTCACTGAGTAGGGAGCTCGATGCTGGGCTCGATCCTAGGACCCCAAGATCACAACCCAAGTTGAAGGCAGACACTTAACTGACTGAACCACTAAGGCACCCCAAGAATCCATTTCTTTTAATCCATTTATTTTGTATTCCATCATATGTGTTTACTGCATTTGGCATTTGTTTCTCTATTTACCTATTAATGGATATCTAGGTCCTTTCTAGTTTTTGGTTATTGTGAATAGATACATAATGAAAATTTACACATGAGTTTTGTGTGGTAATGGATTTTTATTTATTTTGGATGAGTAGCTAGGTATGGAATAGCTATAGAATGCGCAATGTACAATGTACAGTGGGATAGGTAAGTTCATGTTTAACTTTAGAAGGACTTGTCAAACAACTTTCCAAAAAGTGTGCATCATTTTGCATTCTCACTAGGAACATATGAGAGCTCTAGTTGCTTCAGCACTTGGTATATGTGCTGCTGAAGTGAGCACATTGCCAGCACTTGTTATTATTCATCTTTTAATGTTGTATATCTTATTGTGGCTTTAATGAACAATTTCTTCATGATTAATTTTTCTGGGCACTATTTTATGTGCTTAGCAGCCATTTGTATGTCTTTTCCTATAAAGTTCCCATTGAAGTCTTTTGCCCATTTTTATTTGTCTTCTTATTGAGTTCTAAGAGCTAACTCTTCATGTATTCAGAATAGAAAACTTTTTTCAAATTGCAGATATGTAATATTTATATTACAGAATATGTGATGTTTTCTATCCTGTGGCTTGTCTTTCAATTTTTTTTCTTTCTTTTTTTTTTTTTAAGGTTTTGTCCATTCATTTGACAGAGATAGAGAGTGAGAGGGCACAAGAAGAGAGAGAGACAGATGGAAAGGGAGGGCACACACGGCTCAATCCCAGGGCTCCAAGATCATGACCTGAGCCAAAGGCGGACACTTATTCAACTGAGCCATCCAGAAACCCTTCAATTTTCTTATTAGTATATTTTAAAATTTTTTTAAATTTTTTATTTAGTTATGATAGTCACAGAGAGAGAGAGAGAGAGGCAGAGACACAGGTGGAGGGAGAAGCAGGCTCCATGCACCGGGAGCCCGATGTGGGATTCGATCCCGGGTCTCCAGGATCGCACCCTGGGCCAAAGGCAGGCGCCAAACCGCTGTGCCACCCAGGGATCCCTTATTAGTATATTTTAAAGAGCAAAATACAAGCACATTGGTTCTTTCTTCAGTCATCTCAATTCTGCTATTAAATCATTTCAATTTTTCAATGTCCTATCTTTTCAATCATTGTGATATTTTCCTTTGTATCTTTTCTTTACTTATATCTATTATAAAAGTTTTGAAATAATTACTTAGTAATTGTAACATTTGAATTATGCTGGAGTTTTCCTCTTTTGATTATATTTTCTCTTGTGAATGAGTTCTAGTTCTTGGTTTTTGTATGTTTTGATTGTTTGGGATTCTATCCTTATCATTGTGAGTATTACATTAAGAAGACTCTAAATTTTGTTATATTCTTTCAAAGAGTGCTGATATTTTTGTTTTAGAAATCAACTTGGTTAGGGGCACCTGGCAGGCACATTCAGAGGAGCATGTGACTCTTGATCTCAGGGTCATGAGTTCAAGCCCCACAGTGAGTGTAGAGATTACTTAAATAAATAAACTTAAAAAAAAAAAAAAGAAATCAACTGGATTAGACTCAACCCAAAAACTCTGTCTTATGTATGGTTGGTGGCAGATCATATCTTGGTTCATTTCCTGTAACATTAGCTGTAATTTGCATTGAGATTCTCCCACAAATACATAATTTAGGGATAGCCAAGAGACTTGGACATAGCATATGTTCAGAATTTGAAGGTTCTTTTCTCTGGCATTCTCCATTCTAGGATTTTATCTTTGCTTTCAAATGGCTGATGTCCTTAACTGATTCTTTGGGAAAGAAAAATGACAAGTTTCCTGCTAGAATTTTAGTTGCCCCTTGCCATATTTTATTTCTTGTCTGCCCACAGGCAAAAGCTATAATAAATGGGAAATTTTATTATGCCAGTCACTTCTCCCAAGTTTCATTTCCCCTACAAGATATACTTTTTTTTTTTTTTTTACTTTCCAGAGGATGAAGGCAATTGATTTCAATTTTGGTCATAGTTTATAGTTGTTTTCATTAGAAGGATCACTCTCTTAGAAGCTTCCCTAGGAGCCTGACTTCCAATTAACTTGCATGGCTGAAGTCAGCCAAGAACAAAATATAGATGGTGTTGTAACCCATGTGTGTGTGACTCTCTATGCTTTATATAAAAGCAACCCCATCTACTGAGTACTACTATCTAATATTACTCTAGCAAGAGGCTGCTGAGTAAATAATCTCAATTGTCAGTAAATTTCTAGAGCAATCAGCACTAAGTTACAGCGCCATCTTTTGGTAGCTTTTTAAAAATTGCTGACAGCAGGTAACTGGTAAGCCTCTTCAAGGTCTCATCTGATTTACCTGAGAGGACAGCACCTATGTTACTTGGAGATTTTAACAAAGATTAAAAAACAGTTGTTAATAACAGCTGCATATTTCTAAATTAAATGAAAGCAAATTTGGAAGTGGGAAACCTACCAAAAATTATTTTTCTCTTAAATCTCCTTTAGTACAATTGATTTAAAAGATACAATCCAGGATGAAATCACAGATGATAGTATTTTATTTAAATAACTCACTATTAGTATTGGTGATTACATTTTCTCAGGTCCCTGTTCTCTCAATGGTGTGAAAAAAGTTTGTAATAATTACATCATTTTTTACATATGTCTATAGCTTAGGAAGTATTGGAGACTAATGAACCAACTGTTTATATCTTACTTTATTGCAGTTCTATTGTACCAGGGATTTCAAACTGACAAGAAGTTTGTAAGATTTTCTTCTTTTGGAGGTAAGCATAGAGATAGGAAGGGATGGAAATTTAGTTTTCTTCTGCTCATGTGGCCATTAAAGAAGTCATTTCACAAGTCAATTTCATTCAAACCAATCACTATGCACTCATCATCTCCTAGATGTTTATTAGGTGTTTTAACAGCACTACCTTCATGCAAAGAGGGAATAATACTGTTTCTTAAATGTAGTCACTTGGCAGAGGTAGAATTCAAAATATTGTTTGTATCCTTATGGTGGAACACCATACAAGGGCACTTGTGAATTACCTTATACACTTCAAATAAATGGAGAGCACAAAACTGATAAATCCACTAGGTTTTTTTTCCCCCCACTCTCAAAATGCTGCCATGTGACTTGGTATCATGGGATTTGTCCGTATTTTAGATTAGTCTGAAGGAGAAAAAATGTGTGTTATATCAGGTGCCTTTGTATCTTCCATTTAGGGGTCTCATGTATACACCACACATTGCATGCTGTTTGCATATTTAGACACTCCTTCAAAAAGCATTTGCATAATTTTACTTAAAAAATGTATAACAGGGCCAATCATAGCTATCTATCTTAGAGTGAGTCTTATCTACAGAACATACCTGTTTGCTTGATCCTGGAAAGGATCAAGAGCTAGTCCAAGCCTGGTCTATCATCCCCTGGTAGGGCCCTGAGATGAATTTCAGAAGGCTCCTAACTCTGGAAAACTAACAAGGGGTCATGGAAGGGGAGGTGGGCAGGGGGATGGGGTGACTGGGTGACAGGCACTGAGGGGGGCACTTGACAGGATGAGCACTGGGTGTTTTACTATATGTTGGCAAGTTGAACGCCAATAAAAAATATACAATTAATTAATTAATTAATTTTTTAAAAAAGAAGGCTTTATCTTAAAAGAGAGGGAGTGGTCAACAGCTGCTAGGTGGAAGATGCCTCACAAGAGACATGCCTATATTTTTCTGCCCTAAGAGTTATATGCTAGTTGTTGGTTAGGGAGATACTTATCAACATCAGAAAAAGAGTTTTGCCACTTTCAAACTAAAGGCTAAAATGCGTAGCATTTTTTGAGAGCAAATGAATTGGTGATTTAACCTCCCTTCTTGGCAGCTGCTGAAACCATCTTTTATGTACATGATGGAAACAAGGATCTGCCTTCTGTCCTTTGCTCACCACCTGTTTTTCCTGGTTCCGTCCTTTCCCATCTTGCCAATAAAGGTGTCCTCACCATGATCAAATTCAAGATTTTATTCCTGTGTCTCTACATGTGTCCAGTACTAACTCACACACGACGAGAGAGCTGGGGGTAGTCTGGATACATGGCACTACCTTGGCATTCTCAGAAATCTGCCACTGCATTTCAGTCTGCTCTAACTCTGTGCTGACTTGTTGAGCAGAAGTGGCTCTGGTGCTGCTACTATGAGCCTTCAGCTTTTATATATTGCCAAAATGATAGGTGATTAAGTTTTAATAATTAGGCTCAGGGATCCAGAGACAAATACCAAAGTAGAAAAAAATAAAGATTAATCAGAACTTCTTAACCTTCTGTAAGTAAGAAGGGCACACCAACATACTCCACACATGTATACACACAGAATGATAAGTAAAGGTATGTTTCACAATAAGCTTTAAGGCTCTTGACTCAAAGTTAAAGGCTGTCCAGAATGCCCATCCAGTTTAAGATGCAGTAGTATGAAAAGGAGGGAAATGGTGCTGTCAATGTCAAAAGCCTGAACGTGACTGAGATGGACATCATATGGTTTCCCTGTTTTTAGAAGGGGACTGAAATAAGTACACGGCGTTTAAAAGTGCCAGAATATTTATGTATATGTAACAGAAAAGTTGTATCATGGGCTAGCTTAATATTGTTATTAAAATGGTTAAACATACATATTTTTCAGATTCTTATTTCCTTCCTCATATCTTTCCAAAATACTATATTCATTGTGTTATATTCCTCCTCAAGAACTTCAGAGGCTCTGTAAGATCTGGAATAGAATATTTAAACTCTAAAAGCTGGCCAGCCACAAACTACCTCAGTTTACCTTCAAATATGTACTTCCCTTTATGAATTTTACATTAACAGTTTGCTTTGATTAAATGTCCCATGTAGTCTCATCTGGTCACATTGTGTCTATTTCTCTCATTGAGCCCCTTTCCAGGACTTCTCTGTTATTTTTCAACCAATCTAAATCTTAGGAGCAGCAGAATGCTGGAAGTTTCAAATCAAAGACCAGACCTGATCCTGACTTCACCCCCAGCCTTTTGACCTTGGGTAAGTTACCTAATTTGGCTGGACCTCAAATTTCTCATATATTAGATGAAAATCATAATGATTAATAATGCTGAATGAGATCATACTTATAAAGTAGCCCAGTAAAGGGTCTGGCATACAGTGCTTAATGAACCCTATTCGTCTTCTTTTGAATTGAGAATAAATTCCACCTTAGCTATAAAGGCCACTCCCTACCTCCCACCTTCACTTTAGACCATGCTAATTTCTCCAACTATGTTGCTGTAACGTACTTCTTGTCATGTACATTTGTTTCCCTTAACTTAAAAAAAAATCTTGGGCTCTATCAAATGGCAAAAATCATGTAAAGTGCTTCACACAAGACTTGACACATAGTAAGTGCTTCATAAATATTTGTGGCCGCTGCTACTATCACAAAGGCAACAGTCACTCATACCCCTATGGTAACAGCTCTTGACTGATGAATTATGTTTGTTCCTGGAAAAAAAAAAAAAAAAGAAAAGAAAAGAAAAAATAAAAGAGGCAGTAAAGAGTCATGGCTAAGGGTTCACCCTCTGGATCCAGATTGCCTACATTAAAATCCTCACTCAACAATTTCTGGCAGTGTAACATCTGGCAAGTTACTTCACCTCTTTTGATTTAGGATGACCATAATAGTTATCCATCCATAGATTTGTTTTGAGTACCAGGCAGCCCGGGCGGCTCAGTGGTTTAGTGCTGCCTTCAGCCCAGGGCGTGATCCTGGAGACCCGCGATCGAGTCCCATGTGAGGCTCCCTGCATGGAGCCTGCTTCTCTCTCTGCCTGTGTCTCTGCCTCTCTTTCTCTCTCTTTGTGTCTCAAATTAAAAAAAAAAAAAAAAAAAAAAATAAATAAATAAATAAATAAATAAATAAAATCTTAAAAAAAGGTTTGTTTTGAGTACTAAATGAATTAAAATATAAAAAAAAGATCAAAAACACCTAACAAATAGAAGTATGTTACATGAATTTGCTATTGCTAACACATTTTAATCTTTTTCAGTCCTGACCCCCCTCCCACCAAGTATTTTGAAACCTCCTGAAGACAGAAATATATATTTATACTGATCTTATCATTTCATAAGGAAAAATGAAATAAAAGATGGCATAGAAGAGGTCTAGTACAAAGCCTGGAGCACGTAAAAGATCTAAATTAGCAAGATACTTTCCCCTTATCTTACCTGCCACACCTAATAAGTAGTTCTAGGAATTGCTCTTTGAGCATTTTTTGAAGGGAATAAATGAATATTGATTTTTCCCATATGCCAAGGATTATCATTAAATATAGAGCATTATAATTCAAAAGACTTCCTGTTATTCTGTGGAAATCTGGTTTGGTAAAATTATGTCATCTTCATTTTATTACTTACATCATTTACTGTATCCTGACTGCCCCAAAGCTTCTTGACATTTTGTTCTGGAGTCCTGAGTTGCAATATACTATTTAAATCAGACATTGTCTTAACTTTCTTTTAGATTCACTCATTTATCTCCATTATCTCTTTTCCTTTCCTTCTCTCTACTGCTTACTTGCATTCATATGGAGATAGTGGAACTGTCACTAAATGGCAAAATAGCTTTCCTTTACAGAAAGCTAGCTAGAATTGTACTCTGCTGCTTCCATCTGCAACATTTTCAACATTTCAACATTTCATAGGTGAAGCTGTGAAAACAGCATGGGGGAAACATACCATGCTTCTTCATGCCTTTGATCTTGAAGTCATCTCCAGGTTGACAAGTATAATGTACAGTTAATCCCTGAATAAATCTCGAGGGTAATAATGTATAGGATGACTAAGACATGGGTTGTTAAGTTGACTTTATAATATTTTCTCCCTCCACCATTATTGAACTATAATTGACATATAACATATGTAAGCTTAGGTCCAGTGTAATGATTTGATATACCTATAATTGCAAAATGATTAACAGAGTAAGGTTAGTTAACACACGCATCACTTCACATAGTCACCATTTTTTTTGTGGTGATAATATTTAAAATCTATATTCTTAGCAACTTTCAGGTACATAATACAATATTGTTTACTATATTACTATATGCTGTATATTAGATGCCCAGAATTTATTGATCTTAGGACAGGTAGTTTATACCCTTTGACCAATATCCCCTGTTTCCCCCAACCCCTAGATCCTCAACACATATATCTACTTTCTATTTATACGAGTTTGGCTTTTTTAGATTCCACATGTAAGTGAGAATATTCAGTATTTCTCTTTCTCTACTTAACTTGTTTCACTTAGTATAATATCCTCAAGACCCATCCATGTTGTCACAAAAGTCAAGATTTTTTTAAGGCTGAATAATATTCCATTGTATATATATATATAACACATTTTCTTTATCCATTCATCTTTTGATGGACACTAAGATCTTGGATATTATGAATAATGATGCAATGAACATGGAGGTGCAGTTATCTCTTTAAGATAGCAATTTCCTTTCCTTTGGATGTATACCCAGAAGTAGGATTCCTGGATCATATGATGGTTCTATTTTTAATTTTTGAGGAAACTCCATAGTGGTTTCCATAGTGGCTGTACCAATTTACATTTCCACCAGCAGTGCACAAGGTTGCCTTTCCTGCACATCCTCATCAATATTTGTCATTTCTTGTCTTTTTAATAATAGCCATTCTAACAGGTGTGAAGTGATACCTCATTGTGGTTTTGATTTGTATTTCCCTTAAAGGGTTCAGGGATATTGAGCAACTTTTAATATACGTCTTGGCCATCTATATGTCTTTTTCTTTTTTAAAGTCTATTCGAGTCCTCTATGCATTTTTTATTCAGGTTTGGCTTTTTTTTTTTTTTGGTTTTATTTTTGGTTGTTTTTTGAAAGCATGTGATGCTTTCAGCTTTTGTTTTTCTTTCTCAGGACTGTTTTCTCTATTCAGAGTACTTTGAGATTTAATGTGAGTTAAATTATTGTTTTTATACCTCTGTGCAAAATTGGAATTGGATTTTTGATAGCAATTGCATTGAACCTGTAGATAATTTGGGGTAGTATGGTATTTTAGCAATATCAATTCTTTCAATCCATGAACTTAGGATATCTTTCCACTTATTTGTGTCCTTTTCAATTTCTTTCATTATTGTCTTGTGATGTTCAGTGTACAGATCTTTTACCTCTTTGCTTAAACTTCTTCCTTAGTACTTATCTTTGATGCAACTTTAAATGAGATTGTTTACTTTATTTCTTTTTCTGATAGTTCATTGTTAGTGTGTAGAAACACAACTGATTTTTCTATGTTGATTTTGTATTCTACAACTTTACTAAGTTCATCTATTAGTTCTAATAGTTTTTGGTAGAGTCTTTAGAATTTTCTCTATATAAGATCACTTCAACTGGGAAGACAATTTTACTTCTTTCTGGCTTGGTGTCTTTAGGCTTTCAAAACTATGTTGAATAGGAATGGTGAAAGTGGGCATTCTTGTTAAGTATGATATTAGCTGTCAATTGCTCACATATGACCTTTACTTTCTTGAGCTATATTCCTTCTATGCCTAATTTATTGAGAGTGCATATCACAAAAGGTTGTTGAATTTTGTCAATTGCTTTTCCTGCATCTATTGAGATAATCATATAATTTTTCATTCATCTTATTAATGTGGTCTATCATATTTATTGATCTGTATATTTCAGTCATGTTTGCATTCCAGAGAGAAATATCATTTGATCATGGTGTATGAGGTTTTTAATGTGATGTTGAATTCAATTTGCTGGTATGTTATTGAGAAATTTTGCTCCCATATTCATCTGGGATATTGGCATGTGGTTTGGTTTCCTTGTAGTGTCCTTTTCTGGCTTTGGGATAAGGATAATGTTGGCATTGTAAAATGGCTTTTCTCTATATATTTTTGGAAGAATTTCAGAAGAATTGGTATTAATTCTTTTTTAAATGTTTAGTAGAATTCACCAGTGGAGCCATCTGGTCCTGGACTTTTCTTTGTTCGGAGTATTTTGGTTACTGATTCATTCTCCTTATTAGTTATTGTTTTGTTCTCATTTTGTTTCTTCAAGAATTAGTCCTGGTAGATCCTATGTTTCTAGGAATATATCCATTTCTTCTAGGCTGTTTCATTTGTTACTATATAATTGTTTATACTAGTCTCTAATTTTTTTGTGTTTCTGTGGTGTCAGTTGTAATGTCTCCTCTTTCATTTCTGATTTTATTTGAGTCTTATCTTTTTTTTCTTAGCTTAGTTTAAAAGGTTTATAAGTTTTTTTAGAGGTTTTATTTATTTATTCATGAAAGACACACAGAGAGGCAGAGACACAGGCAGAGGGGGAAGCAGGCTTCCTGTAAGGGACCCAATGTGGGACTCGATCCCAGGACTCCAGGATCACGAACTGAGCCAAGGCAGACACTCAACCACTGAGCCACCCAGGGTGCCCCCAGGTTTATCAAATTTTATCTTTTGAAACACCAGCTCCTTGTCTTCTTGATCTTTTCTATTGTTTTTCTGTCTTTATTTCACTTAATTCCATTCTGAGCTTGTTATTTCCTTCCTTCTACTAACTCTGGGCTTAGTTTGTTCTTCTTCTTCTAGTTCCCTAAGCTATAAAGTTAGATTGTTCACTTGGGATCTTTCTTCTTTCTTAATGTAAATATTTATTACATAAACTTCCTTCTGAGAGCTACTTTTGCAACACCAATAAGTTTTGATATGCTATGTTTTCATTTTCATTTGTTTCAAGATTAAAACAAAATCCCTTTTGATTTCTTCTTTGACCTATTGATTATTCAGGAGTGCATTGTTTTATTTCCACACATTTGCCAAAATTTTGGTTTCCCTCCTCTTCTGATCTCTAGTTTCATGTTATTATGGTCAAAAGGTACTTGGTATGATTTCAGTCTTAATTTGCTAAGGTTTGATTTGTGACCAGCAAGGGTTAGGTTCAACTCCTGGCTCTGCCACTTATAAATGATATATTTAAGATCAAGTAACTGAACTTTTTAGCTTCTAATGACATATCTGTGAATGGAGATAATAATAGTTCCTACTGTAGAAATTATTTAGACTATACACATTTATAATGTATACCAAGCATTTAGTATACTATTTATGACATTGTAAGAGCTATACAAATGAAAATCCTAACAATAAAAAGAACTCATTTTAGTTCAATGGGTTTTTAGTTAGGTTAGATGGCCTGACACACAAACTCTAAGATGGAGATTTGCCTGCAGATAATTTATTAGGGAATCACGTGACATCAATACCCATGGAGGAGTGAAAAGGAAATAAGTTTGGATAAAATGGAGCTCTGATTCAGTCTGAAGAAGACTTCAACTTGACTCTTTAGGAGCTCTGAAACCAGGATGACTTTCAGTGAAGTCCCATTGAGGCGAGAGGACTGGTCCTTTATACTCCTACATGGACCACATCTGAGAATGAGCTTCTCCCCAAGAGGCCACTTCTTGGGTAAGGTAGTTCTCTGGTGCTGAGCATAAGCCCCAAAGATTCAACTGTCAGCTTTCAGCCATGAAAACTCCTGACACTTGTAAAATGAGTATCATAGTCCTGAAGGTGGGGCTAGGCCATGCACAACAGTATCTACTATGGGTTCCTAATGGTAAATGTATAACAATTATATATAGTACGCAGCTTTATTTTATTACTTTTTCTAGACAGAATATTCTTGGTGGGTAAGAGCTGTGTCTGTCTTCATTGTCTGGCACACAGAAGGACAATATATATGTTTTAAATAAATGGAGTTGTTTATAAAAACTATATTTAAAAAAATCATATTCTATCCTCCTTTTAAGGAATTAGAAAATCTAAATTTTCGGACACTTGGGTAGCTCAGCAGTTGAGCGTCTGCCTTCGGCTCAGGGAGTGATCCCCAAATTGTGAGATCAAGTCCCACATCGGGCTCCCTGCATGGAGCCTGCTTCTCCCTCTGCCTGTGTCTCTGCCTCTCTCTCTCTCTCTCTCTCTCTCTCTGTGACTATCATAAATAAATAAAAAATTTTTAAAAATTTTAAAAAAATAAAAAAAATCTTAAAAAGAAACAGAAAATCTGTCTTTGGATATGGAGAAACTACTGATATTTTCATGCTGTAGTGCCAATTTTTAAATCATTTATATATTTTTAAAATGTTTTATTTATTTATTTGACAAGAGAGAGAGAGCACAAGCAGGGTGAAGTTCAGGCCAGGGCTAAGGAGAAGCTGGCTACCCACTGGGCAGGGAGTCCTGATGTGTGGCTTAATACCAGGACCCTGGGATCATGACCTGAGCTGAAGGCAGATGCTTAACTGATTGAGCGACTCAGGTGTTCTAATTTTTTTTTTAAATAATTTAACTAGAACATAAAATATAGTGAGCAAAACATACCCCAGTTTCCTTTATTTAGATACACAATGGCAAAAGATAACTATAAATATTTCCAAACAATTTATTATCATTTTTGTTCATTTAATCCTATTTACAAAATTGTTTTTAAAATCTCTGTCTCTTAGGATGCCTGGGTGGCTCAGTGGTGGAGCGTCTGCCTTCGGCTCAGGGCATGATCCGGAGACGTGGGATTAAGTCCCACATTGGGCTTCTTGTGTGGAGCCTGTTTCTCCCTCTGCCTGTATCTCTGCCTCTCTTTCTCTCTGTCATGAGTAAATAAATAAAATCTTTAAAAAATAAATATAATAAAATCTCTGCCTCTGAATAGAGTGGAATAAAGAGATGGATGAATATTAATGTGATGTAGTAAACTGTTATGTGTAGAATCTAAGAAGTGCCCTTTCAGGTGATCAATATATTATTCTTTCATCTTCGCACATTTAAAATTTTTCATAATAAAGTGCTTGGGAAAAAACATTTTAATTAAGTTGGCTATGTATTTATGAAAATTTTGAACTGGGAGAGTCCCTATGTGAAATAACAGAACAAGCCAAGCATTTTGATATGTAGAGGGCTGTAACAAAGTGAGGATATCTCTGTCTAACTAGTGTCCACCATGGGTTCCTAACAATAAATGTATAATAACCATATATGACATACTGCTTTATTACTTTTTCTAGATAATGTGTCTCTGGTAGGTATGAGCTATGTCTATCTTAACTGCCTGGCATATAGGAGGAACTCAATAAATAGGTCTTAAATAAATGGAATTGCTTATAAAAAGCTATTCTTTAAAAAAATATACTCCTGAGTTTTTATTAGTTGTTTCTTTTTGGGGGTAGTAGATGAAGGGACATCTTGTTATAGTGACAGGTATGTTATGGAAGGAGACAGCAAAAGAAGATATCTCATGTTGAAAATGACAATACCAAGACTGAATAAAGATTTATAAAGAGGCTTAAAGATAATTGGCTCAAGGTCACTCACACTACAGGTGTGGAAACAGATTAGGCAGTCGAAGAAACTTGTTCAAAATTGTGCAAGTAGTTAGTGTCAGAGTAAGACTTTATTTTGCCTAGAAACACCCCTTCCTCCCACCCCCACCAACAAACAAACAAGGATTACAATGCCACAAACTCCCACAAATTTTCTATTTGGGGAAGAAGAAGAGATTCATGGGGTCCCATATGGAGCTTCGCTAATTGAATATGTCACTCCACTGGCCAAACATAATTTTTTTTTTTTAGATTTTATTTATTTATTCATGAGAGACACAGGGACAGAGAGCAGAGACGAGGCAGAGGGAGAGGCAGGTTCCTTGCAGGGAGGGAGCCTGACCTGGGACTTGATCCCGGATCTCAGGATCAGGCCCTGGGCTGAAGGCGGCGCTAAACTGCTGAGCCACCCAGGCTGCCCAAACATAATTGTTTAAACTATTAAATTTTTTCTGGGACTACAAAACCTGATAAATATTTGTTGAGTAAGTTAGCCAGTAATTATGAAAATGATTGAAAGAATATTTATTTATTTATAAAGTTTTTATTTATCCATTCATGAGAGACACAGAGAGAAGCAGAGACACAGGCAGAGGGAGAAGCAGGCTCCCCACAGGGAGCCCAGTGAGGGACTCAATCCCCAGTCCCTAGGATCAGGCCCTGAGCTGAAGGCAGATACTCAACCACTGAGCCACCCTGGTGTCCCTAGTTGGTTATTTATTAAGCTATTATCACTCTGGACCAAATTGATTACTAGATTAATATGACACGTAGAAATGAGGAAATGGGCCCTAGGGCAGGTAAGTTTTGATAGGGAAGAAGGAAAAAAAAGTAGGATTTAGTGGAGGCTTGAAGTGATGCCTGGATGGATACAGCTGTGGAAAGGCTTTGAGAGTATGGGTGGTAATGATGGGGAATATAATGAGGATAGGAGAGAGTTACAAAGGCAGTTGGACCCAAAGCAAAGAGATAGAGGACTTCATCTATTTATTTTACAGAAATCTCACTGTGTTCCAGAATCCACTATCACAATGGTGAGCATCCTTTGAGAACTTATGTTCAAGAATCTGGATTTTCTCAGAGGCATAATTTGCCAAAGAGGCCAATGCTAGAGTAGGTTGCTTTCCTTCACTTATCCTACCCTTCCAGTCAGTTGTTTTGTTTGTTGGGTTTCATTTTGGCCATTGCCTTAGATTCGTGGTCGTCAAACTTACTTTTAGCTGGAACTACTCTTTTCATGACATCTTATTTATAAATTCTCTTGTAAATGATGCAGTTGAGGGGGGATCCCTTGGGTGGCTCAGCGGTTTAGCGCCACCTTCAGCGTGATCCTGGAGACCTGGGATGGAGTCCCACATTGGGCTCCCTGCATGGAGCCTGCTTCTCTCTCTGACTGCGTCTCTGCCTCTCTCTCTCTCTCTCTCTCTCTGTGTCTCATGAATAAATAAATAAATCTTTAAAAAATAAAATAAAATACAAAATAAATGAAGCAATTGAGGTAATTCTTTTTGGAATAGAATAAGGTGGAATTGGAGGGTGCAGACCCAACTCTTCTACCACAGCTTTGCCTATTCCACCGGAATTCTTAGGAACATAGGGACTCCAAGGAGCATGGCTATAAAAACACTGTCTCAGAAAAACAGAAAATGCATCATGGTCTCCTGAGTTCAGTAGAGAAGCAATTACAATGTTATTTATTTGAGAACCTTGAGTTGTCTCTGTATGAAACTTATTTGAGAGGAGAGGGAGAAAGGACCAGCTGAAGTTGGTTCTGGGTTGCATGTACAAGGAAACCAATGAATATTTCTCATATTCTGAGAGGTTAACAACATCAGTTCAGAAAGAATTTTAAAAAGAGTTTTTTCCTCTCTAAAGTAAGAACGGTTTTAGTGGTAGTAGAATTCAGTTCAAGAATTTGTAACAGAAAAATGTTACCACTAATTGAAATACAGTTGGAAGAGGAAGGAATTTAATGAGCAGTTACACCATATGCTCAGAGAAACTATTGAAGAGTAGAAATCCATACTTGTGTAAGATGAAAAATCTAACTGTACTTGAAATATTGGATTGAAAAGCAATACAGAAGGTCTTAAATCTTGTGAACACTGTTGTTAGTACTGTGTTAGCCAAAGAATATGCAATGTGATATGGAGCTATATTTGGTATGCAAGTATTTGATACATTTAATTTTTATTTTACACAAGTGATTTTCAAATTTCCTAATGCCATATATTGAGGAATTTTACTGTGTTGGTGATGCTTAATATCAAAATCACTGGTATTACACAAATCAAAATAAACCCTAATTCCTTTTAGGAAGTTATTACATTTTATTATGTGTACTTTTAGCTGAAATGTAAAACAAGGTATCTTGATATCCTCTCACCAAAGAGTAGGTTCATGAACAAAATATGACAATATGACTCCCTTCATTTTAATTTTCACCAGAGTGATATAAAGCCAGAATGAAATATTTGGAGCTGATTCATTCCAGTGGCAACCCCGACAAGGCTGTTGTGATGGTTTCAAAATATGTCCTCAAATCCTTTGACGTTTCTCCCTTTAGAGGCAGAATTTTATTCCTTTCTCCCTGAATTTGGGCCAAACTTAGTGACTTGCCTCTAATAAATAGAATGTATAATTTCTAACTCCCAAAGCTAGGTCATAAAAAGGATACAGCTTTTACCTGGTTCTCTCTCTTTCCCTCTTCCTCCTCTCCTCTCCTTTCCTCCCCCTCTCCTCTCCTCTCCTCTCCTCTCCTCTCCTCTCCTCTCCTTTTCTCCCCTCCTTTTCCCTCCCCTCTCATTTCTTCCCCTCCCCTCCCCTCCCCTCCCCTCCCCTCCCCTTCCCTTCCCTTCCCTTCCCTTCCCTTCCCTTCCCTTCCCTTCCCTCCCCTTCCCTTCCCTTCCCTCGCCTCCCCTCCCCTCCCCTCCCCTCCCCTCCCCTTCCTTTCCCTTCTCTCCTTGTAGGAGCAATCAGCCACCATAATGTGAGGATACTCGAGCCAACCTAGAAGAGTCCAAATGAAGAACTAAGGCTCCTGCTAAAAACCATCACCAGCTGGATAATTTTATAAGTAAATGAACTTTAGAAATGGATCCTCTAACTCTGATTAACCTTCAGACAATTACAACTGTGGCCAACAAGTTAACAATAACCTCAATGAAAGACCCTGAGCCAGAAATACTCAGTTGACCCAGAGCCAGAAATACTAATCATTCAAACTGTGAAATCTAACAATGTTTATTGTCCTTTTGAGCTATAATATTTGGGGATAATCTACTAAACAGCAATAGATAAGTAATGAAGTTGTGGTCCAACCCATGCTACTAACACTTTCTGAAGCTTCTTTACTTCTTTTCATTTCTTTGATCTCCTTCAATCTTCCCTAAGATTCTATAAGCATCTCCCCAACTCCATTCTGCTAACATCAGTTTCAACTGCTTATTATCAAAGAACACAACTATAAAACAGTGTAATTTATTAATAATTTAAAATTTTGGTCTGAGAAATTTTAATTCAATATCTTGGTTTATGTGGATCTATCTACACATTATACATTTTCACATGAAGGTTTACGTAAAAGATTGCTATTTATCTACTGGCATTTTGTAAGTCAAAAGTGATTTACCACTGATACATATGTCTCTTGATGAATATTCTAAGATTATGCAGCACTTCTTTATCACATATCATTTATAAAGAGTTATGTGATCATCATCTATAAAGAATGCAAGTGTAAACTTGTAAAATGAAATTAGATGCTTTGTAATTGAAAAATATATTCATTGTAGATTTAATTGTTGAATAGTTATTTTGATTTGCCCACACAAGTTATTACTTCAGATTTACAACTTTGGATATCCTGAACTTTAGCATGTTGCCCTCATGAGTCTGTGTTAATACTTTTTTCTTCTTCACAAATAGATGAAAAGTTAAAGGAAAAAATAGAAAACTGCCCACAATGAAAATGTATCTTCCTTATTTTAAATCAAATGATTGTGTTTAATTTTTTAAAAACAGTAGTGTTTAATCAAACTTAGAAAAATTTTGGTCATTATTCTTTAAATATTTTTATTGCACTATTCTCTCCCCTCCTCCTTCTCCTCTGCCTTCTCATCTCCTCAAAATCAAGTTATGTTTGTGTTACAACTTTTGATATTATTCCACAGGTCCTACATTGTTCATTTTCTTTTATCTTATTTTCTCTCTGTAGTTCAAATTCATATTAGCATATTGCTTTCATTGAGCTTGGTGTTATTTCTTATGTTGCCAATCTGTGATTAAAGCTATCAATGTTTTTTTCAAATATTATACTTTTCAACTCTACAACTTCCATTTGGTTCATATTTATGATTTTGTTTCCTATTCTGAGATAGTCTCTCGGTGTTCATTCATCATGACCATATTTTTCTTTAAAATTTTATAAAAGCTACTTTAAATTCCCTGTCCACTAATTTCAACATCTAGATATTTGGTACTGATTTACATAGACTAACTCTCTAAAATATTGTTCACATTTTTTATCCTGTTTTCTTATTTGTAGTAACTTCTAGATATATGTTGGACATGATGGATCAGAAATTATAGAAGATCTGGATTATGTTGTCTTCCTTAAATACTGGTGATGTTTTTTATGGCTGACATATAAATCACTGGTAGATATTTTTGTTCTTGTCAGGCTTGAACTTATTGTTTATTAGAGCTTTATTTATATTTAGTTTTTAACTTTATCCTAGGGAATATCCTTACTCTACAGCATGATCTTTATACTTAAAATATAATTTCTCTGAATCTCAACTGAATCAAATTTCTTCACTTCAGTTGGTCTGGGACTCCAGTGAATTCTGGCATGGTATACCCTCTAATATGACTGGCTTTCAGCCCTAAAAAGGACCATTTTGGGGAAAGATGAGGTATTTATAATCATAAGGCTCATGTCTTCTATTCCTCTTATTTTAAGGATCACAATCTTATCCAGCCTTTGTTCAATTTCTGACACAGTGATTTCATATGTTTTTTCCAGTTTAATAGTTCTTCTTGTCAAGAGGACATGTCTGGTACCAGTTACTTTGTCATAGTTAAAAGTTGAAGTTGCTTTCAAATGTATATCTTCAGCCAGTTTGCTATAACATTTCTGGACTTAATAGTAAAATAAAATAGCATGTTAGAATGTTTAAATAATTTTACAAAGAAACAAAAAAAAACCCTAATACCCCTAATACACATACACATGCCATATACATTTTCAAATTTATAGAGAACTCCTATAAACTTTTTGTATAACAGGAATTAAATATGTTTTAATAAAATATTTTGTAAACAGTGATTAAACATATTTTAATAAAAATTAATTAGCTCACAAATTCCTTCACATTTTGATTTGTCAATATTTTGTATTTATATACTTGTAAGGATAGAAATATGTGATGAGAAATCTATATATTTATATTTATGTGTTATAGTAATCATTATATTTTAAAATATTAATACCTTACTTTCAATAAGAAGAACTCAATTACTTTGATATCTCTGCAAATCACCTGCATAGAGTCTACAAATTATGCCTAATTTAGATGCAGACCTTCGTCTCTTAAAGACAGGGTTCAACTTACCAAACCAATTTCCACCAAGACCCTACTCTCAGTAGAGAAAAACTCAATAAATGATTTTGCCATTAAGCTTTCTGTATTTCTTTAATATAGTAGCAATCTATTGAAAATTTAAGCCTATACCAAAAATAATATGGTATCTTAGATATTCAGGCTAAAATTTAAGTCAGAACACCACCTGAAGGAGTTTCAAAAGTGTTTACAATATATTTTACAGACTATAGCTAAGAGCTTTGTACAATTCATCTTCCAGATGTAGACACATTAATGAATTTAAGTGTATTAATTTTCCTCTAGCATTTACAATTTATTATTGGCTTGGTTTGGCAGTGAGATGTTAAAAGGGGTTCAAGGTCCAAGTGAAATGATTTTTAAGTGCATCAGGAATGATGAGTTATATTCATTTTAACATCACTGCGTCCTTTTAAAGCCTCCGTGTTGTCAATGTTAAGGTTTTTAAATCAGAATTTCCTCTGATAAATGCCTCACTGAAACACAAAAGATTAGGATAGGCATTTAACAAACAAGGAAATACATTAGGCCAATAAACCTATGAAAAGTGCAATATTTTAACATCCCCATCAATAACCAGGAAAATGCAAAGTAAAACTAGAACGATGGATCATTGCCTGCCCAACAGATAGGCAAAAGATTTTTAAAGTTTGACAATATGAAATGTTGTAAAGATGTAAACAATAAAAATGCCCTCACACTTCTTGGGGGAGTATAAATTGGTAAATCACTTTGGAAAATGATTTGGCTTTTCTTTTCTTTTTTTTTTTTTAATAAAGTTGGCTGTATGCATACCCAAGACCTAGCAAATCCACTTAAAGTACATATCCCTGGAAAAATGATGGATAATAACATCAGGATACATATATCAGAACAGTCATAGCAACATTGATTGCAATAGGCAAAACCTGGCAACAATTCATTATCTATCCATGGCACAATGGGTAAGGAAATTTTTGCTATATACATGCATTGATATACTATACTAAAAAATCAATTAAAAAATTAACTGCAGCTACCCAGATTAACATGGATAAATCTCACAAACATAATATTGACTGAAAGGAAGCAGTCTTAAAATAATACATGTATATTAATGATCATTTAAATTCAAAAGAATTAAACTACATTATTTAAGTATGTATGCATAAGTGGAAAAACTAAACAGAAAAGCAAAAAGGTGGGTATCATTGAATTAGTGAGTATCATAACTATCATAGAAGTTGGGAGAGTGGTTGCTGACAAGGGTGGGGGAAAGACAAAGGTCGTATTGGAGTGATATGCTGAGGTTTCAGAGCAGTTGGCAGTGCTTTATTTCTTGACCAAAGTTGTGGTTACAGTAGTATTTGCTTTACAGCAATTTATTATACTCTACATTCATGTTTTGATCATTTTCTGAAAATGTTATCTTTCATAATAAAAACTTAGTACTTCCAGGAATGAGGAGTGATTCCATAAATGCTAGTTATTTTAATAGTTTTAATATGTTTTTTAAAATAAACTTTATTCTTTGGAAAAGTTCTAGGTTCACAGAAAAATTATGAAGACAGTACAGAGTTCCCATAAAGGAAGCACCCAGTTTCCCTATTATTAACATCTTCTATTAGTATGTACATATATTACAATTAGTTATCTAATATTGATACAATATTTTTTAATACTGATACATTATTATTAGTTAAAGTTCATACTATTTAGATTTCCTTACTTTATATCTAATACCCTTTTTCTGTTTCAGGATGCCATCCAGGATAGCACATTACATTTAGTGGTCATTGTCTTTAGCTTCTCTTGGCTATGACAGTTACTCAGATTTCTTTATTTTTGATGACTTTGAGCATTTTGAGAATGTTGGTCAGGTATCTTGTAGAATCCTCCTCAACTGGAATTTTTCTGAATTCTTTTCATGATGAGACAGAGGCTATGAGTTTTGGAAAAGAACCACAAAAGCAAAGTGCCACACTCATTAAGGTATATAGTATCAACATGAGTTATGACTGTTAATGTTGGCCTTGATCACCTGAGACAGTGTTTGCCAGGCCTCCCCACTGTACAGTCATTCTTTTTATAGCCCATTTCCTTATTATCTTTTTTGAAAGAAAGTCCCTATGAATAGCCCATCCTTTAGAGTGGGGATTATGTTCTTCCTTCTATTCTAGAGGCAAATTTTGATCTACACAAGTTATTTAGAATTTTCCTAATGGGAGCTTGTGTCTCTAGAGATTTATTAGTTAATTCTATCATGTATTTATATTTATATAGATGTATTATTTTATATGCTGATTTTTTATTATAATCGAATAATACTTATTTTGTTCAAGTTGTTCTAGCTTTGGAATTCTTTCAGCTGATTTCTGTGTCCCTTTTACATACCCCCAACATTATAGGCTTTATTTCCCCTCTAGCACTTCATTACTTTCTGGCACTGTAAGATACACCAGGCTTATCTTCTGTATTTTTCTGTCCCAATCCTAGAGTCATCAATTTCTCCAAGAAGCCCTGGTTCTGTTTATAGGGGACTGATATTAGAAACCAAGATACAGGAGCTAGGTGTGCTCATTGCTACTGGGGTGTTTGCCTCCAGGTCCACTCACCTGACAGAGCAAGAAGATACTAATCAGTACATATTAACATTTCTATAAACATTTGTATGTGTATCTACGTATATATACATAGTTAGCATACACTGTTATATTTGTTTCAAGTGCACAATGTAAACCATTCAGGAATTCTATACATTACTAAGTTCTCATCATGAGAAGTGTAGCCTTTAATCCCCACACCTATTTTCCCTACTCACCTCCCCTCTGATAACCATGTTTGTTCTCTATAGTTAAGTATATTTCTTAGGTTTTTTTCCTCTCTCTTTTTTTCCTTTGTTCATTTATTTGGTTTCTTAAATTCCACATATGAGTGAAATCATATGGTATCTGTTTTTCTCTGACTGACATTTTGCTTAGGATTTTATTCTCTAGCTCCATCATTGGCAAGATTGCATTCTTTTTTATGGCTGAATAATCTTCCATTGTATATGTATACACATTTCTTTAGCCATTCACATTTGTCCATGGATACTTGGGCTGCTTCCATAATTTGACTATCATAAACAATGTTGCAATATACATAAGGATTCATGTAGCCCTTTGAATTAGTGTTTTTGTATTTTGGGGGAAAATACCTACTAGTGCAATTACTGGATCATAGGGTAGTGCTATTTTTAATTTTTGAGGAACTTCCATACTATTTTTGACAGTGGCTATATCAGTTTGAATTCCCACCAATAGTGTACAAGAGTTCCTTTTTCTCCACGTCCTCACCAACACTTACTGTTTCTTGTGTTTCTAATTTTAGCCATTCTGACAGGTGTCAGGTGATATCTCATTGTAGTTTTTTTTTTTTAAGATTTTATTTATTTATTCATGAGAGACACACAGAGAGAGGCAGAGACACAGGCAGAGAGAGAAGCAGGCTCCATGCAGGGAGCCTGATATGGGAGTCGATCCTGGGACCCCAGAATCATGCCCTGGGCTGAAGGCAGATGCTCAACCGCTGAGCCACCCAGGCATCTCTCATTGTAGTTTTGATTTACATTTCCCTGATGATGATGAGCATCTTTTCATGTTTCTGTTTGCCATCTGTATGTCTTTGGAGAAATGTCTGTTCATTTCCTCTGTCCACTTTTAGTTAGATTATTTGTACTTTTTGGTGTTTAGTTACATAAGTTCTTTACATATTTTGGACACTAACCCTTTATCAGGTATGTTTTTTGTAAATATCTTCTCTTATTTAGTAATTTGTCTTTTGTTGATTGTTTTCTTTGATATACAGAAGCTTTTTATTTTAAACTAGTCCTGATAGTTTCTTTTTCCTTTTGTTTCTTTTTCCTTTAGGAGACAGATCTTGCTATGGCCCATGTCAGAGAAAATATAGCCTATGCTTTCTTTTAGGATTTTGATGGCTTCACGTTTCACATCGAGGCCTTCATTTTGAGTTTATTTTTGTGTATAATGTAAGAAGTGGTCCAATTTCATTCATATGCATGTAGTAGTCCAGTTTCCCCAACACCATTTGTTGAAGATATTGACTTTTTCTCATTACATATTCTTGCCGCCTTTGTCAAAGATTAATTGATCATATAATTGTGGGTTTATTTCTGAGTTTTCTATTCTGTTCCATTGATCTATGTGTCTGTTTTTGTGCCAGTACCAGTACCATACTGTCTTGATGATCACAGCTTTGCAACATTGCTTGAAATCCAAAATTGTGATGCTTCCAGTTTGTTTTTTGTTTTCAAGATTGCTATGGCTATTTGGAGCCTTTTGTGGTTCCATACAAATTTTAGGATGCTTCATTCTAGTTTTGTGAAAAATGCTGTTGGCATTTTGATAGGATTGCATTAAATGGTAGATGGCTTTGGGTAATATAGACATTTTGATAGTATTTCTTCTTTCATCAATAAGTATGGAATGCCATTCCATTTCTTTGTGCCATCTTCAATTTCTCTCATCCATGTTTTAGAGTTTTCAGAGTGTAGGTCTCTTATGTCTCTGGTTAAGTTTATTCCTATTTATTCCTAGGTATTTTATTATTTTGGGTGCAGTTATAAATGGGATTGTTTTCTTAAATTCTCTTTCTGTTACTTCATTATTAGTGTATAGAAATGCAACAGATTTTTGTATATTGATTTTGTATCCTGCAACTTTACTGAACTCATCAGTTAAGTTCACTTTTTTGGTGGTATACTTAGGATTTTCTATATATTTTCTATATATGTAGTATCATATCATCTGAAATGAATATCTTGTAGGCAGCATAGAGAAAGGTCTTATCTTTTAGCTACTTTGTCACCCTATGGCTTTTGATTGGAGCATTTGGTCCATTTTCATTCAAAGTGATTATTGATAGATCTATATTTATTGCCCTTTTTTTTTTTTTAACTTGTTTTGTGGTTGTTCTTTGTAGTTTGTTTCTGACTCTTCTCTTGCTGTCTTTTATGATTTGCTGGCTTTTTAAAATGATATACTTGTATTTCTTCCTCCTATTCTTTGCATATCTATTACTAGTTTTTGATTTGTGGTTACCATCAGTTTATATACAACATTTTTTTGCATATGGCAGTCTATACTAAACTGATGATTGAGTAAACTTGAACCAATTCTTTACTCTTCTGCCCTGTGTCTTAGGTATATGGCATATCACTTTACATCCTTTCTTTTTTGAATTCTTTAACTGAGTTTTACAGATATACTTTATTTTTACTGGTTTTGTGTTTCTTACTTTTCATACATTTACTTATGGTCTTTCCTTCCCACTCAAAAAGTCCCTTTTAACATTTCTTGTAGAGCTTGATTAATGGTAATGAACTCCTTTAGTTTTGGCTTGTCTATGAAACTCTTTATCTCTCCTTCTATTCCGAATAATAGCCTTGATGGATTAACTGCCTTTAGCTGCTGATTGTTCCCATTCAGCACTTTGAATATATCGTGTCACATTTTTCTGGCCTGCAAAGTTTCTGCTGAAAAATCCACTGATAGCCTTCTGGGGTTTCCCTTGTATGTAACTGTCTTCTTTTCTCTTACTGCTTTAATTTTTTTCCATTTTAATTAGTTTTTACCGTTTTAATTACTATGTGTCTTATTGTGGACCTCCTTGGGTTGATTTGGGGTTGGGGGGGACATCTCTGTGCCTCTTTGATCCAGATATCTATTTACTTCCCCAGATTAGGGAAGCTTTCAACTATTATTTCTTCAAATAAATTTTCTGCCCCCTTTTCTCTTTGGAATCTGTTTCTGTTTATTAGGAAAGTAAGCTATGTTTCCTGCTACTCCTGTATGAGAGGAGTGAATGGGGCACACACTTTTTTTTAAGTAAGCTCAATGTCCAACATGGGGCTTGAACTCATCATTCCAATACCAAGAGTTGCATGCTCTACTGACTGAGCCAGTCAGACACTCCTGGGATGTACATTTTTAAAAAAGGTGGGGCTTCTTATCTTCCATAGGGGATGGGCAGCTGTTGTGGAGACCAAGGCTGGCCAGGTAGTTGAGGGGTGGGGGGCGAAGTTTTAACAAGATGTACTTGTCCTCCTTGGGAGGTCACCAGCTGCCACTGTTGAGACCAATGCGTCACAAAGCACATGAATCAGGAGATGTGGTGTTTGTTGACAAGGTTTATGCTGGTCTTCTGGGAAAGGGGACCTGCAGCCCCAGGACTGAGGCAGGTGTGATTGGGAAGGGCAGATGTGTAGAAATGCAGGTTGTGGGCCTTGGTGGAAACAATTTAGGTAGTAATTACAGGCACCATGATCATTCTTACAGGTGGCTGTGTGTTTATGTTGATGGCCAGGGGAGGGAAATGGCACCTGGGTAGCTCCTTTGTTCCTGGAGAGATCTCCCTTTAACCCCTGCCTCTCTGGACATGCTCTGAAATGAGTAAATAACTCATCTTTCCATATGCCCTGGGTGTTTTTCATACTACACCTTCTATGCCTTATGTTAGGGAGCTATTTGTCATGCTATCTCTTTAAGGGCTAGTGCTTAGCTTCCTGCCACCATAGGGCTCTCCAAGACCCCAGCTCACTGAGTTTTAAAATTCCAGGATTTAAATCCCACTGATTATAAGAATTCATGAAATCAGCCCCTCTTACTCTCAACACCAAATGTTATGGGGATTTGTATTCCCATTGTGGGCTCCCTGGAGTAATATCCCCATTTTTTGCCCTTCTCTGTACCCACAGTTCCCTCCCCCACCTAGAGGGCTACAGTTTATTTCACTCCCTACAACGTCTCTGCCTTTTCTACCCTCTTTAAGTGTTATCTAGTTTCATCCATGGGATGAGGTAAGCTTAAGGTCCTCCCACTCTACCATCTTCCCAGCTGCCAGTCCCTACAATAGGATTTTGAAAATCAAAACGGATGTTAAATGTACTTCTTAGAAGAGCATGCACAGAGTTCAGAACATAATAATATCTAGATCTCACATTCTGAAATTTTTTGGTTTTTACTTGGAATATTTTGTGGGGAAGAAAAAGGTGTACAAAATTATCAATCTATCAGAATCATCTCTATGTTTGATAGAGATATTTAATTCCTGGCAAAGATAATGAAATATAGGTTAAGATGTCAATTAAAACTGTAGAATAAAAATTGGTCATTATTACTTCCAGATCCCTAGGGAGAATAAGAAGGGAAATACTTCATCCTTCTAGTGAATTTAGGGAGGCTTGGTGGGTCAGTTGAGTGACTGACTCTTGATTTTGGCTCAGGTCATGATCTCAGGGTTGTGAGATTGAGCCCCATGTCAGGCTCCACATTCAGCATGGAGTCTGCTTGAGATTCTCTTTCTGCCCCTCTACCTGCTTATGTGCTCTCTAAATAAATAAATAAAATCTTAAAAAAATAGGAATTTTTAAAAATCAAAGCAATATTTTAATGTCAAAATTGTGTTTGTAACAAATTAATAAATGGAATTTTATTTACAATTCCCAAAGACTTTTTTTTGGCAATTTACAGTTATATCTTTAAAGTTCAGTAAAAAAAAAAAAAAAATCCCACAAAGTCATTATAATTGTAAATGTAAAGAAAAAAATATGTATCATTTTGACATATGACAGTTATGAAGAATTATCACCTTCACCTGTGTAAGAGTTTATACACTCTAGATTTAAGGTCCTCAGTCCACAGTGAACAGGGAGGACTGTCCTTTTTCATCTTTGTGTTAATAGCCATACCACATGGCCAACACTTAGTGAATGTTAAATTGAAATGACCTTCCTTTATTCCAATTTAAGCAAAGGTGCATGATTGTTCATAGCTTTATGTAAAATCAAGGTAATAGTCCTTGTGGATACACATGTTGCAAAATATATATATATAGTTTAGAATCATTGGAGATTTGTGATGGATTCTTACACCATTTTGAAATCCAAGCAGAAAAGTGTTTATAATTTAGAAGTGATTATTAACATTAAAACAGAATTTACTCCTGGGGCCCTTTAAATTGGTGAGTACAAGTGCATTTATGTGTTGGTTTTACAGATCATTAAATACTTCACAAGGAGGCTTGATTTGATTGTAGGCAGATGTTTGAGAAGCAAAGAAGGAAAAAAAGGAAAAAGATACTTGAAGTTGAATCATCAGGAATTGAATATGGTCTTCTAAAACTCAAGTTAAATTACCTAAGTATTGTAATAGAAATCAGTTACATGACTGGCATATAATTTACAGAAATTTGACAGACAAATGGTCTCAGATATATCTTTTTTGTTAATTGAAATTGACTTAATTTCACCCTTTGCTTAAAACCAATGTATATATATTTGTGCCTGCATGGCTCAGTAAGTTGAGCATCTGACTCTTGGTTTCAGCTCAAGTTATGATCTTGGTGGTCCTGGGATCCAGCTCTGCCTCTGGCTCTGTCTCAGCAGGGAGACTCCTTGGAGAGTCTCTCCCTCTGCCCCTCCTCCCCCACTTTCTCTCTCTCTCTTTCTTTAAAAAATAATAAATAAATAAATAAATAAATAAATAAATAAATAAATAAATAGTTTTTTAATAAATAGAATAAGGCCTTTCTGGTGCTTTTTGTTTACTGCTTCTTATGGCCAGGACAGTGTTAATCGGCAAGATTCATGGACTGGTAGCATCAACCTGATCTGGTACTTACTAAAAATGCAAATTATTGGGCAGTCCAGGTGGCTTCGCGGTTTAGCACTGCCTTCAGCCCAGGGTGTGATCCTGGGGACCCAGGGTTGAGTCCCACCTCAGGCTCCCTGCATGGACCCTGCTTCTCCCTCTTCCTGTGTCTTTGCCTCTCTCTCTCTCTCTCTGTCTCTGTCTCATGAATAAATAAATAAAATCTTAAAAAAAAAAAGCAAATTATTAGAACCTACCTTAAATTAGAACCACCCTACTCTGGGGTGGAGTCCAGGTGTCTAAAGGTGTCTGTATTCTAACAAGCTTCCAGGCAAGTATGATGCATGTTAAAGTTTGAGAAATACTGGCTTTTTGTGTGTCTAGCTCTTTCCCAAACTTCATGTCCTGGCCTAAATATCACTCCTCAGAGAGGTTATCCCTGACTATCTTCTCTAAAGCCATTTCAATCATTTTCTTTTTTATTTATTAATTTTAAAATTTTGAAATAATTTTAAATTTACAGAAAAGCTGCACTAATAAAAAAAATTCCTATATATACTCAGGTTAACTAATAGTTAATATTTTACTATACTTGCCTTATCAGTTTTCACACACACAGACATACACCTATACCTATATAAACATTTGAGGGTAAGGTGCACACATATTCCTTCTTTGTCTCTAAATACTCGGTGTGCATTTTCTAAAAACAAGACAACCTCTTTCATAACTATAGTATAATTATCAAAATCAAGAAATTAACACTGATACAACCATTTAATCAGTAGGCTTAATTACCTCATCACTTGTTTAATATCCTATGAAGCAAAAAAGAAACAGACTGATAGCAAATAAATATTATGATCTCAGTTTTTACTCATAATTAATACAAGGATATGAGGGGAAAGAATTGCTACTTTATTAGCTATGCCTTATAGTTATGTTTCTTCCAGAGGATGAAAAATCTCCCTTTTTGTCCTGTCAGGAAGCTCAAAACTAATTTTGTGGCTTAAAAACCTTGACAATATTATGTTCTCTGCTTTTTCATAGTTTCCATGTGACATTTCTATTTTAACAGTAATCATCTCTCCACTTATCTCCATGCATTCTGTTGTGAGCTTGCTCTAAGACAGATAGAAGCAAATACAACAGATAATAATATAAAAATTAAACCTCCATGTTTCTCCATATTGTTCTCATTCTTTAAGTTAGAAAAACACTGAATTCCAAAGATTGCTTTGCATTTTAGAAATCTTTCTTAAATATTTATTGGGATTTGAAACTATCAATATGCCCTTTAACTTTAAAAACAAACACATAAAAATAGTCAAACAATTTAATAACTGAACAGTATTGTTTATCAGTTGTTGCATGACACACTACTGTGAAAGTTAGCAGCTGAAACAAAAAATTATTTATTATCTTGCACCATTTCTGAGAGTCAAGTATATCAGGTAGATGGGTAGTTCCAACACAGGTTGCAGCCAAAGCTGCAGTCATCTCAAGAGGGCCATGGTTGGAGAGATTATTTCCAAGGTTACACAGGTGGTTGTAGGCAGGCCTCATTTTCTTACCACATAGGTATCCCTAGGGGAATGCTCATGGCATGCCTCCACACCCCCACCACAGTAAGAGAGCCCAAGGCAGAACCTGCAGTGTTTTATAAACTAATCATAAAGGTTGACAACCATCACCACTTCTAATTTTAGAACATTTCCATCACCTACAAAAAGAAACCCTGAAAATCTTTTGCTCTGTCAAAGACATTGTCAAGAGAAAACACAAGCCACAGATGGAAGAAAACATTTGCAAAAGATTTATCTGATATTCAAAATACACAAATAACTCAAAACTCAGTGACAAAATGAAAATCCTAATTAAAAAATGGGCAAAAAGTCTGAACAGACATCTAATCAAAGAAGAAATACAGATGGCAAATCAGCGTAGGAAAAGATGTTTCACATCTTAGGTCACCAGGGACATGCATATTAAAAGAATGATTGGATACCAGTACATACCTATTAGAATGGCCTAAATCTGGAACACTAAAATTACCAAATCCTGACAAGGATGTAGAGTAAAAGAAACTCTCATTCATTGCTGGTGCTTTAGGAAACACTTTGGCAGTTTCTCATAAAACAAAAAAATACCCCAATATATGATCCAGCAATTCTGCTCCTTGGTATTTACCCAAAGGAGTTAAAAACTGATGGCCACACAAAAACCAAACATAGATATTTACGGCAGTTTTTTTTTTTTTCATAATAGTCAAAACTTAGAAGAAACCAAGATGTCCATCAGTATGTGAATGGATAAATATACTCTAGTTCATCCTGAAAGTGGACTCTTACTCAGTGCTAAAAGACTTTGAAAAGCCTTGTAAGACATGGAAGAACTTTAAAATGCATATTAATAAATGAAAGAAGTCAATCCAGAAAGGATACATATTGTATGATTCTATTATATGACATCCTAGAAAAGGCAAAACTATGGAAACAATAAATGATTAATGGTTGTCAGGGGTTAGACTGCTGGAAGGGAGCATAAAAGATATTTAGAGCAGAGAAACAGCCCTGTATGATACCATAATGATGGATATGTGTCATTGTACATTTGCCCACCCCATAGAATGTACTACAACCAGAATGAACCATATGTAAAAGTATGGACTTTGGGTGGTAGTAATGTGCAGTGTGTAGGTTCATCAATTTTAATAAATGTTATCACTTTTGTGTGGGATCTTCATAATGGGAATGTCTATGCATATGTGAAGGCAAGAGGTATATAGAAAATATGTGGGCAGCCCGGGTGGCTCAGTGGTTCAGCGCCTGCCTTTGGCCCAGAGCGTGATCCTGGAGTCCCGGGATCGAGTCCCATGTTGGGCTCCCTGCATGGAGCCTGCTTCTCCCTCTGCCTGTGTCTCTGCCTCTCTCTCTCTCTCTGTGTGTCTCTCATGAATGAATAAATAAAATCTTAAAAAAAAGAAAATATGTATCTTTTTTAAAATTTTGCTGTGAACCTAAAACTAGGGGAAAAAAAGTGTATTTGAAAAAAAATGAAACAAAAACCAAAAAGAAAAAAAGAAAAAGAAACTTTGAACTTATGAGCAATTACTCCCCATTCATTCCCTGCTACCATCTGCCCCTAGAAAACACTAATTTACTTTCTGTCTCCATGGATTTGCCTGTTCTGGGCCTTTCTTGTATAAATCAAACCATAAAATGTGAGCCCTGGGTGTCTTCTTTCTTGAACTTAGTGTAATGGTTTGAAAGTTCATCCATGTTATAGGCTGTATCAGTACTTTATTCCTTTTTATAGCTGAATCGTGTTCTATTGTATGGAAATACCACATTTGTTTACCATTCCTTACTTTATGGACATTTGTTTTCACTTTATGGCTATTATGAATAATGCTTTCAAAACCACTCATGTACACATTTTTGAGAGCATATGTTTCTTATTCTCTTGGGCTTACATCTAAGATTGGATTTGCTGGGTCTTTTGGTAACTCAGTGTTTAACATTTTGAGGAACTTCCAAACTGTTTTTCACAATGGCCATGCCTCTGTATATCCCCATAAGCAATGTATGAGGGTTTGAATTTCTCCACATCTTTACCAGCACTTGCTATTGTCCATCTTTATAAAAAGTATTATTATTCTTATTATACCCATCCAAGTAGATGCAAAGTGGTATCTCACTGTGGCTCTGATTTGAATTTTCCTTGACTAATGATGTTGAGCATCTTTACATGGGCTTATTGTACATTTGCATATCTTCTTTGGAAAAATGTCTACTCAAACCTTTTGCCAACTTTAAAATTTGGTTATTTGTCTTTTTTCTGTTGAGTTGTGTTATTTATATCTTCTGCATACAAGACCCTACCAGATATATGATTTGCAAATTCTATATCTTTAAGGTTTAGTGTCGGATTAAGAAGGAAGTAGAAAACAGCCTATCTTTATGGCATTTTAGTAATGCCACGAACCACTCCACTTTTACTTTCATGATTGATGATACCACTGAACACCCTGCATGAGATGACTATACTTTCTTGAATCTCAAACTGTAGAGCATTCATTATGTTGTATATTTTCTACCCTGACCTGATATTGATGTACACTGTGTTTAATGAATCATATTTATCACACTCAGTTTTTCCATAGGATGTACTGTGTCTCTTAGAGTCATGGTCCAAGTGGGAAATGGAACAAATGGGAATAGAATCAGCTAGAAGGCAGGTGAGGGAACTCTGACAGGAAGGAGGAAGAGAGAAAACTTGAGCTGGATTGTCCAGCTGGGCTTTGCAGAGCATGCCAAATACTGGTGAAAACCAACAGTGGGCTCCTACCATCTGCATGGTGGCAAAATGACAATGTCTGCAAAACCGGAAATCCTCTCAACTTCAGATTAGCATCTGAATCAATTTCCAACTGATGGTTGTAACAATTTCCCCAGGCGTTGAACCCATGTGCATATAACCAGAGCCAAACATTCTAAGCAAAATAAAAAAGTGTTTATATAGACATTCTAAATGAAATTACAAATGAAAGTAAGAAGAGGAAACCATCCTATGCAAATTTCTAAACTAATATCTTTGTTGAAAAAGGAAAATAATTAGACTTACACATGGTATTTAACCACTTATATTATAGCTTTTCCTTTGTGCCTTGCCTTGCTAATATTTCCAACATTTCAGCGCATGTGATAATTGGGCAGGATATGTCCTCAGGCAGTGGACAAGCCTTGCCAGGCCACAACCATCCCAGCAAACACTGGTGTGGAGGCTCACCTAAGGTAGAAGAAGTTACTTGAGGACACATCACAGGAGGCAGGAGGCAGCCAGGAAAATAAATAATTCCAAATATAGCTAATTTATTGTACAAACTGAAGTGTAAACATGAAACTATTATGTTTTTCTGAAACCACTGGTCCCAAATGCGTATGGCAAATTTGTCTTTTTTACCAAGTGCGAGGCCTCTTAACAGGACTTCAGGTAGATTCCCTAACTTCTGGATCACTTTTAGGTATTCACTTTCACCCATTTAAAATCCATCAAGGGGCGCCTGGGTGGTTCATTGTTTGAGCATCTGCCTTTGGCTCAGGGCATGATCCTGGGGTCCTGGGATCAAGTCCCCACATCAGGCTCCCCACAGGGAGCCTGCTTCTCCCTCTGCCTATGTCTCTGCCTTTCTCCGTATGTCTTTTATGAATAAATAAATAAAATCTTAAAAAAATAAAATCCACCAAGTTTAAATTTCCAGTGTATCTCCAATTCAGAGCTCTGTCCCTAATCACAGGCCATGCTTAGGTCTAAGGAGCTCTAATTGGGAGGGGGCCTAGCTTGTGCTTATTTCTAAGCACCTAAGATTCAATATTTGGTTTTGGGATGTCTCTTTTTATTCTGTTTTAACCCTTCCCCTCTGGTCTTGGGAGGTGGTGGGGGGGTAGGCAAGGAAGTGTGTAGGAAGGGCAAATTCTCAAAATTTAACTGCTTTGGTGTGGCTTGTCACAGCTTCTCTGGCTAAGATGGGCTGACCATCCATATATTCTAATGCCAGCATCCAAATGCTGGCTCTCACAGGTGACAATATTAGTTGGACACTGCCAAATCAGCTGATAACTCAGCTCCATGAAATGTCCAGGCTTCCTCAATACCCCTACTTTCAGAACCCATAAGATATCCCATAGCTACTTGCTGCTTTCCCAGTGTTGACCCCTCTTGGGTGGGGTTTCAGGTACTCAGCTTATGCTTGGTACAAGAGCTGGAAAAATTCACATATCAAAAGTCACGTATTGAAACAAAGTCAGTGCTCACCTCAGATACTCTCAAATCCCTTTTTAGTATTTTTGTGTGACATCCCACCTCCTCCATATTTCTGAGTTCCATTGCTTTCAATAGCAACGCTGACTTTTCTTTAAAGGACTACCCTCAAGCTACTGGAGCCTACTTAAGTACCAAGGAGTTTATTTCCCCTGGGAGGTTGTTAACCAATAAACTGTCCAGCAAAGGAATATGAATGCCCAGCTCTTTTAGCTCAGTTTGAGAGGAATTAGAGGCTAAAACTCCAGAGCTTCCCTGCAGAATGTGTCTAAGCCCTACTCACTGTGGGACTTCCCGTCCCTTGTTTGGCTTTCTCCTCTTTCCAGTTCTGCTTCCCCCTCTCCCCAATTCCCTTAGTGGTTTCCCCTGGGAGTGCTTTCTTCATAAATCACTTGCACATAAATCCTGCTCCTTGGAACCTGACGCAAGAAACCTACCCTTGACAAACAGTTCGGTAAGAATGGAGCTCTGCTCCCCTTGCCCCATGCTAGTTAATTTTAATGTGTCAATTTGACCGGATCACTTGGTGCCCAGATTTATGACTGAAAATGACTTCTGGGTATGTCTGTGACCGTGTTTCTGGAAGAGATCAGCATTTGAAGGGGTGGACTGAGTAAAGCAGATGGCCTTCCCCAGGGGGAGTGGGAATTCTCCAATCCCATGAGAGCCTGAACAGAACCAAAAGGTGGAGGAATGGATGATTTGGCCTCTCTCTGTTTAACTGCTGGAGCTGAAATGTCGGTCTTCTCCTGTCATCAGTTCTTCTAGTTCTCAGGCCTTTAGACTCTGGATGAAATGTACATGGTCATCTTCTTAATTCTCAGGACTTCAAAGTATGCCACTGGGTGCTTGAGACAGGAGATGGGGCTTCTCAGCCTCCATAATAATGTGAGCCAATAACATAATAATTCTCTCTAGCTCTCTATCTCATCTCTCTCCTTTTATTTCCTATTGGTTTTGTTGCTCTGCAGAACCTTAACACACCTCCTCTCTTTACCCTGTCATCTCTTTCCTTTTATTAAAATTCTTTTTTTTACTTATTTGAGAAAGAGAGAGAGAGAGAGAGTGAGCAGGGTGGAGTGGGGCAGAGAGGGGCAGAGGGAGAGGGATTGGCAGACTCCTGCTGAGCATGGAGCCCAACATGGGGCTCAATTCCAGGCCCCTGAGATCATGACCTGAGTAGACACCAAGAGTCGGTCGCTGACCATGCAGATGCCCCCTGCCATCTCTTTTAAGTGTTCTTTTTGATTAATTTCTGAGACCTGAGCAGCAGTTATTGGTCCTTCCTCCCTTTCCTTTTTTTTATTCTTTTTTTTTGGGGGGGGGTGTCATTCTTCCCCTTTCCAAACTCCCATCTAGAATAAGCCCTGTGATGCCAGATTTCTAGTTTTCTCTCACAACACTCATATAATTGGGGGCGGGTGCTAAACTGTTTCAAGTTTTTGATGGACTGGTTGTCTTGATAGTGATGCTCCCCTTTCATTACTTAAAATGGTAATGTTATTAGTGCTGGGAGCAAGTTGCCATTTTTGATGAAAACAGAAGATGACAGGAATGGAAAAGAGGTTTCATGAAAGTCCACCTGTTCTGGATATAGATGATCAGGCTTCCTTGAAGGCCCAAGCTTCTGGCTTCCAATTCTACCCAAAAGAACACTACAAAGCCAGAATCAATTTCTAGAGCTAGCAGTGGAAACCAAAGCAGTCCCCTCCTTTCCTCCTTCTGACAAGCCATCAGCAGTTTCTCTGATGGCTTGTATTAGTATTTACTAATGTCTGAAGCTCTGGAAAATAGAGTAGAAAAAGGGTAGAGTGACATGACAAATAAAATGGTAAGGTGACTAAACAGCCAACTTTTATTTGGTTTTTAGAGTTTGAGCCAAGCGATGCCTCAGGAAGTTGAAAGAAGAAGCCTGGACAACAATGGGATGATTAAAATGGCTACATTGGCAGGGGATGGTTCCCCTTGTCTCTGATACACAGCACTTATGAATGAAAGTGCTCTGCATCCCAGTGGCTCTCCTTTTGAACTGGCTCATCCATTACTGGGGTAATGATTTTCCATCTGGGCAACAGCAAAGCCAAAGGCTTATTACACAGGCAACATAAAGTTAAAAAGACATTATGAATAAAACGTTGGCTCATGACGGCTTTTGCCAACTCTTCTTCTGAGAAGACTGTCTGATGCCGACACGTGTTTATTACACTTAATAATGTTTACATAATTCTTCCTTGAGCTCATTAGAGCTGTCAGATCAGAAGTAAATGTGTTCCCCCCTCTGTTTATCTCTAAAGACTTCGCAGTCAATAAAGCAAGATGAATGACATCCAGGGCGCAGACAGCGTACTCTCGGGCTTTGCAAATGCTGCCAAGTTAAACCTTCAGTTCGAGTGGGCTCCTGGATCCTAGGACTGCATCTGATCAACCCCTCAGTTCTCTGAGCACAAGAGTAGTGCTTCTACAACTTTAATGTGCTTGGAATCGTCCCAGGAGCTTGCTAAAATACTTATTGTTAGGTCTTGTCCCTAGAGATTCTGATTCCGTTGATTTGGGATGGGGCCCAGAAATTTGCATTTCTAGCAAGCTCTGCGGTGGTGCTGATTCTGTTCCAGCATGGACCATACTTGCCCTGTTCTAGAGGTCATTGCAATCATCTCGTTTGTGTGTGTGAGGGGGGGATCCCCCTTGACAATTCGGGGCTTCCTAGTCTATGCAATGCATCAGCAGCAGCGGCCACTCCGGCAGCAGAGGCAGAAGCCAGGAGCTGCGGGAGCTGCGGGCGGCACAGCGCGCGTGCAAACCGCACGGGGCCCGCGTGGCTCTGGGGGGTTGTGGGCCAGCGTGGAGGGGCGGGGCCTGGCGCCCGGGGGCGGGGCCTGGCGCTCGGGGGCGGGGCCTGGCGCCGGGGGCGGGGCGCAGGGAGCCGGCTCCCGCTGCCTGCTCTCGGCGGCGGCGGCGGCGGCAGGGGCTGAGGGCACAGCCAGCGGGCGGCGCGCCGCGGACTCCCAGGCAGCCCGCGGAAAGGTAAAGCCGGGAGAGCGCGCCGGCGGGTCTTCCTGCCGGCAGCTGCGGTCCGAGTCCCAGAGCGTCCCCGGCGCCCCCAGCTGCGTCTGGGCTCCCAGGGTATTCGCGCAGCATCCCAGGACCGCGGCCGAGCCCGGGTTTTGCGTGTCCTGCGGCGGGGCCGGGGCTGGGGGCTCGGGGTCTGCAGCGGGAGCCTGCGGCCATCCCAGGACACCGCGACTCGGAGACAACTTTGCGCAGCGGCCCTCTTCCAAGTTCCCTTTATTGCTATTGTCTTAGCGCCTCCCGGCTGACAGTCTCCCCGGACTCCAGCTTTGTTCTCGTCAGGCCAAACCCGCGGTCCCCCAGGGCGTGAACCCGGGAGTCGCTGGCAAGTGGCACCTGCCAGCCGGATCCGCCCAGGCTCCCTTCGCATCCCCGTAGACCCGGGGCTGCCCTGCACTGGGCACCGTGAGACGTGGCGCCCGCGGGGGCGCGGGGCTCGCCCCACTCCCCGGCGTGGTCTGGGTTACCCGCTAGGGCGTGCAGCCTCTGGGAGGCGCGTGATTTGGGGCTGGAGAAAGGGCGAGAAAAAGTTTGGAGCCTCGGCTGGGGCTCAGGAGCCGGCAGCGCTGGGCTGCACATGGCAGGAGTTGGAGAGAGCGCCGGGGGCTGGCGCCAGGCAGAGGGGCACGCACGGAGGGGGAGCCCTGCAGGCCGGTCAGGAGCTGGACTGTCGCAGACGCGGGGTGCTTGTGTGCGCGTTAGCAGGAAAAGGCCGGGTAATTGCAGAGAAGGTGGGCGAGAAAGGGGCAGAGAGCTGTACTAGGGATATACGTAATTGCAGTGTACCTAGTGTGCACCCCCCCCTTCAGGTATTTTTTGGGAAAAAAACAAAACAAAACAAAAAAACAAAAAAAACCCTGTGCCTTGGGATGCCTTCTTGAACCTGAACTCCTGGAGGTGGGGGGCGGAGATGGGGGGAGGGATAAGTTTCACCTGGCTCTAGGGCTACTGGCTTTGAAAGCGAACAGGTGACAGAAGACTTCTGAGTGTGTGTGTGTGTGTGCGCGCGCGCGCAGCGGCGGGGGGATGCTGGACCGCCCGTGGAGCCCCCCCCGCCTACCCCCCCCCCCCCCAGCTCGCCACTGCGCTGAGTTTTCCTGTCCCTCCTCGCCCGAGGCTGCCAGGCGAGAGGCTAAGCGATGGTCTCGGAGTGGAGCAGACAAAAGGGTGCACTTGGTGCACCCTCCGAGGGCGAGGCGGCTGGGGTGTGTGTGTGTGTGTGTGTGTGTGTGTGTGCGTGCGTGTGTGTGTGTGTGGAGGGCATCCCCTTCCTGCCAGCCAGAGAGAGAAAGCAGGTAGCGGAGAGAGGAGCTCAGAAGGGAGAAAGGTGAGATGGAGCACGGGAGAAGAAACACAACGGGAGGAAGCAGGAGGGCAGGGATCTGAAAGCATCTTGCCTGATGGGCTGTAAAATTATAAGTTAATCTTAAAAAGAGATGTCGGGTGGGGACCCTGGAGCTAAAATTTTAGAGAATGGGGGCGCATTTAGTTTGATGAATAAAGGTGAGCGGTGTTCAAGGAAGTCTGAAACCAGCGCCAAAGTTTATTGCTGGTTTTAGCTAACCTTGACACATCTTTCCAGCACCTACTCTGGAAGTACCTTTTGACTGTCAGAAAGAAGTAAAAGGCATCTATACACAAATAAAATGCAACTAAAATGAAGTTTAAATGAAGCTTTGAGCAGGATTAAATGGCTTGTGTAACTGCTGAATGTTGCTAAAGTACTGTCAGGGCTATAAAATAGCCAGACAAAAATAAAGGAAAAAAATAATTGTAACAAGAAAATGAAGGCTTTACAAGAACTTCCGTAATGAACACATAACAATTGATGGTATGATGCAGTAATTATTTTCGTATTTACGCCATTAACGATTGTAATTTAACGTTAATGTCCTGGTATTTTATTCCTTCTCATTTGCAGACAAAAGCACATCTGAGACACCATCAGGGAGTAATTTGGTAATATAAAGTCATGAATAGAAAACACTAAACCATGCTCAGAACTCTGACAACATAAAGCGTGAAACAAAATAACCTCATTTGCTGTTTATTATCTGTCTTTATAATTCTGTTTACCATCATTTGCATAAATGAATAGCTAAATTGTATAGTATATCCTTTTTAGGAAAAAAAATACTTGATGCTTATAGATATACTGGCGGGTGAGACTAGTAGGTAACCCTTATATTGAGCAAGAAAGGGATAGAAAAAAACTTTGTGGGATTAGAAGTCATCTGGAAATAATCAGAATGCAAATTCAGCCTACTTTAGGCATTCTTATTTTATTTAACTTGGTGCAAGTAGTTTTTTAACAATATATATGTAATTAGTCAGTGGGCAACCCTTAGACTTCATTCCTAGCTAATCTTAACCAAACCAAACCAAACCAAAGCACTGTACCTTACATCATGCAACAATTTCGTTAACCTGAAAAACTCTTTTTTTTTTCTATTTCTATGTCCAAAGGGTAAATTTTCTAAAATTGAGAAGGAAGGAATTTATTGGAGGAAGCTCAAAAACAAAATTCTTTCAGCAGAAACTTAAGTTATTAACATTTTGAGACAAATAAACATCAGAGTTCACACATCTTAAAATGATTGTGGATTATTTTAACTTTAGGATCTTTGCTAAAAGTGCCTTACTCATATGATAAAGAGAACAATTAATAACTGTATTCAAAAGGCTCTGAAGTAACATGCCAGCAAAACAGCTGAGCAAAACATGTAGTGGTTGGGAGGGATCAGTCAATCACATGAATGTTTAAAAAAAATCCATTTATTTTTGTGAGGCACAAAGAATATCACAATGATTGAATGCCCTTTTCCCTTTCCATACAGATACACTGGTATCATGTGGAACAGCACATAAAATCCGTATTACCTGAGAAGGGATTCCATGTGGGAATAAGGACCTTGTATGTATTTTAAGCTCTGGGGAAATAAAATAGTAAGTGACAAGCAAGCTTTTCATTACGGTGGGACGGGTGATTGCATAAGATTAGGGCAAGTTCTTAAGTTTTGCTGGTTACAAACTTGGCAAATGCAATTTTGTGAACAAACTACATTTTGAGTATAGGTTTAATTACTCTTTTCACTCTTAAAGAAAGTCACTACTCCTCTATTACCACTTTTATATGATAAATATTTCAGAGGCTCCTCAATTTCTCTATATTTCTATTGTTCTTTAAATCCCTGTTCTGTAGAGAAGTTCTGTTTTACAGGCTAAAAAGTCTGACTTTTGGTTAATTCATGGATTTCTCTATTTTTTAAAATATTTAATTTATTTATTCATGGGAGACACACAGAGAGAGGCAGAGACATAGACAGAGGGAGAAGTAGGCTCCCTGTGGGGAGCCTGATGTGAGACTTGATCCTGCGAGCCAGGATCATGACCTGAGTGGAAGGCATACGCTCAACCACTGAGCCACCCACGCACTCCTAATTCATTCATTTCTATGACACATTTACTTGGTCCCTATTATTAACTACCGGATATTGCAGTAGGTGCCAGGGATTCAAGGATGAGTTTAGACTCAGTCGTGGTACTTAGAAAGTGAGGGAGGCACTTATTGGATAAATACATGTAATAAAGTGCAGTAAGTGGCAGTCTATCCTAGGGCTTTGGAATGAGATAGACTGGGCTCAACTTTCAGCTCTGCTTCATGCCAGCTGTGAGGCCTTGATCAAGTTTTTAGACCTCTCTCTGAGCCTCAATTTTATTATCTGGTAAATGAGGGGAAATAATACCTCTCTAGACCCCAGCATTGGGAAGATTACATGTCAACATATTTTAATCTCTTCCATCTTTTTTTTGTTAAAAGACTTTATTTATTCATGAGAGACACAGAGGGAGGCAGAGACACATGCAGAGGGAGAAGCAGGCGCCCTGTGAGGAGCCTGATGGGGGACTTGATCCTAGGACCCCGGAATCACGACCTGAACCAAAGGCAGATGCTCAGCCACTGAGCCACCCAGGTGCCCTGTCTTCCATCTTGAAAACAAACCCTGAATCCCACACTTCTCAACATCCCTCACTTCTTTACTCTAGGTCCTTATCAGATTTCTGGTGAGGCTTGTCTGTCTAAGCCGTCTTCATTTTCTCTCTCCTTTTTTTGTGCATCCCACTCCAAAATGACTGCTGCCTCCACCACTTACAGAAACAACTTTGATTGAGATCAGCTGTGGCCACTATGTGGTCTGATCCAGTGAGCTGTATTCTTATTCAACTTCGGGAGCATTTGAAAGAATTGGCTGGTCCCTCTCCCTTCAAAAGTTATCTTTTCTTGGCACCGGTGACTCTGGTATGGCTTCTGTCACACTGTACATCTTTATTTTTCCTCATTAGGCTTTTATTATTTCTCAGCTAGCTCCTCTTTCTGTCTCCAAATGAAGATGGGAATCCTTCCAATCTTGGGAGTCTACCCTGGGCCCTCTTCTTAGCTCCCCAGCCTCCTCCTGCCTTTAAGTAGTTTTTTTCCATTCTCATGGCTCTAACTCTTATCTATATGCTGACTCAGTTTATTTGTTCATTACTGGCCTCTGAGCTCCAGAAGCATCTATTCAGCCGTCTGTTTCTCTGATGTTTCCTAAGCATTTCCAACTTCTTACATTAGAAATTAAATCTGTATTACTTCTACCACAATACACCAAATTTATTCTTCCTTCAATCTTTCTCATTTGGGGGAATGGTACTACCATACATCCAGTTGTGCATTTCAGGATCTTTACCCCTTTGCCACCAACATGGCACCAACGTATTTCTTAATTCATCATGTACTTTGTGTTCTGGGTGGGTGTTTACCTGATACACACAGATAAACCTGACGGTATTGATAGTTTATAGTGAGTAACTCTTCTGATGCAATGCCCTGGCCATACCAGCTAAGATATATATATATATATATACTGTTACTCCTGTATTTACCTTCCTATGTCCATTCCCATTTCAACCTACAGGGTCCAGGTCAATAACACCCCTCACCTATATTTGTGTCCAGATATGATAGAGTTGTAAATGATTAATATCACTCTTTAAAGTTAAACGGACTTGCATTTTGTATGTTGTATGAAACACATTTTACACAATTGAGTGTTAGGACATTGGACATCAATAAAGAAAGGCATCTTCTTGGCAAGGTATCCCATCAATTTAATACTAAGTGGTAGGATACCTTATAAGGAGAAAGTCCTTTAGGGGAAGGCAAATATCCTTGGTTGGATTCTATACTGACATGACAAATTATGGAATTTTAGGTTGTCAACATTTTGCCAAATTTGGAATACCTTTCCTGCATTTAATTTTAGGAAAGGGAAGTCAGATAAAGTTGTAAGTAAGCTTAAGTAATTGTAATCTTTAATGGTCTGTCTTTCTGTTTGTTTGTTTGGCCAACAGAGTAGATTTAATCAAAAAGCTAATCTAGAAATATAAGAGACTGAGTATAAGGCATGTTAATTGTGGATATACAGATTTTTTGACAGATAGAAAATGAAAGCAAAATAACTGGATGAGATGAGGTGTATGGTCAGTTCACCCCAGAACTGTTTGAAATTCCATCCTTGTCCACTTTGGTCCACTTACAAGTGTTCTTAGCAAAACAAGCATCTTTGAGTACTCTTCACTCTGTATTCATTCCCTTTGGAGTTATGAAGTGTTACTTCAACAGGGGTGGCAATGATGTACATCCATGTTACCATGTAAATAAGACTCAAATGATCACTCCATGCTGTCATTGGAACTCAAAGATCAAGAAAAGTCTAAGTTTTAATTTTCTAGAGGTAGAGGCATTTCCCTTTATAAAAGAGAGACAGGGATGCAAGAATTTGTTCAACTGTAAATGCACTTCATATTCTCTGGTAGTTTTACAGTGCTGGCCCTGCCTTTAACCTTTGGATGACACTGGGCTGCAGTGTTGGCCTTCTAGGAATCTTCTTTACTCACTTCTTTCTTGCTTCTCTCTCACTAGTATTTCCTTCCCTCTTCAGTGCTTCTCTTTTACTTCACTTTCTCTTAGTCCTTTCCTTTCTTACTCCCCTTCCTCTTTCCCTCATCTTTTGTCTTTTTTCATATTCTTTTTATAAGCAACACCAAACAGAAGAGAAAGATCTACATGAGCTTTTGTCCCTGCTGTTATCATCACGATAGGATTTAATTTACCACGTTGCCCCTGCCTTTTGTACTTGGCGGTCTTTGCAACCGTTACCTCAGACTTACCTTCAGAATAAGTGAGATACCTTAAGGTATCTTAAGATTCTTGCCCCATTTCCCCTCTGTCAACAAATAAACATGTAAGGTGGAAGAAAGGGATTGGTAAATTACCTTGTGGATCCATGCTATGACATTCTAGAGTGACCTTTTCTCAAGAAGTAGTCTTTATTACCAGGTGATGGAAAGGTAGCAAAGCCTGCTTCCTGAGCCCAGGTACCATTTTGGAAGATGCATGTCCATCTTCACAATGATGATGACAGCTAGAATAATGGCCTAAATGACAGTGACTAATATCTATTGAGTGTTTGCTATGTGCCAGACTCTGTGTTAAATGTTTGATATGTGCGGCTTTATTTATTCCTCACTCTCAGTAGGCCTGTATTATAGGTGAGGAAACATTAAACAAGGTTAAATTACTTAAACAAAGATTTCAGGATTAAAAGCATGGGATTGACAACTCAGATCTTCTGAGCTGTCGTGCTCTATACTGCAAAAGAGGCACTTTCTCAGCAGCACCCAGATCCTGTATCTATGAATACATTCATATTGAGTGAGATGGTGGAATGCTCCAAAGCCATAATATCAGAGATGATGTGTGAGGGGTGTGGCATTCATTGGTCCCAGGGGTGCAACTGGTATAGATCAGTTGGGTAAATCTTAAGGTTAGATATTTCACAGGAAAGCATGGTAAAAGCAGCTCATCATAATCTGTCTCTCTAGTGTGATTAGTGGGGAAGCCTAAAAACTAGTGGGATTTGTAGAGTGAGATAATATTAGCACAACAGGCTTTGGAAGAATCTTAAGAGATTTAAGTGGCTCCCTGTTTTTCTTTGTCACTCTCAAGGCAATGTGCTTGTTCATTTTGGGGTACACATAGTCTTCAGTGAGAATGAATGCTATAAAACACTAGGTTTGAGCAGAGGAGAAATAAGAGGTCATTATGTAGGGGAAATGAGCCTTGATCAAGGAATGATCAAACAGAGGTGACTGCAATTAGTGTTCTCTTTGATTCTTCACAGAGGCCATGCTCCATGATGTTATACACAGAGAGGGACTGAGTATAAAGGAGACAACCATTGGCATTTGGTGTTGAGTGTCTTACAGGGGACTCTAAAATGAATCCTGTGCTCCAACAAAGTTCATTAGGCAACTTAGTTTGAATTACATGGAGAACACGGGCAGTCAGAAAACATTAGTATCCCAGTAACTTCCTGATTGCTGACCTTGTGTCTCCCAGGCCCCATATAGTAAATAGATTACCCTTTTTTTTAAATGTTACTCAGAATATGACACTTACAGTGTGAGGGTCCTCCAGTGGATTCCCACCTCTCACTCTTACTAAAAGCCCAAGATCACAGTAGCCCAGGAGACTTCATGATCTAGCCCTCTGTTATCCTTCAGACTTCATCTGCTGATTTCCTTTGTTGAGTGAATGAATGAATGACACTTGAGTAAGCCAAAGGCTATCCAAGGTGCTCAGTCATATTGTTGAATAGATAAGGAAGGAGGGACTTCCTGTTTTAATGGGGACACTAGAGAAATTAAGGTTAGAAATCAAAAGCATAGGAACAATCTAGTGAGTAGGGAAATAAAGACAAAAATTAGTATATCAGAACAGCTGGATCCTGACTTAAGAGTTTTCATCACTTATTTTTTCATTCTTTTAATGAGTATTTATTGAACATCTACTTATACCAGGCACTAGTGTAAAGGCTACATGTACATCAATGAACAGGAATGTGTGGCTGACATGCTATTAAGAGACATATATTACAATAAAGTGGACACATAAAACTATAATTTTAGGTAACAATACATCCTATGAAGAATATTAGCATACAGTTACAGGAAGATATATTCTACAGATCCCATATCTTCCTGGCTTTAAACACTGAGTAATGTGGTCATCTGTCCCCCTCTCTCCTGCGCTGAAAATGGTACTGCTTTCCGAGATGAATACAGTTTAAACAATCTTATATTGAGTGACTATATTGTCATGTCTTCCTTAAGATTTTCTTCACTAGTAAAATAAGGCTTACTTTTAAGGTATTTAAAAAAACAGAGTTTGACAAAAGAAGGTCCCAAATTGATGGTCTATGAATGTGCTCTGCATTTGATTTTAAAACTGTAGCAAATGTCTCACTGATATAATGGCAACTGTGGTATTCTTTTGATAAATAATTTAATAAAGAAGTCAAATTTAGAGTAGAGAGCTCTTTCTTGCCAAACACATCAATACATTCAACATTATAGTTAAAAGAGATAATTCTGAAAAATTAAATTTGAAGAGGTTCAGTTTCCATGTGATTTATACATTACTTACTTAATTTTCTCAGTATCAATTTTAGCCCGTTTATTTTTCAGTTTGTGTTAATTTGTTGTGGCAGGGATAGAAAATGGATACAGGCTCCAAATCAATATGATTGGCTTAGAAACATAAATGATTAATGACAATGTCACATCAACAAAGAAATAATGATTGCTATGGATGAAGCATTCAGACCCTTTCTGATACTATCTATTGGGGTCACTAGTGACCGTGGGACCTGTATTAGTTTTCTATCACTGCCTTAACAAATTAACACACACTTACTGGCTTATAACATCACCAGTTTATTATGCCAGTTTCTGTAGGTGAGAAGTCTAGGCATGCATGCATGTCTGCTACTCTGTTTAGGATGTCACAAGACAAAAAAAAAAAAATAAGATTTTGGCCATCCTGAGCTTTTAGCTGAAAGTTTTGGGAAGGCATTTGCTTCCAGGCTCGTTCATGTTGTTGGCCGAATTAATTTCCATTGGCTGTAGGACTGAGGTCCCTGTTTCCTTGCTGGCTGTCAGCTGGAGATCGTTCTCAACTTCTTAAGGCAGCTCTTGGCTCATGGACCCTTCTGTCTTCAAAACCAACAATAATGAGTTCAGCCCGTCTCTTCAAATATCTGACTTCTTTTCCTACTTCTCATCTGCCTTCCAGCAGAGGAAGTTCTCTGTTTCATGAGGGCTCACATGATTAGACTGGGCTCATCCAGATAATTCCAAGATAATCTCCCTATTATAAGGTAAACTGATTTAAAAAAAAAAGATTACTGAAGATTTTATTCTTTTATTTGAGGGAGCAAGAGAGAGAATGTGGGAGTTAGGGGAGGAGTAGAGGGAGAGGGACAAGCTGACTCACACACACTGAGCTTGGAGCCCTGTGTAGGGCTGGATCCCACAACTCTGAGATCATGCCCTGATTCAGATGCTTAACTGAGTGAGCCACTGAGGCACCCCAAACCAATTAGTAATCGTCATTACATCTGCCGAGTCTTTTTTTTTCCAAAAAAAAGGGTAACATACTTACCAGAATGACCTCAGGGAGTAAAAGATACGGAGGCCAAAATTTTGCCCACCACAGGGCCTATGAGATCTACCTCTGGGAATGTACTTATCAGCTGGGACAGACCAAATGATCTGACTGTATTAATTGGAAACCTCTAACTTTTGGTGAAGGTGAGAGTGGTGTTCTTTTAGCACACCCTGTAACAGAGCCACTGCAGATTTAAAACACTCATAGTATTAAACAAAACAAAAATTGATTATTTAATTTTGGAAGTCATGGCCTCCAAGAAACAAACTTGAATAAATGAGGGAACTTTGTTTCATAGGGTAAAATATTCAAATGCCTACAAGGGTCAGAAGTCAGAAAGGAAGGTAGTCAGATGTATGACAATAGTAGTATAGACTAAGAATGTAAAAGAAGGTAGTGCTAACTCAGCTCCAGGTACCTGTTTTGCTCTCAAGCAATTTCTTTGTGTTTTTTCTTCAAAGATCCTATTTTTAAGTAATCTCTACACCTGACATGGGGCTGGAACTCACAACCTCGAGATCAAGAGTCATATGCTCCACTGACTGAGCCGGCCAGGCACCCCTCAAGCAATTTCTGCCGGTAATGGCAAATATCTGACTTGAAATGAGAGTTTAGAAATCTAGATTTTTCCGCGAATCTGGAAATCTGTGTGAAATATCCAGGTTTTTTTTTTATGCTGACAAAATCAAAATAAAATATAATAGAGCATGAAACCTAATGTATTTGAAATTAAATTTTCCTTGTGGGCTACCAGTTGGCAATTCATGGTTTTACTCATACTAAGTAAAGTGCATGTTTGAGTAAAAAACTATTGAATATGATGAAAAAATATTCAATTTAGGAATTGTCATTGACAAAGATATTAAAATACTCTGATATAGTAAGATGAGGAACTTTTTGGCTGCCGCTTTTGGACCGTGACAGTATGACTTAATGTCCTACTTTGTTAACCTAGAGGGGGGAAAAGGAAAATAATTAATGCAATAATATTGTTTCTGGAGTGTTTGACTTTACACAAGTATTTAAATACCACTTTTTCTTGATTTATATTCTTCAAGTTTGCACAAGCGAAAGGAATCCGGAAGAGGTGTGATAAATTATCGATTGAATTCTAAAGAGTGTGAAGAAACAGTTTGGATAATTCAAGCACAGATCTCAATCTAGACAAAATTGCATTTATCTTTAGTGTTAACCTTAAAAAGAAAAGTCGGTTATTTTACCAGTAAAAATAGATTTATTGGGGAGTAACAGAGAATTGCAATTTGAGACACGGAGGCTATGGCAAACCATAAGCAGGTCCAACAACCAAAGGAGAGGAACTTTATTTTATACAGAAGAAGGAGACAGTTGTGAGGGGTTGTTTTGAGTGAAAATCCATTGCAGAAAAGCAGAGTTCAGGGTGATGACGATTTTATACTGGCTGAGGTGCAGGGTAGTTGATTTCTTGTAGGAGATGCAATGTATATTTTGGGGCCTAGAATTGCTGATTCTTCCTGTTGAGATTGGTCTGTAAGGGCCTACAATTGACAATGCTTCCTGCAATTGACCTTGGGTGGTCTGGCCCCTCCTTCTAGCCTTCTGATCCCCCTTAAGGAGATTTCCCTTTATTGAGTTTTACAAGAGATAGGGAGAATAAGCTTTAAAAATCTGATTTAAAAAGAGAATTTATTTTACAATGTATCAAAGTGCATGAAGAGGCCTAAGGACCTGGATGCAAGTAGTGCTTTTACAACTTCCCAGCCAAGCCATGTGAAAATGGGCAATATACACACATCCTCTGAACTTTACATTCCCTTTGTATGAAAGAGAAATTCAAGTTCCCTAACTCACAATGAGTTTCAAAGGATTGCTTGAAGAATATATACTTTTTATAGATTTGGAATCTGAATGGTTAGTATTTGCTACTATCCCTACTGGGCCACTTTCTTTGATCTGGCATGAGAGAGAAGAAAGAAAAATGTGAAGAGGACACCCAGCATAGCCACTACTGAATCATTTAATAAATATTTGTTGAGCATCTATTCTGTTTCAGCTATAGTATGTGCAGAGGATAAAAACAAACAAATGCAAGCCAGTCACACAGTGCCTTTTGGAAGTCATGTTCTAGCTAGGAAGATAAACATCATAATATATACTGATTCAGGTTCTTGCCAAGTATTCTGGAGATCAATAGGGCAGTAGTGTGGGGAGAGAATCGAAGAAGACACCCTAAATTAAAGATTACAATATTTTTTGGCTGGAGATCGGTATCTAGGAGATGTTTTTGTTTGTTTGTTTTGTTTTTGTTTTTGCTTTTTTAAGGATTTATTTATTTATTTTAGACAGAGAGCGAGTGAGCACTGGGGAGGGGCAGAGGGAATGAGAGAGAGAGAGAGAGAGAGAGAGAGAGAGAGAAAGTCCTAAGCTGACTCCAGGCTGATCATGGTGACCCATAAGGGCTTAATCTAATGACCCTGAGATCATGACTCGAGGCAAAAGGAAGAGTCTGATGCTTAATTGACTGTGGCACCCAGGTGCCCCTACAAGAGATACTCTAAAAGATAAAAACTAAGCCAAACTAGACCACGTTTTTCCCTATTTGCTTTCCTGAACTTCAGATACTGTGTATTTAATTGAACGAGTCCATGGACATAGTCCTAGTTTTCCACTCAAGGTCATATTTCTAAAAGTATGACATAAGATTTAAAAATACAATTAGGAAAAAAAAGGAATTTACCTACCATAGCCCTAGTGATAACATCAGCATAGATTGTACATAAAAATGCAAACACAAATGCTGCTCTTCAGTTATAGCATATGGTCAAATGCTTGTCATTGGTCAGATTTGCTGCTCGGATGAGGACCACTGTAACTTTGGTAAGCTACAAGAGCAAATCAGAAAGTCCTTACTTAATGTAGGATATTCCAGAAGGTGTGTGATAGTTTTGAGGACTGTACAATACTGTAGAGGATTTTAGAAGGTGAAGCTCAGAGCTAGATTTGAAAGAAAAAAATTAAACCAAATTTATAGTAGCCCGTTATATCAAGACTGGATGCCATGCTCATATTTTAGATGAGTAGAAAAATTAGACTGACAGGAGGCAAGTTAATTATGTAATTCTAATCCTAATAGCCTTTTCTCATATAGCAAATAACAATACAATGGTTTACTATTAATGAAATCATTAGCAAACATTTTGTAATCACAAATAGGAGTTTTATATTGATTCATGATAGTGGTTGTGCAGCAGGATTAGAAAGTACAGAAATTCTGGAAATTATTATTTTGAGTTTATTAATGCATATATTTTGAGATTTTTCTATCTATTGACTGTTATATTATTATGTGGAGCTAATACATAAAATTATATATGAAAGAACCTATTAGAATATGGCACTTTCTGAGTTTTAATAATCGGAAGGCATTCCAGGACCCTTGTTTTTAATTGATGCAGTCTGTTTTTGTGCTCCAGAGGCCTAATGATGCATTAACAATTGTCCATTTTTGTTGGTTCGATTTTCTATTGAGCAGCATTCCTGAGAGTAATAGAATGAAGTAGGGAGGGACAAGATTGAAGACGCCCAAGACTGGCTACAGTTATGGAAATACGCAAATGATGGGAAATAATTCAGGTTATTTTCATTTTTAGTTCTTATCAGAGATTCATTGTATTTAGATATAAAGCATGGAAAGCATCCCATTATAAATTCAAAGCTGTAGTTAGATCAGCGTATTAAAGAGTACTTCAAAATGAAATTATTTTATCATTTTGAGTTCTTTATTTTCCTTATAGAAAAATAAATGCCAATTGGGCTGCAAATTATAGAGGATTATCTTCTCTTCTTTTAAGAGTTAGTAATATGAATATTATTTTGTGGGGGGCATTTGATTTGGGGATTGAGGGAGTGACCTTATTAGCATGAAATTCCTTGGCCAATAATCTCATGACTATGAGATATATATTAAATCCTTTTCTATTTATATTCTTTGGCAGGCTATCATTCACTGTTATCATGGAAATTTTGTTAAGTAATAGTTCTCTTGAGAAATCATGGGTGCTTTTTCGAGGTCATGATTTCCTATGAGCTTAAAGAGTGGGCTATCCATCCTTTCTTCAGTTAAGAATCCACTCTGTACCCATTTTCTTTAACACATACTTTATTTGTAAGGTTTCTGACATTCCTTTCTTCCGAGAACTTAAGAGTGATATATCACACTCTTTATTTTGTGAAGTAAAATTGATTAGAGGAAACAATAAACATAACTCTTTACGCATGAAACTCAATATATTTTGAATTCTGGCCGGGCCACCATAGCAGCCTAAGCAGCCATTCTCTGGAGAATGCTGGGCTGTGCCAAAGGCCTCCTAGTAAACAGTCCTCACAGTATTTCTTCTTACAGTGGAAAGAATTTCACCCTTGACCTTTACTATTATTGTTTTGCTCTGACATAACAAAAATCCATCACTTCTAGGTATTGATACCCGTTCATTGCTGTCAAGTTATTGCCAGAAGGGGAAAACTAGCTAATTTTGGGGGGGGCATCTATGTGTGTTTTAAACCTCTATCCAGAGGTTTTAATGGTAGCTGTGTTTTAAAAATTGGATTAATTGAGCAATACTGCTAAGCAGAGAATTATTATTATTATTATTATTATTATTATTATTTTTCACTGAGTTTCAAGGGTCACATGAAGGCAACTCCCATTTCTAAATCTATGACACTTCAAACAATCTGTTTCCAGACAAAAGTCAGCTTGCATGGATGAGGGGACAACAGAAGGCAGCAGGTAAAACATGTATTTTAAAAGATAGGGAGACTTCATTTCAAGTCTTACCTTTACGCTTTACAGGCTGTGGGATACAGACAAGTGGCTTGCCTCTCTGCTCTGAATTTAAGTTTTTTCACCTATGAAAGAGATGATGTAGTAGTGCCTGCCTGTGACAATTGTTCGAATTTACAAAGGCGAAGTGCCTGGTATCCTATAGGCTCTTTATACTGTGAGTGCTATACACCCATTTCCTCCATGGGCACATGTAGATTTAAGTCAAATAATACTTCCTGCCTGCCCATACAACGGCAAGCTGATAGATCACATCAACATGGAAAGTAAGTACGTGTTTTACTTCTCTAAGTAGGATCCTCATGGAGCAGCATCAGTATCATCTGGGAGCTTGTTAGAAATGTAGACACTCTGACCCCACCACAGACCTGCTGAATCAGAACTTGCATGTCCCTTGGGGAATCATGTGCGCAGGCAAAGTGTGAGAAGCACTCCTATTGACTGTGTCATTTCTCTCCTGGCAAAGTTGATCCATTGTGGTATTTGCTGTTCATTTTTTTTTCACCTTTTACGTGTTGTTTTGGGGATGTTTGCGGGGGGCATAGGTGTTCCCTCAGCACTGGTACCTTGGGGCACATCTGTGCATGTTCACCTCCATACATGTCAGTGGAACATCCCTCAGCATAGGGCCTGGCACAAGTGGGACCTCAATAAATGTTTATTGAGTGAAATAAAACAGTCCACAGTCAGATAGGCAGACTCTCCCATCTGTTCCACAGACGCACAGCAGCCCTAGAAGGGCCTGGAGAGAGATGAATGTGCTTGAGGTCTTTGCCAGGAGGCATTACCCATACCCAATGGGGAGGAGGGGTTTGCTCACTGCTGTTCTTGCCAAGAGATCTGCTGAGGTTCTGAAAGCCTGTCAAATATGTGTAGTCAGAACAAAGGACAGGGGGCTTCCTTTCTTTTTTATTTCCCTTGCTTGGCAAAGCTCATGCCACGATTCTTTGGGAGCAGTTATCTTTTGGTGATAGTCTTTCTTGCTCATAAGGGACAATGGAGTGGGTACAGTGGCAGTGCACCATGGTCATATTTTCCTACCCCTGTGACTAACTGGCCTGTGTCTCAAATTTTCTCTATTTCAAATCGTGAAGCTGCTGATTCACAGGCTGGCATGGGGTATGGTTGTCCTAGGGGAAGCTGGGAAGCTGATACTACCCAGAGAAAAATGAAATGGCTGGACATGAGCTTGCTCTCTGGGGCACCGTGAGACACAGGAAGCTGTGACCTCTTCAAAGTTTGGCAAATGCATTGCATTGCCATGGTCTTGGACAAATCAAACATGGTGCTTTCCAAGCCTATCAAATTGCAACAAATATATTGAGATCGAGTTTTGTCCACCTAAACCCAGAGTATATTTCCATGAAGTTCACACACCAATGTTCCTGGACCTTTGAGATCTGGAACCTGCTTCCTTAGTGGTTAGTGCTTTAGTGCTCTACCACTCCTCTGTTCCTGTTCCCAAGGCCAGTCTTGGCAAAATTGTCAGGCACGAGGCTTCTTTTGGGAGTCATCCCACCTCACTTTCTGACTCTGCTCAGTCTTAGGAATCTGGTGAACTCAGAACGACAAATGTCTTCCTCTTCAGCAAACTCCTCCTCATCCTTGCTGCAAAATCTCTCTCCTTATTCTTCTATCCAACCATCAAACTCTCATTACCCAGTGTGGCCAATCCCAGTGTGGAGTTAGGAAGAAAACAATGAGATGAATATACATTCAAGAGTAAAATTTCCTCTAATCCTTTTAAGGACAGCTTTCCTTTTTAACTTGGACGGAATCTTTATTCAAGGGAATTTGCGATGATCTGAATGACATTTAAAGTAGTCTATAGCAGATTAAAGAGAACTTTGATCAATGTCATCTTTAGCTAATACCACCTACAGTAACAGACAAATGCTTGTATTTCAGTCGCTTAATAAATTTACTTTTATATAATATGAAGGTAACAGTGTAATGACAGCATGCCTGGACTGGGGGGGTAAGAGGATTGCTCCATACATTCATTCAAGGACCCAGGCTGACAAAGGCTCTGCCACCTTCTATGCCTGGTTGGGCGGGTTGCCCTGGGTATTGGCATCCATTTGACAGTTGGGACAAGAGAAAGGAGCATGCATAGGGGCATCCATGTGGTACAAGAGCAGGAGGTATGCATGACCTCTGCTCACTTTCCATTGTTAAAAACTGAATCACATGGCATGCTCAATTGCAAAGGAGGCCGGGATATGTGACCTAGTTGGGTGCTGGATTTGGTGATCATCCATTCATTGTTGCTGCTGTGGGCGTAGGAAGTGCCCTGTTCCTTTTTTTCTTTCCCCTGCAACTCCTTAGAGAGGTTTGACATTCCCTCCCCCTCTTGAGAGTCAGTTCTCTGCAGCAGAAAGCCTCCCTCCACCCACCTGAAGAACAAAACTAGAATCTTGGCAGGCCACATTTTGATGGTTGCCAGCAGTTAATCCAGACTCAACTTCCTGTATTTCCGAAGGGTGTTGTGAGAATTAATGAATTATTTTAGGTGATTATCATCCCTTTGATCATTGTCTTTGTCCTGTGCTTTTATAGTTTAATGTGATGCAGGCATAGACTTATACAGTACCTCAGTTAGAGGCAGAGTGCTTTTCTATTATCCTACCTACCACAGGAGGAAGTGGAGATGCACATAGGTTAAAAGACATATTTTTTAAAAAAATATTTTTAGGATTTATTTATTTATTTTAGGCCCACCTGGGTGGCTCAGTCAGTTTAGCAACCTACTCTTGATTTTGGCTCAGGTCGTGATCTTGTGGTTGTGAGATTGAGCCTTTTGTGGGGCTCAGAGTCTGCTTGTCCCTCTCCCTCTGCTCTTCCCTGCTCACTTACTCTTTCTCTCTCTCAAATAAATACATAAGTAAAATCTTTAAAAAAATCGTTTTTATTTATTTATTTGAGAGAAAGAAAGTGCATGAATGCATATATATATATATATATATATATATATTAATATATATTAATTCCAGGAGAATAGGTACCTAGTACAGGGAATCCAAAGAAATGATAGAGTATGTGGCCTTTTGTTCCTGGCAAAAGTGAAGTGGAGATACAAAGTGTGACAGCAGCATTACCTATCTGCAGAAGGGAACATGCTGCCCTTTTACTAAAGTAAAAGTTCTTCAGAAAGGAATCAAACCTTCTAATGAGCCACAACCAATAAATCCTGTCCCTCCTTTGGGAAGTACAGAAACTTTTGCAAAGAGCAGGGATTCCTAGGTCGGCCTATGGGGCAATGACTGTGTCCAGACCTCCTTAGTGGGCTGTGGTGGGCAACCAAGTGGCTGCATCCCTGGAAAGACCAGAAGACCTGCTGTGGCTTGAGCCAGTGTACATGCTCCATCACCATCAGCAATAGAGTTTTCTGTCCCTGGGGTTGGAGATAAGCTGTTTTAGCCATTCTGACCAATGAATGTAAGCAGCTGTGAGAAAACCAACGTTCTTCTTCTACGGTTGAAATTTAAAAAACTTAAAAAATAAAAGGAAGAGAAGGGCATTGAATACAGGCCCAGAGGACATTGAACAGTTAGTTGTATTTATATATAGGAAGCAGATTTAACAACCTCTTAACAGTCCCTATATCAGTGCTTCTCCAACTTTATTGTGCAAATGAATCACTAGGAGATTTTGGTAAAATTTGGATCCTGACTCAGCAGATCTGTGGTGGGGCCTGGGATTCTGCATTTCTCATAAGCTCCCATTTGATTTGGATGCTGGTGGTCTGGGACCACATTTTAAGTGGCAGAATGCTACATTGCTTTATTGTTGGGGTTTTGTTCTGTTTGGTGAACAGGGCATGGAATAAGAGTAGTTGTTCTAGAATGGAAAAGCTGGGCCCTTCAGAGCAGTGGTTCACTGAGTGTGAGCCCAGCAACTCACCATGTGGATCCCTGGCTAACATGTTAGGAAAGCAAAATGTTGGGCTCCTCCCCAGATTTCCTCAAGCAAATAACCAGAGGGTGGGACCCAGCTGTCTGTTTACAAGCTCTGGGGGTGACTCTGAGTTGTAAACATTTGAGAATCATTGCAGGAAAGCAGCTGACAATGGCTTTGAAAGGTTTGGTGGTTACGTCAGCAATCCTATAGAATGGCTGTAGGCTCCTGAACCATGTCTCCTGGTCTTTTTCTGCTCAGTTTCAAACTGGATTCCTTGGGTTATTACATCTGGGTTATTACATTCTTCAAAGTCTTAGCTTTTTATATGAATCCTTCCATCCTTGTTCTGCATTCTTTATGTGGGGACCACACAAAAGCAAATGTGCCTCCAAAATAAAGCCTGGGAAATTATTTCAGGGTTCATTGATCACTATGTGGCTGTGAGTCTCAAGTCTCTGCTGAGAACTCCCTTTGGTTGTGGTATTGGGACCAGTTGTCCAGGTTTGTTGGAGACTGAGGATTCCCACAGCATGGGACTGTCAATGTTTACACTAGATCTGGGACCATGGGTCATCCTAATTGTAGGATGTTGCTTTTCCAGCTTTAAAGTGTGAATAACCTGAAGATTTTGTTAAAATGCAAGCTCTGCTGATTTCAGTACTTTCAGGTTGGTGCTGAAGAGTCTGCATTTCCAACAAGCCCCTAGGTGACATACTGTTGCTGGTCTGTGGACCACAGTTGGGCAGCAAGGTAGTATGCCAATCTTGGGATACAGAGTTGGCCTATATGCAGATAAATCGGGGTATCTATAGGCACTTATACTGCAGACTGGCTCCTTGGCCCTGACAAAGTCAAAGAAAATTTTTGAGCCATCTACAGGCATTAGAATTGTGAATTTTACCTACAAATATATGGTATCAACACATCTCTACCTTTTGGGGCTGTGGTTCTTTAACCCATCCAATCCAACACATGTCTTAAAAATTGTCCCTTATAAGGGCAGGTGACTTCCGTTATAGAGTAGAACATTCTTAAGGCTGCAGTTTTCTCAGTTTGTGTTTGAGTATTACTTAATAATTTTCCTAGTTTAGGCTAAGCATCTGCAGATGACCTGGGTATATCTGTCATTTTTGGTCTTGTCTCTGCCTCACGAATGGTTCATTTGTCCTTCAGTTTACAGCTGTGGTCTACCACAGGGTCTTTTGCTATTTGCAGGGTTAGTGCTTTTCAGCATAATGAGTTTTGCTTTATCCATATCCCCCTTTACTAATTGCAGCACAGCAGCACATTCTATATCCCATCTGTTTCCATGATTGATTGTCTTTTACTTCAGAGTGTCCTGGAGAGTTATTAAGAAAAAAAAATCAGACTTCACTGCGACCTTTAAAATCATCATAAATTGTGTTTGTATCCAAGTATACTAGTCTGCATTATGACCACCCAAAGCACAAGAAATTACTTACTTGCTGTTGACTATGTGATTTCTCCTTACTTGTCACAGTGAACTGTGCACTGAGCCTTTTTGCCTTATTATGTCTTCTTCATTCTGCTTATATCCTGCGTAATTAGTGTTTTTGTCTACATACTTCATCTTTTCATTGATGAAGACAGAGAGGCAGAGCTTAGTAATGGCTCTTAAGAAGCTGCTGGTCATGAGTTTCTGGTAACATATAAAGTTGTTTTGATGTACTGTTAATTCTCATTATTCATGGTAGTTATGGTCTATAAAAATACCTCAAATCCTGAATTAGTGAATACTGAACAGTTACCCCTAGGAGAAATACAGGATTAGGTTCTTGGTCTTATGGTCACAACATTTTCATCAGCTAATTAAATGCATAACCTTGTGTTACATGTGCTTCTGTTTAAAGACACCTTAAATATATATTGTTGATTAATTACCATTGAACTCATGGCCAACAGCACTATAACTCATGCCTGAACAAAGTTCATCTAATATGTGTATTTTCTCTGTGAGGCACTTCACACCCTTTTTGTACTTAGGACCACTAGACAGCACAGAGCACTGGGCTTGGGAGCCATTTTTTTTTTTAAGATTTTATTTATTTACTCATGAGAGACAGAGAGAGGCAGAGACATAGGCAGAGGGAGGAGAAGCAGGCTCCATGTAGGAGCGCAATGCATGACTCGATTCCAGAACTCAGGGATCACGTCCTGAGCTGATGGCAGACGCTCGACGCTGAGCCACCCAGGCATTCCTGGGAGCCATTTTGAACAGCGAAATCAACCAATACCACACAGAAAAAATCATAGCACTAAAAAGGTATGACAAATGCATTTGTTCACTGTGTGAAAAGTGAAACAAGAAGGTGGAGTGTTGCATGTGTGACCTCACCTAATGTATGCATAGGGTGACCCAGATTTTGGCCATATTCACAAATGACCATGAAAGTGCCACATGTATGGATTTGGGGGTTATAATTACATATAAGTTTTAGCAAGTAGGCAAATTCGCAAATATGGACTCTGTGAATAATGAAGATTGATGTATGTTGTCATATAACCATACTCTTCATAGCTGGCTCTATTTAGTCTATGAAAAGGCAAGAATTCATTGATTCTACTTAGTGGAGTAAAGGCATTTGCCTTCAACTATTGAAAAACTTCTAGAAGCATGTTGATAGAGGCCTGTTATATAAATATATATCATCACTTTGGCAGCATCTTAGCAAAATACAGTATCCAGGGCCCTCATTTATGAACAAACATGGTATCAGGCTTTTTCCAGGTACAATGTATAGGGCGCTAAGGCCAGTGCATGGATCTCTGTTTCAAGGAGCTTGCAATGTCCATGAGAAAGGAGGATCAACTATAACAGTAAACAGTAAGAGCCTAATAGATAGTACAGATAACGGGTATTAGAGAATTTCAAAACCACCACAGGTTGGCTAGTTTTGTTTCCTGTGAGACCAAAGTTCCACATCTGCCTTTTTACCATAGTGCCTAGCATATAGTAGGGGTTCAAAATTATTTATTGAGTGAAAATGAAAATGAAAGTGTTTGAGCTGATGTCTTGGGGCCTTCCATAGGTCAGTTTTCCAAACTCTACTTGATAAATTTCCATGGGATATTTATCAAGTAGAATTACATTTCACAAATCAATTGATTATACTTAGCACTTGTAGACTTTTAGCAATGTAGCATATAGGAATCACCTAGGGGAGATTATCACAATGCAGATTCTGATCAGTAGGTTAGGGATGAGGCTTGAAATTCTGTATTTAGTTTGCTCCTCCCCCCAAACATTTTATTATAAAAAAATCAAATATACAGAAAGATTGAAAGATTTTTACAGTGATTACACACACACATATATATGTACACCATCCATATTTTACAATGAACATTTTACTTCATTGCTTTGCAGACCTAGCTATCCATACCTTTACTTATTCACTTTCTCATTCCTTTATCTTCTTTTTTTTTTTTGATGCATTTGAAAGTAAATTGAAGACATCAGTGCATTCATCCCTCAATAGTTCATCCAGCCTGCATAACTTTAGCTAGAGTTCTGTATATGTTTCTGGATATGAATTTTTAATTTGTTTGGGTAGCAGTTTCTTTATGCATAAAAGTATAAGGTTGGGTAAACTTTCAGGTGAAATTTCTGTGGTTTTATGAGAACTTAATGCCTGGCTTAGTTACAGGGGTTAGAATGTGGGACAAATTAAGAGTAACCCCTAAGTTTTGAACCTTGGGCCAAGAAGGTTTTATTGGAACATAGCCATACTCCCATACTCATGCATTTGTAGTAGTTTCTCACCGTGCTTTCATGCTGCCATGGTAGAGGTGTGTAGTTGTGATAGACACCATATGGTTTATAAAGGCCAAGATGTTTACTATCTGGACATTTACAGAATACATTTGCTGATCCCTGAGGTAAAGAAATAAAAATTACTATGCAGACTGGGAGAGATCTGGAAATTAGAAGAATGAAAACAAACTAAAAAAGTTGGCAAAGTTGACAGAGAGAGTGGGATAACCTAGGTTCTAGAGAATTCAGATGTAAATGCACCTCTAAATAAGATTCCTTTCTAAGGTATGTTGTCCCCCCCCCGCCCCGCCCCCATTCTTTCTTTAATTGAAAAAGGGAAAAGCAATAGTGATTCAAGGTACATCAGTCAACTTAGACTATTCTGTGCTGTAACAAATGGACCCCAAATCCCTGTGGCTTTCAACAGCAGCTCTGCTTGTCCTCCATAGGTTGCCTTTGGTTCAGCTCCATGTTGTCCTCTCTGGACTCAGGTGATAGAGCCTCCACCATCTGGGCTATTAACAGGCTTGTGATAGTCAAGAAAGAGAGAGACAAAACATTAACCAACTCTTAAAGCTTCTTGCTTAGAAATGCACTTATCACCTTTGCTTACATTTCATTGGCCAAAGCAAGTCATGCGGACAGACCTGGGTTCACCAGGATGGGGATCTTTAACACTCCTCCAGAGAGAGGAAGCAGATGAATATGAACAGTAGTGCACTCTTCCTTGCAAGGCAAAACTGTCAAGAGATTTTTGTCATTGTTTAAGGAGCATGGCTTCACTGTGCTTGGAGGAAGAGGGAAGAAACCTACACAGAGTGTTTTCTGAATAATTAATATCCCCTGCTGTTACTTATGGTAGGGGAAGTTTTTCAGCTGGGCTTTGTGAGGTTCTATGTCTGTGGGTTAGACCTGGTAGTCCATACTAGCTCAAGTTAATGATCTAGCACATAGGGATCTTCTGGGGAGATTGTTACAATGCAGATTCTGATCAGTAGGTTAGGAACGAGGTTTGAAATCCTGTATTAAAAAAAAAAATCCTGCATTTCTAATAAGGTCCTGGGGGATGCTGATGCTACCAGTCTATGGACCATACTTTGAGTAGTAACAATGATTTTTATCACCGGATGTTCTAAAACCAAACCGGAAACAGGTATTCATTAACAAACTATCTGGATCAAAAAGGTGAAATAATGAATCCAAAGGGAATAAAGTACCCAATCTGAAATGTTGAACATTTCTGGTCATTGCTCAGGACATCTCCAAGGCAGAGAAGAACCGGATATTGAGAGCAGGATGACGTTTCAAATGATGATGAGAGGATCACATGGAGTCATGACTGGTGGTAGGGCAGTGGGTAGACCAAGAAGTGTGGCCAGAGAAGAGTCAGTTATAGATTTTGAGCTAGAGCAGTTCCACCCAGTGACTTTGGCCATCACCATTCTATCAACACCCTCTTTGTAGTGGAATGTGGGTCAAAGGAAACATCAATATTTTTAGTCGCAGATGGGACTTAGAAACTAGCAGTAAATGTTTTTTGAGCACTCAAACATGAATAGCAGCTTTGTCAGAATTCATATCTTTAGATAGTGGCAGAGAATTCAGTACAGTTAATAAAAGCCATTCAGCAATTTCATTGCTATGAAGTATGTTTCATTTGAGTTTTGATTGTCATAAATATCTTGCTAGTTAAATCTGAAGCAAGACTATAAATATGAGATTTGATGTTTGAAGAGAATATTTTGAGGTGAAATGGTTCTCCAGAACTTTAGCATTGTTCCTTCAAAGGAACATCTGTAGTTATGAGGAACAATTGATTATATTGTTTATTGATTCCTCCTTTTAATGACATTGACAGAAGTGTTTTGGCCATGATTAGCAAGATAAAGCCCATGCGTATATTTCAAATATGTCATGGTTTTTGCATGAATTACTGTTGTATTTAGGTTTTGTGTCACATACATCTGGCATTGAATTCAGACTGCTACCTGCTTGCTAGGATTCCATGGGCAAATATTTAAACTCTGAACCTTATTTCTTTATTTGTGTCTTATAGGTGATATTGCATTAAAGATGGGCTAACTAATGTACATATATATCTTTAAAGATATATATGTATATAGATATATATGTATTTCTATATATATATATATTTAAATATATTTATCTTTAAAGATTTTATTTATTTATTTGAAAGAGAGAGTATGAGCTGGGGGAGAGGGCAGAGGGACATGCAACTCCCTGCTGAGTGAGGAGCCCCATGATATGGGGCTCCATCCCAGGACCCTGGGATCATGACCTGAGCCAAAGGCAGATGCTTAACCTATTGAGCCACTCAGGTGCTCCAGAGCTAACAGTAATATATTTAAAGGACATTACACAGAGTAGGTCCTTAGTGAATGCTGGCTGTATTTTTTTATATTCGTGATACAAATTGAAATCACTCTTGTTTCAACATTTAGAGTGAACCATGTATATGGCTATAGTAAAAAAAAATAGGCAGTAGCAAATATTGGACAGGATATGGAAAAACTGGAACCCTCATACATTGCTGGTGGGATTTTAATATAGTACAGCCACTTTGGAAAACAGTCTGGCATTTTTAAAAAATGTTAAACATAGATTTACCATATGACCCAGAAATTCTACTTCTAGGAATCTACCCAAGTGAAATGAAAATATATTTACAAAAGGCTTGTGTGCCAATGTTCATAGCAGCATTATTCTTAATAGACAAAACAAAACAACTGTCCATCAACCAGTGAATGGATACACAAATTGTAATATATCTATACAATGAACACTGTTTGGCAATAAAAAGGAATGAAGTACTGCTATATGCTACAGTGTGGATGAACCTCAAAAACAATATGCTAAATGAAAGAAGCTAGACACAAAAGATCACATACTGTATGATTCCATTTATATAGCATTCCCATAAAAGGCAAATCTGTAGAGACAGCAAGTAGATTAGGAGTTGACTGGCTCTGGCAGGGGGTGCCAGTGGGTAACTGCACATGGGCTCGAGGTTTCTCTTCGGAAATGGTCTAAAATTAGATAGTGATGATAAGTGCACAGCTCTGTAAATTTACCAAAAAGCATTGCATCGAATGCTGAAACTGGTGAATTCCATAGCATGTAAATTATAACTCAGTAATGCTATTTTTTAAATAAAGTGTGAACTGTGTTCATTTTTTAAATTTTTGCTTATTTCTGTGTAGGTTCTCATTGTCATAAAATGAGGACAATCAGTGAAATACTTTTTCGCTTTCTGAAATGAGGTGGATTCCGGAGCTATCGTGAATGCTTCAGCTTTCTCAACTCAGTAGGGAACGCTTTGGTTTTTCAGGACAGCAAACTGAACCCTGAAACTAATAGCCTGCAGGCACCAGCTGAGGATCGTAACATCTGAAAACAATAGAAAGTCCAGTCAGTAAATGCAAATCAATAACACTGGCTGATGATTCCACGTAAGTAAAGAGAGATTTTTAAGATGGAGTGTCTTGACTCTAGCCATTAAACTTCTCATTCACCAGTTCTTCATTAAATGCCTGCCTTAACCAGGGCAATTGAGTCTAAGATATCAGACATTTTTGAGTTATGGAGATCACCTGCTTCATTTTTGGCCTTGGGCACATGATAAAAGGAACTGAGTTGAATATTCCCCCAGAGAATGATGTAAGGAGAGGTAATTGACAGCACCTGGAAGATACCATCTTGGAACAACTGCCATAGATATGCTTATGGAAGCATAAGTACATTTAAGAAGAGGCACCAAGTCTCATTGTGTTAAAATGCTAGGGACCTCATTCAAGCATCAGATTTAAGAACTAGGTGTGTGCTTACGTGTGTGTGTGTGTGTGTGTGTGTGATAGAGACAGAGAGAGAGAGAGAGAGAGAGAGAGAGACAGAGAGAGACAGAGAGAGACAGAGAGAAAGAGAGAATTCTCTGGCCTTATTTTTGAGAATGGGAATGGCTTGGGAACCCAGGTGGCTGGCTCAGTGGTTGAGCGTCTGCCTTGGGCTCAGGTTATGATCCCAGGGTCCTGGGATCAAGTTTTGCATTGGGCTCCCCGCAGGGAGCCTGCTTCTTCCTCTGCCTATGTCTCTGCCTCTCTCTGTGTGTCTCTATTTGTTTCTTTTGTAGGGATCTCATTGTGGGGGTGCAATCCTAGCATTCTCCTGATCAGATAGACTAACACATATACTTTATCAGCCTTCTTTGGTTGGTAGTAAGTGAGCAATAGGAATAGAAGGTGTCCCAAAGTTGCTACCCAAACAGCAAAAACAAAAACAACTCATTTCTCAGTGCACAATATGAGGATCACTGGTATCAGAATAACCTTGTAGGGGGCAAGAAGTGTGAGTATCTTATTTTAAAAATCAGAGACGTGAGTGGCTGTACTATGCCATGCTCTGTTTCTGAGGAAACAGCAATGCATAAAAGAGACCAAAGTCCCTGCTTCATGGAGTACTCGTTCTACTAAATTGTTCTCCAACGGTAGGCCCTGAACCAACCGCATCTCCTTTGCTTGGGTACATAGACATGTACAGTTTCTGGCCTTGCACTTGACCTAACAAATCAGAAACTTTGAGGGGGCAGCCTGACAATACAAATGCTAATAAGCTCTCTAAGTGTTGATGTGGGATAAGTGTTTGAGAAGCACTCTTTGAGGGCAGGGTTTCTCAACTTTAGCACTGTTGACATTTTGGGCTAGAAAATTCTTTGTTGTGGGGCTGTCCTGAGCAGTGTAAGATTTTTAGCACAAAAGATGCCATGTAGCTCTCTACCCTAGTTTTGACAATAAAGAATGTCTCCAGATAGTGTGAAATGTCTCCTGGGGGTGCAGAATCATCCCAGGTGAAAACCAGTGCCTTAGGGCAAGCCTGTTCAAGGTGGCTTGCTGACTGGTACTATTAGCATCACTTCAATCAAATCTCTAGGGTGAATGAGGAATCCACGTTTCAAAAAGTCCTTCTAGTGATTGTGATGCTGCTAAGGTTCAAGAACCACCATCCTAGTGGAAGAGATAGACACATGCAAACCATTCAGAATGAGTAGTGTGCTATACATAAGATCTGTAAGAAGGAGTGTCTTCACTTTACCCATTCAACATCTCCTTTCAGAAGGATAAGGAGGATATGGAAGGAGGACAGGGTGTTCCCAGGAAGAGAAAGGTTGTAGTTTTAAATAATATAGTCACGGAAGGTTTCATTGAGAAGGTGATTGATCAAAGAGTGAAGGAAGTGAGGAGTGAAGAGAGAATAGGGAAGAATGCTCTGGGCATTGAGAAGGGAAAGAGCAAAGGCCCTGGGGCAGATGTATGTCTAGTAGGTAGCCCAGGGTGACCAAGTAGAGGAGTCTGGGAGTAAAGTAGTTAGAAAACAAGTAAGAGAAGTAATACATGGATGAATCAATGAACAAGTTTACCTTGACTTCTATCTATGCAGGTTATGTAGCTTTCAGTGTATTTTGTGATCTTTTTAGACCTCAGCTTTTTCTTTTATAAAGCAGGATTAATACTTGTTCCCTAGAAGTCTGCTTTGAAAAATAAAATGCTCAAATGATGGTAAACTTTCAAGAGGTTTGTCAGATTACATTGCTTATAGTATGTGATCAATAAATTGTATATGTGTTATAAAAAACAAAACTAAACCTAGGAAAATTTAGACCTACCATGTCTGAATCTCTGTGATGGAGACTGGTAATCTGGGCTTGTAGTAAGTCCCGCAAAATGATTCTTGAATATGTACACTATTTTGACTCTTTATTCTGCTCATATACAGTATTTGTATCCTGGTCCCATTGATTATTTGAAATGCCTTGTCAGTAGAATTTTTCAGGTGTGAATATTAACATATGAGGTTCCAAGGCTTTCCTAAGAAGGAACCAAATTGTAGATCAATATGGCAAGTTCAGGAGATTACACTGAGAGGCTTTTAACTTCTGGGTGAAGCTCTCTAGGGTGAACATTCAGAAGAGGACTCCAGGGGAACTGACCCTTTTTTGGTTTGCTCCAGCCAAACAACAATACTAAGAAATAGAAATACTTCGTGATCCACTGTGCAATGAAAATAACTGTGAGGTAAATAAGGTATTATGTTGACTATGATGTCCCTAAGGTTGGTACATTTATCCAAGCAAAAGATTCCTTGTACCCAGTTATGTGTTTGTTTGGTCTTTTCTTTTCTTTTCTTTTCTTTTCTTTTTTTTCTTTTCTTTTCTTTCTTTTCTTTTCTCAATCCACCTCTCCCTGATGAGTTGCCTGTCTTTATCATTATGCTTTGGTAACTTAATATGATAACCTTGAACTTTTGTAAACACCTCTCCTCTTAAAGGCTCGGTGTTTGGGGCCATTTTCAGTTTTTAAAAATAAGCTATTCTTCAATATGTTACTCTCTGGTTATTTTGCTCCACCTTATTTGCCTTAGGGAACCTCAGAGATTAAATCTTACCAAATCTTGAAGCTGCCATGATTTGAACTGCTAGGTTTTTCTGCCTTAATTTCCCCTCTGTGAGTTCAAGAGGTCAGACGTAGTTTGAGGCAACACTTAAAGAGTCTGTATCTTGAAAAAGCAATTGGATTAGTTGGGTTGAATCTCTTTCCTTTTTTTTTCCACATTGAAATGATGGGGTGGGAGAGTGTCAAGATGAGGTTTAAATTGATTTATTTGGAGATAAAATGCACCAAAGCTGAAGAGGAAATGCCTTCTCATTATTTAGTTGGTGAGCTGCACCTGAGAGTTCATGATGATGCCAAGAGTATAAGTGAAAGCACCCAGTTTTTGTTCAGTTAATTCACACATACATTATAAATATTATAAATTAATTATAATACTCATAAGATATATACCCAAGCAATTTAAGGAAGTTTAAAAAAGCAAGGGTGTTGCAGTTTGTCTATCTACTGAACTACATTACTTTTAACAACTTCTCATTTTAGGCCCCTGCAATATTTAATTTATCACCCCTTCAATTTCACCCACTAGAGAATTGAGAATTAAGGATATTTTCGCCTGTTCCAAAGCTCTTATGAACTTTCACCTTCAAGGATTAGGCACAACACAGTCACCAAACCTTTTCCCCACTACAGTGTCCGCCAAAAGACATTTTCAATTAAAGTTGCTCCTAAGAGTATCAGAAAAAATAAAGGACACCTGGTTAAATTAGAATTTCAGATAAACAGCAAGTACATTTTTAGTGCACATATTTTCCATGCACTATTTGGGATATACAAATCTATTTGTGGTCTGTCTGAAACAACATTAATTGGGAAGTCTTGTAGTAATTTGTTAAATCAGGCCACCCTATTGGCTTCTCTTGGGATTGATGTTATTGGACGACAGGAATATCCAATTGTGATCATTAAGCTTCAACCTAAGGGAATTCTTGGAGACAAGTTATTTGGCTTCTCTACCAGAAGGAAATTAGGACCAAATTCTATTCTCTGAAGAAAAGACAATTTAGAACCTAAGACTTCATTTTTTTGAGAAAACAGCTAGGGTCAAAAGCCACTGTCATGTTTCCCTAAGATGAGTGAGGCAGGAATTAGAGGTATTTCTCCTTAGGCCCTAGGGTGAATATTACCATGTGAAAAATGAAGAACCCAAGAAGATCACAACATGTCTCTTTTTCTCTTTTAAGTCTTCATGGATCTGGGTCACAGCTGAACTTTTATACAATCTACTTTTCAATTTGTTAGGGGATCAAAGGTCTATCCTAAAGGTAGCTACACCATTATCACATTTATCATCTGTGTGAATCCTTTTGCATACAGAAATACCTAGTTACATCTGAGTCCCATTAATACAAAGCTTAGCACAAAGAAACCTGTGCCTCCTCACTTGCTTTTCTTCCTCTCGATGATCATGGCTACGGTGGACACAGTCCAGCTTGGTTTGAGATTTAGCAAAGGGGCTTGGTGGTTTCTTCTCATTATGACAAGGATGAACTTGTCACGTCGTGGAAAACGAGGTATTGTGAAGAAGGAGGCAAAGACCTGGAATAATCAAATCTACTTTTTTTTTTTTGGCATTATGTTAAGACCACTAACTCAAGGTATTTGTTATTACAGGATTCTGAATATTACTATGAAGTGACAGTCACCTTCCTTTTCATCTAGAGAACTGTTCTCAGGATCTACAGAAGAGAGGTATGCTCAGATTTACTCCTTTTAAACTCCTTAATACTCTTATTAGAAGCTACGTTCAGTAATTCCCTTTGTAATCCGCCTTATCTGGCTTCTGGAGTATTTATTTTGATTAATCACTTTGATCCATGGTAATAATTTCTTGCCAGGAAAAGCTCTGAGGAAAGAAATGATGTGCTGTTTTATGCTGAAGTATCTCCTGAAGGAACATGGTTCTGGGGGTTAAACAGCTCTAAGTCTGTTGAAGGTGGGGAGGTGAGTGGCCACTGGTAAAGTGAGGATGGATGCTGAGGGGAGGCATTTGTGTCAGAGCTATGTGGTAAAATAGGAACAGAGTTTCTCCTAAACCCTCCCCCCACCGCCCCCACCATAGTTATAATAAACAGTTTAACATCAAAATGACTGCAGGCGTCCTGTTATTGTACTCACCTGGAAGTGAAACAAAACAGCCTTTTCTCACTTCAGAGGACTGGAGTTTCAAACTGTGATATTCTGTTCTAAAAAGGATTTAGAATTCTAAATTTTTTGGGTTTCACATGTCCTACAAAATCCTAAACGCAACTGATAACTGTCTGCTAGACCATTATATTTTCCAGGGGTGAGATACACAAAGATAACAAAATCAGAAACATTAGCTTTATATATTTGCTGTTGGAAGTGGGAGGGCTTGAAAGTTTAGATCAGATGTTTGCAGACTTCTGTAAAGGGACTAAATAGTAAACATTTTAGGGTTTGTGGGCCTTACGGTTTCCTTTACTCAATTTGGCCTTTACTCAATTGTAGAAGGAAAGCAGTATTAGGCCACATACAAGTGAAGGAGTGCAGACACTGAAATCTGATGTTGACTGTTGACTGTTGACATTCTCATGTATCCTCAAAAAATTTTTGTAAAGATATTCTTTGAGAGCACGAGGTTGCTCATGAGCAGGGGAAGGACAGAGGGAGAGGGAGAAGCAGGCTCCCCACTGAGCAGGGAGCCTAATAGGGGACCCATTCTCGGGGCTCCATGATCATGACCTGAGCAGAAGGCGGACACAACCAACTGAGCCAGCCAGGCACCCCTGTAATTTTATTTTGTGTGTTTTGTATCACGTTTTTGTTTTCTAGCTCAAAGGCTAGATTTGGCCTTAGGTTGTAGTTCGCCTCTGCTTTAGATCCTAAACCAAGGCAAAGCCTCCTGCGAATCTCTGCATACTTTGTACTCATTAACATTGCAGAGACCTTATGCTACACTCCTGTTATAGTTTTCCAAAAAGACCCAGGCCCAAGGCAGAAGTGGTTAGTGCCTCACGGGGCCGGACAGCATATCTTAAGCTGTGCCTTGTGGGAGGAGGAAGGAGCGTCAGGTATTGACGATAACCTGGTCTGGCTGTTTATTGCCAGACGTCTGTGGACAAACCTTGTGCACCTGGGCTGTTCTGCTTCCCAACTAGTGACCTTCCACCTGCTTTAACTTTAGTCTTGTAGCTCTTAAACTAGTTAGCAGAACTTTAGGGAGCTAGAAGTTTGGCAGCTGTTTTTCAACATAGCAGAAGGTCAGAAGGCAGAAGGTTTCTTTATATTACATTTTTATTGTTTCTCTGTGATTAAAGGGTTTGATTTCAAACACTTGACAAGAGTTGTTTGAACATAGATCTGCCTCAGCGTAGGCAAACTCAAGTGAAAAAAACTAACAAACCCGTGGACCCCCTCCCATCCTTTATTCTCTACACCAAATAAATAGATCAATTGGGGCATGATGATTGAACAAAAATAATTCTTTGCAAAACAAATAATTGTAAGCAGTTCTCAAATGTGTTCTTAAAATCACTGAAGCTTTCTCTAAATAATACACTCGCTGAATGTTGAAAATAAGACTATATGTAAAAATGAAAAGCTTTCCTTCCTTGTGTGAGCTAATAATGTGCTGTGTTACCTTAGATAGGTTACTTCACTTCTCTGTACCTGAGTTAAATAAAATGAGGAACTTGAGGCATATGAATTCAAAGGGTTCCTGGGTACACCTAGAAAGATGAAATAATAGAATATAGAGTGTAGGTGTCTCATAACCACTGAGTAAAAGAGCATTATTTTCTCACCATGGTGTTACGGGCTTAATTATGTTCCTCCAAAATTAATATATATTGCAGTCCTAACCCTGTATTACCTCAGAATGTGACCAGGTTTGGAGACTGGGCTTTTGAAGTGGCAATTAAGGTTAAGTGAGGTCACATGGGTGCACCCTAACCCAGGTGACAGTCTTTGGAGATAGGCCTTCAAAGAGGGTACTGAATGAGACAGTAGGCTGGGGCCATCAGATGACAGCCTTTGGTGCCTTTTAGAGAGCTACTAGGGATGCTCTAGGACAGAGTGAAGGCCATGTGAGGACACAGAAAAAAGCTGCATGCAAGCTAAGGAGAGTGGCCTCAGGGAGAAGCCAGAACTGCAACCACCTAGATATTTTAGCCTTGTCTAGAACTTAGAGAAATTTCTTAAGGCACCCAGTCTGTAGTATTTTGTTATGACAGCCTTAGCACACTAATATACGTAGTGCTGCAAAGAATGTGTGTAGGAGTGCCGTAGTTGAGCTGACCTCATGAAGCAAAGGAGTAGTGTGAACTTGATTCCCTCCCCATTCCTTGCTCCACCTGACCACTCCTGGTCTGGAGCACAGGGTGGGGTTGGACTTGAAAGAAGAGGTGAGGGGCGCCTGAGTGGCTCAGTGGTTGAGCGTCTGCCTTCAGCTCAGGTCATGATCTCGGAGTTCTGGGATCGAGTCCTACATTGGACTTCTAGTGGAGAGCCTGCTTCTCCCTCTGCCTATGTCTCTTTCATGAATAAGTAAATAAAATCTTAGAAGGAAAGGAAAGAAAGATCATTGGATTGTGTGGGCCTTCTTGGCTTTCTTTGGAGAAAAGTTTCAGGGTTCTGGACATCAATAAAAGATAAAATCTTAATCTGTTAGCAGCATATTTTTCATATGTCTTAGTGAGAATTCAGAGTTAAACTTATTTCTTATTTGCCAGATACTGCTTTCATACCATTATTGATATAGAGAAGCCATTCTCAGATGTTTTTGTCTCTTTCATACCCTTCAGTCCTACAGGACTTCAAAGCTTTTATATGTGGGGTATGGCTATAGATATTTATATATTAGAAAGTAAAAATGAGAAATTTGCTAATCACTTCATTTAGAATAAGCCTATTAACACAAATAACATTTTTTATGAAAAGGGCTTTTCCCAAAGCAAAAACAGTGAAGAGCAGAACCTTTTCCTCCACATTTTTGTAAGTTTTTTTAGTGTCTAGCCTAGTAGAAGGTAGCTGGATTAGCATATCTGCTTCTGCCTTCACACTGTTGCGATATCACATATTATACTAGATTCCAGAGAATTGCAGTATATGCAAGAGCATGAGAAAGGCAGGTGCCACCTTGGCATCAGGAGGAAAGTACTTGAGGCTTCATGGATGTCCTGCACAGCCCTATCAGGACTTGTGAGATCAGTTTGAGAACCTCTGCTAGGGCAATATACCCAGGAAAAGGTGATTTATGGTTTCTCTAGTAAGACTTGGTTGCCTGCCCTGTTGACCAGGCACAAACTTCTCCTTGTAGTTGCCTTTTTAAAACTGACTAAAATGGTTGTCAGTGGAACACTTGTAAAAATGTAACTGAACAACTCAAAATTAGGACCACTTTGTATGTAGGGCACAAATGGCCCTGCACAATTTAAAGGTATGGCTGAAAATAAATGAAGGCAAAGAAGAACTGTTGCTTGTAACCCACATGGCCTGTAAGGCATAGTGGGGTTTTTTGGTTTATTTTTTGCACCTGATATAGATTTGCATTTACCTATGCATAGGATCTGTCTCCATCAGTCACGTGTTTGACGGCTACTAAAGACTGCAGTGATTAGAAAATATAAGGCAGAGAATTTGAGCTATATGGCTTTTTATCCTATGAATGAGAAAATGAATGTCCATATAGGCTGGATGTGTTGCCCAGGATTACCCAACCAAGAAATACAGCACTTGAGATAGGAAAGACCTTGTTTTTACGTGGTATTATGCCATACCTATACTACTATCCTCGGCCAGCTTAGCATCTCAAGCTGAATGTAATTGTGAACTAAATCAGAGACTATAGAGTCCAAGGGTGATCATTTGGTTGTATAAAGACTTGTGAAGACTGGAGTCAAGAGAGAAAAATAATAAGACTTCAGTGGATTTGGGGCAAACTTTGAAATTCAGGGAGGGATAGGATGGGAACAGGTTAACCCAGTGAAAGGAAGAATTTTGAAAAAAAGCATAGGGGCAGGTGGCCAGGAAAAAAAGCTTTGTGAACATGCTGGTGGAGAGGTGGTGGTGATCAGGGGTGAGGGGAACAGTTGCTGAGGAATAAGGAGCAAGGAGACTGACAGATTGGGTGGTGGTAGCAACACCCTCTCTGAATCCAAGCTTCCATTTGTGAGACGCTTCATCTAACAGGGGTGGCAGGTAAGTGGCTCTTACCTGGAGCTTGACAAAGGGTTCCATCCAAGCTTTTGGCCCTGAAACTCTCATCAATGAACCAACCCAGCTAACTAGCCACAGATGTTTTGTTTATAACCGGAGGAATTCATGTGAGGTTGGTGATGACATTTCCCTGTCTATAAAATGCTGATAGTTAAACAGTGATACTCTGTGCAGCATTTGGAATCTCCATCTTGAGAGGCAGTTCTTAAGTGTAATGGTTTAATGGTCATTTAGCATGATGGGCCTTTGGAGTGTAATATCATTTGCCTGCCAGTTAAAATGAACGCTTCTCTGTGGGAAGTCAAAGATCATGTCAGCATAACTTGGGTTAGGTGAAGGAGCGCATCAAGATGTGAATGCTAAAATTGAGAATAGGGAATAAAATCTCTTGTATGCCTAGCCTGTTCATAAATCCAGTGTAATTAAAGAACACCACTAATACCTACCAAATGGGAAATACACTCTGAATTGATGAAAAGTTTCACTTATTTCTAAAGAAGTGATGCTTTATTGTCTTATCTATTTTTCACCTGTCCCCTGCGTAATGCTTTTCTAATTTATTGATAAGGTTGGGGTTACCACAATAAGGAAGCTGAACTTCTTGCCTGTCCTGATGCTGCTGTGTCCCTCCTCTTGCTGCATTTGTGGAGGGAGGAGGTGTGGTCCCTGCCTTTCAGGGCCAGTGTCACACCCTTAGCCTCTCAAGGGGGCCTCTTCCCCATTCAGGAGCGTCATTGCTCCAATTTACCCTTCTCTCTCCTATTCTCTTCCATCTGTCTCTGCTCACAGATTGTTTCTTTTTCCTTCACTTAGAAAAGTTCCCTGGCTGTTTGGACATACTTGTGTTACCCTCTGCACATAACCTTGAGCTGTGCACAGTCACTGACACGCTGGCTGCTCCTGGGGTAGGCACTATTGCATGCCTATGGCATGGCGGGGGCTGCAACTGATCACATCCATGTTCTTGGCTCTCTTGTCTGGTTCATCATCTTTCACAGTGTTTCCTCTTATTTTTTGGTCAGGATTGGTGGTCTACCTTCCTTGCTCCTGCTCCGTGCTCATCATGGGCAGTGTCACCTGCACCCAACTTTTCATAAGCATCTTACCCTGCCTTTGAATGTATATACCTTCAGCTCTGCTCTTTCCTTTAAGCTCCAGAGCCAGATACTCAACTGATAATCATCCACGTCTACCTCCAACTCACCATCTCAAAGCCAGACTTCAACATTGTCCTCCTTTACTGCTAGGCACAGCTGCTGTCCTCCACATCCTGGAGCAGGGGTCCACAAGCTGTAGCCAGTTGGCCAAATTCAGCCTGTACACGGTTCTGTAAATGATTTATTGGAACATACTCCTACCCATTTTTTTAAAGTATTTTCAAGGGGACTGAGTGACCTGTAAAATGTAAGATATTTATATCTGACTGCCCCCTGCTTTTTAAAAAATATTTTCTGTATTTATTCATGAGAGATACACAGAGGCAGAGACATAGGTAGAAGGAGAAGCAGGCTCCCTGCAGGAGCCCGATGTAGGACTCAATCCCAAGACCCCGGGATCACACCCTGAGCTGAAGACAGGTGCTCGACCACTGAGCCACCCAGGCATCCCTATATCTGAGCCTTTACAGAAGGAATCTGTCAACCCCTGTCCTGGAACACCAAAATCCTTTGAAGGGCTTGATAGTACCCACCAAAGGTTTTTATCTCCAGAGTTTTTTTTATTCAGAGATTGGAGAATTTGCATTTGTAACAAGTTCCCAGGTAATGCTGGTCTGGGAGCTACCCATTGAACAGACTCCCAGAACAGTGTTCTCAATTACATTGTCATTCACTTCGATCTTCCAAATGAGCTTAAATTTCTCCTCCTCATCAAATCTACATACTGAAATGATTTTTTAGAAATACACCTTCATCTAAAACGTGACAAGTTTTCAGGGACTTCGTCTTACCTACAGGTAGGTTTCATCTCCTTGAACAAAGTATGGATCCCAGTAAAAGGAAAATGACAGAAACCACAATAGTTAACAGCATGAGCGGTCTTTATTTTGTATCAAGCCCTTGACAGCATTAACTCATGGAATCCTCACAGTGACCCAGTGTGGTAGGAACATTTATCAATTCCATTTTCCAGATGAGCACACGGAGATTCAGTGCCAAGGTCATGGGGCAGGAAGGTGGTACAATCAAAATTTGAACCTGAGCAGTCTGGATGCAGAGCCTATCTATGCTGCACTGAATCTCTTTATAGCCCCTTACTCAATGCCCCCCCCCACCTTAGTTTTGTTACAGTATTACCTTAATAGGTACAATTAGAAACCTAGATACATTCTCCTGTGCTAATAGTTCCCGTACAACTATAAAACCAAACCAAAGTGAATACAAAGACACAATTCCAATAAAATCTAAGTTAACATTAAATTGATGTTACACATGATACTGAATATTTTACTAAATATTAATTGTCTTTTGCAACATGAATTGGTATCTATTTGCTACAGTGAGGCTCTTGTGGGTTCAACCTAACTACAGCCTGAGGCATGTTCTGTTATTGCATTTCTTTTTCAAACTCCTGTGAAACCATTTTTACACAATAATATAATGATAATTTGCCTGAATGTGTCATACAAATATTGTGTTGACCTCATTTCCCCTCATCAAACTTTCTAGGTAGTAAGACTTGCCACCCATGCCATCAAAAGAAAAGTGTTGGCTCTAAATCCTAGAGGGATTCTGTGCTTTCAGGTGGTTAGTCACAGACCCTCGTTTAAGGAATCTGAAGTGTAGCTCCTCGGCGGACATCTAGAGCCCTTCACAGTGGATCCCAGGATACCCCTCCTTACTTCCTCTTACTACTTTCTTGTCTTTTAAATTTCACCAGTACTAAACTGCATGTAAGCTTAGGTGTCCAGTGAATTGCTTCATTTTTTCAGGCCTTGGTAAGAACTCTTCTGAATGACTCCTCCAATCCTTAAGCCCACCCCTCAAATCCAGTGTACTCCCAAGCCCTAGTCATCCTGTAAAATTCCATTTGAGCACAGACTTCTCAGCAACCCACAAAATGGCCTGTGTGTAGCAGAACAAACTAATGCCTCAGTAATGCCCGGCAAGGTCCTTGTGAGCTACCTTCTGTCCTACACTGTGGTTCGAGGTGAGCTCCACAGTGTCACAGCAAGCTTTAAGAAATAGGCTTTGTGAAGAATGAGAACACTGAAAAAGCCAGAAGCATCAAGAGAAGCAGTTTTGTAGGTCCACTAACTTCCTCTCACCCTCCAAACTGTGCTGCTGGGTCCCAGTACTTGCTGGCCTCACACTGGGGGATTTAGGTTCCACATGTAAAGTATTCTCCCTCTGTTTCTCTTCCTTTTCCAGGGAAAGCTTGAGGGAGCATCTTTCTCAGTGGAGGGATAATCAGACCTGCTTGGCAGCAGACAGACTGGGTCTTGGAGTAGCAGCTATTCAATAGAGTTGTCTTGGAAAACCAGCTGCCCAGCATCTGGATACCTTAAAACCCATCGAAAGTTGCTTATTCGTCCTGTGGGAGGAAGGGAGCCTGCTGAAGTTGGGTCATTGGTCCCTGTGGAGGCTGACTTTGGGTGCAGTCCCAATAAATGGCTGAAGGGGGAACTGCTTCAGTATTCAGGCAACTTGGAATTGGACCTCTGTGTTCTTTTCAGGTCTGCTTGCACACTCCTCTGCCCTCGTAATGTTCCAGTCCTGTCAGGTCTTTAGTGGCCCATTAAGTTGAAAAATCAACTTTGGAAATTCTTCTAAGAAAAATGTACAAAAATAACAAAAGAATGTGTAGAGGCTTGGGATTTTTCCATTGACTACCATTGAAATCAAATTGAACACCAGGCAGATTTCCAAGTCAAGTGTCAAATAATGAGTCCCCATTGAGAGCAAAGTAGTTACAGTGAGATTATAGGTGCCTATTGAAGTGATCAGAGATTGACAACTCCTTTCTACGAAGGAAAGTGCAATTCTATATCTCTGGATGGGTTATACAGAAAATAGGGCTTGATATGTGTGTTGTAAGAACTATCAAATTAAAATAATTTTGCTGGGCCACGTTAGCACTGAAAATTCAATCCTTTCAATGCTGATTCGGTAACAGTATAAAGTGCATGTGTTACATGTGGGTGTTAGTTTCTTTTAAAATCTATCCTGATACTGTCTGGATGTAGAAAATCAAGGTTTTTGAAATCCAAATAATTCATTTAATATACAACAAGAATAGAAGACACTTCAGAAGCACATCTATAACACATGATAGCATACTTAGTGTTGAATCCACTTTGAAGACTGATAAGGCTTTTAAAAAGTAAATCACTGTCAAAATACTTCATATGTTAATATCATTTGTGGCTACTTTCCATTTCTGTTTCTGTGAAGCAAGAAATCAACAGTCTATCTCCCTTTTGTACAAAAAACTGAATAATTCTTAATACAGTGTAGTTCTTTATTCACTTAAGTAGATGTTGTTATAAATGCCTTACAGTGAACGTACACTTAAAATCATTCGTTGCAGTTGTTTGTATATGATTCTTTCATAATATTAAGTTGGCTTGTAAATCTGATCAACTTTCTTATTTGTGTGCCTTATTTTTATATTGGAAAAAATCTGATATGAGGTACAGAGTGGATTTATAGAGTTCAGAATATATGGCTCTTATACAAATATGAAACTAACTTAAACCAACTAAAATAATGCTTTATGATCCTTATAAAATTTAGTTTAACACTTCTTTTAATTGGATAATTACGTTCAAAATCAAAACTTTGGAAAAGGGAAAAATAAAGATGAATCACTCAAAGATTCCAGCTTTCTAGAATGTACACATATGGGTTAATGTCCTTCCTCTAAATTTAGCATTATATAAGTCAAAAGTTCTCTAAGCAATAACCTGTTGCCTGTCATTAAATATCAAAAATTGGCTTTTATTTTTTTTTTCGTATCTAGATAATTATCTGTTGTATGGATACATGATAGTGTATAGTAACTATTCCTTTTGGTAGACCTAAAATACTTCGAATTTTTGCATCTTATGAAAAACCAACATACGTTTATCATCATTATTTCTTTAGGGTGAGTTCTTAGAAATGGAGCTATAAGATCACTAAGTCAAGGGGGGTCTTTATTCATGCCGACGGAGTGTTTTTCAGGAGAGGTAGATGAATTTACATTGCTATCAGCGAATTAAATTATTCATTTTACTAGTTTGCCAGTATAAGATTTTATAATTTTTAAAAATACCATTTGGTAAGTCATCTCTGCCGTCTGCTGTGAGATACTTTGTCATTAGGTCTATTCCTGGTTTCTGCATTTGATTCCATGGGTGCATCTGTTGATTCCTTAATTATTATAATTTTATGACCTTTAATAATTGAGGGAGTCAGTCCCTCTTATTATTCTTTTTGTTGTTTTCAGAATTTCATGGTCAAACCTGCCTACTTATTTGATGGTCTGATTCACATTTGTATAGCTCAGGGAGACTTTTGAGTGTGGTATTCTTTCTCCAATCCAGAGTGATTGGCTTACTTCTATGGTTATCCATATATTTTTTTTTCATGTTGGAAACCTGATGACTTTACCAAGGTGCCGCCTTGTTGATCACTTATTCTTTATCTTCCCTCCTGCCTGCTAGGACATGGTATAGACCTTTTTCATTTGTTGGTTTGGACCTGCCTTTATTTCAGAGAATTATTTGTAACTATTTTTGTTACTCATTTTGTTAAGACTATGTTTATAATTTTAATAATTTACTAGAATATATTTGCATTTCTTGTATAACCTTGATTCGATTTAGATATCAGTAATTTTTTTCTCCATTTTAACATGCAAATTTCATTTTGCTATTTCTCCTGGCCTGTTTTACATATATACAGAATCTCACCCCCTCCACTGCTATTACCCTGGTCTGATCCACTGTCCTCTCTTGCCTCCCAGTGGACCTGTGCTTTGTACTTTTGCCCTTCTACCGACTATTTTTAACACAACCATTGGTGTTCCGGTAACGTGGGTCCTGACACTCTTCAAAGTCCTGGAATGGTTCCCTATTTAACTTGGATAAAAGCCAAAATCCTTACAGTGGCCTACAAGGACCTACAGACTTTGTTTTCCTTCACCTTCCCGTAACATGTGTATTATCTTTCCGACTCCTCTGTAGCAGCATTATTCGTCTTGCACTGTGTCCCAGCATCACATGGCTATCCCATAACCACAGAAGGCACATTCCCACCTTGCAACCTTTTCCTTACTTCCTCCTTCTACCTGGAATGCTGTTCCAACCAATTATTCATTTAGCTAATGACCACATCCCCTTCACGTCCTGGCTCAAATCTTACCTTCTTTTTTTTTTTTAATAAATTAATTTTTTATTGGTGTTCAATTTACCAACATACAGAATAACACCCAGTGCTCATCCTGTCAAGTGTCCCCCTCAGTGTCCGTCACCCACTCACCCCCACCCCCTCCCTCCTCCCCTTCCACCACCCCTAGTTCGTTTCCCAGAGTTAGGAGTCTTTATGTTCTGTCTCCCTTTCTGATATTTCCCACACATTTCTTCTCCCTTCCCTTATATTCCCTTTCACTATTATTTATATCCCCCAAATGAATGAGAACATATAATGTTTGTCCTTCTCCGATTGACTTACTTCACTCAGCATAATAACCTCCAGTTCCATCCACGTCGAAGCAAATGGTGGGTATTTGTCGTTTCTAATTGCTGAGTAATATTCCATTGTATACATAAACCACATCTCCTTTATCCATTCATCTTTCGATGGACACCAAGGCTCCTTCCACAGTTTGGCTTATTGTGGTCATTGCTGCTAGAAACATCGGGGTGCAGGTGTCCCGGCGTTTCATTGCATCTGCATCTTTGGGGTAAATCCCCAACAGTGCAATTGCTGGGTCGTAGGGCAGGTCTATTTTTAACTCTTTGAGGAACCTCCACACAGTTTTCCAGAGTGGCTGCACCAGTTCACATTCCCACCAACAGTGTAAGAGGGTCCCTCTTTCTCCACATCCTCTCCCAACATTTGTGGTTTCCTGCCTTGTTAATTTTCCCCATTCTCACTGGTGTGAGGTGGTATCTCATTGTGGTTTTGATTTGTATTTCCCTGATGGCAAGTGATGCAGAGCATTTTCTCATGTGCATGTTGGCCATGTCCATGTCTTCCTCTGTGAGATTTCTCTTCATGTCTTTTGCCCATTTCATGATTGGATTGTTTTTCTTTGGTGTTGAGTTTAAGAAGTTCTTTATAGATCTTGGAAACTAGCCCTTTATCTGATACGTCATTTGCAAATATCTTCTCCCATTCTGTAGGTTGTCTTTTAGTTTTGCTGACTGTATCCTTTGCTGTGCAAAAGCTTCTTATCTTGATGAAGTCCCAATAGTTCATTTTTGCTTTTGTTTCTTTTGCCTTCGTGGATGTATCTTGCAAGAAGTTACTCTGGCCGAGTTCAAAAAGGGCCAGTGTTGCCTGTGTTCTCCTCTAGGATTTTGATATCTTTATCAAAATCTTACCTTCTATGTAAAGGTGCTCTACTCTATTTAATATTCTAAGCCATGAACAGTCCTTCCCTCCTAGACCTCTTCCTCTCCTACACCCTGATCTGTCTTTTGTCATAGCTTTTACTTTTGAGCTTTCTGTTTCAGAAGTTTTCTTTCTGAAACTTATTAACAACAAACTTTCTCTGAGGGCCAGATGTAAAATTTTCTGCTTTGTGGACTCTATTGGTCACTAATAGCACTCAGCTTTGCTCTTCTAGCATGAAAGCTGTCACAGCATAGAAAACATGTTTTCTCATTATTTTTTTTAAAGTAGCTGTGTTCCAGTAAAACTTTATTTACAAAAACAGATGACAAGCCAAATTTGGCCCATGGGCCATTATTATTTAATATTTTACATTTTATTACATTTGTCTTTTTCTAGGTTAATAGTATCTTGCATGAATGATTAGCTATAAAACCATTTGGGCCTAGCATTTTCTTGGTGGAAGTACTTTTCTATATCATTAATTGTTATAGAATCTTCCTGGTATTCCAGTTCTTTTCAAGTCTATATTACTATACTAAATTGTTCAGTTTTCTTTTTAATTTCTCTACCTCTGGTCATGTCTTTTATTCTAAATATTAATAAATTCCTTCTCTTGATTATTCCTGTCAGAGATTTTACTATTTTTAGTCTTTTCAGAGGATCAAAGGGATTTTATTACTTCCTATAGTATGATTTTCTAATTTATCATTTTCTGTTCTTATTTTTAATGCTTTATTCTTTGAGCTTACTGTTTTTTGAATAATTAGCTCATTAATTATTAGCTTTTTTCCCCCATAGAATTTATAGCTATCATCTTCCCTCAAACAAGTCATTCTACATCATCCTACAGGCTTTGATATGAGATATTAACATTTTTGCTTAGCCTGTTTTTTTTTTTTTTTTTTGATACTTGGGTAAGGTATGTTTCTAAGTATAATTTAAAAAAATTATTAACACTTAACTAACTTGTTTTTTCATCAGAGACTAGGATGGTAAGGAAATACCGACTTTTTAAAATTAATTGAGCTTTGCTTTATGGACTAGCATGCAGTTCAACCTTAGTTTTTGGTGTTTATGTAAATTTGTAGTATGTTTCATGCTAGAAGTGTTAATTAAATTAAGCCTACTGATAGTGTTCCTTATTACTGATTCTTTTCACTTGCTAATTTATTAGTTACTAAGGCAGACTTGTTGGAATCTTCCAGGATGATGGTGATTTTTAAAATTTTTGTTGACATAGTTATATTAAAAATGCCCTTGAAATACTTCAAAGTCATGTTAATAGGAGCAGATAAATTTACAACTTGTGTTGTCTGCCTTAACATTTTACTGTGATGCTCTTTATTGCAAGTGGTACCTATTGTGAAATCTATTAATGTGTCCGTATAGATCACTTCGATTAGATTTTGAAACATTTTTTCTGCTTATAATCTTGTTTTATCCTTTTATATTAGGTGATTTTAGGGGTAAATATTATAAAACTGGATTTCTTTTTTTATGGCTGTCTTTATTTTAAACTTTAGTTCATTTCTATTGATGGCAATTACTATAAAATTTCTAGCATATTTTATATTTGTCTTCATCTTTTTTCACCTTTGTTAAAATTTTCTTTGCATTTTTTTCTATACTCCACTAGAAGATATATTCATTGCCCTTCTCTTAGTGATTGCTTTAGAAATGAATCATTATACTATTAAGTCAAAATCTAATGGTAATGAAAATCTTTACCTCTTCCCAAACAATATGCAAACCTTCAAATACCTTAACAGGAATAAATGTCTTCCCAGTTGGTATTCTTTTGTTGTGCAGGATTTTAATGCTATCTTATTTATTTTAATCCCAGGAATTTAACATTCTTCTCCTTATCCTCCCCATCCCCCACCTTCTCCTCCTCCTTTCTTCCATTTTAGATTTCCTTTCAGAGTCCTTTTCCTTCTTGATGTACATTGTTTTGCTGGTCTCTGCTGAAGGCTGTGTTGGCTGCCCAAGCCGAATTTAGATCTAGGAACCTTGGGCTGTGGGCAGGGTCAGAACCAGACGTTGGCCAGCTACTCAGGATGCAGGCTTAGGGCATCTATAGATCAGTGATGCAGTGTGCCAAGTGAGCATGCTGGCTCTGGGCTCAGGTATCCTGGGATCACATGGCAAATGTACAATCTTGAGCAATTCCTTCTATGCTTTAAGCTTTAGTTATTTTGTCCTTAAAGTAGGGATAATTATGGTACTGATTCACTGGTTTATCATGATGGTGGATGAAGTTAATGCATTCACAGTGCTCAGATCACTACTTTGGCTAATGTGAACATTGAAATGTAAACAAATACATTAATAGGATTAACTGACATTTGTTAGAACTTTTAAATGTTTTTATTATGATATAGTTGTCTATTTATAGAAATTTGCAAAGATATTTTGAGAAGTTCCCATACATCTTACAGACCTTGGTTGAAGTTAAAATCTTATATAACCATAGTAAAATTATAAAAAAAAAAAAAAAAAGAAACACAGGAAAATTACATCAGTACGATAATATTAATGAAATTGCAGGTCTTATTTAGATTTCACCAGTTCTCCCACTAATTTCCTTTTCCTGTTGTAGATACAAATCAGCATCCTATATTATTACAGCTCAGTTGGCATGTTGTCTTCATCTCTTCCCATCTGTGACTTCTTCATTCTTTCCTTGTCCTTCAAAACGTTGACCCTTTTTATTAAAAAAAAAAAAAGATTTTATTTATCTGACAGAGCACAAGCAGGGGGAGAAGCAGGCTCTCCATTGAGCAGGGAACTCAGTGTGGGACTTGATCCCAGGACCCTGGGATCACGACCCAAGCTAAAAGCAGACACTTAACCAACTGAGCCACCCATGCACCCTCCTTGACACTTCTTAATGTTGGGGCTATTGATGACTGAAGGTTAGACTGAGGTTTCTTATTTTGACTAGCATACCACAGCAGTGATGTGCCCTTCTCAGTATATCATACCAGGGGCCATGACATCAATATATCCTATTACTGATGATACTAACTTTGATGACTTGTTGAGGTGTGGTGACTGCTGGGTTTCTCCACTGCAAAGTGAAATTGTTCCCTTTGTGAATAATAAATACCTCCGAGGTATTTCTGAGACTATGGAAGTAACTTGTTTCTCCTTCAAACTTTGAGCAACAAATTTTAGTATCTGGTGATCTTGACTGAAACAGTCATTATGAGAGTGTTTGCTTAATGGTGACTTTCTATTTCCCACACTTATTCTCTGTTCAATAATTCAATTTTTTCCCTAGAAGAAAGAGTTGTTCCTTTTTCATTTATTTAATTAAATTATTATGGGTTATAATCCAATAAAAATAAGTTAAAGTATTGGTATGGAGGAGAGAACTGCAGACAGGTAGTTAAGAATTGTGGAGTAATCAATGTTAATCAAATCGGAAATGTTTGAGTATGTGAACATATTAGCAAGCATTTAACACTTAATTTTTAAAGCCATAATACACTGGAATTCTAGGTATTATGAACTACATGTCTTATTTCTCAAACCTTATGATATAAACCAAAAATCTTAATTATATTGCAATTATGTTTCTAAAGATGCACTGTATATTTATTGCTTTGAGAAATAAAACTTGCCATGTTATATTATTCCAAAGCATGTATGAGAAAACAGCATTTTCTCATGTGTAAAAGCGTAGTACCAATGAGAAAAATGGAATTTAGTGGCATTTTATTTATCAAGTATCTATTACTATGGGCTGATGTAAAACTGTACTATATAATCTCATTCCCAGGCCTCAGTATATTCAGAAGCAACAGTTACATCAATTTATCATAAAATAGTAGCAACAGAAATGTAATTTTATTAATGCTGGGGCTCTTCTGGAATATTAAGAATATTTAGGGCTGAGAGGTAATAGTACAAATTGGAATGGTGGGTCTCTACTAAAGGCAGACACATCTTTTTTTATCCTGTGTATTTCCTCTAATTTTATTAGCAGTGCCTGAATTGAATAATAGTTTAGTGGTCAGATGTAGTAGATAGTATGTCAAGGTGATACCCAAATGTAACTTTTTGAAAACCGTTCCAGTTTAAATAGAAGCATTCCTTAGATGTACAGTGATTCTTAGAAGCTGTCTTTTAGCTATTTAAGTGTTCTCAAAAAAGATAGATTAAAATCAGAAATTTTGATTTCTAAGAAGTTTTATATAATACACTGAAGTTTTTTCAAAAAAAGTAGCTGTACTTTTTAAATATAAAATTCACAATCTTTCTAAAACTCTAGAAAGGCTTAGTAATAGAAAGCCCAAGAACCTTCAAAAACTGGAGTGCTGATGTGACTTGAAATAGGATTTGTCTGAAAGTCAGTGAAAAACAATTGCAAGGCCTTCAGCCTCCTTTGCTAATCCCCAAGGTTTGCTTGTGAAGATGTTGAAACACGGTCACACGATCACAGCCAAGCCATCCGGTACAGCTGTGACTGCTGTACCATGGTAAAGGCTGCCAGTTACAGTGAAAATCTACCTGACCAAGATGGAGAGTTCCAGGTCTGTTCCTCCACTTACCTCTGAGAACAGTGGCAGGTGGACAGAAACTTCTGAGGAGGGAGATTTAAGATCTCTGAGGGAAAATAAAAGGCCCAGAGGTAGTGATAATTGAGGGCCTGTTAATGGAATGGGAACACTCCCTATCTATAGGCCTTCAACATGCACATGAAATTTCTAAGCAGCCTGTAAAGATATTCATACACTTTCCTTTGTATTACCTTTCAAGATATATTGTTTCCTAGGTGGTTTTACAACACAGACATGCTGTCAGAATGGGTGGTGTGGTGGAGAAGGCCCTGCTTACCACCCACAGAGACTATTTTCTTACAGAAAGGGAAAATAAAGGTGGTACAGGTACAAGGTTCCAAAATGAGAACAGGAAAGGACACAAGATGAGTGCTTTGAGGCTGGCTCTTTAGCGTATACATGTCGAGAGTTGTTAATTTTATGCTGGTGAATGGACTGTTAGCATTGCATGACAATTGTCCTCTAGGAAAACATTTGTCTTAAAATCTCTGGTTTATATTAATACCAAATTGGTTTACGTGAGACCAATTTTCTTTTTGTTGGTACTTTTCTGGCATGTCTTTTTCTTATCATCTTTAACTATTCTGTGCTTCCTATGGGCCCCTCATAAATAGCATATGGTTAAATTTTGTGAAATTTTTTTTCCTGCTTGGCATATTTCCTTCATGTTGCTTTTTTTTTTAAGATTTTATTTGTTTATTCATGAGACACACAGAGAAGGCAGACACATAGGCAGAGGGAGAAGCAGGCTCCCTGCAGGCAGCCCCATGTGGAACTCCATCCTGCGACCCCAGGATCACACACTGAGCTGAAGGCAGACGCTCAACCGCTGAGCCACTCAGGTGTCCCTCCTTCATGTTGCTTTTTAAAAATTCTTTTTTTGCTTTCCTCATCCTCCACTTTTCTTGTAAAGATTTTATTTATTTATGAGAGACACGCAGAGAGAGGCAGAGACATTGGCAGAAGGAAAATCAGGTTCCCTGTGGGGAGCCTGATGTGGGACTAGATCCCAGGACTCTGTGATCATGACCTGAGCCAAAGGCAGAGCCAAAGCAGTGCTCAACCGCTGAGACACCCAGGTGCCCCTCTCATTCTCCATTTTAAATTCTTTCTTCAGATACCTCATTATAGTCTTGGTTGACTGTTTGTGGATATAGAATAGTGGAAAAGCTGGCTGGAGGCTCTGAGAGGTAGCTGGGGCATAGCCATGATAAGGACTGCAAAGCAGTACCAGCACTACTGGCATTGGGGGCCAGATCATTGTCAGGGACTGTCCTGTGTGTTGCAGGACATTGAGCAGGCATCCTTGGTCTTTAGCCATTAAATACCATTAGTACTCCATAGCTGTGATAACCAAAAACACCCCCAGACTTTGCCATCTGTTCTCTGGAGTAGGGGGTAAAATCAGCTTGGTTGAGAACCACTGCTGTAAGATGATCTACGTGTACCATTTGGTCTGGAGCTCCCAGTGCCAATTTCTGTGGTTCTTTTTGGACTGATAGGATTTGCCAGGGAGAGAAAAAGAAACTATCTCCTACCTATAAAGATCTGGTTGAAAATATTTTTTCTTTTTTCTTCCATTTTTTTAAAAGATTTTATTTATTTATTTGACAGAGCACACATGAGTTGGGGGGAATGGCAGAGGGAGAGGAAAAAGCAGGCTCCCCTACTGCTCAACCAGCCCAATGTGGGGCTCAATCCCAGCACGCTGGGATCATGACCTGAGCCGAAGGCAGATGCTTAACTGACTGAGCCACCCAGGCGCCTCTCATCCTCTGTGTCCTCTTTGGCAGAAGTTCCATTTTGTTCAGCATTCTCCTCCTCCTTCCCATGAATGTGGTTTAGCCAACACTGGCAGTTCCAGTCTCTGAGCAATGATGGGTTGACAAATGCATATGTGACAGAAAACTACCTAATGAGACTTAAGGGAGAGTTTTCACTGGTAACGGCAGAGTGTCTGGAAAAGACTTCCTTAATAAAGAACACATAGGATGGGCAGTTTTCTCATTGGATGGATGGTGCGGGGATGGATTGTGATGCCTGGCTCTGCATGCAGCACTGCATGGAGCTAAAGTTGATGCAAAGCAGAAAGAGAAACAGCAAGGGGTCCTAGTGACAATGTGGAACCACTAATTCATCAACCCTGGATACTAACTCTTAATTTTTTTTTCTAAACTTAGGTTTTATAAATCTCCTTATTTAAGCCATTCATTTGAATCTGACTTTTAAAAAATTTGCCACCGAAGTCTTTCTCACATTTTCCCAAAAGTTAGTTGCATTTTATAAAGTCCCGTTGATCTAGAATAATTACATCCTTCTATATGCATCAGTCCTTAGATACTCAGTGGTGAAAGATCCTCATTTACATAGACCTGTGTGAAGCCAGACTTTGAACAGTCTTCATGTGGGATTTTTTTTTAGTTCCACTAAAGGAACATTTTTAAACCTGAAAGAATCGTGGGCTAAGAAGCAAATAAACTTTTAAATATTATAAAGTGCAAGAATTGAGAAACTGGGCAAAGCAGGAACACTATTGTTTTGACATTCTAATTATAAATACATTAGACTTGGTGCAAAAAAAATCATCAAACCATCAGTCTTGGCGATGGTTAAGTTAATTCACTTTTTGAAGTTCAATAACTCATCTGTGAAGTGTCAGCAGCTGGGTCTTGTTAATGGTAAGCCTTTCATTCCTGTTAAATCAATTGTAAATAATAGAACCCCTCAGAGAAAAATGATGAAATAAGCATTGATTTCCAAATTGGGTGTCAGATACAGCATTAATAAAACGCATTGCAAGCAAACAAGTACCTAATATACTCCGATCACTGAAATAGTAATCAAGAGGAAAAAAAATCATTGATTTTTGTGTAAGTTGCTAGTATTTTTACATTTCATTTGTATCTATGTATCATCTGATCAGATTTCTCATTTAGGCCCTATATGGTTATTTAATTTTCATTATCCTCATCAGCAGAACTAGGTTGTTTTGTGTAATGTTAGATTTGTTTCTCCCTTCTTTTAAATAGGTGACACATAGGTCTTTTTTTTCTTTTTTTTTTTTTTAGTTGACCGATACCAATGATTTTGTTATGTTTAATGCAATACAGTAATCATGTACAGCAAATCACATAAAACTGTGGAAAAATGTAACCACTCTAATAAAATTTTTAAGGAAAATAAAGCTCTAGCAGGTGTACATGAAAATGCTTTATGCCTACGAACTCTATTTAATGTTAATGCCAGTATCTTGATTACTGCATACGGGATCTGGCTGAGATAAAAATGTGGCTGTGAACTGTTGATTATCCAGAAAACAGAGTTGGAAGGGCAATGTCATGTTATCTGTTAGACTGAAATATTGAAAACCATTAGGAGCTTTATCCATTGAGCATTTTATGAAGGACTAGTTTGAGGGAAACTACATAAATTTATTCTAAAGCCGTACATAGGATGGGGGTGGAAAGAGAAAGGGTGGAACTTTCAAAAGGTATCCCAAACTTCATAAAGTTAAGTAGCACAATTTTTTTTCCAAGGATGGTGTCTAAAGATAAAGTAGTAGTGATGTAGTGGTGGTTGATTTGGGCTTGATTTTTCTGTTTGAATGCTGTTTCCTCACATCTCATAACTAATTATATTTTGTCTTTTAGTCTATTGTGGTTTTTTTCTAGATTTCTTTATAAAACCTATTTGAAGGTATTCAGATAATATTTTAACTGTTGGTGATTCAATGGTATTTGACTATTTGCTATCTATTGTTGTCTTTGCCCTCAAGAGCAGACTAGTAACTCTTCATAGGAACCTCATTCTGATGTAGATGGAATCCAAGAGTAGATGATACTCAGATGCAAAAAAAATTCACCACAAAAAAATAGTCAGAAATGGAAGTTACCCCTCACAAGAAAGAAAATATTACAAGCTGAATACCAGATGTGAAGTGACTAATGTAGTAGCAACATATTTACAGAGTACAGGGAACTTGGGATCTGACCTCGTTTTCTCAGCTCACACACGGACCAACTACTGTGTATTCCAAAAAGGAAAACGAGATGCTTACAGAACTTAAATTATGCCAGATGAAGAATACTTGAAGGTCATGGAAAATTGTGCTAGGCATAAAGAAAAAGTGGATTGCAGGTCTACCAGCTGGTCAAGATCTGTTGTATTAGGATGATCATAAAATTTACCAAACAAGGGGAACCTTTGAGGGGGAAAAAAAGGAAAGTAATAGTAATGATTAGGTTGGGAGAACCATCACATACAAGGACTGCACTGGACAGGTTGTGTGGTCATCCTAATTTTGAAGAGTTTGACTACTAGCCTCAAAGGGTTCTTCAAGTAGGATCAGTGGGAAGGAGAGAGGGCAGTGTGAGGGGGAGGCACTGGATTGCTGTATAAGGAAGGGATTGGTAAGGAACAGTTGACTGGCTGAAATGGGATGCCTATCCGAGAATTCCAGGTAGTCAATGGTATTGCTCAAATATGATCATGAGGCCATTTAAAAAGGACAGTTTTGTGGGGATTTGAGCATCAGAATTATGGTTGGACCAAATGAACTTGAATGTTCTTGCAAACCTTGAGAATATATGGTTCTAAATTTTAAAGGAAGTTCTGTGGAAAGATGTACTTTCTATGTCAAGTTGTCTTAAAATCCATTAGTAGAATTGTATTCTGGAATGAGTGCAGTCTAGTATGGCAGGAGTGTAGCTCTGAGTCACTGATGTCTGAATGAACTAAAGTTTTGTCAAGAATGATCTGGACAGGGATCCCTGGGTGGCGCAGTGGTTTGGCGCTTGCCTTTGGCCCGGGGCGCGGTCCTGGAGACCCGGGATCGAATCCCACATCAGGCTCCCGGTGCATGGAGCCTGCTTCTCCCTCTGCCTGTGTCTCTGCCTCTCTCTCTCTCTGTGACTATCATAAATAAATAAAAAAAAAAAAAAAATTAAAAAAAAAAAATAAAAAAAAAAAGAATGATCTGGACAGAAACTTTTTAGGTTGTAGGACCTACTGTTAAGACCAGTAAACTGAACTGGGTATGACACTAAATTAAGGTACAGTTTGGAGGCCTTGAGACATGAAGTAAAACTCCCTCCAAAGCAGGGTGTGTGATCCCTACAATGCTCTTCCACTGGACTTGTGAGGCACCAGGATGATGTTTCAAATAGCACCTCTGAAATTTTATACAGGGAAGTTGTATCATATGTGCATTTATGCAATTTGAGCTGTAGAGATATATATTAGTGCTATAAAATTGTCCTCCGTATTCGTGTGCTTTGCCTACCTGGATTTTATATATTATATGCTACTTCATAGAATGATTTAGAAATTTTTCAAAGATGATCTCAACTCCATGATCTTGTCCTCATTTGCCAACATAGCTCTGAACCCCTGTACTAAGGTACTCCTGATCTCTATCCAACAATTCCATTTTTCTAGGTCAGCTGTAGCTTCGTGTTCTTTGGGAAACCTTCCCTGCTAGCCATGGCTACACATGGGCAAACCTATCTTAGCCTTTGGTGGCATTTCCTGTCTGTAAGGCAGATTTTCACACTGAATTATACCTGGCTCTGTTGTCCTCTATTTGTAGTTTGGGTACACCTGGCCTCTCTAACTAGACTCCACACCTCTTATTGGAGGGACTGAGTCACTCATTTCTTTGGAATCCTCCAGAATGAGGTGTACCCTGTGGATGGTTGTTCAGTTGAGCTGGGCTCCCTCATCCTTAATTGAAGAGACTGTTGCAGGAGCTTCATGATGCCTGACCTCCCAAGTGGAAACATCTAGAGATACTGCTTGCTACTCTGGGGAGAGCCTGATCCATACAGAAAGACTAAAGGGCAATCATGGGAAGGAGACATTATTTGATAATTCAATTTTAGACTGCTTTTCTATGTTAGACTTCAGTGTCTGTGGTGTCTAGGCCATGGGATCACAAACGTTTCTAATTATATTTAAATGTTCTCCCTCCCTTTGGGAGTTACACATACAAACTGGCTGATTTCATAGTTAGGGATTCATATTTGGGATTCCTATTTTACATAAAATGCTGTGTTAATAGTTTGAAAAGTATTCCTCACATAAGAACCGTAACTTGAACTTCTTTAATTCCTGCTTTTTCGAATTACTGCCATGGAGGCATGAAAATTGGCATATTCTGAACACCTGCAGGTTTAGATTTCATAAGTAAGGACCATCAATTACAAAATACTCTGTGCATAATGGGATTGCAAGAGGATTTAAAGTCAGATTTCTTCTGTTAACTGGTATGCATGAGAAAAAATGATATATGGAGAACTTTTAGGGGTGGGAGAGACAAAAGGGTACTTCTAGTACAACGGAAAAATTTTTACAAACTATCTTCTCAACGTATGATTTATATCTGTAGTGTATTGGAAGGTAAATCTTGGCTGAGGCCAATTTATTGTAGCACATCTCTATAATGTATTAACTGAGCAATGCTTCATAAATGGGCATGTTGAACTTCACTTCAAGTACCCTTGCTTCTTAGATTAATAATTGCATCTTTGAGGCTCAATGCTATTTTATGAAAGAATGCATGGTTTTGCTTATGTACTGGTAAGTACTTAATTAAGAGACATAGCAACAAGTGAACAACAGATTGTTTCCACTTACTGTAATGAAAGTCTGTGTTGTGCAGGCCAGCCTCTGGAATAATCTAACTGGCACAGCCACTACTTCTGGATATGATGCTCAATATTATGGTTGACTATGCATTGTGACCTCTGAAAGCTTCTTTTTTCCTTCTGGTCTTTGCATTGTAATATAACCTTGCAGCTAGCTACTTGGGAGAAAGGACACTGTTGACTTGTAGCATCTCTGGTAGGCTTTGGTTCTGCCAGCAGTGCTTTGACTGTGGCATTAGTACTCGTGGAATGTGTAGGAGAAGGCTGACCACTACAGAGGACAGGCCAGTGAAGTACAGATTTAGGCAGTGTACGTACCCCTAGTGGCTTTTCTCTAGATCTTGGTCCATGTGTGCTAGATCACTAGTTGGTTCATCAGCACTGTTAGAGTGCCCATGGGATACAGGCACATGTTGGATACTATATTATAGGACTCTATTAGTGCTTAAACTACCATGAGTCTTCATTTTTAAGGATAAGAAAGCTTTATTTCGTGGTATCACCAGAATAGCCATCTATAATCCTTTTTCCCACACCCTGAAACCTGAAAGATAGGCTGTTTTACATAGGATATGAAGTTCTTTTTTTTTTTTTTACACCATAATAACAGTAATGAAGCTTAAGTAGAATAGCAAATACTTGGGTAGTTCTGGGTAGCTGCTAAGTAAATACTTCCTATATATTGATAAGCTGTCACCATAACCCTATGAGAATTGAAGCCAGAGAAGTAACTTACACAGATCCTAGTGGTGGAGCTGAAATCTGAACCTGGGCAGTCATAGTCTCTTTTACCAGTCATGCATAGTGGTTCGAAGCTAAGGCCCAGTTATCTCTTGAAGTCAGATTTAAGTACTGACAACCTGAAATTTAACAATCAAGTTTTTTGTTGATGTGTTTATGCAGTCTGTAAAATGAGGATGGTCATAGGGGATCCCTGGGTGGCTCAGCAGTTTGGCACCTGCCTTTGGCCCAGGGCGTGATCCTGGAGTCCTGGGATCGAGTCCCCCGTTGGGCTCCCGGCATGGAGCCTGCTTCTCCCTCTGCCTGTGTCTCTGCCTCTCCCTCTGCCTGTGTCTCTGCCTCTCTCTCTCTCTCTATGTCAATTATAAATAAATAAATAAATAAATAAATAAATAAATAAATAAATAAATAAATCTATCTTTAAAATGAGGATGGTCATAGAATTTAATTCCAGTGGTTTGGGAATTATGAGATCTCTGGCATCTAAAGTGCTCAATAAATGTTGGCCTTATGATTTATAATGACGGAAATAGAAGGGTTATCCATTGATAGGTATAAAACAGTCTTGTGTATATATCCCATGTTTTATGGGCTGACATGAGGGAGGAACGGTCAGTGATAGGGAGAAGGGACTAGCCAGAAGTGAGGGAGGTGGGGGGTGCCCATATTCTTGTTTTGGACCACGGAGTTTAATCTCCACAGGGTTACCATCACCGGTGTGTGTGGAGAAACTTTACCTCAGACCTGTGGTTTAACTTCATTTATAGTAAGTTCACTTTACTTTACAGCTGACAGTCCTGGATCTCATTTAAGTAGAAAACAGCAACTGTCAGACTAATTTCCTCCTGATAATTTTGTAAATTTCCTTCTCTAATTGGATAATAGAATTATTGGGAATTTTGCAAATAGAAAATCAGACAATCTGCTGAGGGCAGGAAGTGATAGCAGCGTGTTGGACTATATAAAACCTTACTGCACACAATCCAAGCCGCTTGTTGTGGATTCATCAAAATCCACGGAGCGGCTGTATTGTTTCATTTTACTTCCTCTTCTCACACTGCTGATGTGAGTCCGTTACCACAAACCATTATCATCTCTTTTATTTTTTATTTTTATTTAAATTTTTAAAAAAATTTATGATAGTCACAGAGAGAGAGAGAGAGAGAGGCAGAGACACAGGCAGAGGGAGAAACAGGCTCCATGCACCGGGAGCCCGACGTGGGATTTGATCCCGAGTGTCCAGGATCGCGCCCTGGGCCAAAGGCAGGCGCTAAACCACTGCACCACCCAGGGATCCCATCATCTCTTTTAGTAGTTCTGCTTTTCTTCACTAACTCCTCCAGGGGCAGATGAATTTCACCAATATGATTGTCAACTTCATGTATTCAAATCAGGGTTTTTCCACTAGTGAACCAAAGCAGGGGGGAGAGAAATCTTGACTTTTGGAAAAACCATGTGCTTGCCACATCTCCTTACTACACTGTTAACATTTTTTCGTTACCTTTTATTTTTTGAAGGAGGGATAGTCAGCTCAGGAAACATCAGAAACCAATCACAATTTGACTATTTCAGAATAAATTTTTACATCAATGAGATTATATGGTAGAAGTTGTTGACAAGTTTTGGTGATCTTCCAAGCACTGGCTTGGAATGCTTTTAAATTTTAACTTTCTACTTTCTCCCCTCTCCAAATGTATTTAGTTACCTTGTAAGGGAGTTGAGATTTTTGGCAAACCATTCAAAGTTAACTTCAGATTAAGAGTAAGAATGTAAAAGAAAAAGACTCTGAAAAGTTTGGATTGCCATGAAAGAAAATTTTAATAATGAGTATTTGTATAGCACATTGATATTTTAATGTAAGCAGTACACTCAACAATTTTATTTATCACTGCCCTGCGGTACCAAATGAAAAGAGTGAAGAATTCAGGTCACCCAAGTGTGACTGGTTTACTTCTGTTTGTGTTAACAATGATGTACTTTTTTCATTCTTTGAGGTTAACATTTTTTGTCCTCGCTAGTGGCCTTGCTAGTGGTGTCTCTCATGGCTCAATGACAACTATACTGACTCCTTTATTCCCAGTTTGTCCTGAGCCTCAACCTGCATGTACTATTAACTTGTCAAGTCCCTGGCATTGAAGTTCCTTAGATACTTCTGTCACAGTAACTAATGGTAGATTCCAAGACACTCAGGACCTACCCTCTTGGTGATCAGATTTCACACTCTGAGAATTTTTAGACTTGGGGTTTTTGGGTAGCACCAAGGAGAAATGGGACTTTGCTATCTGTATTTCCATTTTAATATAGCCTTGAAATGTGAGCCCCTGTAGGATGTAGGAAGACCTAGCTGAACAGAATAATGGACTATCTGGCCTTAAACCAGTTCTTGAGTAGGGAGTTTTGTGTTCTGTCTTCCTGGGTGAAGAATTGTTTGTGTTAGTGCTGCCTAAATGCTTCAGGAGTGTTTCGTGCATTGATGGAGGCTCTCACATCTGATAGATGTGGTTTGAGTTTGGATTTAGTTATCAGTTGTGTGACCTGAGCAAATTACCTAATGCTGCTAAGCCCCCATTTCTTCTGTGAAATGGGAATTCTTGAGGTATTGGATGCATGCCCATCAGCAGCCTCTGTGAACTGTGGCTTAACACTTCTGAGTAAAGTAACCCAGTTACAAAGGGCGTGGGAAGTATCAGTGCAGTTACATCTGTCTGCAAAGTTGTGACCATACAGTCCATAAAATTTGATTTTTAGCAAATGAAGTCCTGGACATTAAAAAAAAAAAAATTCACCAAGGACTGTAAATCTCCATTTTGAATGATATCCGGTGACACCTTGCCATAGAAGTCTCTATCTGCACATTTCTGTTTTTCACATAGAGTGCCTTTGAAGCCAGGCTCTGGGTCAGTCCCGCAACAGGTACCTTATGGTGTATGTGTCAGTTAGTACCATGGATTCTGGGGCCCAGGCTGCCTGCAATTTAGTCTTCTCTGAGGGCTTCCTGAGTGGTCTTGGTCAAGTTACTTAGCCTCTCCATGCTTCAGTTTTCCATCTCCCAAATGATAAGAATCACAACAGCTCTCTTAGAAGTTAGTTGTATTATAATGATTTAAGTGCTTTACCTGCCTTTCTCAGTATATGGTAAACATCCAGTCAATGTTGCCTGCTGCTTACTTACCTGCCCCCCACTATAAGTATATAGTTAATGCTAATGAACATTTGCCTCAATCAGAATTTTTCTGTACAGCTAATTAAACATTAGGCAGTAATGGGGCGGGGGCGGGGGGAGATAAGTCAGGCAAGGACACAGGGGAGAGCAAAGAACAGTCTGACCATTTCCTGGCTTAGGAGAAATGAGGAACAAAGCAGTCAAACATTCTAGAATTAGGTTAATTGAAGAATTAAAAACAGCTTCTACCTTCTTTACCTACAATTGACCCTGGGGAGCATCCCATCTCAGACTGCCCACAGCTGGGTGCATACCCCTAAATTTCAGTGCTTTTGAGTTACCTTTGATTCTGGAGGTGCATCTAAAGAAGTAGATAAGACAGTGGCCTAGAGCCTGCCTGAGGGGATCACTGGTATGAGGAGAGTGGAGGGCTGCCAAGGAGACTTCCAAGGCCCAGAAGTAGCCCTGCTAGACCGATGAGGGAGTAAGAAGTCATGAGGAGACAGAAGGTGGGGAAAGCCATCCCTGCTGAAAGTAGTCAGCTGGACCAGGTCCTAGAGATGGATACCCCTTCTCCAGTTCCCTTGACTGCCATCTTAGAGAAAAGAGCAGTGTGGGTGGCCTTCTTTAACCTTACACCTGCTGCTGTCCTAGAGAGAAAATAAGTTGCAGGTGGAGGGCTGAGGGCTCTTAGAGATGGTACGTTTTTATCCAAGGGAGCTGAACAGGTTAAAACTTAGCCCAACTGATGGCATAAACTGGTCAATTATTTCCCTCCTTTAACCAGCTGGAGGGAACTTATGGAGGAGGCTTGAGACCAAATAAAAGAAACTTGCTTTTCAACTTAAACTGCAAATTCAACTTTGCAATCTTGATAGGCAAAATATGTGGCTTTTTGAAATTTTCCTATGGGCATTTTCCAGGGAGAATGACAAAGACATAATCCTTTCCTTGTCAAAGTAGTCAGTGACTCAAAACCCAGAGTTTGATTTTGCCAAAGATTTACCTAGGGAATTTGATTGTTTTCTTATTGATAAAATTCCAGCATCTATTCATATCCTGTATGCTTTAAAGTAATTCAAAAGATGCACACTGAAAGCATAATGTTAAATTCAATTGGTCTATTGTTTTAGGGTTTTTAAAAAGATTTTATTTATTCATGAGAGACAGAGAGAGACACAGAGACACAGGCAGAAGGAGAAGCAGCCTCCCTGTGGGGAGCCCGATGTGGGACTTGATCCCAGAATCCCTGGATCATGAGCTGAGCCAAAGGCAGACGCTCCACCACTGAACCACCCAGGCATTCCTCAGTTGGCCCATTGTAATAAAGGGACAGATGTTAGAGATCTGAGGCTTTCTCTGGGATATAATGTAAGTGATCTTGTGGCAGTTGCTTTCCATTCAGGATGGCATTCTTCGTGTTTTCATAGTGGTCACATTCAGAGTAGCTGATTGATAAAATTCTAAGTATTTTTTTATTGCTAGACATGTAATAACAGGGTGACATTCAGTCAACAAGGGCTGGAGTCCTTTACATATCTACCCAAAAGAGGGAGACCCCTTGAGCTGCAGTAAGGACAACCACTTAACGAGAACTTCACAAAGGTTTTTCCCCATTTGCATGGGATTAATTTGCATCTGAACCTCGTTGAAAGAATGTGTAAACCCATTTGCTCCCTCGACCTTGGCAGACAGTGAGGTGGCCCCATTGGAAAAGATTGTTTTATTTGAAAGGACATTATTAATGTATGGTTACTTGGATTTGCTAAGTAAACAGAGCCTTGAAGTAGAGGAATAAAATGAGCATTCAGAATACACGGTCTAATACTTTAAATGTTCAAAATCTTATTCACAGCTTTAATTTTTTACACTCTCTGTAAGGTACTAGGAGAGATTAATAAGATAGGGCTTTTGACTCTAAAGCTCTTACCCTAGCAAAATAAAAATAAATGCATGTATACAATAGTTTTATGTATGCCATCATGTGCATTTTCTAGGAGGAATGTCTGAACATATTTGCTTTTCAAACAAGCCAGTGACTCCAAAAGGTTAAGAACAATCACAGTTTTAGTCTACTTAATGTAAACCTGTGCTTTTCTATGATAATTATTCAGAAAGTTCTGGGCCTTCATCTGCTTTTGGCTAGCAGTGATGAATTTATATCAATAAGAAAAATAATTCAATTATTGGGCATATTGGTAGAGTAACATCAAATAGGTGTTAGGGGCCAGAGAAACATGTAAGAAGGATGTAGTACTTGCCCTTATGGAGGCCAGTATCCAGTGAGAACAAAACATGCAGTACAAGTTCTGGCAGAGGTTTGTGCTAAGTTAATGGATAAGAAGAGAGTCGGTGAGGGTTCTCAAAGAAGTATCCTTTCAATTAACTTGAAGAACATAGATGGAGAGGCCAGTTTTTCTCTTTCCTTTAGCCAGGAAGATGTACTTAATTTATCTATTTTACTGAGTTAAGTAAGGTGAAAATGAATCATATAGGACTTAATCCCCTTTATAACACTTAGGAAAAGTAAAACTGACTATTGATTACCAGGTGATATGCTAAGTGCTTTCCTAAGAATTATTTGATTTACTCAACCATTTAAGATAAAGGAACTGAAGCTAAGACATTTGTGAGCTAATATCACACAGCTAATTTATTAAATAGGTAGAGTAAACGGAGATATGATCCATCTACTTAGATTACAGGCAGCTCCCAGGTAGATTGGGAATGCATTTTTCAAAAGTTGCGGAGTCCCAGGATGGAGTCCTACATCCGGCTCCCTGCATGAAGCCTGCTTCTCCCTCTGCCTGTGTCTCTGCACCTCTCTCTCTCTCATGAATAAATAAATAAAATCTTTTTTAAAAAATGCACTCGAGAAGAGAGCCTGGGTGGCACAGCCTGTTAAAGCATTAGACTCTTGGCTTTGGCTCAGGTCTGATCTCAGGATTGTAAGATTGAGCCCTGCATCAACACGGAGTCAGCTTTAGTTTCTCTCTCTCTTTCCTTCTGCCCCTTCTCTCTCCCCAAGTAAATAAATCTTTAAAAAACACCATGCATTTGTGCATTAGTGACAAGTACACCATTTTTCTTTTTCTGTATGCAAATTCTCTCTTTCCCATTTGATCCCTAAAGTTAGGTCCGTCAAAAGAAATTGAACCCTTTAGGATGGATATTGAAAATAAGCGCTGTTGGGCAGCCCGGGTGGCTCAGCGGTTTAGCACCCAGGGCCTGATCTTGGAGACCCTGGATCGAGTCCCACGTCAGGCTCCCTGCATGGAGCCTGCTTCTCCCTCTGCCTGTGTCTCTGCCTCTCTCTCTCTCTCTCTCTCTCTCTCTCTCTCTCTGTGTGTGTGTGTGTGTGTGTGTCTCATGAATAAATAAATAAAATATTTTAAAAAATTACCATTCCACAGTAACAAAACTATTAAATAAAAAAGAAAATAAGTGCTGTTAAAGATACAGAGAAACTAGAATGCCTGTCCATTGCTAATGGGAATGTAAAACGGTGCATCTGTATTAGAAGACAGTGTGTAGGCTTCTCCAAAATAATTAAACATAGAATTAACATATGATCCAGCAATTCAATTCCTAGGTATGCCCCAAATGATTGGAAGCAGGGTCTCAGATTATTTGTACACCCATCCATGTTCATAAGAGGATTATTAATATTAGCCAAAAGGTAGTAACAACTCAACAGTGTTTACCAGGGGTTAGGAGGAGTGGGGATGGGAAGTTAAAATTCAACAGGTATGGTTTCAGTTTGGGATGAGAAAGTTCTGGAGATAGGTGGTGGTGATAGTTGTACCACATTGTGAATGTGCTTAATGTCACTGAACTGTACACTTAAAAACTCATTAAAATTGGAAAATTTTATGCCTATTTTACTATAATAAAAAAGGGACTGTAAAAAAAGGATTCACATTCCCTCTCTGACTCATCTCCCAAAGCATGCTTGAATAGTCTACACCATCTCATTTGAATGACTGAGATGTAAAGTGTGGCAGTATCTACACTGGAGGAGTCTCCAGTGGAAAACAGACCTCTTTTAGATACATCTAATACCAAATTTGAGCTGTTATGGAAACTAACCTAGAAAAACGACGTGCACATTAAACTTGCCCAGGGGTTAACCCTTCATATCCAACCACAGGCCACACTGCTAGGAAAATGAGTCTCAATTTGTCTGAGTGGGAAGCCATTGTCTGTAAGTTTAGCTCATAGAAAATGGCTGCAAGTCAGAGACTGTCTGATTTGGCATCCCTGATGTCTGTCTCTGACACTTAGGGCTAAATTACACTGCTGCTAATTAAATAAACGCGTAAAGCCAGCACCATGCCCTGCCTCTCCTCTTTCATAAAGCAGGGCATTGCCACTTTGGGTAGTTGTCCGTATCCATCATTTCATAATTTCTAACCTTAGGCATAGCTGTTTAACTCAATTAAATGTGACTGAAGTAAACTGTGTTGAGAAACCTAATAGTAAAATAAATATATGGAGTGAAATGCTCAGGGTGATTTCTGCAACTCAAGTTGAGGCTATTAATTTTGGGCAGCATGTGCAGTACTTGATCACGACATTTTTCAAAAGAAATCTCTTCTGTCTGAATTATCCTTTTGCAAAGGGAAAGACTGCTCCTGACTTGAATACCCTACTTCTCCTTTAAAAAAATTTTCATCGAAGTGAGCAAGTTTTTTAATCCTTGCAAATGCCATAACTACATACTCTGGAAGGGCATTAAAAATATAAGGCTATAGTTTAAAATATAAATTAGGTTCTTAGGTTAAATATTATTGGCTAGGAGATCAATACTTGATAATTTGTGGATGTCATTCTTTTTCGGTCTTCCATTTGTTTCACTCAATAAAACCTTAAAACCAGGAAGGACTTTTATCTAGAGAATACCTCAGTGTGCTCCATAGAATACAATGTTCTAAGAGCTGTTGACTAGTTTTCCTGTTTAAGAAAGTCTTGTTTTGTCAAGTAACTATCATAAATTTTGGTTAAACAAACAATAACTACAGGACTTTTAAGAACCTTAACTTCCTAGTGTTTACACTGTGAGTTGCAGAGAAGAAATGTACGGAATTCAGTCCTCCAAAACATACTCATGGAACTTTGCTTTCCAAAAGGCATCTCTTAGAAGTAGGAGAAAATAAAATAAGCTCTGAGAAAGTCAAACTTTGTACCTAGGACAAATGGAGGATGTAAAGACTTCAAGCCTCATGGTTTATTTGGTATTCTGTGGCCTTAAAAATAGATTAGTTTTCACTTTGGAGTGGAAAGGCATGAGCTGAGGGTCCAAGCTAGAATTTGAGCCCCTTCTCTGAGTTGGCTGGCTGGATACCCTCAGACATCTCTGTAACTCTGATGTGTCCTGACTGGGTTGAGGCACTGATTCCTCCCGTGCCTCACTCAAAAGATTGTAGATTTAATGCTTTTGAAGTAGCCTTGCAAATTGTTAAGCACAATTGCAGATCACCGTCATCATAAGTACAGTTAGACGATAGCTCTGGTATTAATGGTTTTTCTGATTATATCAAGATAAATTTGATACGTAGTATGATTACATGGTTTGAGCACAGCAGCATCCAAAAATAACCCTATGTATGAAACAAATAACATTGGAAGACAGGATGCCTGGATGTTAACCGTGTTTTGTTTTGGTAAGGGTTTTGGTTCAGTACTTCTACTTTTTACTTGTGTATAATAGAAGTACAGATTTCTTATCAGTTCTACTGCCTAGGATTCTTCCTCCCCTTGAAGTAGAAACTCATACTACGATGGCCACTTTTTAGCTTTGTGCTGTACTACATTGAACATTTTGCTTTTGTCTTCCTCGTTACAAGATTGGCTGTTCTACTGCCAGGCCCCACTCGTGTGTTCTAAATGGAAGGGATGGAGAAGCTACTTTTTGGAAGGATCGTGCAGACTCAGGATGGGAGGCCCTTCTCAGTAAAATTCTAGTCACAATCCACTGGCCAAACTTTTGTTTTAGAACCACCTCTTGATTGAGGTGGCTTGGAAAATCAAGCGTTTAGCATTCTGACTTCCTGCACAAAGTGCTTTAAGTGTGGTCCCTGGACCAGCATCCGCATCACCTGTGATCCTGTTAGAAATGCAAGTTCTTCTGCCTTACCCCTGACTCTTTATCAGGACTAGCTACTTTCTTTGTGCAGCCTAGTGCAAAATAAAAATGTGGGGCCCCTAGTTCAGAAATGATTAAAATTTCAAGACAATAACAGCAGAACATTAAATCAAGCATGAGGTCCTGTGCAATGTCACAGGTTACATACCCATGAAACTGGGCCTACCATTTGTAACAGAAAATGTAACAAGTTTTCTAGGTGATTCTGAGGTATGCTCAGGTTTGATAACCACTCTAGAGGTACGGAGAATAGGTACTTAATTATTTCCCATATCTAACTACTTCTTGAGGAAACTGCCTGGCTATTTGTAGAAAGATTCACTCGCCGATCAGTCCTATGAGAGGCAGAATGTCCTATGTTTTTCTTTGCCATTGGTGAAAAGCATCTCCTGACATCTGGGGACAAAAGCCCAGTGGGAACTGAGTAGGACCTGGAGGAGTTTCTGGCAGCCGACAGCTGTGGCCAAGGATAAATTCTAGACGAAAAAGCTGGGTAGTGTTGCTCTCCTGATGAATGGTTATTTCAAGGAGTTAAAAAAAATTGCTGATGAGCCTTCAATGAAAGTGAAATTAAAGTCATTTATCCCAGATCATTTGGAAATATCAACTCCCTTCTTAAAGAAGGAAAATATAATAAAGCTCCTTCATAAAGATATAAAATATTTAACATGTGACTTCTGCTTTGTACCAACATCACCTCTTAATAGTCACATTATTTTGTTAAGTTTAACTTCAATGAAAAATTTAGGAGGAGGGATGGCCAAATGTTTAACCCAAATCAGGATTTTTTTGCCTGAAATCTGTGATTACATCATTGGCACATTTATATTGTAAGACACTTTTACGATATAAGCATTTTTTCATTTGGGCAGCAATCATAATAAATTGAAATAAAATTCAGTCTTGATTGATGTTGTAAGTGTCATGTACAGGGCAAGTGCCATCTATTAAGTGTGGTTTGCCAGGGCAGCAATAATAGTAGCATTTGAATGTTTTTCTTATTAAGGAGAAAAATGGTCAGTAACATTGGTTTGGTGGACTCCAAGGACGGTGGTAAATGGAAAATGCCTGCAGCGTGTGTGACTCCTTCCCTGGCTTTAGGACAAAGGTAGTCAGAAGGCTGCAAGAATTGTTTTGTTTTGTTTTGTTTTGTTTTTGATTTTTTAAAAATTAGGATAAACTATTACAGTTTGTGGAATGAAAGAGAGAGGCTGATTACAACATAATGGAGTGTACCATATTCATCTCTTTGAAATATGACCTCACCCGGCCTTTTCCATTTTACAATCGATTCTCTCATTCCCTTAATGAACCTTTGCATTCATGAGTCTTCCTTGGAAGTATGCACATGAAGTATTGCTGGAGCAAAGAATAATTGTCTGCCAAGTAAGTAAGAACAAAGTGCCTCTCTTGTCGTTCGGTTCAATAACATTAGAAACTGTTAATGCATCATGTTGGGCACCGTATTGTTTTGCTTAATAATTATCTAATTTGCCAAAGCTTGCTTTAAAAAATGTTTTTTGAAAACTGGCACAATAGAGTTGTTTGCTATTTCTCTAAAGATGGGATGAGAGGCTGATGTAAATGCACTTAAGCACAATTTTTGTTCTTAAAAGTGTTTCTAAGCATGTCTAATTTGGGCAAAGTAGCACATTCATTTTGAGCAGATACTGTGACAGTGAGGTATAATAAACCTATAGAGAATAGTTGGTTGCTTGTAACAGAAAGGAATACAAAACAATAAATGTAATTCTTGGGTTTTTGAATAATAACTTACATAATTTGGAATGCATACATACAAGGTTCATTGATCCAGTATTGGAAGACAATATGATAGATTTCACATAACCCAAGACCTAAAATATATTCTAGTTTCATTTTGATTTCTTCTCTCCACCTGTAGGGAAGAAATGTTAGCTCTGTTAAATGTTAGTTACATATATGACTCTGTAAATTGGGTGAAAAAGTTTGCATGAATTGATGGCATGAGAAAGGAAAGAACAGGATTGAACCATGACTGTGCTCATCAGCCACATAACTATTTCAAAGACTTGTCCTTTTCTGGGAAGCAGGGGAATAGAATTGCCAGTGTGTGCTTGGTCATTTAATTGAGCCCAGGAGAATTATGGGTAGACACAACAGTGGAATTAGGAATCTTTTTAAAGAATATAAAAAGGAGACAGAAGCAGTGGGCATTACCACAGGGCTCCAATCTGAAAAGAGGGGAACCATAAGAGACAGAAGTCCAAGCCTATGAGGGTAGTAAAAATAAAAAGTCAAGTACAATGTTACCGAAGCCTGTGATAACCAATTCTTAAAAACATATATAAAGCATATATTATGCTACTGTTTTATTATAATGAATAAGGTTCCAAGTAGTGGTCCAGCATGTCTTTTGCCTCTTCTCTTCACCTAAATCTCAGGATGCCTAGTTTGGCTTCCTGCAGGGAGCCTTTTCTGACTGGCAGAGGGAGGCAGTGATTCCTCTTAGATCTCTTTCTTGCATAGAAGCACTTTAAAACTATACAGTCATTAGGCCTTTGTGTATAGCTGAGGGTTTATTGAGCATTTGCTACAGCAGGTGCTAAGTGTTTCTACTTACATTTTCTTCCAATTCCCCACTCTTCAGAGGAGCTAGGTACTGCTGTTTCAGTGAGATGCAGGAGGGTTAAGTGGCTTGCACAAATTCCTACAGCTGGCAAATAACATCTAAAATTGGAGCACTGATCGATCTGTCCCCAGAGAGTGTGAGCACTGCTTCCCAAAACACATCTCCTTATTTTAGGTAGGTTTTTTATGTATGTGGCATGCCTCCCTACTTAACCTGTAAACCCTTCAGGAGAAAGTAAATGAATCACTTCGAGTCTCACACCCACCTTCAGTTGGAACCAGTTCTTTCCCAGTTTTTGTCCACTTCGCAAAGGAAACACCTTTCACCCTCCCAAGTCGTGCCAGGGCTCATTGGTAGGGCTTTGAGATTTAGACCTATTCTGTTGAGGGCAACCCGAGATGATTGAATTAGGTCATGTGTTGAATTTCGGAATTTAAATATGTTGTAGAGTCAACTGAGAATGCTGATGATTCAAGCACTTCCCCTTTTTTGTCTTCTGATAAAAAGAATTGTCTGTCTCCCTGTCCATCTCCCTGTATGTCTCTAATAGAAAATGACATGGTCATCAAAGGACTGTGTGACATGTTTATTTAAAATAAGAAAACGAAGTTCTACCTTTGGTAAATCTAATTCTACCTTTTGGTTTGACACTGAGGACTGACTGTGTTAATTGGGTTATATAGTAGATGTTTTTACAGAAATTGTATACACTAAATCTGTAGTTGAAAGGTTTGAGTAAAAATTAAAAACGGGATAGGATCAAAGTATCTTACCAGCCTTACATTAGGAAAGGTGTTTTTAATTAACTTACAAATCTTTCAAAGTGTATTGAGATAAATAAGATGTCTTGAAGCAGAAGAGTAACAGGATAATTAAGTCATTTAAGTCTTAGAAAAATCATTTGAGATGCTTCCAAAGTTTACTTGAAAAACTCAGCTTCACATCACTAAAATGTTCTAATAAAATTTCTCCTTATGTACAACGGCTATAAGAACTTTTAATATTTAATTTTAAAAACAGAGTAATTGTAATAATTCAATCGAAAATATTTCTAATTTTTCACTGTAGGACAGCTTTTCGACCATAGGAAATACAATTAAAATGAGGCATTATGGTGAGAAGTAGAATGCGGCTATAAACATACAAATACGTTACGACAAAATTCTGTGATGTAGGTCACAGGAGTGCAGTAACCATGGTCCACTGATCAAGAGCTTTTCTAGAATACATTGTATTCTGTGTGAATGATACAGATCTCTATAAGCATTCAAATGATTTCATATATGCTTCATCTTTGTGAAAAATCCCTCAGATGCTCTGGTAGGTGATATTACCAGGTTTATACAGAAGGGGCCACAGACACCCAGGGATGCCCTGATTGACCAGAGTGATTTGCTTTGTGATTGAGCTCAGGATTAGAAACAAGCGTTCAGGCTCTTCTAGTTCTTCTCCTAAAACAAGTTTTCTTTATTCTATTTTTTGAAGTAGACTCGACCTCCAGTGTGGAGCCCAATGTGGGGATTGAACTCACAATTCTGAGATCAAGATCTGAGCTGAAATCAAGTCAGAAGCTTAACAGACTGAGCCACCCAGGAGCCCCCAAACCAGTTTTTTTTTTTTTTTAAATAAAAGAATAGGAGCAACTGGGTGACTCAATTGGTTGAGAGGCCAACTCTTGTTTTTGGCTCAGGTCATGATCTCAAGGTCCTGAAATGAAGCCCTGGGAAGTCCTCTGGCTATGTGCTCAGTTGGGAGTCTGCCTGTCTCCCTCTCTCTCCCTCTCCTGCCCGCCCCCCCCCCCCGCCACCTGTGCATGCATCTGTGTGGTCTCTAAAACAAGTAAATAAATCTTAAAAAAAAAAAAAAAAGAATAAAGGGGAAAGATACACAAAGTTTTTTTTTTTTTTTAATGGCATAAAGTAACTGAAAATTACCAATAGTGGCAGATCCTTTGAAAAAAAGTCAATATATTAATGATGCAACTCTTAAGATGAGAGAATTTTATACTAAATCTGTTCAGGCCCTTGATACTCAAGTGGAATACATCCTGTTTCTGATTAATTTTCAGGTAATGAGCAGAAAAGGAAGCAGATTTTAAGAAACATCAATATTTTTTGTTTGGTAATATAAAACCTGAAATATGGGCAGCCCCAGTGGCCCAGCGGTTTAGCGCCACCTTCAGCCCAGGGTGTGATCCTGGAGTACCCAGATCGAGTCCCACGTTGGGCTCCCTGCATGGAGCCTGCTTCTCCCTCTGCCTCTGTTTCTGCCTTTCTCTCTCTCTCTCTGTGTATGTCATGAATAAATAAATAAAATCGTTTTATAAAAAAAAAAAAAAAAAAAAAAAAAGCAAAAATAACCTGAAATATATGCACCATACTTTTAAAAGAAGCTTTGGACTTAATTGGAGAAAAAAAAATTTGCCACTACAATGTAAAATAGTTCTAGTAGGATCAACTACAAGACATGACTTATCTAAGTACTGAAGTCACAGGTCTTAGAAGGAAGAAATACATTTCTGAAGGAATGCTACTACTCTGTAATTAGTTTTCCAGACCATGTTTGAAGTTGAATTACAAAGTTAGCCTCAATTTCCAAGTGTCTAGTAGAATCAGTCTTTTTCCTTAAGGTGGAGGAAAATTGGATGTTAATTAAAAAAAAAAAATACTGGAATGCTTTACTCTGGCCCTTGCTAATCCATGGGGGGGGGGGGGCTATGGTTGAGCAATTTCTTTTTTTTTTTTAATCATGTAAGTAATATAAGTATTCTCTTTATTTTTTTAATTTAAATTCAATTTGCCAACATAAGTATAACACCCAGTACTCATCCCATCAAGTGCCCTCCTTAGGGCCCATCACCTAGTTACCCCATTCCCCACCCCACCTCCTCTTCTGGAACTCTTTGTTTGTTTCCCAGAGTTAGGGGTCTCTCATGGTTTATCTCCCTCCCTAATTTTTCCCACTCAGTTCTCCTCCTTTCTCTTATAGTCCCTTTCACTATTTCTTATAGTCCATGTATGAGTGAAACCATATGATTGTCCTTCTCCGATTGACTTATTTCACTCAGCATCATAACCTCCAGTTCCATCCACATCAAAGCAAATGGTGGGTATTTGTCCTTTCTGATGGCTGAGTAACATTCCATTGTACATATAGACCACATCTTCTTTATGCATTCATCTGTCGAAGGACATCATGGCTCCTTCCACAGTTTGGCTGTTGTGGACATTGCTGCTATGAACATTGGGTTACAAGTGTCCTGGTTGAGCCTTTTCTTGAACTGTCCTCACCCTCAACTGTTTCTCTGCTTAGTGGGCAGTCTGCTTCTCCCTCTCTCTCTATCCCTCCTCCTCCCCCTACCCTCTCTCTCATTCTCTATGTCTCAATCTTAAAAAAAAAAATGTGTAAAGGTATGAATGGGGGACATGTGAGGAGGGAGCTAGGGAACACCAAGAGAGCCAGAGTCTACAGTGAGGCAAGGCAGTGACCTCAATATGGTCAGAGGGAGGAAAGCGTTTAGACCTCCTGTAGTCTCAGGAAAGTTCACAGCTGCTGGAGCTCTGGGACAGGAGGTTTCCTATATTGTTGGAAGTCTATAAGGTGCATTCAGTGGCTCAGAATATGTGAAGATATCTGACACATGGCAGGTACCTGGATTTAGTTTGCATTGCTGTTTATTTATTTTTATTTTTTTATTTTTATTTATTTATGATAGTCACACAGAGAGAGAGAGAGGCAGAGACACAGGCAGAGGGAGAAGCAGGCTCCATGCACCGGGAGCCCGACGTGGGATTCGATCCCGGGTCTCCAGGATCGCGCCCTGGGCCAAAGGCAGGCGCCAAACCGCTGCGCCACCCAGGGATCCCTGCATTGCTGTTTATAGTTTGAATCATTCTCCCCATGGATTCAGTTGAGTTTATTTTCTTAAGTTGTACTTTGCCTTCCTCCATTTTTAAGAATTTACCCAAAGCCCCTACCCCGGTGCTGCCTTAAAGGATGGTGAGTTTGTGATGTACTCACTTCACAGATGGTAGAGTGAAAAGCCATCTCTTCCTTACATGAGACCCTTGAGAGTTCCTGATTTGGTAGTTTCAGATGTGATTGTATGGGTAGTGAAAATGAGTTTTCCAAAATACAAATCCAATTATGTTTTTTTCTCTTTCTCATCATCTTAAGGCTAAGTACAATCTTGTAGCACACTATGAAAATCTCTCTGCTTACTCTGTGTCTAACCACATCTGTTCTCACTTTGCTCATCTTTCTGCTCCAGTGATAGTGGTGATGGTACTCAGCATTCATAGACTGACTCACTCCACTCTGCAGCCTCCTGCTCTCTGGGGATGGCCAACTGACATCATTCTAACCAGAGCAATGCTGGGGGAGATTACTGGGGTGGGCCTTGGGACAAACTATCTCTTTTCCAATTAAAAAAAATATATATTTTTAAGCTGTCAAGCATTTTGTCCCTTGCCCTTCTTTCCTTCTTCCCACTGAAAACCTAGAGAAGCAGCATTCATCTTGAGAGAGGCAACAAGAATGAGAAGCCATATGGTGCACTACAGACATTGCTAGAACCTGGATCCTTAAAAGTGTCATTGAACAGTTGTACCAGACAAAAACACCCCTTGTCAGATTTCTTACATGAATCTAGTTAACATCTGTCTATACTGGTCAGTAAGGTTTTTATGTTACAAATGTAATCTTGTTATTTCACCATAGAAGTATTTCATGTATCAAAGCATCTAAGATGTGATGTTTTAATTGTTTGTTTCCTTGTCTAGATGAGACAGTGAACTTTTTTTTGCAGGTTACTATATTCAAGGCATTGTGTTAATCCCTGAGATACAGAAATTCCCAGTGACTTTTAGAAAATAGGTACAAGTCAACAAAAAATTACATTGAAGGAATGAATGTTGAAATGGCCTATACACCAAGGCAGAGAAGGTATCATGGATTCCTGAGTGGGAAATAGCCAGGTGGAGAGTATGAGTGAAAGTGGTTAAGAGTATGTGCAAAGTTCTCGAAGCCAGAGGGAGCACACGCTGTATTCAAGGAACTGGAAAAAGTTTAGGATAGCCAATGTGAGAGCAGAAGAAAACTGTGGTAAGTGATGAATAAGAACAGGAAAAGGGGAGCCTTGCAGCTTATGAGAAAGAGTTTGTGTTTATCAGCAGTGTAAATATTGAGGATTCAGCAGGGATTGGTTAATGAGGGTTTTGTGGCCCTATCTCTGTTGAAAAAAGCTTGCTGTGCCTCATAGATGGCCAATAGGATGGAGTCTAGTAGAGAGCATTTTGTCAGATATCAGGGAGAGATACTGGAGTTTGGGGACGCAATTATGTGAGTGGGTTTGGAGAAAAGTGGGTGAGTACTACTGTTTGGATTGACAGGGTATAAATGATGGAACAGAATGAAAATGAAGGAAAAACCAGAATGTGTCTAGATTTTTTACTTTGACAAAAATGGTATCACTACCACTCAGTGAGACCACTCATGTGAACCTTGGAGCATGGGAATAACATTTAGTATTAACCATTATTGTTGGATTGGGTTAAGTGAAGGAAGAGAAGGAAATCAATTTTGTACAGAGTGAATTTGAGAGGCTAAAAAATCATCACATGTAGAAAACCAATTGGAGGATTTGGGGCTGAGCTAGAGATACTCAGAATTTCTCATTGACTCAGCCAGTATTTATGGAACACTCACCATGTGATGGGTATTATACTAGGCACTGCTGTGTCCAATGGCAGTTGAAGCCATGAGAAAATGACTATGGGCAAGCCCCTGATGAAACAGAATATTTGAGAGTGAGGGTGGAAGTTTTCAAACTTTAGCATCAGAATCATCTGGAGCGCTTATTAAATAGGTTGCAAGTTTCTATCCCAGAGATTGGATATAATAGATCTGAAGTAAGGTGTGGGGCTCTGCATTTTAACAGTAGCCCTAGGTTATGATGTCGATGTTGCTGGTCTAGGGCCACATTTGAAGTAGACTAGGAAAGAGAGTGGCTATAGGGGACCGAAAAGGAAGAGCTAAAGGGGGATATAGGGAGAAGCCTAGAAAATGGAAGCTTTAAGAAGGAAGCAATAGATCTGTTAAATATTGCTGAAAGCACAAAAAAAGTCAAACTAAAACCACTCCTGTACTTAGTAAATCAGACAAGAGAAGCTAAGTAGTTGATGAGTAGGAACCAAAGAGTGTGAGTAGTAAAGATATATGGGATGATGTGGTTGGTCAACTTTAGAAATTTGCTTTTTTCCTAAATAAACAGACTTTGAGCACATTAATCACCGAAATGCTTGGGTGAGGTAGATAAACTGCATTTCAATGGAAAGATTCTATGGGAAATACCTGGTAGATACTGTCCATAGTAAAGCTAAACATATTTGAATATAGCAACATTTCTTCATGTTGTTAATATGCAAATGAGCTTTGCACATTGCCAGTGGAATCCACTAAGCAATATTTCCCAAAATTATTTGACAATGAAGTAATTTTTTGTATGGCTGACTTTGGGGGCAAGCAGTCCAGGAACACCCTTTGGAACTAGTCTCTGCAATTTTAAAGCTGACCTTGGTTTATAGAAGTCCCTGGGGAGGAAGGTCTCCTATCTTTATCAACCTCCCATAAAAGCTTGGGATTTGAGTGGGATCCCTTTTCAGAACCCAGGACTATGCACGAGTCACAGGTATCAAGCACCCTATCTGTGTAGTATCACAGATTATTCTAAGTCTTTAAGTGGATGGTAGACAAGTTCAAGAAAAACACATTCTTGGCCAGGTATTTGTTTTCCTGGAGGTATACTTGGATTTTTATCATCAGAATGATTGAAAGCATATCTTCCCTTAAATTCTTCTGAAAGGTACCTGAAGTTAAAGATAACCTCTATGTAACATAGAGTAGCTATATATTTTGCTGTTAATTATTTATTCCAAACATCTCTTTTCTTTAAAAGCTGTAGCAGAATCTCTACTAGAAGAGATTGCAGTTACCATATGCTCTGTACATTGAAAGCCAATACACACACAGCTTCCGTCAAGGAAAATCAATGAAGCAGGATCTTCTAATTGATAAGACTAATACTTCTTGGTGTGCAGCTTCAACATAATGAACAAAATTCAGCTGCTTTGGTTTGGAAATGGTTTTTTGAAGAGGAGAAGTAAGGTCAAATCAAAGACCTTCTGAGAGGAGGGATAAATTGGCTAGATAAACAGGGCTTTACTAACTCAAAAATTCTGTAATTCTTGACAGGTAACCAGATCTGTGTTTTTTTTTTTTTTTTGGCTAACAAAACAGTTCATTCACATTTTACAGAAGATTGAGGGGGATAAAATATGAAAAAGGAAAGGCTTTGTTCCATACTGGCCCTTAGTATATTAGCTCTAGCGTAACTTTCTAGTCATCTAAACCATCAGCATTAAAGAGCTAGTTGAGCTGCTATTGTTTGAGCAAAATATAAAATTTTTGCCAATGTCCACTCTGACCGACTTTGCCTTCCCATACCCTTCACCTCTCTATGTGTGCTTCCCCCTTCCTGATGTAGCTGAATCCTAATTTTTCCATTAAGTGTTTCTTGGAGGGCTTCAACAGAAATGCATGCTATTAATATTGACATCTGTCACTTGTATGATACGTTTGAAATGTCAAAGCATTTTTATAATCAGTATCTTTATTTTTTGTGATAACCCTGAAAAGCAAGTTATCGCGATGGTGTATTGATGGAGGAAGGTACCAAGTTTCCAAGGGAGTAAAGGCTAATAAGTTATAGAGTTAGGACCAAGTCAGGATTTATGCTACCAATTTTATACTCCCTGCTCTTCTTTTCCTGTGTCTGTCCTCACTGATCTCTAGGTACTTATTTCTCCGTGTATTCATTAAAGAAAAAAACTACTCTACTTGATTCTAGTATAATGCATGTTTCTGCAATAGGAATTAGCACCACATACACAATTGGTTAAATGAAAGAGTGACATTAATGAAACATGGTGATAATCTTGTTTTTTTTTTTTTAAGCATATACACACTTAACATTTTAAAGTTGACAAACCCCGTTGAATGCAACAAGCTATGAGCAAGTGGGTTTTGCGCATGGTGCCCATTTCCTATATTGTTCCTGGCCTGGGGTGGCTATGTGTTCTGGCTGGGAAGCATTGATTTTAGTCTTCATCTTTTCGCATTTTTACTTTGTCTCCAGGGCTCAATTGTTTGTTTTTGAAAGTCTGAGCATGCTTGCAAGTGGGGGAAAAGGGTAGAGGGAGAGAGAGAATCTAAGCAGGCTCCATGCACAGCATGGAGCTGAACGCAGGGCTCAATCTTCTGATCCTGAAGTCATGACCTGAGCCGAAATCCAGAGTCTGATGCTTAACCGACTGAGCCAACCAGGTACCCCAAGGCTCAGTTTTAACGTTTTCTTAAACCTACTTCCATCAAACTACTACTTTCTCTTTATGTTTGTAAGTTGAGGTCCTTTTATATATAAAAGGATCATTTTTATATACAGTTTTACTTACTAGAAATTCATCATGTCTTTTAACTGCAACAGTATTTTTATTAGGATGTGCTCTGGATACAAGGTGCATGCATATGGAGTGGTCTCTCCTGACCTATTTTGTTCTATACCCTCTATTCTTAGTGTGTCATTTCATAAAGCAGAAGGATTTAAATAATATGTATTTGGCATATTTCCTTAAATGGCTGTATTTGTAGAGTAAATAATGAATATGCATGTATATGGTTATATCTGTAGATGTATGTATTCACCAGAGTAAAGTATCTAGCTTCCATAGCTTTCCCTAAAATGTTTCTCACAAAAGTATATATATGTTTTCAACTCTATGTAGGAATTATGGAAAAGCTGCCAGGTGCTAGGTACTTCATCATTTAATTCTCACAGCAAATGTAAATCTGGGTCTTTTGATTTCCATTTTTGGCAAAGGATTTGAACCTATTGCAGTCTGACTCTATAACCCTTGATTTTATGACCTATAACCTACCATGTTTCCATTTCTTAAAAAGCTAAACATTGAATTTTATAATATAAAAATTATTCTACCTAAGCCTAGAAACCGGGGAAGAGATGCTAGCAAAAAAAAAAAAGTTAAATTGTTTGCCTTTCTACTATCCCTTCAAAGACTTCTTAGTAATTTTTTGGTTTTCTCCCTCAGGTCCAGTCTCTTTAACACTAATGTTGAATTCTTTTTATCCTAAACTTTCTAATAATGAAACTACTTAGCAGAAACTCATTCAAAGATAAACACAAGAATGGCCATATGATATAAAGTGATAAATATACAATACAGAGTAAATAAGCTTTGCAGTTTCTCGGGACACAGGTGCATCTGCTTCTATAAATGGGAGCTGTGTTGGTTAAACCGCTAGCTGCTATAACAGATACTCCTCTGATCTCCTCAAATCTAAATCGTAGAGAAATGTAAGAAAGATTTGTCACTCACCTAACAGTCCAACTTATATGCTCTTGGTCTACAAGCTTGAATTCAGAACCTCCATTTCTTGCCATTTTGTAACCCTACAATTTTTAATGTATAGGTCTCAGATGGAGATGGAGATCACCTCCATTATAGCCAACCAGAGGCAGAAAAGGCCATGGAGAGATGGGAGAGTTTTATGTGGAGACCCCAAATGACAGACATTACTGCTGCCCCACGACAATGGCTAGAACTCAGTCATGTGGCTATTTCTAACCACAAGGAATATAGTCCGTGTGCCCCAAAGGAGGAAGAACTGCTAGTTTGTGAACAGCTAGCTGGTTTCTGCCACAGGGTCGACATAAGTTCTTTAATAGCTCAAGTTTTACGTCTAAAACTATTGCTTCCAGCAGAATAAATTTCTCCACGGCAAGCTGTGATAAATGTTATGACTTTATATTTTATTTTATAGCACCTCTGCTCCATTCCTGCTAAATTGCCTTACTGCGTTTCATTATGGGCACTAATGATGAATTAAGTTGGACTGCTTAATAATTAAAAGTATCTCTAGGATAAAACCATATTTTCTCTTGGAAGAAATCTATTTGGCTTTGTTCACAGCTACAGTATTCAGTGTAAGAATTCTTAAATGAATGAATGACCTCTCAATAAGTGACATTGACAGGGTTATTCAGCTTGTTTACTAGTGAAGTAACTTATATAAAATATAAGGGGGAGCTTTTTACTAAGATAAAATTTAAAAAATGAGTGGTATGAACTTTTAAGAATAACTGTGGGAATACTAAAACCCTTGGATAAACTGACATGTTCCAAAGAGAACTTTAGAAGCAACCAATTTCTGATACAAATTTGAAAAAGATGGAGAAGGAATAGTCCCCTGGATCAGTATCAAGCACAGGTACTACCTAATTTTAAAGAGTTACCCATTTTTAACATTTTTGTTTTTGCTATGGAGTATATTTATTTACTTACTTTTTAAAAAATATTTTATTTATTTGAAAGATAGAGTGAGAATGCTCAAGCATGAGCTGAGTGAGGGGCAGAGGGAGAGGCAGGCTCTCTACTGAGCAGGGATCTGGATGCAGGGCTTGATCTCAGCTTTCTGGGATTGTGACCTGAACTGACGGCAGATGCTTAACCGACTGAGCCACCTAGGTACTTCTAAAGTAGTATCATCTTGGGACACCTGGGTGGATCCGCGGTTGGGCAGCTGCCTTCAGCTCAGGTTGTGATCTTGGGATCTGGGATTGAGTCCCACATTGGGCTTTTGCAAAGAGCCTGCTTCTCCCTCTGACTATGTCTGCCTCTCTCTCTCTCTCTCTCTCTCTCTCTCTCTCTCTCTCTCTCTCTGTGTCTCATGAATAAATAAATAAATCTTTAAAAAAAGTAGTATCATCTTAACATTGTAAAAAATTGAGGGATGTTTGGGTGGTGCAGTTGGTTGAGTGTACAACTGTTGGTTTCAGTTCAGGTTGTGAGATCAGCCCTGCATTGGGTTCTGCGCTCAGTGTGGAGGAGTCTGCCTGAGATTACCTCTCTTTCTCCCTCTATCCCTACCCTCCTGTATGTGCTTGAACTCTTTCTCCCTACCCTCTCAAATCTTTAAAAAAATTTTGAATACACTTAGATCCTGTGATCACTCTATGGATAGTATTAGAAGATCTATGTACCAGATTGGGGTTAAAATGTGTAATTGGGGGTGCATTTTCCTGAAAAGAGAGTCCATATCTTTGTTACATTGTCAAAGCATCTTGTGATACTCCCCCAAATGCTTAGAACCTGCTGAAATAAGAAGACTTGAATCTTAAGACTGGCAAAAACACAGAGCATATGGTTGCTTTAAAGAAGTTCAAATCTACAGGCCTAGAAGATATTACAGAATGCTAAATAGAATGAACATGGGATCTTAGAACCATTTTTAGTAACATTTACCCATGTACATATTCATCAGATATTGAGTGCCTTTTCCATGCCTCATGCTATGCTTAGATATTCTAATTGATGAAGGTAAAGTTGCTAAAAAATTTTAAATTAGGGAGAGTGGTCAAGAAGCAGGGCTGTATATTAGCATCTGAGCACTCAAATGTGGGCATCAGGCATCCAAGGGTTCAAAGGCCACTTTGATTTAATATCTATATCATCTTGGGTAGTTGGGGAACCTCTCCATACCTCCATTTGTTTTTTATAAAAGGAGGCCGAATGTACCTATTTCTTTGTGTTGTTAAGAAGAGTAAATTAATAATACACATGACATACTTAATGTAGTGGCCCATACACAGTAAAATCTCAACGAGTGGTATAGTTGATGTCCTTTTAAATATTGTATCTAATAGGTATAAGACTGATTTAGACATACTAGGGGTGATACTATAGATAGGATGGAAGCTGAGGTATAGGACCCAGTTCAGCTTAACATAGAGAATCTGTTAACAATTACAGAAATGGATAAAAAAAAAAAGAACCAGGGCACAGGGTAATGAGCTCTGTCACACAGAGTATTTAAATAGAAGAAGCTGCCACTTCTCAGGGGATGAGAAAATCTTTACATGATTAAACTAAGTTGCATTTGACATCTCTTCTATAATTAGTATCCCATTCGTGTTTTCAATGACTATCTTATCAATGATAGTTATAGAAGGAACTTGAATCTAGTTTAGGTGGTATCTCTGAGCTTCTCCAAGAAAAACATGTTTTCACAGAGGCAATTTATCCCATACAGATATAGCTTCCTTAAAAATGCTTAATTGTTGAATATCTGAAGTGATAGTACATACATAAGGTAGTTACTGGCTTAACTGAGGTTTTCTTCCCCTCACTGATATTAACGTCAATTTACAGACAACTCTAGGTATATAGCAAATGTGATAGGTTATTTTATTTTAATCAGAGATCATCTATAGTGGTAAATATAGAAATTTATTTAGCACGTCTCTTAACTCAGAGCAGAGTGAAAAATATACTTCAGAAAGAATTTGTGCCTTAGTCTCTTTCTAGAAGAGCACAGTTGAAATTAAATGAAATACTTCATTAGAAAATATTTATGAAGAGTAGCTTCTTGTCAATCATGTTTAGTAGAAAACAATAAGCCAAGAATTTCTTCATGAAATCCCATGTTTTAAAGTAAGATGATGAAAATCAATGTTTATTCATCAGTCAAAAGGGGTTCCCCAGGTGGCTTAGTTGCTTAAGTGTTTGCCCTTGGCTCAGATCATGATCTCGAGGTCCTGGAATAGAGTCAGGGTTCCCTGCTCAGTGGGGAGTCCGCTTCTCCTCTCCCTCTGCCCCTCCTCCCTGCTCATTTTCTCTCTCTCTTTGTCTGTCTCTCTCAAATGAATTCTTAAAAAAAAAAATCCAAAAAACAAAAAACTCCCAGAAACTAAGCCCGTCATGGATGTTAGTCTTCATAGTCCCATATTTTTAACTTTTTTTGGAGAAGGAAGTTTCAAGATTAGTTTTAATGATCAGGTCAGTAATTATAAATTCATAAATAAGCCTAGAAGTAACATAAGAGAATAATGGATGTCCAGTCTATAACAGTACTCTGGCATTGCCTATTCACATTAGAGGTTTACTTATTATCTCTTAGCAGTAGAGTAATTTATTTTGGAAATTTAATCCACTTTGTAGAATTCTTTGTAATGCCAGCTTGTCTCTATCTATGCAGCAGAAGTAGGCACAAGTCCATCAGATGCTAAGGTAGTTATAACCACAGGGAAATAGATGGGCAGGGCCAAGATAGTGCCAACTGCAGTGAATGGTGTAGTCTGTGACATTAGTTAAACAGTGTTAAACAGGGAATCTGAGATGCCATCATCCCAAATCCTTTGCCCTCCACATTCTATAGGCCTGAGCATGGCATAGCTCAGGGTTCTGAGGCATGGAATGCTTAAATGCTTTAACATTCCTTAGCAGCACTGGAAGGATTCATATATATTCAGATCTCTTGACCAGTAATATTTTCCCAGGCTTTCCTGTAACATCTCAATGATGAGAGGGGCCTTGGATTGCTGAAATATTGACACTCACCAAAGCATCAAAGTTTGAGAAGGCTGGAGATAATGCCACAGTATTGAGGAAGGGGAAGACAGGTACTGTGCCTTCTCAGATGGACCTCACTCTGTCCATGGGAAGAGGCAAATCCTCTGGAATTGGTACCTACAACACCTTATACCAATGACATTTAAAACAAAGTGGCCAGAATGATGTAGTAGTATTCTCAGTACTATCAGAGGCGCAACTAGCCTGTTTTAACCACATGTATGTTACAAATACACTTCACTGCAATCTGTTTCTGATACTGTAGATTTGTCGTCTAACTTATGAAGGTGGATATAATACCTTTGCTTTCCATGGGAGACCCAGCTACTGTGAATGTAGCTCTATGGAGATCCATATTGCTTACCTTTAAAAAACTAATTTGAAAGATAGAAGTGGCCATTTAAAACTGTGCCCTTAGTGAAGGGAAGGGGAAAAAAGACTTTCTATAAGAGGTATATTTTTAAAAAGATTTTATTTATTTATTTGACACAGAGAAATAGTACAATTGGGGAAGAGGGTTAGAGGAAGAGGGAGAAACAGACTCCTTGCTGAGCAGAGAACCTGATACGGGACTCGATCCCAGGACCCCGAGACCATGACCTGAGCCAAAGGCAGATGCTTAACCAACTGAGCCACCCAGGTACCCTGTAAGAGGTATTTTTAAAGCGCTTGTTCTTTTGGCTTTAGATGAGAAATGCTGAAGTTGAAGTCAACAAGGATAAACTATTTTGAAAGACTTTCTTTTAAAATGCCCTAGAGCCTTGCCATCCAGTAGAAATGAGATGCGACTCAAGTATGTCAATTTTTCCAATGGTCACATTAAGAGAAGACAAGGCACAGATGAGGTTAATTTTAATTTTACTTCCCTTGGATGTTGACGTATTTTGGGTGTACTATCAGTATTTTTTTTAATGAGCAAATTTTACCCTTTTTGCCCTATCTTTAAAATCCAGGGCACATTTCACAGTTGCAGCACATCTTAATTCTGAGAAGCCACAATTCTTCTGGTGGAGAACCACATGTGGCTAATGGCTATCATAACATATAGGCCGCTCTAGACAGAAGGCTATGCTCCTGAATTGCTAGAAATCATGGCTGATCCATTGGAGCAATTTCCAGCTGGAGAGTAAATGCCCAAATTTTGTTTTATGAAAGAGCTTAAGCCCTTTAGAAAGGGAAAAACATTTTTGGGCTTTATGTATGTGCTTGCCACGCAGCATTGTCTGTGATATGTGACTTTGGATCTGCTCCAGCTGACAGGTGAGATACTGTGACTCTCTCAGCCATGGTGACCTCGCCAAACAATATGCTTCTGGAAATGTAATCAGTTCAGCCTTGGTCTCTACAAACACAGGTGGGTAGGTAGAGCATTCAGCTGAATGATCAACCTGTGGAAATGGCTTCAAAATCCTACTCCTTCTACTGGATGCTAACCAACCTGGATAAGGAAGCCCTGGTGCCTGAAGTGAGCTCAGAGGATTAGGGGAGAAAGGCAGCTACAAGCAAGGCCAGAGCAGAGTGTTAATGCACATCAGAAGTGCAAGGCATTCGGAAGCTCCAAGGAGGTTTGTTGACTCTGGTTGACAAGGAGAATTAATAAAAAACCGAGCTTGTCAATATCAGTTTACTTCTCTGTAATGAGAGTACAAGCAGAGATGTCTGTGTTTACGTCTGAGTTAAGAGAGAGGAAAAAAGTACTCCCAGAAAGCAGCAGTAGGTCACAGTGAAGAGAGAGCTGGCTTTATGGTTGTATGCTCCTCCCCTCCAGTCACAGCAAAGAAGAGAAACAGTTGGAAAGAATTGTAGGGAGAAGCAACCTTTATACTCTTTCTTTAAATTTAATGATTTAATTAAAATTTAACACATTAATAATATGTCTGAGATCACAATCGTTTTCCATTCTATTTTAAGGTAAAATTCACATACATCAAAATGCACACATTTTAGATACACCAGTTGAAAAAAATTGACATATGGTTTCCCGTATTTTGAAAAATTCAGTTTTAGCTTGAAATCTTATCAAGAGAGAAAAGATATTTATCACCCCCTAAGTTTTCCTTATATCCTTTCCCCCCTCAATTCCCAACTCCAACTACCAATGCTTTGATTTTTTTCCCCCAAAATTAGTTCTTCCTCCTCTTCATCTTCATAAAAACTTCACACAAATGTAATGATCTATTCTTGGGCAATGCTTCTTTGACTCAGCGAAGTATTCTTGACATTCATGCACATGGCTCCTTAATGGCATCTCATTGTATGTACGTACTGCAGTTTGCTCATGCATTCCTCTGTTGGACACCTGGGCTGTTTCCCATTTTGAACAAGTATGAAAAACGTGCTATGTACCTTCTTATACAATTTTTTTGACAGCTAACACTTAAGAATGAGATTGATGGGTCATAAAATAGATGTGTATTTTATGAGCAAGTATAAGACTTTTTCCTAAGTGGTGGTACCATCTTATACTCCCACAGTGGCATAGGAGATTCCAGTTGTTACTCGTCACTACCAACGTACTTTGAGTGAGGAAAACCCCATTTTCAGAGAAGGTGTGTTACTCACTAGATCATCAGGTATCATCAGTGTCACACAGAGGAAAAAAGACTTCTACAGTATGACCTGAGGAAATGTGTAATTTAACTAGATTAGCCTTCCATTTTATAAATGGGAGATCAGAACCTTCTCCCCAGGTCCTCTACAGGACACTAAGATTTAGCACAAGCCCTGGAATAAAACATCACCAATCAAGAGACATGAGATTGTTAGTCTTGCTCTCCTACTGCCTTTCTGTGGGTATTTGGAAAATAGGGGTGAAAAAGCCTAAAGAAGGGGGTACCTGGGTGGCTCAGTGGCTGAGTGTTTACCTTCGGCTCAAGTTGTGATCCCGGGATCCTGGGATGGAGCCACTCATCAGGCTCCTCGAGGTGAGCCTGCTTCTGCTTCTCTCTCTGCCTGTATCTCTGCCTCTCTCTGTGTGTCTCTCATGAATGAATAAATAAAATCTTTAAAATAAATAAATTAATTAATTTACTTTGACATGCATTAGAAAGATGAACTAACAGATGGCTGGATAAATGACTAAAATGACTACATTGAATGTTAACAATTAGAGTCTAAGTGATCTATGTACATATTTTCCCAACTTTTCTGGATTTTGACAACTTTCAAAATTCTTGAGGAGGGAGAGAGGGAAACAAGATTATTTGTAAACTCTGGTACTTCAGTGGGAACAAATTGCTGTTATCTCAGACCATAGACAAAAGCTAATTCAAAATGGAGCACAACCCTAAATATAACAGAAAACACTATAAAACTTATAGACAAATTTTCATGACCCTTGGGTTAGAGGTTTTAGATAAGACACCAAAATTATTCACAGAAAAAAATGGATAAATTGATAAATCATTGAGCTGATAAATTCAATAAAGTTCAAAACTTTTATGCTTAAACATTAAGAAAATGTTTCCAAATCAGATATATGGGAAAGTGCTTGTATCCAGAATATAGAAAACAGCATGAAACTGTGGAGTAGAACAACCCAATAAAATATGGACAAAAGATTTAAATAATCTTTACTGAAGGAAGTACACAAAGATGTTCAGTGTTCTGAGACTTTAGGAAAAACCACATATACCTCCCAGCCACTAGAATGGTTAGACTCAAGGACACAAAGCAAATACTGGTCAAGATATGGAGAATCCAGTACTCTCATATATTGCTGCTGGTAATGTAAAGGGGTAGAGCTCCTTTGGAAATCGAACAGTTTTCTTAAAGGCTAAATGTTCTAACCTTAGTATATGTGCTGCCAAAGCGAACACTCCAGAAGACTAACTGTAAATTTACCATTTGATCCAGCAAGTCTGCCCATGGGATTTTATGCAAGAGAAATGAAACCACATGTAAAGACTTGAAAGGGAATAATGAGAGTAGTGCCATTAATAGTAGCAAAAACTGAAAATCCTCCAAATGTCGAGCTGGTGAAAGGCTAGACAAAGTGTGGCATAGCTATACAACAGAATATTCAATAATAAAAAGGAACAGGGATCCCTGGGTGGCTCACTGATTTAGCGCCTGCCTTCAACCCAGGGTGTGATCTTGGAGACCCGGGATCAAATCCCATGTCGGGCTCCCTGCATGGAGCCTGCTTCTCCCTCTACCTGTGTCTCTGCCTACCCCTCCCCGCCCCCTCCCCTCTCTTTCAGTGTCTCTCATGAATAAATAAATCTTAAAAAAAAGAAACTTCTTAAAATAAAAAAAAAAATAAAAAAAATAAAAAGGAAGAAGCTAATAGATGCTCTGACCCAGCTGAACCTCAAAAACATTCTTCCAAGTAAAGGGGGCCAGAGACCAAAAGATCTCATATTATAAGTTTTCATTTATATGGAATGTCTCGAAAGGCCAAACTTAGAAAACACGTGAGTTCCTAGGAGGGAACAGGGATTGACTGAAAATGAGCCAGGGGTATCTTTTTGAAGTGATGGAAAGTTTTTAAAGCTGCATTGTGTTCACAGTTGTATAAATTCACTTAAAAAGTATCACTGGGATCCCTGGGTGGCGCAGCGGTTTGGCGCCTGCCTTTGGCCCAGGGCGCGATCCTGGAGACCCGGGATCGAATCCCACGTCAGGCTCCCGGTACATGGAGCCTGCTTCTCCCTCTGCCTGTGTCTCTGCCTCTCTCTCTATCTCTCTGTGACTATCATAAATAAATAAAAAAATTAAAAAAAAAAAACAAACAAAAAACAAAAGCATCACTGAATTATACCCTTAGATGAATTGCATATTAATTTCTCAGCTAAGAATGGTATATGAAACCTGAAAAAATAGGTTCTCGTTCAATGGTGACTGAGTTTTGTGGCTAGGAGAATGGAATCTGGTATAGGATTTCCCTCATCCTTACTGGATGACTTGTAGAATTTAACCTCCCTGATTTATCACACACCCCACCCCGCCCACCCCCCCCACCCCACCCCCGTTAAATGACAATAGTATCTACTTCATGTTAATGTAAGGAAGTTAAATTAGATAAACAGTGCTTTAGCACAGCATTAAGCACATGGAGAGCTTAATAAATGTCAACTCTTATGACCATGGTAATGGTGATCTAGGAGGATTGACCATAATTTCCCGGTTTCTTTTTGGCTCCAAGGTTTTAATATATTTACTCCCAAGATTTGGTAGAGCCTAGAATTGTATGCTTCTCTAGTTCCTGGCCTGACTTTTAATTTTACTCTCTATCCCTCTTGGCCACAGTGCCTTTAATTTCTTCTCATCAGATTTTTCAGAGTGTTAACTGGAGCTTGTGCTTATTCCTCCTCATTTGTGGCTTCCTATGGTGCTGCCTAACTGTGATTAGCCTTGATAGCACTCTGTATGAAAGAAAAGTCCAGAATAGCTATATAAGGGTCTAAGGTTTTCACCTACAAAGTATAGTGCATGGGTTTTAATACTCATTTTGTGATGACTTTGTTTAGAAACAGTTACTGTTTTATAATGCAATTTTTGGTTGACTCCTTCAGAGAGAGGGTCTTAGCTAAGAAAACTGGCAAGATATTGTTAAACCTGTTTGGGAGCCCATGGATCTTGGAGAAGTTAAGAGTTAAATTTCTGTTCACAGACTTGGGAGAGTGCCAGTCATACAAACTGAAGGCTGAATTTAAGATTATTTGAAAATAAAAAGCAATTTTATTACTTTTCAAGAACACTAACAATGTGAACTAGCTGTTAACCAAGTGTTTTCATGAAGAGGTCCTGCTGGGACTTCTTTTAATTTGGCAATTAGCAGTACCATTTACATACAAACAAAGAATGCAAAGTCCTTAAACAGTCCATCCCCACCCCCAATTAAGGCAATAGCCAAAAGAAGTCTTCCTCTATTTGTGGAGCAGTTATTTCCTAAATCTAAAATAGAGCTATAGCCTTAGAACTAATGTAGAAAGGATGATCAGAGACTTAAAATTGGGAAACTTGGAGTTGACAGATCTAAATATTGTACCAAAAATGGTCCTCTTCTCCCTATACCTACTGTTACCTCCCCCTTTCCAGCTCTCTGTCACACATTTCAGCTTTAGCATTTAGTTTCCGTGGCCTTATCAGGTAGATTTAAAACTGGAGGTTAAAAATCTATTCCAGGGACATCTGAGTGGCTTGTGGTTGGCTCAGGTCATGACCCAGGGGTCCTGGAATCAGTCCTGAATCAGGCTCCCAGTAGGAAGCCTGCTTCTCCCTCTGCCTATGTCTCTGCCTCTCTCTCTGTGTCTCTCATGAATTAAAAAATAAAAATCTATTCCATTGCCTCGTTTTCCAGATAAAGAACTAAGGGGAAGGTGATGTCATCTTGGACAAGGTCATAATACTTGGCTGGCAGCTGTAGTGGACAGGAACTCTTCCTTCCTGACACCCAGTTCTGTTTTCTGTCCCACACATTGTGTTAAGTTCCATCTGTGACTGTACAATAGTCTGTTTCCTTCTGCTCAGATCCATGTGTCCTAAGCTCACACCAGAGCCAACTTCTGCCCATGGCTCTTGTCCGTGGCTCAAACTTTGATCAGTCCCCTTAGCCATGCTCATCTTTGTCAATCATCTTTTTAACTGGGCACTGCATTTATAGCACATGCCCAGCAGAAGCCCAGTGAGAGCATCCTGCCTAGGTGACATGATTCTAGTGGCAAGTCAAAGCCCCCTTCACCCCTAATTAGCTTTTTGAAACCATCTATGGAATCACATTACTTCCTGTGGTCTTTAATTCCCACTATTATAGCCATGCATTCAGGTGCAGGCTTGCTAGTGCAGATGCCTCCAAAAGCCAAGGAGGTAGAAACAGGTCAAGATGACATCTGCCAGTGTTGTCAGATTGCTGATTTTGAAGGATATGTTAAGTCCAGTTTCTATGTAAAGTATCCCAATCAATAAATGCTAGGAGGGAATTCCTAGGTTTTTAAACATCCGGTAATCCTAGCAATTGGTGAGTATAACCTAATGAGCCTATCAATTGATGACTTACAGAGTTCATGATTTCATTCCAGGTTTCAGTTGAGATCCTGTTATGTATCCAGTGCTGTGCTACATACTTTTATTCTGTAGCCGATGGGGTTGGAAAAATACTGCTTTCCCTGGTATAATGAACTTCTTTGCATCCCTCTGCTCTTCTTTGAAGCTAGCAGTTCCTGGAAGTCTGTGTCATCCTTCTCCCCTCTTTTTTCCATCTTCTCATAAGTTCAGCCCTGACTCAGACTTTGGAGCACATTTTGGTTAGATGAAAATGAAGTCTTCCTGTGACCTTGCATCAGCACAACTGTCTCTGGTCCTGCTGACCATGTGCACATGTTGATAGTGAGTTCCCTACCTTGCTCTTTCTCAGTACCCAATCATATGCCCTCTCCCCACCCTCTCTAGTCTAGTGTAGACTATATTATCTGTCCCAAAAAAACTACTCTAGTTTTCTTCATTCATGATGCCAAATGCTCCACCCCCCATTCATCCTCACTCTGGCACTCTAATCCCACTAAGATACAATTCCTCAGGTCCTAGTGAAAAGAATTAAGAGTGCATTGTTATGGTTTGAGTTTTGTGTCAACAAATCTTGCCTTTTCCAGATGCTGAGACTCACTGAAATACTTCTGAACCTAGACCAAAACACAAAAATAGCAGGAAAAGAATGAATTTATGCAGAATAATCACAATTAATAACCCTATGGAGGAATTCTTAAATAATACTACAATTCTCAAAAATTATACATTTCTGATGCCCTGATTCTGGTATTGACTCATGCATTTGCTGACTAGGACAGTTTGGCTTGATGCAGCCTTCTGTCACTTGCCCAACCTTGCTGTTTTCCTCGTAGACCTCAGCACAGTCCTATCCTGTGGCCTGTATCCCTAGGGTCAGGAGATGCAGTGGGATCCCTAGTTCTACCTGCTATGATCTTATGAGCTGAGGCAATTTTGCTAAGGTGCCGTTTCCTTATGTAAAATGAGGATACCACCACCTTCCTCTTTAAAGGAAAGTATTTTGTAAAAGAACTTGTCAGAGTTTGATAACAGGCTTCAGAGTACAACAATCAGTTCAGATCTGATTCTGCCATTGCCAGTCTGGGTCAGCCTGTAAGATGATGATACATATGGTGAAGAAAATATAGCTGGCTAAGTTCTAAAGATACATATGGTGGAAAAAAAATATAGTTGGCTAAGTTCTCAGCACAAAACATGATACACAGAACTCTGTATTAGAGAAGATGATCCTTGTGATTTGGGCAGCATTTTTAAGTTGCTGTATCTTCACAGCAATCCTATGCTGTAGCCATTTATAGGAAGTGCTTATTCCCATTTCACAGATGAAGACATTGAGTTTAACAGAAATAATTTGTCTAAATTCCTGCATACCTTGGGAGAGCCTAGATATGCAAAGAGCCTATCTCCAAATCTATTCTTTCAACCACTACATTAGGCTGCCTCACAGGTGGTGGGGAAAAAAGATGGGTGGAATCTGAGTCCAAGATACAAAGCCTTCCCTTCACAATGGGAAGATTAAATGTTCATTGCTACAGCTGGCTGTTTCTAGCTCTGCTGAGAATTTCTTGCTGAAAGGGGGTAGGGAGGAGGGGTTTTCAGAGTATAAACCCTTAGGGTCTCCATGGCCAACTCAGCTTGGGAAAATCAAATCTTGGGACAACAGGAGAAGGCTAAATCTATCAGAAAAATCACTGGGAAGTTATAAATAAAAAAATTGATGTAGAGAGTATATTTTCTTTGTTCTTGGATTCTTTATTTATATCCTGCTGACTTACAAAATGATGACTTGCGGCAGGTTACAACAAAAGACACACAAACAATAGAAATGTTCAGACAAGGGTAAAAGGTCAAGAGACTGGGTATTTGAGCTATTCATTTAGTACATTATTTTCCCAGCTGGGAAATCTACTGCACAACTGAACTAAGATCAGAAGGGTGCTTCATAAATATATAGGTTAATTCTAGCAATATATTTGAAGTGCTTAGATAGCAACCCTCTCCCTATTTCACTATAATGGCCCAGCTTAATTTGTCATCTTTTTTTCCCCTCCTTTTAAAGCATTGCTGAGACTTTAAGATACTCATTGTGAATTAATTTGGGATTTGGCATAATAACATTAATCATGCTAAAAGAATTCATTTGACAGTAATGCAGTATAATTAGTGATGTACTAAATCCATTGAGATCTACCAATAATTATAGAATCGCTATTTAAAACCTTATATAGGCATTCGTTTTTTCTTGTTCCCCCCTGTTTTGAATGTGCAGCATGTAGAGGCAAAGTCTCAGCTCTGACAATTTGCTTTTTGAAATACTGGCCATGGGTATCCAGAATAAACCCTAGTAGACTTGGCTCTAACCTTAGAGGCCCCTTGCTAAGGGCAAGGTATAAAAACTGTCTGAAAGAAGACTATTTAATCCTGAAGATAGCTGCCCAAATCATGTGGAATTACTAAGGAGCCTCGAGAAAATAAATGGGTATGGACAGACCTACAGTTTAAGAATTTAGAAAGCTTAAAGACTGGTGGAATAGAAAAGGAGACTTGAGATCCCTATTCCTAGATTGGGGTGAATGTTTTCTCTTTCTTAAAAGCACTAATGATTTGGAGCGAGAAGAGGTAAGGAAGATGGTTTCTGTGGTTGTAGCTCTTTAAAAATTTCAACAGAAAGAGATCTGATGAAATCAACAGGCCAAATTGTATTATTTTCCATTATAGCTGGGGCCCATTGAGGTGTATGGCTTGTTCAGGTCCAAAATCTGGTGATCCAGCCAGGTCTAGACTCCAGCTGTCTGCCCTACAGTAGCCATGGTTTCCTCATCATGAGGTTTGTAGTTTTTGTAGCATCTCAGAATCTGTTCAATGGGATTTAGTAGAGAAAAGCAAGCCTCAATTTCCTAAGGCATTTCTTGGTTCTAGAATGGGAGTAAACATGTGTTTTCTTTGAGAAAATTGTGAAGAGAGTCATCCAAATAAACTTTTGCATTCTTTGACTCACTGGGGAAACATGGTTGACAAAGCCTTAGCCTAGAACAGGATAATCCATTAGACCTTTCTGTGATGATGGAAATACTCTATCTGCTATGTCTATTACCTTAGCCACTGGCCATGTATGGCTGCTGCACTAGAGAAAGGAGGCTAGTGTGATGGAAGAAGTGACTTTTTAATTTAAATTTGAGACACAAGTGGTTGATGGATGCCATATGGAGCAGCATAGCTCTCTGTATTTTTGCTTATTCAATATATAAAGCCACATAACAACCCTATTGCCAAGGGCATGTGAATATGTCCATGTTCTAGTCTAAGTCCTGTATTTTGGAAGGAGCATAGCATTGTGCTTTAAAGGACATGATTTACCGGACCTGAGATCAAAACCTAGCAGCAGGGTGTGATTTAAAACAGTATCCTAACTTCTTGCAGGGTTCTATCCTTACCCTACAGGCATGATGTGAAGTGTAAGGGAATTAATAGTGTGAACTACTTATAACAGAACTTGGTGTGTGCAAAGTGCTGATGGTGATGAACACTACCTATGAAAAATCCATGGTGGTGAACAATACACCTTGACTTCTGTGACTCAGATACAGCTTTCTAGGTATTTAAAGAACAGTGGCACTTAACTGCACAGACTACTGATGTCCTGAAGAGAAGGGACAGTGGTGGCAGTTAGCCCCAGTGGCAAGGAATATTTTATCACTGAAATTGTGTAGAATTACTGAAGCACAGTAATCATAAAATGCAGACAGACTTTTATTCAGTGTTTATTTAAAAATTCTCTCCAGGTAAAGCAACCCCATAACACGTGTCACTGGACTGAACGCTACCACTCTCCTCCGCCTTCCTGCCCCAGGATCCTCTTGGCATGAATGAGGGCAGAATAATAAAGATCTAATTCACCTTTGTTCCCCCAGCCGTCAGATGTGCGTTAATCATTGAAACAAAAATTATATCCCTATAACCTCATGTTCTACCTTGTATACCCAAGACATCTATATACTTGCTAAATGTAAGAATCTATCATTCTCACTTATTTGTAATTGTATAATTCTAGTAACAATATAAAAGCACAGAAAATCGGTGCCTGGGTGGCTCAGTCAGTTAAGCATCTGACTCTTAATTTGGGTAGAGGCCATGACCTCAGAGTCTCTTAGGGTCATGGGATCGAGCCCCAAGTCGGGTTCCCCACTCAGCAGGGAGATGCTTGAGATTCTCCCTCTGCTGCCCCCAATGCACACTCGGGTGCTCTTCCTCTAAAATCTTAAAAAAAAAAAAAAAAACACAGAAAACATGACAGATTCCACTTACCCATAACTAGGTTTGTAGACAGTTAATATTTTGCTATATTTGTTTTTTGTATCTCCCTTTAAAAGAAATCTCTTCATGGTGTATAGTTATGAAAGCTGCCTCTACTGTTTTGGGAATGTAGTAGGTTACCAATAAAAAGATATGTCTTGGCATTTTCATGTACTATGGGATCCCCATGTTGTCTTCCAACAAGGAGAATGAGGCAAAAGTAGTAGGATATTAGTATATTAGAAGATAGGCAGAAAGGATGATAATAAAGTTGATACTGATTCCAGTGAAAAACATAAAACTGAAATCTATTCTTAGAGTATAGGTTACCTTACATTGTGGGAATCAAAGCATGGTTTCATAGCAATGAATTCTCTACAACTTGTTAAATTCTGTGGTGCTTTGTAAACAGATTATAATGTCCTTGCCCTCAAATACAGGTTCAACTGAAGAAATAATACTGACCCCCAGGTACATAGGTACTGAGGAGTGGAACAATTATTTGTGGATGGTGCTAAAATATCATTGGAAATGTGAGCAAGTCACCAGCACTTGGTGACTTAGGGTATAGCTATTACATAAGAAGGAAGACTTAGTGTTTGAACCTGATTGAGAAAATGAGGTTACCAAGGAAAGTGGAGATCAAGAGCTATTTTTGTGACAAGAACAACGAGTTTGGTTTTGGGTTTATCAGAGCAGGAGAAGGCAACAGGGCAAGCATAAGTAAACATGTTGTATGCGTTTTAAAACCCAAAGCCCCTGAGTGTTATATTCTAGGCAGCTATAAAAGCAAATTATACTATTGAGAGAGTTGTATTGTTAGATGAAGGATAAATTACCCAAATGAGGCTTAATATGATGTTCCTAACATTAACCTCTTCTCCAATCAAATGTGCTTGGCTTGAGAAATTAAGTGAAAAGGCCAGTCTTACTGTTTTCTTGTCAGAACTCAGCTGAACTTCCAAACAAGAGCCATGGGGGGTTGATTGCATTAATTTACAGAGTACACACAAGACTCTTAACGATAAGGATGGACTTCTGTCCATTACTACACCAATGAGGTAAATCGATCCAGTAATGCTGTTACCCTAACTGCCCTCATCCTGAAGTTATACTTTTCTCGCAGAACCATGTTTATCTTTCCACTATCAAGTCAAATATTCCATTCAATGTCTGTGATATTTAACTAGACTCTTGGATCTATATAGGAAAAAAAAAAAAAGAAACCTGGAAATTGCCATGTAGGAGCTTAATTTTCATTAAATCTCCTTAGCAGTATATAGTAATACCTTACCTTTTTCTGAATTCTTGGGTTCTGAATCCTCAAGTAAGTATGTATTCCATTGCCCTAAAAGAATAATTTTAAAAATGCATTAGTGGACTGGTTTTTATAAGGCAGTCTTGCAGGCCACATGGCTTCTACACAGCAATGGTATGTGGTGACCGTGATCTTTGTTTTTGGTTGGAGGATGTTTTGGGTTGAAAGCTTTATGTAACATCTGCTTATTTATCAGGTCTTAAACACTTGAGTGTCTGTAGCTGTTCTGATATAAGCTAAAGATCTATGGTCAGAGCCCAGAAACATGCAAAGGATACTGTGACTTTGAAAGTTTCTGTAGTCAAGGACCATTTATTCCCTGAATACATACTAAGAAATACAGTTAGCCACAACTGATCTGTGTATTGTGATATAGACTCTCCAACCTGTGTTTTTGCCTCAACAATGTAATCTTGTTAAACTTTATTTCTTGAAAGGATACCCCTTAGGCTGATTTTGATATGCATTCAGATTAGTTGGTTTGAGGAGGTGCTAGCAATTTTGCATGTTTTCAATACACACTAATGTGGGTCTGCAGAGAAAAAAGGTAAAACTTACAGTGTTCTGCAGCAAAAGTGACAAACACATCTGAGTGTTTACTTTGTTTCCTGTAGTGTAAATGCATTGGCAAACCAGATCCTCACCAACTTTGTACAAGATGATAGTTTTATTGCTGGGCTTAATAGGGACAGGAGAGCCCTGAGGGGTTATGAATATTTTTGCACAGAGCGTGTTAAGTCTGGGTTCATCTTTATTGAGAAGAGAAGCAACTTGGAAAAGCAAAATTCACCTGATGGTAGAATTTTGAGGGGTAAAGTGGATTTAAGCTACTGGAAGTCCGTGAGTTGATGTGGATTGTTAGATACTTCTGCTGCTTATACAGTATTACCAATGAAGGGGTTAATTGACCCCTTACAAAAGTAACCCTGGTCTTAGTGGACAGGATTTGAAAGATCAAATGTTTTTTGTAGCTAGAGTACAGTCCATCTGCTATACGTACTCAAAGTACAATCTGTACTTCAACCAAAGCATAACCCATTTATTAAGTACACTTGAACAGCTTTCTGCGCATCATTAAATAGACGAAAAGACCTAAGGGCAACAGATAGTTCTTAATTCTTGAAATGCTTTACCACTTAAAAGAATCTTTTTCAATTTGCAAGGATTTTTCTTTCAGCTAAGTGATTGTTCTTTCTCTTCTTACAGTCTTAATCAGTTTTAATCTAGACTCAACCTCTGAAAGTACTTTTTTTGCAGTTCTGGTTTTTCCATGCAAGGTGTGCTTTTGTCAGCATCTGTGCTGTCTCACTATCAGCTTGTGCTTTTTTTCCCAGTTCTCCTAGACTGCCAGGTAACATCCACCTGTCCCTCCACAGGTGGATGCTGGTAGTTAGTGCATATCCTCAGCCCCTAAATTCTCAGGTTTCCTCCAATTATACAAGCATTTTTCTTCCACATAGAGATGATCTCATGTTTGTTAGAGCTCAGGGTGTGAGTCTGAATAATCTGGTAAAACAGATTTTCCTTGTTTTGCATTAGTGATGCCTAGAAATTGGGTTGATTTTAAGAGCCCAGCTGGGTGCTTGGACATGGCAAATCTTGAAACCAAAAAAAAAAAAAAATCTTAACATTCTGAAATGATCACTATTAGTATCTGGATCATGTTTTCCCCTAGTCTTTATTTTATACATTGAAATGCCTATTGTTTAGAAAAAGGGCTTTAGAAAATATGTTACCTAAAAGCAGTGATAGGAATATTCTCTTAAGTATCTTGCTGAATTTAAAATATCCTTTGAAAATGATACTTAATTAGCATGCTCATTTATGAAGAGAAAATATTTCCAAGTATTTAGAGAGAAAACTGAGTGAGGACAATAGGTCACTAATGTAATCCCCTAAGAGATGCACGTGGGTCCTAGCCTTACTTGATATCTTAGTAAATGATTTGGAAGTTAGAGTGCATAGTGAAATCTCTACATTTGCACATTATACTAGCTTTTCTTATGGATAAATTATAGGACGATCTCACCATGCTCTGAGAGTAAGCAGAAAAGTGACTGATGGTCTTCAATAAAAATGCATTTTAAGGGCAAAAATGTCATGAGCTGTAGTTTATAATATGATGGTTTGAAACCATCACTTATGAAAGAGCAAAGAAGAGCAATTTTATTTTGCTGTTTGAAAATATGATTTTAGGCAGAAAAAAAGCCAATAAAACATTGGTCATTATTCATTCATTACACAAATAATTATTGAGTCCCTAACATAATTATAAACACCACGTTAGATTCTGAAGTTGTTGGCTTAAAAAAATCCCAGTAATTTATGGCTCATTTTCAGCAGCTAGATTGTTAAATGCTTACTGCTGGCTCTCCTTTTTTACCCCATCTCTAAGAACTGTTCCTTAGCATTTTGAGAGGAAACAAAACTTCCAAACTCAATTCAATGCCAATATTTATGTTGTCAATATGGCCCACCTGTAGTACCTGGGAAGTACTTGCCACATGGACCAATGCTGCTTCTTTGGAATTGATTCCTTAAACATATTCTTTTATGTTTTTTTAATTTTTATTTATTTATGATAGTCACACACACACAGAGAGAGAGAGAGAGGCAGAGACACAGGCAGAGGGAGAAGCAGGCTCCATGCACCAGGAGCCCAACGTGGGATTCGATCCCAGGTCTCCAGGATCGTGCCCTGGGCCAAAGGCAGGCGCCAAACCACTGCGCCACCCAGGGATCCCAAACATATTCTTAATAATTATAGAAAACAAGGAACACCTGGCTGGCTCAGTGGGTAGAGCGTGTGAATCTTGATCTCAGGGCTGTGAGTTTGAGCCTCATGTTGGGTGTAGACATTACTTAAAAATGAAATCTTAAAAAAAATAAGTATGGAAAACAGTAACTACAAAGAAGTAAATATGAATAATGCTTCTTAATTATGAGGAATAATGTATATCATTCTGCTTATTTTAATATGCATTCTCTTGTCCTTTGAGCCCTCATTGTTAATCTGACATGGTTTATGATAGTTTAGTAAGTTAAAATCTAGTATTTTTAAGTAAATGACAGTGTTCTGGAGATCTATTCAGTAGATTCTGTATAAAGTAAAATTGCAACACAACAGCTGTCTGAATTTAGGCAGAGTGCAAAGAGCTCTCCTTTGGGGGCCATGTGCTAAGGGTCCTCCCCTTTATGATTCTGAATGAAAGGAAAGTGGGTACGAGGTGGTATGCATCTAGAGACTGAAGCTTTACTACCATTAACTTTGTATCTATGCATCCTGTTGGAATTGAAAAATATGGTTTGTACCTGTGGTCTTAAAATTATCAACAAAATTCCCTAAACCAAAGTAATCTTAATTCAGTCATTAAAGAAAACCAATGAAAGCCACTTAATAGGGTCTTAAATGCTCCTTTTTATAAATTATGTCAGAGCAGGTGGTTTCTTGTCTGTCTTCTTTATTTTTATATCCTCAATGCCTGGTACATGATAGAAATTCAGTTAATACTTGTTTACTATCCAACACTTATACAGTGCCTACTGTGTGCCAGACACCATTCTAAATGCTTTTCAAACAGGAACTGTTTGATTCTTACAGTGACACTATAAGCTATGCATCCACATAAAGGTGAGGAAAATTAAATACATGCCAGAATTTTAAGTGATTTGTTCAAGATCCCCCAACTTGTAATTAGTGGAGTTGGGATTCAAACACAGGCAGTCTGGCTCCACATTCCATGCTTTTAACTACCAGGTATGTCTCGTTGAATTGAATATAATTTGGAAAGAGCCACTGACTTATATGATTAATACCTCCATTTTTCCTATATTTTTAAGTGTATACCCAATTATTTATCTCTTCTGCCTGAAAATTCTCCCACTCTCCAGCAACACCAGAAGAGCTTAAATTTCTTGGCACGTCATTTGTGTCTTTTCTTAATTTGACCTTGTTTATATTTCACGTTATTTCTCTGTCCTCCTCTATGGAAAGGAGCCTGAAATATTCCAATGGCCTGTATAGGCTGTTTGTTTTTATACCTCAATGCTCATGCCTGCCTTTTGCCCAACTTCAGTTCTACAGATCTGTCAAGACCAGATGAAATGTCCTCTGTTCTATGAAGTTTGCAGGAGCTATCTAATTTGCATATATCAAATTAGAGTCTAGCACCATGTCTGGTGTACAAGGACTGATGGGTACAAACACAAAGTTTGCACTGAATGGTTCCTGCAGACTGCACACATGTGTTTGTAGGCATCCTCACACATGCCTTCGCTCACATAGTCTACAATATGAATTGTGACCCCTGGATTGGACAGTGCATGCTGGCACAACAGTACAGGGCACCTCTGCTGGTGAGTAGTAGGAACTCAGTATGGTTTTGTAGAATGAGTTAGGCACTTCTTTTCTATCACAAGATCAGAGAATGTGCTAGTAGTTTGGGGAGTATTGACCATTCAGGCTGTATCTGGATTTGTTTCTAAATTCATACCTTCTTCCACAAAATTTTATCTGGCAGAAAAACTAATGGGATTCCAACAGAATACCAAACTATATCTTGAGATACCTTTGACTTCCACAATAAGCAAAAATTTCCTGAATTTTGGAATCTGCTTGAAAGAGTTACCTTTCTTTCTTTTCTTTCTTTCTTTCCTTCCTTCTTTCTTTTCTTTTCTTTTCTTTTCTTTTCTTTTCTTTTCTTTTCTTTTCTTTCTTTCTCTTTTCTCTCTTTTCTCTCTTTTCTCTCTTTTCTCTCTTTTCTCTCTTTTCTCTCTTTTCTCTCTTTTCTCTCTTTTCTCTCTTTTCTCTCTTTTCTCTTTTATCTTTTCTCTTTTACCTGTTCCACGAGCCATATCCTCTGCTGTGCCTCGGAGTTTGGGCCTCTCACCCAGGGTGGTGGATGCCTGTTTCTTGATCTACATGACAAGCACAGGGAAAAAGAAGGAAGAGAGTAAACCCCAAGAGTGTCTCAAAGTCACAGTGACAGTCATAGCCCTAGTCCTGAAACTCTCCCACTTGAACTATCCCAGCACCAACTTGGTGTACTGAGCACCAGATGATGTATGCAAGTGCTGAATCCCTATATTGTACATCTGCAACTAATACTGCACCGTCTGGTAACTCACTGGAATTTAAATAAAAACTTGAAAAATAAACACCCCAGCACCAGAACGAGAGATGTGGAAAGATCTGGCTGTGGTGGGTGCAGTAGCTCTTGTTTGTATAGTGACTTCTACCTGCTAGAACTGGTGAAGTTGCTGATACGTTTATTTTAGTCCATCATTTCAATCAATATTAAATTCATGTTGAATAGCAACTTTGACAAGCTCATTGAACATGCATTTTTAATGTGTTTTAAGCACATGTACGCATGTATACATCTACATAGATAAATGAAGATACTGAATACTATTTTAAATTCTCAAGGACCCCAAAGTCTTCTATGTTGATCATGAGCTATGTTTATTAGATTTATCTAATGTGACAGTTTTAATAATTAGAAAAAATATAGAGACAAATAGAATTATATTCAACAAGTTATTCAGAGACTGTTTGTTAGAGGCTTAGATATGTGGTCAGGAAAATATTATTTATTAATCAGGAAATATCCAGTAGGATTAAATCATAATTAATTGCTACTTTGGTTGAAAAACTACCAATGACTGACAGAACTCGTGGAGGTGCTAATCCTCTCTTCAATTTTTATTTCTCTCTCTGCTTTAGAGAAAGTAATTAACCATTACAGAAGAGAGGAAGCCTATATAATTTGTTTACCAATAAAATATCCTTAAATGAGAGAACTAGCAGCTTCATTTAAATAGGCCTAAGAAATCAATCTTCTTTCAGAAAACTGAAATAAAATATGATTCAGATTTGTGACATTTCAGTATGTGGCCTCTTAAAAAAGGAAAATAATTTTCTCGGAGGAATGAAGACACGTAATTGAATAAACAACTTAAGGTTATTTCCCTGTATATGAATCTGCTTTAAAAAAGAAAACATGATGGCAAAACATGTAAATCCTGTATAGTATTCTTTCAGATGATTCTCTGCATTTTTTCAATCTCTTAAAGGAGTACTGTTGACTTTTTGCTTGAGGAAAAAGACAAAAATATTTCACCTAAAATTTCCTTCATAGATCTTGATGAAAATGTTCTAAAATCTGAATGTATCAGGAAAGAGCATTTTACATCTTTTACGTATTTTTTTCCCAAGCTTATTTTTTGAAAGCCCCTAAATGTACACTTGAACTCTGGGATGGAATTTTTTGAGAAGCCAACTCAAATAAACCTGAGTATTGAAACTTGGGGGCTTTCTTAGGCTTGTTAATGGCTCACTTTCCACGCTTTGTCGTTGAGCAGAAGTGTATGTGTATGGAGCGTGAGCTCTTGCAGCCAGGAGAGGTAGGATAGTCCGATGGTTAGAGCAAGCTGGGACTTGGTGGCTGTGCATGTAGAACCACAGCTGAGCTCATCAGGAATGGAAATGGTTAGAACACTGAGCAACAGATGCTCGACAAGGTCAGAAACCTTATTCATTATAAAATGACCCTTTTAAGACTTCTAAAAATAATTTACTTGAGAAATAAAATATCAGTAACTAGGTCTTTCATGATCATGTTTCCCAGCATCCCTTTCATATTTCTATTGTAGTGAATAAGATGTGGTAAGAAACATCAGACATGATATTAAACCACTGGCATTATAAACTCAAGTACACAAAAATATATATGCATTTATATTTGTGCTTTCCAATAAGGTAATAAACTACACACATTCTAATAAAAGTATAGAAACCTTTCTTCATATCCTTAGAACCTTTAAAGAAGGACGTTTTTGTTTTCTTAAGCAGACTTCCCAGCTTCTCAATAAAGTTCCCTTTGAAGGACATAATGATAAATAATGGAGTGATTTCAATTGTTATTTTGCCAAAAGGTATTGTCTGAGTTTTTGTGTTCATCATGACTTGTGAAATTCAGCTGTGTCCTTGGTCCTCCTAGCTAGCCAGAGGAGGGAAAGGCAAAGCCATTCCATTGTGGCTCTCTCTAGAGTGAAAAATCAAATGCCATGGTTTAATGGTTGTTAGTCTGATAACTGCTTGCCTGCCATTCTGGCTGTGGGGTGGAAAAGTTACCAGCACATCTCAGTCTGAATCATTGTTAACCCAGAGATAATCTAGCAGATCTTTCTGGTAAGAATAGCTCTTTCTAATGTATTGTTTGGATGACTTTGAAGATTTAAATTGCTTTTGTCTTTCCTACTTACACATCTGCTGAGGATCATACCATACGCCGTGAATTTCTTATTTTTGTTAAGTTGGATTTGGTCTGGGTCTGTAAGTTGTATATGAATAAGCCTGAAGTCTCCATTGATAGAATCTTCTGTCCTTTTGCAGTCTAATGCATGAAACTAATAATTTCATACCTCTTGTGCTATAGCTAGACCTATTTTTAGTAAGTGTTGTGGTTGCTTTCCTAATCAAAATAGGAATTTTGCCTGTCATGAATATATCAATTTTAACATCAAGGAGGAAAATGCCTGGCTATATTCCTTATATTGTTAGGACCAAATATCATTTTATTTCAAACTTTCTTATTGAGGAATTTGCTACACTGGAAAAAGTTTTTGAGTGAGCTATCATAAAGCATAAAATGAATTTAGAGCCTATGAATGACGAATAAGATTTATCAAGCAGCAAAAAGCAAATTGGTACATTTAAAAGTTAATGGTATTTTGGAGTACCAAATTACAGTGGGGAGATGACAGAAATATTTTGCAATTCCGAAAAGCACCCTAAAGACTTGAAGTGTTTAACGAACCATATCATGTGGTATTATAATATTGGTTTACATTCCTTTTGGACCATGATCGCATTAACTTATGTTTTCCAGAGGTGGGTATTTTTGAAAGGCGGCTGTTTATTAATGTTTTGTCATTTTCTTCATAAAGCTCAGTAATGGGTTGTAGCTGGCTAATTTAATCCATAAGGCACTTTCATACTCTGTTGCAGGTTTTAAACAGAAGTCAAATTGCTTTGTTATATTTAGGATAGAACAAAGGCATTATGTCATTCTATATGTATACATCCCACTGAGCTCCCATAGTTAAAGGAAAGAGGACTTAATTCCTTTCTCCCTCTAGTAATGAAAGGCATACAACCTCCAAAGCAAACCAACAAAAACCATCATGCCTTTAAAAAAACACAAGAAAAAAACCCAAAAACACTATGGCAATATAGGCGAGCCTGGTAGCCTGTCCTATTTAAGCTATGGTTCCATGTTCATCTCTCTCTCTCTCTCTCTCTTCCCCCCACTCCCTTTTTTCTCTTCAATCCTTGCTCATACTGTAGTCTGTTCTGATTTCACAGAAATGAGTTTAATTTTAAAAATCTGTTAATGTTCTGAAACATTCACACTTCTAATTCTATAGGAAGATACTGGAAAACTAGTTTTGTGCTGATTTTTCACAATCCTTGGGTTGTGGAATATATTGCCATATGTTAGGGTAAGACTTTAGGATGGGAAATCGGGTAGAGTGTTTTTGAGCAGGCCTGGCAGGATGTGGGAATCTTGTTTAGATTCAAGAATTGGATTGTTTGTTTTCACTTTCTTACGTGATTAATGTGGCATAATCATAACAGAATCACAGCAACATGGCAGTCTGTTGGCTTGTTTTTATTGCAGGTTCATTGGCAGAGAGCTCTGATTGTTCATTGTTGCTACTCATTTTTAATCTTCTCTTGATTTCACCACCGATAAATTGGCACAGAGTAGGTGAATTTTGTTTCCTGGTATTTTAGGAGAATATATAAATTAAAAAATTGACTTGAGAGGATCTGGATGGCTTTTGGAACTTAACTGCAGTGTAGTTGCTGAAGAGCCAAACTGCGCCTTTAAAAAAAAAAAACAAAAACAAAAACAGAAACCCTCTCAGGGTCTCAAAGACAAAGTCTTAGAGGAGTGCCTCTAAGTGCTTCGTAAATAGCATGTGTGATAGTGAAGGGATCACAAGATTATTACTGAAATTCTGTGTTACACATTGATACATTGAATAAAGTTTTCTGAATTGTATGTGTTGGCACCTCAGGTCACACAATAACATAAGAATATCCCAAGGCTATAGACTATAACATAATAATAAACCTTCTCAGGATACCCAACTTCGGATAATCTTTGTTAAAAGTCCTGGAGTAGTGCAGAGGATCGAAAGCCAGAAAGGCGTTTTTCACACCAGCTTAACCAGGAGTCTTATCTGAGGCAGCGAACAATCAGCCCAAATGACTAATTTGATTTTCTACTTCTCTTCCTTTCCTTAATCAGAACTCTGATAGAGGGATTAATTAGCAATAAAGCAACATGAGGAAGAAGGAAAGAAAATGAGGGCATAGATAATCCACAAACTATATATAATCATCCTTGCGTAATCAAAAGTTAACTGTCATTAACATGACATTTGCTTTTAAAGCCAGGCAGAAAATTATGATTTTTGGCACTAACCTAATCTTTAATTATAGCACAGTACCATTCTTTCCTTGTGTTAGTTCAGATAGCTATAAATTATATTAGTCTAGGGCTTTTGTGTCATTTCATTTCCTTTTCCATGATTTATATAGTCAGAAAACTGACCTATAATTAAGTGTACTTGAGAATGGTCTCTGGTTAATTAAATGCTGTGGAGTGTGTAGGGTGTGTTTTGCTAAAATTCCAAGGGAAAAGGCCATCCTTGGGTTAAATATTTATGAGGAGTCTGGATAAGTCTTTTCTGCTAGCGTTCTGTGACATGAGAGGTAAAAAGGAGTTTTTCTTGACTATTGTCTGTAAAAAAAAAAATGTAAGATTCATCTTTTTGTGTAATTAAAGGATATCATTTCAAAAAGTAATTGTGTCATTTGAGGCATACCCTGGTTTTTAATAACTGGTAAAACAGATACATTATATGGAAACAAAAATTAAACTCTTGTCTTCCTTCCTCTTTATTTTTTGCCTTTTTGTCTTTCTCTGTAATGATTCTCCATTCACAGCCAGAAGAAACTAGTTGCTGCTCTGTTTAATTTGATGTGTTTGAGAACTCCTTCTAAGCTAGACAGGGGCTTTATCAAGAGAAGCAGCTCCTAGCCAGAGTACCTACCCAGGTGCCAGAGATTGCCATAACTCCCGGACTAGGCTAAGACCATGTTCCACTTTATGCCACTTTCCATCCCTACCGCCCACTTTCAGCAACACCTCCCTGCCCAGATGCACATATGCCCCAGATGATATGGAACTTGTTTCTATTTCAAGATCCCCAAAACAAATCCTAGGACCCAGACCATCTAAAAAGAGGGAGTGAGGAGAAGGGGAGGGCAGGAGGATGGAAGATTCTCATTCCTCTGTGGTTTGATGGAGAAAGGAAACTTTAGAACTGTCCAGGGGCTGCATTAAAACATTTATTCAGGCAGTTGGGTCTTCAGTATACAGCAGAAGAGGATATATACTGGCAGCTGGGTGGAGGGAGCTGGGCCTACAGATGTTTTCTTTGGCATGTGTAGTGTTTTAAAGAATTGAGCCAACGTTTTAAAAATTAATATTCCCATCTGAATCCCGAGTTTTGGCTTTTTTTTTGAAAAATTAGAGGATTGGCAACCTTGCATCTGTGTTCTCAAAGCCTGAGCTGACTGGGGGTCATAGGGTGATCGTATTCACTGATGATCAGTGTGATCGGTTAAATCACTCCTTGGCCCCTATGTGGACTGGAGTCCATGACCTCCCCTCCCCTTTCTCTTCACACCCACATAACCCAGTTACTGACTTGCTGGTTCGGGGTGATGTTTTGGATGGAGAGGTAGAGAACTTGGGAGGGGATCAGGTTAGGCAGAGCCAACATTAACCTGAAAGTAAGGAGAGTGTCAAGGTAGCCTTCAGGTGTCAAGTTGAACCAAATGCAATTGACCTCCTCATAGCTCAAAACCAATCAAATACTGGCAGTTTCATATCTTCAATCCACCTTTCCTTCCTTTAAAGAAATGTCCACGAGACCCCTAGAATTTTCATTGCTCTGTGGGGTTTGTTACAGGATGGTATGTTTTCCTTTTAGACCTCTAGGATTTCAGTGTGAGGTGCTTTTGTTTTAGGAATGAGCTGACCGTTCATCCCCACCATAGATTTATTTTTTGATATTCAGCCTAGTAGATGTTGCTTCTCTCTAACTAAAAAAAATGGGGGTAATTGATGGAAAGACTCACTGCCTTGTGATAACTCAGCTTTAATAACTTTAAACCCAGAAATACTATCATATGCATTTGTTGTGGTCAAAAGCACATAACAAAATTTACCGTTCTAAACATTTAGGTTTACAATTTAATGGCATTAAGTACACTCACAATCTTGTATAACCATCAAAATGATCCATTTCCACAACTTCTCTATTGTCCCAAATAGAAATTCTATACCAAGTAAGTAATTCCCCATTCAGCCCTTTCCCAATCCTTGGTAACCCCCATTCTACTTTATATCTCTGTGAATTTGCCTGTTTCAGGTACCTCATTCAAGTGGGATCCTATAATATTTTTCCTTTTGTGTCTGGCTAATTTCACTTGGCATAATGTCTCAAAGCTCATCCGTGTTGTGCCCAGAATTCCATTTCTTTTAAAGGCTGAATAATTCATTGTGTGTGTTTATCTCATTTTATTTTTCTACTTTTCTGTTGATGGACACATGGTTTATTTCCCCCTTTTGGTTATTGAGAGTAATGCTGCATTGAACACTGATCTCAAGTATCTGTTTGAGTCCTTGCTTTCAGTTCTTCTGGAATACAGCTAGAAATGGGAATTACTGGATTATATGTTAAGTCTATGTTTAACTTTTTGTGGAGCTGCCAAACTTAAATAATTTTATAGAGGTGACAAAGGTAAACTGCCTTACTGGTCCTTTTAAATCCAAGCATTTATTCCCTTTTAAACTAAAATAAAACTGGGGTCTTTTATCTTTTGCCATAGAAAATATTCGGTCAGAGAAAAAGGCAGATTTTTCCTAAATAATCAGAATTTCATGGGGGTCAAATTTTGTTCTACTGTTTCCATTTTTCAAGCCTCTTAGAAGTACTTTTTGGTTTCACCTTAACTATTTTGATAATGATTTCTTAAATTTCCTCACCATCATAGCTAATGAGACTGTTCTTTGCACAACTAACAAAGTTAACTCTCTAACATTAGGAGTTAATTTGTTAGCACATTATAACACATTCCACACAGATGCCTTTATGGGATCATATGAACACGTGTGTTTTGCTTATTTAACTAATGCAGGTGCACACACACACTTTGAGGAAGAAGTTATACATGATGCAATCTATGGACATAAATGGCAGTTTGTGCCATATTTTTTCTTATAAAAAAATGCCAGTCATTTTAGATAAGTTTCAGGGTTCTCAGCAAAACAATTTTCTCACTCACTTAAATGCACTTTAATTTTATTATGTAAATGGACTCTGGGAATGACTATGTTGGTTCAAAGTGAGCTCTGAAATCCTTTACTGTTTACTTTAGTGGCAAAATATGTCACTACTGGCAATGACCTCAACACGTCCCCTTTAAATGGTGGCGATGGTCTGTGTCTGCTTTCAAAGGTGTAGCAGATCGTTTTATCTTTCCATAGTACAAAAGGAGTTCCATTTGACAATTTCATACCGAATAGTCCTACTATTCAGCCATGGAAATAATGGAAGCAGCTCAGTGGGTGGCAGTTTCTTCAGTGGTTCAAAAAGGTCTGAGGACTAAGACACAGTTCTGTGATGTTGACAATGTGTGTGTGTGTGTGGGGGGGGAGATTCAATGTGGAAAGGAGGAGCTATGTATTTGGTTGAAAGATCTAAATTCCATTTGCTCTCACTTCTTACTGGAGGATCAGGGAATAGGAAGGACTTGATACCATTTCAGTTTTCCAGGTGATCATTCAAGTGAACTGCCTGGCTAAGCAACCACTCGGGTTGCTTTGCCATCTAATTCCTTTACTGGATTTTTTTTTTTTTCTTGTCTGACTTCTCTATGGCAATATCCCATAGGGTGCCCTCCTTCAGCGGGACCAGAATGAGTGCGTATCCATGCATGTTCCCGGGAGCCAGTCATTCTGACTCAGCATACTCTGGGGAAGGCATAGACAGACCATAGTATTTCATCCTGCTATTGGACAGTGATGAAAGGCAGGGAAGGTACGGACTCTGGTTCGAGGCCTCATTCTGTCCCTTACTTAAACTCTAGCAAGTCAATTCTTGGAGCATTGAAAATACTCCTCTGATACGTTCTTCATGAGAAATGTAGGAACTCAGAAAATGAAGATCAAGAATGAGGAAGAGGAGGTGGTTCTGAGGTAGAGTTGTTCAAGGGACTTTGAAGAGCAAATTCAGGCAATACTAAATTTTTAAGTTACCATCCCATGCTGTAATGGAACTTCTATTCTGTTACTAACATCTTATTAAAAAAAATATATATATATATATATATATATATTGCTGATACTTTAGAATGGAAATGAGTTAGGGCAGCCCGGGTGGCTCAGTGCCACCTTCAGCCCAGGGCCTGATCCTGGAGACCCGTAATCAAGTCTCACATCAGGCTCCCTGCATGGAACCTGCTTCTCCCTCTGCCTGTCTCTCTGCCTGTCTGTCTGTCTGTCTGTCTCATGAATAAATAAATACAATCTTAAAAAAAAATAATGGGAATGAGTTAAAGGGGGTTCTACTTCTGAACTAACAGAGCCTGCAAAGAGAAAAGAACAGCCATAGGTGAAGGATTTAGGGTGGATGGGGAAGTCCTCATAAACAGAAATCTAAGTGATTCGTAGGGGGAAATGGACCATTCCTGAGCATTCTTGGGGAGATGGGACTAACTTTAGATTGCTATTTTTTTTTTAACATGTCCAAGAACGTTTAAAAAAATTACTCTTAAATCGTATTTCAATACCAAAAATTAAGAAAAGAGCACAAAAGAGAGTGCTTTAAACTGAATAAATATAGCTTTATGAAAATTTCACTCAATTGCCATCTTTGACTCATTTTTTTTCTGTGGACTGTTGAATTCTTAATTTGTAGGCCAGAATTTGAGAATCTTGAGTCTAGATTTTAACTCCTTTTAAAGCTCAGGAGACTGACATTTATATAAAATAGCTTACCCAATTTGCATGGTTGGGAGGCCCAAACCTTAGGAGTAATTTCATGTTCTGGATTTTTGGTGTTTTGTCTTACCACACTGTCCCATGAGAGCAAAGTGTGGCTAATCAGGATCTCAGGCTGATGGATATAAATATTTTTTGCCCTGAAGGGAAGGCAAAGATTCCACAGTATGGGAATGATATGGTCATATTGATGTGGAAGATTTTTTAGATTGGGGGGGGGGGGTCCTCCATCTTCATTTTATGATGTTTTCATTGAAGCTTAGAAATGTAAAGTGATTTGTTCAAGGTCAGACAGCTATTTTGTGGTAAAAGTGATACTGAACCTGGTTTCATGATTCTCAGTTCATCTAGACACTGATCCATTTTTTAACAGCTCCTGGGTACCATCATAGCACTAGGTTCCGTGAAAGGGTAATCAACCAAATATTTTGTAACTGTGTTCAGAATTGTTGGAATAGGAAGGTGTCATCCAGGAAGCAGTAATTATAGATGTATCACACATTAAATTTGAAGTGGACCTTTGGGTTTATTTATTCTAATTCATATTTGAGATAATGAGGCTCTAATCTAATGAGGGTAGCATAGGATGAACAGACAGATGAGTAATTTTGGTGGGAAGCATCAATATGATGATGGCTAATTAACCATAGAAGCTGAAAGAGAAGTCAAAAATATACATGGAATTTAGAACCTGGGAGCAGAATAACATAGTAATTAAAAACAGGGACTATGGGGTTCTCTGCCTTTGTGTGGCCTCAGTTAACTTATTTGTGAAATAATTATTTCAGTTTTAGGGGTTTTGTGAGCATGAGTGATACTGATTTATGAGAAGAATGAGATGTGTTGGTTTTGGGGGATTCTTACTCTATTAAATATTCAGGATTTCACTTGTGAAGCCCCTAGAAACCAGCTCCATCACTTAGCCATTATTTGTTTTTCTTGAATCCTTCCATCTAAAGGGTTTTTAATTGTTAAAATAATATTAAGGAAATAAGTCAATTTGGGCTACCAAGGTTTAGTCATTTATTCCAAATGAGGCCAGCATTTGAACAAAGATTCACTGAAAATAAGCAGGGAGACCATCTAGTGCAGTCCAGGGGAAGAGTGATCTCCGAAGATGCCGTAGTGTTGATGATGAACTCTTTAATGGATGATACCAAAGAATTTCTAGACTCAGGTACCTAAATCAAATCCTGCAAGGGAGAATTCTTTTGGGGTAATCTTAGCAGTTCATGCTAGTTTGTAAAATACTTCTCTGAGTTGAAGGGGGAGAATTAGTAACCAAAAGCATCACATAAAACAAACTTCTATTTCCTTTTATTGCACTTGGTGAAAGTTATTAAGAATGTAATTCTTTCTGCTTGCTATGTGATTAGCAGCCGAACCTTTTGGGGGTAAATTTCCACTGCTACGCTCTTGTTATCGCAAATAGAATTTGCATGCCTAATTCTCTTCCCTCCATATTGAATCCATACCCCTTTAGGTCTAACGGCATGCTAAAAATGATTCCAAATCTCCAGTGTTGATTGTGGGCCATATGTTAGCACTAATTATATAAATGAGACTTGGTAGAAATGTGACATGCTAAGCATTCTGAGCTTAAGGAATTATCTAAATGAATTCTAGCTTGAGTTAGTGCTAGCAGAGGCAAGGAAATGCCGGCGCAGGTTTTGAGCAGATGTTAACAGGTCTGCATGGTTCTTCATTGTCATTATTTGTCTAACTACAAGGACTGCTGATGGAACATTGTGTCAGAATATTTTAAGGTGCCGTTTTCCTGAAGATTGCGTTTTGTACCTACAGATGGATCCATTTTCTGAATAAGCAGACTATGATGACAGAACATCAAAGATTGGACTCTTGTTGTGAGTCTTGAAAACTTAGCATTCATTAGGCTCACTTGCTATGGTCATTATGGCACAGAAACTGGAAACTTCTAGAAAGGCATTTCATTTCAATATCAGGCATTTGTGAATTTTAGTTTTCAAAATGATAGTGAGAGGGGGGAAAATGTAGTTCTGATTCCAAGCAAAAGTGAATAACAGTAATGAATAACAGCAAAAGTGAATAACAGACTATTTAAAACTCTGTCAAAAAATAAAATAAAAATAAAACTCTGTGTCTAACAATTAAGAAAGATAGTGCGATGATACATGTTGATTGATGTGGTCAGGGGGACTTTGGGATCCTAAATAGTGTCCAGATGGAACTCCAACACATCTTTACTTGGAAATCATGAAGTCTTGGATGTGTCAATGATTGCCTATTTCAGAGCCCTTGGTAAACCTAACTAGTATCCTTGTTGATCTCACTCAGACTTTTTTCCCCCACTCACAGACTTCTTTTTTTTTAATTTTATGTATTTATTCATGAGAGATATACAGAGAGAGAGAGAGAGAGAGAGAGAGAGACAGACAGACAGGCAGAGGGAGAAGCAGGCTTCTTGCAGGGAGCCCGATGTGGGACTCAATCCCAGACCCCAGGATCACACCCTGAGCCGAAGGCAGATGCTCAACCACTGAGCCACCCAGGTGCCCCTCCACTCCTAGACTTCTTAAGATCAGATTGGATTGTTGTTTAAAAGTGGTGGGAAATGAGCTGGTTGGCAATAAATCCCCAAACAGTAAGCATACTTGGAGCATCTTCTTTAGCATGACACGTATTCTACTGTCCTGCCTTTTCATATGTGTTCCACAGACTTTGATCCCCTTGAAGATGTAAATTCCACCTTTTCTTTCTGGGTCCCCAGACAAAGTCCAATGCTTGACAAACAACAAATATTTGCTGAATGGAATGTTGGCAAACTCATATAAATTGCTACCATTTACTGAAGACTTAGTATGTATTAATATTTTACTGGCATTATCTCATTAAATCCATACTGCTGTGTTCTTAGATGGGTGCTACTCTTGTGGTTTTCCAGATGAGGAAACTGAAGCTAAGAGAGATTAAACAGCTTGCTTAAAAATCACAAGTAAGTCAGAGAGAGAGAGAGAGAGATGGAACTGAGGAACATCTGACACTGTGTCTGTTGCTCACTCTTGTAAGTTTGTGGATTCTTTTAGATACTTCCTTGCTAAGTTGATGTCCTCAAATCTGGGTCTCTAGCTATATTCTAGAGAGTTGCTGAGTTTCCTTGGGTGAGTTGTTCTATATTTTGTTTGTTTTTATTGCAGTGGTAATCTAAGTAGAATGGATCTGAATGTATTCTTGATCATCTGGATGACCATATTGTGATGGTGTTTACTATCACGTTAGTGCCAACTAGTATTACTTTAATTGTAGAACATTATTCAGGGAGGAGCAGAGGCAGACTAAATCTGGAGATGATAATGTATTTGTGCCAGTGGAGGTTGGAGTGGTTTAAGGATTTGGAGTGGTTTAAATAGAGAACTGGAATACAAAATAATTAATTTCCACAGAGCATAAAGCATTGGTGATACATAGAAACTGTGCCATTCCAGTCTGGCTGCCTTCACATGGGGCGCAGTGATAGAGTTTCAGTAAACTAATATTATCCATTTATATTTTAATTCCTTTACAGTCTACAGGCTTTTCTTTATGAAATTTTGGTTTCATGATCATATAGCATCTCAGACATAAGGAATTTACACTTTCATGTTTGTGCTTATTTATGTAATAGTGAAATGTTTCTGCCATAGTTTTTCTTGTTTGGTTGTTTCAAAGGGATCTGTAAACTCTTTGAGATAGAGTGCTTGTATCATACTTTGGGTAATATGTGATCCCCAGGGATTGGAAAGAAACTAGATCAGAGTAATTGGTGTTTGTATATGTGTCTATGTGTGTACATACACATATGCACACCTGCTAATCTCCATGACACAAGTGGTGGCCCCAGAAGTTTGAGGAGGGTAGTTGGTTGACTGTCATCTCCTGGGGCCCAACTATTTAGACCTTGATGCAAGCAATGTTCCTGAAACACCTTTCCTTTCCCATAAAGCTCTTCTGGGAGTCTTTTTTTTTTTTTTTCCAATTTCTAATGTATCAAAGGAAGATGCCTTCTTTGGGCCAGGATAGTGCCAGAATCTTATTCTTCGTGATCCCTCCTTTGCCAAGAACTAAAAGGAAATTCTCTTGGCACACTTGGTCACTGTAATATCTTTATATCCTGGCCTCCAACCAGATCACAAACCTGAAAAAAAAAGATGTATTCCTTATTCTTCCTGATGCCTGAAACAATTTCTGATGGCATTACTTATCTCGAAAGTCAGTAAGGCATCAAAGGGGCTTAAGGATGGTGACCATTGAGACCAGTTCATAGTAGTTAATATTCTACTTTCCAGTGGACACTATTTCATCCTTGGAAGTTTATTTGCTACTGTTCTCTTTGGAACTCAGACTCTACTCTCTCAAGCCATCTTGAGAACCCTATAATGTATCCCTAAGCATGGTTGTAATTGAAGTGGTTCTATCATTAGTAGACAATATCTTCTCCGGAGCTGAATGTTTTTACTAAAAGTTGGCCAGTTCAGAGTGATAATTATATAACCAAGTCCCTTGCCTTTAAAAATTAAGAAGTAGTGAGAAGTCGGGGACAGTCAGCACATAGTAAAGAAAGTACTATGTGCTTTCTTGGAAGAATGTTGTTGGAAATAGGGTCACCAAGCTAAAGATAACACAGATGTTTCTGCTACAATACAATATGTGCAAGCTTGGAAAAACCTGGAGTTATGGGAAATGACACATTAATAATGGCAAGGCTCATGGGAAAATATTGTTAGACCACTCGAAAGACATGCAGCTTTGTAATCCCAGCATAAATAAACCTAATTAAAAATTAGTCATGTTATTGAAAAGACATACTTCGTTCCTCTTCTTTAAGGAATGAATTATTTATGGAGTGTTACCTTGAAAAAAGTGAAAGTAACTTGATGGTAGGGCTGAGACTGCTGAATTAAGGAGCTACATTTAATGGGGTGAACCACATGATTAGCCTTTCCAAGACAAGGCATGTGGCTAAATTGAGCCAAGAAGAAGAAACATGAGTGAATTGAGCATAGTACAATATTAATCAACAATTTCTGTTCAGGGGTATCTTGTGTTCAACTGCTATTATGTGCTAAAAAGTATTAATGTACTGGGAAAAGTCATATATGACCCTATATAACTTCTCCCTTAAGATGACATCATCCCTCTATTTACCAATTCCATAATGCTAATCTCTTTTTCAGATGCACATCTGTAGCAGATCAGACTGTAAGTTTATCAGGATATATGGACGATAATCCACCTGATTGAATCTCAGGCATTTTATGTTTGAAGAGGAGTGTTGCTTCATGTTGAGAAGTAGAACAAGTGTAAACCATGAAATCAGGCAAAGGGAACCTCAGGCTATAAACTGACACCATCTCTACTCCATGAAAGCATGTACATCTTTACTGTGCTTTTATGGCTGCAAGGTAGACTCACACGTACAGAGAAGTATATTTAAACCAGCAGTAATGGTGGTTTGTGACAAAAATTTTCCACTTAGTCTTGTGGGGTTAGAGTAGCAGGGTTTGGTTTCATTTCCCTAATAAAGTATAATCCTTAAACATTACAAAATGACTATGTTTTATTTTTTCAGAAGGTGTGATAAGTAGTATGCATATAAATCTCCTTAGCATGATTCTTTTCTCTGTGTGGAATGACATGTACTCATTTGATATCCTTACCGTAGTCCAAACAATCCCATGTTTGGATCATGGGACAATCTCCTTTGGATCATGACTCAAGTCTACTCTCTCAGGCTAGCTGACCTGGGGAGTTGTGCTCAGATTATTAAAGATGGTGGAAAGGATCTTTGAGAAGGAAACACTGGCATCCCTTTAGGACTTAAAGTCTTGATGTGTCATTGGAGGAACACCAGTTATAGAAACAGGCCTCTTTGCCCATGATTGGAAAGTCAGGCAGTGGAAAGTCAGAGGGAGATAAGAAAGAGAAATGTAGATATGACCTAAATTCTGGGTTCAAATCCTAACTTCTCTGTTTCTGGCTGGGTGACCTCACTTTCTTCATCTGTTATATGTGGAAAGTTGACCACATGGAGTACAGAAGCTGGAATGATGTTTTCCTTGGATCTCTTCTCTAGAGCTTCTCTTTGATTTGCTTAATCAAGGCTGAAAGAAAATTTAGAAGAGAAAATATAACTCTAATTCTGTACCTCAGTATTATTTAGTATCCTATCCATATAACCCCTATAATTAACTCTCCATCTATTCCTGTAGGGAAAATACCATCTTAATTGTCATCAGTTTGGAGAGCAAGTTCAAAAGGACATGCCCTGATCCTACTGAAAGATCAAGACCTTCCCAGCCCCAGGGCCACACTTGCCCCATGTTCTCAACTGCCTACCAACCTGGGAAATCTCACTGTACTTCCTTCACCTTGTCGCTTACATTCATAGCTTTCCAATATGCAAGCAATAGTGTAACTCACACTGTAGAAGGGGGAGTAGAGCTCTTTCCTGCTGGTGACTGTAGGTGGCAGGTTAGCTCCCCGAGAAGGGACAGCCAAGTTGCAGATGGCACCATAGAAGGGAAAAGTGTCACAGAACACACCTGAAGAACTTTTTCTAGGATATGGAAAAATATACATAATGCTCTTTCCTCCCCAGACAGATTGTGTAAGAGGTGGACTCCCAGTTCACCTACTTGGAAGAGGGTATGTGTGAAATGGAGGGTCAAATTGGGTTGCAGGCAAATTGTTAAAATGCGTAACGTCTGGCTACTAAAAGATTGTGAAATGATTTTATGTATTTTTGTACTCTCCACGAGGGTGCATAATAATTAGAATATGAAAAATAAAGTATTACTATTAAATATAGGCATGAGGATATATTCTTCTTGACTCTTGTTCTAAATTTTACTTAGCTCTTTTGAAGCATGCCTGGGATTTTCCTCTGTATAGGACATTACCCTAGAGCCTCTGAGATAGAATGACGTACTTGTCCATTCCAAAAGCCAGTTTATAAATTGGATGCCTCTGAATGGACACATGATGCATTTGATTTGTTCCTTTAATTTTTCCTCCGATATCCGCAACTGGGTAGAAAAGACTAGCCTAGTTGGCACAGGTGTAGGAAATTGATGCAAGAGTCACCAGCCAGCCATATTATCGTACCTTTGGAATGCACCCAAGATCAGAGAGAAGAGGGAAGGGGCAGATTGCAGCAGTTGCAACAGTGTGTAACAAAAATATTGTGCCATTGAGATGCTAATGTGGGTGAGCATCACATTGTAAAATTCACATTGTTAGAAGGCAAACCTAACCACTTGAATCACATAGACTGATTTTTATGGGAGACCTCTTATTTTATTCTTGGGGTATATCATTTTCATCCTGTGTTTTCTTTGGAATTAATAGAGCCTCTTAAAAACGGCTGTCTATAAATTTTCTCTCCTACATATGTCTCGAAACAGTTTCATTTCTTCATTTAAAACATTACAGCCATTTCAAAATGCCCTATTTTGTATTTAATTTCACCATCTCATATAAAATACATGTTCTTCACATAATTATGTAAAAATGGGTTTGCAAATGCCCTAGAGATCCATATGATGGGCACATTATAGGATTCTAAGTAATAATAATCTCCTGTTTACATGAGACCTGATTTTCATGCCAGTTTTTACACTTTAATATATCCAGAACACGGCTTTGCTCAAATATGCTAGTTTATTCTGGTCCATGAAATGCATTTGAAATATCACAGATGAGTTTGCCTGGCGGAATGTGCAGCTATATCTGGTATGTTAGAGGTGAACATAATGGAGCCAGAGATGGAAGCCATTGTTGTCCTGGTTGCTGTGAGTGTGGCTGAACAAAGCCCAGCTGGGAGACAGGAAGGTGTAGGCATGGGCTTCTTCCTCAAGAAGCAGAAAAAAGAAATTTTGGGAAAAGGTGGATAATTAGACAAAAGGAAGAAAATGAAAAGGGATTATATGACTTAGATGAGAGCTTGAGTATACCACAGGCAATGAATACAGAGAAGGCATAGTGTACAGCAGTGGTTTACATTGTGGTCCTTGGACAAGCAGCATCAGCATCCCCAGGAAACTTGCTAGAAATGCACATGCTCAGGCCCTACCCCCATCCCCATATGGAATCGGAGACAATGGCGGTGGGGTCCAGGAATCTGTGCTAATAAGCCCTCCAGCTGATTCTGATGCACATTTAAGACTGAGCACTACCAGTCCACTGCAGGGTTCCGAGAGCTTCCGTTTGGTGTGCTGCTCCAGGCACTACGCCTGTGTGTAGGAGGGACACCAAGTGCACTTGCAAGAAGGGGAAGTCAGAGACCTGAACACCGTGTAGTTGAAGAGCAGAACACAGCTAGTAGAGCTGTATGGGAGTGGTTACTCCTTCCGGAGCAAATGTCTTTTCAGTGACTTAGGAAGTAACAGATGTCATGGTAGAGTTAAGACAGTTGAAGGAACCATGTTAAAGGCATGAAGGCAATCTTGGCCTATGGGTGGGGTTATGTGCTCATTCATAGCACTCAGTGATGGCCTTTTCCATCTCTTAATCCTCTTTGGTGAGACTCAAATTCATGGTGTAGGCAGTCCTTCAGGAGGAGTGGCAGAAAGGAGGATCCAGGCAGAAGACATAGCCCATGCAGAAGGAGAAGGTCATGGTACTGGGTGGGAGGTGAGAGGTATGTGGCAGGGTGGGGTGGGGTACTGGGTGGGAGTCAGGGCATCCAGAGCATAAAAGCATGCAGGGGCTGTGGCCAGAGTCAAGGTTTAAGAGTCCTTAGACACCCAAGGAAGAAAATTAGGTTACTTGGGACTTTAGAGAATTAAATGAGTGAAGTAAAATGCTTGTGGAAGTTTTGTGAGATTAATATTACCAGGACAAAGTTTTGGGTCCCCTGGGAAATGGGAATCTGTAGTCTCCCCCAAACCCCAACCCTCCATAGGTACCTATTATAGGGCTATGGGGTTCATCCCTGGAATACCTGATTATGATCTGGTCCAAAGGGACTTGTCTATAGATAGTTGAGAGAATGAAAATCATCAAGTCAGTAGAAAACCAATACCAACTTCTGAAAGAAGCAGAAGATGCAAAGAGTAGAGATGCTGCTCCTTAAGACATTGAGTTCTCAGGGATGCCTGGGTGGCTCCGCAGTTGAGCGTCTGCCTTCAGCTCATGGTGTGATCCTGGAGTTCTGGGATCGAGTCCTATGTTTGGCTCCTCACAGGGAGGCTGTTTCTTCCTCTGCCTGTGTCTCTGCCTCTCTCTGTGTGTCTCATGAATAAATAAAATCTTAAAAAAAAAAGACATTGAGTTCTTTCAAGTTCATGAGAGTATTCAGGATAAACAATTTATCACTAGATCTTAGAGATGATGAAAAAAGTGGTTTGATTCATATTTATTTTCTTACAGAGAATAATTTCTGAAAACTTGGAATATGGGAAACATGGTAAATACATTTGCTGTATGTAGTGCATTGTAATTCTGTATTCAGGGGCAATTATCAAAATATTTTACCATCTGTTTAGACACAACTAATTCAGCCTTGTCCATAACTTCCCATTTTAAAAAGTAGTGTGTGCTTCTCTCGGTGTTTAAATTTAAATAATGATTACAGAAAATGTATCTTAAATACTATTTTCATTGTGTGTTAATTGGATGTTTTTCCCCCAATTTTACAGAATTAAATGTACACAGATTTCCTGAGCTTTTCAACTTGTCTTTGACCCTTTCTAGAAATATTTTCTAGATTTTCCTTTTCTAAAATTCATTCTATCCTCCACCACCACTCCTAACCACTTAACAGCATTTCACCCTTGACATTTAAGTGGCTTCCCTTCTTTGTTCTGTAAGGGCAAGATAGTATGGGCTTGGCTGGCCTCAGCCTCTAGCACAGGGCCTGGCCCAGTAGGTGCTCAGTAAACATTCATTAAACCGATTGTCATCAAAGATTGCTCTACATACCTGCTTTTTGAAGCTGTTCTTTCTCGGTTATCTTCTCTTGCCCTCTCTCCTCCCCCTGTCCCTGGTGGATTCATTACAAAGACATTAAACTCAGTCCTCAATTTCTCTGAATTGTTCATGCAACTCATTGAATTATATTAAAAGATAACAAAGCCCCACAGTAAAACTAATTCCTTTTTGCACCAGAAGCTGTATAATTTAGGGACATAAAGTAATTCACCATGCACGTTAATTATGAAAGAATGTATAGTACATCCTATAGAAACTAAACATTGTAGCAGAAAAAAAAATCTTTTTGATTGTCTAGTGTCAAATGGACTCCCATTTAGTTGTAGCCTCTTCCAGGGAGAGGCTAACAAAAAGTATGAGCTGGGGATCAGTGTGGGGGCAGGGAGGCATATAGATGCATGTAGATAAATGAGTTCACGGGCAGAGTTTCATGAAATTTGAAGGAGAAGTGGTATTATGCATCTCTTTTATTTAAATAACCTAAAATGAGTAATTCACTCCCTAGAACATTTGATAAAAATCCTTGGAAGTTTGCCAGCAGGCACAGTGGGAGGAAGAAATGCATATTCAAAAGGAGATGGGGGGGAAAAGGGAAAATCAGGAAGCAAAAACCTGAAAAAGCAATCTATACCTGATACAGTTTCTAAAATAAATTGGAACATCTTGGTTACAATTACTTTAAAGGGCCAGGGGTTCACTTTACACTGCTAAGCAATGTAGTCTTCTGGAAACACTCCTTTTGAAACACCAGTGCATTTCAGGAAGGACACAAGAACACTTTCTCTGCATTGTGTTCACCTTAGGCGACAGATCCCATGAACTGGAAGCTCGGTTCTGGGGTGTCAAAACACCTACGTGCAATGGTGATTGTTGCCATAGAGATAACTGGATGATAGATAGCTAGATGATAGATAGACACTGAATAGATAGTAGATAAATGATCTCATGTGTCAGAAGAGGCCTTTGTGCCTAGGAAATTACAGATTTTTTTTTCCAAAACAATTCTTCTGTCAAAATCAAAAATAGAACTCTTCTTTGCAGTACTCCCACTCTGTATGCATTCTTACTCTTCCAGGCTTTTTTCTTATCACATTTATGATGTGTTACGCCCATTCGATTTCCTACCTGACTTCTTGTCTGGGAGATTAACTTTCTTCAGAGGGTTGAATGTACTACCAGTGCTAGGGGGCAAGAGGGTAGAGAGCTGACTGCTAAGGTTTCTTCGTTATACAATAAATAGGGGTTTCATTCGTCCTTCCTTTGTCCTTTTTTTTTTTTCCCTGTACTTAGACCAGTTTTGCCCCCTTTGTGTTCTTTGTTTCTTGTTACTTGTCTCTTCCTTTCTGCTTATCTTTACTTTTTGGTATTCCCTGAGCCCTATCTCTTGTTTCTCCCTCCATGTCCTCCTGTCTTTGTTGCCTCCCTGTTTTCCATCTCTGCTTTTTTGATGGTTACTTCTATGTATTTTTCTAATTCCAGACATTTTAACACATGGTGAATCTGCTTGATTCTTAAAATGACAAAGGGCAATTTCAACAGATCAAAACATTTTGTAAGGCGATAGTGAGATAGGACCCTGAAAAACTCATCTTAAAATTCAGCGTGTGCCCACTGGTGGGAAGGACTTTGTAGAATAAACAGGGAAGACTGAGGGTGCAGTCCTCTGCAGTATAACTCTGACAGCCTGAAAAGTCAGACCCCATTTTATAGGCCATCAAATGATGACAGAGTCCTGGATTTTGCTAGAAGCCATGGGAAATCATGAAGAAATCAGAAATCAAGATGTATTCATTGGAGCAGCTTTAGAAAATCATGGAGCAAGTTCAGTTCCATCATTTTACAGATTAAAAAATATTGGGGTGCAGAGGGCTTGCAATTTGCTCAAACTTTTATAACTGACAACTCCAAGATTTTTAGAACCTGGGGATTCTGACATGTGGGAAGTGACTATTTCAGCCCACCCTGCTATGGACAGGTGCAAGAGAAGATAGAAAGGAAGAGTCATTATTGCTAAGGGAGTAGAATTTGAGGCCCTTCTCCAAGTTGGAGATGAGTGAAGAAAATAATTTTTTTGAAATATTTTAAAGTAAGAGAGACATTAATGTTTCTTCTGAGGCAGATGAGGGAAGTGGGGACAAAGAAGATAATCAGGAATCTCTACCCATCTGTGGTTTCTCATTTGTCAAATGTAGATAATATTTTCATAAGCAGGTTGTCATTATTACATGAGGAATTTAGAGCAGTAATCTATAGAAGGCAGTCAGCACAGAGTAAGCATTACTGTTTTGGATTTAAGACTAAACTTTCTTCTTAATGACCCTCCCATGAAGAATAGCAGTCTTACTGTTCTAGAGTCGCTGAGGCTGCTTTTAAACCTTCCATCTAGTTCCGAAACCAGAATCTGAAACTTGGCTTCAAGCTATTTGCTTCTTGTCACTGTAATCCCAGCCAAAGTTTGTGGCTTAGGGGATCCCTGGGTGGCGCAGCGGTTTGGCGCCTGCCTTTGGCCCAGGGCGTGATCCTGGAGACCCAGGATCGAATCCCATGTCGGGCTCCCGGTGCATGGAGCCTGCTTCTTCCTCTGCCTGTGTCTCTGCCCCTCTCTCTCTCTCTCTCTCTCTCTCTCTTTCTCTCTCTGTGTGTGACTATCATAAATAATAATAAAAACAAACAAACAAACAAAAAAAACAAAGTCTGTGGCTTACAACCATACCCAGGGAAGCTAATATATGGACAAAAACTGCTGTTTGTCACAAAGGATGAACTGATGCCATGTGCATGAAAATATCTTTAACTTGATGTTGCATTACTGGGGGCTGATAGAGTGGATCTTCTTAACATTGTAGTGACAGAGCGTGGTCATAGGTCACACAAAGGTTTAGGGTAGTGGTCCTCGTCTACTTCCCCAGGAGATGGGCTGTCAGCTGTATACTCATGCACAGGAAGGTTATTGGAAAGTGCCTGAGGGATTTATACCTGTGAGAGAATGGGGAAAACTGGAGTAGATGCAAGGAGGAATTCAATATAGTTGTAGTAGTTACTGTGGTTCCCAGTCCATCCTTTGAGGAGTTAGGGAGTTGGTATTGTTCCTTTGAATGGTCCAGAATTGAGGCAAAGGGCTTAGATCTTTGTACTTCACACCAACCAGCTGTTCGATGCTGGCTGCCTCTGTATAGGAGTGACCTTGAACAAGGTGTCTGTATTCTGAAATAAATAGTCACACAGAGCCTGAGCTATATAGGGTGAGCAACCAACACTGCAGGCAGCAGGGGACATGAGTACCTCTCTTCTGAAGTGGGATCTGGACCGAGCACTACAGAAGCCGAGACAGAAACACAAGCTATCTTCTCAGTAGGCAGGAGCAGCTTGGAGAGTGGTGGCTTGCTGTTCTCAAGGTATTGTGAGTCCCAAGAAATGACTAATGTCTCTTGAAACCCAAGGAAACATTTGTCCTTCCTTGAGAAGTCTATAACCAGAACTCCTTGAAGTTTTAACAAACATTGAAAAAATATCACTAATTGGACACTAATTGGGGACTTTGGTTGAAAACAGGCCCCATGAGGGCTGTCAGTCTGTGGAACTGGAGAGAACACCTTGGAAGTTCTCCCAGTTTGCTTCAGCATACTGTTGGGAGAGACTAAAAGGCAGAGAAGAGAGCCCGGTATGTACCATCAGAATTATGAAAAGGAAGCAGATGAACTAGGTTCTGAGTATAGCTATGATTATTCATGGGACAAAATTCTTATTCAGATAGTAGGAGATTGAAAGTTAATCTCTTACCTTGATTATTTGGAGGTTCCCAGGAAAATTGTGTGCCGGTTGTAAGAACTTTGGCCTCATTTTGCTCACACAGAGTTAAGAGCATTGCTGCAGTATTTGTAGTTTTAAACAAAGCCATATTCTTCTTGCATATTCATCAACAGTTGATAATCTCCTAAGAGTTCTTTGTGTTAAGTCTAGTCTCAATTTCTTTGTCAGCAATTTCCACATAAATTTTATGGTGTTAGTCCAACTCATTCATCCATTGCATGAGCATAGACAGATTAAAGCAAAGCTTTTGGTGTGGATGAGTGAAAGCTTGTATGAACTAATGTGTTGATCTCCAAAGACAATTTGGATAATTCAACCTTAACCCTGCTCTTGAGACTAAAATAGTTTTACCAGAAATATTACTAATGATCAACCTCTTTTTTCCACGGATGACTGACTTGCCTAATAGCCACTCTTTTAGAAAACTAAACTGAACATAACTGAAACAATTAACATCCCCACCTTTCTTCCCCACTGTCAGCTCATCTGATGTTGCTGCTTCTTAGGGCTAGCAGTAAACATAAACACTTGCTAAAACCATTAATTGTGCCAGTCAGAATATAGCACCTGTTTGACTTAGTTGCCAAAGCCAGAATATGGAAATATTAAACTTCTTTTTCTCTTGTACTTTGTATATTTGCTGTGTCACCAAGTACTGCCAATTCTCTTTTCTAGATACCTCATCTGTATTGTCTTCATGTTTTCTCCTTCTACTTTATTTTGATTCAGGTGACTCTTACCTAGTTACAGTATTAGGGAAATCCCTATAAGCTGGTTTGGCCCGCTCCCACCATCTTCCATTCCACCAGTGTAAGGATGATCTCAAAAAAGTCCTTCATTATTGCCCTTTTAACGGCCTAGAGTAGATGTTGGATCCCCATGAATGTCAGACAGTTTTTCATGATCTGGCCCCTATCTGCCTCATTCAATTAAAAAATAATAATTTGGGAGAGATAGCCAGAAAGAGACCACAAGCAGGGGGAACAGCAGAGGGAGAGGGATAAACAGGCCCTGCTGAGCAGGAGTCTGACGTAGGGCTCCATCCCAGGACCCTGGCTGGGATCATGACCTGAGCCAAAAGCAGAGGCTTAACCAACTGAGCCACTCAGGCATCCTTGCTTCATTAGATTATTCCCTTCATGGACTCTTGCTCCATGCACTCCAAACTATTTTTCCCTATGATCCCGAGACACTTTCCAGAGCTAGACATGTCCTTCACCCCCAGGCCAACAGCTCTTCATTGCCCAAGACTCCACTTAAGCATTGTCTCCTTCATAGTGTTCCTTTGATGTCTCCCAACCCACATCCCTTTTCTGTACTTAGTGTCAAGCATAGAGTTTGGCATTTAATACATGTTCAGCAAGTGTTACCAGTTTCTCATTTCAGTGGATGAGGATGTTGTACAAAATGCTTTTAGCTCCTTAAAGACAGAGAAATTAGGCTTTTAATTATAATACAATATTCATTCTTTAGTCAAATGAAACCTAAAATAAAAATTATTTTCTGATCAGATTAATTAAGTGCTTGGAGTTCTCAGAGCTATGGATGTATATTAATTTTTTACCTTCTACTCCCTGCAGGAAGAATAATCTATCAAAATAATTCCCTACGTGGTTCATTCTAGAATTTAATATAATTTTAAAACTCTAGATGGTTTTGTTAGGTCTATTTTCTCCCAGAATCTATAGAGCCACTGCCTCAATTTGTGTCTGGTTGTATGAAAAGGAAGGGCATCAGAGATGAAAACATTTAATCATAGGAATATGTGTGGGGAAGGGTTGGGGAGACAGGGCCCCCAGAGTAAGAGCCACTGTGCATTGCAGACTTAGAGTATGAGGCAAAGGACAGTTCTGGACCAAGGCAGCTCTGCCAGCCTCATACTATGCCATTAGCATAACCCAAGTCAATGGCTACTCAGTGGATTAGCTACTATTGGATCAGGTGCCCTCCTGAAGTCTAGTCTTCTGTCTGTATGAGAGTCCAGTGACAGACAAAATATGGTTGCTGAGGTGACCCATGATGTGAGCAGACTAGAAGCCCTTAGCAAAGAGTGGGTAGGTGGGGGAAAAATGACTCTTCTCTCCAGTATAACCACTGGAGTCCTTATTTTTTTATATATGCTCATACCTTACAGATAAAAATAGGTGTAAGTAAACCCAAATAATAGTAAAACATAAACATTAAAGACCAAAAATAGAAAATGATGAACTTTGAGAGTTGTTTACTTTGGATATCATTTAACTGTAAATTTACATGCTGCAACTTTTATTGGTGTTAGGTTTAACAATTTGCTCACCAAAGTCCCTGAAACTTTAACACCTGGCTGTCAGAAGATTCAGCACATCCCTGGAAGGACCCTGAGAGCTCTTGCTCCCTAGCTTCTGATAGTCATATTTTTTTAAACTTGAGCATTCACAGCAAAGGGTATCTGGTGTTGGACTTTTTTAAAAACGCCAAAGAAAGTAAAGATGACTTGTCTCTTCCCCAGCCAATTTCAAGATTTCTTAAATCATCAGGAAGCACCCAGGCAACTTGAAAATTAATAGTTTACTCAAAACTCATTCTCCTTATATGCCCTCTAATAAAGGCAAAGAGAAAACTGCTTTCTGTTCTTAATTAGCCATTTGGTTCCCAGACGTCTGCCAAAGCGACCATAAAGGCAATTTAATTAAACAAAAAAAAAAAAAACAAAGAATCATTAAAATTCTCTCACACCCTGATTTTTAGAAATACATGCTGCTCTTTTTGGGATTTTCTTTTCTTTTTCTTTTTTATTGGTTGGAAGCTTCATTCTCATTCCTTCTAGAATGACCGTAGGCAGGAGAAGTTTGCATTATGCAATGAGGGGTAAACCTCATCCAGACTGCCACTGTGATAAAAGCAAAGATGCCAAGCATGTCTTTAAGAAAATTTATGGAGTTCTGGAGTTGATCAAATTGATATTTCCTAAGAAGATGTTTCTTGATGCATGGTGGGATGAGACCTTTTGGCCATGAACACTGTATCGTCACTGTCTTGTACTTAGACCAGGAATTGCACCTGATCTTTTTCATGTCTTTTCTAGCAATATTTTAAGTCTGAAAGGTGGCTGGGATAATAAATAATAATAATTTGGCAGTGATCTTTGTTTTTTTAATGCTCATTGAAAAAAGTTATAAGTTATAGAACAGGGGGAATGAGGCAGAGGGAAATGTGCCTACTATGTTCCTGTCCCCTTTTTTTAAAGATTTTGTTTATTATTTATTCATGAGAGACAGAGAGAGAGAGGAGAGAGAGAGAGAGAGAGAGAGAGAGAGAGAGAGAGAGAGAGAGAAGCAGAGACACAGGCAGAGGGAGAAGCAGGCTCCATGCAGGGAGCCCAACATGGGACTCAACCCTAACGGCAGCGCTAAACCGCTGAGCCACCCAGGCTGCCCTACTCCTGCCCTTTGTTTATATTCATTTTATTTCATCCCCATAAAGAACCCTGTAAGGTCAACATTATTACCGTAGACTTTTACAGTTGAAAAAAAAATGGTTTCAGAGAAGTTAGACTAATTCAAGATCTGACAGTTGGTAATTGGGTTTAAGGTTGGGGTCCAAGTCTATCCATAGAGGTCAAGACAGTGACTTATCCTTGAAAGAAATGGTACACAAACTGAAAGATCAATAAATCACAACAGAAGAAAGGATGATGTGTGGAGACCATTTTTTATTTATCAACCATTTTTTCCCCTCAAGTTCTAAACCTGAATATCTTCTGTTATAATGGCGTGATAGCCTATTTTGAAGGGGGAAAACCAATGTCATAGCTACATTGGAGTTTTTAGTGAATGAATCTTTGGGTATTAGTGTTTTCAAAGTGTTTTTTAGATGCATGTTATGAAATTGACATATTGTAGGATGTGAGTAAGTTATGCATTACACCTGCTTTTTCAAATGTTGAGATGTGTCCTGGGAAAAATAATTTAACTTCCAGGGGAAAAAATAACACTGAAATGATTTTTGTCCAATCTATGATGAACTCCATTCTTTATATTTGAACCAGCATCAAGCCTTGTATGGAACCCCATATAAGACTCCACGCTCAGCAGGGAGTCTGCTTTTTCCCCTCTCCCTCTGCTCTTTCCCCCCAACTTGTGCTCTCACTCTCTTGTTCTCTCTAATGAATAAAATCTTTAAAAAGAATAGAAAATGGCAATTTCCAGTTGAGAATTGGGCCTTCAGATTTTTTACCCAACTTTGTGAGATGTAATACTTGTATTTCTACATATTTGTGGGTTAATGATATAAATTTATCAATCTATTTTCCTCTTTTGAATAAAACTTAGAATCAAACCTATGATGATAGCAGACTATCCCTTGACACAAACATAAGATACGTTTGGGAATGGGAACTTTGACCAGGAAAGTGCAGATTAGGGAATCTCTGACCATAACAAGTGCTGGGAGGCTGGTGGAAAGGGAGGAGAACTTCTCTTAAGTCTGTTTTCTTCTTGTCAGATTTGGTTAATGCAATCTGTCTTGTTGAAGTTATTAAATGACAGAAGAACTGGGAAAGCATTTTTGAGAACCACAAAGCACTGTTCAAATCTTTGTAAGCTACTTTGTTCTTACAAATATTGATGATAAATGGGAACCTCGGGTCTATTGTTGAATAAATATTTACTAAGCATCTACCATTCTAGGCACCCTGCTAGGGTAGTCACACAACAGCTCTAATTTCCCCCTCCTTTTCCAAACCAAAAATAAATATTGTGCAAATATTGTGCAATGAATAACTGGAAATAACATTCGCGTTCTCATTGAAATCGTCTTAACAGACTAATGGCTTCATTGCTCAGCTTTGTGGGTATTAACTGATGATGAAATTGATAAATCACATTACAATTGGCCATTTTCTATATCTGAGAGTTTGTAAAAGCAGAATTAATTTTTTTTTAGATCAAGCAATCTTCTAATAAAGGTAATAACTCATGATTTCTGTGCGACGGGTCATCTGAGACTCTTCAGGTCATTTGCAGAGATGAATTCAGTGAAGCTTGCCATACTGTGAGAAGGAGGGGACATGGAGTTTTGATGATGATCGAGGTGTCTCCTAGTGTTGGAAAGGAAGGATCAACTCAAAACCAAATAACCAAGATGTCAGGAAACAGGATCCCAGAGGCCCTTTGACCACCAACAAAGCATATGACTGACACGTTGGGTTAATTGGAGTTTCCTAATCTAAGCTTAAGAACACCATGTACTTAATGTCCAGAAAAACAAAGCACTTGGATTTTCTAAAAGGATGTGCTTGAGAGAGAGAGAACGATACTGAGATCTATAGAAGATACTGTGTTCCATTCAGAGCGTCTTTGAAAGTCTGTTCTTAAATCAGGGTTTTTAGGCCTTGGCATTTGACAATTGGGGCCAGATAATTGTTTGTCATGAGCTATCTTGTTCATTATAGGATACATTAACAACATTCCTGGACTCTATCCACTAGATGTCAGTGGCAAACCCCAGTCATATGACAATCAAAAACGTCTCTGGACATTGCCAAATATTGCCTCTGGACAAAATCACCTCTGGTTAAAAACCATTCCCTTAGCTGGTACACTAAATGATGTAAATGACTATTATGTATCAGGTACCCTTCTAAGCCTTTGATGTGTGTTCACTAGTTAATTATCATGGTTACTTGATAAAATAGATTCTAATATCATGCCCATTTACAAATGAGGAACGGATGCACAGAAAAGTTAGTAAGTAGCTTGCAGAGATCACCCAACTATAATTTTTTCAAAATCCTAAAAAAGCATTGTTTAAAAAACTTAAATGTTTTAAATGTTGTTTCTACTTAAAAGATTTTATTTATTTATTATGAGAGACACACACACAGAGGCAAAGACATAGGCAGAGGTTGAGAAATAGGCTTCCTGTGGGCAGCCCAATGTGGGACTTGATCCCAGGACCCCAGGATCATGACCTGAGCCAAAGGCCAATGCTCAACCACCATTGCCCCAGTTTCTGCTTTTTTTAAACAGAGAAGTTGGGTCTTGTTCTAGAAGTAAGGTAGATCTCTCCTTAATCCCTTAGTTATTTGAAGTGGGTTAACCTCTAGGCAAGTTCCTTTGCAATAGCAAACAAAGGAGCGCATGAATGTAATTGCCAGAGAATTAAAGAGGCTCTCATGGGGTGAAACACTGGGAACTCATCTATTTTCCTCCTTGGTCAGCTGTGCTGTATCCAAAGCATTAGGGTCTAATGGCTTCCCCTCCTTGTTGTCACGCTCTTGCCTTCTTGATGTAGTTTGCCTTCTCGTGCTTGCTTTGGCCTTACTATAGCCTCCTCCGAGAATGAGATTATTGCCTATTGCATTATGACTGTTATTTGCTTAATGAACCAAATTCAGGAAGGAGAATAACTTTAGAACAAAACCCTCAAAATCCTCAAAAACGTGATGGCCTCGGAGAATTCAACAAGACTGGCTAAATCTCACCAGTCACACAGATGAGAAACATTTCCCAAGCATCACGTGAAGAGGAACCCAGTCAGCATGAACATAGAGTCCCTACCAGAGTGTATAGTTCATGTTCTCTATCTTAGAGATCCTTCTGCGAGAAAGTGTCTAACAAAATTAGGAATCTAGAATAAAGGACTCCTCTTCAAAAGACAATTTATTTAGGTTCAATCAATATTTAATTAATCTTCAGAAGAAAATTTAGGGACAGATCCAATGCAATTTTGGGAGGGAACCTTAAAAAAAAGTCATCTCCAGGATTCTAGTATATTGCCTTGTATACGGTCTTGACCAGCAGAGGGCTTCCATACCTGACAAATGATGTCTGAACAGAACAAAAGGGACTTGGAAAATTTCGTAGCATTTTAACATGGTTTTTTGCTGCTGTTATTACCAAAGTCCTTTAAAGTTGAGATTTTCCTGAAATATAACACATTGGTGTTTTTTTTTTTTTCCAGCACATATTGTACAGGTATAATCAGCTCTCCTTTGTGAAAACTAAAGTTTGAATCACAGGAATTGTTTTCTCTTTATTTGGTTAGATAAAAGGCTGTACCTAGGATGATTGAGATTTTATAGGAATTTGCAAATCAAATACATTCAAAAGAATTGGTTTATTGCTAACCCTCATTAAGAGAAATACCTTTTTTTCCCTACATATATCACATGAAGCATTAGCTTTGGAATATAGTGAGTGTTTGTCTCTAGCAACTGTTCTGGAATCTGTGCTTTGGTACATGGCTGCCAAAGAGAACTTATTTTATCAGACCACTGCTTTCTACTCCCTATTTTATATTCTAAATTTTTTTTGATATCCAGAAAACTTGAGATCCTGAAAACACACCCAAGGCTCATAAGGACTGGTGTACATTCTGAACATAGGGGTAGATACAGAGGAAGCTCAAAGATGTTGATGCCCAGCCCCCCCAGCCATGTACATAAGCTGGTGAAGTCAGAAGTGACCACTGGCTAATATGATGAATTCTGCAGTGCCAACAGTAGGAAGTGTAGAAGGGACACCCTAGTAATCAGCTCTCTGCCTGGCATCCTGCACACTTTTGCTGAAGTCCTGTGAAGGTAGTGCCCTCCCTTGGTGTTCTCCCTCAGGGGAGTTCTCTAAGAGCAGGCACTTAGAGCACCCTCAGCCTTGTGGTGAAATTGTGGGCATCACATAGTTGGATGCTTATGTGTGCTAATCTCACTTAGGAGCTGTTCATGATGATAGGAAATACTGCCAACAAAAGATAATGTGAAGGTGAAACACTTTGTTTCTAAAAATAGAACTGGAGCTCAATTCTGGATTTACTGAAACTCTGTCTTATGTAATGAATTCTTCCTTCCATGTTGGCGGTTGGAAATTTCACAGCCACATTTACTAGACTCAGCTCCAGTGAGGATACAGGATCTTAGGACAACAAGTATGCTCTCCTCATTTTTTCCACATACTTTCTTGTATTGAATGTATTTTTTTTTTTCAGGTACTTGGATCCTGTTGAGTGCCCAAGAGAGTATAAAAATATAGAAATTCCAAATACTGGAGCAGAATGGTCATGCTAAAGCATAACAAAATGTTGAAATACTAAGAACAGGGAATACTTAGGTTGAAATCATTTTGAGGAAAGCCAGTGAATTATCCTCTCCTAATCTATGGAAAAACCGGTAGACTTTATTGCAAGTTTGTGAGCAAATCAATTGGGCAGAGTTAAGAGTAGATTTTGAAACAGGAAACCAAAATTTGCATTGTGAGGAGGCAATATTTTATAGCTTAGTTTTGTCACCTGTAAAATTGGGTTGTAAGGATTAATTGAAGGTAATACAGGTAAAACACTTTAGAAGGTGTCTGCTCCATAGTAAAACATCAATAACAGTTACCTGGTTCTGTTACATGATTGGAGCTATGACTGTAGGTGAGAGTCCCAGTAACCCCCCCTGCCCCCGATAACAACAGCACCATATAATCTACTTGTGAAGATTAAGGAAGATAATTGTGAAAGAATTTGTAGGTGCAGCGCAATGGGGAAAAGTAATGTGGTATTAGTAGTGCCTTTTTTGTGCATGTCTGAGTTTGGTATTAGAAAAGAATATGCAGCTGAACTCTGACAGGTGCTGAGGCCTGGTTAGCTTCATTTCTGTAGAGGAGTTGAGGTAACTTATGCAGAAAAGTTAAAAATACAAGCTGAAGTGGCACCTTTATTATTGAAAACTTTTTTTTAAAGATTTTATTTATTTATTCATGAGAGACACAGAGAGAGAGAGAGGCAGAGACACAGGCAGAGGGAGAAGCAGACTCCATGCAGGGAGCCTGATGTGGGACTCGATCCTGGGTCTCCAGGATCACACCCTGGACTGAAGGCAGCGCTTAAACTGCTGAGCCACCGGGGCTGCCCTGTTGAAAACTTTCTTTGTTATTTTAGATGGTCATTAAATTATTTTTCTTTGGCACTGACCTTTGGCAGTTTTTAATACTTAATTGAAAAGCGTTCCAAAGTAGAGAGTTGACATATCTCTATGATTGAATTTGGAGAGATCAGAAGGAGAGGGAAACAAGGTGGGAGGGAGAAAGAGACTGTTAGGTCAGCAAGGAGTAAGATTGAGGATGCTGGAGGTGGGAGTTTTGGGGGAGCTATACCTAATCACTTAAGAGAAACAATTTTGGAAATTAAAAGGAGGGGATTGGGTGTTGCTTTAAAACTTGGGGAATTTCTGTCCACATTTGTCTCTTACTATCACTTGTGCAATATCAGCAGGTGGCTTGCATTTCCAACCAACCCGGCTTTCTCATTTCCCTAGTGATATTTTATGGTTTCCACACCTCAGTGTGTGTTTTTCTTAGCACACTCCTTGGTCTGATTAAGTACAGGAATGTCAAGGGTCACTTTACCATCATCTCTGTCTGACCTTGGTTTACTCTCGTCTCTGTCTGTCTCTCTGAAGTCCCTAACAAGAAGCAGAGCAGTGAAGATATTGGGCAGATGCTTAGCAGACCAGGAACGTCTAACATAATGGCTAACTCACTTTAAAGAACAACCACCACAAAATTCAAACTCAGCTTTTACCTTTTTGATTATAAAAGCTTAAAATATTCCATAGATATCCTTAATATGGTTCAGATGGCCATTATATACATTAATAACACCTTGCACCTTCCAATTATATTGACTCACACTCTTGCCTGAATTCACCAGACATTTTAATTCCTCCGTATTTTGCTCATATATACTGGAATGCTTTCTGTCATGGATATCACAACCAGCTGCTTATATTCAAAAGTAAACTCTATGATAGGGTTCTTTTGCTTTGTGTAGTTTTTTTTTTAAGATTTTATTTTTAATCTCTACACCCATCATGGGGCTTGAACCTGTAAACCTGAGATCAAGAGTCTTATGATCTACTGACCGAGCCACCCAGGCACTCCTGCTTTGTGCAGTTATTTTCATTTTTTAAATTAGACTTAGTTGCAAAAGGAGTAAATGATTTTCCATACAGATTTTCCATATTACCTTAAAAAAGTTCAATCTGGCAACTTTGCCCATGATTCTCTGTAGCAGTAGCCAGAACTGTGTGGTAGATGTTAACTTTGACAGGGTACAAACTCTCTCATTGGTCACGGTTGCCAGCACTTCCGTTTGCTTTTCTTTCCCCTGGCTAGATTGAGTCCCTAAAGTATCTCTGTGTCTCCTATAAGGTTTGGCCTTAGGACTGTGAAGTAGAAGCCAGATCCTCCCTCATTGCTTCCTGAGTTTGCTCAAGCTTCTGGGTGTCCCTTAGCAGATTGGTAGAGTAGCATTCATTTCTTTTTTAGATTTATACGTAGTTGCTTTGTAAATTTATCTCATCAACGCAAATGTTCATCTTTTATGAGAGAATCCGGTGCCTTCCCACTTTGTTTCCTACAATACCAAGTATAGTATTTTGCCAACATACATGTGTCTTTCAGCATCTATTCCTAGAGGTAGAATGAACTGGTTGAATGATAGTAAGAGCCTAGGAATGAGTTATTACCCTATCACTGGACTTTATGAGCTCTTCTACAGTCATGTAATTAAGAAGGCATTCACAGTTTGCTTTATAGCACTATCAAAGTTTCCAAAATGAATAAAATAGCTTCATCATTAATAATTTGGATTCCTCATCTTTGACCCAGAGTCATCCCACACTAGAGACTGCAAATATTATTTTAAGCAGTTTAATGGATTACTGGGAGAGTAACTAATGGATTAACAGGTCAAATAAATTAATGGGTAAATTGATGTGAACATGTGGTTGAACGACTTTCCAATTGTAATTGTAACTGTAAAAGGCAGACACCCTGAGGGGGAATTAAGCAGTAGCAACAAACACTATTATCATTAGAGTTTCCGGAAGCAAGCATAACAGACAGGATGTTTTCTAATGAAACTGTAAAACAATTATAATAGCTCTTTGGAGCTTTGGTGGTTTTTTTGTTTGTTTGTTTGTTTGGTTTGGGTTTTTTTTTTTTTTTTCTAGTGTATCCAAAGGCAGAAGCTGTGTTTGGAGTGTCAGCCAGTTCAAGTATTACAAATATTATAAATAACCATCTAGTAGAGGGGCAAAAGATGGACAGCAAAGTAGACAATTAAACATGTGCTACATAAATAGCCATAAATCCAATACCATCTGCCACATTTGTCCAATTTGACTGGTTGTCTTTATATACCTACCACATAAATCAGTTTAAAAGGGTTCCCTGAAGCAGTGTTCCCTATAATGACTGGGTAAAAGATCTTCATTCTTTTAAGACTATGGTTTTCATGTTTCCCATGACAAAAATAATATACTTTCCTTTTGGGGGTAAAGAATCCGTTAACTTTGCCATGTAATAAGCCAACTTTGAACTTAATGGCTTAAAATGCCAGCCAATTATTTAACTCAGACCTCTGCCAGACAGTTCTGGGCTGAGTTGAATCCACCTGATTTTAACTGGCCGGCCTCCTACTTCTGTGGTCAACTGACATGTCAGCTGGGGGCTGGCTGGTCCTCCATGGCTTCACTCATACATTTGGTGATTGGCTGGATCACATTATCTTTCTTTCCCCTGCAGGCTAGCCCGAGCTCATTCACATGGTGTTCATGGGGTTGTAAGAACAGTGAGAGAGGGCAAGCCCTTGTGTGCAAGCTCATATTAAATTCTCCCTCACAATTGCTATTAAACCATTGGCTAAAGCAAGTCACATGGTTAAGCCCAGAGTCAGGCTGGAAGCAGTCTACCCTATGACATGGATGTGGGGAGTGATGGATGAATGGAAGGCCATTATTCTGACCAGCTACTACAAGTAATTTTTCAGATTCAAATTGATTCACATTTATTGAATATGAATCACCTCTTATGTACCAAGCACATTTCTGGAGAATCTTAAATATATTTGGCCATTCTTTTCTTCTTTTTTTTTAAATAAGAATTTATATAATGAAGAAATTACCTTAAGGGTAAACTGAGGCAGAGGGAGGGACATACTGACTTGTGATATTGATGTAGTATTCGTTGTCAATGATTTACAAAATGTATGAATGGTAAGTCTTCTGAAATGTAAATGTATGTGAATATTACACAAATATGAGAATACTTGTCATTTTTATTTCCCTGTCATTCTCAATTTTCTCATCTTTAAAAACAATATGGCAGGAGTACCTTCCCTGTAGAGCTGCTGTGAAATTAAAAGCTTAACGTAGTGCCCAACACATAGTAAGCACCCTCTTGATGTTATCTGTGAGGGGCAATATGGAACTACAGTGATGCCTTGCTGCTGTTATTATTGTTAAATAGCAGTAATAAAGTCAGTTACAGTAACATTCTAAGAAGAGAGATTCTGATCCTGTAAAAGCCACATATCACATCTTTCAGATGTGAGACTCAATCTTTGCATAATTGTGTGTAAGTTTTCCCTGGCTCTCTTTTATTTATGTGCCATTTCATTTCACCATACCAGAGCTTGGATACTCATTATGTCTTTCTCAATACATCAAATTTCCAACTAATTTTGTTTTAAGAAGAAGAAGAGAGATAGAAAGTGGGTTGAATTTCAATTACTGTTTCCTCACTAAGCCCTCTGTGTAATTCCCAATGACTGTGATGAGACACGAAGTTCTGCTTCAGAGCTTTGGATAATAGGGGATGTGGAGAAGATGTTTCCTCAGAGAGTGGTGTGTCCATTCAGAGCATTACAGTTTCATTGTTAAATATAGTTTTAGGTATGCATTTCTTTCCCAGCCAAACCTAATATATAGCTGAAGAGCTCTGTCTACCACACAATACTTAAAGCTGTCTGTAAATCTTGTATTGGACAGGATATAATATACCATGACCTCATTTTAAAGGAAAAAATAAAACCATCACTCAAAATAAGAGTCAGCAAACTTTTTCTTTTTTTTCTTTTTTTTTTTTTTGCTGATAAAAAAAGAGCCAGAGATAGTAGCTTAGGCTTTGTCGTCTGTAAGGTCTCTGTTGTAACTGCTCTAATCTGCTTTTGTAGCAAAAGCAACCACCGACAGTAGGTAAATGAATGGGTGTAGCTATATTCCAATAAAATTTTATCTGGCAAAATAACAACCAGATTTGGCCTGTGACCATAGATAACCCAACCTCAACCTAGAAGGAAATGTAATCTCTCAAGCAATCAGAAAAAAGAACATGTATTTTCAAGAAAGTGTCAGATGTAGGTATAATTTTTATGGTGGTAAGAACTAAATCCAATACTGGTGTCCTTGCTTCCTTCTGGAGTGTGATGTCATCAATAAACATTTAAGATAACCAGAGAAGATTGTTTCCTTTATAATGAATGATTCCATTTGGGGGTGAGGGTCATCTCTATGTGTCTTTTAAATTTGTAGATGGATATTGATAATGGTGTATTTAACTGGACTTGTGAATTTCACAGAGCAGTAAATTTAAATAAGTGTTGGACCAATAGTTTCTTTTCTTTTTAGATTTATTTTATTTTATTTTATTTTATTTTATTTTATTTTATTTTATTTTATTTTATTAAAGATTTTATTTATTTATTCACACAAAGAGAGAGACAGACAGACAGAGACATAGGCAGAGAGAGAAGTAGGCTCCAATGCTGGGAGCCTGATGTGGGACTTGATCCTGGGACTCCAGGATCATGCCCTGGGCTGAAGGCAGGTGCTCAACTGCTGAGCCACCCAGGGGTCCCGATTTATTTGCTTTTAGAGAGAGAGTGTGAGACACCATGCAAGCAGGGGGAGAGGTAAAGGAAGGGGGGGAGAGAGAATCTCAAGCAGATTCCCCACTAAGCATGGAGCCTGATGCGGGGCTCCATCATGACCTGAGCCAAATTCAAGAGCCTGACACAACCAACTGAGCCACCCAGGTGCCCCAATACTTTTTTATTAAATAAGTCATTAACTCATTTAAACTCATATAGCCACTTTGCCATCATTTACTCTCAGACCTGTAGGAAAGGCGTTTGTTTTTCACACACAGAGAACACTGAAAGGGTATTCCTTTGAGTTAGAAAAATAGCATGGTGTGTAAAACATTGCCTATATTTTCTTCATTGCTTATAAATACTTTGTCATGGAACAATTTCAGTTCATAAACTTTTATTTCAGACTATTGAGTCAGAAGACTGCTGTTTCCACCTGTTTGTGAGTCAGAATAGGGCGACTTCTTAGGAGCTTTGTGGCTTTAATGTCAGTTGAATAACTTGGCACTGGATGCCCAAACTGTTTGCTCTAATAAGTCAGCTCCTCGCTTACTAACATGCACAAGAATTGTCCCCCTTTCAATTACAACTGCTAGTTGCTTTCTTGAGGATTCTGATTGGGTCATCATAAGAATCCTGTGAGCTAGGCATTCATTTTTCTAATTGAAACATGAGAAAACCAAGCTTCAGAGCAACTGTGGAATTTGTCTAACTTCATGAAACTAATTTGCCTAAGCCAGGGTTTGAACCCACATCTCTGAGGCCAGATGTGTTTCTTTGGCTATTCCTGCTCCATTCCCCCAGCGGCCACAGTGGTGATGCGCCCTTCATACTGTGAATCAGCTCAGAGCTGGACACGTTCTGTTGCTGACAAATTCTGCACTTTGGTATTCACCGTATCCTTATTCTAGAGTCCACTGCATTTGTTATCTGGACTTGCTCAGTGAGGAATATCAAGGTATCACTGAAAAGATGGCAGCAATAATCAGAACCTCAAGATGAGGTCATATAATGAAGTCACTCCTGACATCTCCTGAAGGTTTACGCTGTGCCGAGTACCATGCTAGTTGCTCTCATGCATTATGTCATTTATTTTTCATGACAAGTCAGAGGTAGATACAATTATTCCAACAGACAAGGAATCTGAAGTTAAGAGGTTAGGCATTTAATCCTTTGCTATTTACTTTTGTATTGTGCTTATTGTTTGGACTCTAGCTTAACGTTATTTGAAAAAACTATATTGTACACATAGTGTTTTGATGATAATCCTTAGAGTTTTTTGAACATGGATATGACTCTAATGATAGATTTAGAATAGTATTAGTGTTATAAGTCAGAAATAAACCAATTCTAGTAACTTCTTATGCATCTGAGTATTTATGCAGAGTATTTCTGTAAGTGATATTTCTAGATAATTAAAACTTTTTAAGTGCCAAAACTTCAAAAAAATTTGAAGTGTTTTAAAAAGCTCTTTCTAAAATAAGTTGCACATACCTATCTAAGGGAGCATTAATGAAGTAGGTAAACATCAGAATGATGACTTCAACTTCCAAGGGAAGTAAGGTATCATGCTTCTGACTTTTAATCGGTGTTTTTATTAGTATAACTTGGGCTTGGCATGGTTGGCTATTTGGGGTACAAATGACCCTATTAGCCTATATCCAGATTATTTTAAAAAATTGGTGATTTCATGTCAAATGTTAAAATATTCTCAAAATCATGAATCATGAATAAATATTAACTTTCAGAAGTCATGTCCCTATTTTTTTAAAAAATTTATACACACACACACACACACACACACACACACACACACACACACAAAGGGAAAGAATCTCAAGCAAACTCTGCTCTGAACACAGAGCCTGACATGGGGCTTGACACCCTGACAGTGACCTGAGCTGAAACCAAGAATTAGAAGCTTTACCGACTGAGCTACCTAGGTGCCCCCAAAGTCCTGCCTTTTATTTATTTATTTATTTTGTATTTTTTTATTGGAGCTTGATTTGCCAACATATAGCATAGCACCCAGTGCTCATCCCATCAAGTGCCCCCCTCAGTGCCCCTCATCCAGTCACCCCATCTCCCCACCCCCCGCCCACCTCCCCTTCCACCACCCCTTGTTCGTTTCCCAGAGTTAGGAGTCTCTAATGTTCTGTCATCCTCTCTGATATTTCCCACTCATTTTCCCTCCTTTCCCCTTTATTCCCTTCCACTATTTTTTATATTTCCCAAATGAATGAGACCATATAATGTCTGTCCTTCTCCGATTGACTTATTTCACTCAGCATAATACCCTCCAGTTCCATCCACGTCGAAGCAAATGGTGGGTATTTGTCATTTCTAATGGCTGAGGAGTATTCCATTGTATACATAGACCACATCTTCTTCTTCTTTTTTTTTAAGATTTTATTTACTTATGATAGAGAGAGAGAGAGGCAGAGGGAGAGGCAGGCTCCATGCCGGGAGCCCGACACGGGACTCGATCCGGGGACTCCAGGATCGCGCCCTGGGCCAAAGGCAGGCGCTAAACCACGGAGCCACCCAGGGATTCCCAGACCACATCTTCTTTATCCATTCATCTTTTGACGGACACCGAGGCTCCTTCCACAGTTTGGCTATTGTGGACATTGCTGCTATAAACATCGGGGTGCAGGCATCCCGGGATTTCACTGCATCTGTATCTCGGGGTAAATCCCCAGCAGTGCAATTGCTGGGTCGTAGGGCAGGTCTATTTTAACTCTTTGAGGAACCTCCACACAGTTTTCCAGAGTGGCTGCACCAGTTCACATTCCCACCAACAGTGTAAGAGGGTTCCCTTTTCTCCGCATCGTCTCCAACATTTGTGGTTTCCTGCCTTGTTAATTTTCCCCATTCTCACTGGTGTGAGGTGGTATCTCATTGTGGTTTTGATTTGTATTTCTCTCATGGCAAGTGATGTGGAGCATTTTCTCATGTGCATGTTGGCCATGTCTATGTCTTCTTTGGTGAAATTTCTGTTCATGTCTTTTGCCCATTTCATGATTGGATTGTTTGTTTCTTTGCTGTTGAGTTTATTTATTTTTTTAAAAAAAGATTTTATTTATTTATTCATTCATGAAAGACACAGAGAGAGAGAAGCAGAGACACAGGCAGAGGGAGGAGCAGGCTCCATGCAGGGAGCCTGATATGGGACTCAATCCCAGGACCCCAGGATCATGCCCTGAGCCAAAGGCAGATGCTCAACTGCTGAGCTGCCCAGGCATCCCTGCTGTTGAGTTTAATAAGTTCTTTATAAAACTTGGATACTAGCCCTTTATCTGATATGGCATTTGCAAATATCTTCTCCCATTCTGTAGGTTGTCTTTTAGTTTTGTTGACTGCTTCTTTTGCTGTGCAGAAGCTTTTTATCTTGATTAAGTGCTCTTTTAAAAAAGCCCACATGGAGAATAAGAGTTTGACATGATAGCTCCTCCCTTCATTTGTTTTCCCCATCTCATCCTTGGTCCCAGTTTTGTGCATGTCATTATAGATGATGGAGTGACCTGGTCTGACTCAGCATAGGCCTCTGAAAGAAAAGGAGAATCTCCCTCTTTTTCAACATCACTCCTTATATTGCTGTCATCACTCCAATATTGTTGTCTGTAGTCATTGGGCTCCTGATTTAGGCAAATTAATATATGTGTAAGCAAATGTACAATAATATCCCATAATACAAAAAGAGCTACATAAGAAATTCCAAGTGGGTCTCAGCAAATGTAAAAATTAAAGCTTTCTCTGCTGCTGGAAGATGTAAGGAAAACTTCTCCATCATTAAAATTTTCAAAAGGAAAAAAAGCTTCAGAGAGGTTTTCAAAGAAGACAAGAAGCTATTTTGACACTCCAGCCAGTCCTGTCCAGTAGAATTTTTTTCTACTGGAAAAACCATGCTAGAAGTGTTCTCTGGTGTTGGTTGAGCTTCTATAGCTGCAATCTGAGAGCCACAGGTAAGCTATGGCTACTGAATGGCCACTTCAAATGTAGTTAGTGTGGCTGACGAAGTGAATTTTAAATTTTATTTAGTTTTAATCAGTGGAGTTGAATTGCCAAAATAAATCAGGGGTGCATTTCTACTCCACAGTGAATAGCATAAGGATTTTAGTTTAGAATCTGTTGAATATCAGTTGAACTGTTAAGGTTAAAAGTTGGTTTTCATGGTGAGAGGTAGCATGGATAAGCGATTGCTATTCTCTCTCCTCAATGTTAATTGCTCAATAAGTGATAGCCTCTGTTATAGTTATTAGTGTTATTACTTAAATTAAAATTTATTCAAGATTTTTTTGAGCACCTACTACATGCCAGGCACTGTTTTTGGTGTTGGGGATGCAACAGAGAAGACATCAGATAACATCCCTGCCTTCATGGAGTTGCCATTCTAGTGAATTATTATTGAGTTAAATTCTACTTAGATGACTTCATGAGATGGCAGTTTGCTTGTGCTACCCTGAGATGTTCAGAAATCACATAGGTTCCATTTTCTTATTAGATCTATCTTTCCCAGTCCTGTGGGATGGGGAAGAGGAAGAATTTAAATACTTGCTTCTATCCAGCAATTTTGACGGAGTCCAATGGAATAATTAATTTTTTTTTTCTTTTTGGTTGGGGAGAGGCTAGGGAAAAAAAATACACAGAGTTGGAGTTTTACCTCTTTGCTCCTAAACTCTCACATGGTATAGGAGCCTCTGGACAAGTAGTTTATCTGTGAACTGAAGACAGTGGAGGGGAGGTAGGGAATCCTGGCAGTGCCCAGAATTATCTGTGTGCTGCTCCGGGCCCCAGCTGGCCTCTGCTACGGCACTGTCTCATGTCTGCCGGGTCGGTGTGTGCCCTGCCATGTGTGGTCAGATGATATCTGCAGGTGGTGGCACTTGTAGCCTGGGCTCTTTGTCAGCTTGGTCAGGGCCCAGCTGATTTTCCTGCTGCCTTGGCTCCACCTCTGCTTTCCCTGGCTGCACAAGCTCCCTGGGTTGGCTGTGACTCTGGCCAGGTGGACCCCCTTGCAGCTCTTTGCACAAGGCCACTTTGTTTTCCTTGCAGTCACTTCTCCGAGCTTAATCCTTATCCAGAACCTTGGCTAATCTGTACATCCCCTCTCAGAGTGTGTGGGGGTTTCAGGCTTCCTCCCAAACCAGAAGAACCAAGGCTAATTGAGGAGAGCTAAGCATGGGCTCTCTTTCTGCCTGCCCAGCCTGAGCTGCTTAGTTACTCTGGTGCAGCCTTTCTGTGAGGGGGGGATAGGGTGGGAGACTCTCTTCAATTATAGTCCTGGGTCAGCTAGGTCTATCCTTGGCTTTCCTGTCTATTTGTGTGATAAAAACTTTCTTCTCTGGGCAGAAAAGAAGAGAAGAGAGATCAGAGAGCAAATGTCTTAACCTCTCCCTTTTCTCCTCTTCCCATAATTCTCTGGAGTTGTTATTAGTTGTTAGTTTTAAATTCTCCCCCTTGGCTCAGCCCCAGCTTTTCTGTCAGTGTGTCTAAATAGTTACACCATCCTGGGAGGATTTTAGAAATGTGCCAGTCAGTATTTTGTGGTGGGGGTATCATAATAATTGAGAGACTCTATGAACATTTAGTCCAGGGATGTCAAACATCCTTCAAAGCATGGAACTCCTATCCAGCAACTCATACATATATCTTGTGCCTGTATGACCTTCAAGTGTCCTTGCAGAAATTCACATAAATGAGAACACTGTTAAAAATGATTGGAGCCTATATTATAACCCTCCCTTTTTTCTACACAAACACATATATGTAGGATGTTGAATTTTCTAAGAATGTAACAACCAAATAAATGGAAAGAATTTTACTTTATTTTGTTTGTAAATTTCTATTCATCACTGATAGCAGTGCCACTCCTGACATTTCAGTTGCCAATAAAGCAGACATATGCTAGTCAGAATTTGTAGCATCACATTCCTGATGATACTGCACATAGGTGTACACATCTGCCAACCTCATTATATCTTCCAGTAGAAATTTACCTGAACACTTTCAGACTAAAATACATATTTCATCTTTATCATTCACTTTCCTTTTGTTTATCACTTCTGCTAGTTGTAGAGAACTGCTAAGTTTTTTGAATTATATTTGTAGATAGGTTGTATTTTTCTATGAATTTCATTTCAGGCCATTTTATAAAATGTTAAAGATTATCTTTAGTTTGCCCTACTTCTTTTCCATGACCTGAGCTTCATGGCTGAATCATAATGTGGGGAAGAAAGTGATTAGCTTATAACATAGAGGTAAAGGGAGTGGTCTTCACTTAAGTTTTAAGATACCAAAGAACACAAAATAAATACAATCATAAAAGACGTGTAGGCACAGACAATGCTATAAAAGTAAAATGAGAAGCACAAGCAATTTCCAATTAATTTCTATTTAGTTTTCATTTTTGGTGATTTTCATGAATTCCAATTTAGGTTGTAGTAGAGCCATTCTGCTGCTACCTTTGGTATCATTATAGATTAACTTAACAAAATTATTTGGGTAAGCAATTTGGCTATATAATGCCGAGTTCACTACAGAGTGCATTCCTATTTATCTGGCAGTTCTTTCATGAAAACTTAAGTTAAGCCAAGCAAAAGGGAAGAAATAAGATATGTCCATCACAGTGTAAAATCATATAAATAAGCATAGGTGGAAATGTTAATAAATACAGGAAATTAGCAAAACAGGCATAAATAATTATATTTACTCCAGAAATATGTTTGTGACTATTTACTCATTTTTTTTTCATTGGCTCAATTAACATTTACTTAGTATATGCTAGTGAGAAGCATTATATTAGGTCCTGGGAATATTAGAAAAGGATAGGAGCAAAGAAGATAATAATATGCTAGAGGATGGGTTTTTAAAAATTCACATGGCATCATTAGCTCAGTAAAATGTAAGTGCAAAAAGCAATAACCTATGACCTCCTGATTTGAACTCTACTGCTAACCACCTGAGTGCTATGGGGTGAGTCCCTTCCCCCTTCTGAGGCTCAGTTTTTTCATCTGTACAGTGGGGAGTTCGACTTTCAGAATTCAGAGGGGTCACCTGGTTCACTGATTCTGCAAATGCCTTAAACAAACATTGGGCTCTTCCGTCTCCATCATATCATAAACTATTACATCCACCTCATCTCCAGTACTTCTTGTGTGTAGATGGGGAGATGCTCTTTCCCAAATATCAGTAGTTAATATGTCTTTCAATTCATAGCCTTTTACTTGTTCACATTTTAGCTTAGTAGTTACCGTATATTGCGTGTTGTAATAGATCATAAGAATTTCCCTTCCTCACCATGAAATTTAATGAGGCATTGAGATTGCATATGAACATCTTAAAACCTTAAAAGCAACAACTGGATGTATGCTGCTTTCATCACTGCCATAGCATTTTGCTCGTGGTTATTTTTGATGAGAGTATTTCCCAACTGAACAATATTATATTTGGGTTAAGCCAAGGAGACAGTTTATATGACTTTGCTAAACCTGAAGGGGATAAACAAACAACAGACAAACCTTTGGCACAACAGTTTAGCTAATGTGTGATTTTACACAAAGCAATTTTATCTTACAAGTTTTCCTTATGGGAAAAATTTAAACAAAAATCATAATTCAAGAAATCCGAAATACACGTCCAGTGCCTTTCAGTTCGATCCTCTAGATGGGCGAAATCTAAAGAATGAAAGCTTGCCTTTTTGCAAATGGGGAAATGTGGGTCTTTTGTTTCCAGAAATTTTGTTCAATTTTTTCCCCCATTTTACGAGCCATGCTTTTTCCAGAGCACTTCCACTCTTTTGTACTTCACACAGTAGCTACAACAGCTGTGTTAATTAAATAGATATGTCACAGCTCTGAGGCCGGTGCCTGCTGCCACATTGGCAGCCAGGAGCCTCCATGCATGGCAGTATGTTGCCGCAGACAAACAGAAAGGACAGGGCGGACCGCAATGAGGAAAATAATAAACTAAGAATAGAGACTTAGCGCTCATCTGTGTCCATATTAAATATACCATAAAATATTTATGGGATTAAATATGAGCACACTTTTCTCCCCGGCCTTGGAATATTTGAATATAATTCTAAGAACCATGGGTAAGATCACCTAGAGTGGTGACAAGCTGGTTTTAAGTGCTTAAACTATAAATTGTTTGGTTCCGAACACTGCGGTACAGTTCATTGACTCGGGAAATATTTATTGAATGTCTGTGTGTACCTGCCCTGTGTTGGGGCTAGAAATACAGAGGTGAATAAGGTGGGACTTGAAAATTACACAGAACATGTTCAATTCTCATAAACATTTCCCGTGTAGCAAAAAAGCTAAATATATTGTGTGCGTGTGTAGTTATTCAGTATTACTAGCCATATGCCCAACTCCTCTCTGTAAGATAAAGATCAGAGATCCAGAATATGAAAGTGATTTTAGATACATTGAAAAAAAAAATCACATCTCTGCAGTTCATTCTTGCCAGAGTTTTACTTTTTCCCAAAATTAGTCTTGGCTGTTTGTTGATTACTTTGGGATTAATGTCCAAATGGGTTTTGTGGTTTTAGTTAAAGAAATATTAATAGTAGTTAATGTTGTGTTGTTGAAATTTAATTTGTCTTCTTTGGATTCTGCTTGCATAATGCTATTTTTTGTTCTAATTGATTCATAAAGATCATTAAACAAGAGAATAAAAACAATTTGTAGTTAATTTCTGGGAGATTGCAGCGTGTGTGTTTTATGGTTCAAATAACAGATGTTATTTTGGAGAGGCTAAGCAGTACTGTAACTTCACTGGAAGTCAGCATGGTGATTCACATGGCAGCCCTCCCCTGTTATCTCCTGATAGCTGTGCAGTGAACTCCTGCCCCTTTGCCGAAAAGAGTAGAAAAGCAAACCTCAACAATTTTACCTCTCTGTGGGGGCTTTATGCTTCAGCTGGGCTAAAGAAACTAAAAGTAGCCTATCAAAACCTTATGACCTAAGAACGTTCGGAATACAACTGTGGTCATCTTTCCACTTTCAGAAATCTGATATTCATTCAGAAAATTAAAGGTTTGAAAACAAAATGCCTCTCATCCAAGAAAATTCTGATTTAACCACCCAGCTTTTAGTGCTATAGCTCTTACTAGCCTTCAGGAAGTTACTTGACTAAATTTTTGGGCAGTGAGTGGAATATATATTAGCACAGAATGCAGAAGAAATTATTGAGGAAAATAAGCCCTTAGCAATCTTCTATTTCTCTTGTACTACAACCTGAACAGTCTCCTTATCAACATTTGTTCTTTTATTCCCCTCCCCCATTTTTTTAAATACAACATTTCAAGTTAAGGACTCACACCAATGAAAACCTACAGAAGAGTCAACAGGATGGAAGTCTTTAACAGGAAAGTCGTTTAGTGGCTATGAAAGGGAGACCAGAAAAGAAGAAAGGCCTTAAGAAGGAGAAATGATGTGTGAAAAATGATGAACCCCAGAGGGGCAGATGGAATCTTTATCTTAAATACACCCTGCAAGAGGGGGTCAGAAAAAAGGAGAGGGTTCCTCTGATGTGAAGTTGTTATACTATTCACTTGCCTTGGGGCAACGTGAGAAATATATTCCATTTTTAAGACAAGAGACTTATATCCCTCCTGAGGGAATGTACCGCACAGCTAAAGGCCAGACTTTGAGAGAAAAATATATGGAAAGATTATTTAGGTCTGAATCCTTGTGGAAAATGGAAAAGAATTTCCAAATTTGACTCCACATACTTTGAAATGGGTAAATTGAAAGTAAGGTAATAGATTTGAGTTTTAGCCATGCAGCTGTCTTTTGCCCCCCTCTCTGAGCCCTTCTGCTCCCCAAACACCTACAGACACAAAGGTTTCAAACACATATGCACGTGCACACACAAATCCAAAACAAAATACAAATAACACCAACAAAAAAAACAAAGCTCTTGACTTCTCTCCTTTTACACAAAGTTTAAGAACTTTTGCTCGTTTTTCACCTACAGTAAACATTAGAGAACTTGAGAAATTTTCTTGATTTTGGAATGAGCTTGAGTTGCTAGATGCTAGATCTCATACTGTTCCATGAGAAGCCCTTAACTAAGGCATTTTATTTTTTTTTAAGATTTTATTTATTTATTTATTCATGAGAGACACACACACACACAGAGAGAGAGATAGAAGCAGAGACACAGGCAGAGGGAGAAGCAGGCTCCATACAGGGAGCCTGATGTGGGACTGGATCCCGGGTCTCCAGGATCACACCTTGGGCTGCAGGCGGCGCTAAACCGCTGCACCACCAGGGCTGCCCAACTAAGGTATTTTAAACATAATTCCAATCTCTGGATCTCGGAGTACCTCAGGTCATGATGGTATCCTCCATGGTTACCATGTATTATTTGTATTATACTATATATTTTAATACTATGATTAACACAATTCTACTTGTTTACCATTAAGAATGACTGAATGTAAAGTCAAAGCCCTTCTTTGAGCTAGGGAGGTATGAGTAGTTATGGGCATTGAAACCCTGGAATGGATCTCTCTTTCAATAAAGGTAAAAAAAAAAAAAATTAAAAAAAAAAAGCAAGGTTGCTGATCCATTTTTTTTCTGTGTACCATGTTTTTTAAATTATAAAATATTTCATTTTTTTATAAAATATTTCACATGTACTAGGACATATGAAGAAACATATATCTTCCTTTTTACCAGACTTAAGGAATGTTAATTGAGAAGATGTAAATATTCCATGTGTAGTGCAAGATTTGTTCAATCTCATTTCCTTCCTTTGTTCTGCAGGTAGGTAATCCTAGCCCTGACCTTGGTAAATGTACTTCTAGATCATGTATTCATGTGTTTGTCCTTTGGTAACGTATGCTTATTTCCTTAAACATACAAAACAAAATACATAGTTTTGGTCTTTCTGTTAGGACATTTTACTTTAATATTATCACATTATGTTTTCCTTTTACAGATTGATTTTTTAAAATCTGGTATTTTGTACTTAATAATACCAAATTATTTTAGGGGTACCTGGGTGGTTCAGTCGATTGAGCTTCCAACTCTTGGCCTTGGCTCAGGTCGTGGTCTGGGTCATGGGATCAAGCCCTGTGTTGGGTTCTGTGCTCAGCATGGAGTCTGCTAGAGGTTCTCTCTCTTTCTCTTTCCCTTCTTCTCTGCCCCTCCCCAGCACTCGGTTTTCTTTCTCTCTCAATAAATAACATCTTTAAAAAATATATCAAATTATTTTTAGATGCACATATTGTTAATCCATGTAACTGTCATGTAATAGTCAAAATTTTAAACAGTCTGTGCAGCATAAGTGCCAGCCCAGCAGAATGGGATACTGAATTGTAGGTGTGGATGCCAGCCATCAACAGTTGTCAAAGCTGTATCAGGTGTGCCAGCTAAGCAAGACTCCTGTGTTCTAGAGTTCTTCTTAGATACATATTCTAAAGTAGGAATGTGTCACAGGGAGATACTCAACTACTCAATTAGAACTGGCTCTCTAACAATGTAGTATCAATGTACTCCTTCTACTAATACATTAGAGTTTCTACTACACTACAACCTCACGAATTCTTGTTATTGCAATATATTTTAACATTTACATGCTGTGCATTTGAAGTATAATTTCTCCTTGATGCTTAATAGATATATTTTTTGATTATCAGTGAGGGGGAACATCGTTTCATATGCTTACTAAAGATTTCATATGCCATCTGTGAATGACTTACTTGCTCGTTTTCTATTTAGGCAGTAGTTAATTTTATCGTCTTGAATACTAGTTCTTTATGAATTATATGCAAAGCAAATATAACTGCCTTGCCTATGGTTTGATTTTCAACTTAATATGTTGCTTATTGTTATATTTGTTTTGCATATCAAAATAGTTGATTTTTTGTATTTTGTTTTAAAAAATCATATTTAATCTAACATCATAAATGTTCTCAGTTATACTTTAAAATTTTGAAGTTTTGTTTTTTAATTATTTTTAACTCATGTGGTATTTTAAAATATATCAAAGAGGTATCTGATTTGCTATCTTTTTAAAACATAAGTGAAATTTAAATACATACATAGGTCTTTTCTGTCCCCTCTATTTATTTCCATTATATCTAATTTGTCTAGCTCTGTATCAGTACCACCATGTATTATTATATTGCCTCCATGTTACATTTTTTGTTCTTTTTTGTTTCCTCTCCCTATTAACTCTTCTTCAAAATGTTCTTTTTCTTGGCACTCAACTCTATCATAGGAATTTCAAATTAATTTGACAAGCATCCAAGAAATCCCTGATAGGATTTTGGTTTGGAACTACACTTAATTATAGAATAAGATGTATTGACATCTTTAAATATCAAATCCTTTAATCTATAATTTTGTTAAACTGATTTCTAAGTACATCGAGGCTCTTCTTGCTATTGTGAATATGCTTATTTTAAAAGTTGCATTTTCTAATTGGCAGTTTCTACTGTATAAGAATGTTCTTGTTTGTATGCTGGTCTGTAACCAGCGGTTTTGATAAATTATCTTATTTCCTATTATCTGCAGATGTTCTTGAATTTGTAAATTGACAGTTCTTAGGGACTAAACGTTTGTGTTCCCCAAAACTCATGTTGAAATCTTACTCCCCAATGGGAGGATTTTAGGTTGTAGGGCCTTTGGGAGGCAATTAGGTTATGAGGGATGGAGCACTATGAATGGGATTAGTGCCCTTATAAAAAGGACTCAAAAGCTATCTTACATTCTGATTTTGTTATTTATTCTTGTGTTTTATTAATTTCTGCTTATTTTTTTCCTTTTACTTACTTTCTTTGGTTTTATACTTATTTTTCCAGCAATTTCTGAGTTGAAGAATCGTCTCATTGAATTTTTAGTGTTTCTTATTTCTTTTATATACATTTAAAGCTGTAAATTTGCCTCTGCACAGCCTGTAAATTATTGTATATGGTAGTTTCATTCTTACTCAGGTGAAGCTTCATTGTGATTCATTGTTGGGTTTATAGAACTTAACTGTATCTTAAAATGCTTAAACATAAGGATTTTTTTTGCTCTTTTTGTTATTTATTGCCAACAACAACATTTCTAATTTAATTGAATTGAATACTAAATTTATTGCTTTGTATGCCCTTGAAATATGGATATTTTGGAGAACTTTGCAGCCTATTCAGCATAAATTTCTAAAATATTGTGTATGTAAAATGTAGATTTTCTAAAGATTGGATTAATGTTTTACATACATGCATTATATTTTTTTAGTTGAATTGTTAGAATCCCCCTTATTCTTTGAGTTGTAATAAATGCATAGATATTCTAAATCATTTTAATCTTAATAGTGAATGATTCCTTTTATCACTATGTAATGATTTTCTTATCTTAGTATTTTTAGCCTTGTGATATTTTTTGTTATTGTTTTTCAACATCAGGATACTTAAACATTCTTTTGATCTTTATGTGTGCCTTGATTCTAGAGGTTTTACTTTTTTTTCAAACTGTTATAGTGGTTTTTTTCTTAGTTGCTTGCAGTTTGAGGATGTTTTTCAGGGCGGCTGTGTGTCCCAGCAGGGAACCTGCTGCTCCCTCTGCCTCTGCCGCTTGCCCTGCTTGTACTCTCTCTCTCTCTCTCTCTGTCAAATAAATAAATAAAATCTTTTAAAAAGAGAGAGAATGTTTTTCAGTCTTCACTTTCAGCTTTTCAAGAATTATAAACATTCTAGTAGGTGCGCATAGATTATTTTAACTCATTGGATACTCATTCTCCCTGTGGTTATCCTCAGTTGACTCCAACTTATAGGGTTCATCTTCTTCTGATTTGTGACTTTTGTTGGGTATTTTTAGCGTATTATGGACTCGGGTACCCCAGGAATTTGAATTACAGAAAAGAACTTAAATTTGTTGTAGTGGGATCTTACACCACTAAAGCTGCAACCTTCTATGTGTGTGACACAATTATGGTGTTCATGGTTTGCATGGAAGATTTTTTTTCTCACCAATGAGACTTCTGACTGAAACTAACTGCATTTAAAAACCGTTTTTATAATGCTCGTTTTTGTGTTCTGGAAGTCATTTGAAGGTTTAGGCCTTAATGGGCCTAAGGTCATAGGTCTGTTTCTTGCCTTTTATCCGAAGGAGTTTTATCTAGTTTGATGTCCTTGATGTTTCTACAGTCTTTTTGGGATGACCACTCTGACTTTACAGTTCTTCTTGACTTCTATCTTCCAGAGGGTTTCTCTTGTTATTCTCCTCAGAAATTCAACTAGTTTGCACATGGGTATGTAAATTAGGTTGAAGTCCTAACAGTCCTACAAAAACTCTAGATTCCTACAAGTTCCTAAAAACTTGATTGACATTGATTCTTAAAACAATATTTATACATAATGACCACAGGCTGGATACACTGCTAGGAACTTCCATATGTCTGATTCTGTTGTGTTGTAAAGGTCATCTGTGAGTATTACCCTGACCCTGCAAGGAAGAGATCTTGGATACAGCTTGTGCATAATAACCTAGAATCCTAACTATCCCAAAAGGGATGGAATTTTGGCTAGTTAAACTAAAATGTACAGAGCACTTTCCTGGATTGCATCAGGTTTCTTTATATCTTCCTTTTCTGTTACATTGATTAATAGCCTCAAATTTATTCAGAATGATATATTAGAGTCAGAAGTCCTTTATATGTTCATTGAATGTTCATTTCCTGGTGTGAAATTTGAGATGGCTTGCATTACACTTTATGTAGCATGCATAAATACCCTCAAAAGCCTTTTCTGCCCTATACTTTTATATAAAAGTGATCTGTTTCCTGCAGTAGAAGATTCTACTAGTTCAGGACAGTAGTAAAGGCATCTTCTCATCATTCACAGCTCACAAGCCATGAACGTTATGCTATAAGGTACTTCCAGTTAAGTAATCAAAGCTTACAGGGGTGCATCTCCTTAAATGTATTTAAGGTCAGTAGTTGATGATATTGAATGGTCAGACATAGGCAAAGAAGAAAGAAACATGGGCATTTCCTGGACTGTAGTGTGCAAATTGAGGACCAGTAAAATGGCATAATGAAGATGATAGCTGGTACTCAGGATTCCCAGTACAATTTAGACTGGCTTTAGCACAAAGGACTTGTTAGCTCCTGTAGTTAAGCTCTCTAAGAGGTAGATTGGACTTTGATCAGGGTGATGTGCCTCTCCCACTCCATCTCTTGTGTCTGTTGGGTGAACTTTAATTTTAGGGATATTCTCCCAAGTAGCAAAGATGGCCCTGGACACCTCCAGTATTACTACTACTTTTTATAGCCTTTGATACAAGAAAAACAGAGACAAGAAAAGAACGATCCCCCCTTTTTTCCCAGCAGCACATTAATCCAAGAAAACCCTTTGACTAGCTCTGCCCTGCTTGAATCTTCAGCTTACTCCTGAGATCTATGTATAAGAGAACGAGGCTATGTTGTCCAGAGTCACATACCCAGTTTGGTGGCAGTGGCTTCAAACACTAGAATGACAGAGGAACAATTTATACAAGAAAAAAGATTCTATTTCCTGAAGAGAGGATGCCGAGAAGTCAAAACGACAGATACTAACTACAAAATTTTTACTTTTACATGGGTACAATGACAGAAAGGTTCTGATAGTTTCATGAATTTAAAGTACCTGGTACTATACTTATTTCTGAAACATAAGTTTTAGATTGGCCTCATCTAATCTCTTTTCTTCTCTTCTCTTTTCTTTTCTTTACTTTACTTTTCTTATTTTTAAGTATATAATGCTGCCAAAATAAGCACTGGCTCCATCTAATCTCAATACAAAGTAATACAAGTATTTCATGGACCTTACTAATGGGAGGGTGGCAGGGGGACGGATAGAGATACAAGTCTAACAATACCATAGGCACTATCCAGATACCTGTGTGTACTCAATTATAGACCACAGCTATTTTGGCTAATTTCTCTCTCTCTCTCTCTCTCTCTCTCTCTCTCTCTGTCTGTCTCAGATTTCATTTATTCACGAGAGACACAGGGAGAGAGGCAGAGACATAGGTAGAGGGAGAAGCAGGCTCCCTGTGGGGAGCATGATGTGGGACTCCATCTCCAGACTCAGGGATCACAACCTGAGCCCAAGGCAGATGCTCAACCACTGAGCCACCCAGGCATCCCTCTTTCTCTTAATTAAAGAGAAAAGTCCCCTTCCCCTCCCAGTTTTTATTATCTGTTTTTGGAGGGTTTTTTTAACCCCATGGAAATCCTAAATTTTCCCTTAAGAACTTCAACTTACCCCTGACTTTAAAACAATTTCATTGTTTGTTTTTAACCGGTAAATGCAAGTTACGCTCCTGAATTTTATTAGAACTAAAAACTTTTCCATGAAAGGCAATGTCAAGAGAGTAAGACAAGCCACAGAATGGAATAAAATATTTGCAAAGGTATATCTGATAAAGGACTATTATTGAAAATATACAAAGAACACTTATAACTCAACAATAAGAAAATTAATTCCATTAAAAATGGACTAAGAGCTTAGCAGGCACCTTACTGAAGAAAATATCTACAGATAGCAAATAAGCACATTGGAAAAAGTGGTATATATCTTGTGTTAGGAAATGCAAATTAATACAGTGACATGCTACTAGACATGAATTAAAATGGTGAAAATCCAAAATACTGAGAACACTAAATGTTGGTGAGGATGTGGTATAAGGGAAACTCTCACTCATTGCTGGTGGGAATGTAAAATTCTATTCTTATAAACTCTAGAGTCTATGTATGTATTTGTTGAAAACCTTTAAAAGACTTTTTTTTCAGGATCCCTGGGTGGCTCAGCAGTTTAGCACCTGCCTTTGGCCCAGGGTGTGAGGAGTCCCGGGATCGAGTACCGCTTCAGGCTCCTGGCATGGAGCCTGCTTCTCCCTCTGACTGTGTCTCGTCCCTCCACCGCCCAATGTCTATCATGATTAACTAAATAAAATCTTAAAAAACAAATTTTTTTCCAGCAGGGAGTGTTTCAGTTATATGTAATTTATACATTGAAGTTGATAAACCTGATTTTGAAATGAGTAGAATTTAGAACAGTGACTCTCCCCAAACATGGACTTGAGCCGTTAAAAAAAAAAAGAATGTTTATAAACATTTTCTGAAATTTCAGTCAGTAACAACTTATTTAATGTTTTGTCTAACATTTAGAAATTTGTGGGAATGAGGAGGGAGAGAGACAAAGGAAGGGCTAAATCATGTTAGGTAGATGACAGTTTTTCTACTAACACTGCTAAAAACAAATAAAGGCAAACCTTAATGTGTTTCTAACAAAAATACATAATATAAAACCAGCTGTGGTTTTTATTTTTAAAGAACACATATGCCAAGCCTTAGAACTTTTTAGCAGTGGCCATGTTTCAAGAATGTGAAGACATTCCATCAAGAATTCCTATTTATTCAAAGGAACAAATAAATGTCTTTCTTAAGAGGTTTTGATAGGTCCTCAAACCACTCAGCAGAAGGGTACTATGGATATTTTTACCTTCCTTCTGAACTGTCTCCCCTCCCTCAGCAGGAACAAAATGGGAGTGGTAAGAGAGATTTCTTTTACACATTGATGTTGGCAAGCACCTCGGTGATAGACTGCAGGCCTGACCTCCTCGAAGTAAGCTGAAAGATTAGCTATTAGCCTGGTATTTCAGTTTTCTACCCAAATTGTTTGTTCTTCTACTCCTGTTGTTCTGAGAAGAAATCAACTTCCATCAGTATGCCTGACTTGAGAAACATTGATAAATATTGTCCTATCTCATTTGTTGTAAATGGAAATCATGTGGACAATACTTTTTTGTATCTCAAATTCTCTTGTACTATTTTTCATCCCAGGAGTGTGTTTATTGGATCCTATTACTACTGTCTATACATGGGGTTCACAGACTGGTGAATTTAGGGAAGGAGTCTCAGTTTAATATAGGGCCTCTGAGGTTGAAATTTAAAATCTGTTTTATGCAGTGATTCTCAACATTTATTGGCCACCCTCTCTTGACTGTGATTGTGGTAGGGTGCAGTGGAGATGGCCCAGTTCCCACCTTCACCTTGGTTCCTGTCTGCTTTAGGAAATCAGCAAGGTAATTTGTAGCTCACTGTGAAACATATAACCTTGTCCTCCTGAAGTGTTCACACATTGTCTCCCCGCCAGTGCTTAGAGCAGTACCTGACACAAAGCAGATGCTCATGAAACCAGCAGATGACAATCATGCAACCACACACCGGGCATTGTTCAGACTAAGATGCTGTTTAGAGTTAATTCAGTAGGTCTAGAGTGCTTGTGTGTTCTTTTAGGGATTAAAAATTATTGTTTTTACATATAAAGTCTACTACAAAAAAAAACCAGAATCGTTTTAAAAATAAGCAGAAAGTTAATATTTGGGCATATTTTCTTTTTTCTTTTTTTTTTTTTTAAGATTTATTTATTTATGATAGAGAGAGAGAGAGAGAGGCAGAGACACAGGAGGAGGGAGAAGCAGGCCCATGCCAGAAGCCTGACGTGGGACTCGATCCCGGGACTCCAGGATCACGCCCTGGGCCAAAGGCAGACGCTAAACTGCTGAGTCACCCAGGGATCCCCTGAGCATATTTTCTATCAGCTCTTTGAGTGCTACATATATATTTGCATGTTTGTAAGTATACATGTATGCATATATGAAGAATCTATACACATAAATATATATAATATGGGCAGCCTGGGTGGCTCGATGGTTTAGTGCTACCTTCAGCCCAGGGCCTGATCCTGGAGACGCAGGATTAAGTCCCACGTCAGGCTTCCTGCATGGAGCCTGCTTCTCCCTCTGCCTGTGTCTCTGCCTCTCTCTCTGTGTGTCTCTCATGAATAGATAAACAAAATCTTTTTTAAAAAATAATAAATGAATATATATATAATATATATGCATTGGATACCAGATTATACTGTATGTGAAATATATATGTAAATTGAGTGTGCCTTCTGCATTTTTGTTTTGCATACTGGCTCCATAATTTATCAATTTATGATCAGACAAGTAACTTAATCACTTAATGCTTTGTTTTCATCCATAATATGGGATCAATAGGAATATTTGTCTCATAGTTGTTGGGAAGGTCAATTGAGTCTATATATAAAATGCTTGGAAAAGACCTGGTACCTGGTTAATGTTATATAAGTTTGTTATGATTGTGCTGATGATGGCTTTACAGCAGTAAAAGATCTTTGTGCATAAACTTGCTGTGCAGGTATCCTTTGAACTGATATAATGAAATTTATTCAGTTTTTGGACGTCCAATCATTTCTGATTCTTCTGTATCACATATAATGCTATAATGGTCATAATTGATGTAATTCCTCACAGTCTTTGCTTCTCTTTTATAACTATGTGAATTGTTCTAAGGATTAAAGACTATAATGTAAGAAAAACAAAAAGATGCTATTGAAATGAAGTTTATTAGAACAATTACAGAGTATTTAATTTAGGAAAGAAAACAAAACAGATATGAGATATATAGTCAGACCACCTTGTCAGGGGAAGTTCAGCATTATCAGTGGACCTGAGACCAAGGGCAAGTGACTATAGCCCTGAAATTACAAAATGAAGTCTACTAGTCAAATGAAGAGATGATCTTGATTCTTGTTTCTACTTTAGTCAAGTATATAGTAGCATTGGTATACATTTTGGTCAATTCCATAGATACTTTGTATATTATGACACAAATAGTAGCTGAATGTTTTCTTTGATACAAGTACTAGCCTCATTAATATGTCCAAAATTTATTTCTAGAAGCAGAAAATGAAGACAAAGATTCTTCCTTGAAGGGACTTATAATCCATTAAAATATGATCTGTACTAGAATAAAGGTATTGACTAAGCAAAATTTTATGAGGTAAGGGAGTAAGGAACCACTCCTTGCCTGGTAGGGCATAGAGATGGAAGGATATACAGATAAAACCCACGGAAAAGACTCAGGAAAATTAACCTCTGTTTTCACTGATGGGATCCATACACATAGGACCAAATAGTTGGTAGAGGGTATGGTTTGGAAGCAGTTTTGGGCTACCTTCTGGCCATGAAACTTCCCTGAGAAATGAGTTTGATCTCTGAGCCAGATCATATATGGCAGCATAGGGTAGATTTTGCTGTGATGACAAACTCCAAATCTCAGTGGAGCCTATAAAAATTTTCTTTATCACACAAAGTCTTCCTCCACATGGAGCTTCAGGAATCCAAGCTTTCTGTCTTATGATGCCACCATTTCAAGACATTGTAGCAGTAGGGAAGAGAGACGATGAAGGTCACATGTGATGTTTTTAAATTCAGAGCTCTGTGTTATGACATTTTTCACAACCATCTTATAGGCCAGAATGAAGTAACTTGCCCCAGCCTAATATCAGGAGCCCTGAGAACATTTTTTTTTCTGTCTGTCCCCTAATAGAATTTAGTGAAAAGCATCATATTGTCACTTCACTTCATGACATATAGATTCCCATTAAACTGTCCTGCTTCTGTTCACTCTCAGCATTTTGAGATGTAAGAGATGAGACAACTGAAAAGTTTAAGTCGTTTAAGTAGAAGTTTTATGATAGTATCTGTAAAAATCAACTATTGAGTAGTATTTTTAGAGTTTTATAAAATATAATTTTATCATTATAATCCTTCAGTGATAGAGAAATTCTGACTATTTGATTATTTTACATTTTAATTCTTCACTCCTGTTCTTTTTGGCAGCTTTGCCTATTCAGCCAATGGGAATTCCATTCATCACCGAGGTCAAAATCTTGGAGTCTAACCTCGATTCCTTTGTTTTCTCATACCCTATCTCAAATCCCTAAGCAAACTCTGGCCCTACTTTCATAATATGCTCATCATCAAACTACTTCTCAGTGCCTCTACTGCTGCCAATTAGTCCAGACCACCAGGTCTCCTGCATTCCTGAAATAGTCTCCTATCTCTCTGCTCCACCTTTGCCTCACTGTTTCCATCTTTGTATCAGTTCTCTATTACTGTGTATAAAATTACCCTGAAGCTCAGTGTTATAAAACAACACCCTGTTTCTGTGGGTCAGGAATTCCAGTGTACTTTATCTGGTGGCTCTGCCACAGTGTCTCTCAATCAGGTCATGGTTAAGATGTCAACCAGGATTATAAGTCTTACTTGGGGTTGGAGGATTGGCTTCCAAGGCAGACTCACTTGAATTGTTGGCAAGTTAGTGTAAGCTGGCTGAGAAAGTTCCTGCTACGTGAGTCTCTCTGATGGGCCATGTGTTGTCCTCATAACATATGGTGGAACACATGATTCAAGAGAGGAAAAAATGGAAATCACAATGTCTTTTATAAGCTGGCCTTGGAACTCACACATTGTGCTCTCCACAATGTCTTTTTGTTTACATGAGTCAGGCAGGCCACTACGTTCCTAGTTGAACTAGACAAGACCATTAATACTTGAGGCAAGAAACATTGGCACTATCATGGCTATAGGCCACTATCCTCCCTGTGGTCTGTTCTCTTCCTAGCAGTGACAGTTTTTTAAAAAAAATGTAAATCAGATTGTATCATTTGTCTATTAAAAACTGTCCAATGGTTTCCCATTTCATTCAGCATTAAAATCAAGGTTCTAGAAGGTCCCATATCATGTAGCCCATTACCATCTTTCTGACTTCCCCTCTCTTTTCCTTTTCCCCATTTACACTAGACACTCCAGCTTCCTCACAGTTTGTAGAACAGGAAAATGGTAATCCCACCTCAGGGCTTTTGTACTCCCCGTATCCTTTACCTGAAACCGTCTTCCTCCAGACATCCAAAGGATTCATTATTAGACTACCTGACAAACTAGTCTTCCTTTAGTATGCTCTCTCCCTTTACGCTGCTTTGTTTGCATTCATAATACTGATATTTCAATTTGTCAACCTCTTCGAAGTCAAGCAAATCTTATAAATGTAGACATTTTATCTGTTCTGTGCTTGCCCTGTCTCAATACTTGTGAATATGCATGGTATACTATAGTTGGAACCATAAGAAATTGCCATGTGATTCATCCTTCATTCATATAAGCAGATAAAATCTTGACTGTAGGCTTTCAAATAAGGAAAACCACATATTTTGTATTGATGTTGTTAACAAACTTAAAAAAAAATACCTTTTGGGATCCCTGGGTGGCGCAGCGGTTTGGCACCTGCCTTTGGCCCAGGGCGCGATCCTGGAGACCCGGGATCGAATCCCACGTCGGGCTCCTGGTGCATGGAGCCTGCTTCTCCCTCTGCCTATGTCTCTGCCTCTCTCTCTCTGTGACTGTCATAAATGAATAAAAAAATAAAATAAATTTCCTCTTTAAAAAAAAAAATACCTTTTGACATTCTCTTCTGGCTTCCAGTTAGGAAACACTATAATATATGTTGCACAAGACTTTGGAAATGTCATAGTTGAAGGTAAATTTGATTCTCTGTATGTCCTGTCACTTAAAAAATAGAAACAAAGTTAATATTGTTCATTGATATACAGGAAAACAACTGACTTTTGTATATTAATTTTGTTATATAAGGAGTGCACTTGTTGTGATGAGCACCAGGTGTTGTATGGAAGTGTTGAATCACTAAATCGTACACCAGAATCATACTACACTGTGAGTTAACTAACTAGAATTTAAATAAAAACTTTTTTAAAAAGTTCAACATCACTAATTTCCAGGAGAATGCAAATCAAAGCCACAGTGAGGTATCACTTTACACCTGTCAGGATGGCTAAAATAAAAAAGACAAGTATTGGCAAGGATGTGGAGAAAAAGGAATCCTTGTGCACCGTTGGTGGGAATGTAAACTGGTGCATCCACTGTGGAAAAGAGTGTGGAAGTTCCTCAAAAAATTAAAGATAGAAATGCCATATGATCCAGATAATTTCACTACTGGGTATTTCTACTCCTGAGTATTTACCCCCAACAACCCCCAGAAATGAAAACATTAATTTGAAAAGGTCTCTGCACCCTCCTGTTGACTGCAGCATTATTTACAATAGACAATGTATGAAAGCAGCCCAAGTGTCCATCAATAGATAAATGGATAAAGATGTGGTGTATTATGTATATATATATATGTACATACAATGGAATACGACATAGCCATAAAAAGTATGAGATCTTGCCATTTGCAACAGTATACACTAAGTGAAATAAGTCAGAAAGATGAATACCATATGATTTCACTTATGTGGAATTTATAGAAACAAATGAGCAAACAAAAAGCAGAATCAAACCTATAAATACAGAGAACAAACTAATATTTGATGGAGGGGAAAGAGTGGGGGGTATGACAAAATGGGTGAAGGGGAATGGAGGTTATAAACTTCCAGTTATGGAATGAATAGGGCACAACATAGGGGATATAGTCAGTGACATTGTAAGAGTGTTGCATGATGACAGATAGTAGCTGCACTGATGGTGAGCATATAGTATGTAATGTATAAAGTTGTTGAATCATTACATTGTATACCTGAAACATCATGTGTCAACTAAAATAAAAAGAAAAAAACTTAAACTCACTATACCATTTATATTGCCCCCCCAAAGAGAAATCCTTATGTATAAACATAACCATACATATAAGATCAATATGAGGAAAGCTGCAAAACTGAATAAATCCAGGAAGAACTAAATGGAGAGAGATCCTGTGTTCACAGATAGAAAGACTCAATACTGTCAAGATGTCCGTTCTTGCCAAGGATTTAATGCAATCCTAATCAATATCCCAGTAAGTTATTTTGTGGATATTGACACACTGATTCTAAAGTGTATATGGAGAGCAAACCTTAAGGTAAACCATATACTTGGGGTGATTATGATGTGTAATTAGAGCAGTTGTAACCATTGTACCACTGTGGGCAGGAATGCTGATGGTAGGAGAAGCTGTGCAAGTATGGTGACAGGAGGTGTACATCTCTCTCAATTTTTCTGTGGACTTAAAACTACTCTTCCAAAAAAAATTAAAAAGGCAACTAATCATAAAAAATGGAATCAGGGTTTGATTACTTCTGGTTTAATCAAAGCCTGTTATAAAAGGTCTTATATCTTAATCTTAGATAATTAAAAAAATAATGAGTACTGAACATGGATTTTTACTCTTATCTATGTTCCTCTAGTTGAGACCGCTCTTACTCCAGAGGCAGGCATTACACCTTGGAGTTGTGTATTGTGTTTTGCTGTTTGATGTATATAATAATGGATAAATTCATTAAATAGACCTTTTTCTCAACAGAACCAAATATTTTTATGTCGTGGAACTCCTGATGTGGAAGAAGAAGGCCACTGAGTTAATAACCTCCAATGTAATACCTAGTAATAATTTATGGTATTTAAATTCATATTTTGATGTTCTGTGTCTTCCAAGTAAGAATGAGGAGCATGGTTATTGCGGGGAATCCTGAAAGGAACTATGAATTTCAGCCCTGCATTTGACTTAAACTTGAAACTTTTAGCATCTGTACAGCTCAAAAGATACAACATAAATGCAGTGATACTTAAGAAATCTGCAATAAAGCAAAAGAGCATGGGACCTGAATCTTCTGATTACTACACATAGGAAGACGAAGGAAAATAAAACATTTGTCCCTTTGGTCTTATCCATGTCAGTCGAAGTCACTGAGGGGTACCTGATGAATAAGGGATGCCATTCTAAATGTGGGGTTCAATGCTAGTTGCCAGAATTGCAGTGGTATTTTTCTGAAAGAAGTGCATGCATTTGTTAGAAAATAAATACATTGGGAAGAAAATTTTAAAAATTTCTGATAAGTTCTGGTTTGGTAAACATAAAGTGTCTCCTGCACAATAAATGGGTTAAGACTTGAAGATGCTTAATCTTCATTTTGGAATCTAACACTTCAATCTCTGTGATGCTCTATGTGTTGTGTGTTTGTGGTACAGAATGGTCTGGAATTGAGGTTAGACGATTCCTGTTCAATCCCATGACATACCCAGGTGTTAGCTTTGGGTGCATGATGGAACTAGAGCAATTATACCATGCTGACCATTGTCTGCCAAAGTCACAAGGTTTTCATGGATTTGTTAAACTAAGAAAAAATATATAAGTCCTAAACAGAACTTTTGGCTTATAAACTCACACAGAAATTTGCATTTGAAACTCCTGTAATATGTAGTGTATACACAGACACCTTGACCCACAGGCTGATATATGGCTCATGAAAGTGTTTTGTTTGGCGAGTACAGAGTTTTTAAAAAGTGAATTTGAGTGTCTTTGGACTCTCTGTGCTCGTCTTGGCAGTTTACAACAAACCCTATCATCCTGTGCCTGTCTTACTTTTGAGTAGGAACCTACCTTGTGCTGTCCTGACCCTATCCTTTCCTCCTACCCACAGATCACCGCTGAAGAGTTGTCTTTCCAAGGGAGTTTGATCTCCCAAGTCCTAGTGTCTTAGCAGCTCTTAACTCTGATTCCATCTTGTGAGAATGGTGAACACAGTCTGAGGAGCTGTCATATTTTAGCTCCTCAAGGGCACTGCTGAAGACTCTTGGAATGCCTTGCAGGGAAAATTAGTGCTGAATATTGGGCTTGCTTCAGTGAGCTTCCTTTTTGTATCAAGTCCTGGCTGCCTTGGTTGGTATTCTCTAATGCCTTGAAACAGTGGTGATGATCATCATTATCACTATTGTATCTAACTTTCTGAGACCTTCTCAACAAAAAATTTCATTTGTTCCAAAGAAGTCTACCTTTCCCAGAAGCAGCCAACTCACTCTAACACCAATTCACACATTTATTACCAGATTGAGCCTCAAGGTATTTGATATGGACACTTCCAATTTAATGTAGCCAATTGTAATTGTAGTTTGGTCAGGTGAACAGTGGTCTTCCTCCTTTGTATGCTTTCCAAATTCTTATCAATTCTAGGCTTTCAGTTTTAAGTAGAAGATGTTATAGTCAAATCCTAATTGTAGGAAGCAGTATCTTCATTAGTTTTAATTTCTCAAGATATAGTATTTCTAGTAGTCTTGAATTGGCTTCAGAATTCAAAGTAATGAAGTGAAATCTGCTTGCCTAAAGAAGCAACATGACCTGTTAGGAAGCCCTGATAAATGAATCAGAAGACCAAATATAGGCTTTGTCACAATCTGTTAGTGTCCTTGAGTGAATCACTTAGTTCTAAGTATACTAGGCTAACTGTAAAATCTCCAAAATTCTATGTCTCTAAGAAGAAAAAGACCATGGGTGTGAAGGTAGATAGAAAGACAGAAGATCCTTATCTACTTGGATCCAGAATTATGTGACTGAGTTAATAGAGCAGTTTTCTTTTAAAATAATCATTAATATATTTCATTTCTTCACATTGAAACTATGCCAGTTATTTACCACATCCACAATCCTACTTAGAGTTATTGTAGCCTTCAGTTTTTCTTCTCTTACCCTACAATTTTCCTCAAGTGTAAAAATGGGTAATTGTTATCAGCATAAAAATTCAAACACCATGGCTCCAGTAAGCAGCTCAAACTCCAGAGTTAAGATCTCTGATTTCACGTCACCCCTTAAGAATAGGGGCTCCTGACTGGCAGGAGAAAAGTCCCAATTCACACCATGGGTTCACTGCTGGCAGTACAGTCTACAGTTGGAGATCCCAAGAGATCTCTACCCCAACCCCACCATAGCTGACCTTTTTTCACCAGGCTTCTCTGGTCAACTTCTGGGATTGTGAATTGGGATAAACCTCCTTTGAAAGCTTAGAAGGGAGAGGAAAATAGGTTCATTTGCCTTGTTCTATCTGGAAAAGGTCAGAGTGGACTGGCTGTGGTGTCAGGGTTAGGGGAAGTGGTGCACGGGAGACAGGCAGGAAGGAAGGGATAATTTAACTGAACCCAATTTGAACCTTTAAGCAGTTCACTTCAGGGACACCACTGACGTCAAAGCTGTTTCTTATTTTATAAAAGCCAAGCTGTCTGATTTAAGTGGCCCCTCTTACCTTCTTCCAGCCCAAAGTGCTGGGTCATGACCCTTTGGTGGATTGTTGTTTATAACCTTAGTTCAGGTGAAGGTTTTCCTAGGATTACTTACCCCTTTCTCTCTCTTGTCAGATAGGGCTCCAGTAGGAGGACTAAATGACAGAGGAGCTAAAGAAAAACTTAAGAATCACATCTGATTAGTTTTATATTCTTATTCCATCAGATTCCGTATCTTAAATAACCACCTCTCCTACAGGGATTTGATGCCTTCCCCAAATTTAAACATTCCTTTCTCTGTCCTGTTTAACATCAGTATAAATTTTTAAAATTAAATTAGGTTTTAAATAATTGCTGATATAGTCAATTTTACAGCTGTGTATACACAAGGTTTTTTAAAAACCTGTATAATATACAGTGAACCTGATATAGAAGTATGTCGGGCGTGGAAGGTATGAGCTTTTACTTTGCATGCAGACTTGTTATACAGCACAACATTTCCCCTGTTTTCAATCTGTGTCCATCATCATAGTTGAAATAACTATTTTTAAACTTAAATGTAATTAATTAATATATAGTGCATTATTAGGCTCAGAGGAAGAGTTCAGTGATTCATCAGTCTTTATTTAACACCCAGTGGTCATTACATCATGTGCCCTCCTTAATATTCATCACCCAGTTATCCCATCCCCCTACTTCCCTCCCATCCAGCAGCACTTAGTTTTTTTCCTATGATTGAGAATATCATATAGTTTGTCTCCCTCTCTGATTTTGTCTTGTTTTATTTTCCCTCCCTTACCCTATGATCCTGTTTTGTTTCTTAAATTCCACATGTGAATGAGATCCTATGATAATTGTCTCTCTCTTACTTTTTCACTTAGATAATACCCTTTAGTTCCATCCACATCCTTGCAAATGGCAAGATTTCATTTTTTTGATGGCTGAGTATTAGTCCATTGTATATATACACCACATCTTCTTCATCCATTCATCTCTCAGTGGACATCTGAGCTCTTTCCATCATTTGGCTATTGTGGACATTGCTGCTATAAACATTCCTCCTATTTCTCCATTTTGTAGGTGAGAAAGCTGAAGGACAGGGAGGTCAAGTGTCTTTCTTTCCTTGCCTTTAGATTGACTAATGACATTTTGGCATTCTGCTGAAAATCCAGTTGAACATTAACATCCAGGTCATTCTTGCATCCATCCACTTTCTTAGTAAGCTCTTACCTTCCACCTATTCTGGAAATTAGTGCTTCAAGCTTGAAAACGATGTAAAAGAAACTGGCGTGTCCTTGGTGGACTTTAATCCACATAGAAGACCTGTTCCATAACTAGGAATCAAGTCCAAGGCAAAATATAAACAGCATGGATTCAAATTAAAAGCATAATCACCAGGACATGGAGTTGGTCAGAGTGTTGCATTTTGATCCAGTACCTAAAGAAAGGAAGCACCATTTTGGGGAGACAGGAGGTCATTCTTCCCAAGCAAGGGCATAGGACCCTACAGTGTTAGTAGGTAAGGAGGACTGACATCTCCCAAGTGGGATTGGAAATCCCACACTGAGAAATAGTGGCACATGCTTCAAAGATAACATATAAATTTAATAGCAGTGGGGAAAAAAAGCAATTTAGTTTCTTTTAGTTTCTGACTTGGACTGAGTAAAATGTCCACATGTCTCCACATCTCTAAATTAAATAGGCTCAGCCTCAATACTGAACAGGAAATCAAAGGTACTTCAAAGTTGTCTGGACTTGTATGCTAAATATTTCAAGCTGATAATAACATCCTAGAATACTATTAAAATGTAGGAAATCCACTTTGATTTTTAAAGCAGTTTGTTTCTTATTGATGAGAAAGGGGTTCACAAATCTAGCTGACAAGCTGAATCACCTGGGAAGTGTTTAAAAAGCTATTCCTTGGTCCCCCACCCAGATGTTTTGATTCAGAAGGTCTTGAATAGGGCAACTGAATGAGTATTTTTAACAAGCTCCACATGAATTCACATAATCAGCCAGGTTCAGAAATGCCCTGTAATGGAGGGCTCAGCATTACACAGGTCTGTTAGCTGCTCACATCTACATGTTAGAAACTTGAATGATATACTGATTTCAATTTTAACTGTCTTATTACACTTTAGGAATGAAAAGTAAAGTGTCCTGTATCATTACTTCCTCAGGTTGGCATATTTTGACTTTCTAATAAGTGAGCTTGTAAATGTTGTTTGAAGTGATTTAGATTTCTTTTCTTTTAGGTAGAGAAAATTAGACACTTTTTTTTTATTTCTAAGGGAAAAGTAATCTACACAAATAAAGTGATATACAAAATCTGTGCTCATAAGATGGAAAAACTTGATTTTTTTGCCTTTAGTGTATACAAGCAATATGATGGTGCACTCTTTAAAATGAGAGTAATGATGGGGCCAATTCCATAGATCAAGTAAGAGATTTATTGTAAGCCATCTGGTATAATTTCTGGTATATAGTTAGGATTTCTAAATAATAGTGCTTACTATTATTATATAAGCATCTCCTTAATGTCTTCCACAGACATCAAGACCTGACTGGACCAGATACATAAAATAATATGTATATATGGAGGAAGGATAGTTGGGTGAAATAAAGGGTCTCATTTGCTAAGGACCATTTTACTGTTGCAAACCTGTTGGTTCTGCTCAAGTTGTAGCCTATTTGAATCAGCATAGCCTTAGGCAGTTCATTGCAAACAGTATTGCCTTAAGGAAATGACCAAGTGGTTACATTAGATTTGGAGTAGGTCAGGGTTTAAGAACAATTTTGGCATGAAGACCAGAGTTTAATTTTGCTAAGAATCTCAGAACTATCGCACATTCTTAGGTCAACCAGGGACATACTTTTGTCCCCTGGGAAATGTCCCATATGAAAGATGCTTTTGGTTGTGTGGGCTTACTTTCACCTAGCTGGCGCATACCTAGGCCATTCTGCTGTCATCATATAAGCCTCCCGAACCTGCTTTTGGTTTCACTGAATTCATGACAAACCATTGTCCTAACTTATTTTCCTCGTTATTTCTGTTCATCTCATCTTGTAACTTTGAGGTTGGTTTTTCTGTTTCCATCCTGATGCTGCCATGAAGTCTTCACAGTTGGTACTGACCTCTGACTTGGACCCTTACCCACTTCTTCCTCTCATCTCAACACACATCCAGTTCTAATCTAGGATAATCAAGAACAATATAATCTAAATCCTGAGAGTAGACTTGCTAAATGTTAATAGCAAAATAAGAGCTGGAGAAGAACAGAACCAAAAAGCTGTTCAGACAGCTTTTTGTCTTACTCAGAGCTTTGAGGTTCAAGCAGAGTGAACTGAGCTAGTTCCTCCTCTCTGTGCTAACCTAGGCTGTCTGTGCCATTCAGGATTGTTTTAATTATAGGCAATAAGAATGCTATTAAAACTGACTTAAACATAAGAGGGAAGATTTTGACTCAAAAAATTGGAACATCCAGGGTAGTACTTGACTCAGGAATGGTTGTGCTCAGGTGCTTAAAGAATACTGTGGAGACTTAAGCTCACTCCCTTTTTGAGCTGGGAGGGTTGACTCCATCAAGGTTCATCTATGTTGTTACCAATGGCAAGATTCAGTTCATTTTTATGTCTGAGTACTACTCTACCCCCATGCTGGTGTGTGTGTTTATCCGTCAGTATTATATAGATAATCTTTATCCATTATATTCATCAAAGGGCATTTAGGGTTTTGTTTTTTTTTTAATCTATTTATGATAGTCACACAGAGAGAGAGAGAGAGAGGCAGAGACACAGGCAGAGGGAGAAGCAGGCTCCATGCACCGGGAGCCCGACGTGGGACTCGATCCCGGGTCTCCAGGATCACGCCCCAGGCCAAAGGCAGGCGCCCAACCGCTGTGCCACCCAGGGATCCCATTTAGGGTTTTTTTTTTTTTTCATATCTTGGCTATTGTAAATAATGCTCCCGTGAAAATGGGGGTGCATATATCTTTTCAAATCAGTGTTTTTGTTTTCTTTGGTTAAAATACCTGGAAGAGGAATTGCTAGATCATATGGTAGTGCTATGATTTTTTTGAAGAACCTCCATATTGTTTCTCATAGTGGCTGCAGTAATTTACATTACCTCCAACAAGTGTACAAGAATTTCCTTTTCTCTACATTCTTTCCCAACATTTCTTATATCTTGTTTTTTGGTGACATTCTAGTAAGTGTTAAATGATATCTCATTGTAGTTTTGATCTGCATTTCCCTGGTAATCATTGATAGTATTTTTTCACATGAATGTTGACCATTTGTGTATCTCCTCTGGAAAAATGTTTATTCAGGTCCTGTGTCCATTTGTTAAATAGGATTATTGGCAGGGGGATGGAGGATGCGTTTTTTTTTTTTTCAGATTTGTTTTGCTATTGAATTATATGTATTCTCTCTCTATTTGGGTTATTGGATATATGATTTGCAAATATTTTCTCCCATATAGTAGGTTACTTCATTTCATTAATGATTTCCTTTGCTGTGCAGAAGCTTTTTAGTTTGATGTAGTCCCACTTTTTAATTTTGTTACCTTTGCTTTTGGTGTCAGATCCAAAACATCATCACTAAGGCCAAATCATCACTAAGGCCAAATCATCACTAAGGCCAATGTCGAGGGGCTTACTACCTATGTTTTCTGTCAGTTTGATGGTTTCATGTCTTACATTCAAATTTTTAATCCATTTCAAGTTAATTTTTGTGTAAGCGGTTGTCTAGTTTCATTATTTTGTGCATGGTTGTGCAGTTTTTTCCCAGCAGTATTGATTGAAAAGGCCTGTCCTTTCCCTCAGTTTATATTCTTGCCTCTTCAGTCAAAAACTAATCATATATGTGTGGGTTTATTTCTAGGCTCTTTATTCCATTGAATGTCTGTTTTTATGTCAATGCCATACTGTTGTGATTATAATAGCTTTATAACATAGTTTGAAATTGGGCAGTGTGATGCTTTGTGCTTTTGAAGCTTTTTGGAGTCTTTTATGGTTAGAATTTTAAGATTGTTCTATTTCTGTGACCAATGCCATTGGAATTTTGGTAGGGGTTACATTGAATCTGTCAATTATTTTGGGTAGTTTAGGCATATTAACAATAGCGTTGCATTCTATGAGCACAGAATATCTTCCAATTTGGGGGGTTTTTTTAGATTTCTTTCATCAATGTCTTAGCTTTCAGTGTACAGGTCTTTCACTTCCTTGGCTAGATCTGTTCCTAGATACTTTATTTTTTTCTAATGCAATTGTAGATGGAATTTTCAAAAAATTTTTTATATATTTTTTTAGTGTATAGAACACAACAGATTTTTTGTTACTGATTTTGTATCCTGGAACAATTCATTTATTCTAATTGGATTATATTAAATTTTTTGTTGCAGTCTTTAAGGTTTTCTGCATATAAATTTATGCCATCCACAAATTTAAGCAGTTTTATTCTTTTCCTTCCAATTTGGGTGCCTTTTCTCTTTCCTGCCTAATTACTCTGGATAGAACTTCCAATATTATGTTGAATAAAAGTGGTAATAGTGGGTATCCTTGGTAGTGATGTTAGCTGTGGTATTGTCATATGAGGCCTTTATTATGTTGAGGTATTTTATTGCTATACCAACTTAGAGCTTTTTTCCTAAAAGGAGGTTGAGTTTTGTCAAGTGCTTTTTCTGCATCTATTGAGATCACATGATTTTAATCCTACATTTAACTAAAGTGGTGTATCATGCTGATTGATTTGTGGATGTTGAAACATCCTTTAGTCACTGGAATAAATCCCACCTGGTCAAAATGTTCTTGCAATGTTGAATTTGGTTTGCTAGTCTCTTATTGAATATTTTTGCATCTATGTTCATTGGAGATGCTGGCCTATAATTTTCTTATGGGTCTTGTCCATTTTGATTATCAGGGTAATGCTGGCCGCAGGGAATGAGTTTGGAAGCACTTGCTTCTCTTCAAGTTTTTGAATAGTTTGAAAAAGGTTGATATCAATTCGTCTTTGAATGTTTGGTAAAATTCTCTAGCGAGGCTGTCTGGTCCTGGACATTTGTTGGTTGAGATGTTTTTGATGACTGATTTAACCTCCTTATTAGTAATCCATCTACTCAGATTTTCTATTTCTTCATGGTTCAGTCTTAAAAGGCTGTATGTTTCTAGGAATTTATTCATTTCTTCTAGGTTTCAATTTGTTGCTGTATAATTGTTCATAGTAGTCTTATGATCCTTTGTATTTTTGTGATATCTGTTACAACTTCTTTAATTTCTGATTTGAGTCTAGCTGTTTTCTTTTTCTTGATGAATCTAGCTAAAGGTGTATGTTTTGCTTCTTTTCAGAGAATCAGCTCTTCGTTTGATCTTTTATTGCCTTTTTAGTGTTTGTTTCATTTATTTTCTCTCTGATCTTTATTTTCTTTCTTCTACTAATTTAGCTTCATTTGTTCTCCTTTTTCTAGTTCCTTGAGATGTAAAGTTAGATTGTTTGAAATTGTTCATTGTTCTTATTTCTTGAGGTAGGCCTCTATCACAAAGACATTCCCTTTAAACTGCTTTTGCTGTACCCTATAAGTTTTGGTATGTTGTATTTTCATTTTTCATTTTTTTGGAGGTATTTTTCTATATCTCCCCTGATTTATTTATTAACTCACTGGATATTCAGTAGCTTTTTTTTTTAATCTCCACATGTTTGTGATTTTTTCCCAGTTTTAATCTTGTAATTAATTTCTAGTTTCATACCATTGTAGTCAGAAAAGATGTTTAATAAGATTTCTGTCTTAGATTTATTGAGACTTATTTTGTAGCCTAACATATGATCTGTTTTAGACCTTGTCCTTTGTATACTTGAGAGGAATGTGTATTCTGGTTTTGGATAGAATGTTCTATATATATCGAGTCTATCTGGTCTAGTGTGTTGAGGCTACTATTTCCTTATTGATTTTCCATTTAGGTGGTCTGTCCATTGATGCCAGGTATTAAAGTCCCTTACTATTATTATGTTGCTGTCACCTTTTCCCTTTAAATCTGTTAATATTTGCTTTATGTATTTGGGTTTTCTGATGTTGGATGCATAAGTATTTTAAAAATGTTATATAATCTTGCAGGATTGATCCTTTTATTATTATATGATGCCCTTCTTTTTCTCTTACTACAGTCTTGATTTTAAAGCCTATTTCATCTGATGTAAGTATAGCTACCCTAACTTTCTTTTGGTTTCCATTTTCATGGAAGATCTTTTTTTATCCATTTACATTGTGTGTGTCCTTACTTTTGAAGTGAATCTCTTACACACAGCATATAGATGTTCTTTTTTCTTAATCAGTCATCCACTGTATGTCTTTTGATTTGAAAATTTAGTCCATTTACAGTTAAAGTAATTATTGATAGGTGTGTACTTATTGCCATTTTGTTAATTGTTTTCTGGCTGTTTTGTGGTTCTATGTTACTTACTTTCTTCTTTGGCTCTCTTCTTTTGTAGCTTTAGGGCTTTTCTTAGAGTTATGGTTAGATTTATTTCTTTTGTGTATCTATAGATTTTTTGCTTTTTGGTTACCATGAGGCTTAGACAACTACCTATACTGATAACAGTCTATTTTATGTTGATAACTTAAGTTTGAACACATTATAAAACACAGCATTTTTACTCCTGCCCCACATTTTGTTTTTGATGACAGACTGCAATAGCTGGTGCCATTCTTGGAAGTATCGGGTGAGATCAACCCTCCTAGAAAGATGCGGAGTGAGAATTAGGGCTATTTGGCCATGGGAAACTAGGATGTTATTATAGGAATAATTATGCAGACAAATCCTCAGATGCTCACCTCTCTTTCTACTTTGGTTATATTTCCTAACTTCATCTATCCTACTGTCTTTATGGAGCATCTAAAGAATAAAACCATCTCTACTTTTTTTTGCATTTTTCTATGAGTATGACACATCAGGGAAAGAGTATTGTTTACATACAAACAGATTTGAAATGCTTATAATCAGGAACTTTCCACATTTTGTGTTCTCCTGTTTTGAAAAATCTGGCTTTCAGAGTGTGCATATAAGCAGATGGCTTCATATAAATGCTCAAGAATTGAAGTTCTGCAACAAAAAGCAAAACAAAACAAAAAACCACAATGGTATGACTTCACCTCAAAAATACCCACTAATACTTGCCACAGTAACTTACATTAAATCAAAAAGCAACAGGAGGCAATTAAAGTACATATAGGATGGGATCTGTTAAACACAAAGAATTTAATATTCATGGGTTTTGTAAGTTCATTCTAAATTTCTTATTACAGTGTGTTTTGTGAGGAGGTGTGAGAAATGTTTTGTACTTTCCAGAAACTAAATATTTCATGGGGAGAGAATATTATCTTTACAACTTGTTAAAATGTGAAATAAATGGACTATTTTCTTCGGAGTGGAAAGGCTGGTTGACACCTTTCCTCATTTACGTGTAAGAGATATTTTTTTTTCTGAATTAGGCATAATGGGAAACTCCCTAATAGGAAATGTTGATAATTCCAAACTGATATAAAAAACTCATCTACTGAATGTTTAGACAACAAAATGAGCTTGGTTCCCACAGCCTCCCTCTTGATGCAGTTTAAAATTTCTAAAAGCCATTTATTCCTCTATACCCTCTAAGTTATTCCAAGGACAGAGATATTTTCTCTTTGTGGTCATAGATGAAATAGATTTAGTGCTTTTAGACTAAAGCCACATGAATATGAACTGCAAGACATTTCAAGAAGTCAGTGGACCAGCACATAGAGAACCAACAGCAGATTGTAAATATTATAAATATGGACCAGTCCAAGGCTCTTTGATGCCTTATAAGTAAATTTAGCCATATCCTGTTGACTCCTCCCACCACAGTTCAAGTGACCCCCATGGATTATTCTCTAAGATTTTGCTTTGACTCTTTTTACAGCAAAACATTGTACAAAATCTTAGAATGTATTTATTTCTTTAATTATCTCCTGATAAGATCTTCAGACCTTTGGTAGAAAAATTTGGTACCTGCTCTTTGTTGGTTGAATGAGTAAGTGGACAAGCATTTGAAGTTAAACAGGAGCAAATTCAGCCTAAGTAAGACAGAAGTCAACTACCTGTCATTGGTAAGAACTTTTGAAAGTGCTAGCATTGCTGAGTAATGTGTAGAGCACACTGTACTTGCAAATTTACACATGAAAGAAATGAAACAGGATTAAGTATTTTGTGGATATTTTTATTGGTACACGAGTCCCTATTCAACTAAGTCATGTTCAAGGAAAGTTCTTAGGGCATTAGAATTTGAAGAGTGTTTCTCAACTCCAGTGATATTGACATTTTAGTCTGGATAATCCTTTGTTGTGGGAGGCTGCCCCATGGACTGTAGGAAGTTGAGCAGCCTCTCTGACTTTCTATATACTAGCTACCAGTAGCCCTCTCCTCCCCCAATTGTGATAACTAATAATGTCTTTGGACATTGACCAATTTCTACTGGTGCAAAATGGGAGAAGAAGATAATCCTAGGTAGAGAACCACTGGTTTGAAACTATCACAGATACCACACGTGTAGTTTTCAATCACCTGTCATGAAATACTCTAACCAGAACATCAATAAAATTCATCATTTATCCAACAACGCTGAGCTCAGAAGAAATTGCAGGGGGCATAATCATCTGACCATACACTTAGATGTGGTGGAAATAGAACTTCCTGGAGGGGGGCGATTTTATTCTATTTTTATTATGATAACTTCCTCCAGTCCTATTCCATCAGGGTGGCAGAAATTTAATCATGGCCATTTGACAATCCTCCCCAACCCCCACCCAGAATATTCCAAGTGCCCAGGAATTAGGGGTGGAGTCCAACATCATTTGCCTTTACTGATTCCTTTGAAATGTCCATCATTCCATCTGGATCTCAACCATTGGTCCTTGTTGGTCCATGCTAAATTGTTCTTATTCCCCATCCTCAAGTCTCCTCAAGATTTAGCTAGTCACTCTGTTACTCTTCTCTTCTGCTATTTTTAGACACAAGGAAGTCTTTCTGATGCTTTTACATTATTGTGAAAGACGAGAAATTTCACAGTCTAAACAATTGGGAAAGTTGGAATAAAGGGTGAATGTTATCTAAGATGGCTACAGTTAGGGGCCATTTTTGTGTTCTAAGAACCTTTTGGTTAAAGATGGACTAATACCATATTCTATATGATTTTCCCTTCTTTTTTCCTCCATCAGCACTGGCTTTTGAGTTGTTTTCACTTTTATTTTGTAATAAGTTTCTATAATCAGAGCTTTTAGGAAGTTACTATCTCTACTCTCTCTGAAGGGTATCTAGTTTAGTTATTCTTAAATCAGATCTAAATGAATTCTTGTGCCCGCAGTCTGTTCTTCCTTTTCTATCCACTCCCACCTCATCTCTACCCCTCCTCCTTCTCCTCTTCCCCCTTCCTTTCTCCATCCCAACTATGTTCTTGACATTTTGTCTATATTCTAAAGTATCTCTGTTAGAATTCCTATTCCCCATCCTCACCCTTCTGGATGGTACTTATAAGTAATAAAAATTGATAGTGGCTAGCCAGACACAAGCATTTTGTTATTTCAGTAGATCCCCTAATTTCTCTGACTTCTGAGAAGAACATCCATTGCAAAAGACCAAGGCAGAAGTTGTAAGGTTTCTCTGACCTAGCCTTAAAAGTCACACAACATCACTTTCACTGCATTTTATTGGTTATAAATGAGTCACTCCATATAAGATGAGGGAAGTTAGGCTCCATGCCTTGCTGGGGAGTGGCAGAGTCATGCTACAGAAGAGCATATGGGATGAGAGATTCTGTTACCACCATCACTGAAAAATGCATTCACCACATCCATGTTTGGGTACTGGCCCTGTTGTTTGCTAGTTGACTATTTTTTTTCTTTTCCTTTCAGAGCCCAAGCACCCAAATCTCTAAAATGAGAGTTAAGCTCTATTATAACTAATTTCTCTCCTATTAATAAAAAGTTCCTGTTTCTACAGAGACACCACATAACCCAGGCTATGCCTTCCTAAAGTTTAAACAAGTCATTCATCATGTTTAAAAGAAAGGGCGGGGGGAGAAAAATTCTGCCATTTTGATGAATCTACTGTCAACAATTAATTCAAATATAAAATTTAAAAGGAATCTGAAGGTCAGGGTTCCCCTAGAGCATTGGCTTATCTGTAGCATTTTTTTATATAATTTTCTAAGAAAGCAGTACACCTAACTATCTTGACTTCAGCTATTTGATTGATCAAATACCTTTGTGTTTAAAGATGAATAGCTATATGACAGGAGATGAGATAGAAACAGGAAGACAGCTTGTTAATACTGTGTCAACTCTAATTCTTTTTCTTTTAAGGTAAAATAAAAGGCACTTTTAATAACTACTACTAAACTTAATGCCTCTGAATCAGGGCCAATCATTTCCTTTTTAAACAGAAGATCATAAAGAATAGTCTCAACCCTTAATATGTAGGTAGATTTAAAGTTTTAGAAGGCTTATTTTTCGACATTTAAGTGGATGGATGACATAATTACTACAAGCACAGATATGTTGCAGGAGACCAACGTATTATGCCCAGAGCATAGCAAATACAGTCAAATTTACTTCCTATAGCTGTAGGCTATCATATGTCAGTAAATGCATTGCTAAAAAAACAATAAGTATAATAATTCTTCTTATTCTGTTCTCTTACAAACTGGAGTACTAATTGTTGAACTGGTCATCATAGGCTGGAATAAAATAGGCAGAGGATGGAAAGATAAGTCAGTTAATTTTTTTAAAAGATTTTGTTTATTTGAGAGAGCAAGCACAAGTGGGTGGGGGGAGGAGCAGACAGAGAAGCAGACTCCCTGCTGAGCAGGGAGCCCAACTCCAGGATCATGACCTGAGCTGAAGACAGATGCTTGAATGACTGAGCCACCCAGCCGTCCCAACAAGTAAGTTTAGAAACATTATTTCAGAGAGTTGTCAAGAATTTCAGTATCTTGACAATACGTCTCAGAATCTTAAATGGTATTTTCTTTATCACAACTATTTTTCTCTTTGAATTTTATCACTAATAATAGGCAATTGTTAAGACATTTATTTACTCCTTGACCTCAAAACCTAGGGCAAATAAGCAAATAACATTTATTTTAAAAGTTAATATGAGGTGTGCCTGGGTGGTGGCTCAGTCAGTTAAATGTCTGCCTTCTGCTCAGGTCATGATCTCAGGGTCCTGGGATCAAGCTCCATGTTGTGATCCTTGCTCAGCAGGGAGTCTGCTTCTCCTCCTCCTTCCGCAGCTGCCCCTGCTCATGTGCATGCGGTCACTTGCTCTCTCTCTCTCTAAGTAAGTAAGTAAGTAAATAGATAAATAAATAAATAAAATATAAAAAAAAGTTAAGATAATATTTCATGTACAGTTGACCTTTGAACAACAATGGTTTAACTGCATGTGTCCCCTTATATGTGGATTATTTTCCAGTAAATATAGTACTATAAATGTATCTTCTCTTCCTTATGTTTTTCTTTTTCTTTCTCTAGCTTACAAGAACATAGAATATAATACATAAAACATAATGTGTATTAATAATTGTTATCCATAAGGCTTTCAGTCAATAGTAGGCCATTGGAAGTTTAGTTTAAGGGAATCAAAATTTAACAGTGATTTTCAGTTACACAGGAGATCAGCACTCCTAAACCCAGTGTTCTACAAGGGTCAACTGTAATTGGAAAAACCACTATATGTGAAGTCAGAAAATTTGGAAAGCCTGGCTTGGAGTTTGCAACTCATTCACTTTGGGTAAGCACCTATCCTACCCAAGCTACAGTTTGCCTATGTAAAACTCTGATCCCTTCCAGTTCTTAAGTTCTACCCCTATTAAATTGTCCTTACATAGCAAGTCTTCTTGGTGATTAATGTTGAAAGAAATGCTCACCAGCACTAGCCCCTGGGCACACATAATCTTAAACTCTCAGTCATTTTACCCTTACCTCCTTAGCTCAAGAGTTGATGCTATAAACCCATTTAGGAATCTGAAGTCTGGGCAACCCGCATGGCTCAGCGGTTTAGTGCCGCCTTTGGCCCAGGGCTTGATCCTGGGGACCTGGGATTGAGTACCACGTCAGACTCCTTGCATGGAGCCTGCTTCTCTCTCTGCCTGTGTCTCTGCCTCTTTCTCTCTCTCTTTCTCTCTGTGTCTCTCATAAATAAATAAAATCTTTAAAAAAAAAAGAAAAGAAAAGAAACCTGAAGTCTTCAAATTAAACATGTTCATATTTATAATGGCTTAAAAGTACTGCCTGTTTATACCATGAATAGAAGGAAAAACAGAACTTGTTTACATACTGAGCTTCTTTTGAAGCTAATTGCCCCCTTTTTTGAGAAAGAGAGCATGCACATGTGAGGAGGGACAAAAAGAGGGGGGAAAGTATCTCAAGCAGGCTTCACACCCAGTGCCAACCCAACAACATGGGGCTCGATCTCACAACCTTGAGATCATGACCTGAGCAGAAATCAAGAGTTGGATCCTTAAGAGACTGAGCTGCCCAGATGACCCTCAAGGTAAATGTCTTGAACAGAGAGATGAATCTTGAGAAATCATCTTTTCAATGTAGACATGGAATTCCTGTATCATACCTTGTTTGAATGTTGGACTGTAGTATCCTCTGAGGTATACTAGGTAGAGAGAATTTTATATCTTATATTGAGTGATTATTTTTTAAATGTTTTAAAAATATGGAATCAAATTTAGAACTATATTTGAGTACAATAGAAACTCAAGAAAAAAAAAATTAGTCAAAAATCCAGCATGATTGTTAGAGAAGCCCAAAAGAGAAATAGTATGACATAGTGTGTGAAGGATTGTATAGAGGGAAACAAACTCTGCAATTGTGGATGGGGCCAGGTGGGGATTGGCATATGAAACCTAGCTGTGTATGTGACAGTAACAGTGATACCAGATCCCTTTTACTTTTTTTCTTCATAGGTTTATAACCTTCTAAAAATAATTCTTTGTAGCTCAAGGTTCAGAAAGCTTAATTTGCATTAATACATAATGTGTGGTGAATGTGAATATCAGAGCTTTTTATCTATGCCTCTGAGAGGGAAGCAGAAACAATAACCAAACCCGATAACTAGCTCAAAAGACAGACAGGTAGGGCATTCATTTTCATTCCCTTTTGCTGCGGGAGGAGGATGGAGGAGGCTGAGGCATAGCATGATTATTCTCTTGCTTTTTAGGAGAATACCTAGCAAGATACTCAAGGAGAATGGAAGGATATTGTAGGAAGCACTCTTCTCCACCTCAGGCCAACGCATGATAAGTGGTTTGAACTTCAGTTGGTTCCATGTTGTGAAGTCTCCTATGGGGAACTTTGCTTTGTAGCCAGAAAGGCAGGACTCAGAAATGAAAGTTGGAAATTAAAGAAATTCTAGGTTATTATAGATTTTGAGAAGCCTGCCCCCAGAGAAGCTGTCCTCCCACCCCATCCCTCAACCCAAACCTCATGCCCTAACCTCTGGGGAACAGATCACGTGGTGGTGATGGTGGTGGTGGTGGTGGTGGTGGTGGTGGTGGTGGTGGTAGCGGTAGCTGTGTCCCTTTGGGACCTCTTCAACATCCACAAATCATGCAGCCTTTCATACTCGACTGAATGTAAATTGGAGATTATGCCCACAACAAGCCCTCAGAATAAAAGGTATGAATTTATCCTGAGGTCTTTATAAAATGTTTCACATGTAAAGCAGTGTCATGGTCACTTCATTTTAAACAACCAAGAATCCTGTTTGGGTGAAACACATCAGCCTAATACATCCTCCACTGATGCTGGTTTTGAATACCTAGAGAGCCATGTGAGAAGAATTCATCTTTTAAAAAAGAGATGAATGTTAACATGCTGTGGATTTTGCTGGCTAAAAGACTTTTGAAGATTATTTGCAAAAATATGGAGCAAGTGCTTGTGTTGTGGAGTCACAAACACTTAAAGGATGAATAAGTAATGAATCCTAACGTTTTACAAATGAGTGCTTAAGGCTTGACTTAAATTTTCCAGTGGTATCATTTTACAGGGACTCAAAAAGTCAGCATCTCAAATGGAAATAAAATGATACTCTGGAAAATTCTTAGCTGATGAAAGTATGGTTCTCTTGATAGTGAAGACAGATTTAAAAGATGCATGTGGAATTTCAATAATATTGTTTGAAAGACGAGTAGTACTTCTGAAGGTAGTATATTGTGGGTATAATAGTTTTACATCTTAAAGTAAGAGATGAAATATCCTAAATCTGTACTTTAATCATTTAATCTCCATCCCTAAAAACAATCTTCATCCTTTCCATGTTCAAATCAGTCAAGAAGTTTTTCTAGTGTTACTGGCCTAGGGGAAAAAAAAAAAAAAACAACAACAGCAAACGATTGACAGTCTCATCATTTAGAAGCCCTGGTTGATTACCTATTTCTCCAATTAGGTCAGAAGTGTCCTAAAGTGTCTCCTTGTAAGTGGGCTAACAACCTACCTCACAAGCTGTAAGTTGACCAGAAAAACCAGATACTAGTGGGATCTGGGCCCATGAGATGATGAGAATAAGGACTAGATTACACTCTACTGTAATTGTAAGAAAAATCCAGTCACAATTTTACCATGGGTCTGATTAATCCAGAAATCTATTTTGTAATTTCTAGGCACTTGAAAGGGAGATTATTAATTGGCTAACAGTTAAAGTGATGGGCTCCATTGTCTTTTCTTCATTTACTGTAGTTGAGGTGAAAGCTAGTTTTGCTTTTTTATTAGTGAAATGAAAGCCTGGGACTACTATCTCAGTATGCATTGATGAGCACTCAAGATAGACTGATGCAGCCGAAGTTTACTCCAATATAAAGGAAAGGTAGATGACAAGACTTTGTGACAGAAGGAACTTACCTTTCTTGTATTCCAGTCAAAACTATAGTATGGGTTTATAGGCCAGGGGTCATTATTATTAAAGATTTAGGATGAGTTTTTGCCACTGTGATTAGTCATGAGAATATGAAATATGTAAATGTGATACATTGTTATGTATATACAATATAACTATGAAGGGATAGAGTGGAAGTTCTTTATGTGAATTTTTCTCGGGAAACCTCAATAGATTAGAACAGCTACCTAAATAGTTGTTAAAATGACAACATAATCTAGAGAAATTAATTAAGAGTAAATTAAAAGGTAACATGCAGAAATCTGGATGTGGATGTCTTGGGATATAGATGAAGGATATATCTGAGTAGGATATGTATGTTTGCATGTACGTGTGTTATTATCATGGACTGAGGCTTATTTAGTCTTGTTGAACAGTTCACTGCTTCTCATCAGACATTGGTTTGTACATCTGTGAAATGAAAGAATTGCCCTTAGGTAATCCTTAAGGACTATCAAGCTCTGATGTCTGGGTCTTCCATTATTAATCAGCCATAGGAGCATGCTCTCTAATGAGCCCTCTGTAACAGTCTAATCCCTTACTTTCAAATTAGAAAATTAGGATGATTACAACATGGAATGCATGAGATTTTTGTAGGTTTTTATTTGTAGCCTGAGGAAACGTAGACAGTTCTATTTTTTTTTTTCCTTCATTAGTTTTTGAAATGATTGTGTGATTTAGTGGCTATAGCCAAAATGCAGTGATTTGGTTAATATTATTTATTGACTCTTAGTCAATAAAATTATCAGAGAATACTTAGGCCAATTCACACTGAGAAATATTTCCAAACTTTGAGACCATAGAGATACATTGTGTTGTGCTTTTCAATCCATATAAATTGACATGATTAAAAGTAATAACATTTGAGTGTGATTATGAAGACTATCATAAACATTAATTAAGCAACAAATTGTGCCTTTGAGATCAATTTCTATTTATTTTCCTTGCAGATAAGAAACTTCTTTTAGGCATCTTTTCTTATCAATAAAGCAACTTAGAATAGGCCTTAAATACTAGAAGTAAACCAACTAGCAGGCCAGAGATTTCAGTTGCAGCAAGATAAATGAAATATGAGATCTTGATATTAAAAAAATAGGTTAGAGAGAGCTGTATCTGCCAATAAAAGTTCTAAGCATTTACATGAATAAAGATTTGACATTTTTCCTTTGAGGTTGTCCTTTTGAAATACAGTAATTATGACATTTTCATCTACATAGCACTTCCAAGGTGAACTCTAAGTGTCATTTAATTGCATTTGGATGATACCAAATACTCATGGGAGTTGTCAGAAAATATTTCATTAATAACTTTGGTATCCATTGGTTTTGGGCCTCAGAGCCTTTCTCCACTTATGTGCAAATGTGAAGTGATGTTTTTATTATGTCAAACAACTCTGTAGGATGGTGCTGAGTCCTGGGGAACCTACCTTTCTAGGCTTACCATCTTAACTCTAGATGATTCATTATCTCACTTTGTATGTATCCTACTGGTTGATGAAGTGTGAACCACATAAGGAAGTAAAAATAATAAGAAGGATATATTTCAGAGTTACCCACACAGATATGTCTAGGACCAGGCAGGTATTACAGATACATGGTGACATGGGTAACATGGCTTGTATAAGGGATTGAGACTGTCTGGAGAGTCCAGATTGAGGCATTGGTTGCCAGGAGTGACATGGACACAGTATTGCGTGATCATTCATGTTTCAAGGAACTCAGAATCTCAGAGTTCTTTGGGCACTTGCTCAGTTTTTAAATGTTGGGAGCTAGTTCGAAGTGCAAATAAACACCTTGTGGGAAAAACAGTATTTGTCTGTGGATCATAGGAATCCTACTCATAATCTTCAGTTTGCTAAAGCCTTGCAAGGATAAGTTACCTGACTTAGGTAGGTCCCAAGGAGCACAAATTCTATGAAATCGAACAATAGGATGTTGCCATTTTCATAACTCAAAAAAAGGTCTAAGCTAGCAATTTCCTATGGTTGAACTTAATAGTTGGCAGTTCCAAAATATTGAAATTGGTAGTTTGTACTGTAAGAACTAATGTGCAATTTAGATGAAATAGAAGAATAGCAGAAAGTGAGTTTTAAGGTTCTAAGGGATCTATTCTTGTTCTTCACTGATGAGTTGGTTAAAAGCTGTGGACCTTCATAGACATCTGCACTTTTGCCTAATGTTGTGGGATACATGGAGAAGAAGGGATTTATAAAACCTCAAAGTCAAGGATTTCATAGTTAGAAACTCTTTGTGAGCAGGTCCAAATACAGTTGTGCTAACTTGCCCAGCCTACCATAATGAAGTTCTAGACTAGGTGGCTTACACAAAAGCAATTTATTTTCTGAGTTCAGGAGGCTACAAGTCCAGAATCAAGGTATTGGTTTCTTCTGAGGCTTCTCACCCTGGCTTGCAGATGGCTGCCTTTTTGCTGTGAGCTCACAAGGACTTTTTTTGTCTGCGTGCATGTCCCTGGTGTCCTTTTATGTATCTAAATTTTCTTCTCCTGGAAGGACACCAGTCAGATTGAATTAGGGCCCATCAATATGAATTTTCATCTGAATTACTTCTTTTAAAGGCCTATCTCCAAATATAGTCACATTTTGAGGGAGGCATAATTCAGCCTATGACAAGTAGCGTGCTGATACATTTTTAACAAACATCTCTCTGGGAAGAAAAATCCTTACTTGTAGCATTTGCCAACTTCTGTGGTGTAAATACTTCCACCATGGCTGATTTCAGGTTACCAATAGGACTTCACTGAACTTGACTTGGGACCAGAAGTGTGATGGCATACCATTCCATAGAAATTCCACCATCCATATGCAATAGATATTAATAACCTCAAGACCATAGATAATAGTAAAATGTAATAAAATAAGAGATGAGGTTTTAGTCTTTTCTATGATAAGCTCATTGGTTTTTTGCAAGGTAACACAATTTAATTTTTTAAGATATTTTATTTATTTATTTATGAGAAACACAGAGAGAGAGAGGCAGAGACACGGGCAGAGGGAAAAGCAGGCTCCCTGCAAGGAGCCCGATGTGGTACTCAATCCCGGATCCCAGGATCACGCCCTAAGCTGAAGGCAGGCGCTCAACTGCTGAGCCACCCAGGCATCGTAACCCAACTTAATTTTTAATGGCTGTGTTTAATGATCAGGTAGCAAAATTTCTGAAAATTTAACAGAGTTCTCAAGAGCTAATACAAACTAGCTCTAGCACACCACTGACTCCCATAGTTAAGTAGAATTCTATCATAAGGAATGGAAAAGTAGAACAGCTTCCTCCCAAATTTTAAAGGGAGAATCAATTGGACATAAATGATAAGACATGGGCGGAAGTAAGCAGGAAGAATCAAAAATAAATGAGAGGAGAAATGGAAGGGAAAGCTATTTAGATGAGGTAGTGAATTCACAGAGCATCATGGAAAGAGAGACCCTTAGAGTCAGTTGACTTGAATCTTTGTCTTACTTGGTAGCAAGGACAACAACTCTGAGTCTCAGTTTCTGTGCTCTAAAATATATCCCCTCTGTATGATTTCTCAGGTGACTCTCAACTCTAAAATCCTGGGATCCTATCACTTATTATATAATTGACAAGTCCTTTTCATTTTTTCTTTTTTTAAGAGTGGGGGAGAGCAAGAATCTTAAGCACGGATGGATCTCACAACCCTGGGATCATGCCCTGAGCCAAAACCAAGGGTCAGATGCTTAATGGACTCAACCACCCAGGCGCCCCAAGTCCTTTTCATTTCTGTCTATATAAGCCAGAGACACATAGGCATGTATCTATCTCTTACATATGGTACGGTCACCCAGAAGATAAATTTAATATAAAGAAAAAAAATTCTATTGTCTCTCATAGTTAGCAAGATTTTTATCAAAAAGATTTCTTTTGAAACATTTTTTTTTCCTTATGCCCCTCAGAGGCAAATATAAGTAACCTATTTAAATGTACGTTTGGCTTAGAAGAACCAGTATGTGAACTGTATCAGAAATGCAGGCAACCCCAGAGGGATTCTCCTTTCAGTTCAGTAGTTAAGCCTCAGTATATGGTTTATGTTTTGACTACATCACAGCAGGGTGTCTCGTTGCTGTTCTCTTGAAAAGGTTTTTTAAAAAGAAACGGGTTTTATGCACTTAAGACCCTCTGGGGCGGGGGGGCGGGGGGAAATACAGGTCTTCTTTGGCTCATGGATTTTTCAGACTCTTCCACAAATATGCCATCATCATCATTTCAAAACTGTTGTGTAAGTAGCTACATATTGACTAGAAATGAAAACAACCAGCTTTATAAATATGTTGGTCACTCCACCCGCCTCATTTTGTGATGTGATCCTTCCGCCAGTGCTTCTCAAAACATATTCCTGGACGGCAGCCTCAGCAGCAGCGCCTGGAAACTTGTTAGGAATGCAAACTCCCAGACCCTCAGACCTGATGAATGAGAATCTCCAAGAGTGAACCCCAGGATTTGTGTTTTAATAAACTCTCAGGGTGACTCTGATATAGGCCAATTGAGAGGAGGCTCTGCTGTACAAAACTCCTCTCATTTGTTCATCACATTTTTCATCTCTTTAGGTCAGTGATGCATAAAGTGAAGTCTTGAACCAGCAGCATCAGCATCACCTGGGAACCTGCTAGAACTGCAGCTTCCTGTACCTCCTTTATACTTCTTCCATTGAGAATTTGGGAGACAGGGTTCAGCAAGAGGAGAGTTATTGCCCAAGTGTAACTTAAGATGGTGGACTTGGATAGCTCCACTGGACTTGAGGAAGGAGGACATTAGTCTGGCAAAAACACATCTGTTTTTTGGAGATAGAGTGGAGGTAGAAGCAGAAGGAGGAAGAGTGATAAATGATTTTGTGGTTTCAAGTATGTCGGAGTAAAGGTGAGTTGGGAGAGATGAAAGCTGTCCAAGAAGAGAGCCTTTCTTGTGGAAGTAGATTTGGCTGCCCCCTCTTCCTGATATTACTGTCCCCATTCCACTCCACCCCTTGTCTCTTCCAGTTCTGGCCTGTCACTGGTACGGGGGAGTCAGGACATATTTTCAACACCATCCTGGGGATGAGGTTATTTCTCATTCCCCAGAGGAAAGCCCAGGGGAGCACATTTGGATAGGGTCCCTGGCAAAATCCTGACTGCTGTGTATAGCAGCTCACTTCATCTTTCCATTTGCACCTGTTTTAATGAGGTGGTGTTGTTCAGCACTTGGGTTCTATACTTAGAGGGCATTTTGCAGAAGAGGAAAGTATTTTGGAGAAGACCTGCTCACAGTCTGAAAGCTGAGTCTAAAATGCAACCCTTCTGTCCCCCAGTATTTTTCTCACTAAAATCCTTCCAATTCTCATAAAACCATAGGTCAGCATTGAGGAATCCAAGAGTCAAGTGACTGATACATTTTCTCCTCTTAGACAGCAGAAGCCCCTGCCCCCCCCCCCCCAAAAGGGGAAAAAATAGCAAGGATAAGAAATAAATTAAATGAATGGTCTTGAGTTTGGCCCAACTCTGATTTGCATAACTGCTTCAAAACTAGTGACCTGGGAATAAATTCCAAGTGGTAAGTATTTCCAAGTTCGTATAGATAAATGGCTCATGGGAGCCTTTTTCTTGGTCTTCACTGATGAGCCGCCTTAGCTTTTTAAAATGTGTGGCCAGTGGGGAGTTTACTTTTCTCCATGTGATTCTGACCCATTTCTCAACCACTTTGCCGACACCCCGAGGCACCATTTAGCACTCCAGGATACCTTGTGTATTAAAGATAATCCTTCGAGAGATCTGGGTCCATAAACCAGTGAATAAGTCACGTGTGGCACAGCAGTGCTGCTTTTCATCTCAGGAATGGGCAATAAGGGTCATGCTACTATTTCATCTAAATGGGAAAAGGAAATTAACATGGTACAGAGTAGAAGGCAGAAATCCTATCACTGCATTTAGCTGCCATAGAACTCTAGGTCCGAGAAATCCTACCAGAGTGAAAATATCTGCTTGATATATGAGGCAGGGCACCTGAATTTGGGGATGCATGGAATATGGTGTCAGGCAAGACAAATCACATCCTTCAGTTGTAGGGCAGTTGGAAAGCCCTTTTATTCCTCTGAGAGACAGATATCTCATGCCATCAAATTGAGCTTTCAGTGCTAAGAATGGAGTCATGCAGGTGATCAAGTAGATCATATTGCTGGTCAATACCTTTTCTATTATTATGTTACTGGAAAATAATTATTATCTTCTGCTCGAGCCTGTGTGAGATTGAGAAAGATCAGGGAGAGGGAAATATTGCATTGTTCCACTTTTTTTTTTTATATTCAGCCAGCAATGTGAGGTAAAGATGACTCTGTATTTTTAAAATCATCACCCTTTTGTCTTTTTCTGTGGTCATTAAGCTAGGTTGGGAATGTGATACTGAATTTTATAATTAAGGAAAGAGTATTGTACTTATCAATATTTAATTCCGTATTCTCCCATAGATTTAATTTTGGTTAAAAACTTGAGATAATCATAATAATGTCAAAGATGTTTAACAAAATTGAGTGAGGAAAAAATGTTTGCAATTGTATTACATTATCTCATGCCTCCTCCTGATAACTATTAAATAAATTTGGGCCAGAAAAGTTTAGCTCTTTTCAGTTGGAGGACCTGAGGGAACATTCAATATTTTGTCACATAACTTTGAAGAAGTCCTACAGCTTTCTGGAAAAGCTGTGGAGAATATCAGGCCCTGTTGAGGACATGGCTTTTACTTGTATTATGTTCTGGAACCCTCTCGAAACTATGAAATGTGTCTGTCTGCTTCTTATAATCCTAAAAGTATGTTCTTCAAGAGCAAAAGGCCTTGGAGTGTTTTCTTCTCATTTGTCTTCAGTGCTTTTTAGATACTCTAGTATTAGTTAACTTTAAACAAACCAAAAAAAAAAAAAAAGCCCCTCTTTCCCCTTTCAACAGAGATATCCAACAGAAAATCAGTCTGACAACTCTCCTGTGATTTTTATTCTGGAGGCTTCTTTCCAGTCATATTCTCTCATAGAGATAGAGAAACTTTGCTTTAATCAACTTTTGATTTGGGGCATGATCATCTTTGCCATGAAAGACTGACCCTTGCCTTGTAGGATGTGTAATCCTGGCTTCTACTCAATGAGGACCAACAACACTTATTACCACCAACCTGGGACAACTGGAATGAGCTCAGACATTGTCAGATGTGCCTCAGGGGTACAAATGCTTCCCTCTCCCCACCTTTACATTGAGAACCACAGGCAGTGCCACTTCCCTCACATACACACACAAGTGTGCATCAGTTCTCACTCTATGAAGTTGTTAACAGCATAAATATATGGGGCAAGTTCTGAGCAAATTTAGTCATCCTCTTCCTGACCCATGAACATTTCCTATAGATTCCCAGGGGAAGAGGGCTAATTGTTTGAAGGAAAGGATGGTTTATAAGCTTTACCACCCCCCTGGAAAGTGCCTTTGTTTTGCTGATACCTGGAGTAGGGGATTTGGGTAAGAAGGCAGGGAGAAGATACACTGCAAAGAGAATGCAGTGAAAAATAAGTAAGTTCGTTGGTGTTCCCCTACTTGTGTGACCTCTAATTTCAAACTCTTAGCTAACAGATTGTCTCCCACCTCCCCCTCCTATGTAGCAAGTACATGGGGGCTAGTGATCAGGAAAAGAAGTCTCCGTGGACAGGCTTTTTTCCATTAGCCACACCTGTGAATATCAAACTTTTTGCCTTACCATGGTCTGAAGGACAACTAAAAAGGGTAGTTGTAAATAATTCCATGTCTTTATATGCTTTTCTAACTCTTAATACATATTTAGGGGATTGTTAATGCCCCCAAAATAAAAACCAAAAACCAAACCAAAACGCCTGCGTAGAATCAGCATCAGGAAAAAATACAATAAGAAAATTAATAAATTTGACTTTCCTTAACATGCTATTGTTACAATTAGTAACTTCTTATTCCTGGGAGATCTTGTCCTGATTAAAGCCATTAGAAGATTTTTCCCCCCTAAGCATCCACACCCATCTACTAATCCTGTAATCAAGGCAGAGTGTCAAGCTAAAAATATTTTCTCCCCCCCCCCCCAAAACTATTAGTAGGACCATAATTCACAAATGTACTAATTGTTTTTCTCACTGCTAACGCTAGCTAGCCAATGTTGGCAACAATAGCATTGAGATTGCATTGTAAAAGACATCCGCAAACAGCGAGCTGTCTTATTTATCTTAATTAACCTATAGTGGGCATAATGGAGCCTGCCTTTCTACACCTTCCACTTACCTAATGCAAGAATGGTAAAACAAAGACAGTAAAAGCTAATGTCCCTATGGGCTATGATAATTAGCAAAAACACTTTTTTTCTCAAAGCCAGTTCCAGTCATTAGTTGAAGTGCTACATAAATGCTAAGTATCCCTTGTTGGTTTGTAAAGTTAATCCCATCCCAGGATGAGACTGGTTTATTGATTACATGGATCTGAAGAGAAGCAGAGGTGAGAACTTAAGGCACTATCGCCTAGTCAAAAGGAAGGTTAACTTTAAACAACATTGATGGGCCATTATTCCCCTATCAGATTGGCACAGATAGAAAAGTTTGATCCTATACAGATTTGTTCAGGGTATGTGGGAAACAGGCACTTTTATACACCAATGGTGGAAGTATAAACTGATAAAACGTAGATGGAAGATGTTTCAGCAGGGGGCAGAAATTACAACTGAACTACCCCCTCCCTGCCCTTTGTTCTAGCAATTTGACCTCAGAATTTATCTTACAAATCTCACAGAAGTTCACAAAAATGTAATTCAAGGTTATGTTGTGGTTGTTTTATATTTGTTTGTTTGTTTTTTTAACAAAGCTAGAAAAGAAAACTCAGTGGTCAATCATAAAAGAATATATTACCTCATGCCATGGATATAGTATTTTGTAACCCATAGGCACTCAGTGAAACCTGTTAAGTTGAATTGAAAAGTCACTCATCACACATCAGCTTGTCATTCATTCCTTCTACTCATTTATTATTATTATATATATATTTAAAGATTTTTTATTTATTTATTCATGACAGACACACAGAGAGAGAGGCAGAGACACAGGCAGAGGGAGAAGCAGGCCCCACGCAGGGAGCCCGACGTGGGACTTGATCCTGGGTCTGCAGGATCACACCCCGGGCCAAAGGCAGCGCTGAACCACTGCGCTACCGGGGCTGCCCTTATTATTATATATATTTAAAGACTTTTTACTCATTCATGAGTGTCTCTCATGAATGCCCACAGACAGAGGCAGAGACATAGAGGGTAAAGCTGACTCCCTGCAGGGAGCCTGATTTGGGGCTTGATCCTGGGACCCTGGAATCACGACCTGAGCCAAAGTAAGATGCTCAACCACTGAGCCACCCAGGTGTCCCTTATTACTATTTTTTAGAGAAAGTGTGCTCATGGACAGGGGACAGGGGAAGGGCAGAGGGAAGAAATCTTAAGCAGGCTCTACACTTAGTGTAGAGCCTGACCTGAGGCTTGATCTCACAACCCTGATATCATGACATGAGCTGAAATCAAGAGTCAGACACTTAACTGACTGAGCCACCCAGGGCCTCTCATTTACTGAATTATAAAATGTGTTTTGATTGCCAGGCATTCACTTGGAGTTTTGCTACTAATAAACTTTGTGCTCTTGTTTTCAAATTAGTTGGATAGTTTGATGATGATGCAGATCATTTAATGCTTATATTTTGTTAATATTTGTTGACCAGACACTATTATGAGGCTCTGGAGCCTTAAGGGGGAAAAGGGTCCTGTCACAAGCATTGAAGTAGACACAACATAGTCATCGCTGAGCTATTATAGAAGAACGTTGCACTGACCTGGGTTAAGTCAGGAAAGCAGAGCCTGCAATTAGTGTAGGATAAGGGATTCATGCTAGGAATTGGACCGTAACTGTAGGAGGAGCAGGAAAGCAAATGTCTGAAAGAGGAAAAGGTGGTGAATCAGAGAAGTCACCAAGCAGTAAACGTGACACGAAAGCAGTTCCACTTTTCAAAATGGGACTGAGAAAGGAAGTACACGGGAGGACTTAGGGCAGCTGTCTCTCTGCAGCTACTAGTTTGTGGCACCGCTACCAAGCTTCAGTGAGGAGCCTTGGAACGCTGCCTGGCAACCAGCTGAACAGTCAGGAAGAGCAAGAGGTGAACCTGCAGGAGAGCAAGGACGAGCCAGGACTGCATCTAAACATAAGGCCTGGGGATCCCTCGGCGGCGCAGCGGTTTAGCACCTGCCTTTGGCTGAGGGCGCGATCCTGGAGACCCAGGATCGAGTCCCACGTCAGGCTCCCGGTGCATGGAGCCTGCTTCTCCCTCTGCCTGTGTCTCTGCCTCTCTCTCTCTCTCCCTCTCTCTCTCTCTATCATAAATAAATAAAAATAAAATAAAATAAAATAAACATAAGGCCTTCAGAAAGGAATGGCCATGGCTTCCTTTCTGCCTTCCAGGCCTTAGGCAGATTACTCTTGACCAACTAACTTGAACCCATGCAGAGAAGATGGTTCTGGGGAACAAATCTCAGCGTAGGGGCTTTGGCTCAATACAAAATGCCACAATAAACATTTGTGAGCTTAAGCCTTCCATCTCACATTACTGAAAAGCTTCTATTCAAGAAGAGTGTTCTCTCAGACCTCATCGCACAAGGAAGTTAAGAGCAGACCATTTAAATGTTGGTTGAAATCTGTGCCTTCTCAGGTGTACTGAGGCCAAGAGGTGCAGGACTCTAAAAGATGCTGTGTCGCCCTGAGGGTGTTATGAGCCTTTGCTCACTAGTTCACACTCAGGTCAAAGGATGATGTGTGGCTGTATCTCACACCTAAGGGGCCATGTTGGAAGGACCAGAGCATTATAGTTAATGACCTTTAAAAATGGGAGATTGTGCATAAGTATGCAAATCTCCAGTGTCTGTTGGAATCTGGAACACCTGGAAATGCTGGTCTGCTAATTCCATGTGACAATTTTGACTGGGCCTCAGTGGCTCCTGCTCTCTCCTGATCGCCATGGCCCCCGCTGATTTGAATCATCCTTTGATGCAAAGGCTGCACATCCTTTGCTGTTTATCATTTCACATGCCATATGTTTTTTGTAAGTGTAGAAATATTGATGGGTCAATGATAAAGCTGCTGCAACTTATTTAATTTTTTTTTATTTTTTTAATAAATAATCTTTTTTTTTAAAATTTATTTATGATAGTCACAGAGAGAAAGAGAGAGAGAGGCAGAGACATAGGCAGAGGGAGAAGCAGGCTCCATGCACCGGGAGCGCGACTTGGGATTCGATCCCGGGTCTCCAGGATCACGCCCTGGGCCAAAGGCAGGCGCTAAACCGCTGCGCCACCCAGGGATCCCAACTTATTTAATTCTTACTGTGTGCCAGGCACCCTGCTAAATACCTTAATACTTAATTTTTTCTTGAATTTTCCTCACCTTTTCAGGATAGCTATTATTTCTATCTTATGGATGAAAAACTAAAATTAAGGGCCTTCCTTGAGTTCAAAAGGAAGAATATAGCCAGCATTTAGGTAACAGGAAAATACTCTTAGGTGAGAACCCAGGTTCATGAGTAGGGTCAGCAGACTTTTTCTTTACAGAGCAAGGTAGTACATCATTCAGTTTTAGCTCTGTGGGCCCTGTGCTGTGTGTTGTAACCTCTCAGCTCTGCCTTTGTCATGTGAATGTAGGTGCAGACAGTACATCAAGGAAAGGGGGTAGCTTATTTACAAAACCAGGCAGGAGCTGGGTTTGAACTGGAGACCAGTTTATCTCCACAGGACCTGTGAGTGAACGTCACCACTAAGGATGGTTCTACCACAGGGGGCAGTGGATGTTGCTGCGTGGTCCTCCTCATAACCCTCCACAGTAGGTGCAACTGTATGAAATTACTGTTGGCAAACATCAGAGATTTCATGAAGCACCAGTGCCATGCCAATCTGTGGATGAAAATTGAACTAATGTTTGCTTTGAACCCTTTGTTACGTATGGTTCCAAATTTGAGTTGTTTCTGGCTCCATTTGTTTTTCAAACACATGAAATCCTAACCATGGAGGCCAAAGGAAAGGCACGAATACCAGAGGGCTCCTGAGAAACCAGAACAGCCTCCTGGTGGCAGCTGCATGAGTTAGGTGTCTTTAGTGGCCTCTGATGTACAGAGAGCTGATGTTCCGCGGTGTTTGGAAGCATGTACAAAGTCACACTGCTCGTCTGCAAGGTGGAATTTGCAGCTGCATGTTTTTGGTCCTGTGGGCCAGGCTGTCTTTATTTTACTGTGTCAACATCTGGTGTACCTTTTCTGAATTCAGCATTATTAATATTTCCCTGAAAAAGGCAGACCCACAGTTCATCCTTTCTTTTAAATGTGATATTCTTCAACATTATTTATTGGGGGCCTACTGGGTGCCAGGCACTGGGAATGTGATGCTGAATGAGGTAGAAAACAAGCCTGGAGATCACATTTCAGTGGAAAGAGAGATTGCAAATATCTCTAAGTGACAACAGTCCCCGGCTAGCCCTCTGGACCTCAGGCTCACATGGGTACCTGAATATGGTGCAGACAGCATGAACTGCCTTTGTGGACAGGGCCACTCTGGAGAGCAATGGGATTGCTAGGATGTCAAAAAGGTATCACTACAAGCCATACGGCCAACTGACTCTCGAGTGTGCTTGTTTGTGTTCAGGGTGGGGTATGGGGATCTGGCCAGATTCTTTGGTGTCTTGTCCAAGAGCTACATTCTTTTGTCTTATAAACTAAGTATTGTCTTCTAACCTCTCGTAATTTTAAGATCACATATGAGAGGTGTCAGGTAGGCTCTGCGGGGACGGGGATTTACAAAAGTCGGTGTGTGTCGTGGTTTGATCCCCCCACCCTTTTAAGATTACCGCTGGCTCTAAGAGAGTCAAGAACTCAAACTTGCATGAACTCTTCAACACCTCTCCAAATTCAACAAAACTGACATTTATAGCTTCGTTGAAGCGGAGACATGGCATTTGGCTTCAGATTGTTTGGACTGTAGAGTGTCAGTATAAATAGCTTTGATTGACTTTTGTATCGTGCACATCTGGAAGCAATCTATGGCATTCCAGCTAGATTAAAGAGCGTTTTAAAGGAATTTCTTTTTTTTTCTTTTTCTTTTTTTTTTCTTTTTTCGTTGGCCATGGTGAATAAAGTTTCAAAGAAGGTTTAGCTGCTGTTCTTAATGTAGACGGTGGTGAAGTCAAATTCAGGGCAAATGCTGGGGGGGCGGGGGGAGGGAAGAAAGGAGGGAGGTTTGTTTTGCCAAAAGAGCTAAACACAGAAGTGACTTTTCCTCGATTGTTTTGTTCACACTGAAATGAGAGATAAAAGATCAGACACCAGGAAGTTACAGAAACCATGAACTAAGTCGTTTTTAAAGAGAAGAATAGATTGACCCAAGAGAGGTGAAAATAGCTAAGTATGTGTCACTTGGCTCAACTACCAGAAGGGCTGGGAAGAAGCAGGAAGATAGACTTTCATTTATGGAAAATGTACTATGCTGTTCATTTAGCAAGTGCTTATGAGACACCATCTCCTTGCATCCACTGTGGTCTAGGTGACAGAGTAGGAGCAAGCAAAGTTCATCTTGACAGACTTGTTCCCCTCGTGGAGCTTCTGCTCTGTCAAAACAGAAACCTGACAGACACAGCACTTTCCCCACACATTATTTAATCACTTTTGTGATGAAATAACAGTGGAGAAGTACAGGTGTCCTTGAGTGCCTATGGACCTAACTCAGAGGGATCAAGGACGTCCTCCTGGAAAGACATGAAATTTGTAGACAAGACAGGAAAGGGTCATACTTAACTGGAAAAGCAAGTCGAAGGAGAGAGACGAAATAACATTCTTGGGGGAGGTGGTTGGATTTTGATTTTTAAACCTCTAGAGATGACAAGGAGCACCTCAGTGAAGTATTTTTCTCATTTAGACAGGGGAAATATGAGGCTCAAATTGGTTCTCGCCTTTTCAATTTCTCTATTAACTGCCTTCCTCACTGGACACTATAATCTACCTTAGAAGCCATTTAATCCCTTTGCCCTGGTAGTCCACATAGGTGAAGGCACGTCAGGTTACATCTCTGGGCCTCAGTTTCTCCATTTGGGTGATTAGGGGAACTTGACAGATGCTCTGTGAGTTGAAGCTTCAAGGAAGACAAGGCATCTATGTCAAGGAAGTAGTATGTAACATGGATAACAGATACAGATGGAAACAGTGCTGGTCACAGCATTTGAAGATGAAAAAAACTCTTGGATAAAGAGACTGAAAAGAACAGTAAAATTCTTGGAGGCATGAGAATGTACCCTCTAGTTTTTCTTAGATAAGAAAATGAAATATCCATTATTAAATCCAATTCCTAAGCTTGGAGAGCCCAACCCCCACATGTTGTTAGAGCTGTAATATATAGGTCATTGTGGTCCTTCTTTTTCTTTTCGTTGCTGAAGGAAAGTGATGAAGTGGTGCCAAGAAAGTGGCAAATTGCCCTAAAAATCACATAAAAGTGCAATTTAGCGCACACAGTTCTGCTGAAGAAAACCACCTTTGTTTCATTATTAGCTTCCCAGGGATTTCTTTCCTTGGTTGGCATTTAAGTGTGGAAACTTGTCCTTTTTTTCTTAACATAATGAGACAGTTCTTATGTTTTAAGAACAATAGAGAAAAGCATGAAGAGTGATCGATACATTACCTGAGATTTATTAACTACCAACCAGAGCCTTATTGCCAACCTTTGGGTATGATTTGGAAAGACAAGGAGGCATAAACCTCTGTTGTTTTAAGTAAGAATAGAAAGAAATCTAATCTCTGAGACCATAGGATGAAAAATGTTCTATTAGGGACTTGCTTTGCCTTTTTCCCCCCTAATTCAGGTTCAAGCTTTGACCTATAGACAAAGGAGCAGCTACTTTGCTTAAAGGATTTTGAACTAATAGGAAGGTAAATGCTGAAGTTATTTGTTGACCTCGTTTCTGGCAGTATTTTCCCAGCTTCTGTTTCAGTCCTCTTCCCATTTTTCTGTACAGGCTTGACAAAAATACATCAGAATAACGCTGTGCTAATGTGATCCCATATCCTATTTCATGCACTCTGCATTTGATTAAGAAGCATACATGAGACAAAATGGGGTGAGGTAGAGGGAGAAGTGACAGGCTAGGAGTGTGGAGTCCTGTTGACAATAGCAGGAGTTGATTGAAGTTTAGACCAGAATGAATGAAGACAGTGGTAAAGTAGATTAGTAAAGCCTTTCTATTCTGTTGATGAGAAATAGAAAGGTGATTTTGTGTAAGCCTGATGAGAGGGAGTCTACAGTTCAAATGATGCATTCCCTAATCTATTAATGGTTTAATTCAACAAATAGTAAGTACCTCCATTGTGGCAAGAATTATATCAGGCAATGGAGACACAGTAGCACAGAGTCAGATTGGAACTCAGAGCTTCCATTCTTGGTGGACAACAACATCCAATAACTAAACACTGAAAGTGGATTATATTGGCATAATTGGTTTATGCATTACAGAGAGGTATGGAAAGCTAAGAAACCATCTGAGGATGAAAGCTAGCACCTAGAGGATAATGATCTGTTTTGTTTGCTACCTTCATTATGGTTGGTTAATATGAAAATAGAACTTGGGTGCTGTATATGATTTTGGCTTCTAGAGTCTTGCATATGTTAATAAATTTCCCAACCTGAACGAGTGTTAAGTATGGATGTCAGGATGTCTTTGGGGAGGAGTGGGGAATGGGGAGAATCACTGCTGACTTTTTTTGCCGAAAATTAGATGTGACTGCTGGGCAACTTAATTATATACCATTTTTAGCTGGATAGAAGTCAAAATGGTCTTGTAGATTAGGATAGAAAATGGAGAAGCAACTGCTCACAGAATGGTTTTCCTTGGCTTAGAAATGAGAAAGAGATGTTAACTGGAGAAAGTCAACTTAATGGTGACATTCTCCCAATGTCCTGAAGGTGAGCCCTCCTGGCCAGGCCAGGGGCATTTATGGTAATATGAGTGTCATGTACATTTTTATTATTTGGTCTGAAGTGTGGAAACAGTGAAAAAATCAGAGACAAATTGAAATGGAGAAAAAAGTGGAGTTCTTTGGGGAGCAGATTATTCAGTTTGAATGTTTCTATGCGACGGAATTTAGACAGGTTCTCTGCTTGGCCTTTTTAATATGGTCAGTGGAGTTACCATTCTTTCAAGAGAGTTGCATCAGATTTGGGTTATGGTAAAACCAATGGCAATATTTTGTGGTTCATAGGATAGAATCCATTACTATGGGTTTTTTTTTTCATATCATGACTGGCCATATGAACTGAATTGGTCATTGACATGTTAGAATTTGCAACAAACATTTGTAGAGCCCCTTGATGTTCCAAACCATTTTTCCTGGCCATTGTCTCAGTAGATTGTTCAACAGTCTTAGAAGGTAAATGAGCTGTAGGTCTAATATTTATGTAGTGTCCTGTAGCCTGGATTGGCTTCAAACAGAGCTTATCCACTGGAATGTGAGCTCCTTGAGGGCAGGACTTTTTGGTGGTTTGATTCATGCTGTATCATTAGCACCCACAACAGTGCCTGGCATAGAAAACAAACTCAATAATTATCTTTTGAATTGAATATTAAAATTTTGGTATGAATTTTACTTGCTCCTTAGAGGTTTAAAAAAAGGATGGGGTGGTAGTCAATGAGATTATGGGATTGTCTATATTGTTAAATGTTTAATAACAAAAATTCTAGGGACATTCAAATTTGAGATTGATTCCTGGCTATTGCTAATTGTTTCCAAGACCTGAGAGATGTCACCCAATCTGAAATTCCCTATCTATAAAATGAAACATCTCTCCCAGCTCTAATATTCTATGCTAGAGTAATTTTTCTACATTTCAATATATTTTCTCCATAAGTTTTTTTTTTCAAGATTGCCATTGAGTATTTAAATACTTAAATCTTGGGATTCCTGGGTAACTCAGTGGTTGAGTATCTTCCTTTGGCTCAGGTTGTGATCTTGGGGTCCTGAGATCAAGTCCTGCATTGGGCTCCCTGCCAGGAGCCTGCTTCTCCTTCTGCCTATGTCTCTCTGCCTGTCTCTGTGTGTCTGTTGTAAATAAATAAATAAAATCTTTTTAAAAAATTAAATCTTTCAACAGCATCATTAAGAGGTTGCATTTAAAGTTTCAAGAGCAAGGTCCATGGATCCGGCTCTCAAATATATATTCTGTTCTTCCCCCCCACCGCCCTCCCCCCAGACCAAATAACATGCTTGATATCCTTAAAGGCAGTGGGGGGTGGGGGGTAGAAGGCTTGAGGATGGTAAAGACAGAGAACTTAGTTGAGAGGGAGGACATATGACAAAATTAAAGGTCTTGACCTTGTCCGCCTACAAAATGTAGAAGATCAAAATTTATGGTCTGACACAGGCTCTCTGGCTAAGAATTTTTTTTTTTAATCCCTGCTATGCTCCTCCACTCTGAAGTCCTCTTTTAGATTGTAAAGTTCTTGAAGTCATAGATTATGCCTTATACATCTATTTGCCCATTCTCAATACCCAATTAGTATAAAATAATAAGTAAATATCTATTGAAAAAATAAATGTGGGCAGCCTGGGTGGCTCAGCAGTTTAGCGCCACCTTCAGCCCAGGGCGTGATCCTGGAGACCCGGGATCCAGTCCCACATCGGGCTCCCTGCATGGAGCCTACTTCTCTCTCTGCCTGTGTCTCTGCCTCTCTCTCTGTATCTCTCTCTCTCTCTCTCTCTCTCTCTCCGCCCCCGTCATGTCTTTCATGAATAAATAAATAAAATCTTTATAAATAAATAAGTAAATAAATAAATAAGTGTATTGCGAGTGGTTGAGGATGGAGTTAGAGTTGCTGCAGAAATGCAGGAATAATGAATAAAGGTATTAAGCAGAGGTGATAATATAGCATCCAAGGAACAGAGTAAGGCAAAATACTGAAAAGCCTAGATTGTTTTAATTGTGCAATTAAAGATCGAAATTTTCAAAGCAGCTGCCCCCAAATGCAGAGCATATAATAAAGTCAATGACTGAAGCCCACCTTGCCAAACTCCTCCACCTCTAGTCTAATAATGTTAGCAGTAAGAGATTATCTTAGATGGAGGGCACATTACCATTTCAGAGGGAAGCTAAGCACTACTGTGATCCTGTTGATTGATGCTACTATGGGAATATTGCTGGTGTTACCCATTCTTTGAAAACAAAACAAAAGAAAAACACTCAACTAGGTCATGTGGTTGATTATACAAAATCTCACATTTAAGCTTGGCCAGTGATTTCTAATAGTTGTAAAACATTGCATGGCTCTCCCAGGCCACACTCACTGACCAACAGATTGACTAATAAAGAGAGAGTACAATAGTACAATATTTAATGAAGGCATTGGAATGTAGACTAAGTTCTCAGATTGTGTCTAAGGCAAAATTAAGTAACTATTGTCTCATCCAAATGTTCTAGAATGGTATCTGTGTTTTAACACCCAGTAGTTTCTGGTGCTATGCTCCTTTGGTTTGCGGAATGCCTTACTATCTGCCCTTGACTCCCTGTGGCTAGTTGATTTAGCCCTTCCATGTTAAGCTGCTGCTCAATGGGCAGACTAGAGAAATGATACTAAATTAACATTGAGATTTATAATTGGATGGAATAGCTTGATGTGGAAAGGACCATTCAGAGATCTCTGGTTTATGCCACTTGACAGACACCAAATAATACGTGTATGACACTCTAATACACTGCATGATTGGTTATTGAATGTCCATAACCCCCAGAATGTGAGCTCTGAGATCATATCTGTCTCCTTCACTACCATGTCCCCATTATCAGATACCATTTTCTCAATTCTGATGGTTCACGTGTTGTGGCTGTTGGTAGGCGCAGCTTCAGATGTCCCTCATCTAATACCTGTCTTCACAGATGACAGTGTTCAAAACACAAGAGCGATGTTGTGACTTGGATGTGCCTGCATAATATAATGAATGAAAGTAGAAGAGTGGACTTCAGAGGCCACTGTAGTAAACTTAGGCTTCTACATTCTCTTCCTGTAACCTGAGCATTTTCTTTTGTCCTTTTTTTATGTCCTTAACTCACCAAAACCCTGTTTTGACAAATA